>NW_026126611.1:7462500-8662500 GCF_943737965.1 Phodopus roborovskii
AAACCCTAGCATTTTCTTTTTGTAAGTAAAAGTGGGTCTCCGAGCATTTTACACCAATTAACGGGAGAGGTAAGTGGTGCTGTGAGAATCTCTAGTTTTAAGGCCGGCCTGAGCTGCGTAAGGAGACCCTCTTTCAAAAATAAACTAATTTTTAGCGTGCTGCATAGGACCAGCTTTTCTTGATCGCCGATGTCCGTTATCGTTTGCACATGTTAAAAGGTTCTGGCCTGTTACTGTTTCCGCAGTTGCCTTCTCTTGACTCTAGTTTGGCTCTTGCTGGCAGTTCTGTTCACTGCATTGGTGCAGCTATACCGAATACACTGTGATGCTTACAGCCCTGTCCTTGGCCCTCATCTTTTCTTCCTTGTGGTTCTAGCTAGCGCTGGGCTTCAGGCTTAGGGGCCTACTGGACTGAGCACTGGCACGTGGGTACACTGTAGGTGTCCTGCGTGCTCCCTCCCCACGGAACTGCCATGTACTCCTACCCCGCACCCTGGACATCAGTCACCTCCCCAAGTGGCAGCACCCACAAAGCTGCCTGGAAGGAAGGCCAGCCTGCCATTCACACTTACCTCTCAGCATGTTTTATCATTCCCCAGATCTCACCCGTCCTCCGCTCCACAGCCACTTCCTTTGGGGGCCACGTCTCCCCACAGGGTAGTCCCGATGGCTCCCGTGTTGTCCTCTCCTCACTCCTCACCGTGCTACAGGAAGCGTGAGCCTCCCACCTGTGTCTGAACCACACGAGCAGGGCTGAACAGTCCCTGTTGCTGCCGAAGGCCTGACCCAGCCGGCCATTTGGGCAGTAGGTGTCTGCTGCCACTCCCCCCCCCCCCCCGCCCCGCTGCCACCGGATCTGCCCAGACCCTGCCGCCGTCATCATAGTCCTGGCCTTTGCTGCTTGCCCTTATCTGCTTCAGGGTGTGGCTCATTCCCACTCTGAACCCCCTCTTCTGATCATCCTTACTCTCCTCGGACTGGCAGCTCGTTTGTCTACACCTGCAATAGAGATGTTTCTCAAGTAAGTTGCCTCCACTTCCTCCCGCCCTGCCCTCCACCCAGCCTCTTTCCCCAGCCACGAACTGAGGTTGTCCAGGTCGCCACTTGCCTCTCGTTGCCTCACCTACCCACCCTCGTGGCTTCTGCCTTCAGAATGCAAGCACCAGGAGGGCCTGGCCTTCTCTGCCACTCACCTCAGCCCTCCAGCTGGCCCTTCTCCATGGCACCTACTGGGTTCCTGTCCCTCAGCTCTGCAGGGCAGGCGTGTGCAACTAACAAGGGCACTCTGTAGTGTTTCACATTTAAGTGTAACAAATCCTGCCATGGGCTGTGGAGCACAGTGGTGACAGGATTCTAAAAACTTGTTCTGCTTAGAGGGTCGGCAGAGATCTGCCCGGGATCGTATTGACTAGACTCCTAAGAAAGGAAAGGGAGGGAAGGCAGACGGCTTGCACACAGAGCGCATGTGGAGTGAATGGACAGTGACCTGGGAGGGGTGGGGGGTGGCAACAGTTGTCATCGGTCTAGATTAGCAGTTCTCAACCTGTGGGTCACATCAGATATCCTTCCTTCCAGGTATTTACATTACAGTTCATTGCAGTCATGAAGTAACAATGAAATAAGTTTATGGTTGGGGGTCACCACAGCATGAGCAACTGTATTAAAGGGTCGAGGTATTAGGAAGGTTGAGAATCAACGCTCTAGGTACATGCTGGTGGTTCTGATTTCCAACTTCCTGTCTACTAATGGATGTAACCAAAACCATTAAGGTAGCATCCTTCCTCAACTGTAATATTACATTACTGTTTCTGGTTTTGTTTTGGAGTTAGGATCTCTGTGTGTAGCCATGGCTGTCCAGAAACTCACTCTGTAGACCAGGCTGGCCTCGAACTCAGAGATTCGCCTGCCTCTGTCTCCTGAGTGCTGGGATTAAAAGCATGCACCACCACGACCCAGCTTCATTTTTAATAGATACTTTGAATTGGGTCTTCAGTTGAAAGGAATAATGAGTTACCTAAGATAGAAAGTCACTAGGAGCTATCTGGCTGTATTTGGCTCTGAGCATCTTTGAGTAGTCCTCCGTCTTCTCAGGAGATTGTGGACATCTTGCCTGTCTTCATGCTTTACCTTCTTGATCTTAGTGTAAATAAAAAGCTGCTCTGTTTGGGGCATTCTTTATTTTGGAATGCTGTTATTTTCCCCCTCTCAAAATTGATTTAGTTGTGGTTGAGGGGAAGCCTGGAGAGCCGGCTGTCACCTAGATGGTATTTCTGAAGAGCCTCCAGCTCTGGGAAGAAACTGGATAGGAGCCGTCCAGCTAAGAGTCGTCGTCCTTCAATCTCAAACTCAAGAGCACTCACCCTGGAAAACGACTTGACTGGTCAAAGGAATCTTACAGAAAGAAGGTGGGAACAGTTGCCAGGCTAAATGTTTCAAGTAGAAAGTGGGATAAATTACAGCTGTCAGTGATGGTTTCTAGACCATTTTAACGGTTTCTTCTAAAATGGTGGTCACTATTTAGTAAAGATGACCATTTTTTTTTTAATTCTAGTTTTTAATTTGACAGCTTACCGCCATTAATCTGATTGCCAGTGTGCAGACTTCACCTGTCTGTTTAGACGGTTGTGTCACAGTGGCCCTGTTTCCTCCAGGAAGCCCTTCTGGCTTGGAAACACCATCAGCAAGTCACAGACTCAGGAGGCCACTATGTCCCCACTTCCCAGCTGCCCCGCTGGGCACCTGCTTTCCCGGACTGCATCCCCGCAGTGGACGGAGCGCTCTTGGAGTCTGGCCATAAAATACCGATTTTGCCAGGTGACGATGACAGGGCTACATGCACCTAGAACCCTCATTCTGGGGGAGCAGATGGCTGGGATCCCAAGAGGACATGCCCCGGGCATTCGTCACATGGTCAGAACTGATTGGTGCAGGAGAAAATGCCATGGCGTTTCCCAGGCATTTGCAGTTTATTAGGTTTGTCATAAAATCTCCTCAAAGATTTGAAATTAGTTCACAAGACTGTCCAGGAAAACACAGAAGAGATGAGATATGCCGGTGTCAGGGTTGCGAAGTAATTGTATTTCACTACTTTAGTAATCTAATTTATACATTGACTACAAGTTGATCTGCCATTCCATGTTCATTTCAAAGGCACCGTCATTCGAGTAGAGGGCTACAGGGCCATCTTTCTCCTCAAGAAACCGCGGGGCTTGGGGAAAGATTTCTCTTGTTGTTTATCTTTTCATTTATGTGAATGAATGTGTGAGTCTGTAGTCCCCAAGGGGACTAGGTACCCACAGAAGCTGGAGCATGTCAGGTGTCCCTGCAGCAGAAGCTAAAGGCAGTCAGGCTGCCTGGCGCGCGTGCAGAGACCCCAACCTAAGTCCAGTCCGCAGGGGCCCTGAGCCCTTAGCCATTGATCGTTTTGTTCTTTTTAATTCGCTCAGTCACGGGCTTTCCTCTAGCGTGAGAAAGAAGAGCATGATCATGCATTCAGCTTGGACTGACACGCCTGTCCCCTCTCCCGCTGCCCTTGTCCGGGTGTGTACTTGGTGTGTAATGTCAGGGCAGATGGAACGCAAAATATTTCCACATGAGCCAAAGAATCCTCGTTCTGAACGTTTTTTTATATTGAAGATGTATATATTATACATCCGTCTACCTACAACAATGGAATTGGAATCACTGCACACAGTATTCTTTTGTCGTTGTTGTTAAATCATATTAAATGTAAACTCACTGGAGATTTGTGTGGGGGAGGGGGAAGGTCCTCCAGCCTGATACCCTGAATAGGAACCCGTTTCTCCCGCCATGCTGTCTCTTGGTAGCCACCTTTGTTGCGGCACAAGGGTTCAAGCCTTATTTTCATCTATTGTTGCCAGAACCATTCTTGATGTACACACTGAGAACAAAACAATTAATTCCAGGGGTCAGGGTTGGGTGTTATATGTCAGCATTAAAGGGTATGCGTCTGTAAAACTAACTCCAGTATTCCCTTGCTGGGGGTGAAAGCCCCTTAAAAACTAGCCTTGGCGCAGGCCTGCAGATGCTACCGCAGGAAGACCCAGCCTGCGCCGAGCCCTGGCGCTGCACTGTTGGATGGGGTCTGCGCAGCCGCAGTGGGATCCGAAGCTGCACCTGTACCGCAGGGCAACGACCGTTCTGGCCTCAACCGTCTTCCTCTCCGGGTTCACTTCTTCACCAGGTTCACCTCCTCCACCTGTGTGAGAAGCCATGGCCTGGGTTGCAGGCATCCTGCGAGCCAGCAAAAGAGTAGGTGCAGCCGGAGTGGATATCGGGGTCCTGAGCGTAGCTCCGCGGCTCAGTCCGGCGCTGCGTGTCTCCCTCAACCGGACCTGGTGGAGCGTTACTCCCGCGTCCACCATGGCGACCGTGAAGGGTGAACTTATCGAGCACATCAGCTCCGAACAGCCCGTTTTCCACAACAAGGTCTCCATCATAGGAACTGGGTCAGTCGGCATGGCCTGTGCCATCAGCATCATAGCTAAAGGCTTGACTGATCAGCTGGCCCTTGTTGACAGTAATGAAGAAAAAATGAAGGGTGAGACGATGGATCTCCAGCACGGCAGTGTCTTCATGAAAATGCCAAACATTGTTTGCAGCAAAGATTTCCACGTCACCGCCAACTCAGAGGTAGTGGTTATCACAGCAGGTGCACGCCAGGCAAAAGACGAAACACGCCTGAATTTAATCCAGAGAAATGTAGCCATCTTTAAGGTGATGATTGCCGATATTATCAAGCACAGCCCCCGTTGCAAAATGATTATTGTCTCCAATCCAGTGGATATCTTAACTTATATCACCTGGAAATTGAGCGGGTTTCCCAAAAACCGTATTATTGGGAGTGGCTGTAACCTAGACACTGCTCGTTTCCGTTACATGCTTGGGGAGAGGCTTGGGATCCACTCGGAAAGCTGCCACGGGTGGGTCCTCGGAGAGCACGGAGACTCAAGTGTGCCAGTGTGGAGTGGGGTCAACATCGCCGGGGTGCCTCTGAAAGACCTGAACTCCGCTATAGGAACCAGCAAAGACCCCGAGCACTGGGGAAATATCCACAAGGACGTGATCGCCAGCGCCTATAACATCATCAAGATGAAGGGCTACACGTCCTGGGCCATCGGCCTGTCTGTGGCTGACATTGCCGAGAGCATCCTGAAGAACCTCAGGAAGACGCATCCCGTTTCCACCAAAATCAAAGGTCTCTACGGAATAAAAGAGGAGGTGTTCCTCAGCGTGCCCTGTATCCTGGGAGAGAACGGCATCTCTGATATCATAAAGGTAAAGCTGAGCCCTGCAGAGGAAGCCCAGATGATAAAGAGTGCAGAAACGCTTTGGAAAATTCAGAAAGACATCAAGTTTTAAGCCTTTCTTCTAAAGATACTGAAGACAACAGACAAAGTCCATGCCGATGTGGGGGGAGAATGGGAGTCCTGAAGGTTGGAGGTGTCTTGTTTGTTGTGTAGCACCCTGCTGTGGGTGACAATTTCTGAGTGACTGCATTAAAGGTTTTTTTGGTGTTTGAGTTACTGGTTCTTGCCTGTTGTTGTGGCATTTAAGAAACTGGTGGCTTTCGTTAGACTGTGAACAGGTACTAGTCCATTCTGGTTGACTTATTATCTACTCCTAGGCCATTTTAAAAAGTAACTCCTGTGGGCTGGAGGGATGGACTAGTGGTTAAGAGCACTGGTTGCTCTTCCGGAGGTCCTGGGTTCAATTCCCAGCACCCACAGGATGCCTCACAGCCGTCTATACTGGGATCTGATGCTCTCTTCTGGCCTAACGGCGTACATGCACACAGAACACTCATACACCTAAAATATAAATAGACCTTAGAAAAAAGAACTCCTGCATATGCAAATCTGTAACATGTTTTGTGATACATTTTGAGACTGCCTTTGTTGTTTTGGAATGGCTTTCCATTTCCTCTTTCACAACCCCGACATGCCATGGTAGTGTGGGCAGCACCCATGTGCACATGTATGCAGTGCCGAGTGCAAACACATCCATGCAGTCACGCCTGCCCCCAGCTGGATGACACGCTTGTCTGGTTACTGGAAGCCTCCATCGCTGTCTTCAGAGGGCAGCACTTGCTCTGCTCATTGTGGAGGGGGAGTTTTGATAAACATCACCAGCACCTAGTATGCAGACTCTAGGCCACAGTGCCGGCTGTCCTCAGTCCGGGCATACTGATTGCATGGCCCCGAGGAAGCTCTTGGAGTGTGAAGGATAGCAGTATTAGAGGCATAATCTTGGTTCTATTGTAACATCTAGAATATCCATCAGACCGAGTTCCCTCAGTGTCCACATTTCCAATAAATTACTTGTGATAGCTTTCCCAGTTGACATGAGGATTTCAGGACAAGGTCCCCGGAGCTGTAGATGAATTACTCCAGGGAATACAATTATGCCTTAACCCTTGCATGGAATACCTCCTGAAGTTTGCAGGGAACAGCCTGTAGCTGCCCACAGAGGCCCTGCTTACAAGGGTGACCCTGCAACCCATCGCATGGAAACCTACCTGGTCAGAGCAGCAAGCGAGGAGCACGCTACAAGGAGGAGATGCAAAGTTCTGCTTTGGAGTCATGTGACCAGAATGCTCACAGTCATCAAATTCTGGGTGCAGAGGGAAAGTTCCATGGCAGTAGCTGTCACTTATCCTTAGTATGTTTAGGTCCAGATTAAACTTAATTATACTCAACCTTTAAATCTTTTCTCAATGGCATCTTTAAATAGGGAAATGACCCATTGACCTATGTATGACTGGTAGATATTTGACATAGATACTGTCCATATAAATATAAACACAAACTTGAAACCTCATGGAGCCCCTTTGTTTGAAGCAACTTGAGAGCCTGTTTATTACGTAAGTGTGGACTCTGGGTTTCCATCCCCACACCTTGAAGGCACAGGGCTCAGCTGTGTCCTTTATCCCACGTCCTCAGAGTCCACATCTGAGATGTCCCACATCTCAGTCTGAAGCCTGACGACTCCTGGCTGGATGACTTTCAGATATGATCCCTTCTAGTCACTCATTTATGACCTCAGGAGCAAACAATAATACAATACTCGAGGGCTGAAAGACGGATGAGGGGTCAGGGATGAGGGGTCAGGGCATCCCCGCACACCCACCTCCCAGCCTCATCTGTCCTTCCTGCCTCTCCCTTCCCAGCAGCTGATGACAAGGACCACTGATGAGGGGTCGTGGGAAACAACTGTGCTTATACTGCAAAGCTACACAGTCCAACACAGCTTGTAAAAGACATCAGCCAGAAAGGCAAGGAACAGCATACTGCAAACCGTGGCCAGAGAGTCACTGGGGCTTTCAGTTCCAAACATCTATGCCAAGCTCCTTAGTAGGCCGTGTGATTGGCATTTCAGACAAGCAGGCAGTTCTTTCTGAGAATCTTGGATGTCCAGCATCTGTGTTACCCTGCCACCAGATGCATATGGTGGTCACGGCGGCAAACTGTGATCACAAAGGGGAGCCCCCCCCCCGTTGTAGCCCCTCTGCCGGGACGAAGCACCGCTGCCTGTGGAGAAGGCCCATGAAGGCTCATCATAGTGCGGCCCAGAGGAAGTGGGAGGGCGAGGCAATGCCCATGTGCGCACCCAGCCAGATGCGCACTGGGAAATGTGGTGCTTTGGGGGCTCAGTGGTGGAGCGTTTGCCTAGGTATGCAAAGATTAGCTAATGGGTCTAGAGCATGCAGATGGTTGGCCCTCCTACAGATGCCATAAAATGGAGAGAATAGTCACACCAAATGGTCCTAAGTATACAGCCATGCTTTTAGTAAACACGCCGCCATGATATTTACTTTCACGTGGGTTTGGTTTCGGAATACAGCACACACATGTGGGTAATGCTACCGTGGCCATGGCCTTCACAGACTGAGGACTCACCGTGAGCTGGGGGCTGCATTGGCGTCCACTGCCTCACCTTGTCCTCACAACTCTCCAGGCGGGTAATTACTATCCCCTTTCTGCATATGTGGGTGCTGGTGAGGAGACAGAGGGGCTGGGATAGGAGCGATGGTCTCTCTGCCACCAATAGTGTCACCAAGCGTACGGCATGGAGGGAGGCTGGGCACTAGCTTAGAATTCACAAATACTGAAAACAGAGTAACCCCTGAACTTGGCAACAGGTAAAGATTCAGCCTCCATTTGAAATAAACACACATTATCAACAGCAAAAAAAAAAAAAAAAAAAAAAAAAAAAGGAAAGAAATATTGCCTGTATCTCCAATAGCCTCCCCCCAGGAGTGATTGGTTGCTTCAGAGTCCTGGAGCTGTGTGAACCTGCTCAGCACCTGTGTCCAAAGGAGAACGTGAATGGGGTGTGGCTGATGGGGTCAGCCTGGACCATGTGTGGTTACTGAGATAGCTCTGTGTGGCAGGATCATATCCACAGAAACGGATGGGCTGGGGTGTCCTCCTACAAATCACCAATGTGCCTACAGGTCTGCACTCCATGGTGTGACCTCCCAGACCTCTTCTTGACACTGGCTTTATTACCCTTCACTGGTGAAATTTCAGTGCCAGTTTTTTCACACTGGCGCATGAGAATATTCTAGTATATCTTTCATTGGTCTTTCTTTTCCTTTCTTTCTTTTTCTTTCTTTCTTTCTTTCTTTCTTTCTTTCTTCCTTTCTTTCTAGCTCCAAACGCCTGTATTTAGATAGACAGAAATTCTATTGTGCGCTGCGTCTCTGTAAATGAAAGCCAACACGCATCCCGTTGTAGACGCACATTATGGAGTGTAGACGTGCATCCTGGGAAGCTGTAGGTTGTAGCTGCCTTCTAGAGCAGGAGTGAAGTGTCTGTTGTTTAGTTAGTGGATTCACACCTGGAGGGACAGGTGTCTGTCACGGTGGGTTGGGGGAGGGGAGTACAGTTCTCAGCATCATTGCTGTTTGCTCGGCAGCCACAAGCATGGGGTGCTCTCTCCACTCAGCAAGAGGCTGCCACTAAGTATTTCCTCCGTTCCTCCCTTCTCCTGACGTCTGACGTTTCTTCTTCTAGATGAAGGACTTTCGAAGTAAGATGCAATCCATATTTCCAACAATTCCCAAGAACTCCGAGTCAGCTGTCAAGTGGGAGGAAGCACTAGAATCCAAGTGAGATGGGCGTGGATGACTCCAGGGGAACAGCAGCTTTGGGAACACCACATCGGGAAGGGACTGGAGTGACTCCTCCAGCAACACGCGCAGATGGCCACGTACCCACGGGCCACGCCATAGCCATCTGTCTGCGTCTATGGCACAGGGAAGGCATGTTTTCCTCGAGCTAAGACGACGGTTTAATTACTAAGCAGTGCCCCTCGAGGAGGGGTCCCAGAGGAAATATTTCTGTTTAGAATAAACCATGTTTCATAACACAAACACAGCGAGACAGAAAATCTTTGTAAGGGCTGGAGAGATCTCCGTGGTTAAGAGTGCACAATGTCCTTCAGAGGAGCCCGGGTCATTTTCCAGCACCTGCAGAGGAGCCCTGGTCATTTCCCAGCACCCACTTGGGATGGCTCGAACCACCCGCAGCTGCAGCTCCAGAGCATTGTATGTGCTCTCTTGGATCTTGTGGGCACACCCACACAACAGTTAAAAACTAAAGTTTAAAAAAAAAAAGAAAAAGAAAAAAGAAAAAACTCAGTAGGTTGTGTGTGTGTGTGTGTGTGCACCTATGCATCTATGTAACAATAATAGAGGTCATGAATTAGAAAGTGAGCAAGGTGGACACACGGCGGAGTTAAAGCAGGGAGGGGGAGGGGGTAAATGGTGTACATGCAGTCCCATACATGAAATTCTCAAGAAAACATTTTTAATAAGAAAAAAATCTTTATGATCAGACTCCCAACAGCAGTACAGATCTCAGTGTATCTAATCAAAGTTTTTAAAGCCTATCTGATCACATACGACTGACTAAGAATATGGAAGGTATGCTCCTATTGGCCAGTCTCCAGATGGTGAATACGGTAGTGGAAATGGGTGCAGCTTGTCCTGAACAGTGTCTGATTCGAAGCTAGTGCTCATGTGCTGAGGGCCTCCCTTGGAGGGTTTGTAAATTCTTACACACCGGACAAAACACCAAGCAACATTTGGTGACGGCTCAGCGACACCGGGGCTGAAACGGTAAGGGTGAAAGTCAAGGCTATGAAACGCACTTTGTCGAGAGACTGGTTCTGAGTCCCTGTCCCCCGACTAACAGTTTGTAGTTTCGTCTCAGTGGTGACAGGAAACACGGCGGAATTACCACCTATCTGAAACAATTTTAACGGGAAGTCACCCGAGCACTGGGTCTTTGGTGCTGTTTCTTAACGGAGTTCATTCTTAGGAGCCCAACCTCTTGTGTGCTCCATGACCCCTTACAGAAAGCTGATGGGAACGATAGCCCACATAGTTAAGGAAGAAAAAGCTCAGTGTGTCAATATGTCTAGAGCAAACCCCTCTGGCTGAATGTCAGGTGTGTAGTTCCTTTAGAATTACCTAGGCCCTAATTAGCCAGCAACCTTGTTCCATAAAGTGCATTCAAAATCTGTTACAGTGAAACCTTTTAGTTCTAAAGGAACTCTTTAAATGAAATGTCAAGGCATAATGTAACATTTTTCTCTAGACCACATCGCCCTGTTAAAATTGCTGTATTGTTAATTAAACAGGTGTAATCGTTGTCTGCGATTCACATGTAACCTGTTAAAAATCCAAGAAAAGATTGTGAGCTTGATCAGCAAGTGTGGAGTGGGGGGGGGGGAACCTTTACCCATCTTTTATTTTTAACCAGTCCTCTGGGGAGAAAAGAATTCCTGGCCTTTGGATGCAGAGAAAGAACGTAGGAGCCAGGTTGGATAGGTGTGCAGAGAGGGCACTGCCTACAGCCCCTCGAGCATTTTCTGTCTAACGACGTTTGAAAGACCTCCACTGGGTAGGAGAAAACGAGAATCCCTGTATTTTCTGACGGGATAAAAAGAGAAACCACGATGATTAAGGTTCTCTCTGCAGGAGTCCTGACTTATAAGCTCCCTGAGGGTAGGGCCTTGTAAACGTGGCAACGCCTGTCACCGGGGTTATAGATGGCAGCCATGCCCTAGCAGGAGCTAGGGGCCACACTGGACGCGCTGCTTTCACCGGCCCTGAAGGAATGTGTGTCAAGGGGATGGCAAGATGCTTGCTTCTGTGGCATGCCAATGTTAAAACTCTGTCCCTACACTTCATATCCCCACAGGAGTGATCTGAATCCCCTGTTAACAGGGACAGCTTTCCTAGAAGAAGGCATAAGCCCCAACTGCCTTGTAAAAGCAAAAAATGAAATAACGGGTGAAAAAAATCAAAGAACAAGCAAGCGGTGTCACTGGGGCGTTTTGCACAGAATTGAGGCGCCAGGGATTTAGTCTATTTCTTTCATACGAGAGGTATGTTGTTCAATTGGTTAATGGGAAGGAAAAATGTTTAAGAGATAATGTTATTCTTTATGTGAGGAGCCATCTGTGTATGGGTCCTCAATGTCCCCGGATACGGAAGAGAGGAAGTGTTGTGAAATTTCACGTCTGCCTTCTTTGCTGTCTTTATCTTGGGCAGAATATGACAAACATAATCACATTGATCTCCTGGAGCATAAAGGGTTTTAATCACCCTATTAACCATGATGACATTTTTCACAGACTTAAAAAGGAATAGAACAGACATTATCTCCCCATAAGCAATCCATTTCATGGAGACTGAGCACTAGAAATGCCGGAGAGGAGGGCTAACACAGCCATTTCCATTTCCTATCTAAGCCAACATTGAGGAGGCTTTCGGTAGACGTGGCTTCCGTTCCATGCATGTTAAGCGTTATTCTTAGAACTGGAGGCTGCTGGAGTAAGCCACGCTGAGAAAACACGGTGGGCATTCAGGAGCACACCTCAGGACTTTTACCAGGAAATAACCCATACCCGAAAAGTTACCGCTGCCCTGTTACATGGCTCACCTATCCAGAGAGCTTCAGAGTAGGGGCACACCCCACCCTGGGGTGTGAGAGTGTGTCTCAGGGCTCACTACTCAAGGTATTGAGCCCTGACTAGAAGAAACATGAACTTCAACAGAATGGAGAGTAAACATCTGCCTTAAGCCCAGCAGAGCTAAGGTGACTTCTGTCACCATCCTCATCCCAGCCCCAAAGCACTCACTTGATGGCACTCGAAAGGAGCTGAACCTGCCCAGCCTAAAGGAGGAGCCAGGCCTGTCACACTGAGTCTATTTGACGGGTGTTTAATCTCACACTTAGTGTGGACTGTATTCGCAAGTTAATCATTGCAACCTAAGACGGGAACAAGAAATTAAGGGAGAGATGGGGGCAAAAATAATTAAAATCCACTGGATGTAGCTATTTCACTTGGGGCAAGATTAAATCTCTCCTAGGTTTAATTCAGAAACAATGGTGTTTATTTCTCATCTTCATGTATTTCTTTTGAAATGGTAAGTGGGGTACCAGTAAAAAAAAAAAAAAAAAAAAAAAAAAAAAAAACCTCTCCAAATGCTTGTTTCCCATGAGAGGTGGTATAACTCATATTTTAGCAGTATTTTATCACCCCTGGTTGAGGAGTTTTTCCTTCCAGCCAGCCAGCAGTCTGAGTGGCCCAGCTACCACTGGGATCTCTCTTGCTGTCCTTAGCATTGCCACCCAAGAGGGGAGCAAGCACCCCTCGCCGCAATGAGGCGGGGGAAATTCCATTTGATGGCAGATGGCTCAGTTTCGAAGGAAATTAGACTACGATACTGAGAAGCATATAGATAGTTCCAGGATTAGCAATGGCGGGGGGGGGGGGTGGCGGGGGCGGCGGGGGCGGGGGGCAGCTGGCTCTATTTATCCTCTCTGCCTGCTAGTCCCGCCTACCCTTGCTTTTGGCCGGTCAGCTCTTTATTAGCGCCACCAGGTGTTTTAGACAGGCATCACAGCTTCACAGAGTTAAACCAATGCGGATAAACGGAAGACACACACTTGAAAACAAGATTCTCCCACAGCACCCAGCCCAGGTTTGTCACAGGCACACGCACGGCTCTGCCTAACACACCACTGACATTCCACTTTCTGTTTCCCAAATGTCTCCCGCACACGAGGCTATTCCCCTAGGAGTCATCAGAATTTAACGTATGAATCTGGGATTGGGTTATCTTTTAGTGGATTTGGTTTGGTTTGGTTTTTCAAGACAGGGTTTCTCTGCGTAGCGCCAACTGTCCTGGAACTCACTCCGTGGACCGGGCTGGCCTTGAACTCACGGAGCTCCTCCTGCCTCTGCCTCCTGACCTGAGTGCTTGGCTATATTAGCTAATCTTGACTGCCAAGTTGATTGGACCGAGGAGCCGGTAGATGATGAAGCATGCCTCTGTGTGCACACGCCAGGGTATCTGCAGAGAAGACTACGAGTCAGGAGGGCTCTGGCATGCTCTGGGAAGGGACTCACAGCAGTCCCACAGTGCGGGGTGTGGGGTAGGACAGGAGGTGGGGCCTGGGGGTAGTAACCCTGGCACTTGCTGTGTCCCTGTTCCCTGGGAGTCACAATGCGCCGCTCTGTCATCCCAACACACACTACCATGACGGACTGAGCCCCCTCAAACCATGGGCCCAAATAAATTCTTCCTCCTGTAAGACGTTCCTGTCTGTTATGGTTACCGAAATAATAAAACTGACAATCAAAGGAAGTAACAGTATGTATATTCTGTGCAGGAGTCCGGTAGCCAAACTTCTCTGTATTCTTAATATTGCTACATGGGTGGGAAGTAAGAGTTGGGTTTAAAAGCCTGGGATCCGGAGGCCTTGGAGAAACACCACACTCCCAGCAGGCAGGAGCATCCTCCTCCAGTTTATTTCTTTAGGGTCAGGCCTAAGTCTGCTCTAAGCACCTGACAAAAACAGTAGAGAAAGGAGGCAGGGGAAGGGGGAGGGGACAGAGGAGTAAAAAAACGGGGTTGGGAATCTTCATGGGGAAGAGCATCTTCATGTCTATACTTAGGGTACAGCCCGGTCCAAGTAAACACCAAATTTGCCTTCTCACCTGTACGGGCCACAACCTAGCTCAGGAAAGTTCAAGAAAATGAATTTCGTCAAAGTGTCCAAGTATTGGTTCCTGGGGGTGGGGTGGGATTTCTAACTCCAGCTTCTAACTGTCAAGCTGCGAAGACATTCTCCAGCTTAGAACAGGAAGGAACACATAGATGAAAGTCTAACCAGTGTTCTTCCAAGGGACCTGGAGTCCCACTCAGGTGAGAGGCAGCCTTGCTGCCCAGAGCCACATCCCCTAGCGAAGGGACCGCCTTTCGTTTCTGAAGCCTCACCCTTCCCATGTGTAGTATTGACAGAACACTCAACCTCGGGTGCTTTCCTAATCTCCAGGGTGGAGAGGTCTGTTTGGATCCAGACAGCCTTAGTTGAAGTTTCACAGCACCTAGCAAGGTCCTGGTCACAGAGTTGTTCCTGAAATAAATTACCCAAACCAGCCAGCCACTCTCTGCTCTTGAACCCACAGTGCCCTAGAAAGACCACAAATTCCATCTAGACCCCGCACTCTGCACCCTGTGGAAGCCTCAGACTCATATCTTACTTTTTCTCCAGTTACTAAATCATTCCGAGCAGAGTGCCATCACACATTAATTACGTGGCATGACAAACTCCCAGGTTAGCTGTTTGCTGGGACTGTGTCTGCCTGGAGGTGGTGGGAATTATCAGGAAAGTTCAGCTGCCAGGTTAATGTCCCTTCAGTTTCAGAGTGTGAAGCCCTCTCCGTGCTTGGGCCGAGAGCACTCAAATTAAAACTAGCTTACCTGCTCATTCCCAAACACAGGACAAGTGTCTTCCAGGCCCTTGGCCACCATTGTGACCTGTGCAATGGCTTTATTCCCGTTGGCTCCAAACTTCTAAATCACCTTCTCAGAGTTAAATCTCAGCATCCCAGCAATTTGCTACTATGTGGTAATATCCATCCCCAGGCTTGCCCAGGGAGGCCCAGGGAGGTCCAGGGAGACTCAGGGGTCTGGGGAGGCCAGGGGAGGCCCAGGGAGGTCCAGGGAGACCCAGGGGTCTGGGGAGGCCCAGGCGAGGCTATCGCTCCCCCAGAATTCGTCCCAGTCTCCAATGTTCCAGTCTTTGAGTATGGTCTTTAGAGCCAGCAGAACGCCATTGATGGTATTCTTACTTCTGCTATACGTACTTGAGAGACCGCGGGGCATCTAAGGAATACACAGGGGGAGGCTGGCATTCCTACATGCTGGGGTGAACGGCGCCCACCCAGCAGTTTGCTCCAGTGAGGGAAGGGGCAGTGTAGACAGTACCACCGTCCCGGCTGGATGTGTGGTCTCGAGGAAACTAACTCACTCATAGTTACAGCCCACTTGGGGTGGGGTCTGAGAGAGTGAGCGCGAACCTCACAAGTTCCCTAGACTTGCTTTTGTCACATCTCTGTTACAGCAACCTGTCAATCACACGAGGGCAGTGGCTGATCGGCGACTCGTGCTCTTGGGTCCTTACCTGGTGCACATGATTTGCCCCAAACCCTGGGAGGCTGGCACTGTGGGGGCAGTGGCCACAGCCTGAGAACCGCTCCCTTATCTGCTGTGCCTGCGTTCCAGGAATGCACCCTTGATGCAAGCTCTCTTGTTACCAACAATACCTTTCTGGACTGAAAACTCACTGCAGCCTCGCCTCTTGTGAATTCTGCCCCTCTACAGCCCCCATGTTTACCAAGTTAGGTGCTAGGGAGCCAGCTGGAGGGCTCCACCCGCCCTGCAGAGTGCCAGCAGAGGGCGCAGTCCTGACACAGTGACGCAGCTGCCTGGAACCGGAGAGCTGAATTCCCCGGTGCCACTTCTCCTGTTAAAGGAAGTGAGGCAGAGCAAGGGACCTGGCAGCATGACCCCCCCACACACACACACACCACAATTGGCGTGGGGGTGCTAAAATACAAGCGAGCACAGGAAGGCGAGGCGCCAGGCACAGGCATTCTTAGCTGACCAAGATCTGGGTCCCGCAGAACGAATCGAACGCGAAAAGACCAGTTTACAAAAGGGTTGGTGCCTAAGATTAGATTTAGGTTTGGCTTAGAAACAATGCAATGGAAACGCATCAGATTTTCCGAGTGTGCGACCAATGAATGCATTGGTGTTTTCCTTCCTTCCCTCCCTCTCTCCCTCCTTCCTTCCCTCCCCTACATTCCGTCCTTCTGTCCTTCATCAAAGGCACAATTATTATGGTTGGCACTAGGTGGGGACATGACACAACTAGCCAGCCCTCCTGTACAAACTTCGTGTTTCTCACCAGGGAAAAGTAAGGAGGGAGAGAGAGCGAGGCATCCACCCCCAGCAGCCAGCAGGGGGCGCAGAGCCTGGTGAGCATGAACCAGGGATGCTGAGGCTCCTAGCAGGAGGGCGTGAGCTGTGGACCGGAGCCCCTGGGGCCCCCTGGAGCCTCCTGGAGCCCCTTTCTTCTGGTAAAGGACAGCTGGGTGGCACCTTAACTTGGACTCTCTGGGTGGAGATGTAGGCTTGAACGACAGGATGGCTGCCAGAGCAGACCCCACTTGGGTTTCTCTCTTGCAACTTTGACAGCGCTGAAGGTGCTGGGTTCCAAGGGCCCTTGGGTAGGAAGACCTTCTAGGGACTTCCGGTGCTAAGCACAGGGAGATTAGGCAATTCTGAGTTCCACTGGAGGCAATTAGATAGGCCCCAAGGGATAGGAGGGGGCCCTAGTGATATTAATAGTAATAATGTGTGTGCGAAATGTTTTACTCTTTTGGCTTTTTGAGGGGCTACCACCCAACTCCCAAATAACTCACACACGGAGGCTTATCCTTAGTTGTGAATGCCCTCCCTTAGCTTGGCTAGTTTCTTGCCAGCTTGGCCTTAACTTTAATTTATCCCATCTACCTTTTCCCCCATGGGGCGGATACAGGTGGGTATATATAGTGTATCTTACTCTCCTTCTTACTCTCCCTTGTTTTCTCCATTTCTCCTCTCTGCCTGCCAGCCCGCCCACCCTTGCTCCTGCCCCGCTATTGGCCTCTGTTGGCTGTGGACATGATGGTTAGGGCAGAGCTAGTCCCAAATCTGGGTCAACTGCTCCCCGTCAGCTCTGGCTTCATCCTCCTCTGCACATTTGTATCGACAGCAGCCTGTACTCCCAGTACCCTCTGTACCCCTCGCGCCCCTCCCCCGCCCCACCTCAGGCCCAGACTTGTGGGCCTCTGGAGCCCTGGCCTTAAGGATTTGGGGGTGAAGACGACAGATAATCAGGGCCCTTGATTTACGGGGCTGGGGTGGCCCCTTGCCCAGCCTAGAGTGCCCCGTCTCACTCCTCAGCCAGCTGTCTCCTGCACCCGTTACCCTAGACAGGGGTGCCCAGCCCTTGCCTTCTCCGAAGGCCTTGCACAGCAATCCCCCTCCCTGCTTGTCTCAGACCAAAGGCCCGCAAAGCCTCTTTTCCCCATCTGCGCCTTAGCCACCAGAAAGCTCGGAACTAAAAGGAATCTAGACTCACGCAGACTTTTCCACTCTCTCCGCTCCTCCCCCTCCCCTACCGGTTTCCCACTTTCTCGCCCCGTTTTTAGCGGCTCCACTGTGCACACGTCTTTTATTGGAAGCTGCCTCTGGTCTGTTTAGAAGCCGACAGGGTATAAATTATAAATAAAAATAAAGCCGGCTGAAATCCTCCCTTGTCGCTTTCTTATTTCGGGAGGTATCTGAAATCCTGACTTGGCATCTGAGATAAATTCAACACAAAACATCTTGTGCAGCGACATATTTTTAAGTTTTCGTTTCTATAAAAGATCCCAGCTTGCTACAAGCCCAGGCACCTAACTCCTTCAAGGACAAGCGGGGGGGGGGGGGGGAGACGATGACTCTGGAGTTAAGCACAGCCTTCGGGCAAAGCCCGCCTCTTCCTTAAGCCAGTGTGGTTTAAAATCTGGACACTGGACAAAAGAGCCAGCTCACCTAAGCTGGGGAAATCAGCATCTGGAAGACAGACACCTTTGTTAAGCCTTTGTTGTTGTTTTTTTTTTTTTTTTTTTTTTTTTTTGGAGTATTATCCTATGAGATTATTAGATGTTTTTACCATTTCCCATGAAGAAACTGCAAGCACACCTGTGCTTGGGTGCACACCTGGCAACCTCCCATGGTGTCTGGTTCCTGTAGGCCACCTTCAGCTCCTATGGGCTCTATTCACAAATGTTCTTTTAAGGAATATCTTATTTTCAATTATGTATGTATGCATGCATGTGTCTGCGTGTGGATTTGTGTGCATGAGGGCAGAGCCCTTGGAGACCAGCCAAGGGTGTCAAATCCACTCCAACTGGAGTCACAAGAGGATTGAATTCAGGTCCTCAGCAAGAGCAGCCAGTACAAGCGCTTAACCACTGAGCCACCCCACCTCTCCCCCCCCCCCCCAGCTCCAAGGATAGGGTTTCTCAGCTCTTTCTCTGCATCCAGTTTGTCCCTGACCCTGGCCAGGGACCAGGGACAAATTGGCCTGTTACCTATTCTTCCCTCTCTGGAGCTTGCAGGTTCATCCATCCTTCTGCTGTGATCTTATTTACAGACCACGATTTTACCCCCTTCTCCCTTGGGGCCTCCTTCACCAGGCTCATCTGGACTCCTCTGGGTGGGTCCCATTTTCCTCCTTTAAACCACATGAACAAACTAGCAGCTTCTGAGACAGTCGCCGAGTTCTAACTGAGGGTCACATTTTAAACTAAGATCTTCCTGCCTCAGCATCTTAATTGCTGGGATTCACAGATCTGTGCCACCACATGCTAAAAGGCCTCTCTTGTTACAGCTTAGAAAATGGATTTGCAAAATGATAGCAACCATCACAGCTGCAGGAAGGTTGGCCAGTGGGAACATCTGTGCAGGACAGTCTAGACGGCTTATTGCTGAAGAAAGCCCCAGCCCATTGAGGACCTTCAGGTCTCAGGCAGTCCACACATGCAGTCTGAGCTCCTTTCTGGATATCGCGACAGCCTGAGACCTAACATCCCAGCCTTTTGTTGATGAGGAGGGATGGCATAGTCTCTTCTCCGGCTGCTTCTTAGCTGCAGAGGGCCATCATGGCAGTCTGTGAGGGCTGGAATGCAAGTCAAAGGTGGGGAGGGGTAGGAGCCAGGGCCCCAAGAGTACAAGCTGGTTCTCTTTTTCTTGGATGCGTGGATGGCTGGAGACCCAACAAGTACCATTTTCCAGGCTGGGCCTCCCGGACTGTTTGAGAGTAGAGTAAGCTAGTCGGTCAGCGCACACAATGTCCCATTCCCTTATACTGTGGATGTCATGTGACCAACCACAGCCTATGTAACCTGTGACCGAGAGCCAAATAAACTCCCTCCTCCGGTACACTGCCTCGGGTTGTGACATTTATCATAGCAACAGAAATGAAACTAGAGTTCCAGGAAAGGTGGCAGTCTTGTATTCATTTTGTGAATTTGAAAAATATCATCACCTACAGTTGCCTATGAGTCTGAACCCCGTAAACGGTCGGTGTCAGAGTCCTTCATACAGGGATGTGGAAACGTTTGAGTTTCCCTCGATGAATCGTCAGCTCGCGCACCACCCAGGTTTGCTGGTCGCAGGGACCCTCAGCGCTCTGGTTTTTAGCAGACCAGCCCACAGTCCCCTCAACGCCTTCATTGTGCATGCTGGTTAAGCCTGCCGTGTTTGAAGAGAGATTTTGAAAGTCATCGCACAGTCAGTCCACCCCATATCTTATAACCTATGTTAGAAACAGGGGCATTTTAGAGATGGTCAAAGTCAGATGAAGTTATATCCTGTTATTGCAACAACTACTGTCCTAACCAACAGAGAAGACACACAGGGATGACGCCACGTTGGACGAGGGGTCTGCCGGCGATCCTCCCTGAAGCCTTCAGAGAGCGATACTAGGAAATAATTCACTTCTGATATGATATTTAAGCCTCTCAGTTTGTAGCACTTTATCGAAGCCAGCCCAGAAGAGGAGCATCACACCCCTGCCGCCCCCCCCCCACCACCACCACCACTGCAGGGCACTGGGCACACTCACACAGACCTAGTGGGACCCTGGGACAGGCAGTCATCGTGTCGTGCTCCTCGAAGACCCCACAAGGACATTTAGTGTAGACAAAGTCCCCCATTTTGTGCTATATTTCTCCCTGTGTTTTCAAGGAGAACTTCCTGATAGAGCTGCAAGCGCCAAGTATCATTCAGGCTTTCTGCCAGCAGGGGGCGGCCGAGCTGCGGGCCGGCGGCTTCTGCTGTCTCGCAGTACGTGGGGATCCAGAACCTGACAACAACGCGTGAAGACCGACAGAGGGCGCTGTCCGAACCCAGACTCCATGGCTCTGGCTGCGCTTGGCTCTTTCCATGAACCGGGGAAAATTAAGCCCAGCAAAGCGCTCTAGCGACGCCCAAGACACTTTCAACTCCCATATGCCTGTGGGGCGGGGGTCCCACTGCTGAGTAGTCCTTGGCCACACCCCAGATGCCCGCACAGAACACTCCAAGCGTGGGCAGAGTGCTGCTTCGCCTAGGACCTCTGTGAATGACTGTCTTCCACCTTGCTCAAGCAACTTCGCGGCCAAGACGGAAAATGGAGGAAGGGTTGTCAACACAAACAAGCAAACAAGAGTCGCCTGAAACCCCATCTTTACTCCATCAGTAACAAATACTGACATTTTGCTTTGCCTACCAGCGTATTTCCCTTCTGTCACATCCGCGTGTGCAGGGTGACTGATATACGTTCTTTCCAAAGTAGGGGTTCTCCCCCCTTCCCTGGTCACTGAAGCTCGCTTTTCCACCAAAGGGCACCGAAGGCACATTTGGGAATACTAAAATGAGCTTCTGTGGGATGGCTTGCCACCAAGCCTGACCCTCAGTTAGATCCCTGGAAAACTGCATGGTGGGAATAGAGAACAGACTCCTGCAAGCTGTCTTATGATCTCCACACTGTAGGTATGGCATGTGGGCACGCGCGCGCGCACACACACACACACACACACACACGCACGCACGCACGCGCGCACACACACACACACACACACACTAAATGTAATACTTTTTTTTTTCCTTTAAAGGGCTGTCCAACCTGGAAGGGCAGTTGGAAGCAGGCTGACTGGCCAGGGACTGTCCCTGTGCATGTCTGGAAACGTCTTGGGCACCTGTCACTCTCAGTGAGTTGAGGGCTTATCCCTGACTGGAGCTCCCAGGATTTTCTGTGGTCTTCTGTGGAGAAGAAAATCCCATCCCTATCCCTGCCTGGTCCATCTGCAGCTGAAATATTCCAGGGTGCTGCTTTCTGGTGTGAATTCAAATCCGAAAAGATGTAGAATAAATCTGTATGGACACACAGAGGATCGACACACCCCCCTTTCCACACGCTGGCAGGAAAAATGAGGTTTGCTATCAGTGACTCTCAGTGAGGGGTGGAGGGGTGGGAGGGCGATCCACCTCCCTCAGATAACATTTGGCGATGCCTGGTTGGAGACATTTTGGTTGTCATGACTGAAAAATGCTGCTGGCATCTGGTGGGTAGAACAGAACCCACCCTGCAGCCTCCCCCAAAGAGAATTAGCCAATCCAAATGTTGGCAGTCCCAGATTGAGAAATATTACCCCAGGTGTCCTGGACACTCCCTTGGGCCCAAGAGACCCTAAGCCTAGATCTAATGCAGAACTGTCAAGTAACGATGACCTTGACGATGACCTTGACGTAGATCCCCCTAGGCGGTGTCCCTTGACCCAGAACATAAGCAGCTGGTGATGAAGACAGGCAGAAGGTTGCAAGGCAAGTCTGTCAGGCAGTGTGTGGGTGTCACTGGGGTTCCTGTCCCATTCTGGTCACCGCGCATGGATTCAGGCCAGTCCCTAAGGTGCCCGTGCGCATGTGTGTGGGTGGGTGTGTGGGTGGGGTTGTGAATGTGCCTCTGTTTTCCTTCCTGGTAATCTAAGCAGCACCACCAGCAAACCTTACCTTTGAAAACACTCCCAGAGGTCTGAAACCTCCTTTCCCAGGAGTCCAAGCTCAAGTACGCCTCAATGCCTCAGTTTCTTTATCAGTAAATTACAAATAACAACCCCTGCCTTCCGCCTGGGGCACTTTCACATGCAGTCTTTCACTGGCAACAGCCTGGGAAGAGAGTAGCTCTCATTAAGGCACCTGGGCTCTGACTTTGAGTACCTTTCCCTGAAGCCACAGGACCAGCCCAGCAGGTTCCGAGGGACTTGGCAGGATAAGTAGGGCGGTTTCACTCTGCTGCCTGTGCGAACCACTTGTAACCTCCTGTAAAGTCAAGATGTCTTGAAACTATAATGCTGCTGGGCGTTGGTGGCGCACACCTTTAATCCCAGCACTGGGGAGGCAGAGGCAGGAGGATCTCTGAGTTTAGAGTCTACAGAGTTCCAGGACAGCCAGGGCTACACAGAGAAACCCCGTCTCAAAAGGCCTAACCAAAACAACGATGAGAAAACAGGAAAACAAACTATAACACGTCTTGCTTCAGACACGCTCACATGCTACCCTGGATGGTCTTTCTGCAGAATATGAGAGCCCTGGTCCTGAGCGCTTTTTCAACCATTCACACACAGGTGAGGCTCCGGACAAGTTCCTGGAGCTGCAGGTGTAGCCTGGTTTGGCAATCACACAAGGCCCCTTGTTTAATCTCTAACAAGAGCATGAAACTGGGCATGATCACACAAGCCTGTAATGGCAATACTCAGGAGGTAGAGACAGCAGGGGCAGGAGTCTAAGCGGGGTAGCCTCTTGGGGGTGGGAGAGAGAGGGCGCTGAGTCAACAGTGCAGACTCTGGCAGCCAGGTGAAAAGCAGAAGCCTACTCCTTATTGAGATATTGGCAGGCCTGTTATACCTCCTCCTGGGGGCCCAGGGGCGGTGCCAGTCTGGAATGCTGTGTTTCTCCTCTCTCTCTCTCTCTCTCTCTCTCTCTCTCTCTCTCTCTCTCTCTCACACACACACACACACACACACACACACACACACACACACAGACTAGCCCAGGTCGTCGTGACATCAGTGGTCTCCAGACCTGACTGCAGACTTCTGATTGGCTCACAGGGATGATACTGATGCAAATGCTCGACCACCCCCTCCACCCCAAACTGGCTGTTAGCTTCCTCCTACATTCAAGGTCATTGTCGGCTTTATCTACGGGAGATTTTGTGTCGGGGGCTGGAGGGGGCAGGTAGTCAGAAAGGCTGACAGATCTATAGTGGGTGCTGGTAATGTTACCGCTCCACAGTCTTGAGTTTGGAGCCAGCCTGGACTAGGGAGGCCCCGTTACAGTTCTATTGCTGTGATTAAATACCTCGACCCAAGGAGTTTGTTCTGGGTGCACGATTCCAGACGGACAAGAGCCCATCGTGGTAGGGAGGGTGTTGGCACCAAATGAGGGCCCGGTAGTGGGGGCAGGGAGAAAGTCTACCTAGGACCACAAACACAAAGCAGCAAGAGAGAGAACAGGAAAGGGATGGAAGAGGCTATAAACTCCCAAAGCCCTGTCCCCAGTGATGTAACTTCCTCCAGCAAGGCAGTGCCACATCCCCAAACAGTGACACCCACTGGGGACCGTGCCTTCACACACTCGAGCCCGCGGGGGACATTTCTCATTCAGGCCGCCACACTCTACTCCCTGGCGCCCATGGCCTTGTGGCTATACCAGAACACGAAATGTGTTTAGTTTAACTCCAGAATCTTCACAGTCTCTCACAGTCTCAACGCTGGCTTAAAACCCAAGTGCATAGTCCATTCTGAGACTCAAGACAATCCGTTAGTTATGACCCCTGTAATATCAAAGGGCAGAATATGTCACTCCTGGTACGTACAGTAGCACAGACAACGCATTATCATTCTACAAGTGAGGCAAAGGTGAACAGTGAGAAAACGCTGGACCAAAACAAGACCTAAACCCAGAAGGAAATAGTGGACTAGAGCACAGCCAACACGCAGAAGGGCAAACACCAAATTCTGTAGCTCTGTAGCCAGTGCCTGGAGCTTTCATTTAAAGGGCTCTGCCATTCCACCCAACTCAGCCCACAACGGCCCTCTCGTGGCCCGGTTCCAGACCAATGTATGCAGCTCTTGCTGCCTGGTGTCTCTCTGCTCTGGCATCTCCAACCCTTTGGGGCCCCCCACTAGAAGCCAGGCTTCACTCAATGGCCTTGAAGGGCCTTCACATCACACACTGGCCGGCCTCGGCAGCTCTCTGAAACTTCAGAAGAATCCGTGATCTTTTTTCTCCTGTCTAATTCACTCCCTTGACCACAGCGGGACACTGTCAAGTCCCGCTGCCAGTTTAAGCTGCCCCTTTGGCCCACTTTGAATCCCATTAGACACAGGTTTTTCCAAACCTCGTGAGCTCTGTTTCATAAGTTGGAGGCTTAGCAGGGTGGGGTCTTGCTCTCTGGGCACCTGTGGTGGTTTGAAAGAAAATGCCCCTCCCCCAAGGACTGGCACGTATGCACACGGGTATAAGTGTATATCTTCTAACCCTGAACCCACTTTGAGAGCCCTTCTCTTAGCATATGGTTCTTATTCCTAAGGATGTTTTGTTACAGAGCAAAGCAAGACCGAATCCCTTTAGTATTTCATGCTAAAGGGCCATTAAAAAAAAAAAAAAAAAAAGAGCGACGAAAGAAAGAAAGAAAGGAATAAGGCTGAGATGACCCAGGTGAGATATGGTTGTGGGAAACATAGTGAGGTAGTCAGCACTAGTGAACTAATGATGTAAGCTGGTGATGGCGGTGGTGGAGAAGATGCTGACAGTGTGATAATGATAGGGATGAGGGCATTGGTAGCCATGGGGTTGGCACTGGCGTGCCATAAAGGTGGTGGTAGCGATGGCACAAGGGTGACGCTATTGATGAGGTGGGCGTCGGGTGGTGGCGCTTCTTACAGCTCTGATATTACGTTCCCATACACGCGGTTGCGTTAAAGTATAGGTCTCAGCTCGTGGCCCTCTCTGAGGGAGGTTCTAGAACTTACTGGGTCGGGCTTAGCAGGAGGAAGGAGATTACTAGGAGCAGGTTCTTGAGAATATTTTGTCTCTGGCCTTGTCGTCCTCTCTCTACTTCCTGTCTGCCACCCATCAGAAAGTGATCAGCCTGCCTCTTGTTCCTGCAGCCATGTTCTGGCCACGGGCTGACCATTTCAAAACTATGAGCCAAAGCTTTGTTTTCTTCCTTTGAGCTGTTTATGTTCGAACGTTAGGCACAGCAAGTATAAAAGCAACAGGATTGCGTGTTGGATATTGGTGGTGGTACAGGAGAACGATGGTGGTACGGTGTTGATTGGCTGGGGTGGATGTGGTATGGTGGTTATCCTGGTATTGGTGGTGATGGTATTATCTCTGGTGGTGGCACAGTTAGAAGCGTGGCTAGTGTGGGTGGTTATGGCGGCAGTGATGATGGCATTATGGATGGTGATGTATTATTGTTCAAGATGGTGTGGGTGGTAATTGTGACGGTACTCATGGTGATGACAGTGTTAGTGGTGGTGTTGACAGTGCCCTGGTGATGTTGACAATGATGGATTAATATTGGTGATGGTGATGGTGTGGGGGATAGTGTGTTGGTATTGGTAGTAATCACATAGTAGTGATGATTGTGACTGATGAAAATGATGATGTTAGTGGTGATGGTGTTGCTGGTGATGGTGTTGGTGTTGATAGTGATGTTGTTGATAGTAATGTTGTTGGTGTTGATAGTGATGGTGTTGGTATTGATAGTGTTAGTGTTGGTGGTGATGGTGGTGGTATCAGTGTTAGTGGTGATGGTGTTGGTGGTGATGGTGGTGATGGTGCTGATAGTGATGGTATTGGTAGTGATGGTGTTGACAGTGATGGTGTTGGTAGTGTTAGTGTTGGTGGTGATAGTGTTAGTAGTGGTATTAGTGTTGGTGGTGATGGTGTTGGTGTTGTTGGTGATAGTGATAGTGTTAGTGGTATTGGTGGTGATGGTGTTGGTGATGTTGGTGGTAATGTCCATGCTGAATCCATACTAGACCCACAGATCATTTCCCTTCCTTTCCCACTTCCCCTGTACGGCTGGCACATGGTGTGTGGACATGTGGATTGGGTGAGTATGAATCCAGACATTTTGTCTTTAACACCTCTGAAATTTACAAAACTCCTAAAGTCTTAAAATAAAAACAGGGTTAAACCATTTGAATCGTCTGTTTAAAAAAAAAAAAGTAATAAATGAACCAGCCAACTGTAGTTATAGGCAATTAATGCAATTCTGGGAGGGCTTCGGTGCAAGATAATGGAAAAGCTGATTAGAAATGAGCCAGGGGTAATTAGGGAGGTCGGGGCGGTCCCTGAGCGCTGAAGGAGAAACTAACTGGCTGCTTTCAGGCACTGGGGTCTCTCCTCAGCAACCTGGCGGCCAGAGGGGGCAAGACAGCTAAAAGGGTGAGTTCATCCCTCATCCCTGTGCACTGGAGGCAAGGCGAGGAGCAGGGAGGATGGGAGCGGCCTCTCTGAGCTCCCGCTTGGCTCCGCAGCTTCAGAAAGGATCAGGGCAAGGGAAATGAGAGGGGGAGAGAGGTTCCTGGGACAACAGAAAGCAAGCCTTTCTGGCCTGGAAAGGACCACGAGCAAGCTGGGGATGGGAGCGCAGGAGGCCAGGAGTACCCACCCCGACATGGACACCCTGAGGCCCTGGAGGGTGGGGATAGCGGCCCCAGGTTTGCATCCCGCATTCTGAGTTTGTCTGTTCTGCTCGCCCCACCCGCGCCCCGCCCCAGTCTCTCTGTTCTATTTTGAATGCTTGATGTCTGTTGTACTTAGATGCTATTGCGTATTCTCTCCCCATTCCCGGAAGCAGAGTGAGCAGGCCAAGGAACAGGCCAGGGGTGCGTCCTGCTCCACCGCACCCTACCAGGAACTGGGGCTATGCTGGAACCATCCCAAACACCGGGGTCCTCTCTCCAGAACCTGCAAGTGCTCTCTGGGGACCTAACCTGTGGTCACAGAGCTGCTGTCGGAAAGACTTGTTTGGACTCATCAGGTCGCACAGGGCTTATCTGTGATTCTCAGTCAGGGGGAGTTCCTTTTTATACAGTGTAAGGAGCCAGGATCACAGAAAGGGCGCGAAGGCAACAGCTCCACCCTTCCGGAGCTAATCGCTTCCCTACAAACCTAGTCTGGTCACGTGGGCCTCATCAGTAATGCGGTGATGTTTATGTTACAAGAATGCATTACAAAGCTACCGGGTAATAGACCAGAGAAAGCTTCTGGCTCTGGGGCCAAGCTGCTCCTACAGCCCTCGATCTTTCTTCCCTTCCTCCCCTCCTCCTCTTCCTCCTGGCTGTAGGATTGACAACCTTTCCCAGACCAAAGCTCTCACCCCTGGGGGTAAACCTGCCTCATCGGGTTACTGTAGATATGTAAACATTAAAGATTTACCGCGCTTGGCTCATCTTGGCACAATGTAAACGATGACAATGACTGCTCTGATATTATTATTT
This sequence comes from Phodopus roborovskii, assembly GCF_943737965.1. Taxonomy (NCBI): domain Eukaryota; kingdom Metazoa; phylum Chordata; class Mammalia; order Rodentia; family Cricetidae; genus Phodopus; species Phodopus roborovskii. The sequence goes on from NW_026126611.1 coordinate 7,489,981, forward strand.
CCCCCAGGGGCAGCAGGCAGCCACTGGCCTAAGAGCCTGCTGGAGAAATGACACCATCAATGCTTTATCAAGGCTCCAAGCACAAGCCATGAGATGTTAGAAAAGCCTGCTAACCAGCAACTGTACCCAGTGGAACCCCATCCAGACTTCACTGCCAGGAAACCTGTCATCAGGTCTTGAATAGGTCTGCCATCGTGGGGGACTTTGACACCCTTACACGAAGAGTCTTGACTTCTCATCACAGAAGTCGGAACGCTCATTCCTTGACGTTTGGGTTCAGATGCTATCCACCAGTCTCCCCCATGCAAGCCTTGATGTACATGAGCATGCCCAGAAGGATTTCCCATCTCCGGTTTTAACCCTTCTAAGTGTACTCCGTGACCTTGAGCTAAGTGTGTCTCAAACGTGAAATTGAAAGGAAATCGCTAATTCTTTGAGAATTCTTTACATGTATTTTTCATCATAGTTTCTCCACTCCTCCCCTTCAAATTTCATCTCGCTCCCTTGCACATTCCTGTCATCTCTCTCTCTGACACACACACACACACACACACACACACACACACACACACACACACACGTTCCCTTTTAGATATAGTCTCCCTCTTGCAGCTTGGTGGCTTAGAACTTGCTATGTAGACCAGGATGGTCTTGAATTCACAGGGACCCTCCTGCTTCTGCCTCCCAAATGCTGATTTTAAAGGTGAGTACCAGCATGTCCCACTGAGTCCTGTTTGGGTCAACACTATATTCATGGGTGCGAAGCGCCCTTTCTTGATCTTCAACAGATCATGCACGGGAACGTGCTCCTGCAACTGAGCATGCTCAGGAGTGTGCTTCCCTATCAACTTTTCCCACAGGAATGTGAGTAGCTCTCCCCGACACCCAGTGAGGGCAAAACTTTGGAAAGGAATCCTGAACTCACCCTCCTCTGTGCAGAGGATAGTTCAAATCGCCCCCCCTTTTTTTCTTGGGGGAGCTGTACTTGTTTTAGGCTTTGTCCTTACCAAGATGGATGTAAGCTTGCAGAGGAGATGAAAATTTGTGTGGTCTTTGGCACCCATCCTGGAAGGCTGGCCTTGACCTAATGCCCTAGAACTCTCCATGACTCTGTATATTGCCTAACACAGTAATTCCCTTTCTGCTTCAACCAGTCGAGGTGCCTTCTGTTGCCCAGAATGAGAGCGCTGAGGGAGAGACCCCGCTTACCATACACCCATGTGACCACGCTACTTTACCTTAAGCAGAACTTTACTGCATCGTGCCGTTGTCTTGACATGGTGGGAGCGGAAGCCACCGGCTTTGAAGATTCAAGCTGCCTTGTGTCATGATCCGGTTTGGGACCAGTGTGGGTTGGGCCTCTTTAGTGGGGGGTCACGGTCATTTGTCCTCAAACCCGAACTAATTATGGGCCTTCTTCAGAAGAGATGGAGCACTCAGATGACACTGGCTCTCACCCTGATCCCAGAGCTGCCCCCAGGATCCTCTAGTTGAAAACTGTCCAGGGGCAGCAGAGTGGAAGCTAGGCACGGTCTCCCCTATGAAACTGGCCCCGAGAGGGGACAGCGGCCGGAGTCGAAGGAGGGGAGGGGTGTGGGGAATTCTGAGACCTGGGAGGATCTAGACTTTGTCACTCATGCGCCTGCAGGCCTCAAGGAGGGCACGGGCAGCAGCAGGGAGATCTGAGGATCTGAGGTAGCCTCGGCTCCTGAGAGCTATCCCCGGACACTGATTAAGATCTGTTGTGCTGTCCCAGCTGGACCAAAGCTAGGGATGTACTGTAGAGCTAGAGCAGACAGGTCACCGAGGAGAGGACAGCAGATCACAGAGCTCTCTCTAGAGAGATTTGCAAGCTGGGGGTGCCTCTGGGCAGGCCAGCAGGGGTGTGGAACTCCCACCTGCCTGCGGAGGCAGCGCGCCTGCCCAAGCAGATGCCCATCTCTTCTCCCAAAGCTGGTTCCAGCATGTGGGCCAACTCTAATGCTTGCTCAGAGAGTCCTCACAGTCAGAGGCCATGTCGCCAGATGCTAAATCTGCCCCACAAGAAGTCAGGAGACAGAACTGCAGCAGTCACTGCCCAAAACCAATATGCACGAAACCGCGCAGAGCCCTGTCAGTGACGCAGGTGCCGCGGCAGGAATGCTGCAGCCAAGCATGTTGACTTTGGCATGCTCACGCGTGCCTTGTCATGGAGAGAGGATTTACTGGAACTGAAAACTGGGAATAAGGCGGCCCTGCAGGGCTGACCTTGCCACCGTCATCCAAAGTGATGGGCGAAGGGCACGTGCTGGTGGTGGGGGGCACGTAACACCCCCACATTTCTGCTCCACCGCGGGTCACCACACACTTATCTCCGCTCCTGGGATTTGCAGCTAGCCTGGGCGTATTGCATTCTCGGAGGGAGCAAGGGGGAATGGCCACGCCAATTCCAACCACATGAGATGTGCACTAGCACCCATGGTTCTCCACTGGCCAAAGCAAAGCCCGCAGTGGAGGCTGGAGATGAACCAAGTAGGTGAAGAGTTGGTTTAACACTTGTGATGGACCCCATCTAGTGAGACAGCCCCTCATCCAGTATTCCTGAAGTGGGATGCCGCCGAGGGAAAGCGGAGGGAAACTGATCTTCAACAACCTCAAGTGGGATGATCTCTGGCTGTCCGTTCCCGCCTGCCATTAGACACAAAAGGGGGTCCCGGATGGAAACTACATTAATTGCAGGAAACTAAAGTTATGGATTAAAAAAAAAATATTTTGGTTTTGTGAGTTCATAGCCACTATATTGTCTAAAGTCAGAAGGGTGTGGGTGTAGCTCCAGAGCAGAGCACTTCTTAGCTTGTGCAAGTCCCTGGCCTTGAAATGTGACAGATATAGGAGAGGGGGGGGAACAGGAGTGGCAGAGGGGTGTGGGGGGAGGGGGTAGAGAAACTGCCATGGAAACCAGTCTCGAAAGATCTCCAGGCAATGTGGAAACCAACAGCCCCAAACAGTGGGGTTTACTTCCAGAGAGCAGATGGGGGGGGGCGAGAAATGTCTGCTATGAAGTATTAGTTTAAGGTGTGCTACATTTGTCTTTAATGATGCAGGGATGTGTTGCATTTTTATGTTGTATCTGTTTATCTCTATGAAGCTGCGTTATTTGCCTGTCTAAAATACTTGATGGAACCAAGAAAGAGCTAAACGGCCAATAGCTAGGCAGGAGAAATGACAGCCTGGGCTGGCGGGCAGAGAGAATGAACAGAAGGAGAAATCTAGGCTCGGGGTGAGAAAAGTAGGAGAGAGGGACTCCAGGGGCCAGCCACACACCCAGCCATGGAGTGAGCTGGGGAAGAGGGATTTAAAGAATAAAGAAAGGTAAAACGCCCAGAGGCAAAACATAGGAGAAGAGAAACTAATTAGTTTCCGTTAGAAAAGCTGGCTAGAACAAGCCAAGCTAAGGGTAGACATTCATAAGTAAGAATAAGACTCCGTGTATTTATTTGGGAGCTGGGTGGTGGGCCCCCAAAGAGTAAAAAACAAACAAACCCCAACTACAAGTGTCTCCTCTGCAGCCAGAGCTCAGCAGAAAAACCCCGGGGAAGAGAATCATCCCAACTGTCCCTGCCTGCACCTAGCAGGAAGCAGGCAAGCCTCACACTCTGGCCCAGCCTGGAATCTGCTCACTTCATGACCAGCCAACGGAAATTAGAAAATACAGGGGTAGGGGAGATAGGACGTTCATCATCACATGAGCTGACACCTTAGATGAACGAAGTGCTTTGGACTTGGTGTGTTCTTTCTTGTGGTTAAAACATAATAAAAAGCCAGATATAGGAGTCGGGCTTTTAGCTCAGTTGTTAGAGTACTTGCCTAGCATGCACAGAGCCCTGGGTTCAATCCCCAGCACCACATAAAGCCAGGATGGTGGTGCGCGTTATGTCTCCCCACAATCAGACATTTATGGTCCGTCTCAGCCATACAGTGAGTTCAAAGCAAGTCAGGGGATAAATGAGCCACTGCCCAGAGCAGGGAGGACAGAAACCTGATCCTCCTGATGACAGTGATATGGGTGTGGGTGGCCAATGACAGAGGTGATAATAATGTGTGTGTGACATACTGATGGGGGTGGGACAATAGTGATACAATGGTGGTGGTGACAGTAATGATGTGGCGACAATTTAGTGTTAGTAGTGGTGGTGATGATGTCATTTTTTTCTATTTCCTTTTTTCCCCCCAGAGCACCGGATTGCCCCTCACCTCGAAGGCCACACCTACTCTCTCGTTCCTCTGGCCATGGAGGGAATACCTTCTTTCCTAAAACCACGATGCCACAGAAAACCCCAGGTTTCCAACCCAAACCTTCTTCTCAGTTAAATTAGGCAGCAGCTGGCTGGGGCCTGAGCAGCTTCCTCTAATGGTATTTACCTGCTCTTGGCATTTTGGCTGCTAAACACGAAAGCTACCTTTTCAGGAAAATTAATGAGATTATCCTGGAAAATAAATAATCATCAAGTACGCATCGCAGGGAGAAGCGTGGATTAGAGCTGCTGATGGGGGAGGGGTGGCTTTCATCTTCCCACATCTGGAAGGAGGCCCGAGATCTGACAAATGATGAGGTAGCAACAAGGACAATGCAAAGCTGCCCTCCCTCTGCAGCCCCGGAGGACTTCTGGGGTAGGTGCAGGCCTTCCTGAGCTCATGCAAGCTACATGCTAACTGCACAAATGCAAAATCGCAAGTATGTCGGGAGTGGTGGTGCATGCTCTTAATTCCAGCAATCGGGAGGCCGAGGCAGGAGGAAGGCCACGAGTGTGAGGCAGCCTAGACTGGACAGCGAGTTTCAGGGCTGCCTAGACGCCATATTTAAAATGCTTTCTATGCATGCACATGAGCAAGTGGGTGCACGAGTGCATATGCATGTGCACACACACACGAACACACACATACACGCATATGCACACCCACTCAAACATACATACATGAAAGCACACACATGAACACACACACATACGCCCACACATACACACACATACACACACACACACACTCACACACATGCACACACGAACACACGCACACACACGCACACAAACATACACACATATGCACACCCACTCACACATACATACATGAAAGCACACACATGAACACACACATACGCATACACATATGCACACACATACACACTCACACACACACATACATACACACATATGCACACCCACTCACACATACATACATGAAAGCACACACATGAACACACACATACACACACATGCACACACACATACACTCACACACACGCACGCATGCACACACACGAACACACACATACACACGCACACACATATGCACACCCACTCACACATACATACATGAAAACACACACATGAAAACACACATACGCACACACACATATGCACACACATACACACACATACACTCACACACACGCACGCATGCACACGTACACGCACACGCGCACACAAACATGCTTCGAAAAACACAGAAAAGACAATAAGTGAATGCTAGTGTGCTGGGGATGAGGAGCTGAAGCCTGCTCCTCCCAGTTCCCATGGCAAAGTCCCTACCCTCAGTACCTCGGATTGTGACTGCATTTGGAGACAGGGCCTTAACATAAGGAGAAATGACATTGGATTGACGTTCTTACAAAAGGGGAGATGCAGGCATAGACACACATGGGGAACGGCTGTGAGTGGAAGTCAGCCCCACCCAGAGAAGAACACGGCAGCTGCTCCTTCTTTTCCTGCCCTCAGAGGGAACCATCAGTCTGCCAACCTTGGCTTTCCGGGGCCCAGAACAGAGAGACATGACATTCCACCCTTTGAGCTCCCAGCCTTTATAACTCTAAGAAATGAATCCTGACGTTCCCAGAGAGCAAGCAGGGTGAGGAGCAGAGGGGTTTCCTTCCTTCCTCCCTCCCTCCCTCCCTTCGCCCCTCCCCCCTCCCTTCTTTTCTTCTGTTGGGATTCATCCCATGGTCTTGCCCATGCTAGACAAGGCTGAGGGTATAAACCAGGCTGAGCCGTAAGGCAAGGCATGTTAACAAGTCATGGCTTCTAGTCCTCCCATTTCCCCAAGGACAAAGAGAGATGGCCATTAGTTAAGGGAGGGAGGGCAACAGGGTGCCAGCTGGAGGCTGAGGAGAGTCAGACGGAAGGCTAGCAGAGTGAGTTGCTGGGAATCAGAGGGCCCTGAGAGCCATCTAGTGATACTAGCTCAGGGGCTGGGCACAGAGTGGCTGAGAGTTGGACCTAGCCAGGGTTGGGGGACCTGGTGGAGGAGGGTCAGGGCATGACACATTGACAGACCCTGGAGCCGTAGGAAAGACTCAGAAGGCCTGAGACAGTGTGGGTTGTAGTCACGCTGGTTCCAGAAACCGTGGCGAGTCAAACTTCTGGAGTGGAAAGGGCGTGGGGCACAGAGAGAGGGCCACAGATGTTTCTAGAGGCGGCACCGTGATTGGTAATAATGAGTTTGAGGAGCTCTCTGCCTGCAGGACACAACACAGAAGTGAAAGACAAGGAGTCCAGAAGTTTCCATGGGTCACCCTGGTAGATGCTGACTCTTCCCAGAAATGCCCAGAGTCGTCTGAGACAAACAGGGGTCAAGGATCCAAGACCTTAGGGAGACAAGGAGAGCGGTCGCAAGAGTGACAACAGCAAGCGGATTCTGTACTTGGCGTGAGGTATGGCTTAGCTTTCATAAGAGCAAGGGTTCTGAGGAAGAGGGGTCATAGCAACGGTAACAAGGCTGGAAGGAAGGACAAAGGCAAGAGCTAGTGATGGAGGGATTTGATAGCTCGTGAGACAAGCTACAGCGATGCTGGCTGCTGTAAGGACTGACTCACAAGCAAGGACTCTGCTTGTTCACTTACCTCCCAGAGACTCCTTGAGTGGGAGGCCAGCCTCCCATGGCACAGGCAGGAAACATTCCCTAGCATGGTGGGGGTTTTTTGGGGTGTGGGTGTGTGTGTGTGTGTGGGGGGGGTTGAAGGTGTGACCAGGTCAGCTCTAGAAGCAGCCAAACACTTTCAACTCATATTCTAGATCTCTTCCAGTCACACGCACCCGCAAAAGAGGCTGGAACACGGAAGAAAGGAAATGGCAATCAGCCTGTGGCCTGTGCCACTCTGCAAGTTCTGAAGACAGTCCCCCAGGGATGCCCAACCCAAGATGCTCACTCAAATCCTCAAAGAGTCTGCCTGTAAAACAGGGGTCTCCTTCGTTTTGTAGAAGGACTAGAAATAAAGGAGGGTAAATACACGTCACAGTTTGCTTACACTGTCTGGCTTTAGAGCTGGCAGTCCTACCTCCCCGGTGACCCCTTAGGTTTGAAGAAACTGGGACGGATGGTCAGTTCGCTTGGGTGATTTTTGTCTATACAAGGTGTCCTAAGCATTACCTAGGGCCTTTAGAACCCCTCTGCCATTCAGGCATGAGCTACAAGACCATTATTGAGCATGAGTTCGGTGTCAATGAATCAACAGAACATACATAGTATGTCTTTAAAGAAAAATGCACAGGAAATAACTTGTTGTGTTGATTGATTGTTATGGTTTGAATGTGAAATGTCCCTCGTGGGCTCATGTGCTTGAATGTTTGGTCCTCAACTGGTGACATAGTTTCTGGAGGATTTAGAACCTGTAACAGGTAGGCCCTGACTGGAGGAAGTGGGTGATTGGGGTTGCCCCTGACTCCTGCTTCCTGATCTACAGAGATACCAGGTAAGGCATTCCACGCCGCTCATCATAATGGACTGTCTCCCTTCAAACCGTAAGCCTAAATAAATTCTCCCTCTCAAGTTGTTTCTTGTTAGATATCCGTCAGTAGCGATGAGAAGGTACATAAGTTGATGAAAATGCTGTCCCTAGGGCGTTCAGAAAACTGATTGTATTTTCATATGCAAGGTGACATCATAAAAGGTAGCAAAAATAAGGAGGGCCAACTGTATGTCTCCACAGTGGAATTTTTTTTAACAGGAATGATGGACAGATAGATAGATACAGCTACATGCATGCCAAGTGAAAAACGTTTTTGAGACAAGGTTTTGGAAAAATGCCCCAGGATAACCTCACTATATAGCTCTGGCTGGTCTTGAACTTAAGATTCCATCCCCCATCCTCTCAAGCTCTGACTTATAAGCAAAAGCCACCACACCTAGCTCAGAAAAACGTTTTCTTTTCCAACATCTCATAGAAACACCAGAAAAGGACTTAGATGCTTGTGATCACAAACTGTACATCTGGCTGAGTTCCGCTAAGGGGCCAGCTGCTAGAGCCCCCAATGTCCCCAGCCCGAATTAAAAACACCACAGTGGACACCATCCCTGTCCATGGAGTGCCCACTGCTCTGATGCAGTGGATCTCTCGTTGGAAACTTACCCTCCCTGAGGACTCCTCCCTCATGCCACCCTTCATTAAAGGGCTCCTGGCATGTGGAAAGCAATTTGACAGTGGTCTGTCCTTGTTGACATGACTGTATGGAGTCTCCTGTTAGGAGTAACCAGTACCTTCCATAAAACTGTTGTGCAGACCACGCCCCCACCCCAAAGTACCCGGCACGTCTTGTGAACACAGTAAGACAATTGTGACCTTCTAAAGAGTAATCGGTTTTCCATTCATTTACATTTTTTACACTAAGGCAACAAAACTTGGGTGGGGGGATGGTTATAAGCATTGGAAAAAATGCCTCCTAAACGGGAGGAGGCAGGCATTTTTTTCCTGCAAGGCCCTGGCGCCTCATCTCAATAGAACACACAGAGATTTCCTGGGGCGGCTCCCAGGCAAGCCCTCCAAGGGCAGAATTGATATGCAGCTCCAAGAGTAGACAGCTGCTCCCGCGGTCTCCCACAAACTGCCTGGGGCTTACATTATTTTATTCCGGGGGTCTGCATGATGGTTTAGTAACGGCCATTTTCGGAAAACAACCAAGGCAATTTCAGGATTTGCTGTCACAATAGGCACACTAAAAATAAAGTCAGCATAAATAGATTAAGAAATTGACAGAATAACAAGGCATAAAGAATTAGAATAAATGCACGGGCTGGGAATGACAAGCAGAGCAGGGAGGTGGGGGGTGGCAGAGGGGAGGGGGCTTTACCTGCTGACTCTGAGCTTTCCATGCTTCCTGGCTGTGGGGAGAGCTTATTTCTCAGGGACAGTCAGCACATAATCGAATTCTGCATTAGCAAGCTCGAAGGCTAGGCTGTGTGTGGAGGGGGGACAGGGGCGGGCACTTTCCCAGCAGCATTCCAATTCTTCCCCCCAGGGCTGATCCCTCTTGAAAGACAGACTGGAAGGCTTCCACAGTCGATTCCTGATCCCAGGAGTGAGTTTGGGGAAGGATGGAAATGGGTTACAGAAGGGAGTGGGCTAAGAAATGTTCGTAATTCAGTCCTGACATTTGGAGAAGATGAATCTCTTTGGAAAACTGGCATCACGGGAAGGAAGGAAAGAAAACAAACCAACTCTACATGCTAGGAACTCACTGTGTAGCTCAGAGTATGCCATGATAATTTTGGAGATGCGGACTCATCCTGAATTGGGAGTGTCTAGCAGAACCGCTCAAATTGGTTCATCATGGAGTCCGGGGCAGGCTTAGCTCTCTCTTTCTCTAGGGTGGGCAGAACATATCCTCTCTCGGGTCAGCTGAGTAGGGAATGCTCCGGGAAAAGGGGCAGGGACCCTGGGGAATCCCACATTCCTGGAGTCTCACCCAGTCTAGAGCTCACAGCCTGCTTTTCTGGGAACATCCCAGGGGACTTTCTAGGCAGCCATTTTCCAACCGAGTTCCCTGGGTATTAGCTGCTAAGTTATGTTCACATCAGGCAGGTGAACTCTCCTCGGGAAGTCTGAATGTACTGTGATAGTGGGCATTCCACAGCATTTCCCACTGAAACTCTCCATTCCAAATGTATCTGTCAGGAGACCCTGGGCTGGGGGTGGGACTCAGTTTACCTCCAATCACTGCTCAACAAAAAAACAAAGGAATGAATAGTTTTTGGTGGAACACGTAGGTCAAACACAGAGGTTAAAAACTATCCTAGACATCAACCACATGAGTTTCAGGCCATTGACTATCTCCCAAGGCCTGTGCTTCATCCCCAACAGCGGAGAACACTGAGTGAGACCTTCTAGGTTTTTGTCTGACCAAGACTTATTTTCTCTGCAAAAAGAAACATTCTTGTCATGATTTTTTCGGTCCAATACTCATTTGATTATCTATGGGTGTGTGTGGTTTAAACAATGGAAATGTCAGCTCGGAGGTGTTGAATATAGGGAAGGAGGAGGGACCCCAAAGACAGACCGTGGTGACCTGGTGACCTGGGCAGGTGCTCTTCCATGTGTTAGCACTTGGGGAGTGATCATGAAAGGTCGGTTAAAATTAAATAAACGAACTGAAATTCTGCTGTAGATACTTAGTCACCTCATTAGGCATACTGTCATGTCCAGGGGGCGTTGCTAAGTGCAGAGCTGGTTACGGGAACTGCACGGAGAATTTGTGGTGTCACCTCCCCAGGTGGCTGTGGGGGAGCACCCATGTGAGTTGGGGACAGTCAACATCCTGATTTTGTCGTTTCTCAAGGCAGAAGGCTTTCAATATTCTTTTGATGGTTAGGGCTGGGGCTGAACGGAGTTGAGCGGAGGTAAGGGCAGCTGGGTGGTAAGAAGGGGGCTTCTGGGGACCAGCCTGGGAGGGATAGCAAAGCACCCTGGGCTCCGGAACAATGGTCATTTTGTTTCTGGGAAACATGATGTGGGCCACTCCCAATCCCCTCTTCACTTGCAATGCAGGGATAACTGGGCACCCATACATGAAGACACCCGCACAAAAGAGCCTCACCCAAGCAAGCCTACAGCTAGACGCAAACTTTAACTGAGAGCAGATCATAGAGCCTGGTGTGAATTCTAAAACTATCAAACCTCTCTAAAAAAAAAATCACATTCGGAAAAAAATAACCCTGGATAAAGGGAAAGCTTTCTCAATCGCCGCACAAGCAAAAATAAAAATGAAATCCATCGAGATGAAAACTTCTACCCTTGGGCCACCGAGATGGCTCAATGAGTAAAGGTGTTTGCTACCACGTGTGATGAGTTGTCATCTGACCTCCACACATACACCATGGCAAGCAAACATCCCTACACGTACACAGACACCACATCAAAGACAATATAACGACATCAAAATCAAGTGAGATAAATCTTGGTGGTCCTAGTTCAATCCCCGGCACCCACACGGTAAAAGGAAATCAACTCCTCCAAGTTGCCCTCTGCCCTCAGCACGCATGTTTGTCCCCTGCCCCATAAGTAAACGCATTTTTTATGAGAAAGAGTGTGTCAGAGGGCAGAGGTTGGGGTGAGATTTGGCAGTGAATGATTTTCTGTGTACAATGTATTTTTCCTTATTACCTTCAACTAGGAAGGAAAACAAATTAAGTACAAACTCTTGAGCTATGCCTAGGCTTGGCCAAATAGATATTAGGATAAATGTTGGAAGGTAAAGAATTATCAGTGTGTTCAGACCCCCACCACATTACATTCCAAATGTTTTATATGATAATGCCATTCCATTTGTATGAGATCATTAATTTTAGAGATGACCAAACTGGCCTCTGAACGGATGAGGTAACTTGCCTAAGGCTGCACAGCTAAGATGTGACGAAGCCAGGATTCGAACCCATTGCCTGAAACCAACATGTCTTCATATTCTCATCAATATGCATAGAAACACATTGTTTGGACAGGTGTGTGTCATATTCTACCCTTTACACCTCAACCCTTTATGTTTGTGTTAGCCCCACATGCTTATGATTTGCCTTATAATATTAAGGGGCTAGCCTTCTCTCAGGGTTTTATTTTAAATATGTTTATTTTATGTATATTGAGTGTTTCACCTATGTGTACTGGGTTCTCCTTATGCCCATAGAAGTGAGAGGAAGGAACTGGGTTCCTGGGACTGAGATATGATGGCCATCAGCCGCTATGTAGGTGCTGGGAACCGAACCTAGGTCCTCTGCAAGAGCAACATGCATTTTTAACCACTGAGACCCCTCTCCAGTTCCTCCTTCCAGGTTCGTAAATACTTCTCAGGCAGGAATTACAATCAGGCCAGATAATCCTCCCTTCTATTCCCCTTCTGGCTGAATTTACTCTAGTAATAAACCTTGATCCTGCATCCCCAGACAAGGACCTGCCCTCGCTGCAGCCCTTAAGGCCGGTGCGGGATAGAGGCTGCCTGGGAAGCCCTCCGGATGGCCCCGCATAGGCATACTCTTGAACGTCTCTGGTCAGCTGTGGAAATGAGGCCATGTTCAACAAACAGCATTGTTCAGAGTGAGCGGCCGTCAATGCATTTGGCGAGAAAAAAGTCGACTTGGAACATGCGGGTGATTATTTTTAATTGGACGTGCCTCGTGGCTGTAACAAAAATCAATGCGTGTCTGAGGCAGCCACAGGAGCAATGGCGCATCCGGCTCAGCAGCCTCAGAGGGACCACTGGGCCTTTGGGACCCAGGCACCAGGTGTTTCTGGTTCTCCTGTGGGTTAAGTGTCCAAAGCCCTGTTGGGGCTCCTTGGGACATGGAGTGGCTTCCAGAATGCCAGCAGGCGCCAGAGGGGCTGTGTGCAAGGTGTGAGGTGTGCAGAGGTGTGCCGGTACCTAGGCCCAGCCTCCGAAGTGCTGAAGGGTCACCGTGAGTTCAAAGATACAACAGAGCCTCTGCCATTTGTACCAAGGAAGAGAGGGACACCAGGCACTCGGAAAGCACAGGGCTGAGCGGGATCTTGGGAAACAGGGCATCTTTGGATGCTGACCCGAATGTGGCAGGTGTCCTCTTGGGGAGACAGCAAAAGTAAAGGAGAATGTGGCTTCCCAAATCCATAAAACATTTCTTCTCCTCCGACAGAGAGCTGCTCAGGCAGATAAAGCTGGTGTGGGGTCCCCCCCCCCGTGTGTGTGTGTGTGTGTGTGTGTGTGTGTGTGTGTGTAAAATAAATGGCATAGTGCTCTGTGGCGCCTTTAAGAGATGAAGCTACCCTCTTTGGCTCAAAAGGTCTCTTTTTCACACCCAACAACATCAAAAACGCTGTGAGATACTTCACGGTAACTTGCTTAAAGCTTCTAATCTTTGGGTTTGCTAGGCGTTTAACACACACGAGGAGGCAATCCCACCCCATAGGCCCCCCAGTGCCTGGTTGCTGGAGACAGCCTTGACATCGGCATTATGAGGTCTGGAAGCTTGGCTTGGAGGCTGGCCACTTTGCTACAAAGCCCTTGATTTTCACAGCCACAGAGGCTATTTTTCTTTCTCAAGGCTCTGCTTTTGTGTAAGAATTTATCATATTTTTCCTCAGCCCAGAAGTGAATTATATATCTTTATATGTATTCTGAAAACCTGAAGAAACCCCTTTAAGCTGTTTTGGACTTACCCAAGCGTGTAAAAAGGGTATTTTCCACTTGTAGTTCAGATGCCTAATATGTTTTCAAAAGGCCCAAATAATTTGAATTTAAAACTCTGAATTGGGCCTCTTTATGTAGCATCTTTAAAAGGTGCCATTTATAAAGAAAAATGTGGTCACGAAATGAAGGATACGGGGAGTAAAGTGAGCCTGCCAGTTACGGTAATAGATGGGACCCATAAATCTTCGCTCCTATTCTGGGCTCTGGGAAGAATGTATGTGTGGCTGCATTTGGCGTCAGCAGGGACGCGGCAGATGGACTCAAGAACTTGGGTAGAACGGATTTAAGATTGCCTTGCACAGGTAGAATGGTGAGATCCGCACGCCGGACACCAGAGCAAACCTGTGCAAGCCCCCTGAGAGAAAGACCAGCTGAGGTTGGGGAGACTATTCGCAGGCTGAACTGCTTGCTGCAAACCCAGGAGGACGTGAGTTTCTCCTGTCTGAAGGCCTGGTAAGGGGTGAGCATCTGGATTCCAAGTACCGGGCCAGTGCAGGCAGCAAATACATCCCTGGTGTTTCCTGGCTAGCCAGCCTACTGGGCAAATTCTAGGTTCAGTGACTTTGTCTTTAAAAAAAAAAAAAAAGGCCAAGCCGAGTGTTGTTGGTGTGCGCTTTTAATCCCAGCACTCAGGAGGCAGAGGCAGGTGGATTTCTGTGAGTTCGAGGCCAGCCTGGTCTACAGAGCGAGTTCCAAGACAGGCTGCAAAATAACACAGAGAAACCCTGCCTTGAAAAATAAAATTAAAAAAAAAAAAAAAAAGGGCAAAGATCTATTGAGGAAGACATCCAACACGGACCTCTGGCTACACACACACACACACACACACACACACACACACTATACAGGAAGGAAAGAAGGAAGGAAGGAAGGAAGGAAGAAGAAAAAGAAGCACTTTGTAGTTCAGAGTAGGTCATCCAGAACAGTGCTGCAGATTCAGAGAAACGCTAAGAGGAAAGGCTGGGGTGGAGGGGATGTGGTAAAGCCGGGATCTCTGGACTGAGCTCTGCGACCCTGTGCCAATGAGAAGCAGGAGAGAGTCTCTGGCTAACTGAGGGCCCAGGGCCTGGCCCTGCTCTGCCAGCTATCAGCCTGTGAGCTGAGCCCAGCACCTCTCTTGTCTTAGTGAATTCAACCTTCTAGAAACCAACACTACGACGGTGGCTTACACACCGTAGAAGTTCAATTCTCATACCCTGGAGGCTGGGAACCCGGGGCCAGGGAGCCAACAAAGTTGGGTTGTGCTGTGTCCCACACGGTAGGAAGGACAAGAGAAGTTTGTAATGGCACTAGTTACACCCCTGTGGGTCCCCATCTTCATGGATAGTGACAATCGACTGCCACCTTGACAGGATCTGGACTCACCTGAATGTGAGTGGCAGCATCTCCCAGGGCGGGGTCCTGGGGAGTACGGCATGGAGAAAGTGAGCCGGGTGCCAGCCTTCATTTCTCTCTGCTCACTGACAGTGGGTGCGCTGGGATTGGCTGCTTCACGCCCCTGCCCCCCACCTTCCCCGCTGTGATGGACTGCACCCTCAACTGTGGGACACAGTCAAAATGCTTGTCACCTATCCTGTCTCAACAACGAGAAAAGTAACTGACACACTCACTGACACCCTCACCGTTACCCACAGCCACTGCAGTGGCGGTAGCGGTCGCCGTGGTGGTGATGATGCTAGGTATGGCAGGGTTTTGTGGCTGTGACGCGACACCCACAATCATTTGAAGGAGGAAATATTGACTTTGGCTCAGACTCTCAGAGGCTTCAGCCTGTGGTCGGTTGGCTGCATTACTTCTAGTTGCAATGGGCCACCGGCGAGGCAGCGTGCCACGCGTGGGAAGCACGTGGTAGAGGGAGACTCACTGTGGACAAGGCGGAGGGCAAGAGGGGCCGGAGACAGACTACATCCTTCACAGCCTGCCCCCGACGACGCATGCCCTCTAACAGGCCCCACCTCCTGAGCCTCCACCATTTCCTGATAACACCATACAATTCTGAACCTATCAAGGACGAATCAGTCCACTGACAGGGCCAGAGCCTCACACGATGCAATTGCTCCCTAGAGTCCATCAGTTAGTTACTGTCCCCTCAACACACGCCCTTGCAGAACGCACTTGCGGCCGTGACGGTCAGGGGTCGGGATGCCAACACGTGAGTGTGGGACACACACAACCACGCAGCCTAGGAAACCTTCGAGCGGGTCTAACCTCATTTTGGGATGGCGATACTTTATCCGTAGCACTGGCGGAAGATACAACGCGTATGATGCAGGGAGATGGCGGTGGCAGTCGTGGAGTAGCCAGTGACAGCGCCCCGGTGAAAGGATGACAGTGGTGGAGATGGCTGCAGAAGGGGCTGCTGGAATGATGACGTCGATATTGGTGGCAGGTGGCCTTAGCAATGGCAGAAATCACGATGGCAAGGCGGCGGCGGTACAAGCAACAGTGTTAATGGCGGTGACAGTGTAATTCAGGTCTTAGCAATGGTAGGAGAAGTGACTACGGTAGTTCCGGTCCTCGGTACAAGATAGGTATGCCGGGCTGAC
Source organism: Phodopus roborovskii (assembly GCF_943737965.1). Lineage (NCBI taxonomy): Eukaryota > Metazoa > Chordata > Mammalia > Rodentia > Cricetidae > Phodopus > Phodopus roborovskii. The sequence continues at coordinate 7,505,984 of NW_026126611.1, forward strand.
CGAGCCTGGTGTCATTATCGATGACTAGTAACCAAAACATACCAGGGACACATGGGTGGTTGCGCGACGTTGGTCTCCTTGGCGCTTTTGCCACAGGGGAGACTGTACGGCACAAGGGACTGTTCTAATATCATTTCTGTGGCTTTGACAGATACCCTGACTTAAAGCAGCATAAAGGAAGGAAGGGTAGTTCAAGCGAACATTCCAAATAATAGGCCACAGAGGCAGGAGCTTGAGACAGTTGGTCACGCCAAATCCACAGCCGAGCAGAAACAAACAGCTGTACCCGTCCATGTTGCTTGCCTGCCTGTTTGCTTGTGTTACCTTTCTTTATTCGTATAGTTCAAGGCCTAGCCACGGTGGGCTGGGTCTCCCTATATCAACTGACAATATAATTCCCCAACAGACACGCCTGCAGACCAACTGCATCTAGATAGTCCCCTCTCCCCCTCCCCCTCCCGTTAAGACCCTTCCCAGGGGTTTCTAGGTTGTGTCAAGTTATCAGGTAAAATGAACTGGAATGGAATTGTGGCAGCTCAGTAAGGGTAGTGGTGGTAAGAACTTACCTAAGTTGGGAGTGTGGCCTTGTTTGACATTGGCGCTCAATTTGTGTTTGTTCAACAGGGGAATGTCACGGCCACGGCCGAGCCGTGAGAGCCAGGCTGCCACCAGCTGACAGCTGTCCAAGTACTCTTGTCCCTTACCCCCATCCCCTGTTCTGGTTCATAGTGCATCACACCCTCTTCAAGTATGGCTGGGCTCCAGCATGTGGGGTATGAGGGGACCAATTCTGACTACACACATCCGTGTGCAACGCTACACTCATGCTATTGCAGTACCATTTGAAGGTGAGAAAAAGCCTTCAAATATCACCCAGTCCACACACTTGAGCTTCAGTAATTCCAGGGTTTACATGTTTCATCCATCATAAATACGCAGGGGTCCACCATGAACTTGAACTATGTATGTGATCTTGTAAGGCAGGCATGAACCTCTAGCCACTCAGTGTTATCAGGGCAGTGTAAGACCCTAGAGGAAAATGCCAGATCTTCCCCATAGCACCCCTTCAGTTTGTCCTGGGGCTGCCACAGGCCAAGATTAGCTGGCAGCCACTAGATTTTAGGCTTCTGGCCTCCAAACCAGGAAAGCCTGTATTTCTATTGTTTGGAATCATTAGGGCTGTGGTCTCTGGTGCTAGAGCCACAGGAGACCAAATGTGAGCTCACCTGGAGTCTTCCAGAGCTATGCTTACATTCTGAAGATAGCAGGTTCTGGTCAGAACTCCCCAAAGCAGTAGGTACAGCCTGTACACATCACTGTGACCCATACCTCCATCTTCCGGGATGGTCTCCTCTTCCCTTTGCTTTGTTTTCTGTCTGTCTCAAATCTCTTCTGCTCCGTGTGTGTGTGTGTGTGTGTGTGTGTGTGTGTGTGTGTGTATGTGAGTGTGTATATGTGTGCATTCGTGTCTCTGTGTATGTGTATGAGAGAGTGTGTGTGCATGTGTGAATGTGTATTCCTGCATATGTGCTCACACTTAGGTGTCCAGGCTTGCATGGCAATCACTTTATCAGCTGATCCCCCTTGCCTGCCCTCTTCTGTTCCTCTTCTGAGGAGGTCTGTCAGTGGATTGAGGGCCTCCCCAGCCTCCCAAGTTCTTCCAAAGACTCTCTTCTCCAATAAGGCCACATTCCCAGGCTCATCCCCAAGAGGTCCCCTGCCCTGGCCCTGCATTAATGGCCCCTTGGATTGCCACTTCCTAAAGAGAACAGGATTCTGAAAGGCAGATGTCATTAGCGTAGTTCATTATGGGGCTTTTTGCATTGCAGTCTCTACCCTCCTCCTCCCCCAGCTCATACTGGAAGTCTAGTCCTGGACCTGCTCACCTCCCACTCACCCTGCTCCCTCTCACCCTCCTCCATCACTTCCCTAGAATGCCTGTTGCCAGGTTCTGAGAACACAGGGTGGGGATACCCAGCAAGGCCCTGCCTGAGACACACACCCCTTGGTCCCTACCCAGTGATGAGAACTTCAGCTTTCCCTGTCCTGTGATGCCTGGCCATGGCAGTGTGGCTCCAGGTGGTGATGGCCTGGCCTGTCACCCTGGCCCTGCTTTGTCCCCAGCAAGGCTCCTGACTCCCTTGGCAGTGACGAAGCACCTTCCGGGAGGCTCCAGCCATTAATCTCAGCCCGCAAGGAGCCTGGATGTAGTGTTCTCCTGGCGTGCCAAGGCTGTCCGAGCAGCCATTGATTTAAGAGACGATATCACTTGCTTCCAAGTTTATGAGGCAATAAACAGCCCTGCATACTGATGAATGCGGAGGTGTTTGCTCAGCACATTCGCTGTGTGCACTTATTTTATTACAAGGCCCGAGCTTGAAAGCCAAGGAAACTGCAAGTGTTTCCATTTCCGTTGGTAGCGCCAGGCCCCTCCCCCACCGGGGTTCGCATCCCTTGGATGTCTCATCCTGGGGTGCAGGAGCCAGAAAGCAATCTAGGAAGACAACAGATGGATGCCGGACTCTGGCTGCTTCCATGCCCCCTGCCTCCAGAAGCCACTGTTGGGGGGACGCTGGGATAAAAGGGGACAATAAAGAAAGCCCCACCCTGGAGCCTGTACTCTGTCCTCCCGTGTCTCCGGTCTTCCTGGAGAGGAACACACCTCATAATAACAGAACACAGTAACCGAGCAGGCACAGACTCCCCTCCTAACACAACACACCAAATAAAAGTCCTTTTAATCTTAAGCTGGGACGCCTACAAGGCTGGGCTCCTAGTTCATAAAGCTGAATCTTCAGGGAGTTTACCAGCTGGAATGCCCCGCGAATCTCAACTGCTCCATGTATAAAATATTAGGAAGGTCCGAAGGAGGTGGTGAGGCCGGTAGGGAGGGAATGGGGGAGATTGATTGCAAACTTTGTGCCAGCCGAGGGGTTCCGAGTGTGTCGAATGGCTAGGACAACACTTGAAAAATGTATTAGATTATCCAAAAGGCAAAGCTGATTTATAGCTGCAGTAATTCCCACCGCGCCTTCTATTTCCGTAATAGAGAGAGATTAGGACAATGGCAGAGCCTGTCGGGTTTCGCCAGCTGGGTCCCTACCGCCAGCAGCGCCCAGTCCCATAATGTGTCATGCAGAGAACCGAGAGAATGTGCCATTTCACCCGCCATTCTGCTGGGGACCTTTTCCCATCCTAAAACCATGTCTCAGGCTGCAATGAGACCTGACCGGACAGAGGCTATGGATTAAACTTACAAAGCCCTTGCAAAGGAGGGAAAGGAGGCAGGGTCCCTTTCTGACCATGCGGGAACGTGACGGGTCTGAGCCCAGGCACCGCCACCTGGAGCAAAACCGTGATTCTGAGAACCTGGCAATGGGGACCCTGCAGTGGGCAAGGCAAGGGTGCGCTTTCCTTGAGACAATGCTATGTACATTGCCTGTCGCGGGACATTTGTCTACTTGGTATACATTTGTCCACACACTGTGCAAAGCGCAGTGGGGGTGTGGAGGATGTGGGGTCGCCCCCCTCTGCCGTTTGCTAAGAGCTCTGGCAGAGCATCGAGGAGGCATGTTGGGGTGCTGCCTTGCAGTCCTCCCTGCCATTAGGGTACAAGGGCCAGATGAACAAATTGCTGCACTCAGGGAGGGTTCAGGGAACTATGGCTCCGGGTTTGTACCAGCAAGGGAACTTCGGTAGGAGTTGGGAAGCTGTGTGACTGGATACAACCCACGGGGTCTACTCACCCACATTTCAGCCTCTCCAGAAGCAACCATGATCCTACAAGCCATCACTCCCAAATCCCCTCTTCCAGAAAAATATCCCCAAGTCCGCTGTTCTAGGAAATGATGTGATGAGCTCTTCCCATCCTGTCTTTCATACGTGCACAAGGCCAAGCCTGTCGTCAGACTCCGGCAGCAGTAGAAGACCCCCCCCCCCATGCAGCCTGCTGTGCCTGAGAAGGCAGAAGGCAGGAGGGGCCACCTGCGCACAGGTGCAGGAACAGAAGGGTTAGCAGCTGGGATAATGCATGCTCTACACCCTGAATGACTACCAGCTGCCAAAGCTAGACGAGCCAAGCTAAGTTTCTCCCAGGTAGAGCCCACTACAGGAGCAGGTGAGGATAGCTGTCCTTGGGGGGTGACCAATAGGGTATGGTATGGGGTACGCCGCGGGCACAGTTAGAATAGCGGTGACACCGGGACCTGAGCACTGAAAGAGCTTGTGGAGTGGCCACCTCGCCACTGGCCCCATCATCATCGTCATCTCCTTCATTACCACCGTCACCATGCGTGCATGTTCTGGAAGGGCAGGTGGGCTAGTCTCATTGCTGAGAACATGTCACACATCTTCACAAGTTCAATGCCCAAGAGGCCACGATGACCCTATTTTACAGACAAGGACACAGTAGAGGGAGAGGTCACCCAGACAATGGTGGCAGAGCAGGAACTCTAAACCCCTACGGCTTGAGCACTTGTCACACCACACAGCTTCCTTCCCAGCTCTGGAGGCTACTGGATTCTTGATGACTCTAGCTGGGAGGTTCATCTGCTCACTGGCCACAGGCAAGCTGTGGTGTGTGTGTATGTGTGTGTGGGTGTAGAAATTCACTTATTCTTTGTAGTAGTCATTCATTCATACATATATTCATGCAATGATGTACGGAATTCAATCAGGGTATAGACGCTCGCCCATTGCCCTTCAGGGATCAAGTGTGGCCACCTTACTGCCCTGGCCTGGGAGGAACATCCAGGGCCAGGGCCATGTTTACGGCACCTCTGAGATCCTCACAGCGCTGGGTGATAGGGAATTACCTCTTTCACTTTGTGCTCTTTTTTTTCTCATCTTCTGCCCATCTTCTTCCTATGACTACAAACCTATGACGCCGTGCCCACTATAAATTAGACACAGTAAGACATTGCCAGTGACAAGAATAAAGTAGAACATTCCCATGGGTGAGAGCGGAATTCCTTCAGAATGCAGGAAATATTCTTTTTGGACCACGGGGGCAGGTAACTTCCTCAGAAGCCAAGACCCTTAATAATGTAGGACTTGTGTGTAAGTAGAGGGGACACTCAGAAGGGAGGTAAAGATCAGGTGACCTCTTGGGGACCTTCCTGTAACCTTGGAAGTCCTCAGGAAGGACATAAGAGGAGTCAGGCCTGCCACAGGAAATTGCTCTGAAGAAGGAGGTGTTCTGGGCATCAGCTTCGGCCTAGTCCGTAGTCCAGACCCCTGTCTCAGATATTCATTCTGCCTAACCTGGGGTGTGTTTGCAACCCCAGGCTGACCCTAGGCCTGGGGAAGGTTGGGGAGTGAGTTCAACACCTGGTCTGCCTGTGTGTGTGTGTGTGTGTGTGTGTGTGTGCATGTCTGTGTGTATGTATGTGTATGTAAGACTCCCTCCCACTGATGTTTTTAGTTATCCACAGGGGTCTTTGAACACCGGCTTGGTGCATCAGGGGATGACTATGCCACACCCACAAGAACTCAACATTAATAAACACTGAGCCTGTTTTCACATCTTTGTCCTCCTGCTTAACTCATCACCAAATCCAGTCAGATCCTAACCCTGCGAGTCCCGCCCTTGAGGTGTCTCTCAGATGCAGAGAGGAAGGTGGTGGAAGAGGAAGGAGCCACCCACGCTGAGAGTCACCCAGGGGGGTTGGGAGGCCTCTACTGGAGTGCCCCACTCTCCTGGCCTGCGTTCAGAGTTCCGTGGTCAGCACCCCTTCTTAGATCACCCCCCACAGCCCTTCAAAATCTCCTTTCTCACTAATTCTTAATTCTACTGAGGCTATCCAATGATATTCTGTATCCATCACCCTTTTTCCCAGGGGAGCCATGAGCTCATATCATCCATTCCTCAGATGTGGGCGGGACTTCCTGGGCACACACCTGAACATACTCTAATTACCCTTCGTGTGACTGCCCTTCACGGGGACGACAGCTCTGTTCTTCCTAGTGTTTGAAGATTGGGATCAGATCATTGTCTTTCTCACCACAGAGAGCCAATCTACCTTTCTTTTCTCTGGGGCCTTTCTGAAAAATCAACCTAAAGTGTGGAACGTTCTCCAGACAGGAAGGCTAGGTCTCTTGTCTATTCACAGAGGACTTGCGTATGAAGGATATCACACACTATCAATTAGACAGATTCTGTGAATACTTCTGACCATACAGCAAGACCACTACCAGAACCAGCTTGGGGGAAGCCTGGGGGGGGGGTGACATCTAGGTCTGTGATCCTGGGAACAGACAACACTCTCAAACCCAAAAGGTCACATTATAGCAATTTGAGACCTGATGGGAGATGCCATTATGTATATATGTTTCTCATACTGGTTAATAATAAAGCACTGTTGGCCAATAGGAAAGGAAGATAGGAGGGACTAGGAGACAAGGAGGAAATAGGAAGTAAGAAGGAGGAGTCAAGATGGAGAGTCTGGAGAGAGCTGGACGCCAGCCGCCTCCCCGGTAAGAGAAGGCCATGTGAAGATACATAGAAATGGGTTAATAATTAAAGGCAGAGCTAGCCGATAAGTAACAAGTAACCGGGCCAACAGTATTGTATCTAATACAGAGTCTCTGTGTGTTATTTGGGGCTGGTGGCGCAGCAGCAGGACAAGAACAAGCCTATTTCTTTACTATGTGTTTGTAAATAGTTTCCAATTGAAGGTAGAGATTTTTGTAGCAGTGACCAGCCTTCCAACCAATTACCAGGAACTGGAGAGACTTGACCCGGGACTCTGGTCTTCCTGTCACCATGGAAACTGGTTACAATTGCTTGGAAATAAGACTGCTTGTTGAACAGATTGGGATGTTCTGAGGGGCATAGTCCTTGGTCAGGCTTACCTCATGGCTGACTTTACTTGGTACTCTGCCTTTTGTGTAAGCTGTCTCAGTCAGGGTTTCAATTGCTGTGACAAGACACCATGACCATGGCAACTCTTATAAAGGAAGACATTTAATGGGGGTGGCCGACAGTTTCTGAGGGTTAGTCCATTATCATCATAGTGGGACAAGGAGGCGTGCAGGCAGACAGGGTGCTTGCTGGAGAGGGAGCGGAGAGTTCTACATCTTGATCCAAAGGTCACAGGAAGGAGACCTCACAGCCCACCCCACAGTGACATTTTTCCTCCAAGAAGGCCACACCTACTCAAACAAAGCCACACTTCCTCACAGTGCCACTTCTTTTGTGGCCATTTTCTTTCAAGCCACTATATCAGCCATTAGTCTCAAAGGCAATCGTGAGTGACATTTTTCTTTATGCATTTTTTTCTTTGGGGTTTCTCATGGGTTCCTCTACCACAACCTCAGTAGAGAAGGTAATGGGGGCTGAGTAGGGAAATCATCTTGGAACCTGCATTCCAGCTCTCAGGAGCTACTTAGAGCTGGGCATGTGATGGGCCATCCGAGCCTCCGTTTTCTTGGTGAGGGTTAGAAGGACAGAGCCAATGTCTGCCTATGACATCATCTGTTCAAAGGGCATCGCATCCAGGAGAGCGACTAGGACACTACAAAGCACTGCACAAGTATCAGTCCCCAGGAAGATCTTGATGTCCCACCAGTCCCCGGGGGCTGAAGTAAAAGCTGATGATTTAGCAAATGTGGAGAATAATGGGTAATAATTACACAGTGCATACCGCTCTGAAGAATGACGCTTCATGTAAAGAACTCCATTTCACCCTCGTATTGATCCTCTTAGCACAGACACTACCTTGTCTCAACTTAGAGGTAATGGCTGGAGAGCTAGAGGCCTGGCCTGTAAGTGAATGCAAATACCCAGTCCCCTCTGGAAACAGTCCAGCTTTTCTTTTCTTTTCTTCCTTTCTTTCTTTCTTTCTTTCTTTCTTTCTTTCTTTCTTTCTTTCTTTTTTTACAAGAGTATACGCATGCCTTCACACTATAAAGTGCATTGCCAGGCCCTTCCCTGGAGACCAGCATCAACCGAGAAGTCCTCTGGTCCCTTAGTTCACCTGTCCTGCTCCTTGGGCCCAATCTCAGTCTATGTACATGCCAAGCTATGGCCTGGAGACCACACTGCTAAGTTTTTCTTCAATGCCTAGGTACAAGGCTTTGTCCACCACGGCTGTGGAGATGGTCACATGGGTGGGCTTCTGGGGTATCCCCTTTGGCCAAAACCATGCCCAGAAGCCCACCCACGAATCTCTGTGGTGTGAGTCATGTCACTTTCTTAGTCCCTGGCACACCCATCAGAGCAGGGTCCCTGCAGGCTCACTGAGGTGACTTTGAATCCACACTGGAAGGAGACCACTGTTCATCCCAGTTCCGGCCATCCCATGCCCATTTCCATCCAGTCCAATCCAGTCCACATGTCCTGGCTATACACCAACACCTGACCCGTCACAGCCCTCAGGCCCTGATGGGTCACTGACCGAGTCCAGCTCTTCTTGATTGCAGCAAGGCCTTTGTGTAGAAGGTTCGCCTAGGAAGAAGTCCCAGGCAGGGAGAGAACTCAGCTGACTCCAAGGCCAAAAGCAGCATCATTAAAACAGGCCCAGCTAAGCAGACTGAGTGGGCATGAGACCTCTGAAGTTCAGCCTACCTGTCACACACCAAGTATACTCTAAACCAGGAACACATTGCCAGGGAGCTGTGCTAACAGCAACAACGGAGTCATGATACACTTCTCAATTTGAATTAATTTGGGTAGCTAATTCTACCTACCGAACGTCTCCATTTAAAGTATACATACAAATGCATTTTGTCCTGAGTTTTAATTAGGCCCACAGGAATATACTTTCAAACGTGGGTACACTTCGTTTGTTATATTAATGAGGAGGTGCTCTAAATCAAGTTTCATGTTGATGTCTCATTACGTATGCTGCCCGCCAGAGCCCTGACGGAGACTTACAGCCCAGGGACCAGCTACAAATACTGGCAGTGGACACCCTGTTAATTTAAAAGGGAAAGTTTTCTTTTGAGGTGTAGGGGGAAAAAAAGTTGTAGCCAACTTTTCCAGAATGCAGCTACACAGAAAGTCCATACCCCATCCGGGTTAGAGATAGGGGCGGCACTGAGGGCAGGAACCCAGGGCTTCCAGGTCTCGGTGAACGGCAAAGAGTAGGACCCGGGGACCCTCTGGGTTCTAGAACGGCTGTTGTGTGGCTTAGTTTGGCTCCCCTTGCTCTGTGTGTGTGTGTGTGTGAGAGAGAGAGAGAGAGAGAGAGAGAGAGAGTTTCAGTTCCTTCAGCAGTGGCAGCTTCAAATCATAGGCTTCATCACACACACTCACACACACTCACACAAACACATACATACTCTCTCACACACACAGATTCACACACATACTCTCTCACACACACTCACACACACAGATTCACACACACACTCACACACACATTTACACATACACATACTCTCTCACACACGCTCACACACTTACACACTCACACACACACACCAGCATTAAATTTTACTCCAGTATGATAAGAGCGTGTCAAGTTCTCTACTGTCAGCTCGGAGCAACAAACAAAAGCCCATGAAAATGCCCCCAGGTAACCAGGCCACTCTGAGAGGTGGTGTCACACACTACCTTCCTCCCCCATCCAAGCACTGTGACAGGTGGAGTTTTCCCTGACTGGCACCAGGCCCTGAAGCGTCAAGTGAGGTAATGGTTTTGATTTCACAGGATACCGATCCTCAGAATAGCTGAGCGACATGCTCAAATGGCATGCCACATGGCGGATGTGGGGAACATGCCAAGGGCTGAGCAGGAAGTCCCAGACCAGGTAAGCAAGGCCTGGATGAACAGAGTATCCCTTGCTGAGCTGCACCCATGTGTCACAGCTCCCCTAGGGACTTACACGGGCTGGAGGACCCTGCTCATAACATACCCCACTCTGACTCTACATCTTGGCTAGGTCATATTCTGTGCAACGCACGCCGAAATGGCCTCTTTGGCGTGAACACGAAATGTGCAGTTTAATGCACAAAATCAGCACTCCATGGCGTCATGGAGAGGCTCAGTGGGTGAAGCATGCACCGTGCAGACTGAGTCTAAGTTCAGATCTTCCGCACGCAGGCAAGAACCAGGTTGGTAGAGCGGATCTGTAACATCAGCACCGGGGCAGAAGGGACAGGGGTCTCCCGGGGGGATTCCAGGAGGGTTCCAAACTGGCGGGACTGTTTAGCTGAGGCAGTGAGCTCCAAGTTTAGTGAGAGACTCTGCCTCAAAAAAAACCAAGAGGGAGAGCAATGGAGGAAGACACTTGATAGCGATCTCTGGTCTCTACATGCATATCAACAGGAGAGCATGTACACACATGTACACGTACACATACACATGGACAGGGTTGGGGAGACACACAAATCTTGAAATCTGGGGTTAGTCTTGGGCCTTGGTGTCTTCGTCAGGCCACTACAACTCTTATAAAGGCAACATTTCATTGAGGGGGCTTGCTTACAGTTTTAGAGCTTCAGTCCATTATCATCATGGTGGGGAGCACGGCGGTGTGCGGGCAGATGTGGTGCTGGAGGAGGAGCTCAGAGTCTTACATCTTGCAGGCTTCAGGAAGTCGACTGAGACGCTGGGCGGTATCCTGAGCATAGGAAACCTCAAAGTCCGCCCCCACAGTGACACACTTCCTCCAACAAGGCCACACCCACTCCAAAACACCACACCTCCTAATAGTGTCACACCCTATGAGATTATGGGGGCCAATGACATTCAAACTACCGCACCTGACTTTTGAAGTTACAATGAAGATAAACTATTTATACTTTGTTGAACACGAGTTGCTTCTATCAAGTATTTTGTTGTGGTAACAAGAAAGCCTATAATCCATCTAAGATGTGGTTATGTCATCATTACCTCAGCCAGTAAAGGGGACAAGACAGGCCCTAGCACACATGTCCTGCCTCTGCCAGCCTGGGGATGGTCCGGCCCAGGCCTTTCCCTCAGGGGTGGCGTTCCCCTCTTGATCATGCAGGTGTGCAACTCACCCAGGGAAGGCATTCCCACTTCCGGTTTCAGTCTTCTGCACTGAGGGGGCCGGAGGCAGAGCTTCCTGTGGGTGAAGGTGACTTGCCATTTCCTCCTCCCCATTCCCAGCAGGACCTAGCGGGATTGAACTCTTCTTCTAAGTGACCTTTAAGATCCAGGGGTCATTTGGGTCACCGTCTCATTCTGTAGATAAAGAGACTGACTCTAAAACAGAAAACTAAGGTGTGTGTGAGGGGGAGTGGCGGCTTCTCAAAAGAATCCAACTCAAACAGGGTGGATTTTTATGACACATTTATATTTTGGTGGAAAGACAAGCAGAAAGCCTCCACACGTTAAACAGAGATTGAGAACAGGCACATACCCTCTCTCTGTCTCGCTCTCTGTCTTTCTCTGTTTCTTCAAGCCCGCTGCCAAAGAAATGAAAAGAACCCACTTTCTGCCCACTCCCTTGGGGGGGAAGAAGCCCAATAACGACTGGTCTGAGGGCCAGACGCTTTTTCTTGGCTTTTTCAGTGATATGTCGTTCCCAAGAATGTAACTTGGCCACATGTCCAAAGAGGTTTAAAAAGCACTCATTCCGTTTGACATATTTTCTACTCCCAGGAATTTATCTTAATGAATTAATTACACGTCGTCTCGGAGATCCATCTTCCAGGGTGTTCACAGTGGCATTTTTTACGATGGTGAAAGTGTGGGGGAAGACATAAAAGTCCAACGTTTGAGGATTGGGAGAAATAAATGGAACCCCAGGCAACCACTAAGGCTCAAAGTCGAGAAAAATTAATGACACAGAGAGGCTCGTGACATAATAAATTTTAAAGTTTGCTTATAAAATTAAACTTTATTCAAGTGGATATTTCTAGATGCCTGATGTACAGGTACTGGTTTTGCTTTTCAATTCTTATCTTTATGTCCCCATTTCTTTTTTGGAGTTCAAGAACAGACTTCTCAGTGTGAGGGTTGGACCCAGGGATTTCCATGCACACTCTACCCTGAGCTGTATGTACCCCTGGCCCTAAATAATATTAACCTCTCATTTTAAGAAAAGATGGCAGCCAGGGTTTCAGGCTGTTATTTGTTTGTTTGCTGGGAGACATGTTGTAGGCCAGTGACTACACTCAACAGCCAGTGTGTACTCAGTTCCAGTCCCCAGAAACGGATTCAATGGTTCCTAGTCAGCACACATTTCCTTTGGCCCACTTGAAGACGTCCTTGTTCCAGGATTCAGTGATTAAGAGCACTGGCTGCTCTTCCAGAGGACCCAGGTTCAATTCCCAGCACCCACATGGCAGCTCACAACTGTCTGTAAATCTAGGATCTGACAGCCTCACACAGACAGACAGGTAAAACACCAATGAATATAAAATAAAATAAATTATCAAAAAGAAATATTTTCCTAGAGCTTCAAGCCACCCCCCTTGCTGGCTTCATACACCTGCAAGTACTTCTCCTAGAGACTCAGAAGGTCACCTCCCTGCCCTGACCCCAGCTTGTCAGCTTCTCCATCCTTTGGGACAAAGAAGCAAGATGTGAGGGCAGAGTGGCCACCAGGTTCAAGGCACCAACACAGCGGCCCCATGAAACCCCGTGGTGGTCAAATGTCCCACATACGCTCCAACCCATAGACACCAAAGTCAAGGGGCAAACAAATGGGTGTAGACTGTCCTTGAGGGCCTTAGGCCAGGGCGCCAGTAGGAATGCTGAGACCTTTAAGAGGTGTGGCCTAGTTGAAGGGTTAGGTCACTGGGAGGCACCTTTGAAGATACTGTGGGACCCTGTCCCTTCTTTCTCCTTGAAAGTGACTACGAAGCAAGCAAGCAGCTTTCTGACTTATCGCAGGACCGCAACATGGAAACGGAGCTCAGCTCAAAACTTGCAAAGCGATGGAGCCAAAATACACCTTTCTTCTTTTTAACTTGATTATCTCAGGCATTGGGTTACAGTAATGAAAACTGACATATAACACAATACCAGGCAGATGGGGAAGCCAACCAAGCACCCCTTTTCTGGATGGGCTGTGGTAACTGGGAAGGTCTCCTTGGGGCAGACCAAACACAGCTACAGCAAGGAAAGGTCACAGTCAAGGGCAGGGATAGTGGCGACCCCACCTCGGCAAATGCTGCTACCTGACTCTTGGATTCCTTCCAGAGGTGGTGCATGCAAGCAGTGCAGGGGAGAAAGTAGTGGGGTGGGGGGCGGGCAGGGCAGGGCAGGGCAGGGCTGAGGCTGGCGGGCCTGGCCAGAGAGTTTGATGAATGGGCGCAAAACACTCAGTTCTCCCTAGACCTCCATGGTGCTAAGGACAGCGGCAGTAAACATTATGCCTCGCCAACAGTGTGAATCCCCAGGCTGGGGATGGGGCTCAGTAGGTAGAGGCCCCTGTCCATCGGGAACAAAGGCCTGGGGGTTCCATCATCAGCATTGCATAAAACAGGCATGTGAGATGCACACGCGTACTCCAGGTTCTCACGAGGTGGACACGGGAGCAGCTGAGTGTCAGAGCTATCCTTGGCTACACAGTGAGCTTGAGACCAGCCTGGACGAAGCCGTCAGAGGAGACAGACACTGACATGTAGCCACTTGGAACTAACAAACACGTGCTCCATGCCAGACCTTGGAAGACCCACAGCGAACAAATGGGAACCACACTCCGCCCTGGCAGGACTCTGGGGAAAGCTAATGATAGCCCAGGCCCCTGCTGTGATGTACATGTTACAGGGAGCCTCCAGGGAGAGGCCAGGTGCCTCTGCCCAGCCAGGAGCGAAGCTGGGTTGAGACTTGAAGGCCACCGAGCCTGGGCCTGAGGCTGTTCCTGAAGAGAGGCCGCCACTGCTTTCTTGGACCTGTGCCTATTTCTAGTGGCGTCTATTTGAAGCCATCTGATGGCTCTGTTCCTAAGAAAGTTCCAGCAGAGGGCTCTTGTCTGCCCTCTGAAAGGCTAATTAGCCCGTGAACAGCAAGCACATTTGCAGGGCCTGTGATACTGAGGAGCCATCAGTTGGCACAAATAGCTGGGACAGCATGGGGCAGCCTTCTGATGGCTTTGGAAGGTTGCTCTGCATTTGACTGGCAAACGCCATTACGTCCCCAGGGCTCAGGGTGTCAGCTCTGCCTGAGCTCCTGCCTGCTTTCTGTCCTTAGGCTAGACTTTTCCTTGGTCTAGCCTGTGAATTCATAGCTCCCGTTCTGCAGAGGGTGGGCGCCCTCAGCCTGCACCCTGCAAGCCGTCACAGCCAACCTTTCCGTCACAGCAGCTGCTAGTGATGGGGATGTTTTGTGCCCAGGGACAAAAAGCCTTGTGCCACAGAAGGCCACAGGCTGATGGGTGAGACTCAACCTTAAGTGGCCATGCAGTGCCGGGGTCATGGTGGGTTCGGGCCAACTCCAGTACACCTGTCAGTAGGTGCTGCCTCAGGGGCTGACCTCATCTGCCTTGCAGAGCAGCGAGTGCCCAAGCTTCCCAGAAGCACAGAGGCCCAGCGCTTTTCTGTGCCTTTGAGATTGCAGCCCTGACTTCTTGTCCCCTGTCAAAGGGGACCTGCACCGGGCAGTGGCCTCAGCACCCCTCAGCCACTGGCAACCATCCCTTCATGCCCTCCTCCTTCCTCCTTTCCAGCCCCAGCTGGTCTTCTCTTCTCCAAGCAATTCCAGAAACTTCTAATTGCGTTTATGAATCTTCCCTGCTAGAAGCCGGAACATGGAGGAGGCACAGGTCATCTTCCCTCGCTCCGTCCTGCCGTGACGGCTCGGTCAGGGGACACAGGTGCTCTTGAAGGGTAATTTGAGGTGCTGGACAAATCAGAAGCTGGCAGGGCTCTCACAGGACCACACATGACAAGACTACTCTGTTGCCTTTTTAGTGACTGACTGCTTGCATGTCTTTCCTTCATTTTGTGAAAAAAAAAAAAAAAAAAAACCAGCAGCCCATTATACCCCAGCACCCACCCATTATACCCCAGCACCCACCCATTATACCCCAGCACCCATTATACCCCAGCACCCACCCCATTATACCCCAGCACCCACCCCATTATACCCCAGCACCCATTATACCCCAGCACCCACCCATTATACCCCAGCACCCACCCATTATACCCCAGCACCCACCCCATTATACCCCAGCACCCACCCCATTATACCCCAGCACCCACCCCATTATACCCCAGCACCCACCCCATTATACCCCAGCACCCATTATACCCCAGCACCCACCCATTATACCCCAGCACCCACCCATTATACCCCAGCACCCACCCATTATACCCCAGCACCCATTATACCCCAGCACCCACCCCATTATACCCCAGCACCCATTATACCCCAGCACCCATTATACCCCAGCACCCACCCCATTATACCCCAGCACCCATTATACCCCAGCACCCATTATACCCCAGCACCCATTATACCCCAGCACCCATTATACCCCAGCACCCATTATACCCCAGCACCCGTCTGTCCCAGATTCCGTCATCAAAGCATCTTTCGATTCCCTGGGACCCCAAACCATTTGGTTTTGTTTCTCCTCCAATAAAGGGCCTCTATTCTTTTTTTTTTTTTTTTTTAAATACAGGGTAACCATTTTCTGCAGAGCAATGCTCACTCTCGTCCCCTTTCTCAAGCCCCAAACATCCATAAACAGGGCGGCAGAGAGTGTTTTGGAGAGGCAGGTGGCATTCACTGTCCAGCCACCATGGCGACTTGCCAAGAGAGGTCTCTATGAAGCCAGAGGTCGGCTGCCCCGGCACTGGGTGGCTACGGGATTAGAAGAGCGTGTGAGTTAAGTGGCCTGGGCGCGCTGGTGTGCCCAGTGCGGGTGAGTGTGGAAGCGCCTGGTGTTTCACACCCTTGCCTCCCTGTCAGTTTCCTGGTCTCAATTCTGGGTTGTGCTTATCTAGCTGCAAAATCTAACTGGCAAAGTGCATGGGGGGGGGTGGTGGGGAGTTCCCTACCTGTGAACTTCGGTGAGAATGCATAATTATTCTAAAATGACACAGGAGGAACATTTTATCATGAAACCTGCCCTTGTCCTGGTCGCAAAAGAGAAACTCTTAACCGGAACCAGAGCCCTAAACTCCTCTTTGCTAAGCTGGTCAGGGGCACCACAGAGGCCAATGAGGGGACCTGGGATACACAGCTTCCCAGTGCAGAGGCCCCATGGCAGCAGCCATTCAAGTCCCAGGGCAGCCCTTAGTGCCATGGGGACAGTGCTGTTCGTGCCCCATGCAAGTGGCTGCCCAGTTGGGGCAGATTTACACTCACACCCCACTCCACTCTACCCTTTGTTTCCACACACTTTTGCAAGCATGCGCTCACCCTCCTTCAATGCTCCGCTACGTTCATGGGCCTCTGTGAAGGCCTCCCTGTATTTCTGGGGACCCCTGGGGGTAAGGCTTCGGGAAACACACCCTATATGCTGCCTGCCCAGCAGGGAGGGTCTGGTGCATTACTGTTTCCTCCTCTACCTTGAAGCCGCTGGGGCCTCCAGAATGGTAGCGTTTCTCTGCACACTTCTGTACAAAAGTCACTGAAATATGTTAACACGGATTTGTATAAAATCCCTGTCATCACCAGCAAATTAGAGAAAAGGAATAATCTTTTTTTTTTTTTTTTAACAGTATTTCCCTGTGTAGCTTTGGAGCCTGTCCTGGAACTAGCTCTTCTAGACCAGGCTGGTCTCTAACTCACAGAGATCCACCTGCCTCTGCCTCCCGAGTGCTGGGATTAAAGGCGTGCTCCACCACTGCCTGGCAAGACTGAAATATAAAATAAAGGGCTTGTATGAGGGTTTCAGCCAATATTCTCATTTGAAATCGTTTCTTCCACCTCGTCACCCCCAGGGAATAGAAAAAAACAAAACAAAACAAAACCCAAAACTATGGTGTCATCCAAATGGGGAAAAGTCATCCATGAAAAGAGGCATCTGAGAGTTGTAAAGAATCATTTTTAGCAGTAAAGCATTCATGAACTGTTCGTCTTGTTTAGGTCCACAGAAGCAGCGAGCCGTGCACCGGCTATCGTGGAAAACCAAGCAATTACTGCAGAGCACACCAAAGAAAACACAAGGGGAAAAACGATTATGGCTGCCAGGGAAGGCGGTGAGCACCCAGGTTATCTGCCCACATTTGGACAAGGAATGATTGCAAAACCAAGAGAAGATCAAATATGGAAACTACACAAACCACAGTCTATGACAACATGAAAGAGAAGAATGAAAAATAAATAAATAAGCAAAAAGCCTCCCAGACTGGGAAAATCTGCAAAACAGAGCATCCCAATGGCCTCATGAACAACAATCAGGGCGCAGGCACAGGAATGTCCTAAGGAAACAGAACAAAGTCAAGCAGAAGCGACAATACCTCAGTGAGCCACCAAGACCAAGCGAGGAGCATGGTGAGGTAGGAGGAGGTGGAGACGGGCTGCTCCGGACACTCATGGCATGGCAGCTGGTACCACCATGCTGTGTGAGGCGAGCTGGGGCTGGGGCTGGCCCTCTGGCCAGGCGGTGGAAGGTGATAGAGTCTACCTCGGTGAAAGACGAGGAGATAGACGCAAGAGGCGGCATGAAGGAGGCTGGGGCCAGTTCAGAAAAGGCACGCATGCCCAGAGAAGGCCAGGCACCAAGGGGGGCAGTAGACTCCAACGTCACGGGAGCACACAGCACCGCTCCTTTGGTATGAGGAGTAGTTTCAGAACAGCAGGACTAGACTGTGGAAGGACCCAAAGAACTGTGGTCTCCTGAAAGCTCGAGTGGGTCCTTGGTCGCCAGTGAGCCCTCCAGTGGCGGGTCAGAGCTCTTCCTGGACGCCAGGAGGACTCAGGTGGGTAGATGGGACAAGAGTTGGGACACTGGCCTGGAGCCTTGGGGAATTCCCCAGTCAGGGCCCTGACTGCTTATGAGAAACTAGAAACACAATCCTTACTTCTGGCTCCCTGAGGCAAGCTAGGCAAGAGGTTTCAAGGGAACGTTCGTTCTCCAAAGTGTCACCAATTCTCCACATACATGCCTCAATGTGGAAACAGGGCCAGGCGCTCATGTTACACCATTAGCAACAACCATCAAAGGCAGCTTCTATGGGTGGGCAGGAGATGCTCACTTTTGTCAAGTTTTGATTGCTCAGAGCCCCCAAATGAATATATCAAATCTAATTTTTTGAAAACAGGCCTGCCATTATAAACTTCCACTAATTAACCAAACCTGACCCCCCCCCCACACACACACAACACAAGATCCATTCCAATATCCCGCTACCGTATCAGCCATGGGACATTAATTGTGAGGAGAGGGGCTTCCATGTAAACAGTTGGCTGAAGGAGGCCTTCCCTGCAAGCTCTTTAGAACTGAAGCTCATCTCACAAATAACCATGGCTCCATGCCACCAGGAACCTGCTTCCTTCAGATCCTATGGCCCAAAAGCGCTGGCCATATGCTCATACCATTTGTTGAAACCAAAGCAAAACAAAAAAGCAAAAACTACCAACATAAGCATCGTGCTTTGAAGACCCTATTCAATATATTTATACTAAGCATGTAAAATACACCCTCCAGAGAAAGACCAGCCAAACTAAAGCGATTGTGCCCACCTCCAACCCTGTCCCAGAGGTCACTTGTCCCTTGGGGTGTCTTCTTTTAAGGCACAATAAAGGACTAAAAAGCTAAACGGGAAAGAAAACTATCTCAAAAGTAGAGCTCTAGGCAATTTCCAACGAGGAGGTTGGTGGTCATGATTCATCAGAGAGATGTGCCAGGAGTGGTCACGTCGGAGCTTCAGTAACCTCCGTGACCCGGTGTTAAAGATCAAGCCACTGTTCATGGAATAGGCCCACCACCTGCACAAATGGCCCTGTAGTTCAACCTTCAAAAACAGCACTTAGGGTCAGATCCACACAAGAGTCTAGTTTCTCAGTGTATTATCTATGGGAGCTCATAAGCCCCAAGTAATTTTTGAAGAAATTTAAATACCGATTGATAAGGGATCTGTGAGATTTCACAAGGGAAATTAAGATGTCTGGTATGTCTGGGAGCCTTTGTCCCTGAAAGACTACCAGTGTTTAGTAGATTTCCTCCCTATGGCTCCTAAGTGACTAGAGGGCAGAGGGCAGAGGTTTTCATCCACAGTGAGTCGACAACTGTTTCTCAACATTAAGCACACCCTGGAAGTCCCTTAAGGGTTTTGAAGATGAATGCAAGAGGGAGACCCTGGGAAGCACCCAGCATGTGTCAGAGGATGCTGGCATTTGGAGGCTGGAGGAAGCAGGGCTTTAACGTCCACACTTAAACCCCTTCGACCCAGCCTTTGTGTAGTGGGTTCTGTAGTCCCAGACCTGGTTATCTGGTTTGGGTGCTACTGGGAACCAGGTACCTATGGTTTATCTTTCCACATCCCAACGAATGATCCAAGAGGGAACAAGGTACACGTCAGGTACTTGCTTGGGGCCTCAGACTAACTGGAGGTTGAGATTACACATCACACTGGGAGTCTAACTGCCATGGCCTCACTTAATTCTAGGTAGAGGGCTATACAGCTGACTTATCTAACTCGCATTGATGGTGCTCCCTTGGAACCTAGGTTTGGAGTACACACCCAACACTTCCTGCTGAGTTAATGAGTAAGGCACCATTGCAGCATACTACATGTCACTCTCAGAAATATTTTATAAGGCTGTTCTTGGATGCACTAGGCACATGGGGCACTGTGCTGGGTTCTGTAAACAAGTGACCACAAACCAGCAAGAAGCAAGAAGAGGTTGCTACCTCGTTTCTAACTCTCTTGGACCAGGGGACGGGCACACAGTTTGAGATGGATGGATCTTGGGGCAAAGGCTGTCAGCCCCCAGAAGGGGTGGCTAAGAACACACATTGTAGACTACCCATGGCCCCTCTCAAGAACAATTCTGTCTGAACTAGAAAAACACTGTCTTTGAACAGCCAAGCAAAAGCTGACTGCACATCCAACTCAAACACTCAAATAGCTTTTGTTAGTCAATGCCACCCAATAATATCTCTTTTGTGATACATATATAAAAAACACTCAAATACCACCAGATTTGACTTTATGGCACCATTCCAAAATACTAAACTTTCTTTGCACCTTTATTTCTCTCTTGCTCTCTCTTTTTTCTTTTCTTTTCTTTTTATTTTCTTTTTTCCAGTACACATTTTAGAGTATGGGCCCCCTGAAAATTTCTGAGAAGCCCTGGAAAAGAAAACAACTAATTTTTAGGACAGAGTAGCAAGATAACATCAATCAGGGTGTAAATCGGTTGTGGGCTCCCAGGAGCCTCTTTGGACGGGTGTGGGGAGGATAAAAGGGTTCCCAGAAGACTCAGACACCGGGCTTGGTGTCAGAGCACACCAGCCATCTGCTCTGGGACAGGCTACTGTAGAGCTGCTTGATGAGACTGCTCTTCTGGCTAGGAAAATGGGGTGCTAGACACTTTTATTCAAAGTCGGTAAGAGAGGTTAGGATGCTGTTGAATTCTGGTTCTCCGGGGAACACTAAAATCGGCCCTTTGCAAGCAGATGTGTAACAATGTAGCAGAATTATAAACGGGGCTTTAATTCCACAAAGATCTGTTTGCCTAAGTGACATGAGGGCTACTATATGATGGACTGCTTGCAGGAAAGAAATCATTTCTTTCTTGTGACTCCAGAGAGTCAAGGTCTTACCCTAGCTATGCCCGTGCTCCTGTCTACTCTTCCGGACATCAGTGCGAGCAGGGTGAGCCACAGTAACAGGTGTGGGAGGGACAAGAGGGCGGACGGAAGAGGGCAGAGAGAGGTAGAGAGGCAACATCAGCAGCAAGACCATGTAGCAGCCTCAGAGACTGAGTGTTTCCCAGTGACAGTCAATGACCCAGGAGGACCTTCCAATCAGAGCTGAGTACTGGAAAGAGGGTGTGCACCAGGTAGGCAGGAAGGGGAGAGTAGGCCCTGAAATAGAAAGGTCACCCGGCACGATGTACACCACATACAATATAACATGTTCTTTTCAACACTGCACACTATACATATTCTACACGCTGCAGTGAACTGAACGCACACTAACCTCGAGGCACACAGAAGAAACATGGCGAGTGCGAACTAGGATTAAGTCAGAGGCGTAGTGAAGGTTATGATTTCAGGCCAGTTAGCTTGGAGGGCCCCGCCCGGGGGTGGGGGTGGGGGACTGGCAGCCATGCATGCAGGAAGTCAGCATGCCTCAGTGTCATCATTGTTAATTGCTCAGAGAAGGCCTAATTTGCAAAACAATCTGAGAAATCAAACCATTGTCCCCACTCTCAAGCAGGTATCCCCAAAAGTCCCTTCCGGCCTCCTGGCTTCATTACCAGCTGTTATATTTCCCCGATTTCCTGTGAATAACTTGGTTACTACGCAACCACATTGGTCAAACTAGAACAGTATTCAAGAACACCCATCACAGTGCTTAACAAGATTTAATGTACATTTATTCTTAACATGTGGGACATATAAAGATTTTATACGGAATAAATGATATTCATTAAGCCAGAGGAAAAGGAGGAATTTACATCAAGTTTTTTTCATTTTTTTTCTTTTCTTAAACTACATTATCTTGAAATACAAATGCAGATTCTTGTCACAGAAAAATCTTTGAAGTTGTGTTTCTTCCTTTTAGTTGTTTTTGCTTTTCTTTCTTTCATTCTTTTTTTTTTTTTTTTTTTTTTTTTTTTTTGTCTTTTGTCTGTACTGGTATTCATTTCCTAAATCAATCCATATGCAACCATTTCCACACCTTGATTTATGAAGCAAATTGGGACCAGCCGCTCTCCCAACAGAGCATGACTTATACATACAGAAACTTGTACATTACCCTCTTTATTTTTTTTTTAATTTTTATTTTTTGTATTTTTTGTTTCTTTTTTCCTTTTTTTTTTGGAGATATGGTCCTAATGAAAAAATATATAAAATAAAAATAAAAAATTATTTAAATCTACCATCACTTTGTAGTTACCACATCATGAAAAAGAAACTAAAAACTTTGTACTAAAAAAAAAAAGAAGAAAAGAAAAAAAATGAGGGTATGTTTAATGTACAACTTCTATATACATCACAGCCCATAGGCAGTAAAAAAAATATTTAAAAAATGATGAAAGGAATTGTGAAGAACTGTCACGCGGAGGCTGACAGCAGACATGGCGGGCGGTCGCGGTGAGGAAGCAATTCTGCAGATGGCCGCTAGGAGTGCATTTCCACCCCCAACTCGTAGCCTAATGTAACCACTTTGCTGTGGAGAAACCAGTATCATCGTCGTTCTGACTACTGACTGCCACACCTCCTCAAGCCCCTACACCTATTTTTCTAGAAGTTTCTATTGCACAGAGCTTTGGATGATGATGCAGTTTTGTTTTGTTTTTCATTCTGTGAAGACTAAAACTCATAGGAAATCAATTCAAGGATCAATTTTCCTTTCACCTTTTTGCCTCGGTGTGGTGAAATTTTCCTGTCTTAGCATCTTTTGTCAAAACACTTTTTTTTTCTTTAAAGTCAATTCAGTTCCCCAAAACTGCAATACAACATGGAAAAAAAAAAACATTAAAAAGGAAATTTGTGAGAAAGAAGTGACCTTTGAATGCACTAGACAGCAACTTTGGTTAAAAAAAAAAAAAAATAGAAAATCCCCAAATGATGTACTTATACACACAGACAGCAAATATCAATTTTATAACTGTTCAAATTAATGATTTAATTCCCAATTGGTAAGTAGTGAATGGGGCAGAGGAGCAAAGACTTTTCTTTCTTCCTACGCTGGATAAACGAGAACAGAAGACAGCCAGTCCTATGTGACCCTCCATCTTCACTCACGCATGCGTGCCTTCTCCCGTGTGTCATAACTGCCCGATCTGAAACAGTACATCACAGATGACAGATGCCACCAGAGAGTTCAGGACAGCCGATATCGAGATATCCAGCAACCGGCCCTCGTGCAAAAGGAACTCTGAGCGGTTCTCATCCACTCTGGCCATGGCCAGCAAAGCCTTGGCCGCCCTGCACATCATGTCTACACTAGGGGGTTCCAGAGGCGGGGGCTGCATGTGTAAGAGGTTCTGCTGGTTCTGCTGGTACTGAGCCATTGTGACCCCGTCCTCGAGGAAGCTTATCAAGTTTCCGATGCTTCCTTTCTGCACAGCTATTGCCCTTGCTGCCAGTGCGTCCCCCTGGGCGAGGTTCGATAAAAGCGCCATGGACATTTCTCGACAGACTGGGTTTTTGCGATCCCCAACGTACCTAACTAATGTAGCATAAAATTTCTCCTGACGACTAAATGGAGGTGTGGCCAAGATGAGGTCCACGTTGTTGTCCTGGATACTGAGTTTACAGAGGGTTTCCAGCACAAGTCTCTGTGGTGACAGGACTGAGTTAGGCCCCACCGTGGGGAAGGGGTCCTGCGCCTCCGCGGAGGGGCACACCATCCAGTGCAGCAAGCCGTCTAGGATCGGCAAGCAGATGCTCTCCGTGTACGCAGACAAGTCTAGCTGCCCGGAAATATTGGCCAGCGTGACCAATGTGTTATCCCGCAAGACCTCAAGGCAATCCCACCACCACTCATCTTTGCTGCAGGCCACCCCCTTGTCCTCATTCTCCTCCTTCTCATAGGTTTGTGGCGCCCGCTTTCTCTCCGGATGCTCGTGATGCAGCAGAATCAGCTTTCCCAGGATCAGCACCAAGCCTGGGTGTTTGGACATCTCTGCGTCGTTGCCAGGCACGAAAGACAAGCTCCGCACGATGTTGGACACACAGATGCAGCGCTTGGCCAGTGAGTCCTGCCAGTGCGCGATGGTGCACAGGGGTGTCTCGTCTCGGCTCCTGGGCTCGTCCTCCAGGAGCCTGATGTTCCGGTGGCTTTTGGCCTGCTGGATTCCAAAGGGAAACTTGCTGCTATCGGTTTGGGGTCCTGGGTTGGTGTCTTCGGGCAGGGCCCCCGGCCGGGCAGAGAGGACGTCATCGATGGTGGCTATGATGCTTTTCTCTGGCTGCTCTTCAGAATCACCTTTGCCTTCTAGCTCTTTCTTCCTTCCTGTGGAGCTCAGGGGCGGAGGCGGGCGCCTGCGAGGAGGGATCTCCATCTTGCTCTCAAAGTGAGTCTGGATGTGCTCTGTAGTGTCGCCGCCCCCCAGCTGCCAGTGCAGGAGTCCACTGTTGAACTCCTGCACGCGGCCCAGCTTGTCAGACCGGTCCACCACAAACAGGTTGTTCTTTCTGACAATCTTTATGGGCAGCTTGTCAAACTTACTGGCCTGCTTTGGCGTCTCCTTGGGGTCCACCGTGACATCGGGAGCTGTAGGGGGCGCACTGCTCTTCCTCTCTGACTCCATCTTTTCGCTGTCTTCCTCCTCCTCCTCTTCATCAAGACACTCAGCATCTTCTTCTTCTTTCCCAGAATCCTCTCCTGAGGACTGGCTGTCGTCTTTCTTTCCCGCATGGTGATCAAGTGCTTTTTGGCTGGGGTCACCTACTTCATATTCCATAAGGATTCCAAAAATATCAATTAGGCATCTTCGAAAGTACTCGACTAAAAGCTCCAGGAACCCAGACAGCTAGAGAAGAGAGGAGAGAGAGAACAGGCAGAGTGAGGACATCAGCTCCAACGGGAGGGGCAAGAGCCTGAGCCTAGGGCAGCTTTGAGTAATGACATCCACACTGTTTTAATGTCCTTCTGGCCAGATCCTGGAGGGCACATCACACATTCGACAGCTACCTTCCTGATGACAGACTAAGTGTGCGCAAGTGTGTCTCTGGTTCTCTGCCAACTGGCACTGCCAGCACCGGCACCAGCTTTCCATAGCTGTGGTTCCAGCATGGGGCGATCCAGCAGCACTCTGGACAGCTTGCATGAGTTAGGAATGCTCACTGTGAGGCGTAGGAGCAAGGAATTTACAGATGCTCGCACCCAAAGCGAACCTGCTTGCTCTTCTACTGCTTATCTGGGAGTCGTCTGCTGAGGTTTATGGTTATTATTCTTGGGATTTTGTCTCAGGTGTCACAGGTTGCCCTAATTTATGCTCTCTCTCACTCTCTTTTGGAGGAGATAGTTTCAACAATGTAGTAGTTCATAAACACTGAAAATTTGGTCCCTGATAAATGAATAGACTGCTCCATGAGATGCAATTTTACATTGCAGTTATTTGCAATGCTGCGTGAACGGAGAGAGCCACTGTGCCTGTGGAAGCCGAGAGCTCCTGCTCACACAGCTTGCTCCAACATGCTGTCTGTAAATGCCATGCAACGAGGACCCTGCAGGGCACACTATGGAAATCTGTCACGCCTGTCCCGGGGTAAGGGGACATAAGCTGTGCCAAGCAGTCACTTTCGTGATCCTGAAGGTACTGTCCCGCGTGAAGTGTGGGTGGTTCCCTTCCCTTTCACAAGTTTACCTTTTTCCCTGGGAAAAGGGCAAGTTAACCAAGCCCTTCTGGGTACAAAAATAAAAATGCACAACCAGCCAGAGTCACCTGTCACAAGGTTCTAGAAACGGCTGGCCACCACCACCCAGATCACGCAGTGTTTGTGACACATGAATTTATTTCACCAACTGATAATTGCCTTTTGGGCTACACGGAAGCCACAGTGAAAGAAACGGTTCGGTGGAAAGTTCTGGTCTTACTCAATAGCAGGTGGCTGAAGTGTTTACACCCCACAGAGAGAATAAGTAACCCTCTCTCATTTCTCCCCCACATCTCTTTAAAGCCCACAGCCCGGTGACTGGCATCTTTCCCAGGCCTCTTGCTCTGTCCGTCATACGGCTAGAAGCTGCTTTAAGGCCAACTGTGAACTGAGGGTTCCCAGATGGGGGAGGCAGCAGGATTTCAAACAACTGCTTCAAAACAACCAGGGCAAAGGCAGAAGCGAGGAGGCAGACCTGGGTGCAGGCGTGGCCAGGAGT
Organism: Phodopus roborovskii; assembly: GCF_943737965.1. Classification (NCBI taxonomy): domain Eukaryota; kingdom Metazoa; phylum Chordata; class Mammalia; order Rodentia; family Cricetidae; genus Phodopus; species Phodopus roborovskii. The sequence goes on from NW_026126611.1 coordinate 7,531,853, forward strand.
CCCTGATCACTTCAGTCATATGGTGGGGACCCTGAGCTCACTGAGTTCTAGTCTCTTACATAAGTTACCTGTTTCACACTACGGAAGAAAAAGGCCACAGCATGGGGTAGGTGGTACACACATCAACCCTAGCCCATGGAAGCAGGGCTTCACATAGTAGGTTCAAGGCCAGGTCACACGAGGCCTGCCTCAAACTAATGACTTAAAAAACAATGCAGTACAAAAGAAAGCACCAGACTCTATAAGTAAATAAATAAATAAATAAACAAGAAAGTTGCCCTGAAAAGGACTCCCTGTAATTCATCAATTACAACTTCACGTTATGTTTTGATTATTCCTACGGCCTGTTCACTCCAAGCAACAATTTCTTTGCTACTATCTTACACACACACACACACACACACACACACACACACACACAGTCACTTTTCTCTATGAGAAATACAGGAATACATATGCATATACATCTGTATATACACATACATTTACCCCAAAGATGGAAATGAATTATCACCCCAGACCAAGTATTCAGGCAACTATATATTGATTAATGTTGCTTCATAACAACCACAGTGACTTGGATGGCCTCTGCTCATCCCTTCAGGCACCGGCACAAGCACTGCGCGATGCTTGGTTTCACACCCTTCTTACTTGTTGCACGGTGGCTGCCTCACCTGGGAAAGATTGAAGGTGGCAACAGTACTGTCGTCGTAGAGGAGAATGTTGATGGTGTCCAGAGCCCAAGTGCTCTCAGCCAACAGACCAGATTTAAGGGACATCATCACACGCCACGCCTCAGGAGTAACTAAAAAGGAAAAACGGCACTGTGAGCATCTACCCTACAGTAAGCAGCAGCGTTTGCTGCAGGACAGTTTTAAACAAATGCTTGCTTTCGGAGTTGGCCATGCCTGGCCACCCGACTTCAGCTGGAGATGCAGGATACTTTGTTCTTCAAGATCCTTGTGGCTTTGGGGGTTAAAGAGAAGCCCTTAGAGTGGGTGGTTCCAGCCAGCACACGGTCCTTCTCCTTTTGGGTGGTGTTTTTGGCCACTTGATGAGCGTCTGTAAGTGTCCACCCGGTTTGCACAATCAAACCAACCCCAGCACAGCTGCCTTCACTCAAAAGGACCCAAAGGCTGCATCTTGAGAAGACTGGCAAGTTTGTACAATGAGAAGAAAACTGATGGGTGGTTTTTAGGGTGTGGCTGAGCCAAGGAGTGGGAGACCAAAAGCCCTCCTCTCTGTTGTCCTTCTTACTCCTGCCACTACAGATGCGATGGCTAAATGACAGCTGTCAGGTCTGCTGAGGAGGGGGTGATGACAGGGGCTGCAGTGGGAGCTCTTCAGGAGGCCTGCACGGGCCTATGATGCAACCCCGAGGGAGAGGGAACCTGACCTACCCCACTCAGCACAGCTACAAGTGGTGCAGGGGTGTGTGTGTGTGTGTGTGTGTGTGTGTGTGTGTGTGTGTGCAAAGACATCTTCAGTGTGATTTTGTTTTGCAAGCTTTTTAAAAACAGAAACTGGGCTGGAGAGACGACTCAGCAGTTAGGCACACTTGTTCTTGTAGAGGACCAGGGTTGGGGTCCCGACACCCAAATGGCAGCTAACAACTATCTGGAATGCCAGTTCCTGGGGATTTGATGCCCTCTTCTGGCTTCCTTGGGAAATGCATGCATACAGCGCAGATAAGCATGCAGACAAAGTATCACATAAAATAAAAACAAATACATCTTTTAAGAAGTAAATATGTGTATCTATTTAAAGACACAACATACACACAATGTAAGTATCTATTTCAATTAAATTCTCTGTAAAATTGGGCTCACTATCCATACTCCAGCATCTCTCCTACAGCTCCCATATATAAGATACCTATTTTTTCTTGCTATGCATCTACTTAATGTCCAACAATTGAAAGAATCTTAATATCATTAATTAGATATCTTTAATTTTCTAATCACTGCAAATGATTTTAATCCAAGTGATTCCAAAAGCTTTGGGGAAAAAATGTTTTCTTACATAACCAAGAGCTATTATTTCCCTTGCTGTGTTAAAAGAACTTCAAAATAAATGCAGAAAAAGCTGTGTTTACTCCCAGACGTTCTAGACCGCTAATTAGTATTCCTACCACCTTACAGAGGACGGGCAAGCAACATTAGTATTCAGCTGAGGTTAACTCCTTGGCCTGTATCTGCCAGTGTGGTGTGGATTTCTGCGGCTCCATACATCACTGCAGAGAACACTCCACATATCACATCTGTCTACCTTCTAGCATAGCCAGGCTTCTACCTTTCCCCATGAAAACACATCTTGCATTGCCATTAGAGTGGCTTGCCTTCAGGTCCCTCGGCCTCGCAGTGGGTCTCTTAAGCACAGGCTGCAGCAGGTAAGTGGCTTGGTTAAGGTTAAATCCGAAGCCAATGGACAGCAAGTGACTACTGAGGAACCCTGGCTCTTTCCCTTGGAGCTCTGGTCTCTCCCACAAGCAACCTTCGCACCCAGAAGTATCGTTATTTAGAAGCAGGCTCTTCTCTGGCCTGTTTCTTATTCAGATGAATGGCTTCTCCTCAACACTCCCATATGTAAATATCCTGATCATTTATATTATTAAGAATCTCATCCAAATGAATGGATGGAAATGACATCTAAATTAAAGTTCTAGATTCCAATAAATAAATAAATAAATAAATAAATAAATAAATAACAAAACCAACAACAAAACAACCCCCTTTTAGGACAAGGCTTCCAAACTCTTACCAATGTCTTTTGAGGTGATCTTTCGCCTCTGTTTCAGAACTGGCTGTGAGGCTTCTACGGACCCAGGAGGAAAGGTAATCTCCCTTCTGATTGGCGGTGGCTGAGTGGGTGGCCCAGTGACCTGGGATGTGGGGACCGTGGGCATGCCTTTCTGCATCTTCAGGGCGGGCAGGAAGGGAGACTTGCTTGGAGACATGCGACTCTCCAGGGAGCGCTGGAAGGAGGCGGGGCTGGGCGCCCTGGAGATGTGGTTTGGCAGTGATGGTGGCGTCTGGTAGGATGACTGAGGTGGGCGCGTGATGGGCTGCATGGAGGCCGAGGACGACATGTAAGGCTGGCGCTGGCTGACGTGAGGAGGCCACTGGCTCTCATGGTTGATCCTCTGGTCTGGTACCATCATGTCATCTGTACGGTTCATGCCTGGGTAAGGTGGCGCCTGGGCAGGGCCTCCCGGGCCTTGCCTGTTCTGGTAGGGATAAGGCATGTCATTGCGTGTCGCCCACATATTCTGCTGAGGCCCCTCGCTGGAGGATGGCTGCATGGGGCCCCCCATCATTTGAGGTGGGATTCCATGTGGCTGCATCTGGCCGGGGCCCGGCATCCTCTCTCTGTTGTAGGGGTAGGGATACTGTCCCTGGACGGGCCTCCTGTCTGGGCCAGAGTAGGAGCTGCCATACTGGTTGTACACCTCCTGCTGTTGGCTGCCATACTGCATGTTGTACATGTCCCCCTCATGGCGCTTGGCTGGAGGCCCATACATGCCATCCATATGGCGTTTGTAATTCTGAAATTCATACACAGACAAGTCATGCTGATGTACTCTTGGAGGTATAATCACACACACTCAAATTATGCAAAACAGTTATTACTGGGTAGAATGTTCATTTCAGAACGAATGCGGGACACTCCTACGTACTGACAACTGCTAACAATTCAGGCTTGCATTTCAGTGTCACCACACAGTCAGGAGTTTGTTTCCACGTATAAGGAACTTTCTGTGAGAGCGTGGGTGACCACCACAGCAGCGCACGTGGACAGACAGAACTGAGCATGCTGGAGATCCCAGGGCCACCCAGGGAGGTCCTGGACTAAAGGAACCTTTAGGTCCTGATGCTGAGACAGCGCCTCAGGCTGGGTCACCACACCAGGTGTCCTGGCTCCTGCCCAGATGGCCAGCTTGTCCAGGTCAAGTTCTCCATGGAACTGACACTGGTCCCTCCACACAGCTCCTTCCACGCAGCTCTACCCGGGGACTCTTTGCCTCTGCCAGAGAGTGGGTGGGGCCTCCCGATGGGCAGCAGGGATGCTGAGGGCGAACTATGCTGTCTCACTTCAAACTTTACAGGAAGTGGCTTCAACAATTGTAGGGCATGCTCCAGAAGGAAATGGATATTCCAAAATGACTTTGTTACTGAGAAATTCTAAAAGACACACACACACACACACACACACACACACACACACACACACACTCACACACACACTCACACACACAGACACAGATCAAAGAAGTAGTTCAGTAACAGCTGGATCCGAGTGTCTGAGACCACTTCAGGAGTTCAGTCCTCAGGGTCACTGTGAGCTCTGCATGACTCAGCTGGGAACCAGCATGAATTATCCCATGACTCAAAATATGCCATTAATTATTAAAGAAAAAACTTAGTGAGTACACTTTAGGGGGCAGTGGGCTATGTAGTCACTAGAGTAGTGCCCACCAAACTGTGTGGTGTTAATATCTTCGTTTAAAGGAGCTGGCTTTCAGTCCTGGTCTACAACAGTCTGGGTTTCTTTTATTGACTACATAGCAAACAGTTGTCCCTATGTATCTGCAAAGACTGGTCCCATGACCCCTGCAGGTCACAGCCATGGACCCTCGTGTCCCTTAGAGGCAAGGGCTCAAGCTTTCTAGACTGTCCACACACCCTCTTTGTCATTTGGGTTGTTTCTAGAGTACTCAGATTGACAATACAGTGAAGTGGATGTTATATGAGCATCTGTGCCCTATTTGCTTAGAGAATGACGAGAAAGGAAATGTATGCTCATGTTCTGTGTGCTTGTCTTTTCATCTGTGGTTGGCTCAGTTCATGGATCCGGAACCTGTGGGCATGGGGGTGACCACAGACATGTGTCCAGCATGCTGTTATGTATCCCAGAATACTACATGTCAAGAGCTGTTTTCAACTCTGCCTTTAAAATCCCAGGAATACTTTCTAGCTAGCCCACCCTGGCTACTCACTAGTATATGACTTCTGCTAACGCGCCCCAAATTTTCATAAGAAAGACAAAGAGAAAACAGACCCACACCCACGGACCAACTCACCGGCTGCTGTGGGTACAGGCCAGGCTGGTGTCCTCCATACGGTGGCTGTCCTGTGGGAGGACCTTGGCCTGGATACTGCTGCCCATAAGCCTCATGCCTACAACAAGGTATTCAAAGAAAACTTAGTTGACGTAGGACTTGACGCAAACGTAGACACGAACAGCCCATTCCTGTACCCAACGACCCTGCATGTTCTTCACACAGCACTTTCAACAGCACAGGAGGCCACAGCTGTGGCTCAGCTTCTTGCAGGGACGGTGGTAACGCCCCATCTCCTGAGCCGAGCCAAACTCCCGGCTCAGGCTGTTGCTAATAGGTGTCAGAGGGATACCGGTTGGACAGGCAGGACCTTGTGTGTACTTGCCCTGGCTGCGGCCTCTTCCTTTGAGGCAGAAGCCCCACCCATCCCCTGAAGCTTCCATATGCAAGGGCTACAGGGTGTCGTCATGGGAGCAAGAAGCAGGGAGAAGCCAAGGTTCAGAAGCATCGGAGCAGGGATGATGCTTCCAGACATGTTTCTGTTTCTAAAGCCAGACTTCGGGAGTGAATCCCCAAATGCCAGAGGACTGGTCACAGTTTTAAGTTCCTAATTCCAAAGGGTATGGAAAAGGACACTAACAACAACTGAAACCAAATCATCGCACAGAAACAGACAGTGTTCGTTTCCAACTGCTCTCACAACTGAAAAATGCTATAAAATTAACGTTTTCGAGGGTAAGGGATCTGGAACTGTGGCAATAGACTGGTTTCATTTAGAAGGACTGAATCTTGTAGGAGGGGAAAGTAACTGGATTGGAGGTGTTATTAATCTGATCAAGAAATGAAAATAAGGAAAGAAATAGACTACCATACGCAAATAGACTGGGAAGACTCTAGAAGGAAGTTTAGAAAAAAGGACAGAATTGACAAGAATAGAACTTAAGACAGGCAGGTAACATTTTTCAGAAGACTGCCTACAATGAGATGGGCCGGTCAAAGCCAGGCACTCTGTAGGCGACAGCAGAGCAAGCTTACTGGAGACTCTCTAGACTGTCCGCCCTTGTACAGTCTACTCTCACTGGATCCTAAAACCCAACCCAACCTAACCAAACCCAACTGAACCCTTATCCCATGTACAGGGATCTACTATGGCTAAATGCAACCCTCATTCCAGGCAGTAGGCATGTGTGCTGGCTCACTGGAAGCAGAGGGTACCAACAGCTATCCATGACATATGAGGGACACGGAGCATCACCTGTCACCTGGTTCCCGATGCTATTATACCATAAGAGCCAGGCTCCCAGAAGGCCCGGGGGACACCTTTCACAGTGTAACAATGGTCTTTTATACTCTCCCTGGTCTGAGTCCCCTCTACTCACCGGCCCTCCCTCGGGTCCAGCAGGTGTGCTGGTGAGAGGGCCTAGGTGTGGCCAGGCCACCTGGGCAGACACCAACCATACCAGGACCATGGAGGAAGGGACTCAAATCAGATGTGCCTTTTCACCAGCACACCACAGTGGCAGAGGGACAGGCCCTTTCCTCTCGTGTGCCTCATGCTTTCTTTTTATAGACCACACCGAGGGCCTACTAGAAGCATCTCTCTCACCAGGGGAGCAGAGACTACACCAGTCATGAGAGGCCTCTTTATGAAGGAAGCCCATCGCTGTCACCACTGCAGAGTTAGGCCTTTCCCGTGACACCTTACTGCCTTCCCATAAGCACAATCGGTGTAAGACTGACCCTGTGGCCTGATCTGCCACCTGCATGACACAGTGGCTTCATGGGAGAGGCTCTCGTGTCCCCGAATGGTGGGCTTTCTCAGAGATGGGGATGGTGCGGTGTGCTGCGCCTCCTGAGTTCTGAGGGAAGAATGGCCAGCCACAGTCTTCACGGTCATTTGTGGCACAACAGAGGTCACTCACTGTGCTGTCACGGGAAGCTCAGCCACCAGGGCTTGGAAAGGAGCACTGGTTGAAAGCAGTTTCTGGTAAACTCTCTCATCTTCACCAAAAGGCTCTTACCTTCGGTCGTAACTGGCTCCATAGGGGAACTGCTGCCTCTGCCCCATGCCCAGGTTGGACATGGCGCCCGAAGGACTCTGGTTGTACATGTCCTGCATGCCGCTGTTGGGCATCTGCCCTTGTGTCATAAAGGGCTCGCTACTTCCAGGCACTGTGGTATTTCAAATAAAAAGCGTAGAATTAAGTATTTTCTAAAAGTCGAAGGGCCTACACATCCCTTCCAGTAATTTCTGTGGTCCCTATATGTCGTATGACACACCCCAATCCTAATGAAAGGATACGGAAAGGCAGCAGAACCCTGAGACAGCCTCAAAGACACCTGCATCCATGCTGTTTGATTTGCATGAGCCTTGACCTGGGCAGGACCCAGAAACAGGCTGGGCTGTGTCCCCGTCATTAGGGTATGTTCCATGGCAAGAGAAATCCACAGATACAGTGACTGTTACAGCAGACTGTGCCTTTTCCCAAAGGGAGCATTCAAGCAACCCTTCCAATCTGGGGCTGAAGGGTAAAGATGGAGCCTATCCGAGACTCTCCTCCTGGCCTTGCCAAAGAGAGAGGCAATTCTGAAGGGTGGACAGAGAACAGCTAACAAGATAATGGCCGCTTTGGGCCCATAACCACAAGAGACTAAGGGATGAGTTCTGCCCACAACCTGAGTAACCCTGAGGGAGGCCTGGAACTCAGAGGCTCAGTCCTGGCCAGCATCTTGGTTCTGTGTGATACGTACAGCGCCATGGCTACTGTTTGTTTTCATTTTATGACAGCCACTCCTATGCAAGGCAAAGCTGACTGAACTTTTCAAAGTTAGTGCTGGCACACTGTGGACCAGGCACGAGGGCCGAGGCCGACACAGGGATTTCACAGTCGCCACTGTCTCTCTGTCTGAGCTCACGTCAACTTGTGGTAGAACCAGTTTTGAGATTTCTTTCCATTTTGTAGATGAAAAGACAAAGACAGACAGAAGTCGAGTGTCACGATTGAAGTCGAGTAATTTAATTCTCCAAAATACAAGGAGCTCTTAAAAAAAAAAAAAAAAAGGTAGTAAATCAAAAAACAAAAAACAAGAAAAACCCATTCACAGAAAAAGGAAACTAAATGGTCACTCTGCATGTGACAGCCGTGCGGCCTCAATGGACGTTACAGAAATGTCAGTCACAATCTGGCTGGTCAGAATCTGCTTAGTAGTGAGCAGAGACCCACACATCCGCATACCCTGGTCAGTCAGTGCTTGTAACGGCTGCAACCTCTGCTGGTTGTGGGCTGTGGGCAGCCATCCCCCAGCACACACAAAAGCACATGTGTATGTGTATTCACAGCCCATGAAGTCCCCTTCCATGATGACACTGGCTGAGTCACATGGCCAGTGCTGACCAACAGGCTCAGGAAGATGGATGCAAGCAAACCCCTGGTGAGCTTTCAAAAGGGCTGGCTATCTTTAGGACCTCACCTTTTGTGCTAAGGGTACCCTGGAAACTACACAGAAAAGTCCCAGACTCTAGCTGGGTTCCTAGTAAAGACTGACGACATTAGCTATGCCCCTGACGACACAGCCACTGGACACAGTGAAGTCCCTCTGACTGAAGTCAGGGAGGTTGGGGCAGATCGCTACACCTTAAAAGAAGACCGAGGCACTTCCCTCCTATTCTTTGACTCAATAAATCTTCTAGTAACCCATCTCACGGAAACGCTGCCACACAGAAATAGTTTATTTCAACCATCACGATTGTTCTGTATGAGCAAAATGGGAGGAAACGGGCCGTGTGGTGCTACAGCAGCAGCTCTAGTCAAAGATTAAGCACAGCAATTGCATGGTTATAAAGAGACACTCCAGCACACTGGGTACCACGGGCAGAGCTTCAGAGAGAGGCTGGAGGCAGGTGGTGAGCAGGCAAGGCTGGCTTGACAGGGTAAGGGTTCTGAGACCAGGCCGCCTCATTGCACCACTGAGTCACAGGCCAACGACAGTGACACTACTAACAATGGTTTCCACTGTCCACATTGGACTGGGTTGTAGAATAAGGCAAAGTGAAGGACAGGAAACGTTTTCCGTGGACCGCGTTTCTGCTTTATCTTGGTAGTGAATGCCCCAATGCTACGAGGCAGCGGATGAGTTGAAGTGTACAGGGTTGTGCTATTTATCTATGACTTACATTGCTGAAGGCACCTTGTCTCTCTAGCAGCATAGCTTTCTACTTGTTCCCCGAAAGTGCACAAGTCCATTTCGTGCTGCGGGCGTGTGCACATGCGGAAGGCACATGGCACCTAGTCTTCCTCTATTCTCCATCCTACCCTGAGACGAGGGCTTTCTTATCGAATGTGGGGCTCACGAACTTGGCCTCAGCCCTCATAGCGCTGGAGCTGTGGGTATACCCACACACTCAGCTTTAATGTGCATGGGGGAGATCCAAATTCAGCAGAGTTTGTGCAGAGAGCACCTGTCCTGAGGAGCCATCTTCACAGCCTCTCACATCATCCCTACAGCAGAGGCTGTGGCTATGAGGGACAGAGGGGACCCACAGCTGTCCCACGGCAGGGCACAGAGCTGACATGCAGGAGAGCCTGGGGTCCCCACCCCAAACACCAGGGATAATTTTTCTACATTATTGTTATATTTTTAGAGTCTAAAGGTGGGATAAGGTCCCAACAGTATCCTCACACAACTAAAACCCAGCCAGGTCTACCAGGCTTTTGGCTTGAGAGGTTACTGGGCGTATCTATCATGTTCTGCAAACCTTTACTTAGAAGTAGTCCTGGCACTCTTGAAAGGAAAAATTACAGTTCCTCTTGCTTTACATAACTGATACTGGAAATATGTTTGAAATATTGTAAATGTCATTGGCTTACAAGTATATGGCCAGTGGTAAAAATTTTGAGATTCTTCTGTTATATTTTTATAGTCCATCATACTTATCAAACCAAGCTGGGGCTTTCTGTATCTCTCCACTTATGGGTATCACAAAACTCACAGCTGGTGTGGTGGCGCATGCCTTTAATCCAAGTACTGGGGGAGGCAGAGGCAGGTGGGTCTCTTTGAGTTTGAGGCTAGCCTGATCTACATAAAGTTCCAGGTCAGGCAGGGGTGCACAGTGAGACCCTGTCTCAAAAAGAAAAATAACCCCCCCAAAACAACAACAAAAAACAAAAAACCACGTACCCTAACATCTAAGTATAACAAAGCTGCCATTCTTTAACAGATCCCAGAATAACTAACGCCACAAAAACATCTTCACAATTTCTTCTGTATTTAAAAAATACCCATGACTTAATTTGTTAGGACGTAACTGCATTTGGGCAAAGGCTACATGCAATCTGCCAGGTTCCCCCCTGATGCTGGTATATGCCAGCTCGGCATGGACTCCTTGGGGCTGGCCAGGGTTAGGAAGACCCAACCCCGGTGTTTCTGGTGTCCCTGAGCTCGCAGGTCCCATTGCTGCAGATACACAGTGAAGAGTAACCTTAGCCTAGCTCTGGACACACAGCCTGCGACGTGCCTCCTCCACAGCTGCTAAAGACACTATTTCCTGCTGCACCGTCCCTTTCCAGTTGGCTATGGGCAGCTAGTCCCAGAGTCCCCTTCCTACTTTCACCGTCACTGAAAGCAGTAGGGGGCTTTCCCCCCCTGCTAGCGTCCGACTCCTACTGGCATCTCTGGCTCAACTGTCCCAATGGCCCCGTAGGAGTCAGCGGAAGGGCCCTGGCCCCTGGCAGCGGATGCCTTCAGCCTGCGTGCCCTTCCTCCCAACCCCATAAGTCTCACTTCCTTGTGACCAATCTCAGGACCTTTGCCGTCGCCCCAACGCATCCATACGCCGTCACGGCTATTTCCAAGGTTTCCTGTGTATTTGCTTTCTTCCAGTCATGGCCTCTGGTTTTTTGTTTTATTTTCCCCCTCCTAAGTCTGTCAAGTCCTTGAAGAACTGTGTAAGAATCACAAGTACCCTACTCAGTACCAGCCCGTGTTAACACAATGCTGCTGACGCTGACAGCGGGCGCTTCCCAATCACAGGTGTCCATCACTCTTGAGCTGCCTTCTTGTGCTTGCACTTAACCCTTACACCACACCTGAACACCTACTGCTTTCGTCATTTCCAGAGGAGACAAGAGAGACACACAGACTCTAAGCTTTCCTCCGGCTAGAGCTTAAGCAAGGCAAGGAAACGAGGCTGAGCCGCTAAAAGGCAGGTCTTAGAACTGTCCCAAATGAATAGAATGGGTTGTGAGTCAGTGGAGAGAAGGAACCCTTGTGGACCCTGCCCATGCAGAAACTCCGTTCTCTGTACCTTTTCTCATTCCACTGAAGGGGTCCTTGTTGGGCTCATAGGGCATCCTGCTCATCATGTCTGGCATGCTCATGCTCTGCTGGTACGGGGTATTTGGAGTCATGGAGTTCCGTTTTGGGTATGACGAATCGCCCACATCTGAGAATGGGTCATGCACACTGATTGTACTGCTTCTGGAAGATGCAAAACATGAGAAAGCTGAACGACACTGCAGCATCATCCGCACAGACTGAGCTCAAGAAATAAAACCACTCTTGAAACTGGTAAATATAAAACCACCCAAAATTACATGCTAAAACTAGGAGCAATAAACATTTAAAACTAACTGGGAACAACAGTTTTTTTTTTTTTCTCCACTAAGTTTGCTCCAAAAACAAAACAGAACTTGAGTGAACGTCTCAGGGTCCTCTGAACATACCTTCCACTTTGCATGGGGGTCATCTGTCCGTGAGGGGTAGATGCTGGGGTCGGTGGCTTCAGGTCACTGGGAACTTCAGTCATTGAGTTGCTGCCTGTTGACTGTGGAGTCTGTGGGCCTTGTAAGGATCCTGAGTTAGCTAGCAGTGATCGGGGAAAATAAGGGAAGATGCTAGAATTATCGAGTAAGGTAATTTTTGGTAGTTTGCAAAAGGATTAAAAGTAAGACATTATTGGAAACAGCAATAATGTAGTAGAAACAGTCACCCATTGTTTCTGCTAAGAAAGGAAGAGAATGAGAGGCGAGAGAGGGAGGGCATGTGTAGTCTAAGGATGGAGGGCAAGACCTCACATTTGTGGGCGAATGCTGTTCTACCCTCGTCATCCAGTAAAGGAAGATTTTTAATAAACGATTTAGAAACAAACTTCATTTGTGAGCCATAAGATATAGTTATACGTTTGACTGGGTAATTGCTTCCTCGAGTATTTATATCCCAGGGCGAAAGAGCCTAAGAAAAAGATAGTTTTATGCAGAAACTTGTTTAACCCAGCATTGTTGGAGATACTCTCAATGTAAATAAAGCAGAAACGGAATGAACATTTTGGCACATCAGTTTCATGGTCTGTAATACAGTGCTTCAGCAGCGGGGGTATCTGCAACCCAACAGTGGCAGTGTGGTTAGCAAGGCATCTTACCTTAACATCTTTTCAACAACTGGACATCTATGCTCTATCATTAAAAACACTCTCATTTGAGCTGTCGCACAGATTTGTTACTACAAATACACACTATGCCAGCCTGCCGTTCTTCAATACTGCTGTTGGAATTCTGAGGCTCTGTTTCAACCACAATTACTTCACAACAATGGCGCTCAGAAGAGAGCCCCTCTCAAAACTCAAGTGGGATGATTAATTAACCTTGCCTTACACGGGTATCTCAAGAGCTCCTACTTTATCGGCTATGTTCGACAGGCAGATGTGGGCTCCGTGTATTGATCAGACAGGAGCACACTGGGGGGGGGGGATCTGTGTCTGATGCATCCCGGCTCTCTGCAACCGGCGAACAGTGTAGCAAACTGACAAAGGCCACACAATCCTGCCCTGTGGCGCCTGTGCAACCACCTGGGGCTGGGAACACTGCAGACTGCCAGTGTTTGGGAATGACACCTGGGGCTGGGAACACTGCAGACTGCCAGTGTTTGGGAATGACACCTGGGGCTGGGAACCCTGCAGACTGCCAGTGTTTGGGAATGACACCTGGGGCTGGGAACCCTGCAGACTGCCAGTGTTTGGGAATGACACCTGGGGCTGGGAACACTGCAGACTGCCAGTGTTTGGGAATGACACCTGTGGCTGGGAACACTGCAGACTGCCAGTGTTTGGGAATGACACCTGTTTCCTGTGGAGGAGGGCTCAAGACTCACTCTAGTTCTTGTTGTACTCCGGAGTAAGTGGAGGTTACACAAGTCCTACGCCATTACTTAATGAAGGGGTCGGAAACGGGAAAGGTGGGCATCACTTATGGATGCGAGAGATACGGTAAAGAAACTGCTCACATGACCTCTCCGTGATACGGTTAGGCAGAAGTAGGCTGGACATGGCCAAGGCTATCTGTGAAAGGAGAGAATGGCCCTGGGAGGGCAGCGTGCTAGCACTGACTTTGAAATGTGTAACAGGCGCCCGTGATACTGAGGGGCCTGGAGGACCCAGGTGAGCTTTGAGATGCAAGCACAGGTTCCCTTCTGCCAGAGGTAAATGACTATGGCAGATGGGGACCAGCTTCACAAGTTTCTGAGGAATGCTGGCTTCTATCTCATAGTCCAGCTTGAGCTCTTTTCTGAATATGTGTACTGCCTTTTGCAGTTTGGGAATTGGAGTTAACAACGTGTTCTTAGAAAGCCTTAGCTTTCGAAGGTCTAGTGTTGACTGTCCGATGGGGCCTGCCCAGCCCCTGTGGCCTGAGTGGCTCTGCCCACAGCATATGGTATGTGGGGCTCTGGAAGACTCTGGAGATGTGTGTTAGGAAGGCAGACTACAAGTGAGCATAGAGCCTTTAAAGCACCAGCCCTACCAACACCACAGAACCGCGGAGAGAGGACTGGCTCTGGACTCCACATCACTTTTCTTGGAAATCTGGCTCACAGCCTGCTGTGAGGTTCGAGTGATCCTTATTTACAGAGTATTCACATTTATAGCTAATAAAAAAAATGGAAAAATTCTCCTTTCCTGCCAGTGTTTTTCCTTTCCTTTCAGGGAAAAAAAAAAAAAAAAAAAATGAATACACCCTCTTGCAACTCCATTAGCAGAGGAGGCTGGCTGGCTCTCTAGGATATCCCTACCTTTTGCCAGAAGCTACAAATGTATACTCTAGAGTAAACAATGGAAAGGTTACTGAAGGTTAAGTACATTCACGCACTACAGAGGGGAACAGCCAGGCTCCCGGCTGGGAAGATAATTTACACAGCATGAACCCAGTGGCCCAGCTCTAGCGGGAGGGTGTGGTCACAGGGCAAGGAGAATGGCTGATGTGTCCCAGGTCTAGTGACTCGAGGTCACCCAGAGGGCACCTTTGTTACTGCAGCCCCTTTCTCTTTTATCTTCCTCTGAGGATTCCCTAGCTGGAGCCGGGACAAGTTTGTGACATCACTTGTCAGCTAAGAATAGAAACGCAGTCAGCCACCTGCCAGCAAAGATGGATGGGCTTTGGGTTACAAACTTAGTAGCTGAATAGTATTTCCTCGTCTCTTCTGCCTGCCTCACTCCTCAAGTCTGCTTGGGCCACCTGCTGTTGACCAAACTCCACCAACTTCGGGAAGTTCAGGGTAGAGAGTCAGACTGCAAACCAAGGCCAGGATGGAGGCTCACAGGGGGCGCATCTGTCTGCAGGGGACAAGGCTCCGAGGCTGGACGGAACTCGACTTTAGATTCATAGAGCCAGAGCCAATCAAAACTAGCCAGGAACCCAAAGTTTGGAATCCTCTCAGAACACAGACCCATGGTTAGAAATACTTAATTGGTGAAGGATGGGAGACACTTAATTGGTGAAGGATGGGAGAACAAACTAGAATTAGCTTTAAAAACCACACGTTAAAAGAGATCAAGAAAACATCTTGGAAGAGGAATACTTTTCTTCCTCCCTCTCAGCAAGGGTCTTGGGAGTCAGGGAGGCCACCCGATGCACACAGAGCTGTCACACAAACCTGGCTATGGGCTGCAGGGATACTGATGCTCACTGTCCCCTGGATGGGCTCTGTGTGGTCTGGGGCACACTGCGTGTGTCCTATGGAACGGACGCCGACCTTACAGTGAATGCCAGGGAGCTTTGCTTCTACTGTCCCCATGTTATGGAAGGGCCTAGAGTGCATGTCCAAACCACACTCCTCTGTGCAGCTAAAATGATAATGTCACCACAAAGGCAGCGGCTTTAAATAGGGGAGAGCAAAGTGCTGGCCATTGAGGGAACAGGCCTCCACTTTCTGTAGATCGGCAGGGCTTCCTGTCCGGAGGATGAGGCATGCTGGGAGAGCTATTCTCCACACACAAGTACAGGCCATTCAGGGACACGAGTTCTTTCCTGACAAATAACATGCATCTTTAGATCTTTGCAGACATTACTACTTTGGGCCCTGCACCCCACTGGGGTTTTATTTTGGAAAAAAATAGTTTCAGAGCTGTTCACGGGCAGCTTCTTTCATTCTGTGAACTGAATGTAGTGTTGTGTGGTTTTTAAAATTAGGCTGGCCAGTGCTCAGGCACATCCTGCAATGGTGACAGTTCGGGGTCATTAAGGGCGAGGCTAGAGCGGAGGGTTTTTCCAACTGGGAGGCCTGTGCCTAGGGACGGTCAGGGCAGTGAGCAGCTGGCTGTATTTATTTGCGACCTGTTGGCTGCCAAGAGTAGCAGCTCTGCAATGCTGACAGTGGCCGAAGAATCATGAGAAGGGAACAGAATTCCTTCTCTGGCTTCCAGATGTAAACATCAGGTCTGTTTCAAAGGCCTTTCCATCTAGGCTGAGGACCTGGTGGCTTCAGTGAACATCCAGAAACAGGCCTCTTGTACCCTCGCCGAGCCTTTACTCTCAGGGACATGTGAACTGCTCCTGCACCCAGGGCTGATGACAAGTATGACAGTGCCTGCACACTGTACACGCTCAAGAAACACGGGCTGTCAGCCGTGTTCAGCGCCCGGATGTGGTGGACCGATGCACAGGGGCCACCTTGCACAGCAACTGCAATAGTGCCGCCGCGGGCTTAAATGTGGTCTCTGTGATGACCCGTGGCCAGAAGCCAGGAAAGGTGGGGTGGATGTTCCTGAGTGAGGGCTACCATTCACAGCAAAGCAGAGGGCAACGTCTTCCTGCCTGTGACTCGGGAGTTCCCAGTGCACAGTATTTGGTAATTTCACACTTGAAAGTCTAATGGGTGACAAAGGCAGCCGGAGCTGAAAAGCATGACCCGTATCCAACAGCCTGAATGGGAGGGCAGGAAGGGGCTGCCTCACGATGGCACTGAAGGACTTTTCCACGGCATTGCAGGATTCCCTTCAGTGAGAACTTGCTGGACATGAAGCAGCAGAACTTAAGTCCGACCTCCCCTTATTTTCTTTTGAAAGTACAAATTAGAGGGGCCCAGACAGAAGAGGTGGTGCAAGTCAGCCCCTGGGCCTGAAGGGGGCAGCACTGGGGCTGTAAACTATCAGAAGGGGGGTGTTTACTCTGGAGGGTTAGATGGAATATTTTGAAGCTCTTGTATTAGAAGCAAAGGTATACAGCTCAGGACTGGCAGGTCCACTCTGAGGAGACGAGGGAATGCAGGGAAGGCAGGGAGTGAGTGCCGGGCAGCGCCCACGTCTCCCAGGCCTGCAGTCTGGCGCGGCCAGCTGCCCTGCACTGGCCCAGTTGTAGCACCGACACTTACCAGGAGATGGCGGCTGGAGCTTGGGCTGTTTCTTCGCATCCCCAGTGCTGAAGACTTCTGGCGGGGGCTCCTCCCCTCGCTCGATTTTGCACTCAAAGGCGAACAGGTACTGAATGTACTGCTTTTTGAGGGAGCTAGCCGCGCTGCTGGAAGTGCCAACGCTCAGGTTGGTTGCCAGCTCTCGCCACTTCTTGTTTTTATTAACCTGGGGGAAAAGAATAAGAAAAAAAAAGGGCGGGGTCACTGGTTTGCAGCGAAGAGTCTCGTTTAAAGCCAGGAGACACTTAATGTTTTGGCTTTTTTCATTTGCCTCTTCTAACCAATGCTCTTCACTTCCACTCAGCAGCACAGACAGCGTTAGGGTTTTAAAGCCATTAAGGAACCTGCTGATGGCTACATAAAAGCCCACTTGCTGGGGTCTTCTGGCTGCTCCATCTCCTAGAGGTTTGCATAAGAGCTTCTGGATTCCTGAGCCCCAGGACGAATGGAGACCCCTCCTGCATCACACACCCATCCCCAACTAATCTCTAACATGATGCCTAACACGAACATAAGGAAAACACCATGCTTGCATGAAAAAGTAATGTCTCCTCCAACAGCCACCAGAGTGTGCGCCTGTACCCTGGCTGCACCCTTCCAGTAAGCTCAGTCACTGAGGCTCCCTGGGAACCAGACACAGGAAGTATCTAGAGCAGGGTTACTGTTCCCTGGCTGCTGGAGTGCTGGCCAGCACAGGTCTGTGCCTATCCTACAGGGCTTCCTACTTCCTGCCTGGGGTGGACATCAGCAACCCAAGAAGGAGTGTGTGTGTGTGTGTGTGTGAGAGAGAGAGAGAGAGAGAGAGAGAGAGAGAGAGAGAGAGACAAGTAGGGAGAGAGATAGAGAGACAGACACACAGAGACAGAGAGAGATAAAGAGAGACAGAAAGAGAGTTGGGGGGGGGAAGGAGGGAGGCAGGGGCATTGTTTCAACTTCTTCATTCCAACCCAGGAATGGGTTATGAAATAATAAAGTCATGAATGAAACATGCAGTCACACGAATAAGACAGAGGCTTGTGCCTTTTGATGTGTGCTACGTCGAGTAGCTTGAAATTGTCATGAAAAAAATGACTATCTGGATCCGAACTGTAGCACAAGGCTCTTCACATTCATTTACTTAGTGCTCAACAGTCACAATAAACGCCCTTTGGTGGCTCTGGGAAATGTGGCTGCTTCGGGCTGGGCTGCAACTCTGCTGCTTGGTCACCCAGAGCTGTCAGGGCGCCTGCTCACAGGCTTGCCGGGAAGCAGCAGGGTGCCAGCAGCACCATGTCCCCAGCTCGGTGCGAGCTATCCTAGCAGAGCTGCACAGGCCACCCAGTGAGTGGACTGCGGTTGTTCTCTAGGCTTGGCGATTGGCATTAGAGTCTAGCCTAGGGGAGACAGGGCAGAGTGGGAGGGGCAGGGATGCAGGAAGAGGGAGAAGTTAGCACACTCTGTTTTCATGACTAGACCCCTCACCAAAAATGGGGTGAACACAGTGGGGTGCCGAGGACACAAGATTTGGGGGACACCTATCCCGGGTGTATTGGCGGGGACGTGCACAGACAGAAAATGAGCACCAACAAGAATTCTGTATCTGGGTCTGCCTCCCACCCAGCCAGTGTCCTGGCCCGGGTGCTACTACAGTACTAGCCCTGTGGCTATCCAGGAGCTGTGGCATGGTTCTAAATTATGACTGAATTTCTCCTTCTGGTTTCTTTTGAGATGGGGTTTCATGATTGCTGAGGTTGGCCTTGAACTTCTGAACCTCCTGTGTCTACCTTGCAAGTATGAAATTACAGGTGTGCCCCACTATACTGTTCAAATTAAAAAAGTGAATTTGATTTTTATCTGACCCTCATAATGAATTTAGCCATTTCTAAAACACTTCTGGAGTGTTTACCATGAATCTGTAGCAGATTCCAGAGATTCTGGAGCTGCTGGGAAAAAAAAAAGGCTAGCGATCGGCTATAGAGAAGGAAACTGAGGCCACACAAGTGTAGAGTCCTAGCTCTCTCCTGCTCCTAGAGTCCTAGAAGATGACCTTCCTACAGGCTTAGCTATTCCTCTCTGGAAAGATATCCTGACACAAAATGCAACATCCCACCCCGAAGTCATCCATCCACAGGCCAGCCTTTAACACTTGCTCCTCTCTCTCACCTGGGCCAAACCGCCAATCTCTTTGACGCAGACATAGAGTCGAAACAGGTCCAGGGGCTTCTTGCCCACTGCCGGAAGACTGGACACGGGGGAGCCCCTCTCTTCCATGAACGTCAGGTAGCGGTCAACCCACAGCTTCCTCTCCGGCTCATTCCCCAGCTCATACACTTTTGTGATCTTCTCTCCCGTGGTGGAAGATGAGCTGGACTTCTAGTGTCACAAGTACGTGGCAGAGGGCACAAGGGACAGGGATGGGGGCGGGGGCGGGGGCGGGGGAGGCGAGGAAAGAGCCAAGAACTGATGAGCGTAAGGAAATGCATTTAAAAACTACAGCTATCGTACAGCAGCTAGGAACAAAGGCTAGTAGTTCAAATGATCCATTTTCTTAAATAACATACTTTAACTTTAAATAAAAGGAGCCAAGCTCTCCATTTCATACTTAACTATACTAAACACTCCAATAGAAGCATTGAGTCCCAGAAGGCAAGATTCCAATGGAGTCTCTTGTGCTTCTGAAAAAATAAAAGACGGGGAACCCAGACAACGAACGCCTGTGGCCAGATTTCTCATGTCTGATGTCACAGAGTCCCCTTACCCACAATACTACATTCCTATTTTTTTTTTCTCAAAGTAAGACTGATTAATATGTGTCCTTAACGAAAACCAAGTCATGTGGTGGGACAGATACATGGTGCTTACTGCAGAGCGTGCAGGAGGACAGAACCCTCCAAGCTGCTGGAGTTGGGAAGCCATTGGGCAGTTAAAGCTGTGGCATGCGGCAGCCAGCTCTCCCTAGGTAAGATTTCTGAGCTTCTCAGTGTGATCAAGGGGTATGAGACACGTTCCTCAGTGTTGTTAGTGCCCTAGAAACCACGCTCCAGGCTTGTCAAGTGGCAGCTTCCCCTCGGCAGGACATTCTGCCTATAATGTTAAGCCTCTAGCTGTAGATGCCTGAGGCATAAAATCTGTCTGTAAAATACATAAACATGGACGACCTGGGCCCCCTGCTGTGAACTCACACTCCAAGCCACTTGGAAGGATGAGACAGGAAGATCACAAAGTTTGAGGTTAGACTGGACATTTTATTGAGTCCCTGTCTCAAACTTGAAAAAAGTAAAGAGGAGAAGGCCTGGGAATAGAACCCAATGAAAGAAAACCGTCCCCAGTAATGAAGGCAGTGTAAGGAGAGACATGGTTACAATGGGAAGTAAGTGTGATCTTTTAGGGTTGACTTTGGCATTGAACTTAAACTCTACGTCATTTAGAAATTACTTTAAGGGCTGGACAGATTGCTCAGCGGTTAAGAGCACTGAGGGCTCTTCCAGAGCTTGAGTTCAATTCTCAGGAACACAAGGTGGCTCACAGCCACCTATAATGGGATCTGGTGCCCTCTTGTGGCCTGCAGGCGGACATGCATGCAGAACTCTATACACAATAAATAGGTGACTCTTAAAAACAAGAAATTACTTTAGATAAGAAATTTACCATTCTTAAGGTGTGTGTGTGTTTGTGTGTATGTATGTGTGTTTGCGTGTACAATATCCAAATGATAAGCTTTTGAATTGTATCTTCCATAAACTTTATTTTCTACAGAAAATCTTACAGATCGTTTACTAAGAGAACAAAGTGCCAACGGAGATGACAGAGGATGTCCATACCGAAACCCTGCAGAAAAGCCTGGCTACTGCCAAAAGGACGGCCATTAGCAGGTGGCTGCTAAGTGGTGGCAGAGAGCTGTCACTCAAACATAAGCCCAGTGCTCTGAAAAACCAAAATCATGGGAGAACATGAGGAAAAACCATTTTTCCCTACAGTCTGACCCATTCCCTCATGGACAATGGGTAACAAGGCTGGACACTGCTTGCTGTTAAGGAGGAGAGTTACAGAGACGGCCCCTTTGTTTAGAGGGACCTGAAAGACCTGAGCAGCTCTGCCACCACCCTGGAGGTAAGTAAGAGCCAGGCTGCAATGTGGCCAGTGCGCATCTCCCTGGGACAGAAGCTGAGCCCAGGCAGAGGACCAGAGCACAGCAGCGTGCCTCCTCTTTTGAGAGGACCCTTGCAGCTGGGAGCAGACCCGAAACTCTGGTCATCTTCGTTAACATTTGCTATTCTAATCTGTTCCCTTATAATTAGGAAGGGGCAATGAGTAGTTTTTCAAAAGGGGTCTTTTTTTTTTTAAATTATGTGTGTGTATGTTTGTGTCCGCATGTGTGTCTTCGTCTGCAGTTGTCCGCAGAGTCCAGAAGAGGGGCATGGATCACCTGGAACTGGAGTTCCAGGTGGCTGGGAGCCACACAACGTGGGTTGTGGGTGCTGGGCCCTGACACTGGGTCCCAGATAGCGCAGCAAGCACTCCCCAGCTAAGCCATCTCCCCAGCATCACAAATGACAGTTATCGATAATTTTGCACCTTCCCCACAGCATTATTGGCCCTGCTGTGCAGGAAAGGCATCTCACACAGCGGAAGCACGCAGCTGACCGTGGGATGGGCTCTCAGGAAGCCGGCTGGCTCATCTACACCAGGGCTTGGTTCCCTCCCTCACGTCCGGAGTGTTCTCTTGCCGTCCTCTGTCTAGAGTGGAGTGTGCAGTGCTGTCTGACAACGGCCCTCGCACCTGCCCTTATGCTCGGCGATTGAGGCTGCACTCCCTCACAGCACAGTGTCCTTCACACTAATGGCCTGGGAGGTGTCCTCTGAATGCTTAAGCGTGACAATTAACAACTGACTCAAATAGTGTATGTGCAGGACAAAAGGTGTGGTGTCCGAGGTGACATTACAGTTAAGAGGGCGGCTGACACCTCCCTGGCTCAAGGCTTGGGAGGCAAACCCCAGGGTAAGGCAGAGAACAGAGAGGCAGAGCTCGCCACAAACGGCTTCGTGTTTAAGAACTTACCAACACACCTATGGCTCCAGGGCTAAAAACAAGGACATGTTCATCGCTGCCACTGCACACTAGGTGGATGGATCCTCTGAGGAAGTTTTCATTTTTCTTTTACATTTATGTTTTATTTATCTTTTATGTGTTTGTGTATGCTGCCTTCATGTGTGTGTACCATGTGTATATAGTGCTCATGGAGGCCAGAAGAGGGGCTGGATCCTTTGGAACTGGAGTTATGATGGTTGTGAGCCACCACTGGGTGCCGGGGACTAAATCTTGTCCTCTTGCAAGAGCTCTTACCCTGTCCCCGAGCCATCTCTCCAGTCTCGTCTGAGGATGGTCTTTAAGACCCACTACCTACGACAGGGGGCAAGGCCTTCAGGAAGACCAGGTGACTTGCAGGTGTCCAAGGGACACTTGAAACTGCTTCTGTGCTGTAAACCCCGTATCCCAGGTCCTAAAACTACTGGGGAAGGGAGGGGGTAAAAAAGGACCGGACGCTGTGGAAAAAATTACAGCAAGATATTCTTACAGTGCCACAAATGTTTTCCTTGCATATAGTTTAATTAAGCTAAGACGCACATTTCCTCAAGCCTCTGAGGCAGATTTACATTTCTGCAGTCTTTACCATATGCTTGGTTCTATGTATATGTGAATGTGTATGGGCAAATGTTTATTTATATTTTAGAATGTTTCCTAACAAAGCAACGTTGGTCCGTAGCGCTCTGTCAAAGCAACCGCAGCAGCTCTGTTATTTCGTGGCTCATGCCTGCTATTAGAAAGCTTTACTGGGGACACTGTTAAGAGCAATTTCAAGTACAAACTGAAGTGTCGTCTCAGAAGGAGCAGCTACCCATTCCTGCATCGCGGACGTCTGCAGCGATCAGAAGCCACAATGGCAAGAGGTCCTGCACTGCACTGCGCTTTCCTTCAGTGCCCGCCTGGAATACCCATCTCATGCAGCAAGAGCCTGCCTGCCACCCTGTCCTTGCTTAGCAATGGAGCCAAAGCTTTGCCTATAACTTCTTAAACACAAAGCGATCTGTGGTATGAAAACAGGTAAGATATATGGCAGTAGTTTTTAAAAAAGAAAAATGCTAAATTTCAGTTGTAACCGTTGGAAAATGGGGTCAGTACTTCAGTATTCTTTTCTTTCTTTCTTCCTTTCTTTCTTTCTTTCTCTCTTTCTTTCGAGGTAGGGGTTTGCTATGTAGCCCAGGCTAGATTCAAACATGATCCTCCTGCCTTCGCCTCCCTAGTCTGGGATTATAGGCAAGTGCCACTGCATCTAGCTAGAAAGTGGAATTTGGGGTAACAATTTTGCACAGGCCTCGCGGGATAAGGACAGCTTGAGTAGTTGGAACGCAGCACAGCACCCATTCTCCATCAGTTGTGATTTGTGATTCCAGGACGAACAATGAGTGTTATAGCCTGCTTCCCATTCTATTAGAGGCCTTCATTTCCACTAATTATTCTCAATTATTATCTTAAGTTTTAAACATTCCCATTTTCTACCAATGAGCCAGTATGCAAATGTATCTGTAAATGTATTTGGAGTCTTCCCATTCGTTTAGTATTATGAATTCATATGCCTTTTCCCATTAAAAAGAGAGGGAAAGGAAAGAAAAGGTCCAGGGTGGGTTACTGAAAAATAAAACAACCGCTCACCCCAAACCACACTATCGGCTGCCTTCTGAGACTCAAAGTAAAGCACAAGGGCATAAAACGGCGTGCGGGCTGCTCTCCCTCTGATCTGGCTGGGGCGGTCACTGTCCACTCCGGGTATTTCAGAACTGAAGCACACCTTCAGGAAGGGATACCAGGGGCGCCCTTTCCTGACCTGAAAGGGAAATCTCTGGCCACAGCAGCGGTTTCACAAGGGTTTGCTCAGGCCACCGGCTCTTCAACACGCCGGCCAGGGGTAATTAATGACAGCCTCCTCTTGGGTTTTGAC
Source organism: Phodopus roborovskii (assembly GCF_943737965.1). NCBI lineage: Eukaryota > Metazoa > Chordata > Mammalia > Rodentia > Cricetidae > Phodopus > Phodopus roborovskii. The sequence goes on from NW_026126611.1 coordinate 7,555,565, forward strand.
TAGATTGCCAGATCCTACACAGCCAGGGGCTTCTCTCCAGGTCACCCTTCCTGAGCTGGGCTCCTTAACACTGTCTTACTGAAACACCGTGTTAAGGTTCTTGACAACTAATTTCACTGTTTTTTTTTTAAATATCTTTTGATTTATATATGCATTTAAAGTAAAAGGTTATTCTATTTTTTTTTTTTTATTTGTACAGAACAATTTTTTTTTTTTTTTAGAAGGAATAAAGGTCGAACATGGTGTTTCAAAAGAGCGTCTCCTGGTATGTTCACGACATTGCTGTTACTGACACACCACACTTATCTCAAGACAGCCAGCATTTTTGTGCAGAATGCCACTTCTGTCCCTCAGTGGCTCTGATGCAGGTACGCATTCTTAGTCCAAAAGTTCACACTCCCTGACATTTCAGTAACTTTGTCCACTTCAGACATACAACTTATAAATGAAACGGGCTGCTGTTTTGATACATTGTACTCGGCTGTCATATTCATTTACTTCAGGTAAGCAGCTTTGAAGTCAAGGCTTAGATATAGTAGACCATGTCAAAGTTGAACCAGGAGCCAGATGCGTCATTTATCTCCTGGCTGCTATTGGTTCCCATGTAGACGACAGCAGCTGGTTGTAGAGAAACCTCCGTGGCACACGGTATGCACCCCAGGGCGGAGTCTGAGCCCCAAAGGCAGAGGTTCACTCCACGGGGAGGTGGACCTTCACCTCAGAGCAGCTGCTGAAAGTGCCAGAAAGACTCACACACACTTGTTTTGTTACTGCTGCAATCACTTATCAATTCTGCCTTTTCATGGATCCACCATGAACAGTCTTATAAAGCGAACCAGGGAGCGGCGGATTAATTAATTCATTAATCAACTACCCCAGCCCCACAAGACATGACAAACAGCAGGGGGGTCACTTACAGGGCTGGATGGAGTCTTGGGCCAGCCTGGGCTGCTAATGCTATCGCTCTCATCTCCGTGAAAGGAAGAGATGCTGGCAGAGCTGGGGGACATCGGGGAAGGGACTGGCAGGTTGCCTGGGGTCGGAGGCTGAGAAATACCCTGAGAGCTGTAGCTATCCTGTGGTAGAGGGATAAGAAAAAAGAAAGGACAAAGGTACAGTCAACTTTATTTAAAACAACAAAAGTACACCAGTTTAACACACGCGCGCACGCGCGCGCACGCGCGTGCACGCGCACACGCACACACGTGTATATATGGCACACTAGCAGAGTACGAAGACATCTTAGTATGGCTGGTCGGTTTGTGAGACTCGGGAGAGGTCACAAAGCCATCATGCTTGCTTCGAGCTTAGATGGAATGCTGAGCGTGGACAGCCCTTATGCAAGAAAGTAAGAAAGCAGACACGGAAAAGCCAGTCACCGTATTTGTGAAAAAGTATGATTGCTATCGCTGAGGTGGCTAAAACAGGAAGCTCTGAACGAAAGGCAGAGAAAATGGCTGCAAGGCCCACACCAGCCAAGAGACATCCCTCGCTCCCCCAACAGCATCTCTTAGGTTGGTTGGGCCCTCCCAGGCCTCCCCCATTGTGATTCTATGCTTTAAGAACTAGTAAATTTCAGATTCACGCCCTAGAGGGTGGGGAGCGGGAACAGGAAAGCCTGCAGACATGCGGCACACGAAGGCATGTAGCGTGAAGAAACGTGAGCCGGTGTCTCAGCACCAGGCCGAGGACAGCGAGGCGGCCCCGCGGCCAGAGACAACGGCATGGCATGCAGGGAAAAGGAAGTACCTTTGACTTGCTCTCGGGCTGGGGCACACCTTCTTCTTTCCCGTCTGCCTTAAGAGGCACGGACAGCTTGGATTCGCCAGGAGACATCATATCTGCAAGACCCATAGACGCTAAGGGAAAACAGAGAGCCAGGATTAAACGTGGATGTCCCACAACACTTCTGCTCACATGAACTACGGCGTGAAGCACCCAGGCTTCCCTTGGAGGAAAGAAAGGGAGGAAAGGCGTGGGATCCCGGAGCATGTCTGAAATCCTTTTACATGGTGGGTGGGTGCGGGGGGTAGACTCTGTGTACCCAAGACCCCCAAACACTGAGGGCAATTATTGTAGTTTTTCTTTATCACAGCTTAAGAGAGTAGGCAACAAGTGGAAGTGGGCGCCATGTGAACTGTTGTCGAGGCGCTGGAAGCAGCGTGGTGTGTACCAGCTGGGCTCTAGAGTCACACGAACTGTTCAGGAGGCTCTGGAAGCAGCTGTGGTGTGTACCAGCTGGGCTCTAGAGTCACACGAATTGTTCAGGAGGCTCTGGAAGCAGCGTGGTGTGTACCAGCTGGGCTCTAGAGGGCTTGGTGCTGTTTCTTCAGTTCAAGTACTCTGCTTGCAAAGCCTTAGCCTTTTCACGTAGTCTAGTCTACACTACAGAGGACTGAGCGGAAGGTCCCCATGACCACAGCGGGCTGCTGTCCCCTCAGCTGGCACAGAGCCTGCGGCCACCAACCTTTACAGCCAATGGGACAACACAGGCGCTCCTGACACCACCTACATTTTCTATCTAGGGTCTGAGAGACACAGCAGGGTCCACGGAGGCCCCAGATAAAGGGTCAGAGGACACCTGGCTCACACATCCTCAGGCGGATGATTTCTTCAGGGCAGAGTCAGACTACTGCATGAGATCTGTGCAGCTATCCAGGGAACAGAGCTGAATTCCCACAGGACTTCCTGTACAGCATCTGCACAGGCCTGAGCCAGAGGAGCTGCGACTGGGCTACGGACAGATGTGTGGAAGGGACACTGAGGCAGCATCTGCAACCACTCCCTGTCAAGACGATAAGGTCTCACAAACAAACGGCTCCCGCTGCCGAGGCTGCAGCGGCAGGTGTGGGCTCAGCCAGGCAGGACACGGGGAGCACAAGGTACTGGGAGAAAAGGAAAAGCAAGCCTGCTAGCAAAAGGCCCCGCAGATCACCCACTACAAAAGACTGCTGCACACACTCGTGCATTCCTATGTTTTAGAAAATAATTAGTTTTAATTACAGCAGCGAGAGAATGAACAGACTCTGGTGAGCTAGCTGGCAAGCTCCACGGTGCTAATTTGTTAATATCGTTAGCATCACGGCAGGTTGAGACCTCAGGTCTTGCCAAAAAAGCCTAGCCTCCACGTGCCCTGGAGTTTACATCGGCACACTCAATACCACGCTCTGAAATCCCATGTTTCCACAGGCACACTAGCTGGGTGTGCAGAGCCCATTTGCAGCCCAGTCAGTCCTTAAAGTCATCACAGCACACACAGATCATAATTGAGATGCTTTTTTTTTCCCCTCCTAAATTACTTTCAATACTTAGACCTTTAAGAACGGGAACAAAAAGCTTTTTCAAGTGATGCAGCTGCAGAGAAAAATCTATTGGGATCAGCTAAAAATGTGTTATTTCTGCGAATGTGTGAAGGCTCAGAAAAAGCAGCTGAGCCGTATTACAGCAGCCTGCCTTGCTCAAAGCAGAGGTTGCTTTCGTGTGGTTTCCCTGAAGGGCCCAACGGGCCCAGAATTAGTGAGCCTGGACACTTGGAAGTCGAGGAGACAAATGTAGAACACAGGGGCCTGTGCAGGACGGTCTGCATGTCTGCATGTTGCTCCCTGCTCCATTGCAGGCCCTGTTCAGAGCAACGGCAGCCAGCACAGTTGGGGGCGGGGGAGGTCACAACACATGGCTTCTGGCGAACCCTGCTGTTTCAGAGGAGAAAGCCACTGTCTTGCCAGTATTTGTAAGTTATGGCTGTATATTTTTTTGGTAGTAGGAATAGTGATATGTTTTATGCATCTCACACATTAATGTACACAAAAGTAATTTTAAGCAGAAAGAACTAAGCCCATTGTACTATAATAATCAACAGTAATTCACACTGATTTCACAATCAGACTCAGAAGAAGATAAGTATACCTGGGATTTGAAACTCCCCAAATTTCTTCATTCTCTATTATATAGTTTAAACTGGGCATCCTGGATATGCAAATATACCTGCATTGCCCTATTATTCTGAGAGACAGGGGAATGGAATGATACTCTCTAAGTACAACATACATTATTCTTTTGCTACATGACTGCATTGTCTTCCTTTGTTTTTCCTTTTACTGAAGTGCTTAGTTTTGATTTAAGCAAAACTTCAGAGTCACTGCACAGAGCCACGTATCTACCATCTCTCCAGGGCAGTGGTCTCTCGCTGTGTTTCACTCTTTCCTAGGGAAGGAGACCACACCACTGTCAGGGTGCTTTCCATCAACTGCTGATTCTCCCATTCCCAGGAATCCAGAGAACCAAGTTTGGGTGGGTGTGGCCAGGGACAACAAGGGATCCACTTTGATAGCATCTGAGATGATAACATGGGCTGCCTGTAAGGTGCAAATGCATTCTAAGTATAGGCTCTGGTCCTGCCAGTGGATTTAGGAGCTAAATGACCTCTTAAAGCTACCAGGGGTCAAGGTCCTAAGGTTGCTGGATTCGTGCAACCCCAAGAACTCAAGGAGCATAGGACTGAGTAAAGCTAGCCTGCTCCCTCCCAGCTTCTCTCCATTCTTTACAAGGTCGCAAAGATCCCCAGAAGGTAGCGAAACACACAATGCTATTTCCTTTCTTGGTGACATCCCATTTTCTAGAGATATTTTGTCATTCTCAAACATACAAAGGGCCTACCTGGTTCATGAATTGGTCCTTGCTACTTTTTGAATCAAGCTCTCTCTGTAGTCTAGGCTGGCTTAAAGAGCTCATTATGTTGTCCAGACTAACCTCAAATTCACTGTGATACTCCTGCATCTCAAGCATCACCTGCTCGAAGATTTGATGTGTAGCGGAATACACACTGCACCGTTAACAGAGCACATGTGTGAGCGACATAAAAATCTCCGGGAAATGTTCTTCCTCACAGCACTGGCAACAGACCTTTCCTTGTACCGCAGCCTCTGTGAGTGTGCCCAGGGAGCATGAGGTGGGCATGGCTCCATAATGTGCCCAGCTGACAGCCTCTGCAGCTTGATCTCCTCCAGCTAGGAGGGACACCAAGAACCCCGGCACATGACGTCAGCATGGAAGCCTTCCAGGTTAAAAACCCTGGCTGTCACCATTTGTCAAGTCCCTCGGCCTCATTCCTTGTCTCTGGTTTGCTTGCCCCTTTTCTTTCTTGACGGTAGACCGTGACTGATCAAGTGACCAGTGAGCAAAACACTTCCCTGTCTGTGGCTGTCCCGTCTATGCATGGAAAACTACACAAAGAATTTGTTAGTAATACAGCCTCCTGGACACACCCTCAGAATTCCGATAGGCTCTGCAGCTGTGCTAGGTAGTCCTTGGGTAGTTCTGTGGTAGTGCAACTTTCTTTCTTCCTTTCTCCAAGAAGGCTACCCGAGCTAGCACTCAGTGTCTAGGTAGGGAAGTGGCAGGACACTTCACTTTTGGGATTAAAATCTGGCCAAGGCTCCCCATGGAGAGGCTTTGCTGTAGCAGTGGGTAGGTGCTCATGTCCTATAGGGCAGCACAGTAGAAAGCTTGGTTTCTATAGAGTGCTTCTCGAGAGGCAAACTTAGAGCTCAGGGGTAGGTTTTCCTGCTGCTGGAATATAGATGTCCGCTTAAAGGCGATGCCTCCTGTGCAGACAAGAGTGCATTAAAGGACACTATAAATGCTAGTACAAATCTATGTACGCAACTACAGTACAGGTCTTGCATAAGGGTACGCACACCTTTACCTATAACTTATACTTTTGTTCACAATATTAAGGGAGCAAAATTTTAATCCAATTTTCTAAACACAAATTTCAATCCCCAAAATCAAAATGACCACCAATATCCCACCAGACCCAAATTTCTCCACCACAGGGAAAATGCCCACTGTTTCCCATCCAACATTTCTGGAGAAATCCCTGCTCCATTTGTACTCACATTTAAGTCATTATTTACTCACTGAAGCCTGTGACAGTGTTACTACACAGGAGGATTGTGCGCGTGCGTGCGTGCGCCTGCGTGCGTGTGTGTGTGTGTGTGTGTGTGTGTGTGCGCGCGCACGTGCACAATATACCTTCTACACCATTAATTGGCTCAGTGAAGGGAATTGTGGGATGCTAGTAGTTACAGGGACTGCTAACAGAAGCTCAGAAAATCCCACTGCTGGCCCTGCCTACATCTCTGCCACTTTCCTTCCTCTGTGGGGCACCATGGCGAAGGAGTACCCTGCTGGTACCCGTGGGGATTTATCTCCATGGCACCAGATGGAGGAGTGCCTTGCTGGTACCCGTGGGAATTTATCTCCATGGCACCAAGCCGTGGAGGTAGATGGTACAACGAGCTTCTCCCACTGTACAGGGTAGCACAGAGCTCTGGGGGAGCTGTGCTGCTGACACCCTGCCATCCTATTCCTGTTCCTCTCCGAGGTGAACACACTCATAACAGACTCACACGGACCTGTCAATAGACACAAGAAATACCAGACGGTCAATACCCTTCAGATATTCTGAGTGATTACTTCTATGAGGTAGCATGTGATTTAATAATGTGGAAATAAAATCATATAAATGTGTAAGAAGGAAATTTGATAAATGTTTGAATTATTAAAAATTCAATATTTTGAAATGCACAATGCCATGAAAAATATACTACTATGCTATACAGAAAGCTGTAAGGATAAATGGTCCTTTCACTGAACAGATTTCCTCTGCATGAAGTAATGAATCGCTGAATTATCTGAATAATAAAATGAAACCCTTTCTATGAATCCCCATAAAACTGACTCTTTCTTAAGAATACATAGATCTTCCCAGTCAGGACAGGGGGCCATCTGTTTACTATTAGTATTTTGGGAGCTCTGGGATTTAAAGGGAAAGGAAAAAATGAGCATTGCTAACAGTAGATAGAAATTTATTCCAGTTTCAGAAGCAATTTTATTGTAGGAAGCCAGACAGAACATAGGCTGTCCCGACCCAGCTCCTGTATGGGCGGGGCAGCATTGCGGGGAGGAGGCGGCTCCCAGCTGGAGGCTGCCGGACCTGCACACTTCATTTCCCCCATGAACCACTGCCTGCCTAACACTAGGAAGGGATATTTCAGGTTCACAGTTTAGTCTATAATTTTCTAAACTTACAGAGGAGTGATCAGGGAAGGCAGCTGCTAAGCGAGCCCCTAGAGATGGGTGGCTCTGCTGCTCATGCAGGTAACATGCCTGGCCCCTCTGGGCTGTACCCCATGACAGATAGCTCTGGAGGGGTGTGGTGGGGGCTTTCCAGGGTACCCAGACACAGAGCTCATGGGCCAAGCTGTGTGAATGGTAACTGATGACCATGGGAGCTGATGACACGTCCCAAAGCTTTGGAGGACTCTCCATCTTCATCAAGCATGTGTGAAATAATGAGTGAATCTTACCAAAAGGGATGCTACCACCCAACCAAACGCCAGTTTCCTATTTCTGGTGCTACACTCATCTTTGGGAAGCTCTGGCTCTTGAGAAGTATCAAGGCCTTGTACAATGCTCACAGCTGGATAGGAGCCGTAATGTACTGTATTTGAAGAAGGCAAATATTTTCTAAGAAGGGGACTGAGAGAATTCACCACAGCCGGACAGCTCTCTGGAGACAACTGCAGAGAGCTCTGTGGAGCTGCTGAGGGTCGCACACAAGGAAAGGTATTGTTCTGGAAGGGAGAAGTGCTTCAGGCTTCTCTGCTTGGCTCTGCATCCCCGCCCTGGCCCGCCTCGAATCCCAGAGCCTCCATGTTTACTTCTGTCATGACAGTTCATGCTCTGGGACCCTTCAATCCTCCCAGTCACTCCCAAGGATAAAGCGGATGTACAGCATACAGTCAAACCAAAGATGCGTGAAACATGTTGATGTAGTGTTTAAATGATTTCCTCTTCTCCGGCATTTGGGCATACTGACCCTGAAGCCTAAGAAGAGGAGACAAGAAGACAGGGTGGCCCTCAAACGCAGAGGCACTGGTTACCTGTGGAGCTGTTCACCATTGCAGGTGTCATGCTGTAGGGCTGTGCCTGTGTGTTCATCAGGCCGGAGCTGTTGTTCATGGGTTGGCTGTAGGGAGAGCTGGAGGCCATGAGTCCACTCTGGTTCACGCCAGGAAAACTGCCTTGCCTGTAGGGAGAGAGAACACGCACTGAGCACCAAGCTGACTGCACACTGGCGGTCATCTCAAGATGCAGGGGCAAGGCCTGCACGTTTCAGAGAGGCTGAACTCTGCTGGTTGGCAAATCTTCCATATACTATCCACAAGTAAGTTACAATCATAACTGTGTCAAGTCTTCACTGTGACCAAGACAAACAGAAGCAGGGGTAGTGGGCTTGAAATAGAAACAGGAATTACAAAAGCAAGCCAAGTCAATGCCTCATTTTTAAAACTACCTTTCTTTATCCTGTTTGGCACCAAGGATCAAATCCTGGGTCATCCCAACTCTGCCCGCCCCACTCGCCCAGCCCAAACCCTAAGATGGCACAAATGAAGCCTTGAAGCTGCATTAAGATCTATCTATCTATCTATCTGTCTGTCTGTCTGTCTGTCTGTCTGTCTGCTGTCTGTCTATCTACCTACCTACCTATCTATCTACCTATCTATCTATCTATCTATCTATCTATCCATCCATCTACCTACCTACCTACCTATCTATCTATCTATCTATCTATCTATCTATCTATCTATCTACCTACCTATCTATCTATCTACCTACCTACCTACCTATCTATCTATCTATCTATCTATCTATCTATCTACCTATCTATCTACCTACCTACTTACCTATCTATCAATCATCTATGTATCTATGTATGTCTCTATCGTCTATGTATCTATGTATGTATTGATCCATCCATCATCTATGTATCTATCTATCCATCTGTCTATCATCTATGTATGTATCTATCTATCAATCATCTATGTATCTATCTTTGTATCTATCATCTATCTATGATTCTATCTATCATCTATCTTTGTATCCATCTATCTATCAATCATCTATGTATCTATCTTTGTATCTATCATCTATCTATGATTCTATCTATCATCTATCTTTGTATCCATCTATCTATCATCTATCTATGTATCCAACCATCCATCTTTGTATCTATCATCTATGTATCTACCTGTCATCTATGTATCTATCATCTATCTATCTCTCTCTTATTTATGTCTGTTGGAGAGAGAAAGAGAGAAGAGAGAAAGGGAGCATGGACATACAGGTGTCCAGAGGCCTGAGATATTGGCTCGCTGTGGACTTGGAGTCACAGGTGGCTGTGTTGGGAGCTGAACTCGGGTCCTCTGCAAGAGCACCATGTGCTTATCCCCTGAGCCACCTCTACAGCCCTAATTCGGAATAAGAGCTGACCACTCACACTGCTTAGTATCCTCACAGCAACACCAGACATCAAGAGATGAAGAGCAACAAACAAGCAGTGTGCGAATCCTATTAAAAACAATTCTTTGCCCTCAATCTTCTGATATAATGGGTATGAGAGGAAGTCCTGCTTCTGCCTCAGTCCTGCTATTTAACTTTTTGAAATCAGGCCCTATGAAAGACACAGCATCTGGGCATGTGGTCTAGGGAAGAGCTCAGACACCAGAAGTGGAGTGCAAAAGCTTCTTCTGTCCCGTGACGTCACAGGGAAGGAACAGCTGAAGTACCTTTACTTCAGAGATGCCGTCACCTCTTACGGACTTAGTGTATGTTCAGTAAGAAACAATTGCCTTCCACTCCTGGGTTCTAGCAGTGAGAAGGGGAATGGCTAGGTGGCAGGGAGGTCTGGTCACCTGTGCAGGACGTTTTGGGACCCCTTTGAAACGCTTGCCCCAACTGTGACTATGCTCCTCTAGGAATAACCCTGAGAAGAGGGTTACATTCACTCTCCCCTCACCAGTCCCAAACACCTGACGAGTCCCTCTCTGAGCTACCTCAGTGGCTCTTACTGTACAGCAGGCAACATTTTCCACAAGGCTCAAAAGAGTCAGAAGAATTACTGTTCAAAACCATTGAGTATATTCCTTTCGTGCATCCGTTTCTATTGGATTCGACTATCTGGCTTATACGAGAAATTAAAATAAGATTTTTTTTAAAAAAAAAATCGAAGAGGTAAAGGTTTTAGTATTTGTTTTATCTTCTTGTTGACAGTACAAACCATTCAGGACATTTCTGTAGCCATACTCACTAGGGACTTGGGAAGACATTCCTGAAAGGATGGTGTGCGCATGTCTGTGGGAGCCGCTGCACATATCCACAGGTTGCTGGCCAGCATCAGAGTGCCCACTGCAGCTGGTGTGGGCACAACTACCATCGCTCAGTGGCTCCTGAGTAGCGTCTAGGTCACTGGGGGCTTGTATGAAACCCTGTGAAGATGCCAGAGCCATCTCCCCATGTTGCTTAGTCCCAGCCTTGTTCTTAGGAACACTGTATTTATCCACAAGGACAGTCTAGCAATGTTGAGAAGTAGCTCGCACTGAAATGGCTCTCTGTGTCTTACAGATGAACGACAGACAAGCACGCTCAACTTCTGAACAGGGTGCTTGCTGGAAGCTGGAGTTCCCACTTCAGTTACCAGCAGCCTGGGGGAGCGTTAGTGAAACGGGTCTTGGGTTGGGACTAGCTGAAGATGGGACCTGTCAGTCTATGATAAACCCAGGTTCCTATGGGAGCAATTTTCAACAAGGTAGGCAAGTGCTGTCCTGAGTCCTGAGCTCCAACAGGGGCCTGGCTTTGGAGGGAAAAGCAGGGCCAACACCAATTCTAAAGAGACCACTACATTGATTTCTGGTAAAGGCAACTAGAGCCCAGCTCTGCTGTGAGCTCAGGAGCTAAAATCTTAATATATATTTCAAATTTTCAGTGAGATCCAGCCCACAGAGTTTGGGCAAAGTCTTATTGTTTTGGTAATGAACACTTGTTTTCCCCTCTGAGGGACAGGGAAGAGTACATGAGTGTGGATCTGGAGAGCAGGGACAGACAGAACCCTGCCCCAGGCCGCCCAGGTGAACGAAGTCCAGCACCCGCTCTCGGGGGACTGCCAGGGAGGGTGGAGACAATGGGCCGCAGAAAAAAAGGGCTGCTCTGACAAAAGAAACCAGTTGACATTTGGGACGCTCTACCTCCAGTCCCAACAATCAGAACTGAGCCTTGAAACCCTAGCCAGCCCCAATTCCAGCCAAGCTTACTCTTCATATGCTTCTTGGATTCTCCAGGAGGCTCCCTTGTTAAAATGCTATACATGCAAACTTTCCACATACCCATCGCGTATCACCGGTAAAACAGATTTCTGACAGAATTACACGGCATCACCAAGAGGAAAAAAACTACTGAAATAATCAAGTCTAGCAGGTAAAGAGAAATATATATATATATATATATATATATATATATATATATATATATATATATATGCACACCCCTGTGGGAGCAGGGATCTGGAGCATTTGGTATAAGCACAGACCAGGAAGGAGAGGCTGGGGGTTGGCTCTTTGAGGTATAGGGCATTTTCAAGCGGGGGGGGGGGGGACTTAAAATTCACATTCTTCTGACGCCATTGGCTGGAGGAACAAGAGTTTGGCCTCAGGAGGCTCCTGTAAATATCTAGGTAAGAGACAATGGAGCCCTGGAAGAAAGGTGGGAAATAAGAAAGGGGACTGGGCAGCTTGGAGGAGGCAGAGTGAATGAGACGCCGTGGAGAAGTCTTTCATTTTCCCCCCTTTGGAGAATGGGAGAACAGTGTTTGTCCAGTGGAGGGGCAGTAGGGGCTTGGCTGGCACATCTTCAGGGTGACCTCTGCAGTACAGAGACCCAACTCTTCAGGTGTGACCCCTCTTGCCCTTGAGTGGGCCTCTGTCATCTGGTGTCTGCCCCAAGGCCACCCCAAAGCCCTTCACCTGGCTGCACAACTGTCCACAGAGCTGGTTCTCATGGAGTCTTGGTGAAGCTCCTCCCATGAGGCTCTGCAGATCCCTTGAAAGCTCACACATCACAAATGTCTTCCCCTTTCCCAGCCTCTCCACTTCCATACCCCACTGCCCAACAGCACCATTGTGTGGCTTGCAGACTTAGCCCCGTCTTTTATGTGGTGCCTAACCTATCCTTACTTGTTCCCAACCAAAACAAATAGAGCTCAAAGGCTCTGACCTCAGAGGATAAAGAAAAGGCAAATACGGTCTCTGGCAGTCTGTATTTCGTCAGTGACTAAGGATGATCTCTTCACCTTCCAAGTGGACCGTGATTTGTTGTCTACTGTTGTGTTTTATACACCATTTATTAGTAACCACACAAAACTGAACTAAGATTTTGAATGCACTTAATTTAGAGATTTCCATTCTAGTCCTTTCCTGCTGGTTCTCAGAGTGTCCTCTGCCTCGTATGCTTGGTCTGATGAAGCCACAGAGGGCAGTAGTGGGTCTCAGAGATGGTGCTCGGTGACTGAGGGCTTTTATGGGTTCCGGTACCGTGCAATAGTTCACCTGCCCGGATAAGACACAATTAACACAGTCCTCTACTTGGACAAAGATGAGGTATGTACTGCATGGAAGAAAAACTGATTGTCGTCAATGTGTACCCACATAAAATGCCTCTTTCTAACTGCACTGCATATAAAGATGCTAACCTAACATTTTATCTCGAGGTTATCATACCATTAAGAAAATTCTCAATTCATTTACAAGGAGAACTGATCCCTTGTAGTGTTAGGAATAGCCACACTGCATGTCCCCATCCTACCTGAACATTCCCTTGCAGGTGACAAGTATGAAGGACAGTGCCTAGATGTATTTTAACAGAGTGAGGCTCAGGGGTCCTGGAGGTCTATGAATGCCAGCCGCAGACATGGAGGATGTGTGATCTTGGCAGACACTGAGGGGCTAATTAACATGTACTGAGGAGTAATCAAAGTGAGGTGTTAGCGGTGAGATAATTAAGAATACATATATCTTGCAGGCATTTACTGAAATCTTTAGTACCTTAGTAGACCTGTCACTCAGCTTACAAAATTAATTTGGGTCTTGAGTTCTCCATCCTATTTACTCTGTCTTGGCAGTATTTCTCAAACCCACAAACAAGCAATGCACTCCTCCAGGGAACACAAATACAGTCATTTCTGATTTTCTTTTCTGTTTTTAAGACATAGTTTCCCTCTGTAGGCCCTTGGAGCTCACTATACAGCTCAGGCTTCCCTTGAACTTGTGGTAATCCTCTTGCATTGGCCTCCCAAGTGTTCGAATTAGAGGACGCCTAGCTTATCATTTCTGGTTTTCAGAACAGTCCTCAATGTTTCTTAGTAAGGCTAAGGCATGAAGTCATTTAACTTAGTAAAGCCAGACACTGCCGAATAAGGGTCTTACCAACTCTGCCCTGTGAGAACAGGGCCCAGGACCCCATCAGGCCCCCATCTGCAGTGGCTCTAACCAAGGCACTCCAGTATGAACAATGGACAAACCCTACGGCTGTCAGCTTTGGTCTGGTTGTTGATGGCGGAAGCACCGGTCAAAATATGTATGGAGAACAAGATGAAGAGGGACTGATGGGGTGTCACACCCCAAGATCCTCAGTATCAGTAAACTAAGGTTGCCATGGGCGGTGAGGAGTCTGCTTCTTCCTCGTGGTCTTTACAAGGCCATCGGGTACTTCCAAACAGGATATTGCCAAGCTTCGGGGCACGCACCCCCCCCCCCCCCCGTGAAAACTGCTGTGGGCTGAGAAGCCTCAGCACTCGCAGTGAGTCTGGCAGGCTGACAAAACAGGCCTTGGCTGCAGGGACAACTGGCATTTCCTGGCTCTGAGGAACTGGGACGTGCTGGGCTGCAGAGCTGAGTATTCCCAACCGGCGGAGACCGTGGTGCCGGCACAAGAAATGCCAGCTTGTTTAGTGCATGTGAAAAGCACAGTAGGGATACGGGGTCAGAAGCAAGAATGAGTGGCACAGGCCAGCAAGCAGGGGCACAGGCCGGCGGTGGAAGGGGCCAGCCTGTGGCAGAGAGAGTAACTTAACTACGGAGCGAGCCCTTTGTCTTCTGGAGGAGCGAGCACAGGGGACCCTGATGTCTGGGAGGACACCAAGAGGAGAGTGGGACAGGTCTGTGGAGAAGACCTGGGTTAACCGAAGGCGAAGGTTTGCACCGAGCCCAGCTCCTCCAAATCCTGCTCAGGGTACCCAGCTGACGCTTGCTTTCCTGGCTTGATGCCCACCAGGGACAAGGTGGCCCTGCCGGCTCTCTTCGCCTTTCCTCCCTGGCTCGCCGGGGCTGTTTTCCAGGAGAAGGGCTTCTGGGTAGCAGTGCTCAGCGGAGCTGGCTTTCCATACAGAACAACTGGGACATCTGTCAAAAGCACAGGCACACGGCCTTGTCCCCTGCCCCGCTGAGATCGCGCTACGGACTTGAGTCCATTAAAGATTTGCTGTAGATTTCATACTTTGATTCACTGGATCTTATCTTTTAGAGAAGACTCTTCAGTCCTTTACGACTTTATGTTTTACTATTTTATTTGAAGACTGATAAATGTAATTTATAGCCTCCATAATAGTCCTGTGACTCTGAAGGAGTTAATTAATAATCTTCAAATAACATAATAATATTCACTCAAATTCTAAATTTGGAATAGAAAAAAAGGGACCAAGAATGAAAGCATAGTATTTAGATGATAACACAAAGGCTTATATCTAATTTCAGAAATAAAAACCCTATTTTAGCCTTTGAGATCTGTTCTTTGTTTTTCAATAACATGACTTTTCAAATCATAGCTATTAAATCGAAATCTAACTGTCCAAAATCCGGAGGGCTAAATCTTAGTTAATTCAAAATCACTCACTGTCTGCAGCATGGGGACCCCACTATAACCAGGGGCTTAAGCTATTTTTTTGGGGGGGGACTAGTCTCTTTGACATGCTAATGCACTAACATATTTCCGTATCGCTGGTTCCATGTCCATCAGCAGAATGGCGTCACACTGCCCTTAGAGCAAACTACAGAAAAAGTACCTCGCGAGCAAACAGGCTATATGAGAATGGACAGCCGCTTGGAGTGTGTGGTCGTGTGGCACAAGTTCAGGCGTCTCTGCAGGAAAAGCCAGCCTAACTTCTCTCTGGCTGTACCAGGTCCTGCCTGTCCTCCATGGAGGAATGCTGCCGGTCGAAGGCAGGGGTCTGGCAAAGCTCCGTCCCTTCAATGCTTTGAATGCCTGTGTTGTTAGCAACCAACATGATTTCAATGGTCGTCCATTCTGCTTGCAAGTGAGGAGGATGGAAAAGGCATCAGTTCGTATTTATAGCTCCCTATTCGAGCACAGCCGATTTCTGTGGCCCTGGTGTAAGCACTGAATGCAGGTAGACATGCTCACACTCCTCATACTCAGAACCTCCTAGTCTACCCCAGTGAGGCCTCACACTGATTGACCCTACCAGTTACTTATTTTTAAAAACTAAGTCTGAGATGCCTCCTGGTGCTTGTGGAGTCCACTGGAGATTCCCCCAGGGTCAGCGAACAGGGGCCAGCTCATGCACGTGGCCTGCACCACAGCTGCTTCTCCGTCAGTTTTAAAGGCTGAAGCAGCACCAGTATGGGCAACCCCAGGGTGAACAGGACTGGATTCCAACCCATCCGGGTACCAGCAAGGGCCGACTGCCTGTCCTGAGACGAAGTCCCTGCGCTGCTCAGGCCTCTGTGGGTAGGCTGGTGTCACTCAGACACATGCTGAGCTTCGTTTTCTAACAGCAGAGCAGCCTTACAAGTGTGTGCAAGCAAGTGTGGGGACAGCACTCACAGGACAAGACAGGCCCTTGCACCTACCACCTACTGTGCCCCCCCTCTAATCCAATGGCCTTCTCTGGTGACCCTTGTGGCATCAGTCACCGTTACCATAAAATAGAGGGCAGAGGCTGGACAGCGTCCACGAACCTTCTGGCTCCGGACTCTGCCACCTGTAACTGAAGGTCTGCCTCTTGTGGGAATCCACACAATGGGAATGGTACAAGGGTCTTACAGACCGGGGCCAGACCTGTGACACTGACAGGCTGAAGTCACCGAAGGAGCCAGTTGATACGATGCTGGTGATAGCTGTCATCCAGCCATCCTTCAAAAGACCCAGGAATTTGTCAGAGGCCAGTTGTTTGGAACTGCCAGGTTTGTCTTAAAAGGAATGGACAACACAGGCACACAGCAGGGCTGAGGACACCTCATTCACAGGCGAGCACCCGTTGCCAAGGCCACCGGTAATGAACTTAGTCACTGAAAACATCCTATAAGCTGGGGCTGTGTCTAGGATTCCTGGCAAAGCCTCTTCAGGAAGCCAAGGTCTCCCCGGCTCCTGACTATGCTTGGGACAGACACCAACTCCAGAATAAAGCCACATTAACTACTGATGCTTGGGAACAACCCCCAGCCAGGTACTCCCTCAGGACAGCAAGTCCTTGTAAGTCATTAACTTGGAATGACCTAACTTAGCACTTGGACAGCCGCACCACCTACTACCACAGAGACTCTCATTCCTTCATCCGAAGGGGTCACCAAGAGAAACAATCTATGTATCTGTAGCTTATTCACCACAGCAGGTGACAAGTCACCTTCAAAAGTGGCACTAACCAGATACTTTTCCACAGTTAAGCTGATGTTTTCGTCTGTACCTTACACGCCACCTGTGAACGTCACCACCACGCCCGTGCACAATCCCTTCCTCTTTACAACAAGCCTGATGCTCTGGCTGAATCACAGACACACACTTCCCACCTTTATCAGTAATTTGCAGTTCTTCCCCAGGCTCTAGGCTCTTTGGGAAGGACGAAGAGAACAAACCCTGGTTACCCAAAGGGTAAGCTTCCCCCACTTAAGAAACAGATCTTCTAAAGCGGTTTCATCCATTAATGGGGGAGGGGGGAGACCAAACAGTGTGATCCCGAGGCAAGGAGCACAGGGCAGCAAATCATGCTTAACCAGGGCTCTGGGCCATGGGTGCAGAGACTTGTAACCCTGCTTTCCCATGCCAAGTCTGTCCCCGGAAAACGGCACAGGAGGCTAGCGCTCTGCAAAGCCGGGCAGATGGGTGACCTAAATAGAAACACAACTTGGACTTCTTTCTTTTTTAGAAAGAATACTGTAACCACAAAAAGCAAACCAAGGCAGCAGCAGGGGTGGCACAGGGGCCTTTGCGGGGGTGCAGACGTCACAGCTCCAGCACGGCCCCTCCCCTTGTTCTTAAGGAGGAGGAGCTGTCTTGTAGCAGCTCTCTGGGAGCTGCTGGCTGAAGCAGAGCTGATCTTCTCAGGCTGGTTAGCTAACATTGATTTTCTGCCCCAATGGAAGAGATTTTACTCTGATGCATGCCATTTAAATTCATTTTACACAGCTGCTTAATGTGGCTTGGCAAGGCACAGCCAAACCAGCTTTGTGGGTCTAAATAGCACTCCCGAGTTGGGAAAGGACAGAGCCTGTGGCTTAGCAGCTGGTGACAAATGCTTTTCTGCTCCACGGTTACCTTCCTCTAGGCTCACCAGCTGACCCTGAGGGAACCATGGAAAGATGCAAGGAAAGGAAAGCAGGTTCCCAAGAAGGAGCATGTGTCCCAGCCTACAGTACTTTAGGGTTCGGATTATGTCCCAAGAAGGAGCATGTGTCCCAACCTACAGTACTTTAGGGTTCGGATTATGTCCCAAGAAGGAGCATGTGTGTCCCAGCCTACAGTACTTTAGGGTTCGGATTATGTTCACAGGAATCTTGTTGGTACGAGGTGAGTTACAGAACGAATGTCTCTCATGACAAAGAGACCCTCTGCTCTTGCTGTCTGCCCAGTGTGGGCTGAAGGGAACACTACCCCAAAGCTGGTGTCGGCCACAAGAAGGGATGTGAGCAAAGCCGAGTTTATTGTTGGCAGGGCTGTAGACAGTTCCTGCTCGGCCTGGCTCAGCTGGGGCCTGTCCCCACCGTCCCTAACCACCAGCGGCAGCAGGAGCAGGTGAACACCCACATGATATTGCTAGCATTACAGCTTAGTAAACCACTCAGTAACACACGCAGTTTATGAACTACACAGTTCCGTCGCAGGAAACAGGAGCACTTTTGCTGTACTGACATTTGAGACTAAGGAAGCCACTGTGTACAGGCGGAAAACTCTTGGTTCCTTTGTCCAATTTCCCTGGTCAAACATTCTAGGCCTCTTTGGAGGAAGAGCTACAGAAGTCACTGGCTCAAAGGTAGGCTCAGCAGGACCAGGAGGCCTCTCTCCTCTGCCCTGGTGGCCCAGCAGCCCACTGTTCGAGTGTCCAGGCTGCTCGGGAAGGGGTTCTGGGTATGGCAACACAACACAGCGTCCTCCACAGAACACCAGCATCAGAGGATTTCACCACTCTTGTGGAGATAACGATTCCCACCCTTTGTCTCAGGCATCAAGGGGTGCAGGCAGGTGAAAGCAGGCATAGAAGGACCTGGAAGGCTACATGGAGGCCTTCATCATGCTGCCCTAGGACATGCCAGGCTTCCCACAGCAATCTCTTGGTGTGTTTCTTCCTGCCCATAAAGATCAGGCTCGTGAATCATGGGAGCCTGGCAGCTGCCATAGTTGGAAAAGGAAACATGGAGCATCCGATAGCCCCGTGCTGGCGGGGGGAGCAGGCGACCTAACATAAGCCGGCCTAAGTGAAGCAGAGGGATAGCTTCTGCGGCTCTGTTCTGAAGCACGTCTGCGGCCCTGTCCACACATTATTCCACGTAGAGGTGTGGGGCTTACACACTGGGGTAAAGGACACTACTCTGGGCCATGAAGCTACCCGGGATGGGGCTCTGTGAAACTCAGCAGAGGTGGAGGAGAGGGCCAAGGAGAGAGAAAAGTAAGATTCTCATAGCTGCTCTCAATTTGTCAATTAAATATAGCTTTAGCTTGATGTAAATAAAATCAACAAATGGCCACCGTTCACACAGCCAGAGAGCTAAATGGGGGAGGGTGTGATGTCAAGGTTTTGCATTAGTCTGCTGACTAAAAACCAAACGCATGGCTATGCATTAACACAGGAATTTCCTTTACAAATGGATCCAGAAAAGGGGCTCCAAGATTTTCATCCAGCTCTCTCTGGCCATCGCTGCCATCAGAGGTCCTGTCAGAGGCAATTGCATACTTCCTACTTAACAGAAGGGAAGTAACCTGGGTGTTAGGAATTTGGACAATGGGCAGGTTCATTTAAGCCAGTTACAATGGAAGCAGCTGCGCCAGTCTCCAGCTATTCAAACATTCTCATGGCCTGGTGAGCCTGGCTGCCTGCGGACACTTAGGTCAGGAGATTTTAAGTGCATGCAAAGGAGGAATGAAGAACTTCCATTTAATTCCTCAAAGGGCCCCACTTCCCCAAACATCAGCTTCAAAGGGAAGAAATGAACTTCTCAACACATACATACAGACACATCTACACACACACACACACACACACACACACACACACACACACTTGCACAATTAGCTTTTATTTCCCTTTGACAAAAGTCAGAATTTTCCTGACTCTGAAGGTACCATGGATGCCCAGGGCTTCTGCTGTGCTTTTAAAAGACAGATCTGCACCGAATTCCTTTAAAGCGAGTTCATCTTTGCTTCATTCATTGTAAATTATGATATTTTGGAGCAGGTCAAGTCTTTAAGAATTAATAAAGAATTAAGATTAAGACAAGGTAAAGCCTTGCTCAACCAGTTTAAACTTTCTAAAATATTATTATTGTTTTCTTTAACAAGCACATTGTGGTTGGGACAGAAAATCCCATACACACTCATTTAGACCAACGCAGTACACACATATATACATACAAGATTTCAATTTTTGGGGGGGGGCAATATCTCACTATATAACCCTGACTGGCCCAGGATTTACTATACAGTCTCCTGGGTCCTGCCCGCCTCTTCCCTCCCAGCAATAAGATTAAAGGGCACTATATCAGACCAAAGCTTCTGATGTACGGAGAATCTTAACAGTATGGCTGTACATATCTGAGTGTGTCTGAAAGTGTGTGTGAGTGTGCACGTGCCAGTGCGAATGAGCGCATATTCGAGTTGCGTGTTTGAGCCTGTGAGTATGACCCTGTTGTTTCTTTTGCAATGTGTTAGATTTTGCATAGTTAGGCCGCAATGTTTCTGCTTTAAAAAAAAAAATCGCTGTTTGAAGTGCAACCTGGCACACATTTCCTTTTCTGCCAGACACAGTTGGCCCTTTGGCTATAATGTGGTAGGCACTAGTTACAGGCACTTGGAGTCACCTCCCAGAATGGCATGCCCACTGCTCAGATCGCTTCCTCAGTAGATCAGAAAGCTCAGTGTGTCACTATCTGACCCTGCCACACCTGTAAAGACGTGCTCTTGAACACAGGAAAGGACGGGTTGGGTGTTGGTCACGAGGGCACACAGCCGACCTGTGTCAGAGGCATACCTGCTTTGGGCTGAGTTTGCAGCAGCCTGCATCACAGCTGCAGCGGCTTCCTGGGCCTTACGGTTCACAGAGGGCATTGGCGGGCCCATTCCCGGCCCTCCCTGCTGAGACATGCCAGGAGAACTGGGGGTGACGTTGCTCATGTTTCCAGGAAACGGTCTGTTCTGCATCCCAGCTGAAGCCATCCGTCCTAGGGGCATAGCACCACACGGCTGGGTTGGCCCTTGCCCATGCATCTGGTTGCTGGCATTGACACCCATACCGGGCCCTGGGCCGCTGTAGCTTGCACTGGGCACCCCGCTATATGCCGGGGTTCTGGAGTAGTTGCCTAAACAAAAAGCAAAAGCAAGTTAGAGCCTTTTATTTAAACATTTATGAAAACATTTGTGGGAAATACATTCTGTACAATGATGGGCCCACTACAGGGCACTCATCACCAGCTGTGCTCTGAATCTGCTCCTTCTTGTGCAGACATGGCGTCATTCCCAAAGCCCCTGGGGAACTAGCTCAATGACAGAGCCCACAGGACTCTGCAGCACTGGGATAGAAAGCCAGGCTTGGAACATGCTGTACCAAGCTGGGCCTGGATGCTTGGGAAGCTGAGGCAGGAGGATGTTCAAACTGTCTTGGGCTCCTGGGAGAGTTCATGGACAGCTTGGCCACCATAGTAAGACTTGTTTCAAAAAAAAAAAAAAAAAAAAAAAAAAAAAAAAGACTCTAAACATAGGCCAGTAGTAGAGCAGTTGCTTAATGTGCGCAGGCCTTAGGGTCAATCCCCTCTGCTGCAAAAACAAAATGAACAACAATAGAGGTTGCAGTCCCAAAATGTCATCAGTGTGTTGAATACCTTACACTCTTACACTTCACTCTGCAGTACAATGTTAGTCTTCGGGTGAGGGCCACTGAAATTTCACACGTACCCGACGTAGACAAAGACCCTGCCTGAACCCACATTGGTACATCCCCAATGGCCCGACATGGCTTTCTCTATTGCTGGATCCAACCCTTTCCAACCCCAGACTGAGTGGCTCGTTTATGTACTTGGTGTCATGTCTTATGACTCTAAGCACCAGCGTGACGATGGGCACACGGAATGGCGGGCGGAGTGCGGGGAGGAAGCCAGGGTCCCCGAGTGAGGGCATGGCCATCGCTACAACTCCTGCCCCCCTGGCCCTGGTGGCACCTGCAGGACTTCCAGCTGTTTTAGCAGCTATACTCCCCTTTCCCTCAGAACCTTGGCGTGGAATTACTTCAGTAATAACAGCAGATGTTAACAGCTGGGCCAAAACGCACACGAGACACCTGGTTAACCCAGTTCTCCCAACAACCAAACACATCAGTGTTTATAAAGGGGAAAAACCCAAGCTCGGAGGTTAGGATTGAAGCTCATGCAAACTGATCAGAGAATCCATGTATTTAACCAACGAAACAAGCTGTTTCCCAGAAATAAAATAAATGCAAAAAAAGACAAGTGGATAGCGTCTATGGACAGACTTCCTCTACTGTTCTGACTACATTCTGGGACATTCTCCCATCACCTAATGACAACACACAGAATAAAAATGCCCGTAACTGCTCAAGGTACAGGGGAATTCAAGTTAAATGCTTGCGCTGGAAAGCTCCCGATTTCGATTCCTGTGAAGTATGTGCACACCAGTGTATACGCTTAGAAGAGGGACGAAGGGGGAGGAAATACAAAAGCAAAACCACACCATGGTGGAGCGTGCGTTCCAGACTTGCTGAGCTTTGCTCGCTGTGCTGAGACAGAGACTGAGCTGTCCCAGTCTGGGTCTGAGTCATCGTGGAGTGGGGATCTAAAGCGCGGATGGAGGCTGGATCCTGATGAGCACGGAGGAGAGAATGACCCAGCCTTCCTGACTGTCCTGCACCCTGCTCCAAGCTCTCCTTCTTTGTAGACTCTGGGGCTGGCTGCCTTGCACTCTGGCCAATGAGGTTAGTGTGGGGCACACGGCTCTGAAGTGCAGGCCTGCATTGGTGTTAGCACTGGGCTCTAGTCTATTTCCTTCAGTGAGTTGGGTTGACTCAGAATCACATACCCAGAGAAGTGTTCTAATTATAGAGGCCTCTATTTCAGAGAAGAACTACAAAGTCCCCTTTC
This sequence comes from Phodopus roborovskii, assembly GCF_943737965.1. NCBI lineage: Eukaryota > Metazoa > Chordata > Mammalia > Rodentia > Cricetidae > Phodopus > Phodopus roborovskii. The sequence continues at coordinate 7,578,052 of NW_026126611.1, forward strand.
TCTTCCTTGAATCTTTAAACACTTTCCTCATGAACCCATGCGCCTCGATCACTGCCCTTTCTGAAGGCTCCAAATGGGTGAAGGACAGGCTTTAGCATGAGGAGCTGAGCCTTGCGTCTGACCCTGCCTGGCAGCATGACCGTCTCCACACAGTGGTACTGGCATCAGGGAGCCGTGAGCTACTGTGAAACAGGAAAGGAGACAGCATAGGGTCTGCATTGCTACCATCAGCACGGAGCCACGGGACACTAGCAACACTTCCCTGCCATCTGTAAGGATGAGTGGATGGGGCCGGCCATGATCCACCCTACCCTACGTAGTCTACAGCTCATATCCGTCCTCCAGCTACCAGGATCCAAACGTATACGCCAAGCAAAATGTGAGAGGGAACGCCAGGACTGAGGAGCGCAGTTTTCATCCCATGCTTCTTTAATAGATTAGTAATTTGTTGGCACCAGCTCTGACAGAAAGCAGATGGGTGCAGCATTAGGCACAATGAAGGCAGCAGATGCCGGGCCAGCCCACCTCAGCTGGACTGTTCCTGCAGCCAAGTCCGAGAGCCCACCGCTTTCAAGTGGGTTCATCTTGGCACACCAGCTTTGGAAAATCAGCCACGAGTGAATTCATATTTCAGCCCAGCAGGAGTTACATTCAAGCACCAGATAGAGGAAGCGGCAGCTAGACACTATTCAAGTCACCGCCATTATTTTAGGAGGGCTGCGGATAATTTCCTATCTGACTCCAGCACATTGGTATCTGATAGTCATAATCAATACTCCAAGTTCCTGTTCTTAAACAGAGGGTTGCTGCTGTCATATGAGACCCTGTGCCTAGGCTCCCAGAGGGTAAGGATCTGTATTATTCTCCTACGCCGAGAAGGACACATGATGATACGTTTCAAAGCTGACTTTTTACCTCGGGTAGAAACAACATGCACGAGTGGTCACGTGCTATGAAAACCATATTCGCAGGGCTGGAGAGATGGCTTCCTGCTTAAGAGCACTTACTGCTCTTGTAGAGGACCTAGGTTCGGTTCTCAGCAGCTCACAATCTACAAAGATTAGACATTGTTTTCTGACCTCTGTGGGCAACAGGCATACACCAGGTGGGGGGGTGCACTCGCATAACATGCAAGCAAACACGCATATACATGAAATAAAAATACATGTATATATGATCAGGGTTAAACATGCACTTTCCTTGCCCCTTAGCCAGTGTTTCCCATTTGAAATGGCATTCCTTACATGAAGTCACATGTACTGAAATGGAACCCATATGCAGTAACAAGCACATACAGTTCTGTAACTAGCAATCAAGACACAGAATATTGTTATACCTTCTATAACCACTCAACATTACACTCCTGACTCACCAGTGTTAGTCAGTCCAAGGCTGTGACTGGAGGTCCACTTGTGGACACTATTTTGGGCAGCTGTGAACAGAACTCTGTGTGGATATATTTTTGTTTCACCTCTTGGATGACCGTAGGTAAGAGCAAGCTGGGTTTCAGAATAAGTGTGCTTTTAACTTGATAGGAAGTCACTAAGTGGATGCTGTGTGTTTTAAGCACACAGACACCAGACAATGCATGACAGTTACAGATGGCAGCCTGATGTTGTCACCTGTTCAAAAGTCCCAGCCATCCTAACAGGCAACACAGAGTTCTCCATGGCTTTAATTTTCACTCTACTCATGAGAGATAACTAGGTGTTTTTCCTATGTGATTTGCTGGTAAATGCCTCACTGCATTAATCACATCAAAAATAGGTATATTAAAAAACACAAAACTCCTTTTTCTACTATGACCACACAATCCTCTTGGGTCACAGATCAAGTAGTTAAGGACACCACAAATAGAGGTTCAAAATTAAAGGTAACTGCCCTGATTAAATCCTCCTGCTTGAGAGAACAATGGTTGAGTTTTGCACTGGTCTACAAGGTATCTTGCTTTTCCCGGGTCAATATGCACTTGGCACTTCTTTAAACGATACCTTTTATACTCATTCTACATTGTTTGTTGATACAGTATCACTTTCGATTGTATGGAGGTTCCCCCCAACCTGCATGTGTTAACAACAGTTCTTTTCAAAACACCTAATTACAAAGTAATGTGAGGTCAATACATAAAATACAGAAATGGCACAGAATCAGCCTGAGTTCCACCTCCCATAGATTGGGCACCACATTCGACACACCTTAGGCGCTGCAAAGTCTACCCATCTAGCACCCACACAAGGCAGGCAGCCACACCTGCTCTGGATTCCTCTCCTTTAGCATCAGCCATTTAAGCCATCCAGAAACATGTTCTTCCGAGGCTCTCACATGCCAGGCCCCATGCCGGCTGCTGGGTACCCAGAAGTGCACAGAGACAGAGTAAAGAGGTGGGCCAGTGAAGGAATGCAGCTTACGCCTGCTGGTGAGGAGAACTATGAAGAAAATCAAGAGGGACATCTACAGAGTGGCGAGGGTCCCAAAGAGGGTCTCCTGGAAGGTCAGGGGACACCAAGGCTAACATCAGATGCAGTCCCTGGGCATACCCCGATGCCAATCTGATGGCAGGGTAGGTCTGGTCTGCAAGTGGCCTTCAGAACCTGCCATCTCTAAAGCTGAGCAGCTTCATCCATGGACAGGGAGTAATGACGGTGACCCCTCAAGTGCAGCTGCTGTGGGGAAACATTTTACACAGCAGAGACTTCTAGGTGCCTGACTAAGCACAGAGGGTTGTGCAGGAGATGGAAATCTCTTCTACTGTGAATGCTGAAGCAGTGAGCAGCAGGAAGGCGTTGCATCGTGTGCAGACCCTAGTGTCCTCCTCAGAGATGACGAGAGTAGATAGTGACACGGAGCAGTGTTTAAGGACTGCTGCCCCAAGCACAGCCAGCCTTGTACCAAGTGGCAGTCTCCACACAAGAAACAAGCCCCCCACCCCCAGTAAGGGAGCATCTGCCACACACTGCAGGGAGGTCACATCTCTCTGATGCCCAGAGGGGACACCCTGGGCACCAGGAACAGAGGATGCAGGAGGAGGGACCTGCTGAAGGCAGGCAAGGGGCAACCTCGACCACTGGCCGCAGCCTATGGAACCCTGCAGAAAGGCTGCTAGTAACATTCTCAGTGACCCGTGACACATAGTCCAGCATCACTGGCTTTCCTTACAGGGGCAAACCAGGAACCTCACGAGAGTCAAGTGTACAGTTGCTTTATGTCGTTTTCATTTTGTTATTTTATACTGTAAATTCCCAATTTATAGGAATTGATCAAATCATGGTAATAATCACGCTGGAAAATTTTCATGTTTAAATTCTGTCAATGAAGGCTAAATTTGAGCATCCAAATACAACTTGCTTACACTAAACCACTTTGGCAATACAATGATCTGATTCGGGTTTCTCCTTAGTATTTCTAAGACGGAGGAGTAGAACATTCCTTTAATTGGAAACACAATGGTTGGAATGTGGGGTGAATTCTTTTGCCTAGAGTGTCAAAGGTTAGCACAACAAGCATATTGCCAGCTGTTTCAAGGGGGAATGATGGGAGGGACTTGAAGTAAAGGCCTGCATAGATACAGCCTCTGGAAGACTAACCAGGCTTTTGCCCCGGTCTCCAGCAGAGTTAGGGGCTAGGCGCACCCCTCCTCTGGAAGACAGAATGCACCAAGTGTTCAGACTCAGATGGGACTTAAGGATGGAGCTGGAAGCCCTGGGTCGCGGTGACACTGGGCACCCACGTGCGTGCAACTCTCAAACGGGTAGCAGGCTGACACCTTCGACATTTACACCTCCAATCCCTGGACTCGAAATAGTTGTAAAATTACCATGCAATTCAGCCTTGGAGCAGCTCTTACGCCAGCTGAATACCATTCACAATTTGATTTGGCTGAATTTGGAGAAAAGAAGGAAAATCCAAGACTCAGAGGGTGTCTCATTACTTTAACAAACACCTTTTAAACCTTTCTGAAGATACATTTCCAGAGTAACTGAAGATTAAAGCCCCCTAGACGACGTCCTCAGCTACACACTTTAAAGACAGAGGCAGCTGCAGCCCGGGCAGACTCCAGAGGCCTCTGCACGAGTGGCAACTGGTAGGGACACAGACTCAGAAACAGCTCCCTGCAGAAGGCAATGCTGCTCGCTCCGGCAAGCTGAGGCCAGGCCCTTGGTTTTGGCAGTCAGGGACGCATGTTAAAAAGTGTTCCAGGGCGGTCGGTGTAAGGTGCGTTTCTCAGGAAGACACAAGTGAAGTAGGAGGCTATGGAGATCAAGCCGATTCTGCCCTCTTTCTCCCAAATTCACCATTAATAATTAACGTTAATGACACAATTCCCTTCTATTTGCAGAAGTGAGTCCCCGAGGCCCTCTGTCCTCGTAAACACTTTGCGAGGGTGATTATTGCGTGTGCTTGCTCGAAGGTAGGAGAGTATGCTGTAATTAAACACTTCTACACATTTAGCTTGGTTTCATCTTATTTGAACGCTTAATAATTCACTTTTAAAGCATCGTGATGTATTTCTAACACCCCTTCTTTTCTGTACCTCACAGGAATTATTTTCCTAATCTCCTTCATAGTCCTTCCTTGTAGTTTTAAATTTTAATTAACTGATTTTTTCCTTTTTTTTTTTCCTTTTTGAGTCACAGAGTCACTCTGTACCCTGAGCTGAGCTTAAACTTGCAGCAGTCTCCTGTCCTGGCTCCTGAGTGCTGGGATTACAGCTGTCAATCACCGTGTTTGCCAGGGCCCTTCGTGTTTCTGATACTTTCCCATTCCTGAAGTTCCAGGACGCTCTTTGTTCTTGGCTGTCCCCGCCCTCACAGAATGAGTGCACAGGGACGAAGGAGTCATTCGGCCTGGGTTTGAAGCCTGGTCCTCCCTGTGGGGATGAAGGGGCACGGGGCAGGCTGTCAAAATCTGCTTTCCTGGCCTGCAAAGTGATGACCGGCTCACTCAGAACAGACCCAAGTCTGCATGGAGAGGGGGTGGGCACCTGTGCTGGGCTCAGCTCTTCCTTAGAGATGCAGAGAAAACCCGTCTGCCCTCCTGCTCAAATGTGAACACTGCTCAGAATACGCCTTGCACTCTGGCACCCAGTAAGCATTGGTTGGTGTTTTGCTTTGTTGCTGTTTTTCCCCAGACAGGACCCTGCTAGGCTGGCCTTAAATTTACACTGGTCTTCCTGGGTGCTGGGATTACAGGCGTGAGCCACGTCTGGCTCTGGCTTCTTTGGCTAATAACAGTTTTGGAGCTGCAACCTCTGACTATAAAGCAGGATAGCCGAAATAAATCAACTCCAGGATAAGGCCACCGTATTACCAGACAGAGTGTCTTTCTGATTGTGACCTAGAACAAGAAGACGCTAGCCAACTGTTTTAGCGGTAACTTAAATGTGTAGAGTGAGGGGAGACCCTCCTTCAGCGGTCTTCACAGGAACACCAAGGAGGAACACATGCGGAGGGCAATTCCTGACTTGAACACGCCAGGTCCTAGTGCTTAGTGCTGGCCGGGACAAGTCTTTAAGATCACCGGTGCGGTGCCAGTGTGGGACCTGAGGAGAGGTCATCCTCTCTCAGGGTGGATCACGGTTTTGATGCCACAGAGGAACGAAACTGTCAGACGGCCTGAGGTGGAGAGGGTGGGCGGAGGCCAGGTGTGGGAACATCATCCTTGCTTCAGACTGTTCTTGCTGTCAGCTTGTACCAATAAACCCACGAAATGCCTTTCTGACCACACACCCCATTGTTTTGCAGGGGTCCAGTGGCTGGATTGTGGGCCAGGCCCTGGAACTGAGGCGAACAGGTAGAAAACCAGACCAGGAAGCAACGTCCTTCCAAGGTAAACAGTTTCCTTCTGGGGGAGAAGGAAGTCACAGGAAGAACTTGAGCCACAGAGTGGTTTGTGTGAGGGAGGATTTGCCTGGCTCAGTGCTCTTAAATGAAGGCTAGTCCATGCAATGACTTGGAGAAACAGAGGGATTTACTAAAAAAAGAAATGCAGTTTGCAGCAATGGCCTTTTTTTTTTTTTAATCTCAACTCCTATGGCAGAGCTTGCAGCCTATGCACACAGTACTTCTCAGAGGATCCAAAGGATCACAAGCTCAGAGCTCATGTGTGAACACTGCACAAAACCCGCATGGTCCTGCACAGACCTCACACGGTCCTGCACGGACTCACATGGTCCTGCACAGACTCACATGGTCCTGCACGGACTCACATGGTCCCGCATGAAGCCTCCATAGTTTGAGGCCAAGATCCTTAGTAGCCCCAGTTCTGAGAACAGGGCTCCAGCCTTGACAAATTACATCTCAGGAAAAGCCCACTGTAGTGAGATAGTCCTTCTCTGGCACTGACCACACCCATTGGGGGGTGGAGCCATGAGCGGAAGTGACTTGTGGAAGGAGGTCGGAGGGGGCCAGGAGAGGCGCTCTCTTTCTGGCGTGACTCGGACAGGAGAGGATCGGGTTGAATTTCCTGGTGTTCATCTGTCTAGGTTGTAAGTTATTTCTCCCTGAATAAATATCTATTCGGCCTATTTGTTTATCCTGATCCTTATTTACCATGATAGCCCACACTTTCTGTAACTACAGAATTTACAAACACTTGTCCAAAGTTCTTCCCATGAGAGCTAAGGAGCCCAGCTTTGCTTGGGAAGAGCCCAGTCAGGCCTGGTAAGGGAGTAGGCAGGTGAACTCCCACAGGAGACTTGACTTGGAGCCCACATCAGCTCAGGGCGGCTCATCATTGCTAACTTGCGGGATTAGCAGCATGGATGACTTCACCACATGCTATGAGGTCGGTCATACCAAATCCTAAAATCTCTGTCCACCCTGCCCACATGCACACAAAGCCTGGAAGGGGCCATTTGGAAAGGGTTATGGGGTATTTTAAGAGTTCTAGCAACAGAAGGAGATGAAAAGCAAGCACAATAAATATGCTAAAGAAACGGACGCACTGATAACTCCGAGGATATTTAACACCTTTTAGAGATGGAGCTCAAAACAAGACCCTGGTGACTCACTGTTTTCGGATGAGCAGTGCTAGCTACTGGAAAAGCCAGGGTCTCCAGGCCTCCAGGACACTTGCTGATCATCTGAAAGCCTTGGCAACTGGCCAGGCTCTGGGAGCCTATGTTTGCTTACTACACAGACACAGATCACACTGAGACACGGTGTCCTGTGGGCAGGTCAAGCTCTGGCTGTGAAGCTGAAGCAACTGGACATCTTTGGGGCACTTGCCTTAACTCGGATTATTCCTGGGCTTCTCAGCTATGAGGTCTTTCTATCCATTAAAGTCTAATATAATGCAGGCATGATACTTTAAGTGGCTTACTACCAAAAGTGGTCCAAAATACACCTGTGAGTTTTAAAGCCGTGAAAACAGGGCTCTCCATGTACCTGACACTCCCCGGGAGGCAGACTGGAAACTGGGTGTGGGTATGGCTGTGTATGTGCCCACTCCCTCCTCACCGGCCAGCCTCAGGCCTGCATCCATGCCAGCCTGTGTTCTGGAGGACACAAGGGTCAGGGTGGTGGGAGCTCCTGGGCCTCTGCTGCAGCACCGGAAAAGACCAGGCCCTGGACTGCAGACACCCTGCTGAGCGGGAAGCTGGCAGTGGGAGAGGCTACCAGTGTGCACACGACATAAACACTGGCAGGCTACGCAGATGGCCAATTTAAACCGGAGGCGGTCTGAGGATGTGCCTGTGCCCCTTCTTCAAGAGCACTTGGAGCCGCGTCATAGGACCAGGTGTACTCTCTTAGCACTCACATCTGAGCATGCGCCCAGGGTCCAAGCCCTACACACTAAGGCCAGCGGCTGCACTTAACCTCCTACTGCCATGGGTTTGCACTGAGCTCACCATCCGCCACAGCAAACATCAGGACTGTAATGCATGTTCATGCCATTAACATCTTGACGGGCGTGTTCAGAGAGCCCCTCCCAGCCACCACCACGTGTTTCGGAGATGGTTTTGCCTTTGTTACCTTGGGGTCCATACTGGCTCATTTGTGGACCGTAAGTGCCACTTGAGTTGCTCTGCTGAAAGTTACTGATTCCAGGGTGCATCTGGCCTCCAGGAGAAGGGTGGGGTGACATGGGCGGTCCTGCCTGCTGAGGTCCGTACTGAGACATCTGAGGGTTTCTCTGTGTGCCTGCCATAAAGCCTGCATGGGAAACAAACAGAAACGGTCACGCAGGTGTCTCATCGCTTCTGGATACACGAAGTATGTGGAAGGTGGAGAGGGCCCAAAGGCTGCCACGGGTCCCCGGAGTCTCTGGACATCAGGAATGGTGAACGTGATGGATGGGAAATGGGGTAAAGAGGGAGTCAACGCCAGATGAGTCCCAGAGACAGAACGGTGAAAGCAGGCCAACTTCCACTCACACCAGGCCCTGGGGGCTCCGTGCCTTCTCTGCGGAGCACAGGCCTACGGCGCCCCAGCTTTCTCCCCGCACACCCTCAGCTTCCCTCCTGACAGCTGTGCAGCTGTGTCCCACAGGGACCCCAGTCCACGTGAGTTCTGCACCTCCAAGTTTCCAACTTCCAGCCTTGAATCTGCCCGGCCAGCCACAGCACCCCTTGTGCGTGACGTCATCACAGGCCCAGAATCTGCCCTGCCAGCCAGTCACCCCGTGTGACATCATCACAGGCCCAGAATCTGCCCTGCCAGTCACAGTCACCCCATGTGACATCATCACAGGCCCAGAATCTGCCCTGCCAGCCACTGTCAATCCCTGTGTGCCCAGATGCATCCGTCAGCAGGGCCCTCTCTCTGTTGCACACTGGACCCATCAGCCTGCCTTGCTGACTATGGAGACACGGTGAATGGCTCATCTCTTCAGTCCTATTTCCGCAAAGCCTGCTCCCAGCCTAACTACTTTCCAGGCCCCTCGTCCTACGAATCTGTAAGAGTAACTTTTAGGACTGAAGACAGGTACCAGACAAATCCTTCACTTGCATAAAGCCCTTCATCGCTTTCTATGGCCCTGGGACCTGCAACACAGCATCTGCTGGGAGCCTCTCATGTTGACCCCATCGCCGAAGCTCCTCTCCCTTTGCTATAATGACCATCCACGGGCCTCTTGTCCACCCCAGAAGATGGTATCAAGCACTGTCCTTCAACAAGGTCTGTTCTCTCCGGTCCCTGCTCCTTAGAAGCCACCTCACCTGCTCCATCCTTCTACTGCTTTCCCTCTCTCAGATGCCTTCAAAGTACTTTTCATGCATCATTATCATTTCTACATGTGTATGTGGTGTGTGCATGCATGTTCACATGTGTGTGGGTGCACCTGTCTGCCTTCACAAGCACGTGACATTGGCTGTTCTCTTGTACCACGCTCAACCTTACTCACTGAGGCCGTGTCTCTTGCTGAACCCGGAGTTTGGCACTTCCGGTTAGTTCAGCTTGCCAGCTTCCCTGGGGTTCCAGCCTCTGCCTGAGTGCTGCTGGGATCTGAGGGTGCCAAATCTACCTGGCTTTTATGTGTGTCTTGGTACCCAGGTACATCTCCATGCTTGGAAAGAAAGCATCATGTGTGTCCTGGTGTCCAAGTACATCACCATACCTGGATGGAAAACATCATGTATGTCCTGGTGCCCAGGTACATTTTCATGCCTGGACGGAAAGCCTCATGTGTGTCCTGGTGCCCAGGTACATCACCATACTCGGATGCAAAGCATCAAGGTGCCTTTCTCCAGCCAACATGACTTGCTTATTCCTTTTCTTCCTCACTATCTCACACACACACACACACACACACACACACACACACACACGCACACACACACAATCTCGTCTCACTCAATGCTTCAGCCTGAGTGTCTTGCAGAGTGGACTGTACACGTAGGATACCTCCCAGGCCCTTGTATGAGAGTCTCCCCATGTAGGCTGGACTTCCTTGGACCGCATGAACCTGATGCGCTCCTTCTCCTTCTATCTCCCCGGCAGCACCACACCCAACCCAAACTGCCCTGTGAGTAACTGGGTGGACATCCAAGCTGCTGCAGAGCCTACCACAGAAGGCACTTGACAAATAGGTATTTTAAATGCACCAAGAAAATGTGTGCTTACATTATGCAGAAATGCAATGTTAGAAATACCCACTGGAGCAGCCCAGGCCAACAGAAGTGTGTGTTCAGAGTAACCCGCTGATGACAAGAGTGTTGGGTGAGAACGCTCATGTTTCTCAGTGGAGGCCCTGCCTGCTCAGAGCTGAACCCAGAGTGGAGCCTCAGCGGCTGCAGGCAGGGCAGTGTGCAAGCACAGGAAAGCAATGCTCCCAGGTGACAGGGACCACGGTTTACATTTCCTAAGAGCACAATGCGATCTTCTAACAGGGCTTCTGCCTAAAGAGCCTTAAAGTAAAGGCTAGGAGAGCTACTTCTTATTACCCCATTTAATTTATTTACAAAAAGACATCTGATGACATTGGGCTTCATTGGCAGTTCCTGGATAGAAATCATCAAGAGAAAACGTTAAGATTGCCAGTCTGAAAACAAGCGCGTGGGAATCAGTGCACTTACATTTCTCTACGCGAATGCATCTTCAGACGTCACAGAAAACAGTACCCTGGCTAATAGAAAAGGCCCTTCTGCTCGACAGGGATTGTGTGCAACTGTTTACCTCACTGTCCCTCAACTATGAAGGTGTCGGTGCTCAACCACAGAAGAAGGAGCCATCACTCCCCGACCTCTGTCTCAGCAATCACCAACTGCCTGTACTGGCCCCAGGGTTGTGTCTTCAACTTAGAATGTAGCTGGAATCAGATGTGTTTATGAAGACTCCTGTAAGGTTCAACGGAGTCAGCCTGGGGGTGCTCTGCCGCACGAAAGGTAAATGCCTTTGGCTCTTGGATGCCCCATCAATCAGCCACACTCTCCACTTAGAGAACACGCTGGCATTTACTTGTGGGCCTGCTTCACTTGTCTGTGTGGAATCTGCATCCCTGGGTACTCAGCTGTGCACAGTGCAAGGGCTGTGGGAGGAGCATGTCCTGGGAAGCAACGCGCTAGCTCCCCTTCCCAGAGCCCCTTGCAGGTGCTCTACAGTGTGTGGTCGTGAATGCGCTTCAAGGCTCTGGTGAGTTTGGTTCTAGAAGTCTCTGCTTCTGTCATCTGTCTGTACACATCAGTCGTGGTCTTCTGACCAGTCTCCTACAGACAGCAGTGGCCTCCCAACTGCACAGGGCTCACAGCCTGCTCCGCAGTCTGCAGACAGCTGGACTCTTGGTGTGAATACCAGCCCTGGCCAGATGATGCCACCACAGCAAAGTGACAGCTAATGCTGCTGCAGGGTGCAGTACAAAGAAAGGCCTGCAGGGGGTGGTGTGTAAAGTCGCAAGGCCAGCTCGAGGCTCACACAGTGACTCACAGCTAAGCTAAACAACACTTCTAGTTGTTTCTTCTCCCCTGTGGGCTGGGAATAGGACCTGAGACTGTGTGCGTGAGAGGCCTATACTGCTGAGCTATACTGCCAGCTCTCAAGACTTCCAATCTGTAAACAGTGACATATGTAAATAGCGACATCATCTTCTAAAAACATTGGTGAAAGCTGACACAGAAGTTGCTTGAAAAAAGAGGCATTTGTACTCTGTGTAAATATAGAAACAACACACACACAATAATAATTTGTTCCCGTATTTATGAAGTGGGGACAATTTTATTTGCCTCACAGGCATGCCATGAGTGAAGAGAACATCACCAGAAAGAAAGACCTAGCACCATCAGCTCCCAATAAATGCCACTAATAGCAACTTCCTATCCCCAAGTGGTCAGCAGGAGGGGTGGCCTGGGCCACAGCAGCATGGTTCCAAGTCAAGGTTTGCTGGGTAGATACCAACTAGACTCTAAGGCTCCCCTTGCTCTAGTTAGCTCTCTATCACTCCAGTCAGACATATTTTGTTTTTCTCCCGCAGGGTGGGGGGGGGCCTGGGGTGGACTCTGATGGGGGAGGTCCTTCTGTGTGTATGTTTCTCTCATCAGTTAATGAATAAAGCACTGATTGGCTGATTGGCCAGATAGGCAGTGATGTAGTTGGGCAGAAACTGCCACTAGCTAACCATAGAGGTGAGTACAGACAGACAGGCTGTGATGTAGCTGGGCAGAATCAGGATATAAGCAGGGAGAAACAGGAAATTGCTCTCTTCTCTGCAGAGAAGCTTAGCATTAAACATGCAGCAGATGAAGGAGTAAGAGATCTGAACCCTTCTCTGGTTAAGATAAGACCATGTGGAAATGCATAGATTAATAGAAATGGGTTAATATTTAAGACAGAGCTAGCCAATAAGAAGTCATCGGCCAACAGTTTTGCAACTAATACAGCATCTGTGTGTTCACCTGGGGCTGGAAGTGGTGGCGGGACCAGCCGGGACAGAAAACTGCTGTAACAAGACTCAACATGTCCGTCATAATTGTTTTTGTTATTACTTTAAATCTTTATTGAAGGAAATGGGCATTGTAAGCATTTCTTCACCTTCAAAAGAAATCAAATTCTGTAACAGTGTTTCTGCCTATTTATGGTGTTAGTATTTGTTTGCCTGCATTTTGCTTTCAGGAAGTTATTATGGAGTGGCAGTTTATGACAGTGCAGAAGAGGCAATCTGACAGCTGCGAGAACTTGTACTAGGTGTGAAGTGTTGCTAGTTAGAAGCCAAACTTTCCAGCAAGGGAAGCTTAGTGAGTACAGGATGGAACACCTCTGCGCCAACTTGCTGTATGCAGTAAAGAATTCCATGTCCCAGGCTGGGCGCTGGTGGTGCATGCCTTTAATCCCAGCACAGGGAAGGCAGAGGCAGGGAGATCTCTGAGTTCGAGGCCAGTCTGGTCTACAGAGCGACAGGCTGCAGAGTAATACAGAGAAACCCTGTCTTGAACCCCCCACCAAAAAAATTCTATATCCCAACCAAATATCTAGCAGGAGAAAATTCACACTTGGGACAAAGCAGTAGGTTAGGTAGCGAACAGAGCAGAAGGCACAGCCATTCCCACAGCCTAAATGCCTGCCAGTGGACCCCTCTGCCAACGCGCCAAGTCAACTCCATTGTGCCTGCTGCCACGGAGACGGTGGGCTCTGGTCGGAAAACCCAGGTCAGAGTGTGGAGTACCACAGAGGAGCCAGCCTGCTGCCATTTTTGACAATTGTACCTACCTTAGATGAGATGTAGAGATCTCTCTCTCTCTCTCTCTCTCTCTCTCTCTCTCTCTCACACACACACACACACACACACACGCATGCACGCACACACACGCGCGCGCACACACACACGCGCGCGCGCACACACGCATGCACACACACACGAGCTCGACAGCTGTTATTACTCAGGCATTTACATCCAACCCACCATTTACCTCCTGCCACAATGACCCCACATATGCAAATGTATCTCTTTGCCAGGTTCCCCTACAAACTACTGAAGGCAAACCACATCCTAAGTCCCTGTAAGTGGTGACTTCCCCTAGGTGGAAATCTGTCCTCAAGCACCTCTGGCCTGCAGTCTGAGCCCTTGAGTAGCCCTAGGGTCTGTCTGTTGAGTTCTCTTTGCACAGTCAGCCAGAGCCCAGGGCGTTCTTGCCTTACTTACTTCCCTACCCTTCCAAATGGCTGGTTCTAGAAATAACTGGCAGGCCACTATATGGGACAGACAAGCTAGGTACTGACCAGCTCTGCATGGCCCATGGACTCGAGTGTACAGCCTTCTTGGCTGTCGGGGATGACAGGTGGGGGGGGGGGGAGAATAATTAATTCCTGTCAAGAGCCTGAACCGACGTTCCAGGTGAAGAGTGCAGGCTGCAACTCTGCTAACCTTAGGACCTCAGTCGTCAGTGGCCAGACATCCATTAGGATTTTCTAAAGGTGTGAAGACCAAGGGTCTCCCAGCGTTTTCTTCAGTGACATGTTATGTGTGCAGGCAGGGAATTTCCACAGTTAAACTGGAAGGAATTTAAGCCAGGGTCTTGGCTTCCAACTGTTTGTCGCTGTCTTATTCATATTCACGTGATGACAAATTCTGTAGAGGAGGTTGGAGAAGAGGGGTCAGGTAAAAACCCAGCAAGGGCTCATTCTACAGGAAGGAAACCAAGGCGAGCGCCAGGCTCACACAGCAGAGCTCAGCTCCGCTCACACGCTATTCAGCTACTTCACCAAAGGACGCTACTGAGAGCTACAGGGGCGCTTGCAAGACACACAAGGATCCAGAAGCCACCAAAACCCAAGCATGCTTGTCCTTCGGCACAGAGACAATCTATTTTCATGCTGGTATCTGCTAAAAAAAAAAAAAAAAAAAAAAAAAAAAAAAAATACCCCTCAGAAATAACTTGTTCCTGCAAGCCAGAGCAACAGAGGATGTCACACCACATGTGTGTCATAGTGGTCACCTCAGTACAATGTCTCCACTAGAAAGGCAGGCGTGGCCATTTCTCTTCACAAATAGGTGTCACATTCCCATCTGGAGAGACAAATAGATCGTAACAAGCATTCTTGTTGCATTGTAATATCTTCAGTGTTTATCTGCCTGCCGGCCTCTCTTCACAACAGGACCTGCTCTGAGGAAGATGCAAACTAATGGCCCATTCAAGGCTTCAACCCAGGACCCCTGCATTGCGCCAGCTGTGCCATTAGGTTGACTGTGACTGGCAGAATCGCTCTTTCTCCTTGCCCTGCTACTGCAGAGCTCCATACCCAGGCTCCACAGCAGCCGCTAGGCCACCCCACTCGCTCTCAGCTGACTTGCATCCAAGCTGACATCATCTATCACTGGGTAAATTAGAGCCAGGGGAGGGTCAGACTGATTACCCAGCTGGAAGAAGGGGATGGAACATTCACCCTCTCTCTATGAAAACGTCTACTGCCAAAGTTGTCTTCAGGGCCGAGGGCCTCGAAGGTGAGCGCATCGCTGTGCTGAGACACAAGCACGTGGATGACCACAGCATCGCCGACGCTTTCAGCCTCACCCGAAAGATGCAAACAATGCTCTGTCGGTTTGTTTCAACCCATCTCATCCGAGCTACCTGCATGGCGCCCATCGTATTAACAACCAATGCCTCGCACTAACCCCTTCACATTCAAGGTCTTCTCTATCTGCACAGTGCACCCAAAAGGTGTTCTGACCTTCATGTTATGTTCCAGGAGATTTCACCAAGGTCAAGGTCACAAAATCATTAATGGTAAAGATTGCCTCCAACGGAGTTCTAGTTCATGACGCTTCAGTGTTACCCGCCTGTGGTGGCCAAGGGGGCTGCCAGCCTCAGCCTGTGGCATTCAACCGATGAGGGTCTGCAGGCCCACCATACAGGGCCTCATTTTCCTCACACCTGACAAACACTGACCCTGAAGCTAAACACAGGTCAGTGATCTGGACCTGACGATCACCGAGAGCCAGGCAAGACAATCCCGGTGGCTCACAGAACACTCTGTGCACACAGAGGTTCCAAGACAGGGCGAGTGTGGTGGCGGCTGTGACAGGTGAGGAGAGATCAGGAAGAAAGGACAGGTCTGTTCAGAGAAGGGGCCTCAGCTGAGCCCACCAGAAGGACGCTAAGGCTGTGCGACCAAGGCTCCCAGGCAGGCTAGGGGCAGTAAGAGGAGCTGCAGATTTCTGAAGGTAACTGGAGACACTGGCTGGCCAGTTCACGTGGGGAGCTAGTGCAAGGCAGAGCTCCTGGAACTCACTCCATGACCACTTAGAGAGCGGGAGGGGGTGATGTAGCATTCCGGTGTAGGATTAAAGGCAAAAAGTATTCTTTCACCAAGCTAAGGAACACAAGAGGATCAGGAGAAAGACACATTTTGTTCAACATACAATGTTAAATTTACCAAGATCAGACACTCTCAGATACTTGCCACCAGTTGGAAATGTCACCTGCTAATGCACACATCATGGGCAGCTGGAGTCTGACTGCTGGACAGTGCTGTGTTTCTTTTACAGTGATCTAAAAGCTAAACAGAGCACTCCTCCTCCAGTACTGAGTTTTCCTACATGGAACGCTCCCCCAGCCTCCTGTGAGACATACTTCGAAGAGGTCAGGAAGTCCTAGAGTGAGCCCCTGTGCCATCCTTAAAAGAAACCTCTGGTTTGAGTTTGGGATCGTACTTTGCAGGTCACAAGGGGGGATCTTGAAGAAGAGCAGAGGGTAATCAGCTGCTTTCAGAGGAGATGGTGGACTGTTGCTAGTGGCCAGCAGGCACGTTCTCTTTAGAAATAGAGAGAGCTAGAAAGGCGAATTACGGAACATTCGCTGATAACCAGTGCATCCCGGAACATCACAGCGTGGGCAGGGTTACTGTCAGTTTCAAAGCTGAGGACCAGAGGGGGCTGCTGCCTTTCTTTGTGTTTTTGTTTTGTTTTGCAGTTTCCCACATCACAACTAAACACCAAACCCCTCTTCCCATTGTGTACCCTTGCCTTGGCTGCCTCCTTCACTTCAGTACCGACACGCAGAGCTGTTTTTGACAGTTAAGGCATTCCGTCAAATACAGGGGAAATCTCTCATGCCCGACACTGGTTGCCATCCCTACCTGGGTTCTCTTAGAACCTGAGTGTGTTTACATATTTACATGGAAGTAAGTAAACTCTTAGGTTTCCAGTATCACAGCTGGTTTCTGGCAGGGCCGGAGTCAGAAGCCAGAAGTGAAGTGGGGACTGAAGATGCTCCCACCGTGCAGGAGGAAGAAACGATGGGCTAGCAAAGGCATGCTGGCCGGGGGACACGTTTGGAATGTGAGAGGGGGTACGCTACGCTTCATGCTTCGTTCTCTGCATTGGAAGACGTGAATACTGAACCGCATGGAAACTGACTGATTTCTGGGTCTGTGAGTGTTGGCCACTTACAGTGCCTCTGCTGTTCACGTAGCCCTGGGTGTGTGTCCAAGTGGCTCAGAGACCTACAGAGACACTCCAAGAGATCCTCTTCTCATGCCATGGCATCAGAAAATACAGGAAAGGTGCTGGGGAGATGGCCTGGGTGGCCTGAGTTTAGGTCCCCAGCACCCACTTATTAAGAAGCCAGGGTGGTGGAAAGAGTGGATCCCTGGGACTCTCTGGCTCATCAATTAGCAGAGATAAACTGGGAAGCTCTTAGTTAGGTGGTAGGTCTTGTCTCAAAAAATAACATGTAAAGCTGTTGAGGAAGGCACCTGCACACACGTGCGCACAAACATGAACAAACATACAAAGTATGAGAAAGGTCTGTAAGCACAATGTGAGTAAACTTTTGATGAGAAGTTCTGCTCACTTGGAAGGGAAGCTGATGGGCCCTGGCCGTTGGTAGAGGGACACTGTAAGAATAGAAGAATGTAGTAGCAATCAGGACATGCCCTACTAATCCAGTCTAAAGAAACACCCAGTGAGGCGCTAAAGGGCGGATTGTTCCCGCCTGGCTTCTGACTCCCCTTTTGTAGCATCTCAATGCATATCACACGGGGTCTGCTACCTGCTTTCCTGGGTACCGGACTACTTTCACTAAAAGAATGTAGTTACTGAGAAGCGTCATTGTGAAGATCAGATTCCAGGGACAAGTTTCTTTTTTGTGTGATCCCACTGACAACCAACAGCCAGAGGCCCTATGATGTCTGCCCACCCCAAAGGCCAGGACTTTATAAAGATGCAACACTCTGTCACTGCTCTTCTCCTGGTTGTACTGATTTGGCTCGTGTTACAGCACGAGTGGTCCTCAGTTAAGCATGGCTAGCACTCAGGCTGCTATGGCAACCGGTCTTTCTTTATGTAGGTCGGCATGGAGAGGAGATGAAGACTGGGGCTGCTGCTCAACGGCTTAGGAAGACATCACCCAGGGTGTCTCCTGTGCTGATCTGATGCTCACGCAGGGCACAAAGAACCGCCTCAAGCCACAGAACACACTCTACAGCACATCGCCGCCAGCGGCAGCGTCGACTTTGCCTGCGATCCGTGTCCGAGAGGGAAAGTTCTTAGGGGTTCTGTTCCAACCTATCTCAAGGACTAATTAAATCCTCATTACCACCTTCTAATTATTCAAATACTGTGGGATTATGCTCAGGAAGTCCCTGCTGGCACGAAGAGATGAAAAGGGTTAAACAAGCCGTGTTGGTTTTGCGAATCCAGTTCTGGGATAGTCCTTCAGAAAGCCACCAGCATCAACATGAATATTTAACTAGATACCACTGTGAAAATTAAAAGGGAATTCAATTAAAAGCCTAGCAAAAAATTAATTCTGACCTCTCTACATCTGTCCAAATAAATAAGGCTTCCCTCAATGTTTTCACCTAATTGCTAATCCAATAACCCTGAAGGGCATTTGCTGGTTTCATTAGGCTTAACGTGTTTTAGGGGTTAAAAATGTGATCACTTTAGCGTTAGCACTTATTATGCTTATTTAGCTACTAAAATGACTGACTATTCCATACTCTGTCCAAGCCCTCCTGAGAAACGGGCCACACATTAATAAGCCCGTTGAAATTGCTCTTTAGGAAGTATAAGATGTACACACTGAAAATAAAGAAACGAGGCCACTGTCAGCCTAAACCCCTGTGCTGGGGTTTCCCAGTCCTCTACGCCTCCTGCCAGATGACTGCGATTGTGCATGGTGTTAACCGGCCCTACAGAAAGACTCGGTTTAAAACAAGAACCAGACACAAATGTGTTGTCACAATTTAAGTATGACACTTCTCCCAAAAGCTCCTGTGTTGAGGTCTTGGCTTCTAAGGTAGATTCAGTCACAGATTAAGTGATTAGATCATGAAGGCTCTGAGCTAATCAGTAACTTATCCGTGGACAGATCCTTAGTTTGATGGTAGTGTGGGCAGGTCATGGGGACTAGGAAGGAGGAGGGAAATGGCTTGGCTGGAGGAAGCCGGTTACTGGGAGCCTGTTCCCATCTATCTGCGCTTCCCAGGTGTCTGGGGACAGTAACTGGTCCCCTGTGCCATCTCCTCTGTGCCCCAATCAATGGAGCCAGCTGATCCTGGACTACAACCTCCGAAACCCCACACCCAAATAAATCTTTCTGCAAACTACTTACATCAGGTCTTTGTCACTGACGAATACATGTTATTACTGAATAACAAACCCAAGTTTTAATCTTTTTTTTTTTTTTTTTAATTACTCAGCTATTAAAGCTTCAGCGTGAAGTACCAATGGGTTTTACGTTGAAAGTGTGGAGGACACAATAGAGCAGTGGTTCTCAGCCACCCTAACGCTGCGACCCCTTATACAGTGCCTCATGGTGTGCTGACCCCAGCCTTCCAATTATTTCACTGCTACCTCATGACTGTAATTTTGCTACTTTTATTAATCGTGATTAATATCTGAACCCTAAGGGGCTGAGACCGGCAGGTTGCGAGCCACTGCCACAGAAAGGAATGGGGGGGGGGTTGATCAACACCAACGTGTTTCTCTCCTTTCTGTAACCTACCTATGTGTGTGTGGGCACCAATACCTTCCTTCTATGGCAGGAAAAGCCAAAGCTGTGGTGGGTTGTGGTCACCGGCATCTAAGCACAACGTGGGGAAGGGCCTCATGACCTACGCCCTTTGACCCACCAGGCGTGAGAAGGAGTAGAGAACTTAGAAACTCGTCCTTCAGGGTTTGTGAGCACCGTAAAGGCCCACGGCTACCAAAGCTGTGCACACCCAGGTGGGACCTTGCCATCCGTGAACCCCTTCTAACCCGGGCAGGTTGTTTTTTGAAGGAGAGCATGAGGGCCAAGCAGAGGGAGCAATATCAGGACAAAAAGGCCAACAGAGTTCATTCGACCTCTTGAGCCTGCAGGGACCGGGCTCCAGGACACTGCCGCCGTCCATGTTTGTGCCGTGGGGACTTGGGAGGGGGCACCACAGCCTTTTGTGGGCCTGTGTTCAGGGAAGTGTTTACACAGCTCCTGGCATGAAGGGAAGCATGTCTTCAGCATGCATACAAGGAAGCAGAATGTGGAATCCCACTATTTCACCTCATTAGAACAAATGTAAGAGGAAACCACTAAACTCGCTTATTTCAGCCCCAAGCATCTGAGAAGCTAGGTTCTTATCTCGTCTTACCCAAAGCTGTGATTTTTTTGAAGAAAGACATTTTGAAAATAGACTCTAGCTATCAAATATGTAAAATAGTGTTTTTTATCAAATGTTACTAGGAGCAAACATTTCTTCTTACACTTTAAAAAATAATAAGCTTATTTTCTTTTAATCCCCTTTGCCTACTTTTAAAGGAAAATTAACTTATATATGTCGGTCCATTATTAAATTAATAGCTACTTTTAAAAAAGGAAGTTCTGCTTTGATTGGAAGCTGTGTAGCTATGTTTTCAGGACTGTTTCAAAGAAGGGGGCTTAGGGAATATGCTCTTAAAAAGCAACTTATAAAATTAATTATTAATTTGCTATTTGAAGGAAATGCTTGCTATAACAGCCCAGACTGTCAGGTATCCAGTGTGTTAACCAAACCACACTGGAGGTAACAGGGAAAATGTCTATATTCTGCCCTGCAAATTGATTTAACTAGGATGCCCCCCACCCCCGGATGTCAGGTTTCCATGCTTGTGTTTCTAGGTTTTCAAATCTTACCAGTTTTAAAGGCTGGGGAAATGCTGTTTGAGGGGCTATGAGGGCTTCCCTCTGCCAGTTAGTGTGCTGTACTTAGTATTTTAGGGTCTCCAAACAAGGGCAACTATGTCCTGCTCAGTGCTGGCCTAGTCTGAGCGGGTAGATGCCCAGTGCAGGAAAGATTCCTCTTACCGCCATCTCACTGGCCCAGCTACAGACCCAAGATACAAGCCAGGACCAATGAACCATCACAGTCCTTTGCACCTGTCAGCACTGGCAACAGCTGAGAGCTGGTCATCAATGATGGCTAACTGTGCCACTCTAACCTTCCCATAAGAGATCTGGGGCAGACCCCACAATGGGATTCACAATGTGCACATGACTCCCACACACTCGGAAGTTTCAAAGCCATCCACACAATCTCCCAGGAATACTCAGGCACACCAACACTCAGAAACTTCAGTCTCAAAGTGTGCCTGTGTGGAAAAGATAACTCTAATCCACCAGCAGCGGTGGTCCATACTAAACTACCTTAAAATCACCCCCGGCCCAGCAGAGGTGCATAACTCTTCTCCATACCAATCCTGTTAAAATTGCCTTTCCCTTCCCTCTGCCCTAGCTGCAACTGTACCTTCACGGAGGGCAAGAGGGCCGAGGGATAAGCCTAGGGACACCAGGCATTATGAACACACCATGGAGTGACACGCAGCACCCAGCAAAGCCACGGAGAGTTTGTAGGCGCCAGCCAACGCCTGTGTGGAAGTATCAGAAGAGTACACGCTCCTTTTCTGACCTGGATGCCACCAAGGGAACCCACGTGAACTCGGGGAGCTGACCGTGTGCTATTCCAGGAGGGCTCCAGTCTGAAAGACCTTACAATTTTATACAAGGTCTTGTTACATGCTTAAAATCTGCTAGTAAATACCACAGGAATGAGGGATTGGTCAAAAAGATTTTCCTATACATACACACGCATGCACGCACACACGCAAATGTAGACATTATTTTATCACAACATGTATAGATGATGTTTTACGGGGCTTTGTGAACACATGTTCTTTGGGTCTTGAGTCACCCTCTGTCAAATGTCGCCCAATCTACATGAAAGACCCCTTCCTCTTCATGACTGCGATTACACGAAAGCTCGCGGTGTTCACTTGACAGGAAACACTATCTGTGTGGGCATGACCTGAGACTCACCTCTTTCCTGTGGCATTGGTGATTGGCTCAAGGCAGGATGGGAACTGGATTCTGACTGGCTCCCTGGTGGTTGGGGAGGCATCTGGCTGCCTGTAAAACACAGGGGGGAAACAAGGATTTATATTTTGGATTAATACTGTACCCACAAAAGCCAGGATATATTTTAACAATTCACTTTTATGATCACAAAAAGCACAGAGACAAGAGCTCAAAAAGTAAAATAAAATTCATCTTTTTCCATGTAAAATGAAGAAGAAAAGATAGAGATATTTACCAAAAACCTGGTTAAAGATACGAAATCCAAGAATCGACTGCTGAATGGCCTGTCAAACTCATGGAGGATTCAGCAATGGCTGCAATCCAACTCACCCATCACCACATTCCACAAACGCAAAGATGGGCACCCAAACATAGTGCTTGAGTCTGAACTCATCCCCACAGGACAGAAATAAAAAACGGCTGGCATTCCCTCACCTGTGACATCCAGTCAATACAGTAACATCGATTTCTAATAAGCAATCTGAGGTCCACCCTAAACTTAGACGGCGGGCCCTAACGTCGCAAAGCAGGCGGTGCATTCACACCGAGGGAGAGCCGCCCTGCAGCTTGTTTGTGTTGCTGATACAACAGCAGCATCTGTTTAATTCCCATTACTTCTTCCCACATAATGTAAGCTTCTCGAGGTGGGCATCAAAGAATATACAATGACTCATAACCGCAGACTACAGGATAAAGGAAAAGACACTTGTTGATAAAAGAGGGATTCAGATCATGTGGAGGGATATGAAGCATCATTCAAGGTTCTTGACAGTGTTAGTTAGCTCACTTCCTGTCCAGAGCTGTAGACTCATTTCTAAGGCTTAAGACAAGGCAGGGTTAAAAAGTACTGAATTTAACACCACCCTCAAGGCCCAAGCGCTCATGGCATGAGGGTATGGAGACTTTATGCTCTACCTTCTCTCTCAGTTACAATATATAAAAGAGACACCCTTAAACACATGTAACTTCCCCACATCCTTATGAGTGGCAGTCACATGGCCATGGCATCTTATGCTAACTACTTGGATTTCACAGGTCCTGTTCTGCCATACCTAAATACATTACTCAACAAGAATCACAGCTAAATAGAAATGGAAACTCAATGGCTTCAAGACTGCCACCAAGTCTTTCCACTCAGGCTGTGTGACACGCACCCATGCATCTTAGTCCCGAAGTCTTTGGGGATGGCCACTCATGATCACTCTAATAATAATGCTTGCACAGGACAGCAAAAGGAAGGCAGATGCGTTCCACCACAGGGAGAAGGCAATGGCTATGAAAGCATGACTAACCCTCAGGTTCTTTTGGGGGGCTTATGCACCCCACTTTTAGAGAATAATATAAAAATTGTTATATATTTCCAAGTGCTCGTCTGTCACACTCATGAGATACCTTGAGCAATGGGGAGCTCCTGGAGCCTGGCAAATAGCACAGTGTGCTCCAACTGGTTCCAACTGGCTTCATCTTAGGCATCTACAGTAACTGAATATTAATAGCAAATAATTACCTGCACAGTAAAAACATTTAACTTCCTGGTCTAAAACAACTCCAAGGGCAAACACTGGGTATAGATCTACAAAAGCTGTTCTGTAGCCACTGTGGGTTACATGCTTCCTATGAAATGAAATGAAATGCCCCAGGGCCCCAATCTATAGTCCATTTAGAAATTTAAAGCACTCTGCAGCCAAACTCAGACTCCTAAAAGTGTCACTGGGGAACAAGCTGCCGCGAGACAGTGAGTGCTTACATTTAATGCTTGCTTCTGCATGACAGGCTGGATTCCTAGGCTCACATGGAGAAAACAAGCAGCGACTCTATGTCCACACAGGGCATGCCTGAGACACTGCTTTCCCATACAATGCACCAGCAAAAATAAGGACTGCAAGACATCCATCCCAGCATGCACACTACGCTGCCCCAGCCAACCGCTGCTGTGCGCTACCTGGTACAACGTAAGGATGATGTCCCTTCAAAGCAACGGAGGATGCACACATTAAATCTACCCTTTCACGAAAGGAAACAGCTGTTTAATGTTGAATCAACCCAAGTCGTTCCAACTTCCCCGTTTTCACCCTCTCTACCTAGCCTCTTCCATAACTATTAGGTAACTGATCACTTGGGAGCAGCACCCTGAGTACCCGCAGAGATAACCATGTTACAGCAGTGGACCCAGAAAACACATATGAAGTGTAGCACAAGAGAACTCCGGTGTCCACAGTCCACAGCAGGAAATCCAGAGCCTTTTGATGAACCGAACTAAGGAAATACCCTCAAATCTGTGGGGTCCCACGTATGCTAGTTTTAAGTAAAACCTTTCAGAGTTCGCTAATTATTTCAAAGGAGGGTATGGCCATGTGAGGTAAACAAACCTACCTTAGGAGGCGAACTCCAACCTCCATAACTCGAGTTTAGCCATAACTCGAGTCGTGTTATCTGCCTTCTGCCCTCATCTATATCCATAATGATTTAGCACAACCGGAAAAGACAACCCGACACTGTAATGAGAATGGACGCCGACAGGTAACCCTATGTCTTTATTAACCAAACGCGGTATAAAGAAAGAGGCACAACAATTTAAAGTGAGCAAATTTCTACTTTTGTTCAGTCGAAACAGCGAGAACAGTACAAGGTCATCTTACGTCCAAAACTCCACCTCCCCTCGCGGACGCAGCTGATGCAACTACAACGTTGTTATGTACGGCTCTCTCTGCAGACCTTATTTGAATCTGTCAATTTTCCCAGTAAACGCTCTGCTTCTAGGAGCATCCGCTGTTGCTTTCAGCCACGCCCCCTAGTGTCCCCTCAGCGTAGCTCAGTCTTTCCTGATGACTTACTCATGTACCAATGAGCTGTTTTGTCCGACTCAGGTAAGACATTTCCATCACTGAAAACGAGGACATGCAATCTGGGACATGCATGGGAAATGCCACGTCTTCCTCTGTTCACCCTTTCATGGGGCTAGGGCACCGGCACGTTCCGTTTCTGGTGTCCATATTGATTACTTCATCTGGCTGATGTTCGTTTTTGGGGGTGTCCATTTCCCCTTTGAGGCTGATCCAAGCCCCACAACTCCTGCAACTTTCTCCAGCTAATTTCAGCATCTACTAGAAGATCCCGCCCGTGAGGTTTACCACGGTATCTATGTGCTAATGCTAACTCCCCTTTTCCCCCTTGACTTCCACGCGTGTTAACTGGACTTCAGTCTGGGAAGAGCATGTCCTCCTATCAACCTCATGTTCACTGAGGAAAGAACCACGGCAGGAGGGTGAAAGCCGGCTCCTTCTGCAGAGCTGCCATACGTGGCAAAAGCAAAGGAGAGTTCAGTCTGTGACGGGGACGCCATCGAAAGGGAGGCGACTTCGCCTGTGACGTAACCCGACAGAGGAATGGGTAGGAACTGTCAGCACTAGAGAAGCTTCACTCCTTACTCTGTGTTTCATTTTCCATCAGAACAGTTGGACATGCATGTAGTACATGCGTGTACACACGCGGAAGTGGACACGGTATCTTCCTTCATTGCTCTCCGCCATCTCCCGAGGCACAGTCAATCTCAGAGCTCATCGATTCGGCGGCTAGTCAAGCGTGCAGGCTTGCTTGGGGGATCCAGTCTGTTTCCTTCTCTGTGACTGCGGGTGGGCTAATACTTCACACCACGGTAAATACTGAGCCATCCTCCTAGAACGTTCCCCAAACTCAAGCTTTAAAGGCCTGATCTCTGGCCTATCACACTTCTGGGAAGTGGTTGGACAATAAGAGGTAGAGCCTAATGGAAGGTCTTTGGTTGTTGGGATAATGGTTTGTTTATCAGGGAATCCTATGTTCTAAGTCTCCTGCTCTTTCTTTAATTCCTGGCCACCAGCAAATGAGCACCTCCATTCTACACTGTGTTCCCATTATGATGCAATGCCCAACTCAGGCCCCAAACAGGCAATTAACATAGATCAAAACTTCCCAATTAAGGTCCAACACCACCCTTTCCCCTATTAGCTCCCATTGGACTTGTCACAGCCACGGAAAGCTAACATATTTCCACAACCAACAGGAAGCGACCTGTGCTGTGATCTGAACACAACCAGAAGCAGATCTCGACTTCCAGGCTCCCCCTTTGCATTACACAGGCCTCAGGCTCATCTTAGAAGGCCCGGTTCTTGTTTTTGCCGAAGGTGCTCTAAGATTTAGTTCTGGGTTTCAGGGAGGCTCACAGTTAATGGTTTACTAATGCTTCTAGAGCTTCCAGTGGGCAGAGGCACATGCTAACCCGTGTACCACATGAACCCGCATGCTGATGTGTATATGTGTAAAGATGAGCTGAGACACACACCTCTCAATTCCAAACCAGAGAAGATGTAAGGCTTCCTTCTCACAACCTGGCCAAACTAATCTAAATCAGCTAAGTTCCTTTATTAAATTACAATAAAAAAACAATGTATTAGTGCTGCTATTCATTTGTACACTGTGGCTGCTAGCACTTGTCTTTGATAGTGGGGATGCTTCAAAAAGTCAAAGTCAAAAACGCACACAGAGCCACTCCCTCTGTAAACTCCAGCCCCAGGGTCCCAGGGGATGAGATGCCATCTTCTCATCTCTGTGGGCCCCAGGCACACACATGGTATACTTACACAAATGCAGGCAAACACCCATACAAATACAATGCAAATGAATAACTGGTTAAAAAAAAAAAAAAGCCCACCCTTAGTGTAGTGACTTGGCAGGCCACCACCGTCATTTCACTTATTTCTGACTCTCTATCTGACCGCCTGTAGCGTGGGTTAGCTTTATTATTTTTTCTTCTATACGTGTTCTTATGCCTTCAGTTGAACTCTCTTGTTTAACTGTATCGGCTGCTGTCTTGGGTACACTGTGATATTACTGGAAGTGGTCATCACTGTGCCATCTGTAGCCTAAACAAAAATGCCTTGCAAGGTTGTCCACAATATAACCACAACCAGAGACAGCTGATGGATCGCTACTTCCTTCTTTCTTTTTAAAGTCATGATTGGGGATTGGATTTTTGTTAAGGATTACGTTCCCCTTTACATTTTATTTTCATGGCCTCTAATATTAATGAGTGTTACTATTGAACCATCCAGATTTTCTGGGATAAATGCTATTTAGCTAACATACACCTGGATTCTGGTGCTGCACATGTCCTTTCTAACTAACTAGGTTTTGAGGGTGAATTAGGAAATTAAAAACAGGCAAGACTCAATAAAGTGAGTATTTTTAGGAGGATAAATGAGATATGGACTTTGGAGAAAACTGGCTAATATGTGCACCGTGGCAAAGTGGCACACATCTTGCCGGTGTACTTTGGGGGGCCTGGACCAGTTAACAAAGTGTTTGTGGCTGTGATGTTGACGTGGTGCGCTCGCTCGGATCACCATGGAAACCAGTCTCTGGGCGTGTCTGTGGGGGGTTCTCCAAATTAGATGACTTGAAGCGGGAAGCCCCACCCTGAGGGTGGGTGGCACCATCCATGGGGCTGGGGTCCAGGCCTGAATAAGAAGGGGAGGGCAGTGGAGAGGCAGTCAGTCCTCCCTCTGCTTCCTGGCTGTGGACACCATGTGACCAGCTGCCACTATGCCTTCCCAGCCAGGGCAGACCACGCCTATCTGTGAGCCAGAATAAACCTGTCCCTCCTGAAGTTACTTTCGTAAACTATTTCGTCATAGCAATAAGAAAAACAATTAATACAGCAGCCCAGTGAGTGTAACAGCAAGGCCTGGAGTGGTTTGGCTCTGACGCTACAAAGCCTCACATTTCTCACTGACTGTCCCTGGGATTAATACTCATAGGTCTCCGATTTACTTCTGTGCCTCTATACAACACGTCTCATTATAGTGCAAATCCCACAAGAACAGAGACCTCTGTTTGATTCACTCTCTGCTACATCCCTAGAACCAGACACACAGTAAGCATTCAATACGTATTTGTTGACGGATGGATAAATGGCTGCTTATTCCAGAAAGCAAACTCAGAGTAATAGCTAATTAGATTTTTATGAGTTAACAGTAATCATGTAATTTTATCTTGTTATTCTAAATCAGGATTAGACAACCTTTTTTTTTTTTTCCTTTTAGACTGGCAGATAGTAAATATTTTAGGCTTTGCAGACCATATGTTGCCTGCCACAACTACTTAACCCAGTGATTGTGGACAGTGTGAAAGCAGCCACTGATGATCCATGAAAGGGAAAAACTAAAACTTTATTTATGACACTGTGTGATGCCCTGGAATGATCCCATAGGCCTAGTTAGCTGGCTCTTTATAAACGATTCTGTGTGTAGGAAATCATGCGGTACAGTTGTGAGGAAAGGCTAGCAAACACCAGGAAGTGACAGGCAACCCCACACACCCTCCCGCATCAACGCAGGGGCCGTACACACACAGTGCACTGTGCAGTTGGAAAGAGAGCCCGGGCTGCCTCGGGAGACTGAGAGCTAATGACACCTCCTGATGATCCAAGGGCCCGAGAGTCACACGGCCCCTTCCCACAGCTATAAAAGTAGTAAAGGGTTTCAGGGGGGGAGGGGACTGTTCCACGGAATTACCCGCGAGCTGTGCAAGGGCCCCAGGGACTGAGCCTCTGTGAGCCCCCACACATGCTGGGGTGAGCTTTCAGTCCATCAGCTCACTGCTCCACTGAGCTGCAGCTGGTGGAACCGTTTCTTTGGTCTGTTGTTGGTGACCTCCCTGGGGTTAACGGATGGATGCTTGTCTCCTTTCCCCAGAAGTCACACAACAACTGGGTTTAAGACCTCTGCAAGGCAGACTTGGGGCAGACTCACTACTCTCCTTGGTAATCACAGCAAGGGTAGGTCTAAGAACTAAACTATTTTTTCAGCTCTTAGATCAAACAAAGTAGAAAATAAAAACGATCCACGAGACCCCGCTGCACAGGTTATACTGACCAGAGCTGTGTTGGACAACAGAAGATGTTCAGTGAGCAGGCTGTCACAATAACTATTGGGCATAAATAAAATGTCCTTGGGGAGAGGAAGAACTGAGCCACAACACCTTGGGAAAACAGGCGAGAGACAGACAGACAGACAGACACACACAGACAATGAGAATAAATGTGTATGGGGTGTATGTGTGTGGGGTATGTATGTGTGTGATGGGTGTATATGTATTATGTGTGTGTTTGTGTGTATGTGTGTGCATGTATAGCACACACATGTCCCATGACTCATGTCCGGAAGTCAAAGGAGAACTTGCAGAAGGAGTTGGACTCCGATTCCAGAGTCTCCAGGTCCCACTGATCAATCCAGGCCGCAGCCTTAGTAGCAGGCATCCCCCACCAATCCGCCTGACTAGGCCGGGAGTTTAACAGAAATCAGGTTTTTGTCACTAAGCACCCATGTGTGCTAAGAGCCTCAGAGGTGACTGGCCAGCAACAATGCCCAGGCTGTTGTGATTTGTGTATCATTTTAGATATTAGAAAAGCAACTTTGATTACTCCGTAGACTGTCATTAAGAATACTCAGACTTTGTTATTTGGATGTTTTGTTTAAACACTTTCCACATCAAACCTAACTACTCCTACTTTATCTTAGAACTTAGAACCTTTATCTGGACATTGCTCTTGCTTTACAACCCCCTCCCCGTGGGGTGTGTGTGTGAGAGCGTGTGTGTGTGTGTGTGTGTGTGTGTGTGTGTGTGTGTGTGTGTGTGTGTAAGTGTAAGGAAGCATGGATAGAGGTCAGAAGGCAACTTTTGGGAACCGGCTCTCCCTCCACCTCGTGGGCTCTGGGGTCAGGTCCAGACCACCAGGCCTGGTGGGAGCGACCGTCTGCTGAGCTGTCTCACCTGACCTTTCTTGCTGTCTGCGTTTCTTCTGCCCAGAATCATAGAATAGGTAAATTGTAAGGGGAGAAGGGATGTCTTGCATAAGACTGCACCCAGAGTCCCTGCTGCAGACTCCTTTATTTCCCATACATTGGTCTTTCAAAATCTGGAAAGTGTGCATTTAAGGATTGAGAGTTTCAGCCAGAGCAGGTGAGAAGGGAGGAAGCCCACTCTTCCGAGGTTCTGGGTGACCCGAGGGCTGCCTGTTAACTTGGTAAGGCCAAGTGTGACGATATGAACAGGGGGTGGGTGGGAGAAGCAGGCGTACTAGGGGCCACGGTTTTCTTGGGGAGTCAGTTTGGGAGACAGTTCATGGGGATGCCAGACAATGCATTTATTCAACTGATTAAACTACCACACCGAAGACCCGACTGTTTGCTCAACCACACACATCCTTTTCAAAAGCCCTCAAGCCTGTGGTACGACTCAAAGTCGGCATTTGGAAAAGTGCACTGGCAAAGAACGGGTTTGGATAGAATGCTGCTCACCCGGAAGGCAGCATCCTCAGGTCTGTGAGAGTGGCAGGTCCCAAGCCGGACTCACTAACAACTGCAGACCTGAAATGGGGAAGAGCCCTCCCACTGAATCTGCTCTAATCCTTGCTTTGATGGGGGTGGAGGAGGGGCAAACAGAGCAGTTTATATTTCTCTCACCAGGACAAATTAATAGAAACAAAACCTAATTTTCCCCTTCTCTTACCCATTCTTGTTCCTCTTCAATATTTTTCCTCTTTCTGAGATTCCTTTCTTTATGTTTGAGAGGCTTACTGTTTGGCTGCCTTGTGAGGAAGCGGGTATAGTGACAGATGAAAGAAAGGCTCGCATCCATCGTGTAATTCAGAAGAAGGGGAAATCGACTGCTGTGCAGTTAAGACCCTAACAACCTTGCAATTTTGTATAGTCGCTTCCCCCACCCGTTCTTTTGAAGAAGTCTGCCTTTATTCTGCTAATAACTAACCACAGTTGCAGCAGCGTGGATCCGATTAGCAGTTCTTATGATACAAAAGGGACAAGGGGAAAAAAAACCCTGTGAATGCAGTTGCCAATTTGTCCCCCTGGACCCCCAGGAGAAAGATTAGCCGAGTGCCTGCCTGCTTCCTTTCTTCCCCTTCATCCCGCCCGCTATCACGGATGGGGACAGGTGCTGTGGAAGCCAGGTACTCTCTGCCTTCAGTCAAAGTTACAATGCTCGTTTCTACACTGTCCCCTTCCACGCGCCCTTGCAACACTCTCCAGACCGGGTTCCAACACTGTGACACTTCCGCTTGTGAACATGAGTGGTTATGAAAATGCCACACAGGATGGGCTGGCCCTCAGAGCTACTGTGCACGCAAGAGCCCATTCACCACAAGAGAATGAATGTGGGGTGTGGCAGATGCACAACAGGCCACGTAGTGCGTGGTGACACTACTCCTGGGTGAGTCAGGCGGTTTGGAGCCCTACAGCCTCAGGAAGGAGACCAGCAGATAAAACACAGTACTGGGGGACAAACTGGCTCCTCGGGTAAAGGCACTTGTCATGCACGTCTGGTGACCCGAGTTTGAGTTCTCTCTTTACTGGGGTAAAGAGGGAAAGAATGAAAGAACCGACTCTGCAAAGTTGTCCCCTGACCTCCACACACAGGCCATGCATGTGTGCTCAGCTATGTGTATGCACATAATAATACATCACTAAAAACCACGGTTTCTCCTCTATTAAGTATAGAATTAACTTCTGTTAAATATTGACTTAGTCAGTTTATGGGTGAAATTAACCAGGTTTCCGAAATATTTAAAAATTTATTGCATTTGCAACTACACTAATAGTTTATTTTTAAGACAACACTTAAAACTTCTGTAGCCTTGCCATAAAGGTACATTGACTGACAGACTGGGTTAGCTTGTGGTATGTGCGCATGTGTGTGTCCATATACAGGAGTAAACCAGAGGGCGATTTCCATTTCCCATCTTACTATCTTAGAAAGGGTCTCTCTAAAGTTTGGGCACAGTGACTCAGCTAAGTCGGTGCGCCAGTCAGCTTTGGGGGCCATCGGTCTCTGACTCCACAGAGCTAGAATCACAGATGTGTGCCACCACATGGGTCCTGGGGTCCAAACTCATGTTTATGGGACTTTCATTTGAATGAGCTACCTTTTTTCTTTTTGAGGCAGAGTAGTCTAGGCTGGCCTTCAACTTGTAATGGGCCTGAAGCTTAATCCCAAGGGCTGGGATTTCTAGCCCTGTTTACATGGTGCTGGAGATGGAGCCCAGGGTTTTACTCCTGGGAAAACACTGAACTGAACTCCCAGCTCCAAAATACTTATAAAAGTAAAGCGGGAGTTAAAGCGCTGCACTGTTTTTGGAAACTCAACTTCAAGCTACCTACTGGAATCTCCGAGACCCCTGGGGTCCACTTAACACACCACTGCTCATATGTAAAGGCAACAAACATCCCAGTAATGTGTCCTCATGTCCCAGTTTATAGTATGCCTGGTGCTTCAGGTAATGGCTTTTGAAGAGAAGGGATAATGGACAGACAACTGAACCCTCATCCTTGCAGCCTACTGAGGGGGCTTCCAGGTGGGTGAGCCGTCTAGCGCAGGCCAGAATGGAGGCAGCTGTGTGTGGAACAGTGGGTGGGCTCTTGGGCACACAGCTCTTCAGAACTCTATAAGCTGTGCCGAGGTTACCAGGAGCCTAGGTTAACAGGAGAGAGTTTGAGGGTGCATGACAAAGACCAATAGGACACAGAGGAGAGGAAGATATGCACTCGAAACACGGCCTCAGGCATTCACCATCAATGCTTACTTCAATGGTCAGCTAAAGTTATTTATCACACCTGCTTTCAAAATAGCTCATCTCTTCCAAGTATCTGCAAAGCAGATTTAGTCACTAGCTAATATTTCACTACAAATGCTAATGCATCTATGTGAAGGATCAGAATTAGGTAAGAGTCTTCACACATGAAGGCCTGGCTCACATCCACACGTTCAGAAATATTTTTTTAAGCAGAATGATCTGTCATAGTTGAAATCTCTTTCGAGAGCGGAAGAGAATAATCAAATGGAGGACAAAACATCAAGGCACAAAGATTATGCAAGCACAGGAGGAAAGTTAGCTACGGAATTAACTTCAGAATTTTCTTTTCCTGGACTCCTCCTCCCCCGCTTAGAATTGGCACTCTTAAATTTGACCAACATCCATTGAGCGCCCCCTGCTGGCCAGCCACAGTTCTCCACCCTCATGTGAAGGGAAGTGGTTCCCTCCCACAACACAGAGGAAAACTAACTCTCTCCAAGAGGTCAGAAGGGACTTAGTAAAGAGAAACAGACTTCAGCTGGGTCTTGGGAGATGGATGGACGATGCCAGGTAAAGGAGTTAGCTCGTTACACTTTATTCAGCTTCGTGGGCAAAGATCTTGTCCACAGCCATAGTTAGCAGCAGCACAGAAACAGGGAAATCTGTTCTGTGACCATTTCTAAGGGAGGAAACAGAGAGGAAGGGAGGGGAGCGGAGTGAGGGGAAGGCAGAGGAGGGGAGAAAAGAGGATGGAGCCACACACTGAGGGCTGAGGTTCGCCTCTCTAAAGTGATGCGCCTTGCTTTAGAAAAATCCATCCTCCCTCCCTCCATCCTTCCCAAGTGACAGACTGAGGAGATGGGGAGTGTAGCGCTGGCTGATTCAGGCCTGAAGTTGTAACTGCATCCTATCACAGTTTGGCATTGTGGCAGTACTACCGACTGAGTTCATAACCTAGCTCTAGAAAGGTCAGAAAACAAAGAAACAACAAAGGTAAAAACAAAACTGGCCATCCTCTGTCCCTCAGTGGGCTCTTCACCCCTAAGCTTTCCAGTGAGCCATAACTAAGTAATAATCACCTGGACACTAAATGGAAGTGATGGAGGCCGCAGGAGACTCTGGGTAGCTAGAGCACAGGCGTCTGAACAGGAAAGGACAGCAGGGACCAGCAGTCTGTGCGCCCACGGGCCTTGGCCATGCCAGTAAGGTTGGCACCTCCACTCTTCACTTTAAACAAAGTTTGTAATACACACTGAAATACAAACCTTGCACTCAGGTTCTTACACCAAACTTTCTGGGAAAACCAAAGCAAAGCAAAGCAAAGCAAAGCAAAGCAAAGCAAAGCAAAGCAAAGCAAAGCAAAGCACGTCCCTCTGCATGGCTAAGTAGGACCACCAACAACGTTCAAACAGAACAGGGCCAACACCAAATGCTAGACTTGTCTCTCACCCACTCCTTCACCGCCAATGCACACAGAACTACCACTCTCTAATTTCTCCACAGCCAAATCGTCTACGGCCCTCCCCACACCCACACCTGCCCTGTTTCCCCTCCTCAGGGGCCTGCCATGGTCTGTAGGCCCTGGTTCTGTTCTTGCTCCTTACCAAACAGCCAGAATGACCCCTTAAAGCCTATTCTGGACCACGGCAGTCCTACCGGCTCACCTTCTAGTGGTCTCCCATTACAATTAAAACCACACACCCTAATCTTATAAAGTCCCAGGCAACAGTCCAGTCCCCCTTATCCATTGGAGGAGACACTCCAAAAACTCTAGCAGATGCTCAAGACTATAGAGGATGCTGAACCTCACACATGGGTACGTTTTTTTCCTATAAAGGCCTTTGAAAAAGTTTTCTCTTTATTAGGCATAGTAAGAGATTAACGATAAAATGATTATCATAATATGCCTGCCTTATTCACTGAGGCAGGGCCTGTCAATCAAACTTTCTGGCTAGCTTTCTCTGGGGACACCCTGTATCTGGGTTCTGGGGATCTGAACTCCAGTCCAAATGCTTAACTGCTGTTACACGTGTTATGTCTTTCTCATATTTCATGAGAACACGGACCTCTACTTGCAGGGTCAGTGCCTTTCCCGAGGTTTCTGGAAACAAGTTCACAGTCTGTGTTGTGGAAGGAATGAACCGAGGAGGTGATACACTGAGGAAGGACATCAGCAGTTGGGCTGGCTGGTCTGTCACAGGACACACCTGACAAGCGTCAGCAAGAGCACAACCTGAACCCCCATGCAGCACTGTAACCTCAGCAAAGTCACCGTCCTGGCCCTCCACTGTTTGCATTTAAAGCCGTTTGCAAATACAAACACTGATGTCACTTCCTGTTTGGAAGGGAGAATGTCAACACTAACAATCCCTGGTTATACCATTTATAAACATGCAGACGTGGGTTATTAGAGATTAATGTGTCTCGGGATTGGTGTCGGCATTCCGTTTGTCTCGCGCTGAAATCAATTCTGCTCTTCATTAGTCAATGACAACCCACATCATCCTGCTATGGGAGAGAAATCAAAGGTGCGCGCGTGAATGAGAGTAAGTGATGAAACTGATTAGTACCAGGCCTAACGGCTATAATCAATCAACACATCACCATACTCCCGGCCCCAGGTTATCAGAAGGTGGGGAAATAGACTAACGCTCCTTCCACATCAGTGACTTACCCCACTTTAGAAAAACACTCCCATGGAACAGTTTAGGAACACCTCGGCTCTTAGTACTAGTCATCTACCACCAGTTCCTAAAATGTAGCAAAATGGATTCTGACAGTTTCTTCTTCTAGGCTTCAACTGGTTCGAAGAGCTTTGTACTGCTCTAGCCTTGAGTCCTCAGTGCCAATGGCAACAGTTTCTCCACAGAGACCGTGTGCAGCAGTCTGCCGAGCTCCAGACGTGAGCAAGGTGTCTGACTGCCACTTCAGCAGACAATGCAATGAAGGACACACAGACACATACCAGAGACGGGGGTGGTGGTGGGGGGGGTTGGGGGGGTGGGAGGACATGACAGAGGGTGAGGGCGGCAGGAGCTGAGAGAGAATGATGTGCTGCCGTGGACAGGAGAGGGTGAAAAGTCAGGTGCGAATGACACCTGAGAATTTCCCAATGTTCCCCGAGTCTCCGAATACGGAAGGAGAGGAAGAGAAAGGCTTAATTTCAAATGTGTTAGAGGAACGGAAGACCTGTGTCATTGGAAAATAGAAGCCACACTCAATCTCCCAGTCAGGGAGTAGTTACAGGTGCCAGAGGGCAAGGCTGGTGTGTGTGTGTGCGTGTGCACACGTGTGCGTGGTACAGAGCCCTTTCACACCGAGGCGGGCCTTGGTATGAAGTGTTACAGACTAAGGGGAGGCTGAATGTCACACTTTTCCTACCCAAGCTCTCCCGGGCTGCACATCACTTCTCAAAACCCAAATCGGTTTCTGCTTCCCTCACTGTTGCTCAGAGTCATTTGGGAAGGATGGGGAATTACTGCGTTGTTTAACACACACACAAATACTTTACACAGTGAGGGGGAAATACTGGCTAAGCTCTCTCAGTTTTCAGAAATGCTGAATTCATGCTCTCTGTGCTGCGACAGAGTAGAAGCATGGATGTATCGATGGCACTTTGTGCTTAACTTTTTTTTTTCCCATTTCCACTCAGTTTGCCAATATGCAGCATGCAATCCCCTTAGAACAAGCTGCTGCAGAGTTTCTACCTGCAGAGAAGCCAACAGAGGCCACGTGACAGACGTTGCAAAGTGAACGGAGCAGGTAGGAGGCTAGTGCAGACACACAGACCCACCGGTCCTGCTGTCCCTGCAACGCCACCTGCAGCTTCATATTCGCAATCCCGAAAGAAAACTGGCTCAGAGCCATTAACACACAAACATAAACCTGTAATTTACCCCGAGTTTTATTAAAGATAAATTTAAACGTGGAAAAAAATGTAGTTCCTTGGGATGGGCTTGGCTTGAGCCTTGAAAGATTGAAAAATCTATGGAGAAAGGACTAAACAAAAAGGAGACACTGGTTCGCACCCTCCACGGGGCGTTTATAGACACTAATCTTGACAAACATCAGGGACTATCATTTGTTCTCACTGAAACCCTTCCTGCTCGTGCTGGCTCATGCCTAACTCCACACAGCCATCCATCTTTCTCTTCCCTGCTTTAGCATCCTTTCTGAATGTACCCGCAGAATCTTTTCTTGTTTGTAGCTGAAGCTTTGGAAGATACTTGGTATCTTGTTGAGAAGGGGCTGGGATTGTTTTAAATATCAAAGAGCAGCACAGCATCTTGTCCACCACCCCCCCATACCCTTTTTAAAAACATGTGCATTTGTCGTCTGAGGGCCAGTTAAATGAACAATTCGCCCTTCAGGAGCTGAACTAACAGAGCTCTGGAATGAGGCCAAACTCTATGGAACAGGAGTTCCCAGAGCACAGACTATCTCTGGCCAAGCTTCCTTTGCAAGTTCTATCCTGGCAAGCTTTTGCAAAGCCCAGAAACTAGAGGCCTTTGGCAGGCATGGGTGAGTTGCCTCCTGGGAAGGGGACAGGTGTGCAGGAGATTGTGTGTGTGTGTGTGTGTGTGTGTGTGTGTGCGCGCAAGTGTACTTGCACCAGCTGCAGAGTAAAGGGGAGCTTTACTGAAGAGGAAGGCACAGAAGGGGAGGGGGCAGGGCAGCACTTAAGAGATGAATCCAAGCCCCTTCTTACTCTGCTCTTCTCTCAAGCTCTCTGGACTCTTGCTAGACCTGCCTAACAAAGCCCTCACTCTCATCCGGCCAACCATCAGTCAGAGGGGAGAGCGAGTGAGCCACCTCCCTCAGTAAAGCATACAGCAGTGCTCCCACAATCAGAAAGAAAACCCCACAAAAACAAAGAGAAAACACAGACAGGGGCAGGAGGGATTTGGCTTTTGTATTCAATAAACCCCTTGTTCTTTTGCTAGGAAGACGTTCCTTTGATTAATTTTCTGATAATGGAAACCAACACCACACAAGAATGCCCAGAAAGCCATGTCCCTTTGATGGGGCAGTCATGCGAATATCTAACTTTGTGGTTCTTTCTTGTCTGCAGCCAGATGAGAGCGACTTAACTTCACACGCAACAAGCCAGATGTAAAGGCCAAAAGGACCGGGCACAGGACGCCCTTAAGCCTACACCCTTAGACATCCATTAACAAAAGCAAAGAGGAGGGAGCAGGAGCCATGCACACGCTTGGAGCTCCACAAACAGCAACAGCTTTCGGGCATGAACACCACCTGTCCACCACCTGCCTTCACAGCCCAGGCAGGAAGAGCCGACCTGCCTTCGCAGCCCAGGCAGGAAGAGCCGACCTGCCTTCGCAGCCCAGGCAGGAAGAGCCGATGAGGCCTCTGTGTTAACTGTGAGTTGCAAAGGGTGGGTTGATCGTCCTTTGTGCTTTGTTAGGGATGTGGGAGGGGCTCCAGACGCAAGGCCAGTGGAACCACAGGGCAGACTGTCCGGTGTCAGCCGGGAACTGGCTGGTGCTGACTCAGCTTGGGCGGAGCTGGGGGACCAGATCCTGCATGCATTTGTGATCAAAACCTCTCCATTCAAAGTCCTCTCTCCATAAACCCCATAAGGGACTCTTGAGCTGTAACTTGAGAAGCTGTCCCACCTAAATGTGAACAAAGCAGTCATAAAGACATTAAGGGCAAACACTCTGGAATGAACTACACCCCAACTGAAATGAAACATATGTGCCCTACCAACAAGGAGGATGAGGGCCCTTCACTCTGGCCTTTGAATGCAAATGCATCACCAAGGGAAGGTGGCTGGATATGAGCCAGGGAGTAAGCCAATAGCAACAATCCTCCATGGATTCTGCTTCACACCTTCAGTTCCTGCCTAGGATTCCCTTGCATCTACAGACCTGCAAGATCAATGTAATCCTCTCCTCCCCAAGTTTTCTTTCCTTCTTTGGTGTGGGGGTGGTGACATGGTGCTTATTCCAGCAACATAAATAAACTAGAGCAGAATGTTTGCTTCCAAGCATCCCGGGATGCACACAGCAGTGCTGGATGGTGGGGATGAAGAAGGAGAACTCGGCTGCCCAGGCCCACTGCAATACGCAGTCAAGGCTCACCAGACTAACCCATGTCTCAGTTTGGGGAGCGGTGGTTACTGTGCTGCCCTGCATAGTGGAGGTCTGTCCTGTGTCACAATCCAGCACATGTATGAGAACCACGTGAGATGTGGCATGCAACAGAGAGAAACTGAGGTGACTATTTCACTGGGGGAGAGCAAGACAAATGCTAAATTTGCTCAGCAGACCTTCTAGGAGGTTCCACTTGGAATAACACCAAGAAATGGTGTGTGTGTCACAGTTCACACAACCAATACTATACTCTGTGTCATTGCAAGATGTATAGATGATTAAGAAGTGATTCTGAAAGTACACCGAGAGAGAGAGAGAGAGAGAGAGAGAGAGAGAGAGAGAGAGAGAGAGCTAGCTTATGCTGCCTACCCTCAGCACTAAATGCCACTTGATGGTGTGGTCACACGCAGCACAGGAGCCGGTGACAATGGCCCCAGCGAACTCCAGCTTCTGCTGCATCACCTAATAAGTTACGGCACAGTCATAAAAACGTAACACTTAATGTTTTTAAAAGGCAAGACAGACCACACCACACAGAGTGTGGCTGAGGAGACCATGTTTTCTGGTCTGCCTAGGGCCTTTCCTGGTTTTAAGAGCTGTTGTACTGCAGCTATTAACAATCCCCCAGCTTGGATGAAATATCACAGTCATCGTCAGTAGGATGTTTCCATTAAAAAAAAAGTAATAAATAAAAACAGTAAGATAAACGCTAAAAATGTAACAAATAAGATTCTTTAAAAAGCGATAACATAAATAGAGGACACGAGGCAGGGAGAGGGAATGGAGGCGGATTAAGGAAGTGAGCATCAGTAGATGCCCTCTTCCTAGCACTCCAGCTCTTAGATTAGATTGCACAGTTATGCTGCATAAATATAATAGACTATATACAACGATTATTTATAAACATTATGTAATACAAATTCCATAAAAGATGAAAGGAGTAAAATGTAAACTAGGTAAAATTATCACCCATGACTTTGGGGAAGAACATGATAAATTATGAACATTTACTAGCTGTTCAATTCTCATTTTACTAGGTTAGTGGAAGTGCTCTCTGGAATCTACCAGTATCATGTTAGCAAAAGTTACATGTCAAAAAATGGCATATTGTTCTGTGATGACGGAAAGCTAGTTACTGGGTGGGCTTGACTCGCTGGTACAATACCAAAAAGGTGAATGTGGTTAAAGCAATTAAGAACCCAAGAAAACACAGACATATAACACAGATGTCACGTGAACACAAGGGTTACTGGGAACACACGCTCTATCAGAAAAAAGGTGTGAGCTTGTACCAGCCCACCATGTTGGACTGCAGTTGGCACGGACCAGTGTGTGCCTGTGATCAGACATGGAGAAACATCAACTCTGAAAACACCTTAGACAATAATGGCCACATCATATCCTCCCAACAGAGCCAGAGGCATGACCGACACAGGTCAGCGATGCCATTCCAGGACACTTACTGAGGGAAAGTCTTCCCTGTACAACCGTAAGGCAGCAGACAGCAAAGGGTTTTGTTTAGGGCAAACGGAACATTTGAAGGTAGTTGGTCATTTGTGACTCATTTGTTGAGACGATTTAGAAACTGGGTCAATGGTACGTTTGGCGGGAAATGCAGTTACATCCCTAATATGGCATCATAGGCACGTCTTAAAGGACTGAAACAGAGTGAACAGGGCGGTGGGGGGCAGGGAGGACAGGACATGATATCAGGACAAGGACAGACCAACCCACGATGGGGACAGCAGATGATTAAAGATGACAGTACCTGGAATACTTGCAGGGGAAATCGGGCCAGACCGTGATTGGTTGCTTCCCACAGGAGAGCCAACGGGAGAAGGTGACGGCCCCCCAGGGATGCTGGAGAGATGGGGTGATGCGTGTGGGGAGAAAGGAGACTGAGCAGGGTTGCTCTGATCCCCCTGGCTGCTCGTAGAGCCGGATGCACTGACTGCTGAGCTCAGAGTTGCTTCCGTTCCTGTGGGGAGGTCATCGATGGAGCCAGACAGGTCCTGAGGAAGAAAGAAAAGGCAGGTGTTCAAACACTTGGAGCACACAAAGAGTGATTTGAAAGTCCCAGTGCCAAGACCAAGAGTTTGAGTGGTCGTGTCTCACAGACGACAGCGAACTCACACAGAAGGTCTGGCATCACTTAAAAGGTGAAGTGAGCTGCATCTCACACTCACAAGCTATCACTGAAGGTCTCCATCCGGCCACCAGCACCCAGCTATGGGCCTATGCAAAATGCTGTCTCAGACAGCCCTCTGTAGAGCAAGTTACCACAAGAGTGAAGACTTCCATAAACTGAGCAACTACAGGCTTGGGAGAACCTTCATATGGAAATTAAAAGCTGCCATACTATAATCTGAAGCTGGTCAAAATTCTCACTGAACTCTGTGGTGACAAATTCTTCCATTTTTAAGCATTATAATGAAACTGTTATTTGTGTGTTAATATAGTATGGAAATACAATCCTACTATTACATGATCAGAAACGAGTTCTATTGTTACGCAGCATGCGCTTATGTAACAATTCTGCACTGTTAGCAGCGTCTAATGTGACTATAACACCCTCAGAGGAAGTTACTAAGGTCTCCATGTGGGAGATCCGCAGAGCCTAGCGTGACATATTACACTCTTTAGGGCTCACTCGCTCCTCGGGTGGGAATGCAGGCAACTAAGGAAAGCAGGTAAGATGAGAGAGAAGACACAAACAGTAACAAACAGAGAGGCCGTGTTCCCAGGCCTAGAAGGGCAGCCAGCTCAGGAAGGTCCACCAAGACTGGAAGCCGGATGGAGAGAGTGGGTGCGTGCGCGCCACAGTATAAAACACCAGAACGAGCTGCTCTGAACAGATGCGCTCCACTCAGCTCTATCCATGCTCAGCCTTGTGTACTACAGGGCCTTCCTTCTCCAGTGAGCGCACTCAAGACTGATGCAGGAAGATCCTTCAGGCTCAGAAGAAATGCAGCTCAGAAGGCAGAAGACCAACCCAGGATGAGACCCCAGGCCCTGGGCATGGAGTTGTGCCAGGAACTTCCCTTTCAGGACGATGTTATCAAAGACAAAACTATACATAAACTACAGCTGATCAGCCCCCTAAAAACACGGAGTATACATTAAACAGTCTTATGACAAGAATAACATTGATTTAAGTAAAATAAAAAGTAATCTTATAAAGTCAAATAATTCTGCTTATGAAAAACAACACGATGATTGAAAATATCTAACCTTTGGAAAAGGTATTATCAAATATCTCAAATAAGATGAGCTAAATTGAATCAGATTGTTTTTTTTTTTTTCCTTTGGAATTCAGAGATAAAACAAACATTGTTGCTCTAGGCGCACGGCATACGTGATTTTGCACACATTCAGCTGGTAAAACTTCCCATTTAAACTTGATTACTGGCTGGCTCAGTGGTAGTCCCACTTAGATCTTATAAATTGGATATGGCTTTACAGAGCCAGGCAGGAATAGAGGAAGGTTATTAATCCAGTAACATGCCATACACAACTCAGAAACAAACCAGCTTCTGGCAAGCAGCACAGCTCCACCCACAAATTTCAAAGAGAAAGGGGTAGCTTTTCCTCCAGCCCAGGCTTCCTCTTCCCTCCTTCTGAGAACTGGGTTGGGTGGATCTGGGGGACAGGAGTGGGTATCCTGGGTTGAGCTTTTCAGTGTTTGCCTGCCAGGCATTTCCTTCCCAATCCATGTAACCGAATCAAGAATTTGCAAAACGACTGCAATCAATGCCCTGTGGGTTAAAGGCAAGTTGTACTTATGCTCTGCCCATGAGCTTCCCACACGGTGAAGTGTAAAACAACAATAACAACAGCAGCAGCGTTTGTTAACAAACTGGAAACACGTGAGATTCAAATGGTGGCCTCCCTGTATTTCCTTAAAACAAGACACATCCAGCCCTCAGCACTGCCTAATAACGCTGTGATGAAGACTGAGCAGACAGCTGGGACAGCCCACGAGACCAAGGATG
The DNA here is from genome assembly GCF_943737965.1 of Phodopus roborovskii. Classification (NCBI taxonomy): domain Eukaryota; kingdom Metazoa; phylum Chordata; class Mammalia; order Rodentia; family Cricetidae; genus Phodopus; species Phodopus roborovskii. The sequence goes on from NW_026126611.1 coordinate 7,620,520, forward strand.
TTGGCCACCTGACTTCTGGCCAAAGACTCAGGTACAGGTGCTGGGCGGGCCTTAGGCGAACCACACAGAGACCTCGTTGCACGTGGCAGTTCGTGCAGACTTCACCAGGAACAGTACCACAACCTCTTGCAAGCACTGAGCAAGGTTTGTGGTGAGAATGAATGATCTCAACACTGGAAGAAGAATCACATAAACAGAGAGAAGTTGGCTGGGCGAGTCCTAGAACTAGAGGTCTGGCCAAAACTGACCCAGAGTGGCTTCGGGTTTTGTTGTTTCCCTCCTTAATAGGGGAGGTGATGGTGTCTCATCCCATTGGACCAAACTCAGCTTCACAGTTGAATGTGATTGGCTAATGTGCCCAAAGGGAGGGCAGGGCTTGTCTCACTAGCTTTGATGAGGAAGTAACAAAAACCAAAAACAACAGCAAAAAACCCCAAAAGATAAAACATTTCCCACAGTTTACTAGTTTTTTCTTAGAAAAGCAAAACGACAAAACCTCTTCTGGGCCCAGGATGACAACAGGTGAGTGCTTGTGAGGGACACTCTGGATGGAGTGGCAGCTCCAGCAAACGGCTGGGCTGGGGGCCATAAGCTAGGGACTGCATCAAGGACGTTCATTCGAGTCAGGTGCTTCCTCAACACTGGCAAGAAGGGCGGGAAGAAACACACCTCCCATGATAATTCAGTAAATAACTCGATAGACAGTCATTTTCCACTGCATAAGGAACAGAGTCAAACAGACACAGCGTAAATTCAGTGCTCAGCTGTAGTTAAATAATTTTATGCAAATCTTCCTTCATAAAACCTGGAATGTTACTCATAAATTTTTGTAATTCTCTGCATGACCTACAAATTTCTTCCCCATCCTCCCTTTAAAATCCACATTATTGCTAAAAAAAAAAAAAAAAAAGCATGAGGATGGGTGTTGGGAGAGTGTCATTCAAGCTGCAGAGGCGTGGAAAACATTTCTGTTATTCAACAGGCTGATCAAGGAAGCGCCAGGAGGAAAATATAAAACCGGTGGTTTCCTTCGTGATCACATGTCATCAGGATTTCAGTGCTGACTAGACGCTGGTGCGACACAGGAGCAATAAAAAGATATAACTTTTATATTACCGACATACCCCTCTTGGAACTTTTATATGTAAATGATATAGAAAGACTCCCGCCTTGCAGATACTGGTGGTATCCATAGGCAGAGCTATCTTACAGCCACTAATGAAGGAAGTTCGGCAGCAGTTTAAGCATACAGCCTCGTTAACACAGAAACCCATCACTAAGGCTCCCCTGGAGGACAGTTAGTCAGCAGGGTACCAGCTCCTTCTTAAGCACCATCAGATCTGTGATGCCTGCAAAGGCGCACGCTGCCTGGCTTCTCCTCACGGCCAAGGCACCTTGATGCTACAGTGCTTGCATTCATCTTGCTGGAGAGATGGCAGGTCGGGTCAGGGGACAGCAGCAAGGGCCCTTGGGGGTTGGAGTCCTTACCCCACAGCGTTCCTTGGGGCCCTCTTTCCCCACACAGGGAAGGGTAAGGCAACTTCCTGGGCTCTCACCTAGCGAAGTTACGGCTTTGCTATCATAATTTTATGTGGTGAGATCCTGCTATCAAACTGGGTATTCTCTGTTTAATGCTACCCACAATACCAAATATTTTTCAATGTAACAAAATTAATGTGACCTCACTACCAAGGGTCTGCTTATTTTTAAAAGTCCCCTTCTTGCACATCACAAAAACCCTGCAACCCTTGCTTTGCTTTTAACCATTTCAAGAAGGCCTCTGCGCAGCCATTACCACTGTAAACTCACAACCCTCACCCTTTTCTGTCCAAGTAAGAAATCTCAAATTAACTCAAGGGACTAGACAAAGAATTCAGTGCTCCAGAGAGCTCCAGGAATCTCATCTGACTTTTACAAGAGAAACAACTGTGGATTACCACAGCACAAGAAGGTTCCGGATCCCTCCTGTAGACACAGGTGTAGGAACGGCAGTAACAGAAGAAAGCATGTGGACGAGTCCATGAAGATGGTATGCAGGAACGACTGTAGAAGAGCTATATGCAGTTGGGTGGTGGTGCACAACTTTAATCCCAGCAATGGGGAGGCAGAGGCAAGTGAATCTCTGTGAGTTCAAGGCCAACCTGGTCTACAGAGTGAGTTCCAGGACAGGCTCCAAAGCAATACAGAGAAACCCTATCTAGAAAACAAACAAACAAACGACCTATATGCAAACAGAAAACAAGGAACACTGTGTATGAGTTCTCTCATGTCTGTACATGGCACATGAACCTCCCTGAAATACTCATGTTGGTATTTATGAGTCACCAGAGCGAAGTGTCTTTGCTTTGATGGTAAGGCCTTCAATCTAGCACGTGTCAGCCCAGGGTAAGTTCAGTCAACACTGGCAATGTGTCACTGATCTACAGACCTGGGCATAAGCTCGGAAAGTGTACTCCCTTGCTTAATTAAATAAGTGGGTTTTCAAAAAGCCACTGAAGTTCCAAACACTCCAAGCCGCAACTCTCAGTACAATTAACTGCTGGTGGGGGTCAGCCCAGCCCTGATGGTGAGGTGCCCCGCACAGCACACATCTGGGCATCCCTCGCTCAGGCGCACCCCCTGAGAAGGGGATAAACAGAGTTAGGAATGGAGAGGATATTTCAGTCAATGCGACAGGCACAGGCCTCATTTCAGGGTTTAATAGGACACAGCTAATGACTTCTCACTGTGACTTCCCAGAGGCTCCGGGCATGGGTTACAATGCCCATTCACAACTCTGCCAATTCTCAGCGAAGCGCAGAGGCAGGAAGACCTTGTTCCTGTCTCTGTCTCTGTCTCTCTCTCTCTCTGTCTCTCTCTCTCTCTCTCTCTCACACACACACACATACAAACACAACACAGAAATACTCACACCCAGACCCAAGACACACATACATACAAAGAGAAATACACAGACTCAGACACAGTCTGAGTCTGCACACAGACTTACACACATACACACACAGGAACAGACTCACACATATATACACAAACTTTCACATACACACAGAGACACAGACACAAACAGAAATATTCACAGGAAGACACCCACATAGACATATACACAGAGACAAACGGACTCTCTCTCTCTCTCTCTCTCTCTCTCTCTCACACACACACACACAATACACATACAGAAGCAGACACACACATACATATATACACCTTCAACTTCAACTAGACCCTAACTTAACGACACTGACTCTTATGCCAGGCGTGGAGCGAAGACAGGATCTCTTAAATGTTCAAGGACAAATTAAACTGAATTTATAAGCACTACGATGGCAAACACTACACAGCATAGTCTAGCATATGCACACAGTTCTAAATATTTACCACAAAAGATTTTCCTGAAAACTACTGACCCAGCTATTACATTTTATGAATGAATTCTCAGCCCAGCTCCCAAGCAGCACCCCAAGGGTCAAGGGTCGAGTCTTGTTAGCATCTCAGGACTCTTGGAATGGCCACCAAACTTCACACCTTCCCAGCTCATTTGGTACTCTAACTTCAAGCATTTAATACAAACCAACCTTGAAGTTGATATTAAAATTCAGCCAATGTTTTGACACAAAACAAAAAAAAAAACCTATCAGCGATATAGATTTCCACGACTTTCCTAGGTTCTCAGCACAAACCCATATTGCAAGCTGCCCCCTCAAGCCCCTGCTGCTCCTTCTCAACAGCAAACAAGATTTTTAAAAAGCTTCGAGTACAGGTCTAAATGTGAAATGAAGGACATCAGGAGACAGCCCAGGGAACAAATAGTAAGCACCGATCGGAGGCCTTAAAGCCACCCTCCTTCCAATTTGCATGTCTCAGTTTTTCTTTAAATAGATACCTCGTCATCCGGGGTCGGACAACATATACAGTGCACAACGGATGTGTGAGGTCAGCTGGAGAAAATACTTGGCATGGGTTTGAAACTCACAGACTCCGTGGAGAACAAGAGCATACCCCAGAGCCAAGAGAGCTACATGGAAATTGTGGGTCAGAACCCACACTGAGGCAGACAGCCACGAGCCCCTCCTTGGGAAACAACTCGGCCCTACCAAAGCAACAACTGCATTGTGGGCAACTCTCGCTTTAAGGAGGTTTCCAGGGTGATGACGAAAGCAGAAGCCAGCCTTAGGAATACTATTATACATATTGTAAGAGTTGTATTTTCTTAAAAGAAAAAAAAAAAAAAAAAAAAAAAAGGAGACAGGAAAGTGGGGGGGTCGTGTTTTCGAAAGAGAGAGGGTATAGTAAGAAGACAGGTTAATGAGGATATGATCAAAGTAGAGTATATATGTGTGAAGTTATAAAAGAATAAGGAAATTTAAGTATCAACACATAAAGTAAAGCTATTGCAAGTGTTTTGGGGTGAAAACTCTCTCTTCTGTGTGTGTGTGTGTGTGTATGTGTGTGTGAGATACGTGTACACCTGTTTGTGAACAGGTGTGCGTGCAGATGCAGCTGCACGTAGAGGCCTGTGGTGGGCAGCAGGCGCCATCCTCCATCATGGTTTATTTTCCACCATGGGGTCTCTCACTCACCTGAAACTCACCAAGCGCGGCTGTCCCCACAGCGCCTCGCTTTTCATATGGGTGCAGGGGTCTGCATACGGGTTCTTATGCTTGCCCAATACTTCACTCAGGTGAACATTCCTAACATGAAACGTGTTGCCACTGCAGATTCAGGGGCGGGAAACATACCATAAAAATGTGATGTGTAAAGGGAATGTTTTCCGCTGCCTCTTCTGGGGGTGAGGTGGGGGGAGAGGAGGTGTCACAATAATACTCCCGGTTTTGAACTCCCTCTGGGTGATTCTCTGCTCTTCCTTGACTAATAACCATCCCCAGATGTGTCGGCTACCAAGAACATACAGGCAGGCCTTTTTTTTTTTTTTTTTTTTAACGTAATACAGTCTTGAATGGAGTCAACGTGGTAAAAAAGAGTTTATAACTTTGGAATTAACCTGCATCTGGAAGTAGACTTACCCTCTGTTAAAGTGCCTGGGAACTTAGTCCTGTAAATGGCTCTAAATGTTAGCAATGACTCAACCCTATCGCCGCGGTTTGGCACCTGGGTATTACAGTTATTTCCTCAGCAGAATAAACCACGCTATACTGTTTGACGAGCTTCTCGTTCTGCCACTCAAATATTCTTCACCAGTCCCTCATCTACCATGGCCAAGACCCGCCAATCAAGGCCTAAGCCAGCATTGAAACACTAAAGCACATGTGTGGCCAACTGCTGCCCTTTAACTACGGCGAAAGCAGCGGAGCTTTCAATCCCCCGTACCGGCTGGGAGAACAAAGCTGTGCAATAAAATAGCCAACGGCAGACCTGGGGCACACATTATACGTACCAGGCTGTAGTTGTGTGACAGAAGGGAGGATGGGGGAGGGCAGCGTGCACACGTGGATGCCTATAGACTTCAGTGGGCAGGCTCCAGGTGGCTTTACACACTTACAACTCCTGTCATTAAGGTTCAGTACAAAGAGGCAATTAGGGTAAGAAGCATCGAGTTTTCTGGAGGAGGAGCAAGGTGGTTTCTACTGTAGCAAACACAGGGGCCTGTGACCCCAAGGAGCGTTTCTTTACTGTGAGAGGCAGGCAGGTAAGTTCTGGGGGAGGTCCACTTTGGCAGGGTGGGGAGGGCTAGGGGCGGGCCCTGGCTCTCTGGAGTCATGACTGGGGAGGGCTGGCCAGAGACGGGTAGGTGGGGTGGGGGTCAGCTGGGAATGACTCCCACAGGCTCTGCTATCCCAAAAGACAGAGATTTATGATCTTGGGAACTAGGGAGCCAAGAGAAAGCCAGCAAGTGATTTTAAAATTATATATTCTCAGAGAAGATAGAAGGGATAGATAGAATGGGGTGCCAAGCAACGGGCTTTAAAAGCTAAAGATTAAAACCCCAGGTAACACTGGAGGACAATTTGCATTGCTTTCCAAATCAACATCTGAAAAATGTACAGAATTAAACAAACGAGCAAGCAGCGAGAGAATGCAGGCTAAAGTGATGGCAGCATGGGTTAATAGCTGGGCGCTCTCTCGACTCTGCTGATCCCGTAAGTGCACACAGCTATACGAAGCAACATCAGGCGGTACCCTACAGCCAGCCGTGAGCAACACACACCTTTACCGTTCGATACTGTACCCGGAGACCAATGGCAACTCTGGGGTCACCTGGATCTGGCAAGGGGGCCCCCACTGGAGCAGAGGACGCCTCTGGAATATGGTTTGGTCTTTTATAAATAGCACCACCGGGTATGGACCTATAAATATTAATGACCCATGTGTTCGGAGAGGAAATTGACAAACTAACAAGGCCTGTAAATATATAAGATTTAGATTCTGTCTCCTGATTCCTGTTTTTATCACTGAAAACATACTATAAATTTTTAGGACAGAAAAGCCATCAATACCACCTTTTGCATCTCTCAAGGTGCAAAGCGTCACTGTTTATCTTAGAAGTTCAATGCTAAGCATGCAAAAACTCTAAAAATAACACTTAAAAACAAAAAGGCATGAACCCTCAGGAGACATTTATTTCTTCAACAGCGTAGCAGGGAAATTCTTTAAAACAGCAAGATCCGTAGAAACTGCAAATAAATTAGCAACTTAAGAAAACAATGACTGAGAAACACACAGCTCACAACTACAGCGAGTCCATGTGGAATACAGAGAAGTTTTGTTAGCAGAAAACACTAAAACTTGGTTGTCTAGGTATTTTTGCTATTAATTTGAACCACACGGATACATGCTTGCTTTATAGCCTTCCCTGGACTTTAAAAGCCTGTTTGCTTTGAAAGGAATTTGGCCCTCTCATGCCACACTGGTACTGGGGAGGAGGGTGCTGCACACCCTGACCAGGCTTCTGCTGACTTTACACCTTCCACCGCCAGTCCGAGGCCTTCCGCTGCCGATAATGGGGGGCTCCTGCATATGCTGAGCAGGCCTTCCAAAGCAATCCTGGGGGGCTCCTGCACAAACTGACGAGGCCTTCCATAGCAATCCTGGGGGGATTTCTTGCACGTGCTAAGCGGACCTCTGTTGGCTTTTACACCTTTGCACAAGCCACTGCTCCAACAGTGATGCTACAACAGAAATGCCTCAGCTCCTTCCAATACGGTCTTCTCTCCATATCAACCCTAACCCTAATCCAACCCTAACCCTAACCCAATCCTAACCCGAACCCTAAATGACACATGGAGATGCCACACATGGAGACGCCATGATTATGAAACAATGGCGGGGAATAACCCTCCTCTATTCTGTTGCATACACGTGGTAGGAAGGTCAATTAGTATAACCAGTCTGGACAACCATTTGTCAGCAATGCAAGCTAAAAGTGCATCTTTACATAACTCGGAAATCCATTCTTAAATTTACAGCAGCCCTGTCCACAGATGTCCACAGAGTGGACTGCTTCTGCGTGAAAACACATGCTGGAAACAGCCTGCCTTCCCAACAGTATGAAAGATATCTACTCAGGAATACTATACAGCCCTGAAAGGGGATGAGCCAGAGCTAGGAAAATACACGCACAGATGGCCCAGTACTGGCCAACAGCAAAGCAACGCTACTCTCTGTCACTCCCACAGGGAGAAGTGGGAGGGGCCAGGCATGCTTAGCAGTAGCAAAACTACAAGGGAAGCGGCTGGCTTCTTTATTCTTATTGTTAACACCATTTCCAGTTATTTCATCGGTACTTGTTTTAAAACTACAGTTTAAAATGTGATCACACCACTTCTCCTGTGTCCCTCCACGCTCCACCACCTTTCAAACTAATAGCTTTTTCATTTTATTACTAGTCTCACACATCTCCTAATTGATTACACAAAATTGGTCAGCCCTGAACCATATACACGTCAGCAATAACAACAACAACAACAACTACCTCAAAGATAGTTTTACACAATTAGGCTAATGAGGTCACAGACAGAAAGGATTTATGGAGACCTTTTCTGTTTGAAAATGAGCTTCAAGACATGCGGTATTCTTCTAAAAATCCAAACTTGCAATATGGATTTTTCTCATTTTTTTATGATTCGCAGGCTCTGTTAGAAGAGGTTTCCAAAACAAATTGTTTTCCATTTTCTTACAAGGCCAGACGGTCACTTAGCATCTCAAGGGGTAGCATTCAAGAACACTTTTACATAGTAATTTTTCCTAAGAGCATATAACCACTTTATATTACTTCAGAAACTCCTTGAGAAAAGGCGGTCATAAACCCATTCAAGGTTGCAGACAGAAATTTCCAGTACTGGTAATCATAACTGTGAAGATGATGATGACAATAACATAGCCAACAGAGGCCTCGGTGTGAGTTAGCCCCACACCACACCCCTACTTGGTCCTGTATTGCCATTCCTGGGCCACCTCAGTGGCTGCCTGGAGCATGACCCCACACATTGGAACAGAATACAGAGATTCTCCAGGGGCTGGGGGCCCCTGGCTGTCACACTGCCTAACGTCTCTGGGAATCACATATGTTCACGGTAAATTGGATTTTATTCCAGGCACCCGTATCAATGCATGGGAGGAATGAGGAGGCCTCCACACAACTGCCTCCTCTTGCCTCACTTCAGGTTCTGGAAGGCCTTTGTGAGATGCCCAGTTTTCTTGTGAACACTAGTCCTTTTCTGGAGCCTGGAGGTGGTCACAAGAAAACCTGTGCACTAGAAGGAGATGGCTGTCCTCAAACTGGCTCCTCTTACCCACAGGCAAACACAGAATGTGGGCAGACAGCCTGCAGGCCGCCATACCGAGTCTGGCTACAGTGTGATGACCTCACAGTGTTGGCAGAAGAATTAAGTGCAAGGCCACCGACAGTGCAGCGCACAGCGAGCTGTCTGGCACCAGGAGGGCTCATCCCATGAGGGTTCTGCAGGGACAGCATGGCAGGGCGTTCTCCAGGCAGTACCCTGCAGCAAGGGCAGTAAGAACTCACAGCTGCCATTTCCTCAGCTAACATTGGAAAAGTTTCGACCAAGAGGTGGTGGCACACGCCTTTAATTCCAGCACTGGGAAGGCAGAGGCAGGTGGATTGCAGTGAGTTCAAGGTCAGCCTGATCTACAAAGTGAATGCCAAGCCAGCCAGGACTACACAGAGAAACCCCGTCTTGAAAAACTAAAAAGTATACTGGAAACATTTCTTATCCTAACTGAGCCTCAGTTCCACCTTCCAAACGGTGGAAGAAATATCACTTCTTCTGTATTAATGAACACCAACCAAACTATAAATACAGAGGATTAAACACACAGGTGCTGGGTAAACAGCTGCTGTGCAGTGTCAATGCGCACACATGCAAACAAAGTTCAGAGTTTTCAGCTACGCTTTTATAACATAAACAGCTAATGTAAAAGGCACCAAGCATAAGGTGCAGCTCCGGCAACAATGAGGAAATAATACTTATGCCAAGGTGAGGATGAGACAGAGTAGGAGCGCTAACCCTCACCTGTGAGTGGAGACGAGTATGGCTGCCTCTCGCTTCTGACTTTATGTGCATGCCGCAGAGCACGGAGAGGGTGACCTGGGAGTATGCGTTGGCCTGCCTTAGTAATGCACAAATCGCCCAGTAGAGGATGCACCATGGAAACCGAGAACTGGGAGTATTCTTTGGCACACCTCAGCAATACACAAACCGCCCAGTAGAGGGTGCTCCAGAGGAGGGCGGATGCCTGGGTCAGGACACTGGGTGGAACCTTGCCTGCACCACTTCCCAGGGGGCGACACTGTCCTTGCCCCCTCATCTATCTATAAAACTGGTCTGACTCCTTGAATGCATGTTTGGCTCTCATTTTAATTATTCTATACTACAGTGTGGAGATAAATATAAGAACAGAAAACAGCAGACTTGGAATCACTGAGATCTTGGTTAGTGATTTCCTTAAAACATGAATTATTAAAATATCTTACTTTAAAAACAATGCAATTCTTACTGGCGAGAAAACTGAGTAATAGAAAATAAGCTTACAGGTTGGTTCAGGTTCTGAAGAACACAAAGTACATGAATGCACATAATCTCATTCACACACATCTGTGTGTGTTCACCCTTCATGAGTGTCTAAGAGGCCCAGGCTGATGCTCGGCTAAACCTTCACAGTGCTCCAGGGAAGGGAGGATGGAGAGCGCAGGGTTCCAGGGGAGGATGGAGAGCGCAGTGCTCCAGGGGAGGATGTAGAGCGCAGTGCTCCAGGGAAGGGAGGATGGAGAGCGCAGTGCTCCAGGGGAGGATGGAGAGTGCAGTGCTTCAGGGAAGGGAGGATGGAGAGCGCAGTGTTCATGTGGAACCGTCATGGTGTCATGGTAGCTTGGTAGCCCCCTGTCAAGGGCGATCAGAGAGCAGCTTGCAAGGCCCTGGCTTTGCTGCGCCCTGAGCAAAGCCAAGAGGAACAACTTGTCACCTCCCTCATTTTAAGAGTTCCATGTTTCAAGCTACCCATTCTCATTTACAGCTACAGACAACCACAACTATAAAGACAATTCTCCGTGCGTGCTTTGAAAATTGCTGTCTCATTTGGAGTAGCAGACAAAAACAAACAGGCTGAGACGACGTTACAGGACGGGCCTGGAACTGACCTAATAACCAGGGCACTGTACTCCGGGTCACAGCCCCAGGCACGTCAGCCACCAGCAGGGCCCTATGTGGCTTTCTCCTGCCCACCCCAGACTGGACTCGCCTCTTCCAGACCTCCCACAGCCTGCCCTCTTTTGAATTCTTCCACATTGCCAAATAACGCTCTGTACGGCTCTGAGCGTAACAGCTACACCTTCTTTAAAAGCCAAGCCACGCATGGGAAGACTGGTGAAAACTACTCAAGGATTGGAGACGAGTAGTGGAGGGGAAACGCGACGCTACGGGCAGCAAGGCAGTCGGTTATGAGCTGAAAGGGTGCCAGTGTGTGGGCCTCGGGGCTCGGCAGGGTTTCTCTGTACAGTGCCAAACTCCAACAATATTGTTATGGTTAGAAAGGAATTTCTCACAAGAGCTAACAAAGGCAGAAGGTCATAAATAAACCCAGCGGAGCTGCCTTGTCAGCTCTCATTATTAGCGCCGCAGGCACTTGCTTTTCTACGGGCTTCTAACAGGGTCATTTAAGTGTAAGGGTTCCTCCTCGAAAATACACATACTCATAAATAAAACCATCTTAACCTAGCCAAGAGAAAGACTTGAAAAGTAAGCAAGAAAACAAGTAGGCGGGCACAATAGCTAAGCACAGCGGCCCTGCACTGACAACAGCCCTGTGCAGCTCAGCGCTGGCCTGACTGGCGGTCCTCAATGAGGTCCTCAGCAGTGGCCAGCAAGCCACTGGGCCTCCTCACCACAGGCCGAAAGACTGGATCCGGGCAGGAAATGAGGCAGAGCTCCTCCGCTGAACAGAGCACAGCTGTGCGATCATCACAGCAATTATGAAGTGACATTTGCTGTTAACTTTATTTTGCCGAAGACTTTTAACAAGCAGCAGAGGGGCGGGAGGGGGTGGGGGGGGGAGTTCTACGTTAATGCCCTCTGGGGAGGAAGTGGATAATAGCAATGAAAAAAGTAGTTTCATGGTATCATATAGTATCTTAAAAAAAGAAAGAATATGAAAAAGTTAAGGCAACACAGCTTATGCCTAAGAACAACAACAACAAATCAGAAGATGGAATAAAAATGATTACTGCCACCATTTTATTTCTAACGATTGCCACATTTCCTTTTTTGTACGTGAAACACATCCTTGCCCATAGTTATTTACATGGGCAAAAGATAGCAAGCTGCTGTCCTCTATCAAGGTGATGTGTAAACTGACAATTTGGTAATTTGTGCATCTTTAAAAAACTGTAATTATAAATGACCTCAGTCATCTTAAGAGAACAATGGACATTACCAAGTGACAAGTGCTGGTCTCAAGGGCTAGGGTGTGGAGCGTTGTGCAGTGTGGCTGCTTAGGCCCAGCACAGCTTCCCGAAGAGGCCCGATTGACAGAAAAGTGGGAATGCGTGGAATTCCTTCCCCCTGGCCTCAGCCTCCCATTACCCATCACTCAGGGTTACTGATGTCAAGTTGATGCTACATTCTTCCCAGAGAAAGCTCTCAGTGCGAGCTTTAGACCCTGGCAACGGGTCCATGTTCTCAGGATTCAAGCAGGGTCATGCACTCTTGGAAAACACAACACTCCTAGTACAGGAGAGGCGACTGAGTGATGAACAGGGTTTAAGAGCTCAGGATTGGGAAGAACCAGCCAAGTTCGTCTTTCCAGGGGTGGGGAAGCGGACTTTGCTAGAGAACACTCCGGAAGCTAGGAACTGCAGCCTCTCTGTAAGAAGTCAGTGGTACTGACCCTTCAACAGGCTTCAAGCTTCTTTTGAGTTGTATCTGATTAAAAGCTTTGCAAGCCACTTTTAATGTCCAAGGCAGACAACGGGAGGCCACCAGTGGTCTTCTGGGACATGTCACTGAGGGTTTTGTCAATTGTATCCCAGGTAAATGAAGGAGAAGGAAGTACCAAAGGGCAAAGGGACTAAATTTTACGCCCCTCTTGGAAGAGGTACACGACTGGTGTTGAGAGCTGAACAGGACAATCAGAACTGACACAGGCCCTGGGCAATCTTGACCCACACGACATGCTTAAAGCGACAAGTGGGATTTTATAAACTCATGCGTACATTCTGTAACCAGCTTACAGCGGGCTTCAGTTTGATAGGTATGTTCATTAGGCCACCAGCACATCATCATACAGGACAAAGGTGTGTGTGTGTGTGTGCGTGTGTGTGTGTGTGTGTGTGTATGTGTGTGCGCGCGCGCGCGCGTGCGTGCGCGCGCATGCGCTCATTCACCAGTGTGTGTCTGTACCTGTATAAACTTGTATACAAACACATATAGCTATACTAACTACACTGCCCAATACTTACCATTTCAGTCTTTATACAGCACACACTACTTCAAAATCTTGTTTCATGTAGTAAACAAGGACATAACTTTGAGATAAGCCTGGTGCCTCATGCCTGTCGTTCCCGTACTGGGAGGCAAAAAGCAAGAGAGTTGCCATGTGTTTGAGGCCAGTTTGAGCTGCAGAGTGAGTTCCAAGTCAGCCTAGGTTATAGTGACAGCCTGTTTCAAAACAACTTTGTAAGTGATAAATGGAGGAGCCAACATGCAAATGCTCCCAGAAGCTGCGCCTCAGTGTGCGCACGCAGCAACGGAAGAGTCTTCTGCCTCCTTTGGTGGCTGCAAATCGGTCTTCTGCACTTTGATTTCTCCCTTTTGGTGTGTCCTAATGTATTCTCCAACTCCGCAGACTGACAAACACGTTCACTCCATGTCCTTGGACGTGGGGCATACAGGAGTTGTACACAGCCCTGTAAATCAACTGATTCACCTGAGGGCAATTAAGTCCCACTATTACAGGCAGAGCACTACCAGGGAAGCCTACCTGGTCTGAACAGGGTGACTCAGACGCAATAAAAAGCTCATTGTTAGTCACAGGGAAGCCAGATAGCAGCAGGTTAGATGAATGTATACAGAAATTGGCTAATCATCAGAGTATGCCCCGTTCTGTATGCTGGCTGGGCCCCTGGTCTTACAGGAGTAAAATATAAGAGAACCAAATGGTAGAGGCAGACTGCTTTGTGAGACCCTAAGTCATGATGTACACCATCTGTGACCTAGCACAGTTCTCAGCCTGCGATGGGTCCCTGCTCCCCTGGGATGTGATAAATAGTTTGCTTATTACAGAGCCCTGAGTTCTGAAATGTTTGTAACTGTTTTAGTTCACTAACATATGGACTACAGCAGAAACTGAATTTAAATGCCCAAGAATTCAACCTATGGAAAAGCCAACTATACACGCTTACAACTAATGAGCAGAGCGCAAAAAATGCGAATAAGGGGGGGGTATGAAGAGGGGCAAAAAGGAAACGAGAGGGAACAGAATCAGGCCAGCAAAGGCACTGTGGCCTAACCCATGTTCTCCGGGTGGCTGAATGAAACACGCCAATGGCAAAACGGGGGGGGGGGGGCACGAAAAAGAGACAAGGCTTTGGGCGGATGCCACAAACAGTAGGTATTATTTAAGGCACTTTAGAGCCACTGAGTTGAACAGACATGCACAGCTGAGTAAGCAGCTACAATGGCGAGCCTCAGAGAAGAGGGTCCTTTGGGCAGACACAGACCCTGGGGCTACTGGGTCCTGCAGAATAAGACTGTGCACCCTGCCCCACTGTACCTGAAGGTGGAGGGTGACGGCTTCAGCCAGAGCCCGAGTGCCGTGGGTCAATGCATAGTTGGCCCTCAAGAATTTGTCATTAGAGCACCAGCAGGGTGGCCCTGTCCAGTGCCCAGAGAGTCTTAGACTTGCCCAGTATGTGTGCAAGATGGGAGCTGATGCACGCTTGGCCTTTCAGAGCATGGGTTAGCAGTCTGAACTGGGCTCCTTTCTCCAACTCCTCACTTACCGTTTAGTCTTTGGTTTGTTTTCGAGACAGGGTTTCTCTGTAGCTTTGGAGCCTGCCCTGGAACTAGCTCTGTAGACCAGGCGGGTCTCAAACTCACAGAGATCTCTGCCTGCCTCTGCCCCCCGAGTGCTGGGACTAACGGCGTGAGCCACCAATGCCTGGCTACCGTTTAGTCTTAACCACATTTGCTTCTTAATGATCTGACCGCCATTTCTGCTCTGATAACCGGTTTGTAGTAGTGATAAAACAGAGCATCTGAGAGCCTCTTTGAAACTACAGGGAATACAGCACACGGCAGCCCTTATCCACAGCGTGTGTGTGTGTGTGTGTGTGTGTGTGTGTGTGTGTGTGTGTGTGTGCGTGCGCGCGTGCACCACACACCCTCCTCACTTCCTTTTGCTGGGGGGGGGGGGAGAAGGGAGAGGACCACCACATCAAGCTTCTAAACCCTTTCTAAAGTCACTGAAGCCTGCCGGCTCTGAGGATAAACAGGGACAACCAGCAGGTCTCACCCTGAGGAAGACCAGGAGAGGGCGGGGCTTCAGTCCAGCTCTCCCATGGTAAACCAGGCTTCTGGGTTTCCTGTCACTCCTCCTTGTTGCTTCCAGGCCAAATCCACAAGCAATGGAGAAAGAAAGAAAAGCCTATGGGGCATTCCTAGGCGGCCCACTGTTTTCCTGGAATGGAGATCACTAAATAATCCAAGTGTCACTGGGAATAATTCCCATGTCACGGGGAAAAAGAAATCTCTCAGTTCTCAGCTGGAAAAATCGAAGCCTCACTGCAATCGGTTCCTTGACCCCTACTGGGACAGAGAAGAGGGAGACAATGCTGCTGGTGTCCTCACAGAGCACTGAAGGCTTTAGAACCAACCCCCCCCCCCACTCAGGTTATGCAAACTATTAAAGGCCATACTGCAGCAGGCAAGCAAGAGAGGGCTTTTCCTGAGAAGGTCGTTATCATTAAGGTTTCTTCCACAGGGCCTTTAGGAAACTTAGCAGGTGATATGTTTAAACTAACATGCTTGCTGTTTTGCTGTTCATTACCAGGAGAGAAATACAAATTTAGAGGTTGGATATACTGCTCTGAATGGCTGCACTAGCAAGATGGGCGGAAGGTCAGGTGTCGCTCTCAAGGTGCCTTCATCTTAGGAGAGAACCACACCCATTCCTACAAGGTCACTCTCCTGACCTCCACACATGTTCCCCATCAAACAAGTAAGTTAAATGTAAAAGAACTTTCTAAAACGAGTGGAAAGGCAAAGCTGAAAGAAAACGTTATTTTCCTTTCTTTCTGCATATTTTTTTAGACTCTTGAGGATTGTTTTCCAACACAAAGCCTACTCTCTTGTGGACATTTATCACTATTACGTCATCAAATTTCATTAGGGTGGATGCTGACACAAACCCCTTCTCTACAAAAACTTTTACCATGCTGCCGAGGACAAATCAGACTGCTTTTCACAGTAAGTCAGCCTGGCGGGCCGGCCACCACCAGTGGCGTTTGAAGCAGCAATGTCTTTTCCTCAGGGTAGTCTTGTATCAAGATAAATATTATGATTGCACAGACCCTGCATTTGTTATGCTCGTATAATATAGCCTGGGCTACAGTTCAAATTCCAGGCCAGCCTGGGCTATACGGCCAGACTCTGTCTCAACAACAAACCTGGCCCTGAGGCAAGGACAGTGGAACTAGAATTAAGACACACTTCTTTTGCTGGACATGGTGGCGCACGTCTTTAATCCCAGCACTCAGGAGACAGAGGCAGGCAGACCTCTGTGAGTTCAAGGCCAGCCTGGTCTACAGAGCAAACTGCAGCACAGGCAGGGCGGATACAGAGAGAAGCCCTGTCTTGAAAAAACAAAGCAAAATAGAATTTAAATAAAATAAAAATAAGACACGCTACTCTCGAGCATCGTCTTAAAAATAAGACCCCTGTCCAAAAGAGCAACAAGTCCAACCCCAACGGACATTCTTAAGGGTGCATAATGATTTGGCCCTTGACCCTATGAGCACAACTGCTCCAACCCTCTAATGATTTCTCAGCAGGCCCCATTTACCTGTTCCACTTCAAACACTAACATGCCCATTAAATCCAGGGTTGACACAAACCGATCTTGATGCGTTCTTAATGCATAATAAATTAATTTAAGAATAAATAAAAAATTTTAAATAAAATAAATATAGAGGTATGCACACATGGAATGGACTATCTTGATTAAATACAGAACCAATAATATTCATAGCCAAAATCGTTCTAGCTTTAAGAAAAAGCTGGGGGCGGTAATTTTATCTTCTGACGTGTATGCATGTGGTGGATTTCCCACTTGATGTGCACTGGAATGAGAAGGGCTACAAGCAGGAAGAGGAAAACACAAGTCTTCAGCATTCACCGTGAGAAACAATATGTTCACAACCTAGAAGAAATGCTAGGAGAACCGTTTATACATGACACAACATAGCGTAGACGTTACAAAATGGATACATGTGGGGGCTGGAGCCATGGCTCAGTAGTTAAGAGGGTTATGAGCCCTGGCTGTTCTTCCAGAGAACCTGGGCTCAATTCACAGCACCCACAAGGGAGCTCACACAGCCACTGCAACTCCAGCTGCAGGAGGCCCGACCCCTTCTTTTTCCCACCTATGCGGGCACTGCACACATGTGGTGCATACACGTAAATTCAGCGGAGGCACGCAGACACATACACAATAAATCTGAAGAGCTGCCTGGAAAAACAAGCTTTGAATTCTCCGTGTTTACAAACACATGGCAATTTTCAATTCTTGAAAAACTGATTCTCAACTCAAACAAACAAACAAACAAACAAACAAAAAAAAAAAAGAAAAAAAGAGAGCATTCTCTTCCATGACATCCGTCATTATTACAAATAAACAGGACAGTAATTATCACCAGGTATATGCAATGTCTTTACAAGCCAGCGCCCTGTGATCGGAACAAGCGCACTTGTCTCTCTCCAGGGAAAGTGTGTCGTTCCCACAAAGGCTCTGGGGACATCAGTGGCACCGGGTGCCACCTCTGTGCCTCCTCACTGGGCTGTCCCAGGCCTTAATCAGTGCTAGAACCTGCAGGTATTTAATCACCAGGGGCAGCTCATCCACTGCATAGTCTACTGGTGACAATCGCTTTCTGAGCTGCGTGGAGATTCAGATCCAGGCTGACAGATACCTGCTAATGTCAAGTCACCCTTTGACAAGCCGGGGGGGGGGGGGGGGGGGCCTGAAACTCTCCTCGGCAACTCCCTGGCAATTTGGAAGTTACAACAGGAAATAGATGATTAGGACTATAAATCAGCAACATTTGGAAACCCACGTATACAATGTCTAGTGTTCAATCTCTAGCACCCACATAAAGAGGGCAGCACATGTCTGGGCCCCTGTGCTAGGGAAGAGGGTGCAGAGGCAGGGCAATCCCTGGAACTTAGTTCAGTGAGAGACCCCGTCACACACACACAAAAAGTTGTCAACCTCTGGTGCGCGTGCATTCACGTGTTACTGGGGACAGGAAAGGCCCCACATGAGATACTCTCCATAGTCTTCCAGGCACAGAGTTAGGACGGTCCAGCTGGACACACTCCAAAGCAGCCCGTTCTTTAAAACAGACTGCACAGCCCTGCGCGATTAATAAACGCCTTGTACAAAGCAACAAGCGCCTCAGAAGGGACAGGATTCCAGGCAGCCCTGAGCAGACTGCTGCCATCAAGGTCTCGTTCCATAAACACTCAACAAGTTTTCAAGGGAAACGCAGGCAATTAGCAGCAGAGACCGAGAGGCTCAAGGGCAAGAGACAGCACAGGCCGCCAGTGTGGGGCTTGTTCGGGGATCCAGATTCTGCGCAGGGACTTGGCTGGACACTGTGTTATCTCCCAACGTGGCGGCTCACCTGAGCTACCTTCAACAATCTGCCTATTTATTATTTCATGCTCCCTTTGCAAACTCTCCGTGTTAGCTGCCGGAAAGAATTTAGCATGCCGTCCCTTCCAGAAAAATACTAAGTTCAACACGCAACAGGAAGACAGCAGCAGAGACACTCCCACTGAGTTGACAGTAACTGGACTGTACAGAAACAAAAGCCACGACAAAGCCCTGTAGGGCTGAGCCCAGAGTCAGTCACCCCTGCCTACCTACCATTAAATAATGGTAGACACTGTGTGCATGGATTAGGGTCATCGGGGGAGATACTGAGTCCCACTGAATTTGTAGCTCAGAGAAGTGACAAGTTTGAGAATTTATTATATGTGTATGGCCATCTTGCCTGCAAGTGTGTCTGGAGGTTGCAGAGGTCAGAAGGGGATCCAATCCCTAGAACTGGAGTTACAGACAGTTGTGAGTGCCAGGAACTGAACCTGGGTCCTCTGCAAGAGCAGCAGCCAGCGTTCATAAAAGCTGAGCCATCTCTTCAGTCTAACAACAACAAAAACTTTCTAGCGTAAGATTGTGCAACATTTATTTGAACTCACTAAAATTTTACCGTTTCTTCGGAATTCAATTTGTATTTTGTCCCAAATCTGGCAACCTTACGATGGTAACAGTCATAAAAATAGAAGTTAAGTACTTTTGACCAGTGCCTTGCTCCCAGCCAATGGGTACTGAACAGGGTACCTTTACCACCTGTTTCTTTTGCCTACAAGATGGGACCATCGCGTGCCACAGCCACCTTGCAGATGTGACATGAGACCCAAGTGACAATAACTCAACACCAGCAGTAACAATGCAAACAAGGCCTCTAGAGGTGCTAGGGCCCATTGGGAGCTCCCTGAGGAACGCATGCCATCTTCACCAAGATTTTTGGTATTTTTTGCTATTGAAGTCGCGTGGGATTCCATGGCTCTAGGCTTCTACTATTCAATAGCTGACAAGGATGTATTCGGGTACAGCTGGGCTCTAGGCAACATGCTTTTTAATTTACTACTATCTAAATAAAAATATAATTAAAAGCATGAAAGATACTCAACTAGATGCTCTTATTACCATTAGGGGACAGGAAGGACAGTCCCGGGGATGGCTTGAGTGTAATCAGAGGAAGCCAGCCAGCTCTTGCCGAGCCCATGCATGTAGGGTAAGAGAGAGTGTGGGCAGAGAACGCCATTCTTAAGAAGGGTGCAACCAAAGGACCAGCGCTCTGTGGGGGAAGAAGCTATAAAAGGCCATTTGTGAGTTAACTAACCATACACTGACAAAATTAACCTTGGCGTGGACAAGGAATTTGCTTGAATGGAAAGGAAGGACAGAGCTCAGAGAAGCTGAAGGGGGAAAATAGCAGGGGGCTAAGTACCAAATCAAAAACGTGTAAAAGAAACCACCAGCAGATGGCTAATGTCCTCAAAGGCCGAGTCTGTGCTCAGACCGCATGGTGGGCCTCTCAAATGGGAGGGGCAGAGATGCGTGAGAGTCCAGATCTCACTTTCATGGAACTAAAAATCACTTTAAAAAGTAAAATTTTAGGCCAGGTGGTTTAAAATCTAGCACTGGAGAGGTAGGGGAAGGCAGATCTCTGAGTTCGAGAACAGCCTGGTTTACTCTGCATATTTCAGGATAGCCAGGACTCCACAGAGAGACCCTGTTTCAAACAAAACAAAAAACCAAATACATTTACTTGCATGAGCATTTTGCCTACATGTATGTATACCACATGTATACACTGACCACAGAGGAGAGAATGAGGATATCAGATCCCCTGAACCTGGAACTACAGATGACTGTGGGGTCTCCATGTGGGTGTGGGGAACTGAACCCGAGTCTTCTAGAAGAACAGCCAGTGTTCTTAACCACTGACTCAACTCTGCCACCCCAGACTTTATTTTTAAAGATAAATCTAAACCTGCATTGATAAGCCTCCAAGCACATGATGCTTGTCCAGATAATACACTGTTTGGTAATTATTTTTCTTCTAGATAATTACTCATTCCTAAAGTGTGCACACACGTCACACACACACACACACACACACACACACACACACACACACACCTATACACAAAACATAGCACTGTCTGTGATGCAAGGTTGACAGGTGCTCCGGGATTTTTAAGGAAGGGTCCTCGGACTGGCGGACGGTGGGCACAGATGTGGATTTACCAGGCTCTGTTTAGTGTTGGTGCCTAGACAGGGAGCTGGCAGCAAAGTTCCTGCTTCACTAATTACATTCTTTTCCAAAAGTTCACCCTGCCTGGGTGTCCAGGTAATTGCAATTAAGCCAGAAATCTAGTAATTAGAAGAAACTCAAGTGCCCTGCCAGGAATAATCCACTTCCTCTTGACGTGCTGCCCACAGAACTAACTCTCTTGGAAGGGACAGAAGCTGATGTGAGTGGCAGTTAAGATGTTGATTAAGCACCACGATGAAATGAACAGCAACGCTACTCTACTGTTCCCTCTAACCTAGGGTATCTCATTTAAACTAGAGAGTGTTCTGTGAGTCTGGAACCCTCACTCATCGGCAGCAACCCGTGGGCACACACTCCTCCCCCTCCCCACCGCCATCTTTCTCAGGCAGGCCCTTCATGGCTACTCTGTAGTCTCGCAGTAGGACTGGAGGGTAACAGAAATGAAGGACCATGAGGGTCTCCCTCCTAAGCCCAGTGCTGTTCAAAGCCTGTTTCACTCAAAGAAACTGAACGCTGCATGAGCGAGTCCCAGAAAGAGTCTGCAACCCAGAAACAAATATTCTTTAACCTGCTTCCATTAGGAAGTCATCTCCATCCTTAACAAACCTCATGCTCTCTGCATCCCACTGCAGATTTACGGATGAATTCATCCACTAGGAGATAAAGTTTTAAGGCAGGGAGACAGGAACAAGAGCGCTGCTATATTATATCAGCCCGGGTTTTTTTTTTTTTTTTTTTTTGCAATGATACAGCTTATCTGAATCTTCATCCAAACCAAATACAAATGCCAATTTTCTAAACACCCATTTTCTCATTTGCTCTAAAAAGCTTAACACCACACTCCATGGACACACCATCTCCAACGTCTTTGGTATACCAATAGATACTACACCATGGATGAATGAAAACCTCCATTTTCAGACTCAGCTTAGTAAAACACCAAGCAGCATGCTCACCCTCACCAGAACTGACTCAGAGGCCCTGCAATGCCTCCCTGTCCAAGGCCACACGTGTGTCCTCCTTGGTACCTGTGGCATCGCGGAGGCCCTAACACGGCCGCCTTGTCCTGGCCGCACTGCGTAAACCGCACTGCTATGAGGGAACCCTCCAACCACACTTGGTCCTGGTGCCCCCTGCACACAAGGCGGGGCAGTGGGTCTTCTCCCTTAAGCATGGGGCTTGCTGCTCTCCAGCATCGACAGGGGCCACCCTTCAGAGGCACAAGGAACACGGAAGACAAGCACAGATGGCTGGAGGAGTGGCTGCCCCTACTACTTCAGAGTAAGTCCCAAGCCGAGACCCGGACAGGGTAGTGCAAGGAAGACTGGGTAACAGATCGCAGTCTGCAGGGGAACTAGCAGCTCGCTGTCCACACCACAGATGCCGTCTTTTAACTGCAGCCTCCCAGTGAGGACTAGATCCGTAATACTCCATTAATTTAATTAAATTAATTCCATTAATTTAATATTCCATTAAAACTCAAAAAGTTCTAAGAAGGAAAAGAAAAACAATGCATGCTGACATTGGAAGTTCATTTAGGAGTCACAAACATCCACGCCCGTCACAGAGTGGCCTATTTGTGTTTGGCCTATCTCACACAAACCCTTCCCGGCTTTTCTTTTGACCTGAGAATCAAGTTCAGGAACTATTCCATTTAAATTTCTGACACATTTTCCAAATATGAATAATTACAAAAATACTATTAGACCTGCTTCAAGCCTTCCTAGTTATATGCTTAGCTTCATGGAGCAACTCTACAGAAGGGAACTCAAATCAAGTACACAGAAATCCTATTTAAAATACGTAATTTTCCTTTAAGTTCATTCTGCAAGGGGCCAGATGACAGCTGAGGTAAACACACATCTAAGTGTAACCCTGAGTTTTAATGAGGGGGGGAAAAAGGTAGTTTAAAATTTTAAAAGAATATATACTGTATTATATGTGTTTACTCAAAGAACTTAAGAGAGTACATAAATTATTTAGAATAAAAAGTTAATTCTGCCAGGAGGCAGAGGCAGGCAAGCAGGCAGATTTCTGTGAGTTTGAGGCCAGCCTGGTTTACCATGTGAGTTCCAGGACAGCCAGGGCTACAGAGAGAAACCCTGTCTCAAAACCAAAACAAAAAAACAGAACAGAGAATTTCATTGGCTCTTTTTATATGTTCCAAATGAGTATCCAACATCAAAACTCCAAATATCTTTTTTTAAGCACTGATAACTTTTCCTCCTTGGCAACTCAAGTCTCCACAGCAGTGGCTCTCAACCTTCCTAATACTATGACCCTTTAGTCAGTTCTTCATGTTGTAGAGACCCCCAACCACAAAACTGGCTACCATATAACTGTAATTTTGTTACTGGTATGAGTGATGATGTAAATATCTGATATGCAGGGTATCCGATTTGCAACCCCCAAAGGGGAGGTGGTGCCACCCACAGGTTGAGAACCACTGCTCTATGGCTAAGCAAACTTCATTTCCTCCTCCTTGCTGGGCTGTGCAGACTTCCAGAGTTCACCAACATGGCCAAGGGAGGAAGAGACAGAAGCCACCAGCACTTGTGGATGGTAGCATTGAGAGCAGAACCACAGAACACCAGACAGCTTAAGCGCTGCACGGGAGTCTGTGCGGGGCTGCACGGGAGTCTGTGCGGGGCTGCACGGGAGTCTGTGTAGGTGGGGCTGCCATGAGGCAGAGAGCTGCAGATCTATCTCCAAGAACTGAGTACGGCTGCTGGCTGACTATAGCCACAGAGGAGAATTGGAGCAACCAGTGATAAAAACCCAGCCTCCTTGGTCCTGTTAGAGCTGCTTTCTGAGATCCCGAGCAGAGGATGCAGGCACCAGCCACCTGGCCCACAGGCACAGTGGCACAGAGGATGAGTACCGTGCTAATGCTTCTGATTTTGCCACAAGCAGAAATGACCCGTCAGATCACCCAGCACCAGAAGGTATAGGTGGTGTGCCTATCTCTTCCACTACCGCATTCTACAGTAGCTCGTTAGGAACCTTTCCCACAGCACAGGCAGCAGCCCCAGGTGAGAAGGAAGATCCTTTGGTCAGCATACTCTCATGAGACCCGGTTCCTAGTTTGTGGTGTGGCTAAAATAGGTTGCCTAACTCTTCATATTCACTGCAGCTAGCACTAAATCCCCAAACGAGATCAGAACCCTCTGGTACAGAGTTAATACATCCACACATTAAAAAAAAACAAACTTCTGTTAGCCCAGAACCATTATAAACGATATTATTATCAGCTCAGAACAAAGGCAGCAATCACTAACTGAGCAGTAAGATACACAGTGATGCTGATGGAATGTAAGGAAGCTGGCTCTATGTTGCTTCCGGTGGCTCTATGTTGCTTCCGGTTACAAAGCTCTTTCATGTACCAGCATTTTGCAAAGGGAAGAACTCAGTTTAAGGCAAAGAATGGGACAACACACAGTCCCTGACATACAATTCTTTAACCATTAACCAAATTTATAGTGAGACATATTCCATCAAGCAAACTGCAAAAACCTATAGAATATGCTTTTTAAAAAAAAAAAAAAACATATAAAACAAAGCAAACCTTTTGTGAGGTAAGTTCTCAAAGAAGTTCAAGTTCAAGTGAAAAATTGGTGAAGATTAAGACACAAAGTTGCAGCATCCAATAATTGCCAGGTTGGGGGGGGGCGGCTTGTATTTCTTTTCAGCACAAAAGGGAGCAGGTTACCCACGAGAACAGTCAGATTGTGGACGGCATTCCCGGGGTAGCTGCACTGTTTTCTTTCTGAAACGTGGCACAGCTCAAGCTTTCAGTTTTTGGTATGATTTGGGTTCGTCTTTACTCTGGTCATATAATCCTAAAATCTTTAAGGCTGCCTGCCGGCTGATTTCCTTTTGCTTTTCTATTTTGACTCACAAGATTCTGTTACATAGCTCTGAGAGTCCATTTTGGGATCCCAAAGATATCAATAGAATGTTTCAGACCGAAGCTTTACTTTGTTTCAGGTCAAATACAGAAAACAAAACAAGCAAGTAAGCATACAACAACAACAAAGGAAAAGCGGAGGGAGGGAGGGAGGGAGGGAGGGAGTGCTCATTATACTGAGGAAGGCCATTGGCCACCAGGAACCTTTTTTGGGGGCAGAAGGCAGCCGCATCTTCAGATGTGTGATTTTGTACAGACCCTCTGGGTGGGCTGAGAGCGCCTTCTAGGTCAGTCTGCTGAGTCAGCAGACTGAAGCGTGGCTGGCTGCACAGAACCGAACCACGTGCAAAAGCTACCACCTTCATTTCAACAAAACCAGCTCTGAACACGACTAAAACCACGCAAGGCACCATCATACAAACAACCATGTAAGTGCCAAGACAGTCATTTAAATACTGTTGAGAAACGTGGGTGTGACAATGGGAAACAGCATGAAAAGGGAAATTTACACTCTTTCCTGTGTTCCCCCACCCCCAAGAAAATCTAACACCTAACTGGCTCATAAGGACACAGCACGGAGTACCCCAACTCTGTCACTCAAGAATTATCTGTACACTCTCTCACTAATTATATTATTGCGTTCTCCCGGTATTATAAATATTCATTCTTCTTGGTCTCCCTGCTTGCAATGATTCAGAAACAGGCACACAGACGGCAGATGCTCGAGGCTCCCCTTTGGAAGATGTGAACTCAGAATCCCTGCACATTACATTCAGCAGGGGTTGACACTGTAAATTTAAGAGTTCACAAATCATAAATATTGCCATCTAAGGTAAAAATGATTCTATGATTGTTTTTGCTTAATACAGAACATTTTGTATATCCTCGTTCTGCTTATTTACCGAGCTCTAAGCTACATTTTTGTTCATTTTTCAATTGATAAAACAAGATCCTGAGGATACAGTCGCCTTAGCTCATTCTATTTGCTGCCTTAGTTTAAGGCACATTTTCCTTTTTTCCACAGCCATAAAGAAACTCATTTCTAATTCATCCGTTCGTTCAGCTTAACCTCTCTTCTCAGCAATTAAAGCACCCTGCGCATCCCTCATCTATCACACAGCCAGCTAAATAATGCATTGCGTCCCCCGCTCATCTTTTATCATCCCAAATGACAGGTATTAGCATATCTCCCCAGTCAATTACAGTGCAGCAGAGTAATCACAGCATAATTGGGCGAAAGCCACTCTAATCAGCAGCCCTGCAAACGCAGAATAAAAACTGAGTGGCAGTTCAGACGGGCCTTGCTCTTGTCCATGACTCCAGCCAACAAGCCTGGCAGACCTCCATTTCCTTCCCTTCAGAGCTTACCCTTTGGGGAGGTCAAGTTCTCCACGTATCCTCGGTATACAAGAGAACATGGGCACGTACGAATGCAAGCTTCACCACTCGGTGAGCGACGTGCATGCCTGCCTGGTCTGCTCCTACCTGGCTTGTGATGGCCGCACAGGCTCTGACACAGCGCATTATGCGTTTCCACAGGTGCTGAGAAGCAGAGCTCACTTCGTGAGTGTGATGGTAGCAGATATTCCAGTTCATGCCTGAGATTAATTTTTATAAAGGTTATTACTGTCAAACCTGCAGACCTTTGAGTATCATCCACACAATAAAGAAATACTTTTTGTGTCAAATAACCAGGGCCTCTCAGCTCCTTGCTAAATCACTCCTTTATCACAGGGAGAGCATTTCTAAGCTTGACAACTGTTGTACTCTTGTTGCAGCACATAAAATAAATCTCTAAATTCACAATGTTACACTGTTCACACAGTCACATAACTGGAGAAACTTAGCTTTGCTAAGCCGGTTAAGACCCGAGTGAGGCAAAATATGAGTACACTTTGAGAAACTTAAGTAAAGTAACAAACTTGAGACCTAGTTAACATGTTTATACAAATTCCAAGAAGTTCGATTATCTTTAAGACACTTCCTAAAATTGTATTAATTTTACTATGTCTAACATACACTAGCCAATCAAAGGCAATACTTAATTATCATGTTAAATAACATATGTTCACTAACTATTTCATTTTTCATCTCCCTCTCCCCACAATAAGAAGCAACTAACTCTGAAATGGACATTTCCTTAATGGAGAGGTGGAGGGAAGTTGGGCGTTTCTTTCACAAAGGACATGACTTGCTAGGGAGCATCCAGTTAAGAGCTTTAAACCGCTAAATGGAGCTGGCAGGGACAATGTACAGTTTCTATACATAACATTCCGAGCCACAAGGAACCCAACTCAATCATGTTGGCACTTCTCTGACCTTCCACACCCCTCACAGATCCAACTAAACTCATACACTGCAGACAGCAGAGTGAGCAGCTATGCCAGGAAGGCCACACCTGAGCCTGACTGTCCCTGGTGGGCGGTGAGGGGAATTGCATGTGTTCTGACACACGTGGACACATAATCATTGGCATTTGTTATGGGAGTATCGTTGAATTAGCGATGGTAAATCTTTGGCTTAACTTTTCAATCAGTGTAGTGAAGGCACACCAGATCTCAGTAACGTACACACTATTATGACAGCAAGGTGAACAAGTATATTTGTCACTTCTGTTTTAGAGTTCTGAGAGTTTTCAAACAGGATTCTGTGACAGTCCAACCCCTTAATACATATGAACACACGATAGCAACCACACACGATGGAAAAGCCAACTGCTTGAAGAGGAGACAGAACTAGAAAAACAAATACTTCCCGGCCTTTGCTCACTATATCTTTTAATCCGTTAGGAAATGCTTTCTCTTTATTACTGCTTCAAGAACTTCCCTGGCCTATCTTTGAAGTGTGCTCCACGGGAGACAATGCTTCAGTTATAAAATGATAACTTTATTTCTTATTTGGGACTAAGTTTTATGAGGATTTATCAAAGACGTGTCTGGTCTATAAGTATTAACTCAACAAGTCATTCTTAGGCCTGCTCAGATCTGACTTTTCAAAACCATCCACTAATAATACAGTCTTTAATTCATGTAAATGTTCTACTTGGCTCCGAGCATCTTCTAACATATTGGCTCTTTCAACACCAGCCACTTTGACATTCTCAACTGACTTGAAGATACTGACATAGCTTGGGAAGAAGCCAGCTTTAAGTCATGACGAGGGGAGGGAAAGGGCCATCACCATCTAAAGAAACAGAGCTGGACTCAGCTTGGCACTGGAGAGAAGCTAAAAGATGCACAATCAAAGCTGGCAGCCGCCTTCCCCAGGATCTTGCCTTTCTCCTGCCTAGCATCACTGTAAGCAGCCTCCCGATTATTGACATGGTTACAGCAACACCATCCGGGGCCCCAAACCCTGCCTCTAACTGTAATAAATGTTTGGAGGAGGTGATAGAAGATACGTGTCTTTATTACTGCTAGAAAATTAAGCCCTCAAAAAAATACTGCTAAGTACATGTCCCCAGAGAAAGACAGAGTCAGTCAGACTCCAAAACTACAGGAGGAAACAAGCTCCCATTGCTGCCTCTCTGTTAAGACCCTCTTTGAGAACCACAGCGCCCGAAAGCATGCTGAACTCCAACCGCCTTTTTTGCAAAACTGAATAGAATCTGACCAAGGGGGCATGAACTGTCCTGTGACATGGCCTCCTCTGCTTACTTTGTGCCTCAGCATCGTTGGTAAAAGGCACAGTTAAGTACTGCGGTATTTACCAGTCTCAGGGCAGGTACCGAGCAATCAGCCCACCGATCCAGTGCCTGCCACCTCCCAGACTGGGAAAGAAAATCCTCCCAGAAATGGAGTGCCCGCCACACTTCAGAACCACTGGGTCATGCTAGTTCTGGGTTCTCGTATATTGTAAACAGACATTGGAGAAGCAGTGCATGTCATTGTCAAGGCTAAGTCATCAACTGCGTAGTTTTCTGCCATGGCAACACTACCCGTCATGGCAACACTATATACAACTTGTGAAGTCCAGTACTCTAAAAAAGTGTACACATAGCTGCGATGAGCAATTAAAAAAAATGATTCCACTGTTTGCTAGGAGTAAATCATTCATAGAAGGCTAACGCGCTGGATGAAGCATCGTCAGCTCTGGATGGTTTTTACACCGTAAAACTGACAGTTCTGTAAGACTCAGTCTAATGCAGTCTGGGCTTGGAGGGCTACGAGGGAACCCTGTGAAAAAGCACTCGCCTGGGAGCAGGCTCTCAGGTTCTTGTCCTATTTTGCTACTAGAGAGGACCTAAAATAAGTGGCGTTACCTCTCAGCCTTCCTCACCGTGGAAACGTTGAGATTAATATTTTTGGTTGCTCTTTCTCTTTGAGAAAATGAAAGATAACTGAACAAGACTCTAGAATCAGTCAAGCCAGCTTTTAAGAAATCTGAAAAGAAGACAAAGCTGGAACAAAAATGGAATTCCTATCCGTGGCCTCTTTTAAAGCCTTTTGCCTGACTTTACTGAATAAGATGTGTGTGCAGATGAAAACACATTTCTATTTCCCCCTAAGACACGGAGACTGTCTTAGACTGGCGGACAGAATAGTGTGGACAAGGAGAAGATTTCGCTTAATGAACACAGGAAGCCTGTTGTAAAGGCCCTGGGGAAGATGGCTGTCAGTAAAGTACCCATCGTGCAAGCATGGGATCGTGAATTCCGATCTCCAGCCCACAAAAACCCAGCTGCAGGGCACTTCTCCAGTCCTAGCACCAGGAAGGCCGACACAGGTAGATTCCCGGAGCTTACTAGTCAGCTAGCACAGCTGATTTGGTAAGCTCCAGGTTCAGTGAGAGATACCATCCCAAGAGAGAGAGAAACTGTAGGCAGAAGACATCTCATGTTGACCTCTGGCCAGTGTGTCCCTGCGTGTTTTGTGTACAAAAGAACTAAAGGCCCATAGAGCCTACAGCTGACAATAAGGCTAGTGACAGCTAGAAACCAATTTGCCTACCTTATACTGGGGAGGGAGGGAGAGGAAGGGAAGGAGGGAGAGACGGAGAGAGACAAAGAGACGGAGAGAGACACAGAGACAGACTGAGCTCGACTCCTAGACACGGAGTCTTTATTGAGTTAGCAGACAAAAACTCTACACCATACTGAATACAAAGCTCGAAATTAGGTAAAACCCTAACAGCTCTCAGACACCCACCCCCTTCCCCACGTCACTAAAATCTCACGGCCAGGTATCAGCCCAGCACTTGGGAGGCAGAGACAGAAAGATGGCCAGCCTGCTCTATAAGGCCAGCCTAGTCTATATGGCCAACTTGTCAGAAAGGGTACATTATGAGACCTTGTCTCAAAATCAAAATCAAAGCAAAACAAAAAATTCCTTTTAACACGTGTTCTTTTACTTTCTGAACTTCAAATCATCTGTCCTCAGAATTTTTATTTTATATTCAAGCCTCCCTATGATGCCAGAGTTGAAAAACAAGTTAAAATGGCCCCTAATAAGAGATTAAATATAATAAGCAACACTGCATCCAAACAGCATAGGTGAATATAAACAAAACACATCTCCCAATGGTAAGGCAATTCTGGCTTAGAATGGGCCTGCAAGTGTCTGAGCCACCAGCAGATGCAAAGGCAGAAGTCAGGAAGAAAGAACAGGGATTCCCAGACCTGCTGAGGTGCTGGTTCCCACCTGAAGCTTTACCCCTATACTTTATCATTCTAAATTGGGCTGGACGACCAAAACAACAAGGGACGAACTTGGTTCTCTGTCCCGCTACGATTTCTAACAGATGTCAGGATCTCAGTTAAATTAAAAACACCAAAGCAAAGCCTTCATATCGGGTCCCATGAACTTGCAAGAACTTCAAAAGAAAGTGCTTGCGGCTTGATTTTAACAGCATTACTACGCAAGCACCGCTCTGATCACAGCCCCATCCACGGTGCTGCCCAGGAAATGCGCGGGAAGAGAGCAAGAGCGGGGAGGAGGGGTGGGGGGGGGCGCAATGCTAATGTAACTTCAAAGGAAAGCGAACGGCATCTGTCTCTAACACCAGCGTGCTTTGTAGGTGGACGCGACAAGACCCAGAACCTCACGTCGCTCAACCAAACATTCTAAACCACAAGTATGGCACTGGCGGCCCAAGATACATACAGTTTGTCCAGTGACTATCTAATGTAAGCGCCATCCTTATCACACTCTGCTTGCCAGCATGCTGCTAGGATTATGGAGTCCTTTAGTCCTCTACCTTCTCACGCCCAGTTGCTAGTCATCGGCTCTTCGGTGAGTGTCACAAAACTGGTCTGGGACCTTTACTGTGGGAGTGAGTTGGCTGACAGAGTTCACTGACCATGGACATGCTCTCTGTGCCCTGGGCCAGTGTGGCCACCACTAGCAGGCTAGCTACTGAAGCGTTGCTGGCCAAACTCAAGGGGTGATCTTTAATTTGTGTTATTGTGCATTATTTTGAATTTGCATGGCTACATGGGCGATAAGTCATAGATCCAATGTCCAGAATGAACACTGAGCAGAGAGGTTGCTCTAAGAGGCTTACCATCCAGAAGGACTGAGAAGAAACGGACTTCTCCTTTGTTGTGAGCTGGTCAGAGGACAAGCACGCGCTTTACCCCGTCCTTGCTAGGGTCAGAGGGAAGTAGTCACTGCTGCTTTCTCCTCACCCGTGACATTACTAAAACTCCTTATATATGGGGGAGGTGAGATGTCGACTATTTTCCAAAGAGTTTATGATGTCCAGGCTGAAATACACTCAGATGCAACTTCAATTGTGGGCAAATGCAATCTCTAGCCTATGCAGCTGTTCACAATTAAAAATATCGTATTTTGAGAAAACAAACTAAAGTTCACTTCTCCTGCTTTACAGGTCAATCCCTTTGTTGTTTGTAACTTTTAAGTGAAACTTAGAATCCCCTCTGGTCTGTAAAACACAACAGATTCAGTTGTTCTTACTCCTGTCTGCATTCCTGAGGCAAACACTAAACACACACAGCACAGGTAGGTCTGTGAATGAAAGAACACCGTCCATTATATACACTACTGTAGACCGTGACTAACACGTGTATATAAATTAAGCAGGATCAACCCCGACCTGCTAGCTTTCCAATCAACTCTCCACACCCAACTGCCTCTGAACACTCAGAGGGTAGCAGCCTTCCTCCGCGTGGGCTCTGAGGCGCAAGTGACAAGTGCCACACTCTGTGTGGACCCAAGTGAGGGAGACAGGGACGTAGCGGTGCTGTGCTAACAGACAATGCATTCACTTTCAGCAATCACAACCGTTACACAATCAGAACTCTCGAGTAATCATTAAGACGCATTTCCTGTTAACCACGCGAGCCAATATGAATAGAAAGCAAGGCACAAAGTGGTCTCTAAGCGAACAATCCCGCTGGGGACAAAAGGCCACATAATAGAACTGGGCCAGGCCACATCACGCCATCTCTCCTACACAGAGGAGGGAGAAAAGAAAGCGGCTCAGGAGAAATTCTGAATGAGCTGCGAAGGCAGTGAGGGCTGCAGGCCCAGAGGCAGTACTCAACAAACACAGAAGCAGCAGAGAAGCCAGGAGGAGCAGGCCGCCTCTGTCGGGGGGGGGGGGGGGGAGGCTGACTGCGATTCAGAGAGGCGAAGGGAAGCGTTCTCAGCAAAGGTAGAGAGTGACAGCCCCAGAGCAAGACAGAGGGAGGAGATGGCGTGCTCAGGGTCGGGCACATGGAGACAATGCGATGGCCATGTTGGACTTAGAGGCCATGCTTCTCTCCAATGATGTGCCTAAAAAGTGATATGTGGGGGTAATCACATTCAGGATTTATTTGAAGACCCTACTCTGGGTTACTCTAGCTTATTTGACCTTTCCTACTTCAGAGTAATCAATTTGAGGTGTCCCAAACAAGTACAAAAAAAAAAAAAAAAAAATTACTGCCAAAATAATATAGAAAGCAGAATGGTAAGAAGGAAGTGTGTGTGTGTGTGTGTATGTGTGTTTGTGTGTGTGTGTTTGTGTGTGTGTGTTTGTGTGTTTGTGTGTGTGCACGCGCACCACACATCAAGTGCCAGGAACTCTAGGGAACCACGAGAAAGTAATGGCACCAGCAAAGTCCTCCATTGGTGTCCACTTTCTAGGAAAGGCTTACGTGACCTCGGGAAGACCAGAAGATGGGACCCTGGGACCAACAGCAGGGTTAACCCTGAAGACTACAGAAGGCCGGGCTGGGTGCGGGACCGACCGCAGACACACAGCAAAGGCAGGGATACATCACTCAGATTATGGACTTCAGAGATCGTGTGAGCCTGTCCCTCAGGCAGGCAGGCGGAAGGAGAACCCCAGCCAGAAGTGCCCTGACCCCTCGTGGGGCCCCGTGCACACTGTTCGGCTTACTATTCTTTTTCTTTTGGTTTTTCCAGACAGGGTTTCTCTGTAGCTTTAGAGCCTATCCTGACACTCGCTCTGTAGACCAGACGGGTCTTGAACTCACAGTCATCGGCCTGCCTCTTCCTCCTGAGTCCTGGAATTAAGGGCCTTGTGCCAGCAACACCCGGCTGCTTCCCATTCTTTCCACCATCAGCACATGCGCCTAGACTCCATGCCCACATGCATTATTTATTTATTGATTTGTTTATTTATGGGGGGGGTGCATATGCACCATGGTCAGTAGACAACTTGAAAGAACTGGTCCTCTCCTTCCACAATATGGTTTTCAGGGAGGGAACTCGGGTCCTCAGGCTTGGTGGCAAGTGTCTTTACCCACTGAGCCATCTTGCTGACCCCTGTGATATATCATAAACTGTTTATGCCAAGTATTATTTTTTGTAAGAGTCCATTTCAAAAATTATGAAAAAGGACTAAAAACAAAGGTTTTCTTTTTCAAAAGAATGTAACAACCAAACAACATATCAGGGTTATTCCTAAAACTATTTTGCTAGTGGAATTATATTACTGTCAAGCAGTGCCAGAAGTTTCCTCTAGGCACTGCCTTGTACAGGACAGGACAGAAATGTTCACGGCCTCCTTTACCATTACGCATACTAGTTCATTTGGAGAGACGTTTAAGGGTATGCTCTGGAGTAAGGGAGGTGCAGTGACTCAATCCTGTAGCACCAACACTTGGGAGGCTAAGGCAGGAGAATCACAAGTTCAAGGCCAGCCTGAATGGGCTTCAGAGTGAGTCCCAGGAGTAAGAAGGAGGGGTATTACCCGCAGGGGCAAGACAGCAGAACCTAAGCTGGAGCCCTGGCAAAGAGAGAGCAAAAATCATCTGGGCAAAACAAATCGACATGGACTAGAAGAGAATCAGCTAATCGCTGCCAGAGCCAGAGGAAGGGGCAAAGCAGGGCAAGGGCGCCATGGCGCACACAGGACTGAATCATTCTGGTAACATCGTACACACTATCTTGATTCTCACAAGATACAGGTAAAGAACTGGAAAGGCTTTAGACTTGCCCTTGCTGGTTCAAATCCTAGCTCTGCTGCTGATTAGCAGTGTGAACTTGAGCAATCGATGAAACTCTCCAGGTTCTTAGCTATTCACCCAAAGGTAGGTGTGTGTGAGTGTGTGTGCGCGCGTGTGTGTAAAACAGGTATCTGTACAGAATGAATAAAACAAAAACCTGATGCTTTATAATCCTTAACTTAGCCATCTATAAAATATTAGAAGGCAAAGACCATGGGCATCCTGGGATGTGGAAGAGCTAGACAGAGATTGGTGAGAGTTTTAAAGTCATTAAAAAGCAGAGCATGGCCTGGTGATCATAGTTCCTACCACAAGGCAGACAGAGGCAAGGAGGTGAATGAGCGACAGGGCTGAGCCCATCTCAGAAAACGGGAACACAATGATTTGGGATATCTTAGCGGCTCCTTCTTTGATAAATGTTTACAATTAATTTCTCCTCATAAAAACAAGTCAATTTTAAGGCTTTTTCTCTATGCCTAACAGCATAATCATACCCCTACTCTGTGTAGGTGTGCGTGCGGCACGAACACACACTCGCTCAGCTGACCCATCGATTCAATATCACTGGCAACTTCACTTTGTTCACTTATGACACAGAAGACACAATAACCATATAAAACAGTAGCTAACTACGCTGACATCCTATAGAATTATACAATGGTTATTTCTACGTCCAAGTTTTGATCAAAACCAAAGTTACAATGGTCTCTAGGTTACAGTCTCCCTCCCCTGAGGGAGACAGATGCTGGTGGTACCCATCTCATTATTACGCAGCTCTTACTCATCGTGATTCCTGTTTGCACAGTTACCCATAACTTAAAATTAATTATGCATCTAGATTGCAGAAGCAAAATAACGTCAAGAAACCTGAAATTACTTAAAAGTTTAGAACTCAAGCCAGGTGGTGGTAGCACTTGCCTTTAATCCCAGCACTCGGGAGGCAGAGGCAGGCGGATCTCTGTGAGTTCAAGGCCAGCCTGGTCTACAGAGTGAGTTGTAGGACAGCCAGGGGTGTTATACAGAGAAACCTTGTCCCGAAAAACAAAACGAGTTTAGAACTCCTCAAAAACACCCAGAGTGTCTAACAGTGTGAAGTAGTTACAGCTTTAGAGTCCTTTTGGAGAAATGCCGTGGTAAACAATACCCTAGGACCTAATAATGAAAATGACACCTAATAAGCGCAAGTATTAGCTGAAAAATACTTATCAGGTTAGTTTTATAAGTAAGACTGCAATGGTTTCCCTGGGTATTATTCACCACACTAAGACACAAAAAGTTATTTGCATCCCTGGGTCCCAATGCAGTTGAGTCCTTATCCAGTATTACTAGTATAAGTCATCGGAACTGAACCAATAGGACGTTTATAGCGTAAACTAAGGGAAAACATACAAGTGGTAAGTAGTTTGAGACAAAAGAAATGAAGTACAATAAAAAGGAAAAGAAAGAACAGACATGGGGGACAGACACATTACTGTGGACCAGGAGGAGACTACGCCTTTGGGGAGGAAGACCAGTGAGTGTTACTGACACATGGGGTGGATATTCTAATTATTTTTCTCAGCAATTTTAATAGGCAGGCACGTCTGTTGTGACTAATGCTGACTATCTAAATTTTCTAAGAAATACGATACATTTTCACACTGAAGTACATTTGCTGAGCTCCAGAAAATAAATCTGTAAAACAAAATAATCCTTCAAAAATCTCATTTTTACAATTCCTATAGCTCTGCAAAACTAAAAAAGCATTGTGAGGACCTGGACCAGTTTGCTGGGAAAAGGTTCCTAGGAAAGAAACATGTGGTCATGTGGTTAGATTTACATACTCTGGAAACTGAGCCACGCCCCAGCGGATAGTGTACCAGAGATGTCAGAGCCACTAATCTCCCATCCTTTTCCCCTGAGTAAGTGAAGATAGCGGATGCAGGAGTTAAGTTCACAGGTTTATTAAGTACGAAGTGAGTATTCTGCATCCGTGCTGGGCATGGAATACAAAACCAAAGGCCCAGGAGACGATAATCATGTGTTCAATCCTGTAAATACTGAATTAACTATCAGAGTCATGCTATTTAGTAACTTCTGACATGAAACATAAAAACACGTTAAGCCTTTAACACAAACTTATAGCATTTATGTATTCATCTGTAATTCCTTTTAAATTGTGATCTTGGTAAGTTTATAGCCTCAGAGTAGCTCTGATGGGGTGGTCATCTCACCATATTAGCATAACTAGGAGCCTGGGAGTACACTGGACTGCAAGCAGAAAAAGCTCGGAAACAAACAGGACCAACTTGAAGTTTGACTGTGAGGACACAGCAGACAGGAGTCGGCGAGAGGAGCCCAGGCTATCGCTATGCTCTCCGGCTCCCTCCAACCTCGCTTTTCAGAGGCACCCACTCTACACCCCAGACTCCTGCAGACTCTAGCATGTGGCTCCTCCTTCACTAACAACAACCTGCTCCTGCAAGTCTCCAGCTAATCCAGGCTCTGGAGCTCAGCCCAGGACCACGCCTCCTGGAAAGGCTCTCCACCGCTTTATGGCTTTGCTCCTGTCCTGTCCTCTCTCTCTCCTCCCCAAGCATGGGTGCAGCTGGTATCCAGCATGGACTGAAGCCCACTCCCTGACGGCTCATTTGTTTACAGGCCTTTGCCAACCGTGGGCTCCTTCTGGAAGAGGCTGGGTTTTAACTCAGTAGTGACAAGACCGGTGGAGATGAGCGTGAAGTGGGGACTAGGAATGCATCTGGCAAAGCCAGAGCTACCGGCCCAATGCGGCACAGTGACAGTCAGCAGTTACACCCGTTCAGTTCCCCAAATGGGCTAGGGTGTCAGCAAACCTTGCTCCAGCACTAAAGCAAACTTAGAAGCCGATTGCTACTACGCAAAACTCTGGGCTCTCTGAAGTTCCTTACACCAAACGTATAATCTCAACCACAGCCTAAGTGATACAAACGCATGCGTGTGTTAGCCCATTGGTATTTGATTAGAACAGCAAAGCCTTACTGTAAAGCCTAGGGGATGGGGGTGGGGGGACCTGCATGATAAACCACACCGGGCCACACACCTTGAGTCCAAAGGCTGCATCCTCCGAGGCCAAGACTTCAACCTGTAATCATAAGGAGAGAAATAATTTAGGCATTATCAAGAACCCTTCTGAGTGCAGCCCTAGAAGCCCGAGCCAGCTGAGATGGAGAAGCTGCCCGCAGAAGCCGGCTGTGGGGAAGAAGGTCAGCGGGCCTCAAGGAGAGGGCCCACCTGCCCTGATGTGTGGTGGTGCTCACACCACAGGATGCCGCACGGGCGGGCATCGCTGCAGCTTGTCACTGATGGCCAGGACAGTGAGGGAAGTCACTCTCACATGAGCGGCCACTACGCCTGTGGCCTTGCCCCTGCTGCTGCTAGTAGCTTCTTGTCTGCTCACATCAGAGTGGGCAGAGCAAAGCTCTGGAATGCGGCAGAGCAAGAGTTCTTGAGAGCAGTGCTCTGGCAAAGGCAGGCGGGGTCTAGGCAGCCAGTTCTAAAATGATGGCCCAACTTCAAACCCGGCTGTCAGTCTTGTGCAGCAGACGACAGAGTTCATTAACATGAATTTAAAAGCTGCGTGCAACGAGACATGTATTGATAATTACTGTTTTTTAAACACAATTATTCAGTCTGGTGTATTAAGCGCTTAAGTTTGGCTACTACAAAGAGCCAATGTGAAGGCAGGGGACGAGGAAAGGAGGAGACAGACAGTCTGAGTGTAGGGCACCGGGTGCAGGCTGGGGCGCGGGGCTGGAATGGACCTGTCACTGGCCTGAGCAGGTGTACAGAGGCCTCACCAACATGTGCTGCTGTAAATGACAGCGACACCAAGGATGGCTACCCCAGGAGACCAACATCCAGCATAAAACTAAAAGGGTTGAAGAGGAAGCCCTGATAAAGGCCAGAGCCCCCTCCCCGAGAGATGGCAGACGGGAGGCTGCGCTGAGAAGTCGAGCAGCTACACTGAGCTGAAAAGCATATGTTGCTGACATCAGAGACGATTTTAGGCTAAAGACTGAGATGTTGGATCAACTAGAGTAGAAAATCATGGTAAGAACCACTTACACCAGTTCTGTTTACACTCCGATTCCCAAAGCTAACCGTAGACTTAGAAAGAAGCTTTATTATAGACCCTGGCTTAGGATCACCCCCCCCACACACACACACAAAAGCTTACATCTTCCAATTTCCTGAATCCTGCCTTCTACAGTACCAGGCTACGGACCTCAAACACCTCTAAAATTACAACTCCCAATTAACACTGAAGACTGCAGCTACAAACTTTTTGGGGGAAACACTGCCAAACTCAACTACTGTGGGCATTCTGTGACATCTGCTTGTGAGCTGCATACATAGACCCTAACTGCCTTCTTCACCACTTAGTTAGGACACACACCCTGATGTGAGTGTTTTCACATATGTACAATTATTGCTGAACATATTAAAGTCGAGACTGGTATCCACAGAGTGAGTTCTGCATATTTTAACAGATTTTAAAAGTAGAAAAAAAAAAGTCAGCAGCAATAGCAAATAGAAATCTATTTAGAGATAAGGCTTGACTATGTTTGACTACAGGAGGTGACAGCTACGCTTGCTCTCGAGTGTGACAGTAAGCACAGGCGGCCTTCAGCCTTCAGTCTGCTGCTGTCTCTAGCCAGCTAAAGGAAGAGTATTTCAAAACTCTATTAGCCTTTTAAACTCATCACTTAGGTAACTTCACAGAGCTGTCTTCTTCAAATACTATAATTTTAAACCCAAAATTCTTGGTTCTGTAAGTTCTAGTTTAGCACCCACAGAAGGAAAACCCTATTGAAAAACCACAAGATAAATTGGGTTTACTATCGAGGAAACAGCAATGTCAGAGGAAGGATTTCGTGCTGGGCTCGGAGCGGCTGTCTCCATTGGAAGGAGCCCCTCTAGTGGGAGCAACAGAGTATTTCAGGCTTCATATCATTTCAGGTTAGGAAAGTTACCAGGGACCAGCCATGCTGTGTGTCACTTCTGTCATAAACTTGAAATAAAGTTTAAGAGAAAAGTTGATACCCATTTTGCCTCTCATTAGCCAGAAACTATCTACATACAAAGCGAAGGGCATTTGTATTGGTCTGAGACATGGTGTTAATCTTTAGTTATTAGCCATCTGACACCATATTTGATTCGACTATGAAGCAATCCTAACTTTAAGTTAAAACAAGAATGTGTGGCTGGGAAAATACAGTGTGTTTTCAGTAGAAAGACTTGACCAAACTCAAGAGCTGTGCATTGATATCTCAATGTCAGCTCTTCCTATTGGCTGTCATCTGTAACACAACCCCTCAAAAGAAACACCCTCCCACACTCATCAATTAAGACTTCCTGATATTTAATCCACGCAAGGCTCGTGCTTAGACAAAGTGGAGAGTTTCATGTGAACGCCTGACTGAAATATTTACATATCCTCACACATTTGTTTTAAAAATTCAGGGTCTACGAGGTCAAGCTGAGATTACCCGTGCTGGCAATCTTTTTTCTGATTTCATTTGAAGAGTTAAAAGCAGTGGCATGTAAGCCACCTACAAGAAGGCCACAGGCCTTCCCAAGAGTGAAATTAAGGTGCAGTGGCCAATCCCCTTCTCCACAGAGGAAGGGAGACAGACTTCAGTGAGGCAGAGAGGTCACAGACAAAAAAGGGCTCAGGGGTTAACGCAGCTGCCCTTCCACAAGATCGGGGTTCAATTCTCAGCACACACACACACACACACACACACACACACACACGGAAGCCCACAACTGTCTGCAATTCCAGCTTCCAGGGAATGTGACGCCCTCTGAAGGCACCAAACAGAATGCAGGCAAAACACCCATGCACATTGAGAAGGAGGGCAGGCAGGAGAGAGGGAGGGAGGGAGGGAGGGGGAGAGGGAGGGAGGGAGGCAGGCAGGCAGGCAGGCAGGCAGGCAGGCAGGCAGGCAAAGCTGAAGCTCCCTAGCTACAAAACTGAAGCCCTGTCCATCACACTGGCTTCACAGGAGCACACGGTCAACACCAGCTGACACACGTGCCCACGGAGATTCCATCTGTAGAGGACTCCAGCACAGCAAGCAGTAACAGTAGCCAAGCCCTTGACCCTGACTCTTACTGCACCACTACCATCTCAACCTAAATGACACAACTCACAGTGGCTACGTGCCCAGGCCGGCGAATGCCAGCACATGACTTAAGACGTGGTATCGATCAAGTTCCTTTTCTCACTCCCAGAGTCCTTCCCACTCTCCCAGGTGAGGCACCCAGAGAGAGAACAAAAATACTAATTCAGACCAGAGATGACTCAGCACGTTAGAAACACTTGCAGCCAAGCCTAAAGGACGTCAGTTTGATCCCCAGAGCCTATGTGGTGGAATCGCAGAACTGACCCTGTGCAGTATCCCCTGACCCCCAAGCATAAGCCCTGGTAGGATGTTCTCCCCCCTCACACACTAATAAATAAATACATCGTAAAAAATAAGAAGATACCAGTACGAAAAACAGTACAAATAAGGGCATTTTTCTATAATATTTTATTCAACCCCCAAAATCGCATGAACAGAAGTAGCATATGTATATGAATAATGGCCGGGTCATCTGTGTGATGCACTTAGAACATGCCCAAGAAATGTGGTGGCATCAATAATTGCCTTCAGGCAGAGCAAATTATTTTTCATTGTATATTGTCTTATAACGTAGAGTTATTTAGGAGATTAATTAAACGTGATTGGTGAAAATAAGACAATGACATTCATAGCCATTGGACATCATTGATAATTCAATGAATGTTTATGAGTATCTTCGATGTTGGTGATAATGGATAGTACAGCAGCCAGCACTTGCTATGTGCAGAGTAGAGTCATCAACACTCCTAGGTAAGTAAAAAACAAACAAGCCCCTACGGCAATGACAAAAACAAAACTCAGGAACCTATCACCGTACAGTGTAGTGTCCTCAAGCATGCCCATGACCATCTGGAAATCTCTATAAGAGAAATGCCTTCACAGCTTATATATGGGGCATGCAAACCTGTGTCATTAGTTAATGTAATATCCAACTGGAAACAGCATACAAAATTAGGAGGGAGTTATATAAAGTATGGTATGCTTACACTAGACATAACTGAAAAACTCCACTTTCAAGAAATGTAACATGGAAAAATGTGTATACTGCAGTAAATTTCAAAAGCAGGGTTAAAAGCAGACACCGAACATTTTAAGTTTCCCCCACACCTTCTAGGACTTGTGCCATGCCAGAAAAATCTCTCCTCCTTCGAGTTTAAATTTTTTTCACTCACGGCTTCTCTTAATGTGTTTGACTTTTACTTTTTTACATTTTACTTTTTTCATTTGATCCATCTGCATTTATTTCAAAATAACAAGGGGAAGGAGTGAGCCAGGCCTAATTTTCCATCTGAATAACCACGATGAAGAATAATCCATTATTTTCTCTGAGGATTAGAGATGCAGTATCTTTAGCATAATTAAATATTAAAATGATGTAATTTTTGTCTCCAATTCTAGGCTGCGATGGGAAAGGCAAAATTACCCAAGTAAACTGTTATTGAACCCAACGGAAAAGCGGGTATGGGGGGAATCCTTAGATACAATAGTACTTCTTGAAGAAAAGAATAGCAAATTCTTAGCAAAGAATTTTGGTGCTCTTAAAAAAGACAAACTTGACCTATACTTGCGTCAAAGAACAAACATATACTTCCATATAGTATTTGCTATGTTTTATTTGGCAGGGCCCAAAGGCCCAATATACCAAGTGACATCCCCGTTGACTGTACTTTTATCCACATTAAAGAAAAGTAAAAGCCAATAAGTGACCAGATCTCAACTATGTCTCAGGGTTTTGGACAGTTCAAAGTGCAGGCTAATTTATTTTCTCTCTTGATAGCACCCCCAACTAACACAGACTAGGTTGCAATTTTTCACTCTTAGCAAGCTGTATTT
This sequence comes from Phodopus roborovskii, assembly GCF_943737965.1. Lineage (NCBI taxonomy): Eukaryota > Metazoa > Chordata > Mammalia > Rodentia > Cricetidae > Phodopus > Phodopus roborovskii. Next base: position 7,662,417 of record NW_026126611.1, read on the forward strand.
ATCTCACCAGCTCATTATTATTATTATTGTTGTTGTTGTTATTTTAGTAGATGTTTTTCAATTTTATAAACCACTAAAAATGTGAGCATATAAAAACAGAGCCTTTGTTGGCATCCCTTTCAGTTATCAATCCCTCTATGTCCTTGTAGCAAATACTGCTCAAATGCAAGTTAAGGATGCACCAGTCACAACTGCTCAGATGCATGATTAGCTGGCAACACAAACCACGACTGCCCACACCGTGTGTGCTATAACACAGAAAGACTTCTAACTGAATATGTAAAACAAATAACGACGACAATCAATACATGTATAATGCCCAAACGGTTGGACATATGTGACAGTGGGTAGGGTGTTTCCCAAACAGGCAATATGAGAATTCCCTTACTTATAAGTGGCAGGCTTGTGCCTGTGAGCGCTAGGATGCCGTCCCAGACCAGAAACCACTCAGTATGCTGAGTGTGCGTGCAGGAAATGCCATCAATGCTCAAGGTCACTGTTCAATCTGACCCAGGCTTATGACAGGCAGCAGCGCTGTAAGTCTAGGAACCAAGCAAGCTGCAATGCACACCTAGGGTGAGTCTAGAGTGGCCATGGCAGAGGGAGAGACTATGCCACACTGGACCTTAGCTAAGAGGCGGTCAACCTTGAGGGGCAAGGCCACTGCTGAAGGGAGACAAACCCGGCAGAGCCCAGAACCGCCTAGCTGCACCAGGACAAGTGGTCGGCGTGCAGAAGTTCACGGAAGTGCTTCGTCGCCACGCTTTCTTCTGGGTCCCCCACACTGTCCTTCCCAGCTGGGGCTCTTCCTCAAGCGCGGCTCACAGAACAGCTAAAAGCGTGCTCCCGCATCACTCACTCCTCACCAAACTCTCTGCTGACTTACTGCGTGAGGGCTGACATTTATTCTTGCGCTGTCTCTTTCCACGAGAAGCGGGGCCTATCTTGCTCACTGTTACCCCGGAAGAGTGTCACAGCAAGAGCTCAGACATCAACTACAGTTGAATGTATGTGGCGACCACACTACAAACGGTGGGGTACAAACACGCGGGCGTGTGTGTGTGTGTGCGTGTGTGTGCGCGCGTGTGTGCATGTGTGCGTGCGTGCATGTGTGTGTGTGTGTGTGTGAGCGCGCGCTAACCTGAGTTTGTCAGGGCTCCTTCCGATGGGCACATACATAACATGTAGGTTAAAGTCACATGCAGTGTTTGGCTGGCGATACACTCCGGAGTTACACACTAGTGCAAAGTAAGGCAAACCTCAGTCTGGCTGCATCTATGGACGGCGTGGACACATCTAATGCACTTTTCTCTCTAGTCTAGGTTTTTAATTCTCTTGACAGTTGGCAATGAGGAAAGCGCACTGCTCAAACACAGATATCCTCTATTTCCCCGATGCAGATGAAATGAGTAAAGTCAGATTAGAGCTGGTATTTGACTGGAGCTGCATGGAGACCACAACCTTTCCATACTTAATGGAAGAAAAGTAAACCTGGGCTTTGCAGTTTGGCTGGTTGCCACAGCTGGCCAACGGTGCAACATACCTCCTCCATAAATGTTCTCTCTGACCCAGAGCTACCTTCCTAGTTATGTGAACAGGATGCTGGCAGACCCAGATACATGAACAATTCCACACCTCAAAGAAAAACCACATATCTCTAAGTCATTTACATACCGCTGGTGTTTACCAAGAAATAAAGCTGCGGCATCATGAAAAACATAGGCCAAAACAGATACGTGTATTCATAGCTTCATTTGTTTTTCTTCTCAGCACAACATGTGTATATAAATAATCTAGAGCTTCAAATAAAAATTCAGAAACGCTTCTTAAAAGAGAAACATGCAGATGGCTGTAAGATGCATGACAGAGGAAGATGGCACACACAGAAGACACCAGCATTTATGCATGTCACAGCTGCTTCGCTGCCCTTCTTGTATCCTTCATACTTATTTACAAGGCCTGTTCTGAAGGAGCCAAAGAAGCCATGGTGATGGGCAGGGAAGGTCCTGGACCACTCTGCTCATCACTGCTCACTGGATGACAGTGATAAGCTCCACCCACGCTCAACTGGTGCTTGATTTTCCCTAAATATTCACCTTGTTTTGTGTGCCCGAACTGGGTTCAATTGCAATGCTGCCTTACTCAACTTTGTGTATGTAGAGTTAGCATTATGGACTAGGGTTAGGATCTTAAAACACAAGGCAATAAGTAAATCCCAGCTACATAAAAATATATAAATATGTATTATGAATTTTATATTACATATGAAAACATAGTATATATATGTATGTGTGTATATACATACATACATACATACACACATACATACACACATACATACATATGATGGGAGATTCATTCTGTACATGTTTCTCATACTGGTTAATAATAAAGCACTGTTGGCCAATAGGAAAGCAAGATAGGCGGGACTAGGAGACAAGGAGGAGAGAGGAAGGAGTAGGGAGGAGTCAGGATGGAGAGGCTGGGGAGAGCAGGACACCGGCTCTTGGTAAGATGAGACCACGTGGAAATACATAGATTAATAGGAATGGGTTAATAATTAAGACAGAGCTAGCTGATAAGAAATTAGTAACAGCTCAACAGAATTATATCAAATATAGAGTTTCTGTATATTATTGGGGCTGGTGCGGCAGCCGGACAAGACCAGCGGCGGGCTGGCAGAAAAACCTTACTCCTTACATACATACACACACACATACACACACTCACACATATATACATACACACACACACATACATACACACATACACATACATACACACACACATATATGCATTACTAAAAGACTAAAATGCGGATATGTTTACTTGTTCCCCCAGTCTCACCTACCAGCATAAAAGCTGAAAGCTGTTATAAAATCGCACCAGAAGGGATGAATGACATGGTAAGCACAAGCCACAGTGATCTCAGACAGCCACATGAAGGACAAGCAAGGAGGCCAGACAGACAGACAGCCTGACCCCAGGAGGTGCTTTAAAAGCAAATACATTTTTACACTAACAAACCAGTCCAGGACTACCGCGCAGCCACGCCCCTGGTGCTGTGACTGAGCAGGGGTCTCTGCTGCTGTTCTCTCCCAGGCCCTGCCACCTGGGTGGATGTAAGAGGAACAACAAAGAAAACCCTCTCCCTTACCAGAATGGGCGAGTTTTTAACACTCTGGGCGGGGGAGTGGTCACCACCACCGATCATAGGGCATTTTCTAGGCTCGTTGAAGTGTAAACTGAACGGCGTGGCACAGTCTTGGTTACAGGACTGGACCAGGAAGACAGGCCGGAGGAAAGAGGCTTCATTTAGGTGCACGTACACTCGGTATGTAAGCCTCACCCTTTGCACTACAGAGGAGTCTTGTTTTAATGGAGTTTCTTTGAAGGATGCTTAATTAGGCAAACCCATAACTCCAAAGCTAAGACGGGATTCTTTGGAGAAAAATGGATGGACACAGACACATACAGTTGGTTCTCTTTTCTTTCAGGTCCATGCCCCACCCAAGGCCCCTTACTAGTCATGTCATCCACTTCCTTCCTTTGCACAGATTCTTTAATAGAGTCTACTTGCTAATGGTACCTCAAACAGAAAAACCAAAATGCATGTATGTGTGAAGGAGACTCAGCCTACTGCAGGGCGTCAGAAGAGGTCACATTAGAGAGAGAAATTTTCTAGGCAACTCCCCGGTAATGTGTCACTATTCTACTCTGCCCCCCACTGGGGACCAAGTACATCCTCTACAAAGAAGATTACACTGATAAGAGGAGGAAACTAAGTTTCAACTTAGTTGAAAACTAAGCAACAACTCCATGAAAACGCTCTACTATTTATTCTGGTAGTTTTGGGACTTCAAAAATTATTCAATATTAATATTCTACAATAAAGGGACTTAAACATGTTGTTGGTAAGGAACTGCAAAGTGAGGGTCTGGAGGTTCCTGGGACTCAGCTCACAGTGAAAAACAAGCAAGTGGGCAGCTCTGGGGCAAGCTTGGCTCGGGGAGGAAGGCAGGCCCTGGGACAGCACATGCCTGTATCTGTCATTGTGTTCTTAAGGACAACTGCTTTCCATCAAAGGACACATCCTGACATTAGACAACAAGGGCACTCCTATAATTCTGTGACTGCAGTGTTCCACTGAAGAACAGACTACCTGAAACAGCTCCTCTATTACCAGTGATCCAAACGAAAATACAGCTAATAATTTCTCGAAATTTCTCTATGAATTGGAAATTGCTCTACTTTTACTCAGACAGAAATGCCTAAAGGTTGTTTTCTGAAATTAGAAAAGAATCATCTGTCTAACAAAATGGTTTGACGTTGTTTTCTAGTGCCCAGAATCAAACTCAGAGCTTCTTGCATACAAACCGTTCTGTAAATTTCAGTTTGAACATGAAAACCAGAAAATCAACCATGAGGACGGACACACACACACACACACACACACACACACACACACACACACACACACCACCTACAGCCAACAACTGAAGCTAGAACATGCTCAAGTTTCGACATGAAAACGTTACATAACCTAATTCTTCCCGGTAGTGCCTTGACATACCACTGAGACAGTTTGCAGGTCAAGTCCCACAATTCAAATCTGAAAATAGAAAACTTCTAAATAATACTCTATTTACATCCCCTGCTCTACAGCAGGAAGGCACAGTGCAAAACTCAAAGAGTGCCAAGCTTGTACCAGGAGTGGAGCCCTGTCTACCACAGGGCCCGCTTACGGGAGCCCTGTCAGCACTTTTAAAGTAAGTAGACTCGGCTCCCTTCAAATAGATTCTTTATGGCCTTTGAGATGAGTGAGATCTCTGAAGTAAACAATACACAACCAAACATAAAAAGAACTGGCCACTGAGCAGTGCCATTCACTTCTATCACATTTTTACCAAGCATCGGGGTTTTCAGGGAAAGCTACCTTAAGTCTTGACACAGTGCAACTACACATCATTGACCACTCGGTGGGGAGGGTGAAAAACCAAACCATAGAGGAGCACTTCAGTAGGCCCAACTCAAGTGGCATGCAAAAGGACAGTCTCAAGTTCAGTGCCATGCTTGCACAGGCAGAGAAACCGCATATGAAATGTGGGCTCAACGCCCACTTAAGCAGGGAGGGAATCAAGTATCATTAATACAGAGAGAGCCACTGTTTAAAAATGGGGAAAGAGACCAAAATTGGAAGAATAAATAATCTGAGCCAGCTATCTATACTTTAAATGGAAAGTAGGTCAAATTACTCATCTGTTTCATATCTCTTCCAAGATTTTAGGTTTAATTCAAGGAACCACGGAAGCACAAGAAACCCAACCTCACTATGGTGTTAGGGGGCAAAATTCATCTTTAGAACTTGCTATAAGCAAATATACGTAGTAATTGCACTTGAAGGTAAAAGTGATTAAAATATCAGAAACAGAGATGACTGAGTTAGGACTGATTTAAAGTCTAGAATGTTCCATATAACATTACTAGTCTGATACACAATAGTTTCTGGGCAGCTTTCATCAATGGGGCCAATGCAAAAGGAAACACAGGTGGACTGAGAGGAGAGGCTGTTTTCATTACATTCATGTTACACTGTTACAAACTGCATCAGTTGAAGAGAATTTGTTCTGCTTTTCCTTCAAATTATACACATCCCTCCTGAGATACAAAGAAAACGAAATCTTTTTACTAACTTACTATTCACAAAATAAAGTACTTAAAAGCCCGTCAACCCAGACTGCAGTGACCCCCATCAGCTTAAGGACCATATACGAGCTCAGAACCTAAAAGGGGGCTGGAGATGAGGCTCAGTTGGTAAAGTGATGCCTGTGCAAGCATGAGGCTGTGAGTTAGGAACATAAGCACCAAAGCCACATGGGTGACTGGGCTCTTACTCCCAGCACCTGGTCTCAAGAGACAGGAAAATCCCAAGAGAAAACAGAGAGCTCACATTTAGTGACTCTCAAAAACTAAGGTGGGAAGACACTGAAGAAGACACCAGATGTTTTCCCACAATAGAAATGAAAACTGCCCTACACTCGCACCACACACACACACACACACACACACACACACACTCGTGTACAGTAAAGAGCATTTATTTGTGCTGCTCTTACAGGGATTCCAGCTGATTTCCCAGCTCCCCACACAATAGCTCACAGTCCCCTAGAATTCTGGTTCCAGGAAATATGACACCCTTTTCAGGGTCTCTGGGGGGTTCTTGCCTTCATGTAGTGCTCATAAACGCAAGCAGATCCACACACATATAATAAATAAATACCTTTAGATTTTTCAAAAGAGAGAGACAGTATAGCCCAGAAATATACTCTGGCATGCAACTAATGTCTTTTTACAAATAATTTGGATTTAACTTCAATTTTAACTATCCAGTGTCATCAATGACCAGCAATGGCCAAGGTTAGCAATGTCCATCCTATACTAATTATTTCTAACAGAATATCATTTGTATACATACCATAACTACAGTTGTGTAAAAACACTATGCATATGCACAGTAAATGAGGCATAATTATAAACAGAACAGTATATATAATCAGTCTTCATGAAGATTTCTTACGTACTTTGTAAAACACTTGTTGCTCAGATTCCATCTCAACAACTTTTGTAACAAATTTTACAACCCTATCAGTGTCAAGTAAATTCCCAAAATTAAGTTGATGTGACAGGAAATATACCTCATGTGTTAATGAGTATTAATTATACTCTTATAGTACCAACAGTGTGCATACTTTAAAATAACTTATGAACCAGAGCCACGGCTGTTTACCAGGTGCCGTATATGGACACTGATTGATCTAGCACATGTGTTGTTTAGTTTGCTTGAAAAGTCAAGGGTCACAACACTTCAATACTCTATTTAAACTGGGCTAAAAGACATGTGAGTGGAGAGAGCAGCCAGTGATCCTTAGGTCTTCAAGACAAAGTAACCTTTCATGTCCAGGAAATATTCCCCCACAAAACCTCTTAGCATTTAATAACAAGAGAGACTGGAAGGATGGCACAGTAGTTAGGGAACACTGGTTGCTTTTACAGAGAAAGGTTCAGTTCTCTGCACACAACCGTTGTAACTCTGATTGCGGGGGGATATAATGATGCCCTCTTCTGGCCTCTGTGGGCACCAGGCACACACGTGGTGCACTGACCTACAAGCCCGCAAAACGTCCATTAGTATAAAACAATTAAGTAAAATTTAAAATAAACTTTAAGAAGGTACAGACAGGAAACGAAACGCTACAAAAGCGTAGGCTTTGCTTTGTTTAGGTTTTCCAAATGCTGGAACTGGTTTTCCTGTCGGGGAACCTGGCACGTGGTTCCAACCCTGTCACTGCACAAATGCCTAGCTGAACTGTAAAGGCTGCCAGGCAGGCAAAAGGGGCTCAGCCACTGGCCCCGCCCACCGTCAGCCGCGCCCACTTCTCCAGCCCTCCCATTAGCGGTGCCGCCTCCTGGCCCCGCCCCTGCCCCGCCCACAGGGGCGGGCGGCCGGGCCGGCTGCGTCAGTAGAAACCGGCAGGGGCGCTCGCTCCGGGGCGGGGCCTGCGCAGCCGCGGGGCCTGCCGGGAGCGCCCCAGCGGCCGGTTCCGGCCAGGGCTGCGGAAGGGCGCGTCTGCGCAGTCGGCCTCGCGCGCCGCACTTGGTGCCCGGAAGAGTGCCGAGTCACTCGCTGGCCCGCGAGCTGGGGGACGCGCGGGGCTTGCAAAACAAAGGAGCTCCCCCCCAGGCACGCGTGTGTGCAGGGTGGGGCACGTGACGGCAGCGGTGGGACTTCGGGGTCCAGCAGGCCAGGCCTCCAGGGCTGTCAAGAGGGACGGCCAGAAAGGCGATGGATGGTCAAACTCCATAACAACCCAATTAGGGGTGTAACAACACCATTAGGGGTACACAGAATTTGCCACGTATACTCACGAATCCAGAGCCATTAGTTTTTAGTAAGATATTAGGTAATCTGGAGTTCAGCAAAAGAAACGCATAAATTCACTCAACATTAGTAATTTTTGTTACAAGCAAGTGCTATATGGAACTTTAGCATTTAAGGCGGTAAAGTTACAGAAACAAATGTTTAAAGAGATTAATATGTGGCTTTAAATCCCGTCTCGGTTAGGTTGACAAGGCTCACCTAAGCGCTACCATGTGGTATTCTCATTCACTCTATCTACTCTGTATAGAAGCAGCAGGGCCAAAGGCAAACACACATGCTGACATACTATGAATTAAATTACTTGCACCCCTGAAATACTGGGATTTGTGTTAATACTTGGTAAATTTACCTAAAATAGGCAATCATACAAACTGATTTTTGGCTAATTCATCAGTTGATATTCCATTTTTCCCCCACCTTATTTTCATAGGAATAGGCCTTAGTAAATGTTCTTCAACTTTATTTCAAAGTTTTAAAAACTACAACCACTTAGTACTTGGTTAAATACTATGTTGACTGAAAGTTCACTTTTCCCCCTGACATTATTTACTCTCCTTCTAGCCCTCTATTCTTTTTTTCCTTCTTAGACCTCCAAATGGCACCAAACTGTATTATTAACTTATTTCATCTTTGGGAGGAGGAAGTGGATTAAATGGGAATTTCAGATGTTTCTGGCACAGACGTCATTGTAGTGAACTGACAATGTTACATGTTACGGTACAGCAAGAAGATGGCCATTTGAGTAAACACAGATGTGGACACAAGCTACAGTGGGAAACCAAACCACGCAGAATCAAGGGTAACTGATGAATGAGAGGTGTCCAGGTTGACCTGGGAAAGCACCCAGAAAGAGATGAGGGTAGAACCTAACAGAGCCCCAGTACGATGGCTTCCTCCTCCCCAGACCCATGCAAAAGCCACTAGGTTGTAAATTCCACAACTGCTTCTCCTCCTTGTCAAGGGAGAGATACTTGGGGGAAAACATGGGCCCTGGAGTAAGAGTATATAGTACTGCCTTTGTGTTCCTAAGCCAGTTTCTTAGCATCCCTCCTGTCTGCACGTGGGTAGTGAATGACAGCTACCTCTTGGTCGCTAGGTGAATTACAGGAGCTTAACTCTGTCCTCTGTGATGACCAGGTCAGGCCCCAAACCTAGTTTCTAAATCCGCCCTGGCCTAGTCCTCTTCCAGTGCCGTGCTGAGACCTTTCTTTTTCCGATAAACAGGCAACAGTTGAAACTGCACCAGGGTTTCCCATCCACTTCTCATGGCGCCTTTTATGCTATCCTTGGCAAACATGCATTTCAATTTGTTGTTTCACTTAAACAATGCCAGAATACCGGAGGATCTGAGTATAAACTCGTTAGTTTAGGTTAAAGGGCCAGGGGAGCCTGTTCCTAATCTGCCAAGTGGCTTCATTCCCCTGAACTCATTAATGGATGGTAATCACCCTCTCTGGTGACTTGTATGATAAGGTAACTGAATTTTTTTCCCACCCCTTTATCGGGCCTCTTCACTTTCTTTATAATGCTGCCCTCTGAAAGCTTCCAAGGCTTCCCAGATCCCCAGTGTTAGAATGTGTATAATGTGGAACTGAACTGCAATATTTCCATTACATACAGAACCATGTATGTACACATATATTCCCCATAAGTGCCATGAAGTAGGACCTATCCATTGCATACAGTCTGCTGCCTGCAGAGCCTCTAGCAGTGCCCTACAGATAACAATCTACTGAACACTGTGACCATGAGGGAGGTCTTAAGAGGCAGAAACTCTTACACCCAGCAGTTCATTGCTAATCACAGTGGTAAACCAGGGCAGAGGAAGGCTGAAGCCTAAAGATGAACCCTCAGACTTGAGAAAGGAGCTGATCAACAGTAGCTATGTTTTAGTATCGGCAGAAAGCAAAGTTTTCTTTATCACAATAAGAGAAGGCTACAAACCGCTTTTGGACAGTTTTCCCTTTTATCAAACTCAGTTTCCATCTGGGGACAGTTGAGGCTCTAAACATCTGGGCCACAGCAGAAGCCAGAGCTGTGCTTACGCCCTACTTGTAAATGCACTAAAAGGCATACTCTGGTGTGAGGGTCTCTCAATTCACAAATGTCCTTTAAGAAGCCCAGAAGAGCCACCCCAAGGGGAAGAAGCAGCCACTCGGGTATGCTCCTGGCATCTCTACAACTACTGCACACGCCCAACATAGCAGTGACCAACTTGCTTCTAGACAATTTCCTGATATTAAGTATTATTCAACCGAGTACTTACTGGACTCTGTTGAGGAACAAAGGAGGAGATGAACACATATTTTACAAAAGTAAGTCGTTGTTACAGAAATTGCAACCAAAACAAAATAGCGAAAAATATTATTTTCCCCTAAATTGATATTTACTGACTGGAGTGTTGCTATTTGAATAGCCAAAGGAGTGTCAATCAATTCCCCATTCTGCTAGTTCCAAGGCTCTCTGTAATCAAGGGAGATGGCTTTAAATGACATGGCCATTGCTACATTACCGCTGGCATATTCATGGGGCAGAGAAGGTACCCACCAGCTCAACCAGCGGAAAACAGGTCCACAGGCAGGGGCAACTCAATTAAGGCAAGGTGCAGAGTGTTTCACATAAAGTTGTTTAGAGCAATGTTGTCTGACAAAAATGTAACACAACTGCACAGATGTTATACCATATTCTAGTAGCCACATCAAGGAAATAAAAGAGAAAAAAAAATAGTCATTTCAGAAACACAAGACACTAAAATTGGAACTTTATAGAAAAGATGCTCTCAGCTCAATTCAAAGACACCAAGAACATTGGTGAAGTGTCCCATATTTTCAAAGAAACAAGAGGAATTAATTTTAACAGTATTTCTGATTCGGCCCAGTATACTGAAAATGTTATTTTTACATGTGTTCATTTAAAACTTAATGCCATGTATCTTTCCCTATGCAGTGCTTTCATGATCCAGTGTGGATTTGTACCAGTAACAGTCAAATGTACAACAGCCATAGAGGAGAAGTCTAGTATCTGAAAACAAAATACCCAATTGTTTGGGGTTTGGTAGTGGAAGTTTAAATTCATACTTAAATACTTTTTCAAAACTGGAAACATCAAGATACATAAGGGACATCAATCACTCTCATTGATGTGGGAATCCCACAAGGTATCAATGGGAGACGTGTAAGGGTTAAGACTGATAAAAAAGAGCAACCAATTAACAGTGTAATGGCACTGCAGGCCATTACTTTTGTGTCTTTTAAGGGAGTGAAAGAGCAACCACTCCCAACCCAAACAGAAAAACAGTGTCCATTTGTATCAATAGCAACAAGTTTCCCTGTCTTGAGCCACAGATTCCTAGAGCTCGGCCAGTCAGGCTCTGGATGCTCTGTGATAGCATTCTGGTAAAAAACGTGGAAAAGACCCGGCTCACTTCAGAGCTGAATGTATCTGAGGGCAGGATCTACAGAAATGAGTTCCAAGTACTTCTGTGTGACCCACACAGGGAAGGCAGGGTAAAGTGACAGCCTTGGGGACTCTTCCCCTGAGCAACAAAATATCCTACTCACATGGAAACAGCAGGTTGGGGCCTTACTGAAAGGAGGGCAGGTCTCCTTCAGAATAGTGTCATCAACACTAGAAATGTCCATTATGTTTTCTCTTATACGTAGAACCATATTTAAAATTGTACATGTATGTGTATTTCTGTATATCTGTGCATTTGTGTGTAGTTCATGAAACTAAAAAGGGGTGACGAGAAGAAAGAAATCTTAAATTTATGGTGAGGAAAGCTAAAGGAGGGCTGTCCAGGGGAAGGTGGAAATAGGGGGCAAATTACATGGGGGAGGACAGTAGGGAAGGGGGGCAATTGAGAATCAAATATGAAACTATCACAAATAAATTAATTTATACCCAATTAATAAAAACACATAGATATTCACACAGGGATTATGAGCAGACTGCATACATACTCCCGGCTGGAAAGTCTGCTTAGAATCTGTAAGTCCTCAGGTAGACCTGCCCAGCCTTCATGGGAAATCCTTATTTTCCCCCTCATCTTCACAGGCATTATCACATCCTCAATCTCACTCACACCATTGGCTTTAGAATAGCAGAGACTGCTAAACCCTAAATGTTATCTCCATTTCATCGCCCCACCCCCAGCAAGAGCCAGGACTGACCAGGCTTTTTCACCTGTATGCAGAACAGTTCCTGCGCTATCCCTCCAAACCTCTAAGTTGGGCTAAGTCTCTTTCCATCCTGCAGACCTCCAGTCAACCTCTGCTCTGTCCATCAGTCATTGCTATTCTCAGGTCTCTCTGAGACGGAGCTTCTCTTTGCTGCTGTGGTGGGAGCTGGTTCTCTCTCCTCCATGTCTTCTCTTCAGTCTGGTTCTCATCAATTTTGAATTACTTCCCAAGTACCTACACCGTACGCCAGGCACTGTGTGAATAGAAGCGCGGTGTCTAGTATCACCTGCCTTTTATCCCTGTCCGATTAGGCAGCTATTCCTCAAAATACTGAGTTATAATGATCTGACTGTTTTTCTGTTAGCCTACGTGTTCCTAGAAGACAGAAGACAAAGTGTGTTGCTATTCATCGTTTTCTTTCTTGACATAATAGAGCAACCTGTATAGTGTTTGGTGTTTGAATGTAGTCAATACATTCTATTGAGGAAATGCAGTAAACTATCCATTTGAATCATCACTGGTTTTCAGGGAAGACTTGTGTTCTAGTTTTGATACCCACTTAAAGGTTTGTGTTTCACTGAAAATGAGTATGTCCTGAAACTTAGAATTCAGATGATCATCTTCTTTCAAATCCCTGACTAATCTAGTGTGCAGCCAGCATTATTACCCCATGCCTGCTGCAGCCACATACCAAGCTTTACCCCTACCAAGCTAACAGTAGCTGCAGCCAGTGAGATGGAAACACGTATTCATTCCAAAGCAGTGTGATCACAGATAAGCTTCAACTCACTTAAGTAGAGGCTATCAGTCATTGTGAAGGAGCCGAGCTATTAGCAGATTCATGACACACCTGCTTTTGTTTTAATACTCCTAAAATCGCTAATTTACAAACCCTAGGAATCTGCCTTCTGAGCAAACAATGCAAGCTGAGTTTAGTCAACATCATCAAGAGGACAGCCTCAGTCTACAGGCTCACTAGTGGCGAAACAGGGCGGTAAGAACCGAGGGATGCAAGTCAAGAGACAATGTGCCACCGCTAGCATTTCTAATAGTGAACATGGGATACTGACAACATTGCTAGACTACTGACATCTCTGTAGTTCAACAAGCACAGTTCATGGCTGGCAAACCCTTAGTCACGTGCTCTCTCAGCAGCTTTCCAAGACTTGGGACTTGGCAGTGGAAAATAGAAGGCTTGTTTTTAAGTAACTCCCATACCTTTCTTTTGTTCCCCCAAAGAAACCATATGTATGGTAAGCCACCAAAACCAACAACAACAAAATCCTAGCAAACATTCAAGTATTTAATAGTGCCATCAAAATTTCAGGATGCTCAAAGGCTTCACATGTGCATATTAGCAATACAATACAGAGTCAAAGCATCGATCTCCAGCAAGTCACAGAGCATGAGGTCCCACAGCGCTGGCCTGTGCCACTCAACAGACCATGCAGCTGGCTCCTTTAATTGATTTTCACTTGTCACTTCTATTCTGTTCAGGTCTGCCATTGAATTCCCTTTGTGCTGACATCTCACGTGGCTATGGTGCAATCTGTTCCAGTCAGTGCATGAGACTGTGCAAGACTGAACCTCCAAAGCAGCTAGCCCGCCTCTGTGTGGTACTCAACTGACTATGGAAATCAGTTCACCAGCCCAAAGATAAACTAAAATTGGTGGCCCACGGCAGAGCTGTGTGCATGATAGCTAACCTAGTCAATTCCTTCTGACTACCAAATGAAGCAAAATGTAAAGCAGTGATAGCAATCCAGAATTTCTAAAATATCCCCACACTCAGCTAAGACCCCACCCAGGATGCCAGAGCCTGAGCACTGACTTCTTTTCTTACTCTGCCAAATGAACACTAAGGAAACCCACTTCAGACAGTAGTGGAGAAAGGTGACTGGCTCGTGGAATCAGTCAGCTTGGGAGGTGAGGGGATGCTTGAGAGGCACGGACTATGTCTATGCTGCATGGTTCATGACGACAGAGGCTCTGAGGAGCACAGCTTACACTACTAGGCACACTCACTGCAGCACAAGCCTCAACAGAACCCTGAGACCAGAGACTGCATCTGACCTCTGGTCATCCACGGTGATTTGAGGAATCGGAACTCCCTCTCCCCACCCAGACCATCCCTGTTCTGTACTGTTCTAATACCATTTTCCACTTGCACTTGGCTGGAACCCACTGCTGACAGCCAAAGCCAGGTGTGTGGCAGCCACTTGTCCTTACAGGAAGCCCTTGATCAGCGTCCAGGAAAACGCAGCCCAAACCCCTGTCCTGTGCTTCTAACCCACTTGCCTATGTGCCACTTCTGCTGAGCTGGAACTCCCAGAACTGACTCCATCAGTGTTCCCACGCTGCACATCTGCGGCAAATTCTGCAACGGCCCAACTCCTTCTGGGAGTCACGACAGTCCGGTCCCTCCAGCCAAAGGCTGGGCCTCTGCTTCCAGTCTGTTACCAAAAGCCACTTTCCTGGGAGCCTTCCTCTGCCCAAGCAACACTGTCACCCCTTTCCTGGAACTCACTTAGTGAAGAATCACACGAACCCCTGGCTCACCCTCAGCGTTTCCCCCCACTCCAGATGTTAACAGAGGAATACTTAAAGACGGAGTGTGGAGGGCTACACACTGGAGTGGGCTTGGTCGCTTGCTTCTCCACCGCTGCTGTCCTCTTTCTGAGGCCTTGGCATCCCTGGGGCACTGCGCACTGATAGGAACCGACTTTGCAGCTCACGGGTGAGTGTGGTTTTCATCTGGGGTCAAGAATCACCGCATTCGGGAATGCAACAGGCTGGCAGATTTTCCAGATCCACACTGGCCAACACAAGCCCAAGCACACAGGTTCACACAGGCACTAGATCTTCTAGCAGACATGCCAGCAAGGCAAGGGCAGCAGCTATCTTAACTAGGCATGTGATTTGGCTCAACACATACAAAATCATGGAAGTGGTAGAAACATTGTTTTATATTCATACCCATTGCCGCCACCAGATCAAACGAAGCCCTGACTTGTGCAGAACAGGAAAGCACCGAATAGGGGCCCAATAGTTCCATCTCTGTGGGAGGCTGGCTCGGGGCACTTGGTCCCCTAAGCTGTACCAACCACACACAGCACTGGCATGTCCTCAGAATCTGCAGGCATGGACCATGGGAATGCACATGTTTTAGATGCCAATCTCTTCCTGACCAAGAATTTCAGCTCCATGAATAGTGTCTCCTTCAAATGAAGCAAGAGAAAGGCCATGGAGGCCTGCACTTTGTCTCCTGGGGACACCACCAGTCTGTAGCGTCAGTGTGGACACTTACTCAGCAAGAGGCTTGACCTTCTCTGCAGGTTTAGTGCTATGGCTGATAATGCCTTAGGATATTATTCCAGTCCCAGCAGCCAGGCAGACAAGGCCTTCAGGTGACTGGGGGGCTATGTCCTAAATGGAAGGAAGCTCTAGCAACTGGCTTCAGTAGAAGCACTATAAAGAAGGCCGAACACATTTCCACCCAGGTCTCCACTGCCTCTCAGGAAGACAGGAAGTCGCCAAACAGAAGGATCACTACCCTCTCTTTAAAGGAAAGCTACAGATCTGAGCAAGCCCGTGCCTGGGAGAGTGAGTGTTAGCGCCACGCACGCAGGTTGGACTTTTCATCTGCCACTTGCCAGCTGTGGAAACGTAGGGTAGGTCCGCTCAACATCTGGTGTGAGGCGAGGAAACACCACCTGTGTTTGCAAAGTTTGGAGGGTTGTAAATCAGTTACTGTTACTCCACAAATGTCTAGACTGAGGTAGTGAGTACTCAGGAAGAGACATTACTAAAATTTCAAAAGCAGGGCACAGGAAGAATCAACCGCCGGCAGCACCCCCCCACACACACAGACCCCGTGACTGGCTGGTAGTTCCGTCTTCACCTAAAACGCCCATTTCCCACGGCAATCAGCTGGAGTCCCTGTGAGCGGCAGTGTGACTCAGGGCTAGGGCACACTAAGGCTTCAGCTGTTCACACTGTGTCTAAACAGAAAGAAAGGGGTCCCTAAGCTGCTCAATGTTTGGAAAAAGTTCAGGGTCTGCTTAAGTTACTTAGCTTTTAAAACTCGGTGCACTTGCGTACAGACTTCCGTCGTTAGGGTAGTTACGGTGCCGGCATTTTTCCTTTAAGGCTGTGAGACTGCTTGCGCTAGGTGAGAGCAGTTGGTATTGGGAGGATTCCATAGGAACAGAGGGCTCACCCCATTGCCTCTCCCCACTTAGCTGCTGCTTTATAGTAATTTCTCCTCATCCTTTACTTCTTTAAGGGATTTCTTTTCCACGCACGCTGAATTAACAACAGGCTCCCCCTTTCTGAACTGATACCACTCAATTCCCTGGCCACCTCAATTGTAAAGGCAGGGTCCCTCCCAGTGTGTTATCCAGGACATCCCCTGGCTCCTCGCTGGCCAGGACTATAGGCGGGAACCTCAACACTGGTTCATACTCAGTGTGTCATTCCATCCTGCCTCTCTGCCTTTTCCCACCTGTACTCCACTTAAACACGGGTCGTCCCTGTCCCTCAAACCCTGACAATTTTCCTTTTTCTGAGGCCCTCAGTAATGGATTCTTTGGTATTCACTTTGTCAGAAGTTTTGAATGATATTGAAAATACAAGCCAGGTATGGTGACACAAGGCTGTAATCCTAGTGCTCGGGGAGCACGAGACAGGAAGATTACAAGTTCACGTCCAGCCTAGGGCACAGAGAGAATTCCAAGGCAGCCTGTGCTACATGGTGAGACCTGGAAAGGGGGGACAGAGAGGGGGAGGGAGGAAACTTTAGGATAGTTTTGTTAAGTCCTGTTTTACAGACTTGCTTCTCATTCCACAGAAGCACGGCGGCCTGTCTGTCATCCTCTGTCCACAGGTGGAATGCTTTCAAGACTCCCTTTCACATCCAGTGGAAAGTAAGAGGAGACAGACGCTTCTTAGTAAACCCAGATACAGTATGTGCTCCATTATCACATGCTCTGAAAAATAGGTAATTCATTCCATCCTCCTCTTCCCTCCCCCTCCCTCTCTCCCTCCTGAGACAAGGTTACTCTGCCTACCCCTGGCTGTCCTGTGGACCAGGCCAACCTTGAACTCACAGAAATCCACCTGCCTGTCTCCTAAATGCTGGGATTAAAAGGCCTATGTCACCGCGCCTGGCCTAAAATAGCTAACTTTATAAAAGGCAAACAAGATGCTGACTAAAAAGGGGAAGAGAGGCAGCTAACAGTGATGAGTTTTCTAGGGTCATACAAACTGGTTTTTAGATAAAGACATGTTCTCCAGATAGTCACACATTAACACACAAAAGTAAATGAAGCTCACTTTCCAGACAAAGCGTGGAACTCTCTCCTGAGTTCCTGAGCTCTTAGGAGCTCTGCCCTGAGTTCCTGAGCCCTTGGAGGACCACAGCCCATGACCGTAGGGCTGTCTGATGACAGAGAGCTTCTGCAGACTCCAGATGAATGAACACTGCATTGTCATTTTATACTTTCCACAAAAGTCGCCACAATGTAAAAGCATTCAGTTTCACGCCTGCTACACTACTTTCAATTTCTTTTCACACTTACTACCTTATCTAAGCAAGCACAACTCCTCACAACGTGTTTCTTGCTGTACTGACTAAAGGTGCAAGATTTTCTCAGCAGAGGCTCAGGGCCCAAGCGCACCATCAGTGACTTCCAGCTTGAGTTGACTGCAAGGTGCATCAAACCCACCTAACTAACTCCCGAGTGCATCAAACTCCACCTAACTAACTAACTCCCGAGCGCATCAAATGCAACCTAACTAACTAACTCCCGAGTGCATCAAATGCAACCTAACCCCCTCCTGAGTGCATGAGTGCATGTCAAATGCCAGAGCACAAAACCTGAGCAGCCAGGGGCTCACTTCACTTTCACTATAGACAAAGGAAAAAGAGAAAGAACAAAGACGCGAGAAATATCTTCACTTAATACTATTATCCACTCAAGTCTCCCCCAAAACAAAACAAACAGCCCTGAGCAGTGCCAAAGCTGGAGGGAGGGAGGGGAGGGGGAGGGGGAGAGAAGAGGGGGGAGGGAGGGGCGAGGGGAAAGTGGTGGTGTCAGCTGTTGTGAACAGGTAGAATTAACCACACTGGTCCTTCCGTTTTTACATCTTGTTAAAAGTTTAAGCAATAAATGTCCTATGATGATTTTTATTACTGATCACAAGCTACAGATTTCCCACAGAAGTACAAGTATATAGATGGTAGTTTCCTAACTACAAACCGAGTCCCCTTAGCCCTTGGAAGAGGACTAAGCACTAAGGGAAGAGCTCTGGTTTACACACACAGGGTAGCTGTAGACGGTAGATGTAGGGGCAGATGCAGATGTAGGGGCAGATGCAGATGTAGATGTAGGGGCAGATGCAGATGTAGATGTAGATGCAGATGTAGATGTAGAGGCAGATGTAGATGTAGAGGCAGATGTAGATGTAGAGGCAGATGTAGATGTAGAGGCAGATGTAGATGTAGAGGCAGATGTAGATGTAGATGTAGATGCAGATGTAGATGTAGAGGCAGATGTAGATGTAGATGTAGGGGCAGATGTAGATGTAGATGTAGAGGCAGATGTAGATGTAGAGGCAGATGTAGATGTAGATGTAGATGCAGATGTAGATGTAGAGGCAGATGTAGATGTAGATGTAGGGGCAGATGTAGATGTAGATGTAGAGGCAGATGTAGATGTAGGGGCAGATGTAGATGTAGATGTAGAGGCAGATGTAGATGTAGGGGCAGATGTAGATGTAGGGGCAGATGCAGATGTAGATGTAGATGCAGATGTAGATGTAGAGGCAGATGTAGATGTAGAGGCAGCTGTAGATGTAGGGGCAGATGTAGATGTAGAGGCAAATGTAGATGTAGAGGCAGATGTAGATGTAGGGGCAGATGCAGATGTAGATGTAGAGGCAGATGTAGATGTAGAGGCAGATGTAGATGTAGGGGCAGATGTAGATGTAGATGTAGGGGCAGATGTAGATGTAGAGGCAGATGCAGATGTAGATGCAGATGTAGATGTAGGGGCAGATGTAGATGTAGATGTAGAGGCAGATGTAGATGTAGAGGCAGATGTAGATGTAGGGGCAGATGCAGATGCAGATGTAGATGTAGATGTAGGGGCAGATGTAGATGTAGATGTAGAGGCAGATGTAGATGTAGAGGCAGATGTAGATGTAGGGGCAGATGTAGATGTAGATGTAGAGGCAGATGTAGATGTAGAGGCAGATGTAGATGTAGAGGCAGATGTAGATGTAGAGGCAGATGCAGATGTAGATGGATGACACAAGTGCCCAGGCTCACCGGGGCTCTGCTGCATCCCAGACATTGAAGCCGGAACACATAAAACATTTTCAAGATTAGGAAGAAGTCTAGACAGCGCTGACAGCAGTGAAGATCGAGTCTACCCCATCCCAAGTCTCCTGAACCCACAAGCTAGCAGTGTGTTCACTGAAGGGGCCCCTGGTGCTCTAAGGAGACGGCTCAGGGTTAACAGCACCGGCTGCTCTTCCAGAGGACCTGGGTTCAAGTCCCAGCACCCAAGTCAGTTCACAACTGTCTGTGACTCCAGGACTGTCACTATGGTCAACCACTCAGTGGGACCACAGGCCAGGGTTAGCAGAGGACCTACCACAGATGAAGGAGGGAAGTGACAGTCCAGTGTATGACGGCCACCCTTCCTCTGCCTCCACAACCCACTTGTCCGTCCCTGTTGCCAGTTACTGTGACCGGCTGCAGACCGAACCATATTCCTGCCACACCAGATGGCTGGTGGAACAGTTGTGCTCAGGGTCGAGCTGCATTTAAAAGTGGCTGTAGAGCAGCTGTGTATAGTTTGCCACAAACAGAAACCCAAGCCCGGAAGAAAAGAAGGATGGATGGGAAGACAAGCCAAAAATGGAGAAAGAAGGCTTGGATTGTTTTCCCCAAATTTAAATGCTTAAACTTAAAAAAGATTCTCAACTTAGGGCTTCCCTTAACTATTTCTTCTAAAATTCCCTCAGAGCCCAAAGCAATGATGTCTGGTGCCGGGGCTCCTGTCCGCACACAGGCCAGGCGGCACCAGGGTGCTGCTCTGGGGAGGCTGTGGTCACCAAGGGCAGGCTTGGTTCTGTCTGCCTGCCTCTCTGGACAAGCGCCGTCTCATTTCCCTCTCCCTCCACGATGCGCTGAACTCTCTGCCCATGAGCCATCCCAACAGGTTTACAGAGTTGTCCATGGTAGGGTAATCTAAGACCATTGGACCCCTGCATGCTGAAGGCCAAGCAACATTAGGACAGAATCTAGAATAATTTTAGAACGTAGTATGCCATAACGTCTGCTTTGATGCATTTGATTCTTAACACATAACACATTTATAGATGCATTTTGCTCTTCTCAGGTTCCATCACAAAGAAATAGAAACAGAACATCACCTCGGGCCTAGGCAGCCAGCTGCCTCGGCCACAGGGAACTTTGTGCAGTTCTATCCAAAATGACAACACAGAAACTCCAACAGTAGCTAGGTGGCAAAACTGCATGGCTCTGTCTCTTGTGCCACACCTGGGACCTGCCTCCAACTGTGCCTGTCCATTCCTTTATCTGAGGCTTCCCTCAGCTACTCCTTCTACCTGAAACCTGCTACCCACCAGACGCCTGATCATTGAGACCTTAGCTTAAGGTTCATTTTCCCAGCAGGCTCTCCCTGCCCACCTAGCATAAGTGAGCCACAGGCCTGGGACTCTTCTGTATGAAAGGACACCCATGGATGTTATGTGTACCTGCCTATCACTCACCTCCCTCCACGACACAAGCGCTGGCAGCCATCTCATCCCTGTGCTGCTATGGTCCCAACGAGCTCACCAGCAGGGGCCGGGCCAGTCTCCAGTGTCTTCTGGGCAGACAGGCCTTAGACCCAGCAAGCCTGGTGGCACACAGTAGGGGAAAGCAGGCATCATATTAATGACTAGAGACCCAGTTGCCTACGGTGGTCCTTCAGCTTTCTGTACCACCGTGTAGACATGTGACAAGTAATAGGAGGAAAAAAAAATAAAGAGAGAGAGAGAGACTAGGCATCCCTTGAACCCCTTGAGAAAATAACCACTTTTTGTATTTTACCAAGACA
The DNA here is from genome assembly GCF_943737965.1 of Phodopus roborovskii. NCBI lineage: Eukaryota > Metazoa > Chordata > Mammalia > Rodentia > Cricetidae > Phodopus > Phodopus roborovskii. The sequence continues at coordinate 7,683,668 of NW_026126611.1, forward strand.
AAAGTAGTACAGTGGTTTTATCTGGTCCTAAATGCCAGGCTTATTCACATTCCACATGTACCCATGTCCTTAAATAAAAAAAATCCCTATGGGGGAGATCCTACCCAAACTTGGTATATAGGTAAAATCCCAGAAGAAGCAGGATTTCTTCCCGACAATGATGTTCATTAGCCAGTGGCTGCATAGCTAGGCTTCATCAGGATGCTTTCAACGAAGCCCAGGGCACTGAGCAGGCTGGGCACTGAGCAGGCAGCAGCTCCTGGCAATGATGGAGCAGTACCCTCTGGGAAGACAGGGTTCACTGTGCTCCCCCACAGCTCTTGAGTTGAGACCACTGGCCCAGGAACTCTGTGGACATGTCCATGCAGTACAACCACCACCGAAGAAAACAAGCCTCTGCTCTTCCCTAGCAGAGGCTGGCGAGGGCCTACAATGGGAACGCCAGGTCAGGGAAAACTACACTTTCACATGGAAACCTTCTAAACACACCAGAGTGTCTGCTGTGGACTGGGCTCACAACCATCCACCCTTGTGCTCTGTGGCCAAACTGATAGTCTCGGGGTGAATGGGTGCTCCAAACATTACACCAAAGAATTTAAGAATGCATCCAAACATCCCCACAAAACACATCCATACCCCAGTATGAAGACCTGTCAGTCATCACAGGTTTAGACAATCTATTTCTGGGGTAATGATCTCTCCAGCAGATGGCTTGTTCTGTGTAGCTGCAGCCTTCTACTCAATCTTGTGGAAATAATATACTTAAAAGCAAATCACTTGACATCAATTTTCCCAGAGAATCTGTAGACATTCAAATGCATTCTCTTCTGTTAATGTTAACTAAAATATGAAATCCTAGAAATGATGCAAGATGTACTACTGTATAAAACAGCATGACAATGTGAAAATAACCACAACAAGTTAAAACGAGCATGTTCAAACCTCAGCCCTACTGCTCGCCATCCGAACCTTCCAGAAAGGAATTCCTACTGCTTTTCAGATGAAAAGGGCACAGATGGCTGCCTCCGCTACCACGTGATAACTGCGCACATGTGGAATAAAGAAGGGTGTGTGTGAAGCAACAGGTGCCATGCAGAGCTAAATGTTAGCGCCAGTGGTACTGGAGGAAAAATCGCAGAGCTAAACGTTAGCGCCAGTGGTACTGGCGGAAAAATTTACCTGCCACTAAAGTATAAGGATGCCGAAAGTGAGCTGTAGACGCACAGATCCTGACCTACAGACTAGGAAACAGGCTGAGAACTGACCCGCAGGTTGTAGAATTCTGGCAAAGAAGCTGTTAGAATACACTTCCATACGCAAACCCTAAGTCCGGCCAGATATATAATGTTTATATGGATGCCTAACTAACGTATTACATATGCTAAACCAAATGTTTTAAGAATATCAATTTTATACCTATCATGATCTTTTCTAGGGACTACCTCAATTCTTATGCCTGTGAGAAGAAAATATTTAAAAGAACTTTTTGGAGACAAATACTCATAACCACGTAATGCTAAGATGCCATGACTACCAGGACAACTTCAGTGCATCACATTCTACATAGTAATAACACCCCTCCCTCCCTCCCTCCCTTCTTTCCTGACCACATACCTTACTTTCACTGTGGTTTTTAATTGACTACAGAAGTTTACCAGCATTTCTACTAATATGACCACTTAAGCAAAGCTGAGTTTTAAAAATAGATAAAACAAAGCCACCTAACCCAGTATGCTAGTTTGATTTGGATGTTAAAGACAATAATGAAACTGCTAGTTCAGTTACCAAAAACTGATTTGCTTTTATGCAGCAAAAACTTACTTCCAACCTGGGGCTTGAAATCCATAATTTCTAGAAATACATTTACTAAAACTTCCCCAGATCAAAATTCAGGATTGGGGCTGGAGAGATGGTTCAGCAGTTAAGAGCATTAAGCTGTTCTCCCAGAGGAACCAGGTTCAATTCTCAGCACTCATGGAAGCTCACAACTGTCTATAACTCCAAGATCTAACAACCTCACACAGACATACATGCAGACAAAACACCAATGCACATAAAATAAAAATAAATAAATTATTGCAGGATCAGGGAAGGCCCTATTATGAGAATGGAACACAATGACCACTACTCACACTGTGCTTGAGTTTACCAGAAAGGATTACAGGACTTAACTAGTTACTATAAAAAAATATCTGAAGATAGTAATATCCGATGGAGGTGGGTACTGGGGTTTTCTCAGCTCATCCGCAGGGAGGAGGCCCCTTCGTGCTATAGAAACTCTCTTAAACACCAGCAACTGCCAGCTAGTACCATGCTCCATGGAATATGTCACACATGTAGGTGAAGGGCATCCTGACACTGCCGACGGTTCATCTGAGCTGACACATAATACAGGCATCCTCTGCATCAGCCACACCGACTCTCCATCTAACAAGGGACCAGTCAGTCAGAGGCAGCACTCCACTGATGGTAACTTAAGTGTCTGTCCATGTTACCTAGCACACAAACTTATGGGAACTCCTCACTGTCAGGGAAAGCCAAGTTCAGCCACAAGCATGTGGAGCACATCTGAGCTACCCCAAATTGCTTCCAAATCAGACACTCAGGCCAATTTCATCAACACATACTTAATCTAGACTGTACACTGCTCTACACAGTTATCAAAACTGTTTACTTAGGACAACCTTGTCCAATAATCAGCTGGTTTTAACAAAAGCTCACTATATAGGTAAATCAGTAAAGGGACAGGCCAGCTCCTTAAGATCTCTCCCTTGGTCCTGGCACCTTGTCTATCTTTTATATAAACCAATTTCTGTATGATGAAAAGTGAATAAAGGAGCAAGGGAAACGAGGTTAAATTTCCCACGCCACAAGCAGTATCCAAGTGCACCCAGACTCCTGGGGCTGCTGTGCCACTTAGAGATGGGTAACTTTGCCAAGTACCTGCGTAGCAGAGGGGCATCAAGGGGCATCAAGAGACAGGCCCTGGCTTCTCTAGGTCAATCCACGAGTTCAGCTGGTAGGACAAGAGGGGACTCTGCCCTACATTCTGTGGGGCACTGGGACACTCTTGGAAAGTACAGTCTGTGGTATTAGGGCACGCAACTATCTAGAATTGCAGAGAGGAAGCCATGGGTCAGACACCAGGCAGCCCTAGCTTGCAGCAGCCTCTGTCTGTAAAAGGATCTAAGGTCTTGAAGAAGTGAGGGATAGCTAAGGAGCATTTTCCAAGTAACCCAGAAGAAGCTGCCAATAACTGCATTTATTAGAGAGGATGAGCCTACGTCTATCCTACATTCCTACACAATTCGTGTGTGTGCATGCATGTGTGTGCATGTGCGTGCGTGTGTGCGCGTGTATGTGTGTGATGCATGTGTGTGTGCCTGTGTGTGTGCACGCACACGTGCACAAGCATGCATGAAGCTGGTTCTCGCCTTCCACTGTGCACTTCTCAAAGCTCTAGTTCCCAGGTTGCACACAGGTTTTACCCATGGAGGCCTCTCCTCAGCCCTTTGTAGACACTTTAATTTTTAGCACTTGGTTTGTTTAAATGTCATGCCATCTTTCCAGAGGAATGAATGACTAGTGCACCTCTCTGGCGGCCCATAAATGCCCAGTGTCGTCATTGCTGGAGTCTACTGCTGCGACAATGTGCGCTCAGCCCACTAACCTGGCGGAGCACCCTACTCTAAGACTGAAGACCTGCGTACACATTCGCTTAGAGACCCTCTGACCAGAGTGCACAGCACAGACAAGATGGGCAGAGCGCTGAGGTCACCCAGCGCTGAAGTCACCCACTGCACCGACTGTGAATAAATGACCCATGGCGCCCTCCGCGCTCATGGAGGAAGAAGCAGTCACTGTTCTACCGTCCGTGCTTCATACTGTCTCAAGATCAGCAGAGAAATCTGGGAACAAAATATCGCCAAAACATCCTCACACAGCCGACACTGAGGAATAATCCCTGTGTTCACAAAACTTGCAAGATACAGCATTCTGGCCAGAAAGTTCTGGACATCTTATATCCGAAACATTTATATCTGTAAAGTAATATAAAGAGTATAAACCCACAAACAACACACTCAATAGAAACCAATCCTTGGCGGTCAGGATCGCCGCACCGTCTCTAACAGAAAGCTGTTAGAGACCGGGGAAGCTTCCCATACTGTATTACAGTAAGAACAGACACATCTCCCCACACCACTCTATCACGCACGCACACACACACACATACGTGCGCGTGCACACGCACACACACACACACGATTGTTAGTGGACCTACAGATAATTGCGCATATTAAACACAGACATAATCATGACAAGCTCCAGCCCCACAGCAGGCACTTGAGCACTAGGCCTGTGGTAAAGTCTGCTTCCCCTTTCACTTTAAAATCAGGTTTTGGTTTTCTTTTTCTTTTCTTCTTTTTTGCTTTTTTATCAGTTGGTTCTATAAAATTCAAAACTATTATAACCCGATACATAACTGCTACCCTCCACAGCCCCTCTGGAGCCCGTGCCTCACTGCAGATTGTACGTACCGGGCTGCTGGCCTCTGTAGCCCACACCATGGAAGACACAGCAGCCTGTGCAGCTCGATGGCCAGGTCAGCTCTCCCAGGCCCAGCAGCCTCCAGGCGGCCACATGTGCTCTGGGGAACTGAGCCAGCTGCCCCCGTTTTATCTGTGCCCAGGCTGCACAGATGGGAGGCCATTCTCAAGCCCCCTGCTTCAGAGGGTGTGGCACTGGTGCTAGCCTTCAGCCCTTCTGGTCTGGGTGCTTTTTCTGATAAGGAGAGCAAACAGAGACCTAACAAGAGGCAAACAAAAGGAAGACTCTGAAGTCAAAAGCTGGGAAAGCCACAGGACAGCAATCTGTTCCCTGTGCTTTGTCCTGACCATGAGATGCTGGTGAGTGGACAATGTACAATAATTTGATTATACTTTTTTTCTTGTGACCCTGGAAAAATTTAGAAGGAACCACAGCGTCTGCCATATTCTCAACAGATTACCCAGTGAAGGCTGCTGGAACATGAGCATAGAGGCCAGAGTCTGCTCCAGGTAAAGTTACAGCAGAAAGAAACCCACAGTATACAAAGCTAAAATACCAACAGTGTCTAGTGTCATGGATCATGATGGTTACTGTAAACTATATAAGAAGTATAGAATATCATGTACTGTACATAAAGCATTTCCGGTGGAAAGAAAATTAAACTGTAAACTAGATGCTGTGGTCATGGCTATTGCTCAGGCTGCTCATTACTTTGTTGATTTTTTTTTAAAATATTGTTTTCTTTACTATTAAATTAGGATTGCAACATTTTGCATATCTTTGGCTAATTTCAAAATTAAGAATTTTAATATGCATATATACTCGAGCAAACACGTTCTTGAGAAGTAAATTAAGGTACACAATAAAGAGCAGGGTACAAACACTTCATTTAATTCCAACAGAACTTTTGAAGTGCCTCAAATTAGGACATAATCAGAGCATAGAGAATTTATTAGTATACTTATGTTCCTAAAAGTACTAGGTTCTAGGAACGCCTAATTAAAATAAATGAAAACTAAGCACCGAACACGGTATTCATCAATGCACCCTTTAGAGTTACTGAAATTCAAGGAGGCTATGCAATACAATTGTGGACTGCAGCTAAAACATGTCTCTAATTCTAAGTTGATACAATTTGGTGGCCAATCCTGCATAAACATACGGACGCTTCTCCATTTGCCAGCGGCAACCACAGAAGCTGGAGAGCAGAGTAAACACGCAGGACAGTCCCCAGGGCTGGCAACTCTACTCGCTTACTAATTCTTAGCGCCCCTGGATGGAATAAAACCAATAGCAGAAGTGCCATGAAGATTAAATGAATGGGTAGACACCACATGCATGCAAACGCTTCCCAGTAAGGCCTCAGTCAACATGACTACTACTCTGGTTATAGTCATGGATCATCATGGCTATGAAATATGACTAGCCATGAAAAGCCACTAATGACACGTAACAGTGGTTAGCAAATATACCAGGTCAAAAACCTAAAACAAAAATTAAAGTGTTAATGGGCGAGGAATGTTACTCAGTAGTAGATTGCTTGCCCAACATGCAAAAGGCCTTTGGTCTGATGCCTAGTGTAAAACACACACCCACACACACAGAATACAATTCACTATACTCTAGCAGGTGTGTTGCCTGCATGTATGTGATGTTGGACCCTCTCATACATGCAGGTTACAGACAGTTGTGAGCTGCCATGTGGGTGCTGGGAATTGAACCTAGGTCTGGAAGAGCAGTCAATTCTCTTTTCTACTGAGTCATCTATCCAGCCCCTAGTCTAGACTCTTAAGGACAAATTCCTACTCTTGTTTCTGGTCTCTAAAGAAGCAGCCCTTTGACTGGCCTGGTGGCACACGCACCGGAGTGCATTGATTTAGCCTTAGAACTCCCGCAGGAAATCGCATGAGTGTGTTGGCAGTGTAGGGCAGAGCTGCCTCCCAAGAAATTTCCCATTATCCACGAAGAGCTTTGTTTTTAAATTCACATTATTTGGTAAGGGACAAACAGCCTACAGAGCTGGGTCTGACGAAGGATCAGAGGGTTGCCCTGTACCACGCTTCCACAGGGCAGCAGCAGAGGACTGCCCTCAGCTAGGGAGAATCAAACAGCACTGTGAAGCTACTTTGAGAGCACCAGCAAGAAGCCACACATGGACAGCACTAGATGGCCATGCTAACTGTCAGCAGCTGAAAGCCGTAGGGAGGTACACTGCCTGTGTGGCAGATACTGCCGTGAGCTGACCCTCCAAAGTCTCGCTGTGAGTACAGTATATTGATGAAAGCTTCCCGGCGCACCCATTTTCATGTCACCCAGCGTGTGTACAGCTGTGTAGCTAAACCACCACTTCCTCGCCTGTAACACACGCGGAGATAGTGCTGAGCATCTCAGCACGGCCCGGGACATGAGATGGGGTCTGCGCGGGTGCGCACACAGGAGTGCACCAGCAGCGCCGATTGGGAAATGAGATGGGGTTAGCCACGCTAACAACCCCATGCCAACAGGGAGCGTCTCAGCAACCCTGCCCCTGTGGCATCCCGGGCTGTCCCTCTCTTCCCTGGCTCCCTTCACTCTTCTGACCTTCAGGGGTGGCTAGCAAGCTATCTACAGCTAAACCCTTGCGCAATAATCCCTTTGCTGTTAGCCACAAAATGTTGACAAATCTGAACTTCCCACAGAGCAGATTTTCTTTGAGCAGGTCAGTCGTGTCTCAAACATTGATCATTTGGATTGAAGCGGCCTAAGCAGGCTTTGGCCACTCCCACAACATCCTCTCATCCTCCAACACCATCAACACACACTCAACACTTTGATCAGCTATAGATTAATTACATTAACATCATAATTTTTACTTTAAAACTATTTTAATATATGTACTATTCAACTCAAAGGAATAAGATCACAGCAATTCAAAAAAACATCTTAGGCTCAAGGTAGTCTGGCTGAGCAGTGGTGGCGCACACCTTTAATCCTGGCACTTGGGAGGCAGAGGCAGGTGGATCTCTGTGAGTCTGAGGCCAGCTTGGGCCTCAGACAGCCAGGACAGCTAAGGCTACACAAAGAAACCCTGTCGCAAAAAAACAAAACAAAACAAAACAAAAAAACCACAAACAAGAAAGAAAGACAGACAGACAGACAGACAGGAAGTCTATAAGAACAGAAACAGTAACGGCGCTGACGCGGGCTTTCCTATAACCAACACGTACACATGAGACTGTCTAGCAGGGCGGATTCAACCCTGAGCACTGCTTACAACCTAAAAGACACACAGCATGGCATTGTACTGGAAGGAAACCCAACAACAAATCCACAGCTGCTTGGTGCCAGAGAGCTTCCATAGCATGCCCAAGGCCCTGGGGCTGAGTTAAGGCACCACAGTCAGCTACTGTAATACTGAAGCGCCAGTTAAGAGAGGTCACTACAGTTAATTAACAGGCAAAGCACCGTTAATATCAATGTCTAAATGGGTCTGTTAAATGCGCACACACAGCCTTGCGATTAGTGTTCAGAAATGTGTTTCTTCCAGGCTCACAGTTCTGGCTTGGACGTGGACAGTGCCCTTGCATCAAGTCTCCCTGTACACACTTTGTGCAAACAACTAAATGCAGACTCGACTGTGTTTTCCTGACTGCATTTCTCCAGGCAGAAGATTATTACACTGGTTTGAGAAAGAGACAATACAGAGAGTGCTGTCAACTTGAAATCATTTGAGTGATTTTTACAGAGTCAAATTATATTCTTACTCCTCTCGTCTTCAAGGGCAGCTGTCAAAATTGAGCTGCTCTTAAGAGCTACAGCCTTAAGGAATTTCAAAATACTCTAAAATACATGGATGCGTCCTTCCCATAAAAACTTTTAAGAACAGCGACTGTTTAATAAAAACCTGTTTGTATCTGGAGCACAGGACAAGGTTCATAAATGACTCACATGTATAACATTTTCTAAAACTACCAAGTCTAATGGAATCAGCTCCCATCACGTTCTCCAAGGCCCCTACAGGAAAATGTACATGATCAAAACGGCAAGAGATTTAGGAAACAGAGGATTCAAATATGAGTCAAAGTGAAGGGTCAGAAAAATAAAGAAGGGCATTCCAGGGAGGGGCTGGCTGCATTTAAAGGTTAACAGCCACTTGAGACTGTGCCAGGGAGACTATGGAGACAGAAGGGGTGAGGGGTAAAACGATCTCACAGGTGACTGGTGGGAGGCACGAGAGAGCCCGTCAGATAAACAAGGGAATAAGGCATGTGCAAAGAGGGGGTAACTAAAGGGCATTCCAGAAAGGCAATGTAATCTAGCAAATGCAATAGATAACTTAGCATGCAGGCTTTAAAAATGCAACAATGAAAGTAGAGACAGCTTCATTGTCCTTTAATCACCTATAAATTAGCTATATATTTCTACATTCAGAGCTATTTTCGAAAACTTACAGTGCCTGAATTACAATTTATCCTGGGGCATGTGTGCCTTCTAATGGCTGGTTCTGTATGCCTCGTGTAAAGAAAGGCACGGTCTTGGGTTTCCCTGGTTTCCATTTTCAACAGCCTTCCTTCAAAAATCACACACACACACACACACACACACACACACATACACAGATGTGCACACACAGGTGCATGCACACAATGCACACACGCATTCACACATGCACACACATACACACATATGTGCATGGAAGACACACACATCTACACATTTATGTGCCCACAGATACATACATTCGTGAACACACATACACAAATACAACAATCAGCAAGGTAAGAGTCATGTTTCACACATAATAATAAAAGATCAGAATGCAAAAAAAAAAAAAAAGCAATAAAATGTAACCTAGATCAAGAGGAATAACAATGAACTGAAATGCACACAGATCACAAAAATATTAGACAAAAATATTAGAGTTACCACTACAAGCTCAAAAACAGAGAAGTGTACATCCATCATTCACGAATGTGATACAAAGTAACTCAGATTCAACTTGCACAGGTAGAAAACAGTGTCTCATGTTAAAACAAAAAATACACTGTTGCTTTTAATTAGACCTTTTCCTTTCCTGTTTGTTTTGTTTGTTTGTTTGTTTTGTTTTTACTTTTGACTTTGCTGTAGGTATGGGGTCTCAGTGTAGCTGAGGTTGACCTTCAATCCAGGCCTTGCGTTATCTTCCTATCCCGGGTTCTGGGGCAGCAGGTGACTGCCATACTCCATGCCCTCAGCAGCAGATCTACCAACATGGAAGAGGGGAGCATGGATGGAGAGGTAAGATGCAGAGAGGAAAAGGGTATGTGACAGGAGCCATGACAAACGGGGAAGTGGGAGAGAGCATCTGGAGAACAGGACGCTAGGTTCTTCTGAGTTTGATGGACACCCTAAAACCACACATCCAAAGGGTCCCCAAAACTCAGCAAAAGGCAGGGAGAAACTACATCAGTCAGTGAAACAGCCTGGCCGAACTTTAGCGTCCTAGAGAATGCTGCTCCTAGGTACCAATCGGACACACAAAAACATTACGTCTATAGAAGGACCTACTCGTGCTTCCGATGGGACCATTCAGAACTGTCAAAAAGAGAAACAACCCAAACAGCAGACACAGTGGGTTTGTAACAAGTGAGGAGGGAGGGGCAGGTTAAACCACACCCACAGCATCTCTGTGGAAGTGAGATCGTGACATCGGCAATCTGTGCTGAGGAGAAATGTGTGTTTTACTACCGGATAAGTCAAGGCTTCAGCAAATACAGCTGATGGGTCCAGGTGATGCCACCCACATAATTAAAAGAAACCAGCAATACCCAACAGAGGGAAAGGCAAAGACAGGTGTGCCTGAACTGGCCTTTGAGTGGTCTGAATTGAGTGCTGTGACAATGTGTCAACATCCACGTTGTTTTCTGTCTGCTGCGGTCTTCTAGGAACAATTTCAGCTTTCTGCTTTCCACTGTTAGGAAAGATTCTGAGTTATCTGGTACAGTGAGAACTCACACATACATGGAGTCTTCAAGATGAGCCACTGCAGGAAAACAATTTTCAGAAGAGCAAGGGCCAAGATTCTGTCATCATGGCCACAGTTTAACAAGGACAAAACGAAGTAACATGCATTTCAAAACAGCTAGGAGATGAGCTATTAAAAAATGAAGAGCATCAGAGGAAATGGCTATGCTATTTACTGGATCAACTGTGGCATAATGAAAACACATCGAAGCAGAACACTGAACCCCATAAATGTACACAAGTGTTGTAGCCATTTTTAAAAATACAGGAAGAGGCACTAAAAGACTAAAAGAGATACTGGTTCTTGGTTCTTAAGCACCACAAAAACACATTTTTCTTTTTCTTAGTTATGCATCTATTGTGTTATTAAGCACATAATAGTATTATGTCTTAAAACCTGTGCATGCCTTAATTATTTTATTGCTAAAAGTGCTTATGATAAAAATATAAATAACACTATTTTGATAATCATAATCCGGTTTTTAAAAATTCAGTACGCTGCAGGAGGAGTCAGTAATACTTCCCTCGTGAGAAGCGTGAATAATGAGCCTAGCACTCACATGGTTTTGCTTGTATGCAGTTTATAAAGCCGGCGCTCCCAGAAGAGCACATGTTTAAGATTCTGTGCAACACTCAGGCTGAGGCTGTTCCACACACTTCTTCACGCTGGTTATTAAAACTACAGAACACACAACCATATGCCTGAAATGAACCCACAGCAAAAAACTCCAAAAATCACATTAGTTTTCACTTCACTCCCCTGGTATTTTTTCTTCTCTCCTAAAATTCTGGGCACTGGCGATCTCTGAATGAATAAAATTATGTTCTCAAGTCAGGTGCCCACTGGGAAATCACAGCTCAATTAGCACAGTGTGATCCTGCAGAGCAATGTTCCACAAGGAAATTTCTCAGACAGTGAGAGAACTTGTATGCAGGTCACATAAAAATTAACTGGAACAATCCAGAAGTTCTAGGGCAAGAAACTCCATAAAAACACAGATCTCAGCAGTGTGTGTTGTGTGTGTGTGTGTGTGTGTGTGTGTGTGTGTGCGTGCGCGCGCCTGCCTACCTGCCTGCCTGTCCTGCATGGTGCAGGTATATATACAGGCCAGAACGACTTGGCAGTCGGTATCTCCTTCTTTCATGATTCTGGGGACTGAACTCAGGTCTTTAGGCTTGGTGGCAAGGGCATTTACCCGAAGTGCCATCTCAATGGTTTCCTTCTTTTTTAAAATATATAAACAGAGAAAACATGTCATGAAGTAGTTATAAGAGGAATTTTAATACAAATCTCATGCTGTAAGTATTGGCAAAAAATTGGCAAATCAAACTGAATAAAAGATAAGGAAGGTGTCATCATTCACGTCAAATAGACCAAGTGACATTTTCCCTGCTAGCAGGAAACTGAAACAGAACTCTGGTTCTTAAAATCATGTCCTTTTAGGTCTCTATTTATCGACAGAAAATCTAGTACTTCAAAAGTAGGCTTGCTAAGATCAACATGATAACAATTTTATTGTATAAATGATAAGAGATGTATTGAAGAACGACAAGGAACTTAGAAGCAGAAATAGCATCACACAGGCTGCATGGGTGCATTGAAAACCATTTTCAGCAAAGAATGAGTGGGGTGTGGAGCAATGATGATTTGCTTTTAGCTTTATGCTGGGACCTTTGGGAGCCGTATTGTTTCCTCCCATTCTACAGAACCTAATTCTACTCCTAACACAGCAGCAGACACCTTCTATAATCTGTGCAGTTGCTAAGCCTGCCCTTGCCACAGGTAGCTATTTAAATTTAAATTCATTAAACTAGATACAGTCACACCTCAATCTTGTTATTACAGTGTCCCAGTATAAGAACACGGCAGCCTAGGTGGTGGCTGCCATGTTGTACTTCACACCATCCCAGAGTAGTAGGCCTAGCTGGTAGCTACAGTACTGGTTAGTCAGGGTTCTCCAGAGGAAAAAAGCTGATTGAGTGGCAAGGTTTGTGTGTCAATATATTATATATGACATTCATATTTATTAGAGAGTGGGGACAGACAAGTCAACAAAGAGCCACAGCTGCCTTCCTCCATATCCTTTAACAGGCTGCCACCAGAAGGTGTTGTCCAGATTTAAGAAGAGCCTGATTAAAGGTGGATCCTCTCACTTCAAAGGATTCAAAAAGAGACACTCCCTCACCGGGCACTCGTACCGGTACCCAGCCACTTGGGTTTTTGTTGATTCAGATACAGTTGACACCCAAACAGCCATGAGAAGTACTGGGCAACATACCCTTGATGGGAGATGTCATTCTGTATATGTTTCTCATACTGGTTAATAATAAAGCACTGTTGGCCAATAGGAAAGGAAGATAGGAGGGACTAGGAGACAAGGAGGAAATAGGAAGTAGGAAGGAGGAGTCAAGATGGAGAGTCGGGAGAAAGCAGTATGCCGCCGGCTCCCGGGTAAGAGAAATACATAGATCAGCAGAAATGGGTTAATAATTAAGGCAGAGCTAGCCGATAAAAAACAAGTAACCGGGCCAACAACACTGTATCAAATACAGAGTCTCTGTGTATTATTTGGGGCTGGCGCCGTGGCAGGACAATACCAGGCGGTGGGAGGAAAAACCGTCCTCGTTACATACCCTCTCAGACTACCACTATTTTTTTGCAATGACAGAATGTGTGGCTACGATCCTTTACATATGGCCAAGTCTATTAGGATGTCTACAGTCTATCACGTAGCATAATGTGAGACACACTAGCCTAATGTGTTAGCCTTTATTGAAGCAGCAATAACACCAAGCATCAAGCTGGAATGGCTATTTTAAATTTCTTTCTTTCACGGGGAAACAAAATACAAGGAATCTAAAACTTTTCTTTTGTAAAGAGACAATGTTTACCAGAATTCCAAGGCTAACTCCTTTGGCCTGACATTTGTTGGAGGATAGTTGTTTCAAAGAAAGGTCACTAGACATGCAATCAATCCCCTTCTAATGGCAGCTGGCTCCACAGGCTAGCTGCAGTTGCTCATGAGGAGACTCCTGTCATTCTGGAGCTCACTTGAACCCTAGATTAACAAGGAGAGAGCACCCGTCCGGCTGAAAAGGGCAGGCAGGGGCGGCTTCCAGCTTGCGTAAATTACTAGACGAGAAGCCCCGCAGGGTTAGAGCTGTGACTGCAAAGCAATACTGCACACAGCTGTTGACACGCTAAACTTCTATTCTCCCATGCACACTGAAGAACGCACTTAAGGATGCAGGACGTCACTAAACGGACACTCCTAAGCAGTTGATGGGCTCAATTTTCTGCCCGGACAAGCACGGGGAGCAGGCACAGGTATAGAGACGAGGCAGCACCTCAGGGTCAGCCCTATTCGGGGCTTTCTGTTCCCAAAGTTACTCTCTAAAACACTTCCTCTCTGACTTTTCAGTGTCTGCCCTTGACCTGCTGTAAGTGTTAAATAAACACCCAAGAACTGCTATTGCTGATTACACATAACTAGCTAAAATTCTTTCTAAATTTAGGCACTTTGCTTCTTCACTTAGGCATTCTGGTAGAAATCTCATATCTTGTGACTAAATGGTAACTTTGTATATTATTGAAGTGTTTTAAGACACAAAACCACCTGAACTAAGAAATGCAGTCCTGTAAGTTGATCCTACTCTATGGCAGACAGATTCTGGGAGGATCCAAGAGTGCCAGCTGTTATCTTCCACTCACATCAGGACTGCTGACAGAACCTATAACTATGTAAGGATATTGCCTCTGTGATTAAGATATTTTACATGTCAAAGGTTAAAGGACTTTGCAGATGTAATTGAGGTCCCTAACCATGTGACTGAGTTAATTCTAGGGGAAAAATGCCATGTAGCCCTGGCCTAATTAGGAGAGCTATGTCAAGAGGGCCAGAAGACTGGCTGGCTGGCTTTGAAAAAGCAGGCTGACGTGAGCTGTGCAGCTACAGGGAAATGAACAGGGCTCCAGGCTCAAGTGCGATCACAGTCCAGTTCTAAAGGAACCCTGAGATTGACACTTCACATAAAGTATCACCAGGGCAAAATTATATTCGCCACCGTGGATCCGGGAAGCAAACTGGGGGTGGGGGTGGGGACCAGGTCCAGCACATGACGGTGACTCTGCAGGGACAGCACCAACTACTGCAATCTGGAGTGTCCAACAGCACACCGGGCGGGTGGCTGGCGGCGTGGGAGCGCGAGCAAGCGTGTAAGGCGCTACCTAACCACACACAAAGCCATGGCAGGACAGTGGCGGGGCACGTGGACGGTGAAGTGGGTCCTTAGTAACTGAACATGGAAGTTTCTATGTTCTGTAGCCCCTTGGCAGGGCAAGCAGGGATCACTAGTTTTCTCTGCTAAAAGCTCTGGCTTGGGATTGGGTTGTCTGGTGGTAGTCGACACAAGAAGGCATCACAGAATAAACCATGCAAAGAGCACTGAGCTTTGGTCACTAACCTGGCATCTTCTTCACAGACCAGGAGTGGCAGAGCATGCTTGGAAGCTCCTGCACTGACCCGCATGCATGACGTCATCCATCTGTACTAGACCTTGGTAATTATAAACCGGCCGCTCACTCCAGGTTCAGTGCAGCTCTTGAACTTGGCTTTAGGGAGCTGCTGTATTATTATGTGGCTCCCAACGTGTTCCTGGCCTCTTTTCTTAACTGGTAAGTATAAATATTCAACGTCGCTGAACTGAAGTGTTTTAGAGTTAGTTCTGTCATGTGTTTTGAAGCCCGAGGCCACCCCTTTTCCTTGCTGGCTGCCTCAGAGCATACTGCAGCTCACAGGACAGGCTACAGGACAACCCCAGCAGGGATAGGAGGAAAGCCCACCCTCTCAGGGGCTGGAAATAAACGTTAGACTAGGCTGACAGACTCATTCCGGATGGAGGTCTGTGGTCAGATACAGTATTTTCTAGACAATTTTGTTGACACACACAGACAAATCTGCTGAGATGTGAATGGTGAGGTATGTTTATTTACTGTGTCCATTCATGAAATAACTTGGGAATGAATCTGACTGCTCAAGTTCATCTCTAAAGTGCATGTTAGGAATCTGGAATGCACTCTCCAGAAACATGCTAACCTGAAGTGAACTCCTCAACCTATGAAAATCTCCCCTCAGGAGGAGCCTGACTGACTGATGGGAAGCTAATGCACCTTGCCAACAATGCTCTCTCCTGGCTGTCAGGCACACAAACCAGACCTGCCAAGCTCAGCCTCCTTCACTGCTGGAGCTGGGACTAAACTCAAAGTCAGTGTATCCATGACCAATACATGGACCACTGCTTACCAGACTCTGCAAGCACATACCTCACAGGGGTAGGAGCTTCTGTTCCCACCACTCGCAAATCAACACGTGCACCAAGGGTGAAACACCACTCACACAGTCAGGAGAGGTGGTGTGGGACCCACGACTCAACAATACTTTATAGTTTTATGTATTTGATTTCTTATTTATTTCATTTTGGGTGGTTGTTCTGTTTTTAGAGTGATTTTCACTATGCACTCCAGTCCAGCCGCCAACTCTTTCTTGTCCTGCTCACAGGACCTCCAGAATACTGGGATTACAGGCATCCCTACCATGCTTAGGCATCCATCATTATTTCCAAAGACGTGCAAAAAGAACCATACAGCTACCAAAACCAGCAAGTCTGTACGGAAATACTATTCCAACCCAATGACCAATTTTCAAACACAATCAGAAAAGTCTAAAACATATTTTGGCATGGTAACAACAAACATAACAAAGAATTTCCTTCACACCAGTGATCATGATTTCTAAATATCAAGCAGAATAAACAAGATCAATTAAAATCGCTACAGTACCGGAGTCAATCTCAAGGACCAAAGTGCACCATGTGCACACGGGTACCCACACCCACACCCACACCTCTCCTTCCCTATTCATCATTCACGAAGCAGTGAAAATCTGTCAAAGGAGGAAGAACCTAGAGAAAAAAAAATTAATCCAAATTAATCATTAACCTGATGGGTGACAGCTAATTTATCTTGCTGACTTTTTCATACCTAATATTTAATTACATTTCTGTGGTGCTTTTGTATCTAATACCAGCAGCTATGCTTACCTAAAGGGAAAGTATTGAGTACATACCTACACATATTTGTGTGTATATGCACGTGTCTGTGTAAGATTAACTTAAACTCAAACTCAACATAGAGCTAATGGGCAAACATGAGTCAGATTCTGAGAATCACCATAACTACATGGAGATACATATTTCTAAAAATGGCTGAGATAAAACTTCTAATCAAAAGCTGGGTGGTGGTGATGGTAGTGGTGAGTTTGAGGCCAGCGTGGTCTACAAGAGCTACTTCCAGGACAACCTCCAAAGACACAGAGAAACCCTGTTTCAAAAAAATGAAAAAAAAAAAAATGTCTAATCAAGACAAACAGATAACAAAAAGTTAAGCCCATTAACAGAGTTGGAAACTATCTTTTAGTCCATGTACTATCTGTTAAAGCAGCTTCAAATGGCAATAAACATGATCTGTGCTTATAGAGAAGAGCCTTTTCCCTGACCTGAAACCACTGTCCTAAGCATCTACACAACCAAACGACAAGCACTCAAGCTCTGGTGTTGGGAGCTGTGGACAGTGAGGATGGCTCTGAAGTCAATGTAATGTAGGCAAGAAACAGCAAGCTGTGATTTGTGCAGCTGTGGGTTCCAGAGCCCTATGCTGCAAGCAAAGACTAGAAGAAATCACCCTCAGCTTCCGAAC
The DNA here is from genome assembly GCF_943737965.1 of Phodopus roborovskii. NCBI lineage: Eukaryota > Metazoa > Chordata > Mammalia > Rodentia > Cricetidae > Phodopus > Phodopus roborovskii. The sequence continues at coordinate 7,700,952 of NW_026126611.1, forward strand.
TTTGGAGAGACAGATGCTGCAGGAGCTGCAGTCTACTCCAAGGCTGAGCTCAACAAGTGTGCTGCTGTTTCACCAAAACAGATGCACTACAAGCCAAGGACAGAAATGCTTGAAAAAGCCGGAACCTACTGCCTACAAAACCAAAATTCTTAAAGGCCTGAATAGCCCCAGAACTTACTTACTAAAGATTAATGAATACTTTTCAAGAACTACAACTGTACATGCACATTTAAAACACAGGGTTTCTCTTTGTAGCCCTGGCTCTCCGGGAATCGCTCTATAGACCAGGCTGGCCTCAAACTCAGAGATTCACCTGCCACTGCCTCGAAAGTGCTAGTATTAGCGGTGCCGCCATGCTAGGCTTAAACGTAACATTTTGACAGTCAAGCTAATAATAAAAAAGAAAAATTGCCCTCTCAAAACTTAGCAAGCACTATTGTACATTACATTTCAAGTATTTAAAACCATGTTTCATATAAAAGAGCTAGAAGAGAGGTTAAATATAGTTATTCCTGTTTGAATTGTGATAACTTTTAACTTGGGTTCTTTTTTTCTTGAGTCTTAATGTAAGTTTAACCTATGCTTTATATAGTGAACGTGTCAACACAGAGGTCTGATTTGTTCTACTACACTAGACCGAGCAGTCACATAATAATCCACAGTCACTTTCCTTGAATGGCAGTCACTTTCCACACTGTTAAGTAGTGAGAAGGCTGTTCAGCCTGGAATCCAACAGCCATAGAATACCATCTAACGCTGGGCTGAGAGAGGCAGGTTGCTCTGCGTGGGGAAACCTGGGCAGGCCAGACAAAATTGCAGAAGCGGGATAGATGTGTGGTGCAGTCCAGACAGAAACTGCGAGGTCAGAGCTAGAACGCACCACACCGACTCACGTTACTGCTATGAACCTTGCTTCCACCAGCTGCTTGGTGTCTGCCACATGGGCAACAGACTATGGATGCTGCTGTACATGCAAGGGAAAATAACTGCTATGAAATATTCATCTGAAGAGTAATTAAGTCCTGCAGTTGAGAAGCTAACCTTTCACAACACAGAACCCATCACACAGCCTGGAGATTAGCACATTCAGATGGCCGCTGGTGCTCATTACAATTTATTTAGCACCTCATCTACACTGATACATATGCTGTTTATACAGTTTCTCATTTCCTACAAGCTCAAATAAAAGTGGACCAAAAGATGATTTTCTCCATATGCCCAAAGCAAAACCTTTGCAGACCACACACAAGACAAATACAGCATTGGCGATCTCCCTGAAACACTAGGAAGACAAAACCCTTCCGTGTAGGGAAGCTATATATCAATGAGGTAAAGCTGCCACAAAGCTGGTCTCGGGGCCAGAGAGAAGGCCTCCGCCAAAGACCTGAGTTCGGTTCCCAGCACCCACATTAGGCAGCTCACAAGTACCTATAACTCCAGCCCCAGGAGAAATGATACCCTCTTCTCCCTTCTGTGGGAATCTGTACTCAAGTGTTCATAGAGCCACACACATACACATATTAAAAATAAAATAAATATAAAAACAAAGATGTTTTAAAGATCATTTTCATTTTTATATATCAGTAATAGTCCCAAACTTACAATTTTTAATCCAGAGACACGTTCTATTGACTGAATATAAACAAAAATTATCTATCATTAAGAATTTAAAACCATGTTTCTGTCAAATAGTCCCCACACAGAATATCAAATTAGCCTGCCTGACAAAGAATTTTTTTTTTTTTTTTAAAATTGGGGTAGGAGGAAAACTACTGGTCTCCAACACCACGTGACCACTGGCTTCCATTTTGCTCTGTCCAGTAGGGAGAGTGATCTCTCAGGTGTCACCAGAGAAACCAAATAAACCCTCCAGATGAGACTGAGTGCCACTAACATGAAGAACGCAGGAGAGCCGACCAGCAAGGTGGGGCACACATGGCTGATGTCGTGGAAGGGCAGTCTACAGTAGCCAACTACTGCAGGCCAAGATGAGCTAACAGGACAGGCAGGCAGCTGAGTCCTTCAGCGCCAGGTGTGTGTGTGTGTGTGTGTGTGTGTGTGTGTGTGTGTGTGTGTGTGTGTGTAAAAGCGGAAGTGTGAGCAAGTGTGCATGGGACTGTGAGCATCCAACATGGCTGGCGGGAGAGCAGGGCCTGACTGCTGTCAGTGCTAAACGGCCTAAGGTTAACGGGGAAACTGATTCCGCAACTCCCTTCCCTAACTGGCAGCCATACTTGAACAGGGAATCGAACCATCCATACTCAAGCTTCGGACACACTACAGAATACAGTCAGTCCTGCTCAGGAGCCGCCTCATAAGCAAGCATTTCTCTTTTATGAAATTAATAGGTAAACAAGAATTTCAAATAAACATACTACGAAGAAAAGTTGTTTCCCACCACAAGGAGCCGTTTTTGTTTTATAATAAAAGTTTTTTTTTTTTAAGTTAAATGTGATCGATCTTAGTAAACAATATCTGAAATTTTCAGATGACTGACATTATGAGTATTAAAGGTACAATTCAAAGAGTGTATTCATATTCTCTTCCACAGGCCAGCTCCATATGGATACTATGCAATCATTTAAAAAGAGGACTAAAACTATATTTGACAGCAGAGAGTGCTAAAATTCCCAAGTAGTAAAACAGTATAAAAAATCAGTTTTTCTAAAAGAGGCAAACGATCTATAAATATATGCAGAGAAAACTCAAAGACAATACAGACTCTCGTGATCCCAAGTCACAGCAACACTTGGGTCTCACACACTCGCGAACAACAGACGAGCAACAGCCATTTGTAAGGAGAGACTATGGCTCCCGTTTCCCAAATCCACACCCTTCCCTGTGCGCGGGATGAACGCAGCAAGGTCTACAGAGAACCGTGGTGAAGGGCATGCCCAAAACAGACAGAGCCTTTGGGAGCCAATTCCAGCACGTACGAGAACAGGCACAGATCTCCGGAACTTTCTTTTCTAAACAGAAAACAAGAGTAAAATCGAACTTGGAAGGAATGGGACTTTATCTCCACATTTACAAATATTACTAACAGCAAAGGAGTCTGAAAGGAATTCACCCTTTAAAACATGCTTGAACCTGTGTATACATGCACTTAAACATCATGCAGAAGACTGGAAAATTCACGTGTGTCAACTCCTAAAAATGTCCACATACACAGTTACTCTGAAAACACAGCCAGTCCGCTTTTCTCTTTCTCATTGTAAAGAAGAGGCAAGCTCCTCCTTACCAAAATGAGTTTCCCTCTGTTTGGGAGGTATAAAATACAGATTTCTTTTTTAAAACTGTATTCCTAGGTAAATACAATTCCAGTTTCCTTGCCTTGTGTGTCTATTTCTACTTCATCAAATAGCCAGAAAACCCTAGTGAGGTAACATTTCACAGGAAGAAGTCGTCGAGATCCATCACACAGGGTTCCATTGCTCTGGTGAGATCCATCACACAGGGTTCCATTGCTCTGGTGAGATCCATCACACAGGGTTCCATTGCTCTGGTGAGATCCATCACACAGGGTTCCATTGCTCTGGTGAGATCCATCACACAGGGTTCCATTGCTCTGGTGAGATCCATCACACAGGGTTCCATTACTCTGTCCTGATCATCAAATAGTTTTAAGAACCATGCTGATCTTCTATCAAGTGGTACCTCATATGCAGACAGGAGTCAAGATGCCATAAAAGGCTGAGAGCATGTGCTGCTGCGGGGACCCAGAAGATGCCCTGGAGTGCAGGGGCATCAGCAGGCATCCTGGGTGAGAGGCCTGAGGCTGTGGCCAGGGTATCACTCCTGCATGAAGTCAGCTTCTTTGATTTTCCTCTCCGACCCGCACATCTCAAGTGTGCGGTGACACCTCTTCTCAAAATGTAGCTGGAATGGCATGCACAAATGGTCCCAGACAGAGGACTGCGTAAAAGAAAACTGTCCTTTAGCATCTGGCTTCTACTGAACAGGCCGGTGTGCCCGGCACTCAGACGCAGTGCATGGGCATCCGGGGTACCAAACACTGCGCTGTACCCTCCCCACTGGGCACACAGCACAGGGATGTGCCAGAGCTAAGGGCTGGGGTTCCAAGCTGCCTTCTTCCTGTCTGTGAGAACACATGAATCTTCTGCTTTGTGATAATGGGGCCAGCTTACAGCTCCTTTCCTCTCTTGGTGCAGGAGAAAGGTGTGTGAGCACTTCTTCAATGACATCATTAGCTACACAGGAAGACAGCAAGGTCTACCCTGGGCACTTCCTGCTGATTTTCATACATACTCAGGGAAGTTGGCTTCAGCAGAACCATCTCTCTAAACTCACTTTCTAAGAACAATGGGAGAGTTGTGCAATTGAGTGTGCAATTCCAAGGAAGGACAGGGAGTGTGTGTGCACTTCTAAGGCTGTGGCTGAACTAAATCTGAATGCCATTTTACTTATTTCTTCTTGGCCTTCTTGCAAAGAGTAATTTCAGGATTTGTCCCACCTGACAAATCCTCCCTCAAAGTAAGGATGCAACACAAGGGTTAGCAATGAAATGTTGCTTTGCCTTTTAAGTTGTTAGCAAGCAGCTGTACTAAAGGGACTCCACGGAACCCATGCAACATCCATAAGTAGTGGTTTTTAAAGACATCACACTGTCAATAAAGTTTATGCACATTATTTCTCGTTGCTTGAACTAACACAATTACCGAACTGAAACCACACTTCTCAGTTTATTATAAACCACAGTGCACTATTTCAAGAACAGAATTTATGTATCAGCAACACTCAGGGGGATTACTATGAGTCAGCAAATGGCATCTTTCCACAGACACCACGTCATACAGATACAGACCCTGGTTCACTGTCGGAAACAGACATCTCTTGGATGGAAGTGAGAAATGGTGTAAAAGCACTGAAATGTTGTTCTTAAAGATACCCACATCAGGAGTTTGGAATGTTCTGGGTGAGATCAGGGTGGGCAAGCTTCTAAGATCTTTCTGAATGAAAACTTGAACAGGAAACAAACTCAAGCATGGAATGCAGGCCTCTCTGGCCACAAGGAAGCAAAGTATGCAGGTGCAAGCTACAGGCACTTTCTGTGGGGAGGGGGCGAAGGATCTGTTTGTGTCAAATTGATGGTGTATGTAGAAGAACTCTGAAGCACAGGAGGTTGTCAGATAATTTACCCTACAAATACAAGCCTTTCTGAAGAGTGCTCAAAAAACTAAGTAACTGCTGGACCTTCACAGCAAGTGCTTGGTAGGAAGAAACTGCAACAGCGCCTTCAGGAGAGATTAGGGTAAGGGTGCACACAGGAGCCATAAGCCGGAGTCTTCCACGCTGGGGCCTTCACAGATGCAGGCCACCAAGCAGGGGCACTGCACCGGCTGATGGAGGACGGTTCCATTTGGGGCTGCAGCTTCCTTTGTGAGTCCCATCGCCCCATCTAATAACTTCCTCATTATCTTAACAGAAGTACGCTAATTAAAGTCTTTGGGGTTTATGTTTAGATTGAGGCACACGAAGTGGTTAGTGGCTTTACTCAACTGAAAAATCCCGAATAACAAGCAGGTCAGAAGGGGAGAAGGGACTTCCTTATGCTCTGCTCACCTCACACTACTCTGCCTCATTAGCAAACTAAGTCCCAGCCGCTCCTGGCCTCATCATCTTCTGTGCTGTTTCACCAGCAGGACGACAATAATTCACTGGGTTTAGTGACACTTTTAAAACCAGAAATTACACAAATAAATGAGAGAGAGAGAGGAAAAAAAAAAAAGAAATTCAGAGCATAATTAAAAATAGAAATGATTCAAAAGAAATGCTGGAGATGTTCAGAGAACCCTGAAAAGAGACAAGTACATTATTACACTATTATATATAATACACATCATAATATGTAACAATGTACATTACTACAAGATGTATTTGTAGAAAAGTGCATCCCCATCTGAGGGACTCTCCACCTCTTCACACTAGGAATGCATCCCTCACAACAGCACACTGTGGACTTCTCAATAACCCTCACATCGTACATAAAAGGAGTCAGGGTTAGAGATGGAAGGAACAGGAGCCTCGAGCAGTAACAAGCCATCCGTTTGCACACCGTGGAATCAAACAGGCACCGAGGACCTCTGATGTCACATTGCTAGTGTTTTTCTTCTCTCTTATGGGGGAGGAGTTCAGCAACAAAAAGATGCAACTTCCTGCTATCCAAAACCAGTCAGACTGGCTTTCCAGAGCACGGTGAATTGCAGCACTAGGGTAAGGGCATACACAAACCCAAGTGGCGCATTGAGAGACTGCAGCAGGTGAACCAGAAATCCTGAGACAGTCCTTCAAACTACCCAACTGCATCGTTTCCAATATAAAACACGGTTCTCCTGCAAATCCCAGTTCTGGGCACTTCAACAGTTGAGCCAGGAGGCTGTTCTTACACAGGGGAGAGACTGCTCCCTGTATATTCCCTAAGAGGGAAAGGCAGCACCCTGGATCATCCCTACCAGACCAGAGCTCAGCTATGTGGGTGAGGCGAGGCAGGTTGCATAGCAGCCTCATTAGTAGCTCCTGCTCCATCCAGTCTCTCCTTTCAAGTGGCCAGCAAACATGAACTGGCCCCTAAAAGTCAGTGTTTACACACCAAGACCCTGAGAGTCTTAATGTAAGCAATACTCTTATTCTGACCCATCCCCCTGAAAAAAATCCACTTTGTACAAAGACCTTAAGCAGAAAGCATCTGTACTCTAGAGCTATGCTGTCTAGTATGGCAGCCACATACCACAGATGTCTTTCAGGGCCAACAGTTTGAAATTCAGTTCCAACTAGCCATAGTTCAAACACTCAAGAGCATCACACGGCAAGCGGCTCATATATGGTGATGCATATCCCACAAATGCGGACTATTCTTTTCCACCACACACATACTTTCTGGACCGTTCTGATCTAGAATATCAGCATTGAAGAGATGCCTACAAGCCCTCATGCAGTCAGACTTCAGCATCCATAAACCCAACCACAGACCAAAACATTTGGGGAAAACTGGGTCAGCACTGAACATTATAGGCTTTGTGTCCTCGTCATCATCCCTAAATAGAACAGTATAGCAGCCATCCACACAGCTCTGACACTGCAGTTGGTACTGAGAGTAATCTAGAGATATTTGGAAACCTATGAGAGATGTGCATAGATTACATTTCTCTAAGGAAGCCAAGCATGGATGGATTCTGTCACTTGTGGGGATCCTGAAACCACTTTCCATAAGTACTAGAGTATATTGGTCTTTGTACTCCACAGCTGGGCTACTAATAGTCAGCAGTAAATCACACTTTTCTCTTTTCCCTTTGGAAGAAGGGTACAAATATATGTACGGGAACAGTCATCAAATCTCAGTGGAGAAAGAGCTTTGCCATCCCTCACCAAGACAACTGAAAACTGCAGTCCACAGAGAAGCTTCAGGGGTCACCAGCGGTGCAGGGATTTTCTGTTGGCTACAGGAAGTCACTGATAGACAGCCTGTGCAGACTTCCCAGCTGCCACCAAACACTGTCCCCCATCTACAAAAGTGACTGAAGATCTTTGCGTTCTGCTCCCCAGGTACTGACATCCGGAACTTACTCCATCACTTGTTTCTGAGGAGTGGAGACAGAGAGGGAGAGGCAGCGCATTGCCAGGCTAAGCAGAAACCACGTGCCTTCTCCAAGAACACATGAAAGGACCCAGGTAACGATGGACAGACATAAAAGGAGAAGAAAGTGTTTCTGAGCGGGCCAACCAGCTCACTCTCCCAACGCCACAATCAGCCTGGAGCCTACATAACAGTACAGATGCCAACCTGCTTTGTTGTTTGGGATCCAAAGATAGTTAAAGTCTTAGGACCATGCTGAGCTGATCAGCAATGTACACCCGGAACACACAGCCAACTCCAGACTCACTACATCTGGACAACGGCATCAGGGACCAGAGTGTCATAGTTCTGTACTTCGCCTAATGTGACTTGCTGTGACACTTACCATGAGATGTGAATTTACCAATGCCACAAATCTAGGGACCACACTAAATACAACAGGCATCGGATTCAGGGTCTTAACACTTGTTAACAAGATTCTGAATCATGCATGCCCTGCATAAACTATACAGTGTGCCATCGGGCACGCTCCACTTCAGTTCAGGGACAGGACAGGAATTGAAACAGCTGCCGAGTCCACCCACTTTCCTACTGTGCACCATAACACACCTCCAGATGGGTATTCAGTCTGGTTACAGACGTCAAACTTGGAGGTACTCAGACAAGCAGAATGGAATCAGAGCGTTAAGAGCCCAGTGGAAGGTGAGTGTGGTAGAGGGTGAATGAAGCAGAAGATTGCCTGGACCTCAAAGTTCAAGCCCCACCTGGGAAACACAACAAACCCTTTCTATTTAAGAAGGGGGATAATGGTGGTGGAGGGGGTTGGAGACATACAAAAGGTATAAATATTAAAGGAACTAGTTAGCCTTGTGAAAGAAGAGAGAGAAAATTTTCAAATGCCTGGAACATCGCTTATGTAGAAGAGGGATTTAGATTTGTTTTGTGTGGGGGTAGAGCCCAGATCCAAAGAATGAAGTTAATATAAAGATGGATGCCCTAACTAATTTAAATTACCGCAGTAAAACACTTCATCAAGTGATAAATTCTGTATCATGAGGCAGGAGTATCAGAAGCAATTTATGTATCAAGCAAACAGAAAGGTAGATACCTTACTTGAAGTCTAAAGAGTCATCATTTTCCCATTACAAAGTAGTCACAAATCTAAAATCATGGAGGTGGTGAGGCACTGTGTGTGTGTGTGTGTGTGTGTGTGTGTGTGTGTGTGTGTGTAAGCACAGTCTATCCCCAGTCAGATTTAATAAGTCAAAGATATTACTTCTGAAGTTACATCAACTGAAACCTTTCCAAATGTTCTAATCTCCCCAGAGCGATGAACTTCCCTCCTTCAAACACTCATGTGACAGCGGAGGACAGAGGGACATTCAATGAGGTCTTACAATAAAAGCATTTTAAATTAAATTATTGCTACAATTCACCAGAACAGCTAATTAACCATTACTGCAACTATTACAGGGAAAAAAAAATAAAAAAAACTTTACTCTTAAGATTTGAAAGCTTAGTTCCTTGGAACTTTGTTCCCTCAGAGATTGTGAAGGATCAAGCAGATAATGGGTTAATCCAAAAACTAAAGGAGCAACAGAGCAAAGCTGACTGCATGTTTGAAAAAGCCTATAAAATGTTACAAGCAAAACAGGAAAGCCTGTGTTAATAATGCATAAACCAAAGGAGAGGAAAAAAGCTACCCATTTAATGGAATAATGCTTTTATCCTTGCAGTTAAAACGAAATAAACCATGACTATTAATCTAGTAAGACCATGTAAAAATGTAATTTTTAAACATTTACTAAAAGGGAAGACTTCAGTAACCACTCTAAAAAGCAAGGCCTTGTGTACAGCAGCGTTTAAATGCTAAATACCAATCCCCTGTCTGACGAGGCCATTACCCACCCTGTCACCATAGCAACGCTAACAGCATGCCTGACTTCAAAGACAAAGATGTAATTTCAGACTTCCAGCAGCCAGAGGGAGTGGTAAGAATATTCTACCCAGGCAGTGTCAGCTGATGATAAATTATAAAAATACCCAGGAAGGTTATGAGGCGGACCGTACCACAGTCTCATATTCCTGGGGGAAGACCCGCCTTACTCAAGCACACCAGCAGACTGTGGAGGTAAGGCCAAAAGTAAACAGGAAAGAATCTCAGTTTCACAGTACAGACTTCTGCCTTGCTTCTGAAATACAGTTTCCTCCACCACCGTTTTCTCGCTCAAATTAGGAGTGACTGAGAATCTGCTGATGTTCCAGGACTTTCCAAGGCCACCTCCATTCCCACTCCACTGCATGGCTGGGACTGCCTCAGGCCGGCACCCACCTCACTGGGCTTGGGGGAACACCTGGCCTGTCCCAGCTGCTTTTCTTTCCAACCACCCAAGGGCAGCACAGTCCAAGGGAAGGGCAGGACCATCGAGCTGCCTGGGTGTGAGCTCTGAGCTTTTTAAAAACACTGCAAATGAGTAAGGCTGGCCTGGCAGTAACCCCGCTGTACCATAACTAAAAGGAAGAGCCCCAGAACTGGAAAAAACAAAACAAAACACCAAGCTCTGGACAAGTGTGGTCATGGAGATCCAGGAGAATTATGTTGGATCTAAAGTCATTACGAAAATCCTCATAAAGAAATGTCAGTAACAAATAATGAAGGTGGGCCAATAAACAAAGACACATACATTAGAATGCTAATGTCTATAAGAACAATACAGTGTGTGGTAAATTCACTTCCTGGTGGGCCACTGGCAGGCGCCTAAACTCTCTCCTCTAAAGGGGCAGGAGAGGTAACAAAGTGGCTTCCCATGACTTCTCCTAGGGGTGGCACTAGGGGAGTCAGGCCAGCTAAGTCTGCCCCGAGGAAGAGCTGGACAGTCTTCTGGTCTCCTCAGAAGTTCTGACCTTGGATGCAGCCGGAGTCTAGAGGTGCACAGGCACAGGCATCCTGCCACACACGCCCTGGATGACAGCATCAACCTAAGGTCCTAGCCGCTACTGTCCCACCGATTTTACAAGCAAGGGCTAAGCCATCTTCTCCCAGGGAAACACAAGAGAAAATATCAGATTACAAGAGAAGACATCACTTCACACCTATCTATAAAGTCAGACGCTCGCAATTCAGCTACCTCTTCCTTTTGTGAGTTTCCATTCTGCTGCAAACTATGTTAAAAGTCACAATAAAGGATAAGAATGGACTGAAGAAAACCACTCCTTTGGACACAATTGCTAGATTTATAATTTTGACAGTTAAAAGGGTCAAACAAATACTAGAAAAAAGGTGTTGGTCATGTAGGTGACAAGGTCTAATTTAGGCCCCACATTCTCTTCCCAAATACCACAGAATTACCTGTTTACCAGTGATTAAGAAGCCTCTGTTCTGGCATTGTAGTCTTTATTTTCTCAGGAGTATTTTATGTTTCTCTACAGAACATTTCCTTCTATAAAATCACATAAGGTTGAGTCCACTAAGAAATAACGTGTTTTGCTTTTTTATTAACAACTATCCAACTTCAAATTTCCCTCCTCGCCATGGTAGCTGGGAATACAGCCTTAAATTTGACAGCCATTCATCGTGACTACATTAGCCTTAAATTTGACAGCCATTCATCGTGACTACATTATCCTGGCTGATTTGTTACTCCCATCTCCCTCCCCCTGGGCAAACTGTAATTACTTAGGGCAGCTTTTGTTAATATGAACTTGTGATTTCACCTCAGCACAAGCCCTTCCACAAGCACAAGGTTACCCATCCTAAACTCAAATGCTCCAGGAGATGAGCAGTTCGCCCACACCAGCGTTCTAGCCATTAAAAGTGGCCACTGATGCACACAAAACTCAACGATTTTCTCTTCAATCCTCAGCAAAGAGCAACAATGGACAGTTGCAAGAAAAATTCTCCACCCAGTATAATTTATGCACCTTTATAAACTTCTGTAAGGAAAGTGATTCCAAACTTTGATTATGAAGTTAGAGCTCCTGGTTTGCCCTTTGTATGAGATTAGCATAATTTGGAGGGTGAAATGTATTCACTGTACTTTACAGATCCTACTGTTACAATGAACGTTAGGTAATTTATATTTAAATGAACGTTAGATGTTTATATTTAACTGAAAGTAGAGATGAGCTGACCATGACACCAAGGACACCATAGGGGGCTGCTTAAAATAACAGAGAAGAGGTGAAATGTATTTGCCTAAATTCATTTCCTCCGTAATTTCTCCAAGAATTTTCTCGGAGGTCTTGGGGTTAAGCACCCATAACTAAAACTGACCTGACAACACTGAGAACCAGGAGGAGAAATCCCAAGGTGTGAGTCACGTGAACACCCCAAAGCAATGTCTTTATTTAACACCATTTCAACAACTGGGACGGAAGGAAGGGCAGAGACCAAGTGTGGTTACTATTTAATAAGTTATTAATTGACACCCCCTCACCCATACATGTATATAAACATACACATGTGAACAGGCGCATGCACACACACACATACATATATTCAGACTTATTATAATTTCTTTTTTTTTTTTTTTTTTTTTTTTTTTTTTTGAGGTGGGGTTCTATACAGACTGGACTGGCTTTGAACTCGTGGCTCTGAAGTCCTAACCCCAGCTGTACCTCTCAAGCGCTGGGATTACGGTCTTTTGCTAGCACACCTGGCTCCACAAAACATTTTAAGTTAAGGATTATCACTGGGTACCTAAGTTAAAAGTACACAGTGCTAGGGACTGGCTCCCCATCTCAGCTGACCCTAGAGGCCTGCCATCCATCACCTCTGACCTGACAGCCGCTATGGGAACACGCATCAGCTACTGAAATCTAAACCCTCTGCTGAGTCATCTAGGCCCTTTACTGAAGGCACAGCACACTGCAAGCCGCGGCGTTCTCTACCGGCTACTTCTGCTTCTTTTAGGTGGTTACCGTATATTCACTGCTGACACCACAGGTAGAAATCACGTGGGAAGGGTGAGTTCTAGTCGCAGCTGCAGTCCCCACTCCGACTACCATGCTGGGCCGCACGGCTGAGCAGTGGGTTCCAACTGTCTATAGCTGCAGTTCCTTAATCCTAGGTTTCATGGCATGAACCCTAACGGATTCTGCCTCTTTACCAGTGGTCCCCACACACCATGGCTTTGGGGGTTTAAAAAGAGTCCAAATTTCCAGGAAATGTCATTTTATCCTAAAATCTCCAGTAATATTTTTCTCGTCTTTGTTTTCCTCTGCATGAAGAAAAACTTGAATGAAGAGTTGCAGCAGAATTCACAGGACTATGCAGAGTGTCTTAACACTGGGTTATACTGCAGTCACAGGCTCACCACAGTGCTCCCCAGTGCTCCTCCTAGTGCTCCACAGTGCTCCCCAATGCTCCTTCTAGTGCCTTCTTCACAGAAGCCCCTGCTCCCAGGAAAGAGCTACAGCTACCAACCCCAGGCTCTGGAAACTCAGTGAGAGTGAGTTATTGCCATGTATTCAGCCAGGGTTTATATGTGTTATTTCACACATACATACAGATGATGAAGATTAAGTTTCTGGGCCATAAACCTCACTGTCAGGACCTGTACATACATTCTGTCAACCAAAACTGTGTTTTGGTCAAGTTGGCTTTGAACCCCTGGGCTGAAACAATCCTTCCACTGTAGAAACCACAGTAGCTGGAACTCTAGGAAGCATCTCTAAGACCAGCTTGGACATACACTTAAAAATTGACCGGAATGCATCAGAGTTGGAGAGGAATTTAATAGCTTGTCTTTATCCTCAAAAAGCCAACCAAATAGTAAAAATAAGAAAATCTGCAGGAAGCCAGTCCAGAACGCTGTGTAGGTGCTACTTCACCCCCTACGCACCAGGCACGTGTGGTATTCTCCCTGCACCAGGCACAGGGCAGAGGAGTGGCCTGCACAGCTGTCTAGACCGCCTGCAAGGCTGCAGACAAATGTTGCGGCAGTCACCACTTACTACTACTGCCAAGACTTCTATAAAACAGCAACCACTTTTGTAAAACCACATGGGCTAAAGGAGAGTCCTAGAACTCCATAGAGATGGGTAAGAAGATGCGATGAGAAAATAGTATAGAGACTATCAAATAGCAGGAGTTCTCAGGAGAGGCAACCCTGCTGAATTCTCCTCACAGTGGGAGGTGTTCCAATACGCAGGTATTACACAGGGCATGTGCCATGTGCCTGGACTCTTAACGGTAGAGAAGTTGAGGCAGGGGACTGTCGTAGCTACAAGTGGGCCTGGACTACACAGTGTGACATTGTCTCAAAATAAAATACTAACAGCTCTCATCAAAACTAATGAAAAAATTAAATCTTTCATTCGTTTGTTTTACTATTCTTACATCTAATACAGCCATTTAGGCATAAGAGGCAATCAGTAACTGATTGTTAGATGTAATTTAATTTTCAGAGAGAGAGCCTGTGCCCTTATTGAAGATGTCAACATTTAGGGATGCTAAGAAAAGCCTAAGTGAAGTAACTAAGAAAATATTTGGGCAAAAGAGTTGTACTCCAAAGGGGGTGGCCCCATTTTGAGTGTGACAGTTGGCAGGACACCACATGGTCAGTCATGGCGCTTGGAGGGGCTGCTGGGCAGAAGTGACTCCAATGCACAGGATCCAACCACTGGCAACTTTCTATTTCCACATCTGGGAATCTGAGCTCAAAACAGTCAAAACCTGAATCAAATTAAAAACACAAAATGCACACATGTAAACTGGTTAATATTAATCCTGTCTTGTTCAATTGTCTTTGGAGACTATAATATGTTCAAGCTTTAGCTCATAAGACAGCATTTAAATAAGCACTACTAAAATCCAAACTCTACATCTCTAAAGAAAGAACACCCTTTTTACACAGGGAGAAAAGGGTGTAATACAGAAGAGCCCAGTGGAGGGCTGGCTGCAGAGCTAACCTAGGACCTTGCATCCCTCAGGTGAGAAAATGCTCGCCATGGAGCTAATGAACGACACCCTGCAGAGTTAACAAGGGACTCTTCAGGCACCAAGTCCTTTGCAGGACTTGGGTCTGGGAAGGGGAAACTGAAACAAATTAAATTAAGAAAAACTCCTCCAAAATAGGCAAAAATCAATCACAAGTACATCAAATAAAGCAATACAAATCTATGTCTGCTTGAGAAAGAAATACATGACCACATTTCTTAGTGATACTACACTACATTATCCTAAAAGCAAAGTCAATGAGACAACCCAGGAAGCCAAAATGAATGAATAACTGACAGCTTCACTTATTTTTTCTGTGTGCGTGTGTCCGTATATACATATGTGCATGAATTAGTGTCTATATGGACACGTGAGGGTGTACACGCATGTAGAAGCCAGATGTTGGTGTCAGGTATCCTCAATCATGTTCTACTTCTTACCACAATTTACTGAATCCAGACCTGGTTCAGTTGAACTAGCCCAGCTGGTCAACAGGCCTATCTCTGCCTCCCTGGCACTGGGGTTACAGGGATGCGCCTGGCTTTTGTACACAAATGCTAGGGATCAAACTTTGGTTATCATGCCTGTATGGCAAGTACTTCACCAACTGCTGTCTGCCCAGCCCTTAGCCTCGCTTATTTCTTGAAGCTAGCTGAGCTGCTACCTTCGGCCAAGGCAATGTAAAGAATATCCCATTATGGTCTACTGAGTTGCTTATACAAAATCTCTCCCAATATTCTCTGTATCACCTCCATGAATTCATAAAATTCAAGTTATAGTTGTGACCCTTTCAGTATCAAAGACCTTGATCCCCCAAAACATACCACAACCCCCCCCCCAAAAAGAGAGTGAAGGCCTTGCAAAATAAAAGGCACCTTACAATTTACTTACCTAGGTATGTGGAAAGCGCTACATTTTCCAACCATAGAAAAATGGGGATGGCTGTTGGGACGTGTCCCTACATTTCTGCATTCTGTCAAAGGAACTTTCTGGGGCACTGAGTCTTCTTTTCCTGGAAGTTTCCACTATTCGTTGACTGAAACTTGCACTTTCTATATAAGACTTTTGAAAACAGGAGTCAAAAAGTGTTAAATGGATCATACAATAAACCTGGCAACGTCAGAAACCAAAGGCGAGTCCAGAGAGGCCCCTGGCAGGAAATTCAAGCCAAGTACAGCGTCACAGCCTTGGTTCACAAAGCTATCCACTGGCTCTCCTTTGGCACTGGCAGCCTTCACATGCTTGGGTGAACCCTGCAGCCTTCCTCTACCTTCCCTTGCAGGCAGCAAGGTAAGGTTTCCCTGTTCTCAAGCACAAGTCTCCCACACTGATGGCACAAGGTGGGCGGTCTAGAATTGGTAGATGCCTGTTGTAGTAAGAGGCCAAAATAAATCTCTGGCTGTTTGGTGGCCAAAATCCCTAAATAAATCATGCCCCTCACCCCCCAAATTAAATGGCACCAAGATGGCAGGCTGGTCACCAGGAGCCACAGCAGAGGCCTGGAAGGAGAGGGGAGAACTCATTTTTATCTCTTTCCCCTAAACACTAACAGAAAAAGGCCGATAATAGACGCGAAGGTGCTTCAGGATGCTCTGTGGTAACCTGGTCTATCACAGTTTTCAGAGAGAGAAACAGATCCTGCTGAGTTGGCAGAAGTTACTCGAGACCAGAGCTGAGCTGCCATTCAATACTGGCACAAGCAGGCCCTGGTCAGACCACGTGCCTTCCATACGAGTCATGACAAGCTGGTCATTCTTGTAAAGAGGAAACAGGTGAACGATGTTCACGACTTCTAAATACTCAAACCTCAGAGAGTAAACAGTACAGGGCCGAATATTTGTATCTTTCCAGTTTAATGATCAAAGAATTTAAAAACCATTATTATATAATACCAACACAATATTAGCTATGTTGTAGTAAATGAATGCCAAATTATAAAATCAGAAATAACACGCACACACGAAGTGAACTTGAACAGTATGTGCAAACACGAACACCCTGACTGGTGCCAATGGACACTCCTGAGTGCTTTAGAAGGGTTCACAGGATAGACTGATGACGAAACAACGAAAAGATGTACACACCGCAGCCTCAAGTTGGGCAAAACGCGGGCCCGTGGCGTGGCCTGACGCCAGTACCTGCAAGCTTTGCTTTTTAACAGAATCACTACATTATGAAGAACAGCAGCTGAGGAAGCTTAGCCACTTTTTGTGGCTTAAAGCTTTTCTCTCTCTCTTATTCCAGGCTTAAACAAAGTTCAGTGGGGCATCCAACTGCCTGTTTTAAATTACAGTCTGTATTTTAAAATAGAATGCATGCGCGGCGTGCTCCTGAAGCTAGGGGTGGGCGTGTTATTCATGGAAAATTGAAGGCTTGTTGAGTCAATAATCTTCTTTCACACAGTAACAATTTTCAGCTAAAATTTCTTGACCCAAACAAAGGAAAACAAGACCATTCATTTATTTTACAACAATTTGGAGAAGGCAAAAGAAAAAGATGCACAGGGGAGAGAGGGAGGGAGAGGGAGAGGGAGGGAGGGAGGGAGAGAGAGAGAGAGAGAGAGAGAGAGAGAGAGAGAGCTCCATGGCCTCTAAAGTCCTCCATTGTGGCAGAAGAATAGAAAATTTTGGCTCATGGCAACCTTTTATACATGTATTATTCAAACTCTTAAACTGACAGTTAATATCAAAAATAGTTACTTCTAGGCCCAAAGAAACATAAAAGTAACGAGTCCACAAACGCTACTGTGAGTGCCTGCTGGTCACATGTCCCTTGTCAGAGGAAACAGACATGTGCCTTCCCGTCACCTGCAAAGTGGAAATCTATAAATTAAAAGCCATTCCAGGGCAAGGTAGAATAGCCTGCAGCAAACAAAGCACTCTTGCTGCCTCCCAGTGGCCAAAGGCCTACCTGGCCTGGAGGCAGAGCCCAGGGAGAGATCACGGGAAGAGAGAGGCAGTGCTCACCCTGTGGGCACTGTGGCCAAAGCCCCAACAGCAGGAGACTGTGAGGAGCCCCGAGAATGGAGTAATGGAGTGCCCACTGTCACGGATCCCGAGACTCTGCACACCTGCCCATGCCCGGGCTCTAGGAGCATGCTCGGAAACACAGAGGTTCCATCACACCTGCAGGCTCAATGTCCCTGCCCCCTAGGTCCCACCTACTGGCCAGAGAAGCAGACAACAGGCAAGGTGGCTCGGGGATGTCTGGGGTGAACAAGGCACATGCCTGTAGCCTGGAAAGTCAGGTCATGCCCCAAAGACCTACTCCATGGTCCCACCCAGGTCATCTGAGAGTTATATGCTGGGTCTTAGCCAGGAGTGTGTACATTTATCATGCCTTACTTAATGAACCTCATTTATCAACTACAGATCACCGTTATCCTTCTATTATCACAGCCAATATCCTGCAAATCAGTTCTGTTCCGGCCCTTCTTAGGCTCTGATTTTGCCACTGTCTATTTTTACAGAACTCCTTAACAATCCTCCATTAACTTTTTAAGAACTAACTGACAGTCCTACAAAATGGGTTGAAATCCATCTCCCCCACATGCTAAAAGGAACTCTCCAGGGTGTGAGACGAGAAAGTTCACAGATGGCAAATTTAGTTAAAAATCTGCTTTTAAAACGGAAACAAACTTTTGAACATTAATGCACTGTCCCTAAGTAAATGTCGTGACCACCTTGTGTTTAAAACTCCTCACTTTAGGTGATGGGTACAGCTTGGTGACAGAGAGCCAGCCGAGCAGGCAAAAGGCTCTGAGTTCAATCCCAAACTAACTAAGTAAATAAAATTAAAGTTAAAGAAATAACCATTTGTTTTACCAGGATTGAAGATGTCAATTAGGAAACCCTGTGCACAAACATTTGAGTGCTTTAAAAGCAGGCTACAGTTCTTCTAAAATATTCATTTATTCAAGCTTTCCATTATATTTAGGCTTTTCCTTTCCTGGAAGAAGTCCAAACTGTTCAGGTTTTATTGAATTTTCATTTACAGAATAAATATTTAAATGGAATACTGTTTTGGAAGAAAGAAGCTAAGCACGGGCCTTCACACCTTGCTCTAGTCTGTCTTCTTTTTCTAAAATGCCTGCCAAGCCATGGAAATCCCCAGGAAATACGGTTGCAGGACATCTCTTCCTGCTTGCTTGCTCTTCTGGGGAAAGGTCGTGGCACACACCCAGCCTCTCAGGAAAACATTCCATCGTCAAAAATCCACTTCACAAAGAAACATTTGCCAGTCTTTCTCTAAGTAGGACCCTCACATGCTCTTCCCATCGAGAAACAACTAGAGTTAAGTTCTAGACCAACATAAACAATACGAAAAACATCTAAGTATTGTGTGTTCCTTTTACAATTTCCTGGGACATCAAAATTATGTTTGTACCTTCAGTTTGTAACTGGGCAAGTGATGACAAATTTCTGCCAAAGCTGTAATGGCAGAGAACACTGCCTAGGAGACCCCCTTCCTACACAAAGGGCTCCTGCCTGCCTCAGGGAGCCCCTAACTGCTCAGGAGGCCTTCCCATGCCCCAAGAGGCCCCCACCTGCCCAGGGCACCTCCCTTGTAAGGTCCTTCCTCCAGAGTACTGCAACCCAAAGGCTGCTGACACTTGGGAACAGGAAACAAACAGCTGCACCAGGACAGTCTCCACATCTGAACTCTCAGAGCTGCATGAAGGCAAGTGAGATTTCTCTTTCATTAACTTATAATTTTTTAAGCATTTACAATGATTTGAGAAGGATCAATCACTAGCAGACAGCTACACTCTTAACCTTTTCATGACAACCACTTAAATCAAGTTCAGGCTACAAACACAAAATTTTCCAAAGAGTTCATCCGACAGCCATTAGTCTGGCAGACTTCAGGTTTGCAGAGGCCTGCCAACAGGAGGCTGGGCTGAGAACAGGGAAGTCCGAGCCCAGCTATGAAGCTGCCTCTTCCGCCTCCTGCACTTGTCTCTGTCACTCAAAGGGACCAAGTTACCAAATCCAGATCTTCAATGCACCATTAGTATGACGTCAGTGTTAATGCACGACCCTTTACCCTAACTAATGTTATTAAAGACTAAACAAACATAGGAGAACCAAGACTCTTTCCTTAAAAGGGAGACACTATTTCATTAAAAATGTATATAGTTACAGTAACAGGCATCTAATATCCTGTTTAACACCCTCCTCTTCTAAGAACCACCAGCACTGAGTACCCCTCCCTTTCAAAAGTGACAATTCAACCAGAGGGACGGACATATGCGCTATTTGGATGACTCCAAAAAAAAAAAAAAAAAAGCCAACCGTTTGCATGTCGATCTCTCCAGCTTCTCCTGCCTGAGGGAAATGGAGTCAGAAATAGGGTTTTAACAACGAGATGGACCTCCCTGTTCCACTGCAGTCCTTCCTCAGTACTATCAGAACAGGACACCCATGCTGACCTTGGGGAAACAGAATCAGGACCCCCATCTACAGCGCAAACCTGTGGGCTTCCGGGACAAAGCACAACAGAGGGATTCTTTCCAAACCGGGGCATAGAAATGGCTTTTTGCCTGCCGGGAAGAAACATACCAGTTTGTTGATGGGAAAAGAAAACCTCCATCTTTTGATTACTCCCTTCTATATATTCATTACTACGTTACTAAGAATATATGTGACGTACTATATTGACTAAAATTACAATGATTAGTGTTTCTGACAGTATTTTTTTTAACAAACAAAAAACATGTATTACCAGTGAAAGAAAGATTTCATCCTACCATTTGCTTAGTGATCCAAACTGTCCACTTCTTACCTTGAAACTCAAGGAGCCGAAGTTAAAAGCAAACTGTCATTTAAAAAAAAGCAAAAGTTTTAAGATTGACAAGGTTTTGGCCAATGTAGCTATCATTGGGTATCATCAGCCTAGAGAGGACACGAGCTTTCCTGAAACCGATTCAATGCCAAGTGATTAAATGAACAGTTTGAAACCAGGGTTATGTTTTTAAAAACTTTTTACATATATAATTTAGTGAAATAGTTGCTAAATAAGACACTAAATACCATGAAAATAGTTCAGTCTAAACCAAAGGAGTCAGGACAATTATAAAAAGAGCTGTCATGGAGGCACCAGCAAGTGTCCCAAGAGGCATCACCAGACAAGACACCCAGTAGCTAGTGCACTCCATCGATTACACTGTAGGAGTTACTAAGACTTCCAACTGAGATACATCCAAGGTTTGTGAAATAAAGGGTTTGTATGTAAATTACAGGGTTTGTTATCATCAACCTTCCACTGTGTCTTTCCTCGTATGCTTGGTTCATTCACTGTCGATATCAGAAGCAAAGAAAACTACAAAATATACTCAAATGATAAGTGATGCTGTTCTAATGGGAGGGAGTGCTACAGGTTAATCTTTATATTACATGCTATATGTCAAGACCTATCAATAATGGAAATGCCAAGATTTATAAACCCAGTATGTCAGCGAGGAGAACCCTGGATGATTAAGAGCTACAGAAATAAGTGGAGAGAGAGATTTGTTCTGAGCTTAGTGTTAGCCCATTAAGTAGAAAGTAAATATTACTGGTCACGGCCCAAGACACGAGAATAAGTATGAATTTATCAGCTCTTTCCATTCTGGGGTAACGTGAGGCTCTGGCTGAGCCAGTTAGAAAACCTACGAGCATCTGCAACTGACAAGCATAGGGAGCCCTCTAACCCACATGGACAGATAGGCAGACAGGCAAGCCCAGAGAGAAGGCAGCCTCAGGATTCAATTAAAGATGCAGCGGAAGGACAGGGTGCTGTCTGGCCTCCTTGTACAAAGCCGGTTAATTGTCTAACAATGCTAAAGGGAAAATGAGGTCATAGAAAACATGGCCTCTATCTCATCATGTGCAAACAAAACTAAGAAATAAGTACCATACCTTCAATCCCAGCACTCGGGAGGCAAAAGCAAGTGGATCTGATCTCTGAGTTCAAGATCAGCCTGGTCTACAGAGTGAGTTCCAGGACAGCCAGGGCTACACGGAGAAACCCTATCGTGAAAAAGCAAAACAAACAAACAAACAAAAGGAAATAACTACCTCTGCTAAAGTGGTGGTACACACCTTAACTGTAGTGTGCCACAGGCATACACAAGCAGGCCGGTCTCTGTGAGTTCAGGGCTTGCCAGTTCTACATCGTGAGTTCCTGGCTGGTAAGCATTAAATAGTGAGGCCCAGACTGCTGGCTAAGGCTGGCTGTCAACCTGACTTATTTGGAATTAACTAAAACCCAAGCATCTGGGCACATCCGAGGGATTTTTTTTTTTTTTTTTTTTTTTTTTTTTTTTTTGGATTGAACTATTTGAACTGGGAAGACCTAACCAAATGTGGAGCGTTTGAGATCTGGGCCACACCTTCTGGTGGCAGCCAACATCAAAGACCATGGGAGAAGGAAGGTTTTGCTTTTGCTTGCTTGTTCTCATCTCACTGATGAGTTCATTATCCTGTTCCTCAGACATTCCTTCTCTGGTGTGAGAAGATATTTCTTTGGTATTCCAATGTAGACTGAAAACTGGTAGCCATCTAGGACTTCCTGGGACTCCAGATCCAAGTTGGGGGAAAAAAAGGAAGACTCAAAAAGCATTATCTGCTTTGACTATATATAATACACATGTACATATGTGTATATATATGTATGTATGTATGTATGTGTTATGCATATATAGGCATGTGTATGTACATACATATACATCATATACATACATACATACATATATCAGGCAGACTTAAAATTCATACATTACAATCACTATGCTATACTTTAAAAGCTCAATTAAAACTTATAAAGTCCCCAAACCAGGGACTATAGTGTCTTAGGGCATCTTAAGCTGATGACATTAAATCAGGAGGCATAATCTGAGAGACAACCTACAAGGGGCCCAACAGCAAACTCAGGCATAAATAACAGAAGCTTCACAGTCCTACACCTCCAGCCTCGCCAGGCCAGAAGTTACAGAACCTCCTAAGTCACATTGCACAAATGCATGCATCGAGTCTGTAACAGAATACCGAGTGTTCCCTGAAGCCATAATTACCTTAATTATGTACAACTTACAAAACAGCAATATAAACAAAAACATATTTGTAAACTCTATATAGAGATTGTTTATGCATGTGAAACCTTGCAGAAGAAAAATAGTGCATTGCAGTTCACTTAAATGAAGCTAGTTTCTTCCCCAACAGATTGGATGGCTTAGGCACAGCAGCCTTGTGCAATCCATATGCATACAGACTTGCCATAAAACCTAGAAGCTCTGTTCTCTTAAACCAAACGAAAAGGAAAAAATATCACAGAAATGTGATTTAAGTGCCAGTCTATCAGCCTCTGTGAGCTTCAAAACAAAACAGCAACAAAAACAGAAAGAAAACGTCAATGTAGACTTTTTTTTTTTTTTTTTTTTTTAATGGCCCCATAAAAAGAACCGGATGGGTTAAAACTGTCTGTGAAATGCGGAAATAACCTGAAATTCTCTCTTGAAGTAGGCAAGGTAAACATTACAGGGTGATAAGTAATAGACTATATGCCTTTATATCTACATGATAGAGATGTATAGATAGGAGGATTTTAGGAAAAATCCCCAATTGTGTCACAGAATTAGCTGAGTATAAACCGCCACTGGAATGCGTATGACAAGTGTGTGTTAGTGATGGTCAAGCTTGTAAACAGCTATGAAGAAAGCAATGCACACTGTTCGTCTGGCCATGCAGAAAGCTGGTACCTGATCATGGTACGTTCTCCAACCTGCTTCACAGCGGTCAAGAACACCTACAAAATCAAGCGTGTGGGGCCCACTGGAGACCCTCCTCCTGCGACTCAACTTCAATTCCACACCCTTGGCCGATGCTGCATCTGTAACAGGTGCATGTCATCCACATTCGACACACTCACCACACTGTAACTGCATTGAAAAGCTTCTAACACGAACACGGAACCCACCGCCTCTCTCATTCCTTCAAAACAACAGGAGCTAAGCAACACATGGTCCCATGCCGCTTAACAACAAGAGACTTTTCTGTGTGGCTCGCAGGCTCACCTCACAGAAACAACACCTACACAGAGCAGTGTGTGTCCCCTACCCATCCCATGCTGCCTTCTTCATGGGTACCCAGCCAACCTGCATGAGCAAGGCATGCACAGTCAGTCAAGGTCTACATCCATTACCAATGCGCCTTCCCCAATATTTATAAAGGACATAATGACTTTTACTTAGTGCAAACAAGGTTACAGTTCAAGTTAAAATCACGGCTCTCCCAAACTCAACTTTTAAACAAACTGTAAGAGAAATTGAACAACAACAATAATGCTTGAGGTCAAAATAAGTTAACAGGAGAATAAATGTAAAGACTGTTTCACAGGTTTATTCTGTTAGTTAATATAGAAATTGCCGTTCAAGTGGGTTCTCCATTCAAGGGTAAACTGAGTCCAGATGAACTGTTACGAGCGTCACCACGATGCGCCCCACACTGCATCCTCTGCTGCCATCATGCACAGCCATCACCACACAAGTTGCTTTGCCAAATTGCAACTAAAGTACTTTCTCTGGGGAAAACTCTATATAAAGTCCAAGAGTGATTCAAACCACTGACATCACCGAACCTTTCACAAAGCAGAATGTCCTTATGTTTCAGCTCGTGCACTGACTGACACTTCTGCTCTGTATCACTACCAAAATTCAAAAAAGCTAAAAGCAGCTCCGTAATGCAACAGAAATTCCTTTGTGCTCTCAAGGCGAGCCAGTCAGGTGAGATCTTCCAACAGTGGGCATCTGATCTGCCCAAGACCCTGAAAACAAACAGACTTAACCAGAACCACGGGGCTCTCTCAAGAAAGGAGTCTAAAGTTATTAATTCCCAAATAGATCTGAAACCTAGAAGCGTCTTCCCTGTAATATAAAATAGAGCAGACAAAACAATCCTTGTTTTCAAACTCATTACATTTTCCAATCAGCACAGTAATGTCTTACTGGTAAACTCGACGGCCGTTCCTGTTGAATTAAATTCAAGTCTTCGTGGTTGGATTTTCCTGGGGCCAGAGGAGGCTGAGATCTAGTTCCATAGCCTTCCTGAGACATGTCCTAAACAAACACAAACACACAGTGCATCATCAGTATCTCTGAGTGTGAAGCTTCATATAGTAAACAAAAAGCAAACAAAAGCTAGTCATGATTACATATCAAGTAATGTTACATTTTGATCAACATTTAAACATGTGACAGCAGTCATTTAAAACTTTATCAGAAGCAAAACCAGTAGCGGATCAATGATAGAAATGAATATAAATGGCAGCACACTTAGTAGGAGACTGCACAAATGGAGAAGCGCTCTGCGGGACAGGTGAGCTGTGCAAACCACAGCCAAGAGCTGGCTGTATTGCTTAGTCCTAAAATAGGATCTATTGTTTAATTATTCTTGGGTAGGAGGATTTGGGGAGTAGCTCACTCCTAGCCCAGGCTGGCTTTGAGTTTGTAATGACCTTCCGGCCTCAGCCTCCCAAGCGCTGGACTCACAGGGGTAAGCTGCCACACTTGGATAGCTGAACTATGATTGTCAAATACTATTTCAATTTTTAAAAATAATTAATGAAAATATTATTAACAACTGAATCTTAAAACGTCCTCCTAAATATCCACAGAATGGTATGAGTTTCCAGAAAACCAAAAAACACCCAGGTATGAAAATCCACAAGCCCATGTGGGGAGCCGAACACACCGCCAACCAGCTGTCGAGCAAGAGAAACTCAGCACTTCCCTGGCCTTTTCCAGAAGGCAGTTTGGGCGTTGGGCTGACAGAGCACTCAAGCTAAGCGCTGCCCTGCCTCACAGGCCCTGCATGGCAGACACTGGCTATTTAATACACGCCTCAGCTTTTCAACACTGCTCTCACAGCACACTAGAGCCGGAGTGGCCAGAGCTAAGGGCCTATTACATGGCTTCTTGCTTGGCTCTGAAAGTTGAAGAACCAGTTTCTAATGAAAGAGGGAAAAGAAAAAAAAAATTGGAAAATGCTACCTTCAAATAAAAATTCTTCAAATAAAATAGTGCAAATAGGCATTAAAGGAGCATACGCAAATTTTATTTTATTAGATAATACAGGGGAAAATAATGTTCATTAGAAAATTCTCTAAAACTGGCCTGCTGCTCCACCCCATGCTCACACAGAATACGCTGTAAATTCCATGGAAAGAGTTGGATACTGCAGAGCCCAAGAGCCATACAAACTGGATCTCACCAGTCGGCACCAGCCAAGGGTCAGTGTACACTGCCTTTAAACTGGCTCTAAAGTAAAGGCACCGCCTGGGAACAGCATTCTAGGGTCTCTCTTACAGAAATCTCCAACAAAAACGACAGGCCAACCCGACTCAGGCAAGTCTCTAAGGGTGATGTAAAAAGCCTCTGGGGTCGACTTGGGAGCTACCTCAAGACAAAGTGAGAGCGAGGCCTGCAACCCCGAGACCATGCAACCATGTAAGCCACAGCTGTGCAGCCTGGCTGCCTGCAGAGGGCGGCACTGGTCGGAGATGAGCAAGACTTGGAGGATTATTACCACCCAAAGTCCCACCCCCAAGGAAGCTCCCCACAGATGGAGGCATCCTGCTGTCACAGAGATGCTCTGCTGGGTACCTGGTAGTTCTCTGAGATTAACAGGCAGGGTTTCAAATCAAGTGGGGCACACGGCCTCAATCCGAGCCTTCGCCCAGCCACAGCAGGAGATGAACCCTGCTTCTCCACACACTTGTGCAGTACAGGGACCCACCCGTCTTCAATCAGCTTTGATGCTGACAGCTTCTCCCCACAGAAGAATCACAGCTTTGACCCTGCAGCTCAGACAGAGCCCCTAAAACGAGGATCAAGAAGAAGACCACAGCTGAACACAGTCAGAAGACGCTATGGCCTCGCAATTCGCTCTCTTGGGACTGCAAATGCTCAAAATCATTAGAGTTCACCAAAATTTTAAGTACTATTCCTAACCACAGAAACTTTCAATTATTAAACACAGTTGGAAATAAAACCAAAATCCAATTTCATGAGGAATGCCTGGAGAGGGTTTGTTCTGCCTTGGGTGGGATTTGAGTGTAGCTCCAGAAGTTCAGAAGCTCAGGGAGTGGGTAGGAGTTCTAGCCTGTACCAGCCATCCCTCAAGGTCACGTGCAGAGCAACCGTGTGGTCTATAATACAGAGAGAAGCCGAGGCAGGAGGACTGGGGATTCAAAATCAGACAGGGCTACCCGGCAAGGCACCGTATATCCCAGGACTCACTTGAGCTTCAGCACTGCTGTTACCCTTTAACATGCACTCCTTTTCACCTCAAGTAACTGAACATGTTTAATAAGCCAGGAAATGACTGTCAGCGTCAGGGAAGTGCACTGAGCACTCTGTTTCACATATTTTTAAAGCCCAGATTTGTATTTGAAAACAACATTGCCTTCTTTAGTTATTTATAAATTTAAGCCAGCATACGCATTTGAACACTCATTAAATTTATCTGTCAAGTATATAAAAAGTCGGCTCTTCAAAACAACACCGTATCATGAAACTCTCCGGTACAAGAACCAAGCACTGGACCGCGGTCCGCCGCCTCTGAGCACACCCCCACCTCACCCACAGACTGAACGATGGCTCTGGGCTGAACCATCTACATACTAGGACTCGAAAGTAACGGGAAAGTGGCACACCGTGTGAAAGCCGTGCATGCTCAGAGACTTTCTCTGGGCTGTCTGGTAAACGGACCGCGCTGACTGAACGCCTGCAGTGGGCCACTCCCTTTGTTGGGTACACTGCCACACTACAGCAAGGTCAGCTGGAATCCAGCTGGCCCCCCTACCTACAAAGCAATGAAAAGCTACATGAAGGAGCTAGTACGAAGGCCGAGAACACACAGGGCCACTTGTCCTTTAGTCCAATAGAGAGCCAGGTGTAGACACAAAGCGACCAAGGCGGTGGGAGACGCTTGCCCAGAATGCACAGGTACGTGGGTTCAGTCTCCAGGGAGCACATTCTCATCCGCGTGTGCACATGCAAGGGTGCACACACACACACACACACACACACACACACACACACACACACTGGGGGAAGGGCTACTTTTGCTTTTTTTTTTACATTCTGGGTACAGGAAGAATGTCTGAGAGGCTTCGTAAAGGCCAGTGTCACCCTGATCACAATCCCTTGCTGCCTCTGTCTCCCTACTTTGGAAACTCGTGTCTTCAGTTAATCCAATGACACAAGGCATTTCATTGGTGTAGGAGAGACATTCCACAGAACACTGCAAGCTGCAAGGTGACAAGCTGTAGAGAAGAAACTTACCGTGTCTCTAGATAAAGACACCGAAGGTACTGTCCCCAGAGGGCACACAAGATAGAACAATCGCCTCTGCCACCTCAGGGAAACCCTACAGGAAATGCCAGCATTGGAAGCTGACAATCCAAGAAGTAGCTCTGCAACAGCTCCACCCACAGGATGTCTCCTTTATGACCTTGCTCCTACATACCATGCAGCAAAATATGCGTGATTTGCTTCTTTGTGTTCAGTCCTATGTTGTGGTCTTGAGTGATGGACACTTAATTTCTATAGCTGTTTGCAGACAAGAGGAAGCTTCAAGAACTACTGCATAGTGAATGATTTAATATGATTTTTACTTTTTAATTATAGGTTCCTAAATTTGTTTCTTTATAAGCTTCAAGGCTACACACTGACCACTTTCAAAATACTTATTCCAGTATCATGAATAAAAAATTCAAATACAAATTCCTCTTCATGGATTCCAATGCAAGACTATTTTCTCTCTCTGCCTTGCATTGCCATTATAGTTAAGGGCCGAGAGAAGCCAGACACAGGGGCTCAAACTGATTCCCCTACATCTGTCGTCCAAAGTCCCCACAAAGACCCCACATTGTCTATTCTCCTTTTCTCCATTAACATAGAAGTATGTGGAGCTGATGGAGAGATGGCTCAGAGGTTAAGAGCACTGGCTGCTCTCCCAGAAGTCCTGAGTTCAATTCCCAGCAACCACATGGTAGCTCACAACCATCTGTAATGAGATCTGGTGCCCTCTGCTGGCCTGCATGGATACATGCAGACAGAACACTGTGTACATAATTAATAAATAAATCTTAACAAACAAACAAAACATAGAAACATGTAAGGAAAGTTCACCCTCATGTCCATGTCTGACTCCAAACCCTCAACTGTTCTTTCTACTTCATGCCTCACCTTACAAATGGGCCTTAGGACATTCATACATCTATTATTTCCTCTAGGCGCGCACACAGCTGGCAAATCCCCACCCTGAACCCAAATCTTGTTCATCCTTCCTCCTGCTAGATGGAAGCATGTGTGCTGGGCGCCCGACACTTCAGCGTCCTGCCCACTTTGAGGCCCACAGACTCATGAGTGCTCTGAAAGTGCTCCCTCCTGCCTATGCAACCAGCATCCCCGTGTGCAGGAAACCTCTTCCTGACCTCAGGTGAGTAAACCTCAAAGGCTGTGCTCAACGGCGCCCTCCCAAGGCCTGGTCCAGGGTGCTCTGCCCATCTCTGCGCCTCAGTTCTCCTCACATCCTCCAAGGAAATGCCTGGGCTTTCCACAGAATCCCGCTACAATGACCTCCAGGACCTTGAAGCAATATCCCAGCCAGCTTAGACAGGTCATCAACAGAACTGCCTGTCCCACATTAGCGACTTCTTCAGAAGGCCACTGTCCTCTTGGATTTCCAGAGCCTAGCCCTGGCTAACTCAACAGCAGCCAGGTAAAGGGCTGGCATGGGCTCCCAGAGCTCACACCCCAACTCCAAAATAAAAATCATGAGGGCAAGCACACAGAGCTGAGCACTGGCTCACGCCCAGGAATACACATCAAGTTAGCAGCTACACTGTCTGGGAGCAACGTGCTACTAGACACAGTTTGTTGTCTGCTACTGGCAGAACTAAGGCAAAAAGATGACTGTGAAAGACTGCACTAAAAATAAACTGGAAATCAAGGAAGAAACTGGTGTAGAGAACAGTAATGATGCCGTTGCAGCTGGCAGAGCAGGACACAAGGAGCCTCCTGGGAAACGGACCAGCAATCCAAGTCTGCAAAGAGCCCACCAACACTAGAGCAATCTGCCCGTGTTTTAAATTTTAATTTTTTTTTTTTAAATGAGTCATTGGGATGGCATGGCTGGTTAAAGGTGCTTGCTGCTCAAGTGTGACGACTTAAGTAGAGTCCCTGGAACCTACAGCGAAAGGAGACAACAAACTCCACAAAGCTGTCTCTGACTCCTCATGAGCCCTATGCCGCACTCAAGCTCACATTCACGCTCCAAGATCATAAACACGTCATGGACACACAATAATAAACATTTAAGTAACAAAAGGTCCAAGGAACAGGCTGGGTGAGTCAGAGTATCTATCGCACACTGTGGGAATCCCAGAACATCACTCAGTTTAAGAAAAAGAGGGAGAAAAAAGACAGGAAATGTTTGAAACGTGCACGTTAAAAGCTATTAACCAGGAGCTGTGGAGATGATTCAGCTTCTGAAAGCACTGGCTGCTTTTGCCTATGAACAGGGTTCGGTTCCCAGCACCCACACAGCAGCTCACAACCAACAATGTGTAACTCTAGTGCCAGCGCATCCGATGCCTTCTTCAGGACACTGTGGGCATCGGGCATGAACATGGTGGACATACAGAAACAAAGGAAAACACTCAATGGCATAAAATAAAAGTAAAAACTATTTAAAAAGCTATTAATCAAAGATTGGATTTTAGGTCAAACAGCAAGGCGGGGCTGGGGTGTAGCGTGCTAGAACATGTTCCAGGGAGGGGAGAGCGTGGAGGCTCCAGGCAAGAAACTAGACGGAGGATGCAGATGAGCTGGCTCCTCACTGGCTTCATCCTGTCTCCTCTTTGTCACTGAAATCTCCCAGGCATTCTCCTCATACCAGTTCCAAAACTCGTGTAAAGATCACATGACCAAAACCCAAATGGGGCTCTCCTGCTACTGACACCAGAGTCCCACTTTAGCTTCTATTGAAACCATGCTCTCTGCAAAATATGACACGCAAGTGTACTGATGCATTTACACGTGCACAGGGGCACAGGTGCGTGTGCTCGCACATCAATGAGTCAAAGGCTGGATATGCGCTTCACAAACCACGTAGTTCTTTTCCTTCAAAGGGCTATCTTCTTGCAGATTTGAAGATACTCAAGAGAAAACGTAGACCTGCACAGCTTCAGCGCCTCTTCTGAGCAGGCTTAGTAACATCCACAGCGTCACGTCTGTCATCAGTGACTACTGCAGACTGACAGCTGTCCCCTACACCTGCAGGGGGGTGAAGCCCGAAGGGCACAGAGCAGAACTGTGCCACCAGGGCCTGGGGGTAGCAGCACCACGCCTTTGACCCCCTCCGCTCCATCCTGAACTAGCAGTGTGAGAGCGAGGAGGCAAAGAATGCAGATGCCTAAAACCTCATTTCCTAACAAAGACAACTCAAGAGCTAAGGATTAAAATAATGCACCATTTTAGTAGTCAGCTAATTTTTCCAAACTCGCAAAGATCAACCAATCAGCTGCAGTCACTCCTCCCCTGTGTACTCATCAGTGAAAGGCGGCACATGCTAAAATCGGTGGAACACCCAAGGGTGTCTGCTCCACAACTTAGTACCACAAGAAGTCCTTTCTTCACCCACAAAGCCGTCATGGCAAAAGTGAACTCTCCGGTTAACAGCAATCATTCTACTAAATTTAAAAAGACACTATAGAATTGGAATCAAAATGTTAATTCAGCTCCTAGGACCTTACGTCACGGCATTAACGTTGCCAGTGGCCAGCATCTCAGCAGGTAATATGCAGTCACCAATCTTGTTGGCCATGCGTCCTTTGAGTGTTTTACTCCTTCACTAGACACCCACAAGATAGGTGCAGCTGTTTCTCACTCATCCGTGGAGTACCAATGATGCACGGGCACTTGGCTCTCTTGACATCTGGCTAGAACCTAAGTACATCTTCCTGTACCCACGTCATGTAGCCTGTTCATATTAACCAATGCAATATCAACGCTATGTCAGTAGCTAGACCATGCAGCATAAGGAGTGGTAGCAACGAAAAACGTGTGTGCTCAGCAGAGATACAACTTCATTTTCTGGATATTTTTATCTGGTGACTGAAACAAAGGCTACAAAGAGCCAAATGTCCTGTTTCACTATGAAAACGTCCAAGTGTAGACGCTAAATGATTGGCCAGTGAGCCACCAAGTGGCAGGGGCTAACTGGGAAGCAAAGCATTCTCCCTCCTGTGCCCACAACCTTCCTGCCCTTGACTCCAGTCAGTATCATATCAGGGATGCTCGAGCCTGGGGTCACAGTTCAGGTATAACAACCATACGAGTGCACTTGCAATTTGTGAGGCCCGGGGTTTAAATATAAGATTTTTCGTTAAACGGCCATAATTGAGAGGTTCGTAGCATCAAAGTACCTAGTATCAAGTGCTGTATCATGACCAAGATGAGTTCACCCTATTCCAGAGGTGACAGTGGCCATTGAGGTCTTATTTCCATTGGCTTTGAACTGACGTGAGCCTGGCACTGGCTTTGAACACCCTGGGAATCTGACTCCCAAGGCAACAGTGTGCGCCATTCCTCCTGGACCAAGAATCCCATCACCTAGGGTACAGCACAGCAGGGCTTCACCCAGAAGACAGGCAAGCTCCTGCCAGGTGAGGCTGCCATCTTCACCCAAGGCCTACATGCTTGACTTTGTAGTAAAGGGCACTGAGCCCTTTCCAGAAATTAGGGCAGATTATATGCGTTATCTTACATGTCATGGGGTTGGGAGTCATAGCTTTGATCAGATCCCCTCAGTAAGTTTAGTGAGCTAAAATCACTTAGTATCAGCAGCAGCAGTCACCAGAGATGGCACATAATTTCACTGAGGCTTATAAAAGGAGGTTAATTACAAATAACCAAATATAACATTATAATCTTTTATGAAATAACTGGCACAAAAATAAAATTACTGAAGACTTCTCCATCACTGTTGGTGCCTGATTTAAAATGCATAATAATAGCTGTAGCTGCCCGAGTAACGCTGGTCTGGAGTTCTCTACACTGGCCACCCTGTTATTGTACACGTGCTTTAACTAGAGGAATAAGATGAGGGCACACGTGGCCTGAGAGCAACATACTCCAAGGAGATGTCTGAACCCATAGCCTATATGAACAGAACCTGTGCTTGCCCAGGGGAGAGCAGCATGCAGGCTTGCGGACTCATCTCTAAGACTGTGCAACGCCACTTTTAAAAGCTGTCGGACCCCTTGGAAATGCTGATGGAGTGAAAGCTGCAAGAACTTAACAGGGGGCACAGGACAGCTTGGTGGGAAGGCACTTGCACGGCGAGCAGGAGAACCCACTGGAAGATGGGGGAAATCACACTGAGAGAATCACATGAATGAGGGATCACACTGAGGGAAATCACACTACAAAGACCTTGGATCCAGGTACTCTCATCTTTACTAATCTGTGGAAAGTAGACCATGTACATCACTTCCAAGAAGTAACAGAAAATATAACTTGCTTAAAGATTCTTCTATAGTGTTTAAAAATATATGCAGTCTGCTTAAGGGTTCCTCTAAGTACAGAAACATTTTTACCTTTAAAAAGAGAATTAATTCCTACTTGGGAAAAAGGAAAACATGTCCAGAAGTGTGAAGTTTACCATGAATTACAACATAATTAAACATGAGACTCACTGGTGTAAAGCAAGGATGCTATCCAATGTATTTGGCAACTAACAAAGTGATGGAGTCCGGAGTCCTGGAGTCCACCTGTTGCATTAGACACTGCCGGGGTTCAGGTCCCGAGGGCAAGGGATTTGACAAGCTACTTCAAAAACTAGGGTAGTCTACAGTGATTTCCAAGGAGGTCCCCCTTGCAGGTATCAGCACTGGGGAGTATTACAGATAGGAAAATTACCAGGCTGTGCTCCAAATCATCAAGTCAGAAGCTCGGGTCTGTGCTGCAGACACCATGCAAAGGCCATCACCGACAGCCCTCAGGCTTGACCATCTGCCCATCACTGGAGCACAATGTGTCTCTACAGTATGACTAGCAATGAAAGAGACAGGGAAGCCATTTGATTAAAACACAGCTATAATCAAACCCAACTCGAGGCACCGCTTCTGTGAGACAGCCCAGGGTTTGAGTAATGCGCGAGTCAGTGCATAGGGACAAGCACAAGAGTGGAGGCAGCGGTGTGCGTGTGCACATCAGTGACGCACACCCTCCACGAACAACAGCTGGGGTAAGACTTGCTGAGTGAACACCATGCAAGGCTCGGAGGCACACGGTCCCGCCCCCTCCCTGCTTTCCCACCAATCCTAACTGCCACCTGTCAAACGACCTCTCCCCAGAGCTGCTTTCACAGAAGTTAACCCAGAGACTCGAACACAGTCCTCACCCCATACGCTAAACTTTGGGGGAACCAGTCAGCAAACGAGCTCATTCTGTTACCTCCTTTACTGTGTGTGGAGGTGGATGTGAGAACTACAGCTTAAACTAGGACGCTCCAACGACAGTACTGTTTTAAACACCATTTCTCTGCCACCGTAATACAATGTACACGCAGCTTATTACCCCACTTAAGAAATGTCTTTAATCAAAATGACTGATAATGATGAACACTCATTCATTCATTCATTTTTATGTGTATGTTGTTTTGCCTTCAGGTATGTCTGTTCTGCCTGGTACTATGGAGGCTGAGCGGGCAATTGATCCCCTGGGATTGGAATTACAGACAACTGTGGCTGCCATGACCAGAGGACCAGAACCTGGGTCCCCTGAAAGAGCCATCAATGACCTCTAAATTGAGTTGGAAATGCGCACTTGAAAGTCAAATGAAAACTGCTAAAAGTGGCAAGAAGAAGCGTAGCAGGGGAATCCGATTTTCTTACGTTAGAATACGAATACCAAAGGGAGAGAAGGCTGAAAGAATGCAGTGAGCCTCAGACTCTTGACATCCCCCACCTCTGCGCTCAGTGGCAGCCGTGAGCTTGGGATGTGCCCTCCTATCTTTCTGAACAGACCCCACACTACACGCTCACTAAGGCCCGGGAGACCACATTCCAGTGCTCTTGGCCTGCCTCAGCACCCAGCAGCATGCCAGGGAATGCTCCTTCTACCACCTTCCTGAAGGAAATAAGTGTTCACGCAGACATTCCTCAATTTCTGCTCGGGTTTCCCCTTTGATTCTCATTCTAAAAAGGACGTAAAATATTTTGAAAATATTCAACATGGAAATGTAGTATTATCAAATTATAACCCAGCGCACTTAGATTTCCAGTAACACTTCAAAATGGACAGGGGTAACTACTAAGTTTTCCATTAAAAGCCACAACTGCCGATGTGTGGCCGTTACACCTCCTCAGCAACTATGTGTACGCACATAGTCTGGGTAGGCTACCATCAGCCTGGCCGGAGAAGCTGCTTTCCCCACTGTGGGCGGCAGTGGCTGCAGAGACTCGTAATAGTCAAAGTGATGAAGGTGAGTGACAGGTGAGCCTTGCCGTAACGTGTGTGTCATACCCCCCCCCCCCAAGGCTCAGGGTGAGAAGAACACAAAGCCCAGAGGAAGAGGACAGTGGGTCAGGGGTGTCAGACACGGCCTGGCACATCACTGAAGTCACAGAAGCTGAGATTACCTGCCCAAAGCGGGATTCTCGGCCCTCACCCTCTCTGGGTGCTGTTGGGGGAGGGAGAAGCGCTGTTCCTGAGTGGTCTCATCGCTGTAAGCAGCCGCTCACACGTGCTCCCGTCAGCAACCCTGAAGAAACGGACGGGCTCATCGGATTTATGGGGTGCGTGCGTGCGTGTGAAGACCAAGAGTGTACATGGGTGTCCGTGTGTAAAGACTAAGAGTGTGTGCGCATGTGTGTGCGTATGCGCGTGCGCGTGTGTGCATGCGCATGTGTGCGCATGCGTGAGTGTGTGTAAAGACTAAGAATGTGTATGCAAGCGCGCGCAGCACGCGTGTGTGCATGCGTGCGCGTGTTGTGTGTGCGCGTGTGTGTCTGTAAAGATCAAGAGTGTATGTGCGCGCGCGCGCGTGTGTGTGTGTGTGTGTAAAGACCAAGAAGACTAACTGGGAAGGGGGAAGGGGTCATCTGGAGGGGGACAAAGGGCAATGGGAGATGGATATGACCAAAACACATGTATGAAAATCCATAAGCCCAATTATGTATAATTAATACATACAAAAAAATAGAAAAATGAGAATGGGGTGTGGCTCCTGATGCCCCCCATTTCCAGAACTAGGGGGCTTCAGATAGGAAGAGTGTCATCAATTTGGGGTTAGCCTGGGTTACTTAGTAAGCTCCAGACCAGCCTGAGCTACACTTTGAGGCCCGAGAAAAGATGTGCATTGATGCTGAGGGTTTCTTACTTCCCCGTTCCTAAGAAGAGAACACAAGCTCAGGTCACCAAAGCAAAAGCCACCTGACTGCAGAGCGGCTGAGAAAAAGCATCAGGCCGGAGAGCGATCTGACTACTCCCGATACTGGATCTATACTCTCATGGGTTTTCCCCAACACTCTCAGGAATAAGAACTATAGCACAGAACCAACTGAAGGCCCTCAAGGAACAAAACCGTTACCAGCCTGATGAGAGAGTGGGCATAACATAAACACTCACAAGGAACCGGACACAGAGGACGGCCTCTCCACACCTGCCTGCCACCCATACATTCGCATCAACCGCCTCCTGCACCAGCCTGGACGATCCACTGCCAGGGACTTGCTCATCCATTGTCTAGGAATGGCCCTCAGTTTCCCTTAAAATAACACCCAAATTCTCTCTTCAGTGCCTCAAATGTATTAACTTTCTCCAGTAAGTGTTCAAAGCTCTCACACAGAGCAAGCAAGACAAGGGAAGGAGATTAAAACTTCAATTATATCCAAAGTTGACCAGAACTGGGACAGTTTGGTATAAAGCTAACCGGGTCTTCCATGACTGCCTAAAAGCTAAGCGATTACTGGCCCTGGGCTCCTAAGTACAGCACAGATGAAAGGAACATGCTACCACAAGCCTCCTCGGGCTGATCCCCCTCTAAAGCTGAAGAAGGAGCGGCTCCTGTAGTTGACCAATGGCAGACAGATGTGAGCAGTGTACACCACAGGATGTGTGTATGACAGGCACCGACCTCAAGATGACTTGGGAACGCCCTAAGTGGTTCAGTGACTAAGGTACTTGGGGGTGGGAGAGATGTGATGCTCCAACTTTTACTTCAGAAATGTATTTTTTTTTTCAGCTTTAAACTGCAAGATTCCAGTAACAACGACGGTGACAGCTTATATGACACCGTTCCAAACATGTCCCCCTTCTCTTCCAGCACTGGTCCCTTCTGAAGGATCAGCCATTTACCACACACTTGCAGGCCCTGGCATTCCCGTTTGAAAACTGCTGACAATGAATGAGTGTAAAGAAAGCGGTGTGATTATTTTTCCCCTGAAGAAAGTACAGTTACAACCCTGCAACCCCTCCTCCAGCTCACTGCCTCAGCTACCTGCAAAGGTCCAAGAGTGCCCACTGCTTCCCCTAGCTCCTGAACTTCCACACAGCACAGCAGACCCCTCACGTTCGGAACCCTGTAGAGTCTTGGACATGGTGGACGCTGAGGACGTAAGAGCCACTGAGAATTTTGTGATAAAGTAGCCAAACACAGAGCCAGGGGAGGGGCCTGCTTGTGAAAACCTGCTAAGGAGGAGTCTGGAAAGAACCCAAGCCTCTGAAAAGGGCTGCTCTGTGCCCGGCCACGACATGTGGCTGTGCCATGACGTGGCTGTGTGTGTGAGGAGAAGGCCGGCAGGCAGGCTTCGATGCACGTGTGTACACATGCGCGTGCGTGTGCGTCCCCGCCCCTCTACACGGTGTATGAAAAAGCCATCTAGAATTGCCTCTTACTAGGTACTGTGGGCCATATCAACAATTGTCACAGGACCCCAATGCCCAGTAGCAAATGTTTTATTTCTTACACACACACACACACACACACACACAGAGTCAGTTTGCCATGCACCAGAAAAGTAAAAAGATACTTTCCATGATTAAACTAGCAACAATATTCAAAATGTTTACTGAGTATCTGTTTTGTGCCAGGCACTGACCTCAGAACTAGAGATAAAATAAGCACAAAACAGAGACCTTGCTCTCACAAAGCTGGTTTCTATGGGGTGAAAGCACAGGCAATACCAAATCCTAACAGACAAGTCTGCACAAGCCACATAGCAACCAGCTCAGGGAGAAAGGCAGAGAGGTACGTGGCAGAGGGGTACTGGGGTGCCACAGCCAGGAAGTGTCCTCTGACCGCCACACAACTGTCAGTCAGCACACACAAGGTCAACAGATGCAGCATCTTTTTTTGTTTAAGCTTCTGGCCAAATTATCAGGAAGAAGAGGTTCCTTATTTGGGGATGGGGCTACCGAAGGCAAAGGTCTGCAGAAGGAAGGACAGGAGAGCGCAGCTGTGTGTGAGCTTTAGAAGCCTCGAGGGAGGGGTCTTCTCTGTAAGGCTGGACCGGCAGGAGGGAGAGTCCCAGCTACAGGTGTACCTGATGATCACTCCTCTGGATACTCAATGTCACCACCACAGGCAGGCAGGGAAGAGAGCGGACGGGAAGGAAAACAGACTCCAAAGGTGAGACCAGACCACAGGCCAACACTCAGAGACAGGAAGATAAGAAAAACCAGGCAGAAAGCCAGGGGCGAAAGCAAGGGAGGCTGCTTGCTGGGACAGGTGAGGTTGGGAGGACAGTGGAGGGGAGCCCTGTGCGGGCTTGGAAAGGAGCCTCCTCAGGGCACCTGGCCTCAGGCTGTGTGGATTCTGGGGAGCAAGCACACAGGGAGGAGAGCAAAGCCTGGCTGCTGGGACCTAGACTGGGAGGGAGAGGCTGGGCAAAGGACAGTGGGAAACCAAGTTCAGGAGACCGGGCGGCTGTGGTTAAGGGAGAGTGCATAGGAAGTATGCTAGCCACAGGGCCGCAGGGTCATCATGTGGCCAATGCCACATTCAAGGGGCAGCAGGAACTCGAGGAGGAAAGAGAGGAGCAGCTGAGAGGGACTGCCAAGGGAACACAGAAAGGGTAGCTAAGGAGGAAAGGGGAGGGAGGCAGGGCCCCTGGGAGTAACAGTGAGGGACCACAGCCTGTGTTCCCAGGGAAGGCGGGGTGTGTGTGTGTGTGTGTGTGTGTGAGTGTGTGTGAGTGTGTGTGTGTGAGTGTGTGTGAGTGTGTGTGAGTGCGTGTGGGTGTGTGTGAGTGCGTGTGGGTGTGTGTGAGAGTGCGTGTGTGTGAGTGTGAGTGAGTGTGTGAGTGTGAGTGTGTGAGTGTGTGTGAGTTTGTGTGTGTGAGTGTGTGTCTCGTGAGTGTGAGTGAGTGTGTGTGAGTGAGTGTGTGCGCGTGTGAGTGTGTGTGTGTGAGAGTGTGTGAGTGAGTGTGAGTGTGTGTGAGAGTGCGAGTGTGTGCGCGCGCGCGCGTGTTCGTGAGTGTGTGTGTGAGAGTGCGTGTGTGTGCGTGCGTGCGTGTGTGTGAGTGTGTGTGTGCATGTGTGAGAGTGTGTGTGTGCGTGTGTGCGTGAGTGAGAGTGAGTGTGTGAGAGTGTGTGTGCGTGTGTGAGTGTGAGTGTGTGAGTGTGAGAGTGTGTGAGAGTGGGTGCGTGTGTGTGTGTGTGAGTGTGTGTGCGTGTGTGGACAGAGGCGCTCCCCCCGCTTCCTGTATCTCACCCCTCGGTAGCATTGCTGGAAGGAGCAGCAGCTGTGGGGTGGGGTGGGGGGTGGGGTGATGGGGGTTGAGGCTTTGGACCTAAATACTGGAGGGAGGTTGGAATAATCTGAGGGAATGTAGAGCCTGGGGGCAAGGATTATCTCTAGTAAGTGATGAGAACGCAAGTAGGCAGGAGCTGCCTCCTGGTTACAGGAGCACTGAAGGGATTTTCAGACATTGTGAAGATGTAGTTAAGAAGGAAAGCGAACGGCTGGACAACAGAGGCATGCCATGATCCTTATCTGCCGCACTACTGGACGGCTACAGTGCTCTGAATTACATACATGACACGCATGTTTGTTGTAGAGAATTCAGAAAACACAAATAGAACAAAAGGAACTTCAACTCTTCCGGGGTGTTCTGAGCCCCTTCTGTACAGCCTTAGACGGTTCACTGGCATGAACCATGATCACTGCCTGGTCACTCAGCCTGTGGAAACAGTTCTCAGTCCCTGAGCATGTTCTCCCTTCTAACTTCAGTCCCTGACGCGGGCTCTGTGCTATCAGATCCCATGGAGTCAAGCTGCTCAGAGTCTACAGATGGTCTGGCCACACCACTCACCCTGTGGACTCCGTGCTGGTCACACACTTGGGGTAATTTGAATGTCCCTGGCCTTCATAATCTCATAGGGAGTGGCACTATGAGGAGGTGTGGCCTTGTCGGAGGAAGTGTGTCACTGCGGGGGTTGGGCCTTGAGGTCTCCAATGCTCAAGATATACCCAGTGTCTCAGTGGGACTTCCTGTTGCCTGCAAGAAATAGACTCTCAGCTCTGCCTCAGGCACCATGTCTGCCTGCACGCTGCCATGTCCCACCATGATGATAATGGATTGAACCTCTGAAACCACAAGACACCACCTCAACTAAATGTCTTCCTACTTGAGAAACTCCCAGCACTCACATGCACCTAAAATCATGCCACCAAGCCCAATGACCTATACTTGCCAGTAATCCTAGCTACTTGGGAGGTTGACGCAGCAGGATCGAAAGCTCAAGGTTTGCCTAAGCTCCAAGCTGGGCAGCTTACAGGGAAAAACAAAAGCAAAAAGCAGATGAGGGAAATAACTCAATTACTCCATTGCCTGCCTGTCATGTGTGGGGTCCTGGCTCAGTTCTCAGTCTGTATACAATACATACATCTGAACATATATACATTGACTACAAATAGTGACACAAAAGCTGACTGTGTGAGTCAAGAAACCAAGTCTATTTGCAGAGAGGAACAAAATGTTCTGAAAATCACTTTAGTATGCCCTAACATATCCAGGAAGGAGACTACCCGGCATTCTAAGGCTGCATAGTGCTTTGTTGAGGACTTTACCAAAAGTATCTCATCATCTTAGCGGAGAATTGCACACTGATGATCCTGCTGGAGATACGAGACATGCTAACACAAGGCTCGCGCCAGCTCTCCCTGGTTCTGTCAGGGCCAAAGAGACCCCACACGAACATCAGACATCTGCCGTAGACTTCTAATGGCTGCATCCGAGCATTTTCCTAATGCACAGCAACATTAAATACGGCTTCTCTTTCATTTTTACTGTATAGTTGGCATATTGTTCTGGCTTATTTGAAATTCTGAAAGTGGCTTATTTAACTATGAGCATTCTTTAAAATGAAAAAAGAGGGCTTAGAGAAATTTCACTAGAAAACGGGAAACTTAAACCAGGCATAGCAGAACAGGCATGTTACCCCAGCACTCAGGAGGCAGGAGTATCGTGAGTTTGAGGCCAGCCTCGACTAAATAAACTCTGCTTTTTCTTTTTAAAAAATACATAGAAAAGGGGGCCTTCTGGATTACCTGCTATCAACAGTACGTGTTTATATAGTTTTAAATAATATAAATCACAGCAAACAACTAGGGAGACTTGCTACTCTGTCTGTCAGGACACCTCTGCTCATCCTCGGACTACATGTGAGTGGTTCTGGAGCACAGGACGCCAGTCTAGCAAGAAAAGCTGGCTCCTGCTGCAGAGTTCAGCTTTGGGCTGCTCTCTGTGCAAGGCAGAGAAGTCTGAGCTTGTCGACAGGGGAGCAATATGGAGAACAAAGTAGAAGACCAAGAAGGACCACTGGCTAGGAGCCTACAACAGGGAAGGGAGGGGCAAGTCTGGACCAGAGGGAGGAGGAACGAAAGACAAAAGACTAGAAAGACTCGGGGATCCTGGGAGATTCAGCAACCACAGGCTCACCACCTCCAGGGTGCCAGGTCAAAATTAACACTTGCCCCTGTGGTGTGCAAAACCGCAGGAGGAGAATTTTATTGAAAGTGGTCCCAGAGGCCATACTACAAGAGCTCTCTAATCAATCGTAGCTTCCCTGTTGTGGGACAATCAAGCGTTATGTCAACGCGATGTAATAGGTTCACAGGATGGACAGCCCACTGGTCAGTAACGATGGGTACCAACCTGGCCTTCACAAGGTATGGGTTATACTAGAAGGAGTCGTGGGCGAGAGAGCTGAAGGGAGTAGGAGGGAAAGGCTGGTGTCTCGGAGCACCGAGGCTCGGGTGAGGGCGAAAACTACGGCAGGGGAGTGTCAGGCGACGCCCTCTGAAGGAGAGCTGGACAGGGACTCCGGAGCATGACGTACAGCAGCCACAATGATGTGCTACTCTCCAGCCAGCCAGTGGGCCTTGCTGACAAAAACACAGGAGATGTCCAGCACGTCAAGACCCAGCAAGCAGTAAAGGCACTCTGCGACAATGGCCAGGCGCTCTGGCGTGTCAGGGCCCAAGTCAGCAGAGGACACAGCTGTTCTATTAAACAGGTTAGGGATTCCATCGCTGGACTAGCCTTGTCTAAACTCTGTTTGAAACAGATACGCTACTTATGCATTAAGGCCAACTGCCCATGTCCCAACAGGGCTAGTTTAGCAGACGGAAAGACAAGGAATTTAGTGCTTGGAGATGATGGCACTATTTGGAGGTGAAGTGTGTCCATGATCCCACTCTGAAATACTCTCAGGAAGGTGGGAGACTAGAGTGGAGAGCGCTGGGCAACTATGACAAGCCTTCAGGGCCTTCAGGGCTATGACATGGCGGCAACATCTGTACACAGGGATCTGTCCAGCGCATGCTCAGAACACATGTAAAAGAGAACCTCCACAAAAAGAAGGTGAAACATGGCTCCAGGTGGCCAGCGCCCATGGATGACTAGCACCCAGGGAATATCTGGACTAGAAATGACAAGCCAAGCAAACCAATCAATCCTTCCAAGGGAATGGGCTCAGAACCCCAACCAGCCTCCAAAAACCTCTTTCAGCAAACAAAGATGTAGAGGAATCCCAGACAAACCTCAGAAATAAAAGACAAAGGCAATGTATATCAAAATTGGAGCAACTACCTAATGCAGTGCTTAGAACTACTTTAGTCGTGGCTAAAAGGATTCAAATATGTTAAGTGTGCACTTGGAAAAAAACCACACTGGGAAAGTAGAAAGCAAAATACAATATATGTAGTGTATATGTGTACATATATACATATATAAACACTCATACATACACATACATACATATATACACACATCTCTCTCTCTCTCTCTCTCTCTCACACACACACACACACACACACACACACACACACACACACACACACACACACGGAAAAGACAAAGACCAAGGATGGCCTGTAAAAGCTTTTACCAGAATTTTTTTTTAACTAGATGACCTGAGAGTGGAAGATAAATGATGTAAGAACTGGGAAGGGACAAGGTTAGGAAGGAGATAAGGGACATGATCAATGGCACTTACACGCATGACGGAAACATCAAAGCCCATTAATATGGGAAATTCAATCACGTTAACAAAAGAGTAAAAGAAAAATATCAGTCCAAATGCCTCAGCTCTGGGTGTTACAAAGATTATGCTAATAAGGACTATGAATTTATGTTAATAATGTTATAAAATAAATGAAATAGCTAAATTCATAAATATGAAAATATTTACATGTGAACTGATTCTAGAAAAAGTTTATGACTCATAATCACACA
Source organism: Phodopus roborovskii (assembly GCF_943737965.1). Taxonomy (NCBI): domain Eukaryota; kingdom Metazoa; phylum Chordata; class Mammalia; order Rodentia; family Cricetidae; genus Phodopus; species Phodopus roborovskii. The sequence continues at coordinate 7,744,274 of NW_026126611.1, forward strand.
CACAAATAGAATTACAAGTTAAAAACTCAAGGGTGAAATGAAGGTAAAAATTAAGAACTACATCATTTGCTATGGCTTTACAGACATTTCTGCAAAACATTCAAAGAATAGATCATTCATTCCAGGGAACTAGGAAAGGGGAGTCTGCAATTGACTTACAAAGTTCCACAGACACCACATCTTCTAGAAGATAATTACAGCTCAATCACATTCACAAATACATGTATAAGAAACTCAGGCAGATACCAGGAAACCAAATCCAATGTGTGTGTGTGTGTGTGTGTGTGTGTGTGTGTGTGTGTGTGTGTATAAGAAACCCAAACAGACACCAGGAAATTGAATCCAGTGTGTTTGTGTGTGTATATGAGTGTATGTATGCACATGCACACAATGTGGGGTGTGTGTGTGTGTGTACACGCACGCATGTGCACAATGTGTCTTGAGGTTGTTCATGCTGGAATCCAGGTCTGGTTTAATAACCCAGAAGAGAGGTTCTTACACCAGGAACAAATTATACGTGAAAAAGAAGTGCTTACCTCAACAGACAGCAAAGTAAGAAAAATTCCATTCCCACCATGAATAAGATAACCCAGCAAGTTAGCAAAGAGGGACCTTCCTTAGTCCAACAATGGGCTGCTACCAAAAGAAAGGAAAACACACTGGAGAGTACATCTAACAGCGACAGGCGAAGGCTTGCATTTAATCAGGGCTAACAGGGCAGACCTGTCAGTTTCCGCCCACAATGCAGTGGGAGAAGTGGGGTGCAGAGAGGCAAAAAAAAAAAGCTGGAAGGTAATTTATATTTTATAAAATTAAGTATTTTCCTGGGCAAACCGCATGGAAACCAAGTGACTAGAGTGAGTATAGCACTGCCGAGAACTTACTGCAATCACATGGGTTAAATCAAGACACTGAACTCATCACAGCCAGAGGGCAGCGGAAAGGATGGCTAACTCTTAAGAGAATGCAGCTTACAATAGCAACAAAAGAGGAAAGCACAGACTATCCCTACGGGGGGGGGGGGGGGGGGTGCTTTTGAAGAATATAAAGGAAATTTAAATCTGCCTAAAGGAATGGCCAGCGGAGGGTTCCAGAGGCTGGGGCAGCCAGGGGTGGAGAAGGGCAGGAGGACATGCTCTTCTCTTCAAGTGTCAACTCTGCCTCACTGTATTCCTCCTCCACCTCTGCCAATTATGAAATATCCAATCACCATCTTCCCCAGGGCCTTGAGAGCAGCTCACTGTGGGCTGACTCCCGCTCCCTAACCCCTCTTCTGCACCACACCCAGTGCTACTAGCAGCCCTCCTTCCCAAGATGCTCCTCCAGTTCCCTAGGCCAGCATCCTGCCTGGCCCGAAGCACAAGAAGCTGAATAGACCACACTCAGTAGCAGGAGCCCTCGGCCTTCGGTGGACGGCCTTCAAATGCACACTGTATTCCGACCGCTCTTCCATTTTCTTAAGTACTAACTATTCCAAAGAAAATGCATGAGGAAAGACACAATCACAATAACAACAAAACAGACATTCAGCAGGAAGTAAAACAGTAAGAAACGAAAGCTTAGGCTAGGCATGGTAGCACATGCCTAAAGCCCCAAAGATAGGAGAACAGGCCAGTCCCAGCTACACGGTGAAACATGGGTAACCAAGAAATCGCCAAAAAGAGAACACTAAGAACATGCAACTAGCACATGCATACCAACCACTAGGAAAACAGTCTAGAAAGCAAATGGAAAAGAGCAGGGACTTGGAAGAAACTCCAACAGCACACTGCAGGGGACCCGGCAAATCACAGAAGGGACATCGGAGGCTATCAATGGAGGGCGGCTGCAGAAGTCACTTTTATATACTCTTGGGTCAAATTCATCATTTACATGGTGACTTGAATCCAGCAAACTGCCACCCACAGTATGGGCACCCACACTATCATCCAATTCCTGAGGCGGGGCCAGATTCAAGTAAGTGACAGGTAAAGTAGACTTCATCCCTACACACCTGCACCAGGGCCCTTCTGGGCCTCCAGTCCACAGCACACATTTTGGACTTGCCACTCTCCATCCATTCTGTATTGTTTGTGTGTCTTAAAAAACACTCATTTATTTATTTTGTTCACGTGCACACACGCATTCCATACCCTAGAGCACACGTCGAGGTCAGAGGAAAACTTCTGGAAGTAACTTCTCTCCTTCTGCCATATGGATCCTGGGGTACTGAACACAACTCATTAGAGATGGCGGCAAGCACCTTTACCCACCGAGCCATCTCACGGGCCTCACCATCCTCCATTCCCACAAAAAAAAAAAAAAAAAAAAAAAAAAAACAGTTCCGTAACAACACACACACACACACACACACACACACACACACACACTGGAGGGGGTGGTGATTCTGTACACCAAAATGTACAGAATTTTCATGAATCAAAACCAAGTTGAAAGAATTCAAGATTAAAAGACATGAATTTATAGCCCAAGAAAAAGCCAAACAGAAATGCTTTCAAATACAATCAGCAGGGCTTCCAAGAAGGAGTATGGGGTAGCACATATCCATGAACGTGGGATACAAACGGAGGCAGCCTCCACAGTGAGCCATCTGGAAAAGGACTCACATCCCACTCTCTGACATCAAGTGGGGCCTGTATGAATTACCCTACAGAAACTATCGTCTGCTTAAGACACAATGCGGACACAGGTTATAAGGGCAACACTGTTTGGATTATAAGCAATCTCAATGTCATGAAAGAGAACTAGTTAAAAATATTACGATATGTCTGTAAAACCCAACAAGGCTATAAAGGAATGAAAAGAGCTGGAGAAAATATATTTATGTGAGTGGATAAAAGAGTAATAAATAATAAACACAGTATTACAGTACACCTTCAACTGTAAAAGGAGGGCAGGAGTTACAGCATGATACTATGCAATCTCAAATATAAATATATGGCATACATAATAAATGCTTGTACATGTGTATCTATAATAGTGTGATTATTTGGCAAAGGGTAGTATGGGTGGTAACATGGCAAGAAGCAACTAAGATGGCAAGAAACTTTTTTCTATAGCCTTTTTTTTTTTTTCCTGTTAAAATAATATAGTCTCTGTGTCGGACATTGAATTAAGCCCTAAACATACTGAGATATCCTAAAAATCAAGAGTTAGAACATAGCAGGATGGTGGTGGCCCATATCTAATCCTAGCACCTGGGAGGCAGAAGCAGGGAGTTCTCTGAGTTCAAGGGCAGCCTGGTCTACAGAGCAAGTTCAGAAACAGCCAGGGCTATACAGAGAAACTGTGTTTCAAAAAACAAACAAAAAGGTTTAGAACTTAAGAAAAAATCCTGGACGTGTTTGGTCTTGCACAGAATACATTTTTTAAGTGACAACTTTCTTTTTAAAAAATAACAATATATTCATTTAGGGGTTTTGTTTGTTTATTATTTATTTCACATCCCAGCCAAAATTTCCTCTCCCTCCTATCCTCCCAGTCCCTCCCCCCTTCAGTGACCATTTTCATAACAAGCCATCATGGTTAAGAGACAGTATTTCTTATCAGATACTCCAATGCATTCAAGTCAAGAAAAGAACAGGACTATAAGAACAACAAACGGAAACCCTAAAATGAGTGCAATAAAACAGTATTCACTAAAACAGGATGTACCTGTGGCATGCTGTCCACAACTACATATGAAGGACATCAAGTGACTAATAGCCTTCTTCTGGAAGCTGTCTGTGAACACTTCGTAAAGGAAGTGAGTTTGGAGCTTGGTCCTGAGGAAGGGACAGGTGCTCAGAGTCCTTCACCAAACTGCTTCTACAGGTGAGACGCATTTGGGCATAGCAGGGTAAGATGAGCGATGCAATCTCCAGTGCTCCAGTGCAGTGACACAACATCCCGTGCCCACAGATCACTTCAGAAAGGCTCTCAAAGCCCTCACAAAAGCCTCTAACTTCATCTACTAAAAGCCAGGTGCCAGCCTCTCCCGCTTACAGGGACTGATATTGAAGTGCTTAAAACGCTCCCATACTAGAAAGAGCTAGATGAGGTCGCTGGAGTACTGTGTACCCCATTCCATAAACCCGGGATTGGCTGCTCAAGCTTTTAAAACTTAAGTATGTAGGAAGCAGGACTAAATACCATCTTCACTCTCTGCTTACAGTCATAAGTCCCTTTAAAATATTACAATCCAAGTCACGTGGCAATGGACAGCATCAGATCCCCAAGAACAGTTTTTAAATGCATGCCATTAAAAGTAAGTTCCGTGGGTGCAGCAATGCATGCCATTAAAAGTAAGTTCCATGGGTGCAGCAATGCATGCCATTAAAAGTAAGTTCCATGGGTGCAGCAGTTAAGAGCACCTGCCGTTCTTTTGGGACACAAGTTAGATCCCCAGGACCCACAACCACCTCCAACCCCATGGGCGCCTGCACTTCTGTGTACAAACCTGCACACACACACACACACACACACACACACACACACACACACAACTAAGACCAGTACAGTTTTTAAATTAACCGCTACATGTTCACACACTTAAGGTCAAAAATCCATTCACTCCATAAAGAAAGTTCTAAAAGAAGACAAGGCCTGCATCACACACATTCATCTTCGAAGTCCTTACCAGACCCATCCCACAAAAGAGAAAGGACAGATGGGTGGAGGAAAAGGCTAGAGAACAAAGAGCCAAGCTGCTTCAAAGGAGGCTGGACCGCTCCTGGGCACGTCTGAGCGCAGAGCAAGGCTCTCAACTCCTCATGCCTCATCCCACTCAAGAGCAGCCATGTAAAACAAATGAAACAGAACTGTCTCGACAAACACGTACGTATCTTATACTATCTTTCTCAATTGTGTTAGCTGAAATACATGGCCCAATAACACATGCTTGTTCATTTCGATTACATGTGTGTGCGCGCGCGTGTGCGTGCGTGGACATGCACGTGCGATCCTAGGTCACACTGTGGGAGTCTGATCTCTTTCTATCACGTGGGTGATCAGGTTCAGGCAGGTGGCTTTACCTGTTCGGCCATCTTACCTGCCTCCACAAATATGTACTTCAGTCTAATTTCAACCAGAAACCAGATGTGCATGGTGGCGACACAGCCCCAGCGCTCAGGAGAGCAGCAGCAGAAGGATCAAAAGTAAGACACCCCTCAAGACAAGAGAGGAGGAGCCCAGCAAGAAGGGGCAGATGGAAGTCTATTGCATTCAGTAGAGCATGGCGGTGGCCACTCTTTAGTGTGTGCTAACGGAAGTGGCCCCTGTTTATAACTGAGCGTCAGGAGGGTAACACTCCAAGGCGAGCACGTTTCCATGCTGTAGCCCTTAACATCCAAACTAAAAAGGCCAACCAGCACGGGTCACGTGACCTGCAAACCCTCCCGACAGGGCCTCACCAAAGTGGAAAGCTTGGGAATACACAGGGACATGAAGCGAGTGACACTTTCTGCTGCCACTAGCCTGTGTCCGAGCCGTTATCAAAAGTCACTCTTCCCAGCCTTCAATCTCTGGGTAGGATAGGATGGGGAGAGGAGGGAGAGAGAGGAAGGGCTAGATTACAGTTCTACCCTTCCCTCAAAAGTACATTCCCTGCCAGGTGGCAGGGCACCTCTAATCCCAGAACTCAGGAGGCAGGCATGCCAAGGCCACGCCGGTCTAGAGAGCTAGTTCAGGGGAGCCAGGGCGACAGAGAAACCGGGTCTGGAAAGCGCTCCCCCTTTACACACGAAAAGCAGCCTCCTCCATCGCTTCCAGGGCAGGAGGATGTTCAGAGCACTGTCAGTCACTGAACACTGAACACAGGCCTGGAGGAGAAGCTCACCTGCTGTGGCTGGTACCTCTGCTGGGATTGGGGCTGCAGGTACTGGGCCTGGGGCGGGAGGTGCGGGGGCTGCGGCTGCTGGTTGTAATATGGCTGCTGGCCTTGCTGGCAGTAACCACTCACACCTTGCTGTCCGTACTGTGGCGGCATCTGTAAGAAAGTCAAACAGAGCTCATGAGAAGGGAAGACACGCAACTACATGAACTCAAATTCAGCTCTGATTCCGTCATGTGGCGTCAACTCAACTCAGTGTTTTCTCCTCCTCACCAGATAAACTGCCTTTCCGTTTCTGTTCACATACCATCAATGGAGTCAAACGATAATGTGACCTTTGCCAGGTTTCAAGTTTTGATACAGACGGAAAAGTTACGGGTAGGGGTTCCCCGACACTGACATTCCTGAGTTCGCACAGCCCAGGTGAAGTCATTCACACACTGTAGGAAGGCTTCGATGGGATATGGGGTGTGGCAAGCATGTGGGACCATGACATCAGCATTCAGTTACTAATTTGCTGAAAGGGACGGGCACTCTTACCACCACACAAAACCCCTGATCAAAGGCCCAAGTGTAGGAAGGCGGACCTACTGTGAAGCCTGCAGGACAGCGGGGCACTCTCTCCGAGGGAACAGAGGGACGCCAACCCCATCACACGACTTCTGTTTGCTGCCCATGCACTAAGCTCTTTGTCTCTGCCATGAGCTCCTGCCATGACGTGCTGCCCGTCAAGGACCGGGAGCCACAGGGCCAGCCAGTCATGCTGTGCCCTCAAAACTGGGAGTCAGGAAGCTGCTTTCCTATCTGAGAGGATTACCTCAGACTTTGTCAGAGTACTGGATAGCTGATCCATACACAGAAGACACTGAATACATACATCAAATAATGCCATGCCTAGTGTGCATTCTTGAAGGCAAGATTGACTTCTAACAGAGGGCAGTTTTCTTAGTTGACAGAGCAGGTAAAAACAAAGAATCTTGCAGTACAAATAACAGAGCTAGACCAAGCTATGGGAAACCATCCCTCTGCTCTCTAACACACAGGAGCCTAAGTCCTCAGTCCCCCACTGCTCAGAGAAAAGCCCTTTCTCATGCAAGAGTCCAACGCTGACAGTTTTTCCAGCTTCTCTCAAAATGATAACCACCCTCCCCTGCCCCACTTAATAGAGATTTTTTTTTTTCCGTGCACCCAACCCCAACTCAACTGGGAGAGCAGGAAGGAAAACGGGAGTCATGGAGTGAAACCCACGGCTGCTGTGGATGCTGACAGCGTCATCCCGTTAGTAAGGCTACAATATGGTCCATGAGAGCTCTCCAAGAACTTCAGCCCCATGAGCCCACACACTTCAGAAACAGAACCAGATTCACACTTAAGAGCCAAATTATCTGCAAACGCACTTAGCAGGGGGAAAGAAATGCGGACACAGTTTTCTTACACACAAAAAAGTTTACCTCCAAGATAGTGCACTAACTCACAGCACACACAACGGAATCAAAGGAGAAAAATGCAAAGAAAGTTAATGCTCTGGTTCCTTCCAACCCGGGCCAACTCTTTTTCAAAACCTTCCTGCAATGACCACAGAAAATATAATAAAAAGTAGTACACAGGCTCCTCACACACAGAACCTAGGCTGTTACAGCAGGCAAGTTAAAAAAAAAAAATAATAATATCACTGCAGAAATCTCTGCTTTATTTATTTTAGCTTGCTATTTCACAATGAGTCAAGTCAAGCCAAAGAAATGTCCATAAAATCACTTTCTAGAATATCCCACATCAGGATGGTGTGCTTCCCTCCCGATCAACACTCACATGTCTGATGTGATATCTAATGCAGAATTTCACATGACATCCTTGTGCGATTTGAAGGGGCAAGGATAACATGTCTGGTGGCATCAAGATGACTATAAGCCTCCATCAACACAGCCAGCAACTCCCCTAGGAGCAATGCTCTAATATGCTGGCTCCATGGCTTACAAAAGCTCTCACACACAATACAGAACCCATCATACATGACAGCAAGTATGGCCCATGCCATCATTTGTCTGTCATACACGTGAGCTGTAAATCGGGCTACTTCATGAATCACACTGAAACCAGCGGGCAGTCAGAAGTTTCATAATCTGGATTCTCTGTAGGTGTTCACAGCAAAGGTGCTGCTTCTCATCAAACGCCAAGCCATAGTGGCCACCTCCTCAGTGCTGCTATAAGAACCAGCCTCTCAGTGTGACATCATCTGGTGCTGGAGCCAATGCTCAGCTCTTTAATGCTAACGGGTTTTGCTTTGGTCAGTTTAAAAGTGGAACTTTCAAGCACTATCCGCCGTTCAGACTTAAGTGAAATATCACTATGACAAAACAGACCACCCCAAAAGCCCAGGAGCCCCTCAGGTACTTGGTACTCCTCCTCACCCCACCTCAGCCTTGCTGGGCTCCGGCGTAATTCATTACTTCTGCGGTGCTGACCAATGCCTGAGACATCCATGAAGAACTCGCCGCATAGTCCGTGTTGGCCCCTCAGGGTTTGTTCTAACCATATTTGGGATCACTAAAGTCACCAGACTGTAACGTGCAAATGAGACGGAGTACTATGAGCCAAGTGATAGGAGCTGGGAGCCAGAGCAAGCAACATTACCAACATCGTCCTCCCCAGGCTTGACTGACTTACCAAGGGTAAGGACGGCCTCAGCTATGGACTGTGTAGATCTGCTCCCACAACAAAGCCCTGCCCCTGGAATAAGACCTCACGGCACAGTTATATGATGAGTGAGCGTACAAGTGGGTTAAGCGGGCAGCTATCAGCATCAAAAAGTTAAACTTAACTCATGGAAGGCACCTGTGCCACCAGATCTGGAACCCAGGTTCACTCCATCCACGACAGGAAGTCAGCTCCCTAACGAAGGCCCTGCAGCAGCAGCCCACACCAGACCAGCTAACCAGGAGGCATTACTGCAACGAAATGCCTGGGCCTTCCAGTCCACGGCTACCTCTACAGTTATCACTGAACTAAGCTAATGGCAAATCTCCAGCATACGTCTGGGACCTTTTAAAAAGAGTCTGATTCACTCATTTCTAGACACATCCACACATTACGTACAAACACAAAATAACAACCTTCCTTTAAAAAGATGAGGGTTGTTTCCAAGAGTTCTACTGCAGAGGGAGGGCAGGTGTGCCTGAAGATGGTACACCTGCCTCAAGGGTTCCGTCCAGGAAACTACCCCAATAAAGAGAGTCTCAGTCCTCCCTCTCCGCCCTCTTTTCCCTTCACCAGGCCCTGGCCTTTCTGCTCATATTCCAGCTTAATGACTCCCTTTCTTCCTTCTCCTTCTCTATCACTGACCTCATGACCCAGCATCCCCTCCACACACACACACACACACGCACACGCACACACGCACAGCTAGGGCACATTCTGAAGCTACTGGCAGGCAGGCCCTGTCCCGATTACCAGGAAGAATCAGACTAAGTGGCATGAGGAAGACCCAACTGTTACAGCCTCACAACTGAGGGTTATATTAGAGTGACAAAGGTGGCGTGAACATACATAACAATGTCAAAACACACACATCAAAATCTCTAGGAAGGTTACAGCGCGTTCGCACCATTTGCATGTGGTGTACACACACACACACACACACACACACACACACACCTCTCACATCCAAAGGTACAAAAGCATTCATCCATTAAAGAAATATTCGACCTGTTCTGTGCAGCGGGGAGGAGAGGGAGGTGCTTTGGCCTTTTCAAAGGAGTGAGGCAGAGGGTACCCGCGGTAGTGTTTACCTAGCAGATATGGGGCCCTGGGTTCTGTTCCCAGTGGAAACAGAACAGAGAGGGGGGAGGAGATAGAGGCTGAAGGGAGCAGAATGAAAGTTAGGGGAGAAAGAGGAGGGGAGGAGGGAGACAGGGACACAGACGTGGGGAGATCTATACCCTCAGTGCAGTGACACCAAATATTTGTTTCCGCGTGCGTCTGCACTTTTTCTTATGCTTAAATTTCTAATGTTACATTTTAAAATGAAGATCTTGCCTGCAACTAGTATCCTTCCCACCTAAAAGGAAGGGAGCACGTGGTGCCACACAGGCTGGGGACCTGGAGGGTCCTAGAGCCCTCCCGAAGGATTCACCCAGACCAGTCCAGGGCTCCTCTGTGTTCTCCACTAACTGAAGTCCTAGGGGTTGCTAAACTTAGCCCTGCATTTTCCTGTGTCTCCTACATGAGGAACTAATCCTTTAAGGTAACTCAGGAAATGAGTTCCATGGTGAATAAGGTTTGTAAAATAAGTGGGCTGGGGAAAAGCTTGCAACATGGGGGACCCAGAAACCCTTACAAAGCTAGGAGCCTGCCCACTCTTCACCAAGCACCTCACAGAGCCGCATGACCTAGCCGACCCCAGCCCAGAGCTGCAAACCTCACAGGCCTTTCTAGATGAAGTCTTCAGTGTGTGCAGACTACTCGACATAAGACAACTCAGTGAAGAACCTTCCAGAACTCCCAATAGATACCACAGCCCTGATCCAACAGTGAGCTAAACAAGACACTAAGCTTCTCCGAAGCTGCTTGGGAAACCCTTGAAAGACCTGAGATAGCCCAACTCCATGAGTTTTCCCAGGCTAACGCTGAGACCCTGCCCAGCGTCCAGACTTTGCTCACCCCATCTGCTTGTACCGTTCCTTTGCAGGAAGACAACCCGCACGCAAACAGGAAACAGACTGTCGCACATGCATTACCAACGCGTGCACTATGGAAAACACTTCCTGCTTCTGAACACTGAACATGCTGATTTGTGACCTAAGATGTGTGAATTTTTTCCTGTTCTTCATCCCACACCATTTTTAGCGCGCAGTTCACTGACACTCGGTACATTCAAGTTGCCTGCTTTATACCACAGCAATGGGGGGAGCGGCTCACACACCTCAGTCCACCTTGAAAGGAAGCCGGGGCAGGGACCTGGAGGCAGGAGCTGAAGCAGAGGTCACGCATGAACACTGCTTCCTGGCTTGCTCCCCACAGCTCACTCAACTTGTTTTTAAATACAACCCAGGACCACCTAGGTGGCCACCTCCCACGTCAATCACTACAGGCCAATCTTAGAGAGGCATTTTCTCAGTTGAGGGTCCCTCTTCCCAGATGACACCAGCTGTGTCAAGTTAATGAAAAAAGACAACCAGCATGCTGTCCATCTCCAGACTCCATGGCCAACCGCCGAGGCTGCAGCCACTCAAGCGTGACTGTGGCTCTCCCGATTCAGCCTCTTGCTGCCACTGTCCTACATTCAGCTCTGCAAGCCTGGTTATGCTTGCCTGCCTCGTGGGAGTGGAAACACACACCAACCCCATAGGTGGCCGGCTGGCTTCATTTCTGTCCGGGGTTCTCAAGGCCACCTCATGCATATCCTACAGATGTTGTTTACCCACAGACATTTGTGTTGCTCCCAATCAGTGGGTTCTGTGTGTGCCGCTGCTCTGAGCATGGCCTTAAAAGCATCCGTGCAGACACTGTTTCCACCTGTCAGGTGCATTCACAGGTGGGATGCACCAGTAGCCATCCTTGTAATGCATGCTCTCGCTAATGACTGAGCTGCTGGGGCATGTCCCTTTAACATTCAGTGATCAACAGCTGAGCGGCTGGGGAACGCCTCTGCAGCCCTGCGCCCCCTTTTGTTATCCCTGGGTTGCTGGGGCGGGGCAAGTACTGTCATCTGGATATTAAACTTTATCAGATGTATGCAAATACTTTCTCTTTCCGCTTTCTTGGTGCCATTCTTCGATGCCCAGTAAGTTTTCATTTAACCAGAGTTGGATTTCTTGATGTTGCCACTGTAACCCATGATCCCGGTGTTAGAGCTAACAACTCACTGCCATGATCGAAAGTGTTCCTCTGTGTTTTCTTTGAGAGTGTTCAGGGTCCTGGCCTGAAGCCTTTGTTGCCTCTTACATCTAGAGGTCTTGCATCCGTTAAGTTTATTTTTGAATAGGCTATAAGGCAATTGAATAGGGCGCACACAATTTCTTCTTTAAAGAGCAGTGTGCCTGATGCTCTGCTTCTGTCCCTGAGAAGTACAGTTATGTTTAAAGGAAAACAGGAGAATCCTAAATGCATGCACACTCAATACACCAACCTGTTCATATGAGGTTCAAACTTAGACCACAGAAATCGTGCTAACAGCTCACAGGACACCAAGAGCTTTCTGGGAGTGGTTAAAATGTTCTTAATTTGTGGATAGTTTCATGGATACTTGGACATTTGTCAAAATCCATCAAACTGTATTATACTTAAAATCTGGGCATTGTAGTGTCTGCAAATCATACCTTAAAATAGTGTGAGAATATGCATCTACATCTAAGAGAGAAAAGGCATCTAAACTGTTGACCTCACACCTTGACTGTTCAGTAAGACATTTTAATACACATACATTAAACATATCCAAGCATCTCGCTCCTGCCTTGCTTATGTGGCATGCTCTATTTGACTATTAAATAGATTGCTTATAGATGCTTAATGGTATTTTTCAGGTTTCCCTTCACATAACAGAAGGTACAGAGCAACTGGGCACATTGAAATAATTATGATTTCTGTTCAAATAAAAATCAAGTCTCTAAAGCTAGGACACAAAGTGAATAGAAGCAACATCTTTTTTACTTGGATTCTGTCTCTAGGTATTTATCTTAAGGCGGAAAAAAATGAAGCAAGTAAGCACACATTTGCATGGCTGGGAGTTTAATTCTGCCTATTGAAAATGTAGAGATAGCCCAAACACCCAATGTCCATCACCAGCAGATACAGTAAAGGGGAGGGGGAGGGGAGTCGAAGTGCAACAGTACCATTGAATACGCTGGTCCTCTCTCCAGACATAAGGAGCCCCTTGGGCCCCTGAGCCATGACTTAAGGGTAGCAAGCTGCAAAGCCATACACAGTGCTGCTTTAATATAAAAATCTCGGGGTTCACGTGTATAAAAATTAATTATCTACAGAATATGGCAGTGTGATCAAATCCTTAACCTGATTAATGCCTTATTCATGATTCTAGACCAAAATGCAATTTGTTTCTGGTTATTTACTGCTGCTGTCCACCAAGAGTCACAAAAAACACACTGTAGCAATTTACCTTTAATAGCAGAGCAGAAACCTTTGCAATTTGTTTTTCACTAATAGATTTGGGCCCTTCCAGTTAAAGCCTACACAACAGGAGGCAAACAAAAGAAAAAAAAAAAATCTTAAGTTAACAGCTCCACTCAAGTGAGGTAAATTCTGCTGGCTTCCGAGTTCACAGAAATATCAAGTATTTTCCGTGCATGAGAGGAATGAAAAGTCCCACATCGCAGAAATTCAGACCTCAGCTGAAGCCCAGTCGAAGCGGCTGCCACAGTGAGTACTGTGGTGCTAGGAGCAATAGCCTTCACAGGGGCAAGCCTTCCCTTCCACAGTTGCTCACTCCAAGTCCCCACCACCTCCCCCAACGGTTCTTTATGCTTACAAAGTAAAGCCATCAGCAAACGCGCTGTGTTCATCATACACACTGTGTGTGGGCCACGTTTCTTCCAGGCCTGTTTGGCTTTTCTCAAGAGCAGCTCTCTCTCTCTCTCTCTCTCTCTCTCTCTCTCTCTCTCTCTCTCTCTCTCTCTCTCACACACACACACACATGAGTTAGGTTGGGGCTAAGGGCGAGTCAGCAAAGCATCCCGGGGCCAAAGCTCTGCCTTCCACTTAAGAAGACGTGGCAGGTGGCAGAGCACAGGGACACCAGGTACCTCAGCTGCTGCGAGCCCCACCCCCACTCCTGTTCCCTGAGGGTTCATCTACAATGCCACAAACACTCCTGCTCATCCAACTCAAAACAACAGACCAGGGAAGGGTTGGCAAGCCTGCCCCCCACTCCCCCACCACAAAGAAACTTAAACTCTGTGCCATACAATAGATTTTCCCTTTGATTTGTGAAACAATGAAAAGTTCTCATTTGTTACTAGCAGCAACCTTTTCTATGACAAATTTGATAATAAACTTTCTTAGCAATGTACACTCTATAAGATTTTACAGATATGAAGAAGATGAAATACTAGCCATCATTATGTTGCTTGGATTTCTTTACCGTTATTCATTGCCTACAAAATTTCATGGCTTTCTCTAGCTCCAACTGTTCCCTGTTTAGCAAATCACAGTGCAAATGAACAGGAGGTCAGACCAATGTACTCAGAATGAATATGGTCTACAGCTGGGGACACTAAATGATAGTGTCTCTTGTAACCTCAATTTCCAGAAGTCAGGGATATGTCCAGAACAGCCTTTATTTACTCCTGATAACCATTATGAATCTATTATCTGTGAATTTATTTAGATCCTTCTTAACATTCATTTGTATTTCCAGCCCATACTACCTCTTTAGGACAGCAATTCGGCAACATTATTATCCACTTTACAAAGTGGTAAATCTTCTAATTTTCATAAAATTAACTCAGCCAAGCTTCAGGGGGTGCCCTAACTCATGCATAGACTTAGACTAATAAATGTATGGGCAGCCTAGAGAGGCCAATGCCTTTGCTTTCCCCGATCAGATTCCTGTTGTCTGCAGCCCTCTCTTCCTCGACTGCAGCTAAGCCGGCATGAGCAACTCCAAAGGTAATGTGCTCTTGGCTGTGCAGAAGGCTGGGATGGCCCTCCTTGTCTCCTTTAGAAAGAGCCCTCCACTGACGTTCCGGGCCTCTCCGCGCCCACCTCAGTAGACAAGGCCCACCTTAAGTCCACGGCAAACAATTACCGGCTTATTTAAATATTCACTGGTAGTGAGACGCTTTCTCTCCACTGTAACCAGGTTGAACAAGTCTTACCGTGTATGAAATTAACATCAAGTGTATAATTGTAGTTTTACGTTCAGGCACCCTAATCATGTGTTCTTTATCACTCCCTTCCCATGCAGCCATCAGAGACATTCAACGTCAAGGTCTATGAAGTCTACAGAGTATTTTCAGATGAAACATGAGCACAAAGGGGGGGAGGGGCACGCAGCTTTAGAGCTAGAAGTAAATGTGTATCACAGGGTGATCATTTTTACCCTGAAATTTTTAGTTATGAAAAGATCACTCAGGGGCTGGAGCGATGGCTGAGCGGTTAAGAGCACAGACTGCTCTTCCAGAGGACCTGGACTCATTTCCCAGCATGGCAGCTCACAGCTGTCTGGAACTTCAAAATCTGACACCCCACACAGACAGACATGCTGACAAAACACCAATACACACAAAATAAAAGTATTTAAAAAAAAAAAAAAAAGGAAGAAAGAGACCGTTTCCTATGTATGTAAAGTGGAAGGCACTGAGGGCAAGATTATCAGCTCCCGCTGCCTACTAATGAAGACGGCATCCAGCATTCTACCATCTTCCTTGAGCCACAACCCACTGATGAACCTGCCTGCCTTATGTGTATAGCAGCAGCTGGAAAAATGCTAACAGTAAAAGGAGCCACACTCTGAGGGCGAGCTCTGTCTGACATTTCAGCCAGCAACGCTAGATTAGACATGCTCTCTCTCCCACACCCCAAACCTGTGCAGTCATTTTAATAGTGCATGAACGTGGTCCCACAAAGTGCTCCTCCCACGAGGTCATCGTGTGGACAGAGAGGAAGGTCTCCAAAGGTGATCTATACAGACACAGAAGCGACACTTCCTCAGAAAAGGCGACCAGAAAATAGAAAGGCCTGTGCCACCTCCTCAGGAAATTTGGTTGTCTCCATCCAAGAAAGTGCTGGCTCAGGAAAACACACACACGAGTTCATTTTCTAAGAATGAAGGCATCTTACTGGAGAGCTTTCTTAGTATTTTATTGCCAAAACTCTAACAGGTACTTCTGACTCTATAATATAAACATGATTTTTTTTTTTTTTTTTTTTTTTTAGTGAGGAAAAAAATACACAAGTAGAAAACCCCAAGTCAAAGCAGTATGACAACATGTGTGCACACCGCAGCCCAGCAGGGGTTCCAGAGAGACTTCAGAATCAGAGCCAGGCTACCGAGTGCGCAGGTTCTCACAGCCACCCACAGGGCACCCCCCTCGACACACTGAGAACCGAGAGCCTGTGACCTTGTGGGGTACAGAGGAGCCGCTTGCCTACCTACCCTTCTGCTTTTATGTAGTACAGAGAGAGGAGTCGAGAGCTTTTCCAGCTTCCTACTTAAACCCAGCTGCCAACAAGGATGAGCCAAAGGGGAATTTCTGGGAATTTTCAAGAGATAACCTTTGCTGAGGCTGCAATGTCAGCCTTGTAGCTGCGTGATAGCAAACACGTGCGAGGAATACCCAATTAAAAGGCTGTTCTCTCTGAGGTAACTCCTGAGCAGAGTTGGGGATACAGAAACCACCCATGTTTAAAAGAGTCCATAGAGAGAGCAGCAGCCGCCCCCTTATTCAGATGGGAAGTCAGCCCCAGAGCAGGAGGAAGGACACAGTCACTACAGGTCGTATGTCACCTTCAGGACTGTAGGTCACAGGGGCAAAGGGTGTGTGTGTGTGTATTATGTGTATGCATTACATAATTGGGTATGGATGCCTGTATGTGTGAATGTGGGTGGTATTTAGTCTTTGAGGTTGCTTTGTATTTTTAAATGACACAGAAAAATTACAGAGCCCTATTTGATGTCACATTTTGTTCTGCTTTTATGGGAGTTCTGAAGGCAGGCTCCATGCTATCTTACAGCCTACAGCTTACTCTGAGGGTAAGGAGCATGGTAGTTTCTTCATCCTTTTTAACTACCCATCCTCTCCCAGAAAAGAGATAAATAAGTACACAATCAGCAGAAAAAGAAATACACCATCTCTCAAAACTGAAAACTTCAAACACTGCAGTATTTGAAACGTAACCATCTAAGTGTGTGGCTGGCTAAGGGGAGGCGCACTGGCAAACATACAACTCAACTGAAACGTTAACTATGCTGAGAGCAATGAGGGATGGGAAGGAACACAGAAATAATAAGGAAAAGAACCGGACTGGCCCCAAGCCTGGCTGGCTCGAGTGTCAGAATAAAGTACGGAGAGCAGGTTCCTACGGTCAAAGCAGGTGGTCAAGGGGGCTCAGGCCTGGGCTGGGAACCGGGAGAATGAGGATATAGTGCTGCGTGGGAAACGGGCTCGGAGGTCAGAGGTAAGACACGGAGGGCAAAGAGCTCCAAGGCTCAACGTAAGGTGGTAGGCGATCGCCTGACTTTTCTGAGATTAGGCCCAAACTCAGGACACAGCCAAAGATAGCCTTGAACTTCTGACCCTGCAAGCTCTGTGTCCCAGAAGAATTGGCGTGAGAGGCTTGCATCACCAAGAGTGGGTCATACAACATTGGGAGTCATGCATGCTATACAAGCACTCCACACAGCTCACAAGTCCAGTTTAGTCTGTGCTGGCGTTACAGGTTAAGTGTGGCCGCATCCAGTTCGGTTTGTATCTCTTGCTTTTTTGTATTTGTGTAAAGGAGACCTGCAGTGAGTCTTCATGCTTAGGCAACACTTACCTACCGAGAGATCTTTGCAATCACGTGAAGTAAAATTTTTAATTTAAAAAAAAAAAAAAAATCTAGCTGAGGTGGCTATGCACGCTAGAACCTGTGTAATCCTCGTCCTCGGGATGCTGAGGCAGGAGGATTCCACAGTTAAGGGAGGGGTGTGTGGTGTGGTGCTCATTTTGCTTTCCCAGATGGGTCCCTGAGGCTTCACTGCCATGTGCCTGGGGAGCGAGACCCAGCTGCTGCGGGAAGGCTGAGGCTCTGGGGATTTGACTTTTTCCAGGTCTGACAGAAAGAGTTAGAAACAGCTACCCTGAGTTCATGACAACGCTCCTAAGAAAAACAGACACTAACAGTAACAATTCGGCAAGAACTGGCTGGGAAGGCACTACTGAACACAGGTCTGTAAGGGTCCAAATGCCACATGCACAGGGCCCAACCAGGCCAGCTGCCTACAGGGCGACAGCCTGAGAAGAAGCAGGGATCTCACCAGGGCGCTCTCTGTCACGGGGGATGCACTGCTAACATTCTATCCCAACCCTATTTTGTGTTCAACCCTCTCAGCAAAAAAACAACCCTGTACCATAAAACACAGCATAAAGCTGGCTGGCTCCAACCAACTCTTTTCCAACTGTCCAATGGACAGTTATTTTACTTTTCCATTGATGTCAGCTTCCTACACTGACAACTAGCACCCATGACCACGGCAGTCCTGCACACCAGGTGGTATTCACCAAACCCTGCAACAATCCAATGACACATGGGGTAGACTGTGACTATTCACCACGACTACGAACGCAGCCAGCTGACCATGCTAGACTGGTAGACCCGACCACGGCTGCCCTCAAGGTGGAAGCCTGCATCGATGCTTTGCTATCCCAGGTCGGTGTCAAGCATCTTCTTCTCACTGCACAAGTATCCATCAGGGGACCCTTACACAAACTGAAGTCACAACAGAAGCATCCAGGCCCTGCACACGTGGGTAGGAAAACCCTAGCACGCTGAGAGTCCGTAAGCAGGAGAACAACACCACATTCTGGGGGAACAGAAGACAATGGGAGCAACACAGGCCCACAGCACAGAAGCCACTCACAAGCAGAGGGTTTGGAGAAAGGAGTCCAAGAACACTGGAAACTGTTCTGACCAGAGCTGAGCCAGGGCTACAAAGTAGAGACTGGATAGACTAGAGAGAAACTGGACAGACTAGACCTCCTGCCAACAGCAGAGACAAAGTGGGGGCCTGGAGAGATGACTCCCAGGTAAAAAAAAAAAAAAAAAAAAAAAAAAAACCTGGTACCAAGGGCCTGACACCCTGAACTCAGTTCCTGGGACCGAGTGACAAAAGCAAAGACCCAACCCCCACAAGCTGTCCTCTGACCCGCACACAAGTGCAGTGGCAAGTATACACACACACACACACACACACACACACACACTGAACATACACACACACTAAACAGAGACAAACATAAACAAAGGACTTGTCCCCTTGCAAGAGGGGGCAAGAATCAGACACATATGCAAAACAAGGACCATTTGCAGCCAGAATGAGGCAATGCCCAAGGACCAGAAATAATACAATTTCTTCCAAAATAATCCGCTAGAATTTGGAATCTGTAATACTGAAGTTTTTAAAGACCATATTCTTAGAGTCCAGACTGGATTCAGAGGGCCAGTCGAAGCTTCTCCTAGCAGCAATCTGCAACTCAAGAAATGAAATCCGCCTTCGAGGTTCCCAGAACCACACAGAACAGTTGTGTGTGCGTGCGCACACGCATGTGCATGCATCATGTGGACATATGTGTATACAATTACAAGTCACCTGAAGAAGCGCTGGGAAATCCTAGTGCTAGCCTCTCCCAAATGTCTATCAAGCGAGACTGGTACTTTAGAACCCTCTCCGGATCCCCCTGTTACCCTACAGTAGAAATATGAGGAAATGGCTATGTAAACTACTTTCAGATTAAGCTTTTTCTCTGTTCTGCAAGTATACAAATATTTAATGAAAGCATAAAACTTCTGAAACAACAAAAGGCCACTGATATTTCCTTATGCAAAACTTAGAATAAGTTTTAAAAACTGACTTTCTTCATGCTCATAGGCTGTCTTGGCACTCAGTAATGGGGCATTAGGCTGGGGTGTGGCTCAGTGGTAGAGCGAGTGCCTAACAAGCATGCAGAAAGGCATGGCTCAGCACTGCCACAGTACATGACCCAACAAAGACCTCAAGGGACCTTGGCATACACTCTCACAGAACACTCCGGAACACTCCAGGTTTTTCTTTCTCTTTGCATTTCCACTCTGCCCTTTTCTAACTTCTTCCCTCTCTCCTCACACATGCCTCCCTCCCTCCCTTTGTGTCCCCTGCTTTCTTTCTGTCCCCTCTCTTCTTCCTCCAGGTGGTATCAGTGGCTCTCTTCTACCACCTGGCCCCTCTAACAGCTCAAAACACCCTGGGGGCATCTGGGCTCCCAGAGGTCAGCAGTCCCCACTGGAACAGACTGAAACTGCAGGCTGGCAGGCTCCTCCTCTGATTACAGTTTGCCATCTGCTGCTGTGCAGAGGACTTGAGAGTCGGGCTGTAGGATTTTTGTTTTGCTTTTCTCTCAGGCATGAAAGAACTGACTTCACTTTCCTATGAAAGATCAAAGTCTGGAACAGAGCAACTTAGCGCTCACACACGTGTGTGTGCCACACACACACACACACACACACACACACACACACACACGCACAGGCACACATGCACACAAACCCGCTGCTGCATATTCACAGAGCATATGGCTACAGCTCAACTCCCAGTGAGAGCTGGCATAAATACTTACAAAAACAATAGAGCATAAACCCTCTTCTCCTAAAACAGAAAAAGCATGCAATCCTCTCGAAAATAAAACTGTTAAGTCTGCAGAAGTGTTTAATGTGATATGAAAAAGAATCCACTAGAACACCTCTTATAATACTTGTTTGGAGGCAGTTCATTCCCAAAACACATTTTCCATCGCTATAATCTTTTAAAGTGCTCATCTATCTGGCTTTTACAGCAATGTGCAAGTGGGAAACAAATATACAATGCAGGGGGGGGGGGGTGTATGCAAGGCCTTAACCTACTGGGCTCTCATTGGTCAGAGCTCAGAGTTGCAGGGCACGACCACAAAAGTGCTTATCAAGTCCACTGCTCTAATGGACAGATACAGTTGCCGTAATTTTCACGGCTGTGTCCCTCAGCCGAGTGATTGTCAGGCCAATGGCAAAGAACAGGTTCCCTTTGAATGACATATGGTTGCCGTCCACCAGAGGCATGTTACAACATTAACCAACACAAGTAGGCAGAGCAGGAATACAAAATACCAAACTTCCCTGCCCTGATTCCAACTGTGCAATCTGTGCAGTGGGTACGGGTGACACCTTCCAGACACCGCACACTTGCAGCTCTCCTGGACACTGTGGTGGTGCATAGATGCACAGGCTCGCACAGCCAGCTGGGAAAGCCCACTGGGGGCTCCGCAGCCAGAGGCTGACGTGAGTCCCAAGCACTAACTGCCTTTTGTTAAATCACATCATCTCTTTGCTCAGCAGTTTCCACACCTTCCCCCAGGATAAAATTACAATGTCATCCACCTCACTGAGTAACAGTTGCCAAGAGAACACTCTAAACGGTCAACTGTGCAAATAACCACCACATGATACGAAGATTTAACGCACCGAAGAATGACCTCGAACACATCCCCCACGAAATCCCAATGCAGAGCAATGGCCACCCACCCACCCTTTGGCTGTACAGGCTATGAACCTGCTCTGGCCTTCAGCTACCTCTTCATCCTTCTCTGCTGCTCCTTACAGGAGGAGATTCCAAAGACAACTCTCGCAAGCACTACCAGCACGAGACCCAGACAAGCAAGCGCTGCGCGTGCCCTTTGGCTTATCTGGTGACACAGGGAAATACAAACACGAAGGATTTTCCTGGGCAGCTGCACCAAATGCCCAATGTGCCCAATGCTCTCACTTAGGAACAGAAATGCCGAGAGGCAAGGAAAGGGTGGGGCGTGGTGGTTCCGGACATTGCTCTGCCGCTGTGAGCCGGTTCTTGCTGCTAAAAACTGTGAGTGTCAAAGGTGGCTCCTAAAATAAGAGAAAGGTAAGCAAAGTGCTGGAAAACATACATGAGACAGCCAGCTGTCAGAGGCTCCATCAGGTCTGGAGGGTAAGAGAAGCAGTTCACAAGACTGGACAACTCATCAAAAGTCAGCGGCCACTGCTTGTGTGGAGGCTCAGAGGGCACGAGGACACTGCACACATGCAGCTTTCGGGGTTAAGAGTTCTGATGCATTCTCTTCCCTTTAAACTAGGCATGGTCAGGGCTGCACGTGGCAGGCTTTGGAGGCACTAAGGATGACCGGAAGTTCAGGAGGAGTGCATCGGGCAGCAACAGGTAATCTCACTGAGTTGGGTGAACGCGGACGAGACTATCCAGCCAGTAACCGGGAAGAGCAAAGCAAAGCGTGCACGCGCGTGCGCGCACACACACACACACACACACACACACACACACACACACACACCATGGTGAACTCATGCTTGGTTGGTACTGAAAAACTTGCCAACAACCCCAGGCTGGTGGAGTCATGGATCTTGGGGTTATCTGCAACCACCACTTTTCTACACCAGCATCGTCCTGAACTATGTTCTGACCCGCCCTTGCTCACAAGCAAGAGTAGTTCGCATACCTCATCAAGCACGCTTCTATTTGCAGCAGATAGAGGACATTACAAAGAGACACAACCCATCAAAACAGTGGAGCCCTGTCCCAACAAATACATCGACACAACACTCCCTCACCTAAGGCTCAGGGCGCACTGTAGAAGAGGGGACATAAGAGCCAGAGGAGCAGGGTGCTTGCGTCTCCTAGGAATGTCAGAAGCTACATGCATAAAGCCACGCCAACATGGCTGCCTAAATGTGAACTAACAAGGACAACAGCAACAGACATGCTAAAGTAGACAGGGAAAACCACACACAGAGGACTACAGGCGGCTAACAAAGGCGAGAGCGGGAGAAACGTCTCGCCCAGGGAAACAGCACGCCAGCTGGTTATCCAATACCAAATGATCATTCCTGAGAGCATACAGACATACAAGTAACTTTATACAGACTGAAATCTTATATTTAGGAATATAAACACACACACACAGGCACGCACACGCACACACCAACCACCACCACCCCACCACCAAGAACAACAATCAATTGAAAAAGAGGCCATGAATTTAAAAATGCATGGGAGGGTTTGGAGGATTGACAGGGAAGGAAAAATGAGGCAATTATATTATAATCTCAGAAATAAAAGGGAAACAAAACATGGTGTCACTTCTAGCTGCAGCGCCATTTCATAACCCTGGGGCACGCAGTCCTCAGGCAAAGGGTAGAAGGAAATAGCTAGAAATGAAGGTGGTGTTGGCGGAGAAGCCAGGCCATTGGCTAGCGTGAGGATATGACTGACAGGGACTCACTCACTGGAGAGCCTTAAGTAAAAGGGGGAACCTATGGCGTTTGCATGGTCTTCAGAATCCCGCGACTGACACGTCTCGGGAAAGACTGAATAAACAACACCAGTTCTCAGCATCTGAGACTCTTGGAAACTTCAAAAAATATAATGGTCACAAAAAAGCATCCGCACACTGGGCAGAAATCCTAGGGTTTAATTCCAAAGGACTTGCAGTCTTCAGAAATTCAGCGGTGAAACTCACAGGGAAAAAAGATGAGCTGACGTGGCTGACCTGTCAGGGTGATGAGGGTCTCCATCACCACAGAAGGCAAAGCATCCTCATGAGATGGGTGATTAAAAACAACAAGTAAAGCTTCTAAGAAGGTGATTTAAATGAGTTCACCACGCCCAAGATAAAAGATAAATAGGTGTTTTATTGGGAACAGCTTACACAGATAAGGGTAAATAACCAACACAGCCTTCCTGCTCCAGAACATGCAGTCTCTGCCCTTCTGATGCTCTCTGTGACCCAAGAGCAAGTGCACTCGAAGCTCCTCAACCTTAGAGGGATCACGCCTACACCTGAAACCACGCCCAAAAAAGGTGTGGCCAGTACTACAAGTTCACTGGCAAGGCGAGAGCCACTATACTTCTAGCCTGTGACTTAGGATGACCACAGCAGGTGGGGGCCAGTGATGGAGTGAGGGAAAGAGCTCTATGGGATGCTCAGAACTAAGGTGACACCGCATACCTGGGACTCAGAAACCAGAAAGTCTCAGGTTGAGTAGGCCATGGTCTTGGGTAGAGTCACTGAAACCAGGATCAAAGATCAACAGCTAGATGGAAGAGGCCAAGAAGGTGTGAGACAGGCTCAAATTCACAGAAAGCCAAGATTCTACAGAACCAGAGTGAGCGAGGCTGTGGTAATGGCCACAAAGGCAGGGTCAGAACCCAACCACGCGAAATTTTATAAATATAAATGCAAACTGATCCCTCCGGGCGCTCTTTCTGTAGGGCCTTGGTGCTATCTAGTCCAAAATATGGGGCAGGGAAAATGGCTTTCAGTGGTTCCATTCGGTGCCTACAAAGCACAGCAGGAAAACCAACCATGTCATCCAGACATTCAACTCTCAATCTTTCCAAGGTTCCACTTCAAAAAGGTCAGAGTATGCACAGAACTCCACAACACTCACAACCTCCCCCTGTCGTCTGGACTATCCGACAGTGTGTATGTACTTCACCAACCCAAACCCCAAGTGGAATCTGCAACAGACGTATTTAGCATGTTATATAAACATGTTATCCGTAGAAATGTACAACATGGGATTGTCATCACATCTGCTGTGTTTGTTAGCAGAGCGGGCACTCTGTAGTCACCAGCAGAGCTGTGGAAAATCTCTATACTATTAAACCACCACAAGTGTGGCAGGGAGCCATCCTCCTATTAAATGAAAGAAAATAATGATACAACTTTCATAGTGTTCCCTCCCCTGCCGCCCACCCCAAACCCCCAAGGAATCCCAACAGCTCCCTGGCAAAAGCAAGATGCTGCTTAAATCTAAGCAGAGTCTGGCCACTGGCAAGGAGAAACAAGCACACTCAGGTTCCAACAAGCTACAGCATGAGATCTACAGTACACAGACTACAGCACACAGATCTACAGTACACAGATCTACAGCACACAGATCTACAATACACAGACCTACAGCACATAGATCTACAGCATGAGGTCTACAGCACACAGATCTACAGAACACAGATCTACAGCACACAGATCTACAGCACACAGATCTACAACATGAGGTCTACAGCACACAGATCTACAGCACACAGATCTACAGCATGAGATCTACAGAACACAGACCTA
Source organism: Phodopus roborovskii (assembly GCF_943737965.1). Classification (NCBI taxonomy): domain Eukaryota; kingdom Metazoa; phylum Chordata; class Mammalia; order Rodentia; family Cricetidae; genus Phodopus; species Phodopus roborovskii. The sequence continues at coordinate 7,768,913 of NW_026126611.1, forward strand.
CAGCACACAGATCTACTGTACACAGATCTACAGCATGAGATCCACAGTACACAGATCTACAGCACACAGATCTACAGCATGAGATTTACAGTACACAGATCTACAGCATGAGATCCACAGTACACAGATCTACAGCACACAGATCTACAGCATGAGCTCTACAGTACACAGATCTACAGCATGAGATCCACAGTACACAGATCTACAGCACACAGATCTACACATAATTTACATACAAGATCTAAATAGATCCACAGTACAAATCTACACACAAGATCTATAGCATGAGCTCTACAGTACACAGATCTACAGATGAGATCCAATACACAGATCTACAGCACAAGATCTACACATAGCTCTACAGTACACAGATCTACAGCATGAGATCCACAGTACACAGATCTACAGCACACAGATCTACAGCATGAGCTCTACAGTACACAGATCTACAGCATGAGATCCACAGTACACAGATCTACAGCACACAGATCTACAGCATGAGCTCTACAGTACACAGATCTACAGCATGAGATCGAGCTACTGTACACTACAGCATGAGATCTACAGTACACAGATCTACAGTACTGAGATCTACAGTAAACAGACAGCAACTGGGTGGCCAGTTTGGGATTATGAAGCATGTCACCTCATTTAGCCTTCGTCATTGGGTCACATAAGTGCAATCCACTCTGAATTACGCAAACTCTTCCATTCTTCTCTTGGGAACTAAATATAGACATCAGTAACTGGACTGAATGATGGACGTAATTAGCGAAGTGCACAGCGCTGCAATTACAACTGTGTAAAGCTCGCCAACCTCACTATCCATCCGTGCCCTCGGTTCCTTTCCAACGGAAACATTCCTTCTCTTTCACACACTAGGCTTCTACCACCTGGTGTACGGCAGTGCAATGGACAATGCCATCTAAATGAAGGCAATGTGGTCTGATGCGTACTAAAGGGCTGTCAGCTACAAGCATTTATCTAGATTCTGTTCTGGATCTAAGACCCAGCTGAACATTCACTATCTAAATCCTAGAAATTCAAACTGTGTGAGCACTAAGCAATGCAGCACACTCCGGGCCTCAACTGCTGGTCTCCAGTCATAACACAAGTAAGAACCTTGTATTAAATTACCCTCAGGCTCTGTGTATAGGTTTCCTGTTTAGATTGGAGTCCCACACCTCAAGATGTCTCATTCTATAAACACCATTATGTCTAAACTTAAAGACCCAAAGCCAGAAACACTTGTGGCCTCATACATTTTAGGTAAAGGGTTCTCAACTCTAGTCAAACAGGCAACTTAAAAACACTCTTTTGAAGAACTGTACATTTTAGCAGCAAAAGTAGACGGCATGGGGGTGGAGAGATGGGGGCAGTGAGGGGCATTTACTGCTCCTGCTGAAAACCCAATTCCAGTTCCCAGCACCCACACGCAGCAGCTTATGACTGTCTGTAATCCCAGCTTCAAGGAAAGGGATGCCTCTGGCCTTTTGAGAGCGCCCACACAGGCCAGCACACACGCACACTTAACTAGAGAATAACTATTTTTTGAAGGCAGAGTATATGTCAATTAAATCCAAATGCTTATTTGGCCTATCAGCACAGACAAGCTCTACTTTAAGATACAGCAATGAAGTTGGACCGTATCCGTCCCTTCCCAGCATGCAACACAACATGGAACTACACCAAAGGCACTGCAGACCGTCTGGAAAGAGAGGGGACTTCTTCAAAGCAGAGTGCAGCTGAGCTTTGTGAGATGGCCAAAGACTCCTCGGAAAGGCAGAAGAGATGAGGTATGTGGAGGCATAAATACAGGCAACAGATGGAGTTCAGGGCATCCACTAAAAAGCTGGGCCTCTTGTTACTGTCTTGTTTGGTTGGTTGGTTTTGTTTGTTTGTTGTTTTTCAAGACAGGTTTTCTCTGTGTAACAGTCCTGGCTGTCCTGGAACTCCCTTGGTAGACCAGGCTGGCCTTGAATTCACTGAGATCTGCCTGCCTTCCCCCCACCCCCACTCCGGGTGCTGGGATTAAAGGTGTGCACCACCACTTGCCCTGTTAAGGCAAGGGTTTTTTTGAGCAGCATCAAGGACCAGGACAACAGGGCGGGACTCAGCCACAGAAGGTCCTCATAGGAGAGTGACCACACAAGTTGCCAGTGGCCTATTCCTTGATTTTAATTTGTAGAACTCCACAGAGTCCCATGTACTTTTGAATGTCTAACAAGTGAATTTCCTTACACGTGAGTAGTACCCACGGCACACACCTGCTGTTGTCCCTTAAGAAGAATTGAACCAGAGAAAACCACCAATACAGGAAAAGCAAGCAAAACCAAACCGACTCTTCAGGCTGCCCCACAGGCTTAGAGATTTGGGCTTTCTCCGAAACCAGGATTCTGGGTTTGAAACTCAGAGAGAAGCTTTCGCAGACACCTGGGGCTGTAGAACCCAGAGCTACTCCAGAGAACCGAAGCCCAGGCTCACCCCTCAGTAGAAAAGGCACAAACACCTCAGAAGGCTCCTAAAAAACACCACGTACTACAGCAAAGCTCTGGAGGAGCTTCTAGCACAATGGGGTTCAGTCACCTTGTCGCTCTGCCCTGTCCTTGCCTTGAGACACCAGAGTGATTTTCACAGTGGTGTTTCCAGAAGCCCTCCTGCCTCAGCTCGTTTAGACTGTGATAAAGGCCGGCATTAGTCTCACTGTGGCCTACTTGGACTTCACAGTGCCTGCGAGTCTGAAGTCAAAGGTAGATTGCAGTTAATACTACACTGACGCGACAAGTACACCCAGCAGCTACACAGTCATTAAGCTACCGTTAGCTTTATATGAAAATCAAAACTTGTGCATGACCTGGCGTCCTGGCACAACGCCATGCTTCCCATTTTCTGCCCAGGAACAGTATATGCTGAAATTTGGGTATGTACAGAAGCAAAGGCAACTAACTGAGTTCTAAAGAGTTTTACTAAAACTACTATTATTATTAGTTACTTATGTATAAAACCAGTTTTTGAAGCAACTATCAAATCTAAGAAATTAGTGTTTCATAGTCTGAACATCATGTAACTTATAACACAGTATTTCATAAGCAGACTTTTGGTCAGGCCACTGCCTGATTTTATTATAAACAAGAGCCCATTAATATTTCTGTTTGATTTGTGCTTGAGCCCCATTACCCACTAGGAGTGTTTTATGACAGACACTGTGCAATGTACCAGGGTAAGTAGAAAAGTCAAGCTCCCCCTGCTTCCAGTAACATCATCCAAGCTGGTAAGAACAGTCTGCCTGATGGTAATAGCATGTAGCAGCTCGCCCTACAGTCTTGGGTTGGAGCTGGAGGGGCCAGCCCAGCACAGGCAGCACAGGGCAATTCCAGGCAAAGGCTGTGCCCTTCAGGTGATCACTGTGTCACAGACAGACGTCAGAATCCCCAGGCCGAATTGGAGAATAAACAGGCTCACTGCTTATCAATATACCTGGTACCCGTCTCGGCCCTGTCTGGACCCTGTAAGAGTGGCTACCTTACTGGGGGAAATTTACTGACGAAAGTTTACAAAGTTATGCCCCCCTCACCTACAACCTTTTGAGCACTGGGCTACCTAGGTGCTGCAAAGAACAGAAGATGAAAATAAGCAGCAGTACTTCTGATCACCATCAAAGTTCTAGATTCATAATCTGCTCGTACTTTGTCTCCATGAGCAAATCATCTTTCTTCTTCCAGATTACCGAAGGGGTGGGAGGTTCGCTTATAGGCCAGTTATAAAATGTACTGAGATCTGGAAAGCCATTTCTGGCATATTAGAAATCCAAAGGTTCCAGATACTAAAATACAAGAATGAAAATCTCGACTATAAAGCATACAGGGTCGCCATTCGAGGAGAGAGGATCATTACTGAAGATAGCTACAAGAGAAAGAGGTTTAGTAAAAACCTATTTCTGATTATGTCTAGAGTCTACAGATTATGTCCAAATACAACTCAATTCTTTTACACCTATTCATGTGATGTATCGTATGGCACCATGTTAAATGCAGCTTTCAAGGCGTTTTTTACCTTATACGATTTTCATGGAAAATTCAGAAACCATGTCCCATGAATTCTAAACTACCACACAGATTCGTCTTTGACAAGACTTAATTCAAAGAAGCTCTTATAAATACAGCTAGTAGCACATAAGACATTTTTAAGCTGTAGATATAAAAGCTAGTGAATGAACTTTATACCTCACTAATGTGCTAGGAGCCCTGCTGTGTTGCCCTAAACCTGGAGGTTAGGGTTTATTCAGGTACCTTCAGCCTCTGGAGCCACACTGCATCACATTCTGGGTTAGGCAGGGTCTGCTGTGAACAGACATACCCCAGGAATGCCCGGCCCAATACTGCCTCTCCATACAAGCCCAGAGCAGGGCTCTGAGCAGGGCAGCCTGGCACTGCAAATGTTCACTGCTGGCACAGGCAGGGAGAAGGACAGTCTCCAAGAAGTGGGAGGCTCTCCCTGGATTTGCCTGCTGTCACTCAAGAGAATGCAGGCTAGGCCAGCAGGGGCATTCCAGCCATTGGCTCTCTTGCTTCAAGGGACCATAATCCAGGGTGATAGATGTCGGCCACTGCCTCACAGAAGAGAACAAGTATGAGTGACAGGACAAACCGAGTCCTCAGCCAGCCAGCCCACAGGGGTGGTGACCTGTGGGAAGGGTGGACATTTGCATCTTGACCCAGGGTTGCCCTTGCCGAAGCCTCGCTGCTCACTGGACCAGCCACAATAGAACTATTATTAATCGTAATTATCGGTTGTTACATCTTTAACAATGGACACTAAGACACTAAGTGATATTCTTAAACATTTTCAATAGGTATCTCAAGTTGTTAAGTGAGACTTTACTACGTCCTCAGAACCAATTTCCCCCACTGGATTATGCCACCTTTGCTTTTTATTAAGAAACCCACTTTACCATTCACTTTAGACAAATCTATCTCTTCCTATCCTATCTGACGTTAATTCTTTAAGGCTCGTGCTCACGTGTAGTACCAGTGTGAGACACAGAGCATGCTGGGTGTGCACGCCAGCCCCTCAGTCGATGCTCAGCACGGACTGCTGAGAGTCTGAGCCCTCAGCTCCCTATTTTCAGTAAATTAAATATGTGCTGGTTACTGGCCTACAAATACACTGACTATGGAATTTTGCCACTGTTCATAAAGCAAATGCAGTTAATTGCATGGAGGGGGTTTCTAGTGTACAGAAATGCAGGGGTGAATGTCAAAAAAAGAAAGGAAAGAAAGGCACTGTTTGTCATTCCCTTTTGACAGGCAGGTGCTAAGGCAACAAACAATGGATGATCTGCACCAGAGCTACGGCCTGAGAAGGGCATTGGGTTTTACAGGGAGCATCACGCAGGAAAGTTTCCAAAATTACTAAATATGAGGATATGGCCTCTTTGACACAAACCTTGCAAGACTTTAAATTCACTCGTAAAACATAAACAGGCATCTCATACAATGAACACCAGTTCAGAAGTCTTAAAAGAACCGATAGTTTGATGTAGGCATAGGAAGACTAAACCCATTTTCCATGAGAACGGTTTTTATAAGCTATGACTTCACTTAAATTGGGTATCTCAATGTCTGCCACATTTTTAGAACAATGTAACTGAAGTCTTTACAATCTTCCTATCCTACACTGATATATAGCAGAAAATGCCATGGGAACCATTAAAACAGGACCCAAAATTTGTCCTTAAGTAACACAGGGTTTCACTATATAGCTCGCACTGTCCACACTGTCCTGGAACTCACTATATGGGCAGGCTGGCCTTGAACTTGTGGCGATATGCCTGTCTGTCTCTGCCTCGATCGATGGGCTTAAAGGTGTGTATCACTAAACCCAGATTTTGAAGTCATATTTACAGAGATATACCACTCATAGCTTTGGGTGGCTTTGTACATAAATAACTAACTCACTATTTTATTAAGTTTTGTCTTAACTGGCAAGGTACCCTCATGGAACCGTGAGGTGCAGGAGCTGGCTCCTTGGGGAATAATTAGACAGCCCAGCTTTCCTAAGAAGACTCCTTTCGCTTGAGACCAGACCCAGCTGGTCCGGTCTCCTCTGGGTGAGAGAACACGGGCATCGGGTGGAAGCAGTGGACCAGGAAACAGGCTCCAAACCACGGCTCTACTAGCACCTTCACCTGACAACCTAGAATACATTTCTGTGCTCATCAGCCTCTCTACCTGTAGTATTTTTCACATAGAACCATGGTGAAAATAAGACCAGATGATCTTTCTGGTAATGACCCTGCCCCGGTACATCTGATGCAGATGGCCAGGAAATCAAACCTTGATGTCACACCTAGACCATCCTTCCACAGCACCTGCACTATCCAGGTGAGACCGGGGAGCCTCCAATCTTCTCAGCCAGTGAGGGGAGTCCCGGGACACAGTCCAGCTGCCCTCTAGCAGAGAGAGAGGCCTTCCAGCCAATGCCAACCACCCAGCTGTGCCTTCCAAGGACAGCAGGGAACCTCTCCCCAGCCCTCTGCCTACCACACCACCTCTGGCACAGAGATCTTTCTAGCCACCATAGAGCCCATACTTCAATGTCCAGTGAGAAAATTGCCTTAGCTACTTATCAATAGTTCCAGGAAGGCCATAAACACGGTGTCTACCATCTGGGATTGAAGTTGATTACTAGTCAGTGAGTAATGGCTAAAGGAGATTCCAGAGCACACTCCAGCATGCTACAAGTACACAGTGGCTGGGAACACTCACAGGAGTGCTAAGCTGCTGGAAGAGGGAGCAGGCAAGACAGCCTACCTAAGACACACTAGGTCATGAGCCAAAAGCATGGTGAGCGCTCAGAGCAAGAAGACAAGAAGGGTGTTTCTGTGGACCTGGACCACTCACAGGCACACACACACACACACACACACACACACACACACACACACACACACACACACACGTTCTTAAAGAGAACGACTTCTGAAACAAACAGTGTTGTACCACTGACATCACAATTGTCTGCCCAGGCAGTAAAGTATACGAAGTCACATTTAAATGAAGTAACTCTCAAGACATTTGCAAACGACACTGAGTTTTCAGTCTCTGTAAACAAGCACAGTCACTCAGAAGACATCAGAATATAGACAATTCTTTGAGGCTGTTAATTACATTTTAATGTCTATAAAAGCTCTGTTTATTGGACAGACTGTCACCCACAGTTATGTACATATTCACATAAATTACAAAAGTCTTTACAGAGTTGCACAAAACATCAATCAGACCTCCAACCATAGAAGTAACCAAATTGTTTTAATTTTACGGCTTACATATTTATAACCTAAAGAGACATCTGGAGGAAGATAGCAGATTCAAGCTCACATCCAATCATTCCCTCCTAAAAACAAAGTGACTGTACAGCTTGCTTCTTCTTGCCTGCTTTTTGTTTGTTTTTATAACAAACTCCCAAGAACAAGAACAACCACAACAAAACTTTGGAAGCCATAAACAGAAGGACAAACAGTAACTAACCCGACTGCCTACAAACCCGGCTGTCTTACACACAGCTTACCGGAAGCCTGTTACAGAAGCCTGGGCTCTGATGGCCCCAGACACAGGCAAAGGCTGTGTGATGGTTGACGAGCATTTACACCGGGGGGCTGCAGAACAGGAAGAGAGCCTGAACATGGGAGGGTTACACCAACCAGAAAGACCCTCCCATGGCTCTTCTTTCTTCATCCCCGCAGAATCCAGGGGTCACCCTCGCAGGAGGGCTAGGCACAGGCCCACTACAGCCACTGCTGTGAAAGCCATGGCAGCAGGTGCTGAATGCTGAGACCCTCGTCATTAACAGCATGCCAGCAGTGTCCTCCTGGAGCCAACACTGGGCCAGACCAGTGGAGCAGACATGGGGCCAGCTTCAATTTCCAAACTGTCCAGCAAGCCCTGCTAAGGGACCCAGGCAACCAAGGATTTCTGGGTAGTTCAGGGGAAGTGTCAAACATAAAACGGAATCCAAAACACAGAAAAGTAAAATGTAGAAGAAAATCAAGCCATGTGAAACAAACCAGAGTTGATTATGTCTCGGAAGTCAGAGAAAATAAACTTTCCTGAAGTAACAACAGGGTTGTATTAAAACACAAGAAAGCAAAGAAGGAATTGAGGAGGCCCGAGGGAGGTGAAGGAAAGGGAAGTTTGAGAAGATGAAAAAGAGCTTTTGTAAATTAAATATATAATGCTAGAATTGGGAACTCTTCTAGAAAGGGAAACCAAGAAAAAAATGGGTAACAGTAGAAAACAGCCCTAAGCCCTCAGCCCGATGCAGCAGTGCCCAGAAGCTACTCTGGATGCTGGCGTTCAGGCCAGGCTGGGCAGAGGTGCCATCCTAACAAGACAGTAGAAGAGAACAAAAGTCCAAAGCATCCAGTGATGAAGGGTAAAGCCAATGTGGGAGATGAAACAGGCCCAGAGTGTTTCTGTGCCCTCAGAGTCAGGGCGCACAGGGCAAAGAACTCAAGGGCAGTAGGGACAAGAGGTAGCTACAACAAGAAAGCGTGAAGGACTGGGCCAGAGACACATCAACAGTTAGCAGCATCAGATTCCATGCTCACACCGGGGTTAAGAGTGTGCAAACCACTTCAGAATGCTGGCATGGTGGTACACACCTGTCATGCCAACCCTTGGGTGGCAGAGACAGACGGATTTCTGTAAGTTTGAGACCAACCTGGTCCTGATCTACATAGCAAGTTCCAGGACATTCATGGCTAGACAGTGAATTCCTGTCTCTAAATATGGAAATATGCATATGCATGTACATATGTATACATATATATATGATTCTGAATATATATGTGTCTAAATAATTAGATTTAAGATATGTATATATGCAGAATGTATATATATTATATATGCATGTGTGTATATATACATATAAGTATGTGTGTATACACATACATATATTGAAGCTGATTTCCGAAATTCCCAGTCAATCTGTAAGTTGTGCAGGATGATAAAGACAGTTCTCAGATACGCAAGATCTTGGTTTTGCATCTCTGCTCCACTTCTGAAAGAACAACTAGGAAATGGGCCCTAAGAAAAGATGGACACTGAATAGGCACCAAAGGCCCAGCCCAGTCCAAGAGGCAGCAAAGGTCAATCCAGGGACAAGGTTCTTAGAAACTAGGGCAAGCCAGAAAGTTCTAGAAGAGAGGCCTCCAGAGCATCACTGATAGCACAGGCAATAGATCCAAGGTGAACGGTGACAGCACAGAGTGCTTGAGAAGAGCAGTGTCTGCGGAGCAAAGGCCCCGTGGGCCGGCAAAGGCCATGCAGACCAGCAAAGGCAGTGCAGGCCAGCAAAGGCCATGCAGACCAGCAAAGACCGTGCGGGCCGGCAAAGGCCGCGCAGGCCAGCTATTCTCTAGTGAAAAACGCCACAATGGCCGCCGCTCATTTCTGAACCCTTCACTCGGGCTTCACACGGGAAACACAGCAGTGGTGGAGTCCAGCTCACAATCAGTGTGTTCTGAGAGGCCTAGAGCACAGGAGAGCCAGGGCCTCCGGCTGGAAAATACTGAGTCACTTTCATCCAGAAGGAAAAACAAGACGGAGCATCTAAAGGTGAAGGTAACAGAACAGAGTGTGCCTCAAAGGACGGTTTACCAGGAGCAGCAGAGCCTTTAGGAGGTTAACCTTCCAGGAGGAAGTTAGGCCCAGGGACTGAAGGGCAGCAGGACCTCAACTCTTTCTGCTCTCTCCTGGCCACTGTAACCTGAGCATCTTCATGGATCAGGAAGAACACAGGCTAAGCACACAGTCCTCCATGCCCTGCTCTCTCCTCCAGCAAAGTCTCCGTGCACAAGTCCAGGGCCCTAGCCACCCGGGATGGCTTACCATGTGGCCCTTCCGAGGACCAGGCTGCCCACCTCCATCTTCAGTTGTCCACTCGTCCACTCAGCTCGCTGTCTCCCACACACCTGTGTCCTCAGCAGACAGCTCAAGAGCAGGCAGGGAGGTGTCACCACACGGTAGAGTTCAGTGTGTGTTCTCAAGGTGGCCCTCTCCACCTCCGCCCATTCACCCCTTTAACCGCTACCCCACATCGGCTTTTCCCTACTGCGCTGCTACCACCCTGGGGCATCTGCTATCACCACAGCCCCCAACCTCTTCTGGAATGGCCCCACAGCCACACTTCTGATGTCACCAGCTTTTCCGCTCTCCATCTCCCTGACCATCATCCCTGTTTCCTCTCGTCCACTCATGGCCTCAGAGTTCAGACAGCAGGCTTCGCCAAACCTCCTTCTGGACAACACACCTGTCACTTCCTTCAGAGTCGCAAAGGGACTTCAACTGTGACTACTGCTCACATGACCTCCGGGACCCACTCAAGATCAGCAAGAGGACGTCTGGGTTAGACTTCCTTGCGGATGCTTGCTACAGTTGCCCAGCTGATTTGGAAGGGAAGCCAGGGGTCCGAACCGTGAGCCACAGTGACCAGAGACAGCCACAACTCCCCCAGACTCCTATTTCCTACTGGCTTGTACTTCAATCTACTCTCCCTTCCGGGTCCTTAAGCGTGCTCCATTCTTCTGGATGACCTGCTCATGCACTAGGAAACAACCTTAAGCCCTCAGCTAGGACTCAGTGCTTCCTTCCGGCCTCAGTCCCTCCCTTCTAACCTCCCTGCTGCTGTTTTCAGCTCGGTCCTCTTGCATCCAAGCCTCCCTGTCCAGTGCACTCCCCAGACTCCCAGACGCCACAGCTACTTCCCCACTAAACCCTCCGTGAAGCCAGGCAGTGAGGGACCCACTACCCAGCCTGAAAACGGACAACCTGATCTTCACTCCCCAAGACCCACACTGTGGATGGAAAGAACCAAATCCCAGGAGCTGTCCTTTGACCTACACATGCACACTGAGGCACACGCCATGCCCACACACACACACACACACACACACACACACACAGGCACGCACACACACATACTTTAATTTAAAAAATGAAACAGAACGGGCGCCTCCTTAAGCATGACAGCACAAGGATCCCTCTGGAACAGTCTAAGAGCATTAACACTTACATAGCCTATCTCCAGACTTTTACAATCCAAGTGTATAACATTTGTTCTGGAGGACATTTCATCTCCACACCACAAAGGGTTACAAGTCAGTATGCAAACCATGCCCATTAGAAAGATAATGCCTGTCCTCTTAAACACACACACACACACACACACACACACACACACACACACACACACACACAGATGAGTCTTGCTGTGGTTTGGGTCAGCACCCTCAACCATGTGTTACTGGTTTAGTTAGCAGCTACACTCTCTTATTGGAGGCTGGCAAGACCTTTAAGGTAAAGCCTTGTAGGAAGAAGCTGTTGGGGAGAGAGAAGTAAAATGGACAAAGGCCCCCCCCCCTCTCCCTCTCACACACACACACACCTGACCTTTGCTTCCCAGCTACTGTGACCCGAGTGTCTTACTGTACTCTATGTGGTTCCCTGATATGTATGCCTTGCCAAAGGCCAACCCAGCATGGATTGAAATTTCCAAAGCTGTGAGCCAAAACCAACCTTGGCTCTTTTTAAGCTGATTTCTCACGGGCACTTGCTGTAGCAATGGAAGACACAGGACCTTTCCCAGAGCCCGGCAACTCTTGCTTCTGTGGAAACAGAGTCTTCCTCAGTGGGTCCCCTGGCTCTGCTGTGGCATCTCAACTGCAGCATGGCTCTCCTGTCCTGCCTTTTCTCTGGGCCTTCTAGTTGCAGATTTTGTGAGAATGCTGGCCATACAGAATGCAAATAACTGTGGCACACAGCGGGGCACTTGAAGAGATCAAAGGTTTTTTTCCAGAAAGATCTATTTCCTCAGGCTGGAAATGGAGTGCCAGGGAAAAGGGATTTCTGTTTACAAGATCTCCTATGATAAAAAGTCTGCAACACTCTCCTCGGATGCCAATTATCTTCATCTTAACTAAACACTGTTTGGGGGAATCTCACTGAAAACTGCAGGAAAGACAAATAAGAAGCAGGGCTTCGCTGACTGAAGACTCACACCCTTCTCTCTACATCGACCCCCGCCGAAGGAAAGGCTAAGCAGTCTGCAGCCTGGTGTGGTGCGCTAGACAACCCACCTGCAGGGAAACCGGGCTGGAACTGAGCGCTAAAGCCACGCCACCCTTTTATACTGAACCTCTACTTCTCCTTTGGTATGAACTCCACCTTCGAATGGTCATCTCACCCTGAGAGCTAGAGCGTATTGGCGGTTTACGATAGCAGGCTCCCAACATACATCACATCCAAATCCTACTGTGGCTGTTCATCTCCAACAAAATCAACGCAGATCAACGTTCAAAAAAACAGAACATTATAAACCTCAATTCTACAATTGATCCAAAGTCCTTCCAATATTACATGTGATAAATTCTGAACATCAAATAAAACCGAGAAACTACTGAATCATTCATCTATGCTGTAACAACTTCAGAAAATGAAATTTGAGATGCACTGAAACTTTAGGACGCAAATTCAGCTTACGAAAATCTATACAGGTATTTTTACTCATGATCCTCTCACTTAAACCCCTCCTCCCCTTCCTCTCTTCCCTCTCTGAGACCAAATGGCTAAAACAAACCCCCTGCCGTCATGTGACCAGCCAAGAGTGTGAAGGTCTGAATGAAAACATTCGAAATGACAGCTTTCCACCTTGGTGCTCTGCCCTCTCCAAACTGCAGGGAGCAGATGGTAACTGCAGACGCATGTAGCCCAGGCTTGGAAGGACGATGCGGTGACAGAAATGAGAGCCCGTGCAAAGCAACCGCGTTTGCCGCCTACAGGTTTAGTCTGGAGAAGCCTCGGCTCCGTTTAACACAGGGAAGCTGCTGGTAAGCACCGCTCCCTAGCAAAGGCTGCTGTGAATTATAAAATAATTACATTTTTAACAGTTCCCTTTGCACATTTACACTGCGGAGTGCCAGTAAACACTGGAACATTTAAAAAGAAAACCTTCTGCGAGTCACTGTCGCGGAGATGCTAACTTAAGGGAAGTGGCCTTCTTGCCACTCCTGCATCCCCAGAAATGGGGGTGATGGGTGGCTGTGCCCAGGGCATCCAACGGAGTATGACATCACCACTTAAGGCAAAAGCTCACAGGGTAACAAAACGAGGAACGCCAGACAGGTGGCTCCCTTACACCTCAAAGGAGCACCGCCCACTGCCATCATGTGCTATTTGTCTACACACAAGTAGGACAGGACAGAAGTGGCTCCAAGCAGGTAGCCAGCACCACAGACAGATAGATTCTACAGTCTCCCAACTCCAGCTCCAACCAAACAGAAACTCCATCCTGTGATTAGCCTGGGAATTCCAACAAACGATAACATCCCAACCAGAAACGTCGAGAAGGCCTGTAATCCCAGCTTTCAGGTCATCCTTGGCCTCAAAGTGAGTTTAGGCTAGCCTGGGATCCATGAGACCCTTTCTGATGATGGAGGTGGAGGAGGAAGAGGAGGTCATGGCTGTTTTGGGTAAGGTGGCTTCAGGGAACCCCATCCTGTACGTACGGAACTGAACTGGACCACACCAGATGTTCTGCATCTTGCCACTGAACTTTTCTCCATCTGGCCAGCCCAGGGTGAATGCCTGATATTTTGGGTTGACAGAGAGGAGACAGGACTCTGACAGTCCCTAACTGTGGGGGAGCACTGATGTATCACCAGAGAGTTGCAGTTTGGCGTCTGACACCTCAGAAAACCACACAATTGTAGGGACTTCCCTCAGTTTCCACATCTAGGAAAGGGTGGCACGCCAAGGACCCACCGGGCTCTTCGAAGGTTCAGATCATTGACTAAAAGCAAAGAGCAACCACACAGCCCTGGCAGGCACCATGCTGTGTACAGTGACACTTCAAGCAAGCTAAGGTCACAAGGACAAGGCATCCCTCAGTCATATCAGATGCCACACCAGGGCTGCACCACACATAGCCCCAAATCTTGGAGGAATGAGCGATGTCACACTTACCCCAACCTCAGAGCACAGGGCCTCTGCCATTTATCTTCCTTATTCCCCTTACGTTTGGTTAACAAAATATGGCTGTCCTGGAACTTGATCTGTAGACCAGGCTGGCCTTGAACTCACAGAGATCCCCTGCCTCTGCCTCCTGAGTGCTGGGATTAAAAGCGTGTGCCACCAACGCCCAGCCTATGACTGTACGACTGACACATTTTACAATGAGTTCACTGCTCGAGTGTTTTGAAAAGCTGACATCATTCAGCTCTTTAAATATGTACCAAGGCACACACGCACACACAACACACAATAAACAGACAATGACACAGTATAAGCACGTCTGCATAAGTGAGACCAATACAAGCCTTCTCATGAGACCGGGAAGAGACACTGAATGCCAGACAGACACAGCAGGCCCGTGTCAAACACACTTTCTCCACCAGCAGGGCTTGGGGAAGTTACTCGGCCTCTCTCCTGCCTCAGTTCCATTACACAGGAAGGGCAGCAACAACAACACAGATCTCATCAAACTGCAAGAGAGCTGAACTGAGCGTGTAAGCGTGGTCTACAGCGGACACCGGGTGAGTCCCAGATTACCCTCATCGTCAATGAAACCCAAGGAATACAGGTAGGGTGATCGTCACAGACACTTGTCCGAGCGGTCACAGGCCTTCGTGGAGTTGTGTTTGTGAACACACACCCATTTGTCACAGGTACTTGGTCTGCATTACTAGGTGGTAGCATGCTGAGCGCGTGCCTATGGGTGCTCCTAAGAGAATGCAATACTTTCATGTGTTCTACAAGACGTCAGATCACGTGTCCACTTTTATTTTCAGCTTGGTTAGTTTTAGCAAAATTCCATGTTTTAGGGCAGAGTTTCTGATACAAGTTACAAAAGGAACATGTTCTTAAGATGAAATGGTAATACGCAAGCCAAGAAATATATTAACTGTAACACACTGAGGCCACACCACACCCCTACAGGGATCAGAACACATCCAAAGCTCACTGTCCAAGCTACTTTCCACAACCAGGCCATGTAAACACGGCTATTGTTATTATATGTGGCAATGGTAGGTGTTTACTGAACTAAATCTGTCACACTAATGTCTAACCCTCAAGTGCTGGGGCACATCTTGAAGGATGTCACCGAAAGGAGACAGTCAGCCAGGCCTTGTCCTGCAGAGCTAAGTCCTGTGATGTAAGTCAGAGGAGGCTCTGTGTTCCCCTCTGGATATCAGGCAAGTAAATCCTCATGTTGGACTTAGGGTTCCATTTGAATCCACGAGCGAGTCTGAGCAGAGTGACATATCATACGCTTTTAGCCACTCCACACAGCTAGCATAGTTCTTGTTAAAGTCACAATTCACAAGTTGCTTTTTTAAAAATATTCAACATACAAAATCAAGTTTCCCCATGCATAATAACATTAATCTCTAATATCATCTCATTTAACCCTCCCAGAAAGAAACCCTGATGAGCAAAACCCCCTGAGGCAGTCAGCACGACGAGAGTCGCCTTGCAGAACTCTCTCTGAGACATGGCTATGACAGAAGGCTCAAAAGGATACGGTACAGGTAATGTGCCGTAGGATGACATTGATGAGACCAAAGTGTGCTCACCAATCAAAAGTCGGACATTTCCACACCGTGGCCCACTCCCGACACCCTCCAGGTGTGCCTTGCCCTGGGTGGAGTCAAGACTTCCTTGGAAAGGAAATGCTCGATTCTGAGGCCCAGGTCTCTATAAAGGTTAGCCTCGGGACAATTCGAGGGCAAGACTGAGTTTTCAGTACATTTCAGTACACTGACATTCATCTGGTCTCACCACACACAGCTCAACGCAGGCATACTTAACTGCCATAGTTCCAATGCGTTAATCAGGAACTGAAGCAGAGTCTGAGATTCTAACCCCTAGTCCAGCCGATAACCACTAAGACTAAAAATCCCCTGCACCTTGGTTGGAGCCAAGGAAGGAGGGACCTTCCTGGGAAAGCAAGGGCTCTAGGAGGCGGCAGGACTCCAACCCATCTCACGAGATCACCAAGACCTTTGGGTTTTCCTTCAAAATTGCTTGTTCAATAAGCACCTCTTCCCTCTAACATAAACGAGGGAGAAACAAATGTTAAATATTAAAGCTATACCAAGTAAGAAAAGAAATGATCTTATCTCCAGCCTTGAATCTGCTGAGTGGTTGTAAACTGGAAGGTCTAAAATAAAATAGCACAACTCAAGGACAGGGGAAAACATACTACAAAGTCACTGGTCATTAACAGGACCAAAGTGAAGGGCTCTAATTAAATCACAGTTTAATCTTCGGAATTATCCCGAGTTAGTCTTCATAAGGTTCCTTGTGGTCAGCTGTAAAAATAAATATGTATGTATGTATATATGTATGTATACACTACTGATAAAACTTGAGGTTTGGGAGAGGAAAATTCCATCCTCTGGTTGGGACAGAAGCACAGTCACAGGAGGCTAATTCTCAAGAAAATGCTGACTTAATGGAGCCCTAACACACTAGCTCTTAATCACTTCGAGGTAAAAGAGCCTTAAAAATAGAAACAAAGTTCAGCAAGGCTTCCACAATCCCAACACAACACTCTGATTCAATCCTTCTTAGCTGATCACTCTCTCCAATTAGGAAGAAAATGCCTATTCACACAACTGAATCCACCTGTTGTAGAGCAGCCTAACAGAGAGACAACCACACCAGAACACCTCGAAAGCATCCCAGGCTGCAGTGAGCCACACGCAAACCGTCCACAGGGAGCCATTTACTGCCAGTCAATTCTGCTGAAGATGGTTTAGCTAGCTATCTGCAAGCCTACAATCCTTTAAGAAGCCAAACCAGCCCTGAACACGTGCTGGCTCTTCCCTTATTTCAGTTTGCTGTGTGAAGCACTCGAGCAGTGAGTATTCGAAGTTGTTTGCTGTACTCAGTCATCAGAATGCAAAAGTCGTCATTGTTCACACTCTTTGCAGAGTCCTACACTACACTGTGCAGGCCTGGCTGGCCTGGTTCAAACCTAATCGACACCCTACGGCTCTAAATTATTGTAAGAGCTAGAACGGCAAAGACAAGCCAGGTCTGAAATAGCAAAACAGCTGGACAGCTCCAACGGGAACCCTTAAAAGTCTGACCCAGAGCCTCTACGCATCTGGTTCACCATCAAAGAGGGGAAATCCTCAGGGAAGTTCTTCTGTTAAAACGCTGCTTTTTTATTGCAATTTCCTAAATATACAATTAAACATAGCCGTGTCAGAAGTCAAGAGCTGCTAGAGGCTGCAAAATGAATTCCAAGGAGCATGCCGTGCCCTGCGTGACCACAGGTAACTTGTCCTCAAAGTCAGTCCCGATTTCAGAAGTCAGCTTCCTGAGTCCCCCCCCCCCCCACCACCACCACCAACAGCCCCAAGAGCCAGGGGAACCCTTGCACACAGCCCTCACCCCCACGTAACTGATTCTTCTCCCTATTGGCTTCTTTGCTGTGTGGATGTTTGGTTGGAGACAGCAGGGGTGCATGAATGACACACATAAGGCAAAGCCAATACTGTTTCTGAGCGAAGTTCAGGAGGCTCGTTGGTCCTGTGGCTAACGAATCGAAGGCTCACTGAAGAGCTTTTGTGCCTTGATAGTGATTTTTATTCTCTAGTCAATTGGGGGGGGGGGGCAGCACATATCCTTAAGAGAAAAAAAATTTAAGACAATGTCTTTTCAACTTTGAAACTAAATAAGGTTCCCAAGAGAGCTGATGCCTGAACCTGCCCCGGATTTCAAAGGTGATTGTGGTAATGTTAAGTTTCTACTGAGAGGAAAGTTATAAAGTAGTCCTAAGTTATCAAGTCCTTCCAAAACAACACAAGCCTCTCACACAGCAATCACACGAATCCCTAAAAGTTGCTTTCTGATACTACAATTTATATTGCTTAGGGTTTTTGTTGTTATTTGCTTTTTGAGATGGTTTCTCTGTGTAGCCCTTGCTGTCTTGGACCTCACTTTGTAGAGGAGGCTGGCCTTGAAGTCAGCCTTTGCCTTTGCCTTTGCCTCCTGAGTGTTGGGAGTAAGCTTTTGCCTTAGTTTGTACATGCCGGTGCTAGAACCCTGGACCTTACACACTCCACACAAGTGCTCAACCACTGATCCACTGATCTGATGCCACCCAAGGTAAGGAACTTAGTTTAATGCACAAAGACAGCGTAGTATTTGCCATCTGCTATATTACATCAAAGTCCTATGTGACACATCCCCAGCTGCCTAAGGCCACTTTGCCTTTTACAGAGTTCAGTAATTACTGACCAGCAGACATGATCTACTTTCTGAATTTTAGCCTAGCTTCGGTGTTGACGATGAATCCAAAAGAAGTCAAAGAACGAGCTCAGAGATGTCTCCCAAGATTTACAGTCACAGATTACAAAACAGGAGAGATCCACAGGCCATGCTTATATTCTACAAGCGGGAAATTACAAAGGCCATGGTTATATTCTATGAATTGGGCATTACAAAACACAGGTAAAATTCAAGCTTTCCAAGCGAAGGAGGCAGATCAAAGGCCAAACGAAAAAGAGAAAATGACCAAAAGGCACTCCATTCTCAAGCAAAGCAGCCCTGATAACGCCCCTCACACTGCCTGTTTCTGTGGCCTTGGCTTTCTGGTGATCCAAGAAGAAACTTTTTTATTAAAAGCAGCAGATGACTGGAAGTTCACTTCTTTCATGTTCTTGACTGTTTTTCTGATCATGGGATGGGTGGCCCTCAGCTCACTGCTAGGGATTTATCTTCAAGGAGTAGCTCCTAATGTGTAAAGCTGCCCGCATGACTGCAATGCTTCTGTAGCCGCGGTGAAGGGGAATCAAGCGAACGTGGCTTACCTGAACCCATCCAGCCCACACAGAGCGTCAGCACTGCACAGCGAGGGGTGAGATGCGAACACAGGAAGGCATGTGAGTGGCCTGGCCGGCAGGGACCACGGCACAGCACGGCGTGCTGCACGCTCCGCACACTTTCATCTATGAAAAGCGGGTTTTCGGAGAGTTTACCCTTCTGCCTCTGCATGAAGCATTTATATTTTGTATGTCTCTTAACAAGCACTACTTTAAAATGGGGGCAAAGAAAAAGACACAACTCTCCTCCCATGCCCAGGAGAGGTGGAGTTCAAGGTTCTCACCACCACCCCGCCTATTCCAAGGCACCACATACAGCATGCCTTGCAAAAGGCTCTAACTCAGTACCCCAGCAAACCCCTTAACGTGAAGACCACGGACCTAAACTCAAAACAGAGCATCTTAATGGGTTCCCCCATACTACAAATTCAGAGGTCCCAACGCTGACCCACAAAGCAAGCCCCTTATGTTTTAGCCACGGGGCCATAGGGAGAACAGCAGCTGAGTCCTATTTTGTGAATGCTCAGTCTGAAATGGGAATGCTAGAGTCCAAGGTCCCCCAAAGCTGTAGTTAAAACACACACATTCACGCTGGCCAGGCCACTTATACAGGGTCTGCAGGACCGGCCCTAGCCTAGCGCCCTCAACATCTCTACTTCTCCACCCAACAAATACCATTTTCAGAGAAGAGAGTGAATGCTACTCAAAGTGGGAGCACACGCTCTGCAAAGTGTGTAGACTGGCCTGACTTCAATGCCTGGGCTAGGGAGGCCTGAGGTAAGTAATTACTAAAGCCACACAAGGCTAGAGCCAGGGCTACCCATTAACGTCTGCCAGAAAAATATTCCTTAAATTCCAGGAACTGACTGACTACCTTATATGGCCGGCATGAAGACCCATGTTAGAAACTCCAGCGTCCCTAGGAAAATCCAGGGACAGCTGAACAGCCTGGAACCCCAGCACTGGGCACAGGGACTGGCAGATCCTAGAGAAAAGGATCTCCAGTTCAATGAGAGACCCCGCCTCATGGCACTGAGGACAAGAGAGACAGAGGAAGACTCCTCCTCTGGCCTGCCTTTCACACATACACTGACACACATGCAACACATTCAGGACACACACAAACATAAATACACTTCAAATAACACTTAAAGCTGCAGAGGACTCCACTTTGTGGAGAAACATCCCCACGAATGTTCCAAGAAACGTCATGAGGCTTCGGGAAGAAAAGTGCACAAAGATGCTCTCGTGCATTTCAACCTGAGAAAGGGCGGGAAAGATCCTTGTAACTGTCACATGGCTTTACGCTGCTCAGGGTTCACCCAACTTTGACAACTAGCTTACCAGTCACCCTCTTTAAGAGCTTTCATCCCTCCATTTCCCAAGAGACCCACATGGGTGCTCGTCTCTCTCCTGCTCTTTGGTCAGGGACTTCAGGGGAAGCTGGGACCGACCGTGGCCACGTCTCAGGTGCCTCAAGTGCAGCTGGGTCTTCGTGAGGAGCTGACACTCTGCTCTTCCATCTTAAGGGCTTTGCAGGGGCCACACCCTGACTCCCACCCTGGAGGGCACAGCCTGAAGAGCATTCACAATGAAAGCTCTGTCCTTACTCCTCCCTTTACTACTGTCTAATACGCAAGAAAGCAATGAGTCAGCCTCGCCCCCCCCCCTCCCGTTAGCTCCAGCATTTCAGTGTGCAAAGCAATCGATATCCAGGAGAGGAAGGGAGAAAAGGAGACACAGAATGGCTTTCTAGGCCCGGTGAGGGGAGGAAGACACCTTCAGAACAATCTAATCAATAATTCACAATAAAACTCCACAGCATGCGCAGACCCCCAACTATCGATATTCTAGACATAGTCTAAGAAAAATAAAAATCACACTGGACATAAAACTCCGGAAACAAAGACTAAATGTCCCCAAGTTGTTGACATTTACTAAATATGTCCAGGAACCCGGTGCCCAATTAATTAGCTAAACTCTAAGTAGTTAGGCAGAAGTTTCTCCCTAACAGATGGTGTAACAGGCTTCAAAAGGAAAAGAAAATTATACTTTAAAGTTTCCTCTCTATGGTTACTATAACAAATATCAGACCAAAAGATATGTGTGAAGGGCTGGCATCAGATGACTCTTGTATTTTATTTACGATGACTAAGTCAGGTCAGCCAGGCCACAGGGCCTCTCCACACTCCTGCCTCCCCAGCCAGAGAAGCCCCCCCCTTCACCCCACACCTCCTTATACTGAGCTCCATTCCCAGACCAGACCAGGATATAAAAAGCCTGGCTGCATGCCAGCTGGCAAGACCACACACACCCGGTATTTTTAACTTAAGGAGGCCTAAGGACCAGGCCACCAGGAGGGCACCAGAAATACACACGGAAGCTTAACGACCTCCAGGCAGGATGGTGGTCTGATCTGAGATCTGTTTCCCAGCTCTCTACTTCCTTCCCAACCACAGTGATCTAACAGTGGCCGGGACATAAAAGGCAGCAGCCTGAACGCTGATAGAAGTGGGTAGATGGTTCACGCTGAAAGAGCACACAGGGTTTCAAAGACCATATGCAAAGCTATGTAAACAGCAGCGTGGATGCCGAACACGGGCCAAATACATTGGACTCTTGGTTTTCATTCCTGACACAGAAGGCTACAAACTTGACTTCTGTTATAATTACTCTTAACAGTTTGCTGTTGTTGTTTTTTAGTTTCACACTGATCTTGGCACTGGGCCAAATATACAGATACCACGAAGCCAGGCTGGTAGATAAAACTCCAACGCTACGCGAGCACGCAGAGAGAGCTCCTGGGTTATTCTACTCTGGGTAACTTATTTCCTGGGCTAGTATTCATCAGAAGGCTCTTTTCATCCTGGCCTTTCTTGCTAAAAAAAAAAAAAAAAAAAAAAAAGTGCATTACACAGACTTCAGTAAAATGTTTCTGCCCTTGGTGACACCATTTCATCTTTCTCTGAGAATGGAGGCTAGCAACCCACTAGGTTTACGGAAACGCAACCGAAACCATCCTCCAACAGGGCCAGGTTGAGTTCAGCAAGGTGGGCTCCAGTCCAGGGGCCGACCACCTTCAGCATCCACTGCCAAGCAGCTTTGAATGCCCGGTTGGTCTTCTCTCCCAAAGCAAGACAGCCATTCGCAGACGAAGTTCATGATACAGAGAGTGCCCAAGAGTGTGTGGACCCTGAGAAGAAGCCTAGGGCGGTCCTTGGCTCCCCTGAAGCACCACACTCCCCTGCCCCTACCCAGTCCACCTTCCAAGTGCTTCCCTACGGCCCCTCTCACCAAGCCTCTTTTAGTCCCCTTCACCGGGATTCTTCCTCAGGCCCAGCCTGGCTTCCTCCAGAAGGGAAGACAGCCTACTGGCCTGGAGGCAGGACTCCCTGGCCCTGCCCTGCACAGCTGGGCAATCTCTCTGAAGCTGCTTCCTCAGTTCCAGGAGCCTTCCCTGGCTCATCTAAACAAAGGTCACCCCACCTCACACAGCTCTTCAGGCTGAGGCCCTGCCAACCCAAGCCCCAGGCAGACACTTAGCTCCCAAACCCAGCTCTGTTCCTAGCGTACACATTCCTGGAGTCACTTTAAGAGACAGCAAGTTACCCGGTGGTGAACCGTGAAAACCAAACATATAGACAACAGCTTGTAAGAGCAGCTTTTACTAAAAATGTCTTCGCAGGTTTCCATAAACAGACCGCTCCTGTTTATAACTACTTATGGAACCCCGGCGAAAGAACAATACAAGGTAAAAGTCTAAATCCACGAGGACGGGGAAAACAAGGGCTGGGGTGACAGCCCACACGAGGTCAACACATTTCTGGCAGGAGAAAAGCAGAGACAAGTGATAATTAACATTTTAATTTGTTCTAGGTGAGAAGCAAGCTAATTAAAGCACAGAACCCCGAAGACTCGGGAATCAGAGGGTGGCCAGGAATTGGACAAAAAGATCTGCAAAGAGAAATTCAGAGCCCCTTCCGGATCCTCACCTCAGAGGAGGACTACCATCTGGAAGGTCAGCAGGAGAGAAGCCCACGGAATGAAACCACAGCCGGTGGTGACCATCTCCACTCAGCCCGGCTCCTTCTCGGAGAGCAAAGGGTGCATTACTGGAAGAGGAATGCGGACAACACGTGGGGTCTTCAAACAAAAAGGCTCAGCCCAGCCGTCACCTGGCCCGCCTGGGTACAAGGCCATCCAAGCACACGATGGTGCTTCCTCTTTGAAACCAGAACCTTGCAATCACATGCAAAGAGAAAGCCACAGATTTTTAAAACTATCGCCAGCAAAACAAGCCACCGATGCCTTCACGTAAGATACTATTAGAGAACAAAGCTTGGTAAACAAAAACAAGTCTGTAGATAGTGAGACTACCAAAATAAAATAAATAAAACATCTATCAGGACAGCAGAAAACTTAACAGTATCTGCCAAGAAATAGAAGAGAAAAATAGAAGAACAGATGAAAAAGGGAAAGAAAATATTTTCAGAGTCAAGAGTTAACCCAGAATTAAATAATAAACCTTATAGGTTGTAATAAAGGAAACTATGATAATAAAAAAAAAAACATAAACCACCCACCCAACACACACAAAGCATGAGCTTAACAATAGGTGGGTCTAGAAAAAACGTCAGGGAAATAAAAAACATCTAAAGTGTCCAGAAAAGGAAAAAAATGGACACCACACAGGGGACGAAGCCCCAGCCTCTCCACAGCACCACTAGAAGGAACCTGGGCAACTGGGAACAAAGGGCTCCAGGAACACATATCCAAACTCCATTCTATCCGCTCAGGGGTGAGAGTCAGGAGCATCTTCCCACACCCAGGGACACTCTCCTCTCCCACACCTTTCAAAGAAGCTTCTCCAGAGGTGTGCCCACCAAACAAGGGACACATGGAAGACATGGCACCCAGAAGGGTGTGACTTAAAACACCAAGGAGTGACTGACTCATCTGCGCGCGTGCGCACGCGCGCGCGCGCACATACACACTCACTCACAGGAACACACATACACACAGGAACACACATACACACACATGAACACAATACACACACACACAGAGGAACACACACACCACACACACACTCACCCCACACACAGACAGACAGACAGACACACACACACACACACACACACACACACACACACACACACAACACCACATTGAAAGCACAGTAACAAAGGCTTTAGGTTGCCAGCTCTGACCAAGAAATCACTGGAGACGTGTCCTGGGACAAGGGCTTGCTTCTTAGCAGACTCTACTACAGTTGGTGGTACTGGAAGGAACTAAGTTAATGGAATCTGTCCTAGCTGCAGTAGGTTGTAAAATGGAGTTCTAGATTCTCGGGTACAAAGGGACACTTTCCAATCCCCAGCCAAGGGACACAATTTTAACAGATGCACATTTCTGATATCTGGGCAGACAGGGAATTTTCTCGACTCTGAGACCTAGTGCTGCTTCTACATGTGGAAGAGTAGTTCCTCTAAAAGAATAATAAATGCAATAAATTTAAATTAATCTTCTTTATTCAACTGATTTATTTAGATAAAATCACTGCCCTCCTCTTTATGGGTGAATGAAACCCTGGCATGGGGTACAAATGAAAGGAGAATTGAAGGGTGGGGTGGCTGGCCTCTATTCACAAACCTCTGCAACCCTGACACCTCACATTTTCTGTAAAACGCACACAAACCCCTTTGAAGCCTAATAGAACTTGAAAACAGCATGCTTCTCACTCAGACGCAAAACAGTCCTCTCTGGCAAGATGCAGGGCTGCTGGCACGGACCCTTAGATGCCACAGCCCCGTGCGGCAATAGATGCTCCCAGAACACCTTCCTCAAAGACCAGCCCAGCACCGGCACACCACACCCAAGGGCCTGCATGCGGGTCTGTTCCTACTAGTGCACCTAGAGGTCCTCTAGCCTTACCAAGAAATACCTGGCGACAACTAAGTTAAGAAGCCATCAAAGACCTTAATATTTTCTCAATCCAATGAACCAAAAATAGCACCAAATCAGTGGGAACAAGAAAGTGGGAAGGGTCAGCACTCATATAAGCACGCTGACACCTCCCCAAGGCCCCTTCCAACCCCTACCCAAGTGAATGTCCCTCTATGTCATCATAACAGGAGGGCCAGGGCTCATACCTGTGCTCACTACTCAATTTGACTCAGTGTTTTTCACCTTACTACACCCTTCCAGTCTCTCCTCCAAGGTCCTCTGCAAACACTGGTCATGGTCGTCTTGGGACTCCTGGTGACTGGTGTGGTACCACATAGCACACACTCAATTCACTTGTATCAAGTTAAACTGAAAGCAGGTATGTGCATCTTAGAGTGTGGGCTGTGTATTTATACAGAGAATCGCTTACTTTACTTCAAATAATTGACTTCGCTACTCCAAGCACAGACCGAGAGAGTCTAATCTTCAGAAAGACAAAAGGGGGCCCGTGAATGTCTCTTACCAGCAAGCTTGATAAACTAAATATGATCCCCAGAACCTATGCGCTGGAAGGGAAGAACCAACTCTCACAGGCTGGCCTCTGACTTCCGCAGGCACGGATAGATGGATTGATTAGTCCGTTAATTGGGAATCGCAAAGACATGCCAGAACAGTGTTGGAGCGCGCAACACGCGCACAACACTGTAAATGTTTGCGTTGCACACTTTTAAACGGCTAACTTTATGCCACATGGATCTTTTTAATCTCAAAACAAATTATTCTAAACATTATGATAAGCATAATGGGCAACATTCAATTTTCCTTTTTCTTTTTTATAGAGATTTATTTTTATTCCTAGTTACACGTATATGTGCACAACTGAGTGTGGTCCCTTCAGCGGCCAGGGGTGTCAGGTGCTCCGGAGTGGAGTCGTAAGTATTGTTTGGGGCTGCCTGGGTGCTGGGAACCAAACAAGTTATCTGGCGCTCTGGGGCGGGAGCAGCCTGCCTAGTCTCTGGAGTTAAGTCCAGCACAGCCTGAGCTACACAGAAACCCTGTCTTGGGGAGAGAAAAGGGGAGGGAAGGGAGGGGAGGGGAGAGGAGAGGAGGGGAGAGTGGAGAGGAGAAGAAGAGGAAGAAGGAAGCTTAAGTCACACACCTGGCGTAGCCATAACCTCCAAGTTAGGAAACAGGCTATGACAGCCATAGTTCCAAGTCCAAGTCTGCAACTCACCCTTTCTGAAAGTTAAGTCTACTGAGCTTTTCAGGCCCTGGTCAGCAAGTGAAGATAATGTCTGCTAAGAACCTTTAAGTCATGGACATGGATGTGAGGTGCTCATACCCATGCCCTGCCCTATTCTACCATAACATGTAGAACATTTTCCCGGCATTAAGGAGCATTCTTTGACAGAGCAGTAAATAGGCAGCGGCAGGCACCTGTCTGCTGTCCACATGGCATCCGAGCTACCCAAGAGCCTTCCTCAATACACATGGTAAATGGCCTTGGTGAAGACAGGAACTTGAGTTTCCATTACATGTGGACCACATCCAATGCAGCCATTGTCCATTTTCTAGGGCCTCTGACCATCTGCCCTACTTACATGTTACACCTGGTCCCGGGGAGAATTCTAGAAACATGCCCAGCCATAAATAAAGCAGGGCAGAAGCATCTCTAACGTCAGTGTAGCATCAAATAGAAACACACACAGGATGCTACACTGATGAGCAAGACAGAGA
The DNA here is from genome assembly GCF_943737965.1 of Phodopus roborovskii. Classification (NCBI taxonomy): domain Eukaryota; kingdom Metazoa; phylum Chordata; class Mammalia; order Rodentia; family Cricetidae; genus Phodopus; species Phodopus roborovskii. The sequence goes on from NW_026126611.1 coordinate 7,795,488, forward strand.
TCACTGTACTTACAAACTTGGGACAGAAATGGCCCTGAGACCCTCGTGGTGATTTATATCAGAGACCAAGCCATATGCAATTAACATCAGGCTGGACAGATTCCACTGACCAAAAACCTACAACGCTGTAAATCCATGCTTGCCTTTGAAAGTCCTGAAGAGCCGTGTCAGGGCGCATCTGGGACCAACGGATGGACGGATGGACGGAGTGGCTGCTGAGGCTGGGCGAGGACAAGATAGGACTACAGAATGGGAGGTGTTTACACATGAAACATTGGCAGGCTAAGCTAGGTGGTTAAAAGTGAGCATTGCTCTTCCAGGGAACGGGAGTGTTCATCCCCAACACTCACGGTGGGCAGCTCACTGGTACCTGTGACTCCAGCTCCAGAGTACCCACCTTCCTCCTCCGACCTCTATACACACACTCCAGGACACACACACAGATAAATAATAAAACAAATCTTTGGAAAGAACAAGAGAAGCTTTGGAATTGAAAGTCATCCTGTGTTCTTACAAAGCCTCCAGAGCCAAGAATCAGCCCCCAGAACAGGAACACAGACGCCAAGCCTACCTCCTGCCCTGGCGTCTCTACTCTTGAAGTCAGACACCTCCCAGAAGGCTCTGATTTACAAGTGAGCATGGTCAGGATGGTTTTCACCAGCAGGGGTGATGCCTTCCCAGTGGAACCCTGCTGGTCTCCTCCCCTGCTCAGGCTTTATTACTCTCCCGTCAGCAGGTAGATGACAGGAAAATGTCCCTTTTGTCTTGAAACTACCTAACGTGTGCCATGACACATCTGATACACAAGAACTAAGACCAGTGGCGTCCCCAGGTTCCTGCCCCTGCTCTTCCCTACAGAAGCTAATGTGGAAGATGGCAGCAAAGCCCCCGAGCAAAGCACCAGCTCATCCCAGCAACCCAGCTGCTGTTTACAAGGAAATTCTACTCTTCCATCCTCCACCACTCAAATTCACCCAGTTCCTGGGGAGAAGACCCCATCATGTGTCTCCCTGACCTGTGACAAATAGCACACTTAAGACGACCACAACAACAACCTTTTCTCTCCATGAAGCCAGGACACAGAGAGCTAACTCCACAAGCACGGGCTTGGAAAATGGGGAAGTGACTACTGCCCCCCCCCCCAGTCAAGCCAGGAATGTCCAGAGGGTATGAAAGCCAAGGGCAGGTCCTTTTCTGGCTGCCCTTTTAGTGAGGCATCTGAAGCAGAGAGCCTACAGGCCAACAACAGTGTATGCTGACCTTTCTCCGCAGATAATCCTAAAACTAGTCAGGAAGAAATTGCAACCCTGGACCAGCCAACCCTCACTACCCATCTTCAAAAGCCACTGCTCTCTCTACACCTGGGCACCCCAGCCCGTCTATCCTTCCTGAGGTACAGCTGGGCAGGAGTACCCCTTCCCAGCCTTCTAGGAGCCAACCACTGCAGCTGTCCAGGGAAGCTGGCTTTGCTACCACCACTAAGTAAGAGGTAATGACCTCAGCAAAGACTGATTCTGCTTTCAATTCCAACATTTGTGCATTCTACTAGTCTTTACTTTGTCCTCAATGTTTGCTGTTTTATAAAAGTTGACCTGGATCATAGCCTTGACCAGCCTGAAGAGTAAATTCTATAAGGTAGCTAGCTAGTTTAATGGCTGCCTTGTTGGCTGGTTGGCTGTTTGGCTGGCTGGCTGGTTGGCTTGTTGGCTAGTCAGCTGGTGGTTAAGTGGTTAACTGGTAGATCAGTTGGTGGGTGGGAGGGTGGGTTGGTTGGTTGGTTGTTTTAGTAATCAATGTTTTTGCTCTGAGTCAATTCTGATAGAGATGAATTTGGCTAATTTTATGGAATATGAATTTGGCTCACTGTGGAATACAATCTGTTTTTACATATTTCTCCATAGAAACTGGGAAGCTAGGTAATTCCCACTTTCTTATATAATAATCTAGAAACCCAAATTTGGTGCGGAACTACAGTAAATAGGTAAGAGATGTCTGTGGCATATGTTTATATGTAATTCTCACATACAGAGCTTAGCTCTAGAACTTCCAGAAATTTCTAGTACCTCCAGACAGGGAGTTCCTCTCAAGGCCCAAGGAAGCTTGGATTACACAAGACGCCCTTGCTCTAGGGAGTACCCTAATGATTTCTCTCTTCCAGTAGTTGCCCTGACTCGTTTGTCTCCCCCACCCCCCCACCTCACACACACACACACACACACACACACACACACACACACACACACACGGAGTAACACTTAATTTTACTCACAGCACAGAATTAACTTTAAAGGTTACTTTCCAAGACTATAAGAACAAACATCTGTAATTTATTATATATAAAACAATCAAATTGCCATTAAGAGTTTAACTAATGACTAGCTATTAACATAAAAAGAACAAGCTTCTTTCCGACCTTTGGAAAAGACCCATCTTAGCCATGGACGCCCTGTTAGGGGTTGGAGGAAAGAAACTAAACTCAGAGTGATCCAGGCTTCACTTACACAATTTACCTCGCAGTTTCACAGCACAGGTTTCCTTTGTGAACCACGGAGAAACCTAAGTGTGTTAGCCTAACAGTTCCCCTCATTGTCAGAAAGACATTCTACATGCCATGCATCTACACATGACAGGTATCCAGAAAACACGTTGCCCAAGAATAACTTCACAAGTAAAAAAGTGTAAAAGATCACACTGCATTCATTCCAACAATCCTTTGGTTTTTATAAAGAATGTTTGATGTTGATGGTAGTGGTTGTGTCCATACAATTTGCCAAGTCACCAGCAGATAGCTGTGAGCTGCCATGTGGGTGCTGGGATTTAAACCTGGGTCCCCTGGAAGAGCAGCCAGTGCTCTTAACCACCAAGCCACGTTTCCAGCTTCTATAGTTTTAATGTAAGTCATAAGTGACTATTACAGGTGGTTTTAGTATCACTTCAGTATATTCTAAATAAATTTCACTTACTTGCTGTCACCCCAAAAAAGAATATGATGTACTTATGTTAAAATTTTAGCAATAAGGCTAACAGTTGATGCCAATGAAATCAATCAACCACATTTATCCATTGTTCCCCAAAAAACAAAACAACAAAAACCTGTAAGATAAAATGCAGAGAGTAGGTGTCATATTAGATTGGGTGGCTCTCTGCCTCTGCTCTCTCCTCACAGAAGCAGGTGTGTGACCTGTAAGAGTCTTGTTGACAAACCTTAAATGCCTGCATTTTCCCTGTGTAAGAAGAGCTGAAGCAACCAGACAGAACGAGCCAAGGAAACACCATTATCTACACAAACGGCCAAGAGCTGAGAAATGCAAGCATCTCGTGTATAAAGCAAAGCTCCTTGACGCCAGACAGGACAACCACCGAAACTGCGATGGACCACACAGCCAATTGACCCCACCGCAGCATTCCATAGCTGTAACCGCAAAATGCTTGCCTTCATCTTTAGTTACAGGTTCACATAAATGTGTCTGTTTACACAGAAAATATACTTAGCGTACAGGACACGCTGTGTCCCGCTAATATTCTATAAGCAAGTGTATCAACATGCACTCACTCACACATGCAGGGATGTCTGTAGGCCAATGGGAAGCTACCCAGAATTCCAAGCGTCTAAGTGTAAACATGCCAGGCATCTTCTCCTTTCCACTGTCCCACAGCAAGCCTTCCCCCTTCATCCAATCACACCCCTCAAAAACAGGAGATCTAAGCTTTTTTAGATGAAACCAAAACTATGGCTTTTCACACTTACGATGCGGTAAACCTGAACAAGTATTTCACATTAAAAACAAAAACAATGAACATTATGGAACTGCTGTTTGAAGCAGTCTTCTCCTCAGGAAGCTGTTCAAATTCCATCAAAATATGACTTTCAAGAAAGTGCAAAAAAACTTTTCTAGGCAATACCAAAAATATGGTGACAGAGGTAAGGATCCTGGAAACTGTTCAGTCGCCTTAGTTAACCACAAAAAAAAAAAAAAAGGTTTATTTTCGCCAAGCAATTGTAATGTTTGCCTCCTTTTTAGAAACATCTACTGCCAAAATAAACATGTGTGCTCGAAGATGCTTTCTGGCTGCAAAGATGGTACCAAAGGACAATGCTTCTGCTCTGGAGTAGCTCACTCCAGACACGCAGTGAAGTTAACATGGTCAGAGAATGAGAGGGTTAACGAACAAGCATCAGAGTGTCCGCTCCGCCCTAAGTCATCTTCAGAAGAATCTGCGCCTAATTCAGTTTCCGCCTCACTTTAAACTGGAGAGTTCAGATACAGCACCCTCACAAAAATTACTAACTTCGACTGAATTTGGCCACTTTCAAACAGTGACCACATCCCATGCTTTACTGTAAAACTCTGCACGATACCGGTACTTACTACAAACTGAAAAAAGTTGGGTTTTCTCATAAAAAACATTTGTGCTGAGTGTGGTGGCACAGGCCTTTAATCACAGCACTTGGGAGATAGAGAGAGATGGATCGCTGGGTTCCAGGCCAGCCTGGCCCACCTGGCAAGGTACTGTCAGAGACAAAAAAGGAAGAAAGAAACTGAACTAAGAACAGTTACTCGAATCTCAGATTCTTTCCATTTCCCCAGCTGTGTAATGACCATGGAATCCTGCTCGGATATCCAGCAAGATAAAGCCACCAACGCTGTGACTCTAGAACCCAGGAGGGAGGGAGCCTGTGACAGCGGATTCCATGGTCCAGGGTTCATCACTGCTACTCATTTTGTATAAAACTCTCTTAGAGCGAGGAGGAAAAGGCACACACACACTTATGAGCACAGAAGTTGAGAAAAATGAAGCAAGACCTTTGCGAATCCACACCCCTGGTCTGCAGAGGAACACCCTCGTTTCTTTACGTCAAAAACAACCCTGAAATCCCAGTCAGCCAGTGACAAGTGTGAAGAGCCCCGTCAGTGCGGCTCTGTATGACAAATCAACAGGGCGCTTCTGCGGACCATCTCCAGGCGGAACATTCTCCACGGACACAGAGAAAATTCCTCCCCGTCAGCTCAACAGGAACCCGAACAGACGAGTTTCGATGGGACCACGCAAAGCTGGTCTGGTTAGGCATGTATCTGCAGGATCGAGTAAAGGCAGTGAAGACCCCATATCTAGTTCCAGTCAAAGATTAAAGCATCACGCTCTTACCAAGCCATACTTCAATAAGCCAGTCATGGGGATGTTTCAAACCTAAAACTAGCACTACCAAATCAAGACCGTCGAGTTTAGTGATAATATCTAACACTCAGTGGCCAGCAATAAGCCGAGATGCTGTACATGTGAAATTCCACACGAGCACTACAGTTCTAATGGGTTACGCATTTCAAATTCCTATCACAGGAACAGAATGCCAGCCAAGAATCAAACCGCGACCCCTGGGCCAAAGGCAACTTACCACTCAGCTGGTAAGTGGGCAACTCAATTTACAAAGCCGAATCCCTGCATTTTAATCCTCTGCAGAAATATATGAGCAATGCTAAATGAACTGGATTCAGCTCATTAGAGGTTCACAAACCAAACACAGGAAGTGTTGGAAGGCGTCCAAAGCAAATCTATGCCTAGGTGGTGATGTCCACTGAATGAACACTCAATATCATAATTATCTTCCAACTTTTTCTCTGAAGGACATTAGTCCTGTACTCCTGCAATGCTGGGCCAATTACACGGATCCCAAGACAAGACCATGAGACTAGTATGTCAACCAATCACAGTGTCCGGACCTTGTCGTATACACATTTATAACTTTCACATCTTGAAGGAAAAAAATAAATAAATAAAACAGACCAAAGCCCAGCGTGGTCACACAAGACTAACAGAGGCAGGGGGATCGGGAACCCAGGACTACTGCTGGCTACACTGTGAGTTTAAAACCAGTTTAAAACCCTGTCTCAGTCTGGCACGCTAAGTGCACCTGTGCAGACTACAGCAATACATATACATATGTGCGCACACACTCTAACAACTATTTCTCAAGCCCTTTACTACTTTCTGTTTCCAACCATTAGACACTGCTCCGTGGATTTGTTATAAGAGCTGTGTGTTCTAGTGGAGGGTTAGCCTCGGTGGGCGAGTGCTCACTCACTGTAAATGCCCTATGTACCATGTGAGGGTGAGCCTCACTTGAGGTTGAGGGCTGTTAGCAAGAGTGATGCCCTGAGTTCAATCCCCAGCATGGGAGTGGGAGGGAGAGCAATGAGTATCTGCAGCTGTATCTCCTTTACAGAGTTTACAAGCATTCAAACAGAAATCTATCCCCAGCTATTTTTTGCCTTTGAAATTTCAAAATGAGACAAGGCTGTCTTATAAGTAAATGAAAGGGTAAAATTTGGCAGATTAGAGTCTTGACTATGAATGAATTGTCATGAAAGTTTGAGATTTCTGCAGCTAGAATATTCACTTTCTCACCAAGTATATTATTTTCTTTTTATTATCAAAAAGATGTGTGCGGCTGAACTGGGTAGCAGTAGACACCTGAACTAAATTCTTAATTAAAACATGCTGAGGGCAGGAGAGACCGTTCAGTGGGCAAGGACCGCAACAAGCCTAAACTGAGTTCAATTCCTGGGCCCCCTGTGGTAGAGGGACAGGAGCAGCTCCCACCAGCTGTCCTGTGACATCCACAGACACGCTTACACACATGCTGTGACACGTATGTAACCACACGCCTTTAAATCACAGCACTGCAGAGGCATGCAGATCTCTGAGCTAAAGGCCAACCTGGTGTACAGAACAAGTTCCAGGGCAACCAGGGCTGTTACACAGAAAAACAAAAACAAAAACAAAAATAAATAAATAAACATTACCCAGAAAGCATTTGCTGTAATACTTCATGGGCATTCAGCAATTTGTCCTTTCAAGTAAATCTAAGAGTTATCAGATTCTGAAGGTATGTAACGATCATGGGAGTTACATAAAACCAAGAAGAAAATTAAGACTGTATTTTAGCACAGACCTATTTTTCGACCCACACATGTGAGGAAGAGACTAATATACAGATATTTCCTTGGTAACCATTCTTCACAGACTGTCTGTATTTGGCTCTCACCCTAGCTCAAACTAGGCCAAAGTCTAAAACTAACAAGACTTGAACTCAGGAAAAGAGGACTCTCCAGCTTCCCAGGAATGCCTCAGTCTCTTTCCTTCCGTAGCAGACAGCACTGCTCACCCACCAAATGGACTGCAAGGGCCAGGAGACCTTGGGCTCCCTGCTGCATGGGGCCTCATCCTTCAGGGAGGAAGGAACTCTAACAGTGCAAAGGTTCTTGGTGGGGACCGCTGAGAGCTATCAATTTCTTATTCGTCAAAATCAGTACTTCAACTCTGGGGAAAAGTAAAGCCTGGCAGAGGAAAGGGTAACCTGGGGTAACAGGAAGCAAAGGGTAACCTGGGGTAACGGAAGGAAGCAAGCTGATCCTTGCACTCAGAGTTGTTTTTCGATATTGCCGAGTGAAAGGGATCACGCTAGGACTGAAGGGCTGACAGACCTAACTCCATCTTTCCCTATAACTGCAAGATGAGGGCCGACCACACTCAACCACAGGTCAGCATCGCATGAAATGCAGTCAACTGCTCTTCTCATCCACGTCAGTGAACAAAGGTTCTGTGGACTTGCTGCCACGCGGTAGAGCGTTGGTGAAATGCAGAGAGGAATTTCCTGGGTGGAAGGGCTGTAATGGCTGCCATGGCCCCAGTCTGGATGCCATACAACACACGTCCCCAGTAGCCTCGCCCTCCCTGGACATGCTGGGCATGCTGTGGCAAACTTGGGTCCAATTGTGTCCTTTGCAAGGCCCAAGCAAACTCTAAGAACCCCGAAGCCCCTGAGCTGCTGTTGCTAGAAGATGTACAGCCATGTACGGTTAACAACACTTGACTCTGAAGGGGCGAAGGGGCGTAAAGATGGGATCCAAGACAACTAACCAAAATCACACATGAAACACAGAAACCTTTTCTAGAGCACTCCACAGAAATAGCCTAACCCAGGCAACTGATGCCAACCCAGGCAGGCGGCAACACCTGCAATGCAGCACTGGGGGCAGCCTGGGCTAACACAGTCAGACTAACTCAAACAACACTTTAAATGACTGGAAAATCCACCATCCAAGTCTTCTCACAGCTGGGCATCAACTCCCCATCTGAGGAGTTCAATCTCAAGGGAAGCGAGGAAGTCAAGGTCACCGGGAACTGCAAGACCGCCTTCTGCCAACCATGCAGAGCTTTGCCTACTTTGTTGCAAGATCAATTTCCATTTTTTTCTTTTTTTTAAGAAAAGAAACAAAAGTGAGAATAGTCCAGCTGTTCATCCTTAACAAAAGAAAAACACAGCCCAGGAAGGCGGAGCAAAGTTCACACTTACTTGCTGCTGTGGGTACTGCATGCCTCCCAGGGCCCCCGGAGCTCGGCCCTGCATGCTGAGGGGGTATCGCTGTGCGCCTGGGGGGCCGTAGGAGCCTCCTGGGTACGGACTGCTCTGCTGTGGCTGGGAGTGGGGGTGAGTGCCCATCCCGTACAACTGAGGCCTCTTCATCACCATCGGATCCATTGGACTACCCTGCAAGGAAATAAACCAAGAAGTGAGTTTATTAGCTATTACTTACAACAAAGGCAGCCTTTGTATTTTAATATATATATATATGTGTGTGTGTGTATATATATATACATACATACATACATATATATATAATAACTACCCAAATTTTCAGATTAAAGACCACAATTCCAAAAAATAAAAATCCAGAACATTGCAGGAAAAAAGACTTTTTGGTTTTTGTTTTGACTAACTTTCAGAGATGATTTTAAAATTAAGATCTGCAATAAACAATATCAAGAAAAAGTTTACACCCTAAGTATCTAGAATCCTAAAATGCATAGAGAAAACAATATGATTTCTAATAGGGGCAAAGATGATTATCAACACTTCTGATTCAAAGTAGCATAGAAAAATGGCATTTTAGAGCTAAGTCTACAAATCCTGAGGGAGCCTGAGTGTCCGAGGATTCACTACGATAAAAAGAATTCCTGATAGTGCAAACCAAAACGCTCTCAGATACAAATTCCCAAAGATAATTAGTGAGCAATAGCCTCAGACTATGAGTCACAAGCCAGTTAAACACCTTACAAACACAAGTTCAAAGCTAACTGCGAATTTTATTTTTGGTCTGGTGAGTCAGTCCTTGAGCCTCAGGGCCAAGGCCAGAGAGGTAGGAGCAGAGCCTCAAGCATGGCCTTCACAACCTGGCCTGCCACAGTAGCACAGTTATGAAGGGAAGCCCCTCACCAGAGGCCACAAGGCCCACAACATTCACAAACAGACCTTCCTCCTAAAACGTACTATGTGCCAGGCTCCCGAACACACAGGGCTGTTAGGTATGTGAGGACTCTCAGAAAGAACTGCAGACTAAATGGGAATCCACTCAGGGCGAGGATTCAGAAGCTAACCTGCAATTCAGAAGCTAAGCTGCCTGCGGTGCCTGGGGACTTGGAATCTACTGGTATATGAGGCAGGTGGCTGCAGATTTGCTGAAGGAGCCTGAGGCCACAGTGTGAGCCAAAGCCTGACAGGTCATCTCAGGTTGGCTCTTCCGATGACCCTCTGGGTGCTTTTATAGAAGCCTGTCATCAAAGCCACCTGTTAGGACCGCTCTCTCAAGAGGTGGCTGAAAACAGGGCCACCCGCCACACTGGGCAGGTGAGACAGAGGTCCTGTGATGGATGAACAGCAGTGATGACAGGATGCAAGGCCAGACGGATGGACGGACGGGGACACACACACACACACACACACACACACACACACACACACACACTGGAGTCTAGGAAGTTATGGAAGAGGGTGGTGGCACAGTTTAAGGAATATGCAATGGGGACACAACTTGGAACCCACAGCGATGTTGACACTTGACACGAAAGGTAACTTTCGCAAGTGGTACAAAGTAAATGCTCAATAAATACAGGATGCATTAGCAAGTAATGCCCATTGACATGATCCAGGTAGAGTGGCCCATGGCCTGTACTCTCAGCCTGGGAGGCTGAGGCAGAGGATGGAGAGTGTAAAGGCAGCTGGACACAGAGACTATACAACCAGGGGGAGGCGGGACGGGAGAACGAGGGGTGGAACAATAAATTAAGAGAGCCTCACCATTTAGGAGAAAGGAAAAAAATATGGACCACAAAGAAAGCAAAAGTGTGTGAAAGTGTCGTCAGAACTCCAGGGAACATGCTGTCATTGCAGGGAAGGCCCTTCAGGGGCAACCCAGCAGCCCGCCAACTGAGGCCCGCAGGCCACACAAGGAAGGTGGGAAGCCTGTCCCAACATTTGGCTAGGACGGGTACCTGCTGAGCCTGGCAAAGAGTGTCACGCCAGAGTGTGTGTGCACTGACATGATTTCAGCAGTGAGGGAGTGAAGGCACAGAATCCAGCAGTCATGATGGTGGTGGGTAAGATTTCGTGGGGAGGGTGGCTAAAGACATCACGATCCTAGGACAAGGATGGGGGGGGGGGATGCAGGCAGCTGACACACTGCCTCGATGGCAGGAGAAAAGAAAGGAACCTTGGGAAACACACGGCCTCAGACACACACACACACACACACACACACACACACGCACGCACACACGCACGCACAGTGAAACACATCTGTGGGTACAGATCCTGCATGGATGGACCACTATAGGGAGCAGAGAGGAAATGGGTGTACCCCCTGGGTCACACCACCTATGAAAATTCACAGGTTTGGGGATTTAAACTCTATTACTTTCACCGACCAAGAACTTTGAAGCTAAACTAACCGAAAATGAACAAGAGCATATGGTTTTACTCAATACATTGCTCTCCCATAACCCCAGCCTGCCTCACAAACACATGCACTTGCATGACTGCGGTAACACCAAATTCTAGAACTAAGCATTTCCTCTGAATATTTACATTACAGCGCACACTTGTGAAAGTAGGGTGTAATTTTTCTCCAGATTTTCTTTCCAACGATAAAGCAAGACTTTCTTTGGCAGTGTGAAAAATCAAGGTTGAGCTGGTAATTTCTAAACCAGCTAGGGAATGGTGGCCCACAGAGAGGCTGCAAACAGCGATCCAGCAGTACCGTCCTGCAGAGGACCTGTGTCCGCATTCGCTTAGACAGCACAAACACAGGAGGGGTCTACTCACCTCGCTCTACATAACGTCCAACCCAATGGGCTAGTGAAAGCCACTATGCAGTTTAAAACTGGTAAGATGTACAGAATGCCTGCACTGGGGTGCTATTCCAGGGCAGCACCCGCCCGACCAGTGACTAAACACTATTTTATAATATCTGTCTCAGCAACTCAATCCTATTTTAAACGCAGTTAATTTGCACTCGAATCAAAAACGATAGCTTAACCTGAGACTCCTGAAAATCAAGAATGTGAACTACAGATAATCCCACCTCGAAGGCATCAGATCGATCATGAGACTTTAAGTACGAAGGCTCATAACTAGTCATAGAGCGCATATTATCTAATTGTACCCTCTCTCCTTACATCCTATTATTATGCACTCGTCCACAATCCAGTCCCTCCCTCTGTGAACTTGCTGATTTGAACATTAAGACACGGAATGAACTACCTCAACTTCTTTCTCCCCAGCTCCTTCTACTTCCAGTTTTATAAAGCAACCAGAACGCCAACCAAAACCCAGACTTTTCCTATAAAAACTAAAAGCTAGGTTAGTCCTCGTGTGCACGTATACCCCTAAATCATGTTACCATTTGTCCTGTTCGAATACTTCTAGTACGACCATCTTCATTTCTCACACAAAATGTATGCTACGCCAGGCACCATCCACAGCCAAAGGCCCTCCAGCACCTCACTGAGCACGTTTTCCCTCTCCACGAGCATTCCACAATGCTGCACACGAGTTTCAGTCCCGGGAGACACAACCATTGCCAAACTGGATTGTATTACTTGTTAGGACTTTCTTGAAATTCCTCTGTGCTGATACCTTGTTTGTACAAATAACGCTTGCCTGAAGAGCAGAGGGCAGAGCTAGCCACTAGTTAACCATAGAGGTCTGGAGGTCTGTACAGACAGACAGGAAGTGATATGGCTGGTGGAGAGAGGAAGTGACAAAGCAGGAGGAGACAGGAGCTCGGTCCCTTTTGAGCTGGGAAGTTGAGTAGGTTAAGGTGGCTAATACTTCTAACTCTTGTCATGAAATCAATGGTCATATAGAGTGCTAATTAATTCTAGAAAAAGGATTCATCCAGCTTCCTGTACATGATTTTGGATTTGGGTCTCTATCAGGTAACTAGGACTTAAGTTTTTGATGTACATAACAAATGCTGATCCTTTTACCTCTGTGAGATCTGCTGCATATGACATTTAAAATGTTTACATTTTCTTCAGTGAACCATGACCGCGCCGGATGGTGACCTTTGAAGTCTCCAAAGGATGAAGGGGCCCACGAAGACGATTCCACCAGAACTGTGACAATACCACTAAGCTGGAAAACCTAAAGACCGGCTTTGGACCACAAACTGCTCAGGACAATTTCGAGGTGACTAGCTGAGATGATGCAGTCGTACAGACTACGCTAGCCAGGATTTGAGACAGGCCCTACACTTTGCCACTACACATCGAACAGACAACAAATGATACAGCTACCTCTCCCAGGACTTGATAATTTACCCAAAATTAGCAAGAAGTAAATTTAAGACTATGTCATTCAACAGGTCATGGATATTTGTCATTGTTTAGGGAGGTTGGTTACAAGTTGTTATTGGTAATGGTCAGGAAAAAAGTTAAATAGAGGAGATTAGACTCAGAGTTCTTGTTTGGGAAATAAAAGGAGACATAGATAAGATAGAATGTAAGGATAGATTATTGAAGTCTACTCTGAAAAGAAAAAAAGGGCGGGTACAGAAATAGAATTAAAAGGTGGATTATTGACTCTACTTTTAAACCAAAGGAGCAACTACTAGTTTTAAGTATTTTACACTGGTTTGGATTTTTTTTTATATTGATAAAAAATGAGATTATTTGCTAGAACATACTGTACATACATTTCTAATCTTGTTCAAGGTATGGTACCTATGCAACTCATTTAACAATGTCATGCACATTTTTAGCCCTTAAAAGTTATTATTATCAACTATTTAGGATAATAAGAAAGCACAAGTTATCGATTTGTCACTTATTACAATTGAACTTGTAGTCATATTAGGTGTTTTCAAGGCCAAACACATATTTCAGATAGACGGGTTACCTTCAAGCACTTTAGATATCTGCAGAATATGGCCTTTAAGAGGTTTTAATAATATATGTTCTTTTCTTTTTTATTACAGTGTGACACATCTGCTTCTGGTAGCTCCAATCTACTTCAGAGGAGATGATGGGCATCAAAGAAACTCCCCATGGAGTTTTTCTTTTTGGCAGAAGTTAGCCACTGGGCAAGAACGTGTTCTTGCCTCAACTGCTGACAGACAGTATGCCTTCCGAACTGGACAGGATACGTAAGAAGAGACTGCCGAACTTTGACAAGACAAGGCAGGACAGCCACAGCCCTTCAGAGCATCCTGCTTCACAGAAAAGTCTGTCAGATACGCTAGGCCTGTGAGCTGAAGATGGATGCCCCAGTGCTGCAGAGGAAACTTAGGTGAGCGTCCAGGCAGCCAGATGTTTCTGTCATTTCTCACATTTTTTGGAAGTCACTTGCTTGCACTTCCTGCTTACTCAAGTAATATTATTTCCTTCTCCAGGTCTCTGATGGAGTATAAGACTTTACAGTTATAGTTTTCATTGTTACCAGATTTAGAAAAGAAACTCACTAAAGACATGTAAAGTGTGTAAAGTTGAGAGACATAAAAAGACAGTTTTGATGTAATGCAAGTTAGAAGAGAAAGTGAATCATGTACAAACTTTTGGACTCACCAAGATAGGCTAGATATGCAGTATTTTCTATGAATTTGCCAATTATTAATGGACTAGACATTGTTGATTATTTATTGCCTGTATATACTGTATATATTTATTGTACTTACTGTATGTAGTTTTTCTTACATTAGTTATAATTTTTTATTTTTAGACAAAAGGGGGGAAATGCGGTAATATCTTATTTGTACAAATAAAGCTGGCCTGATGATCAGAGGGCAGGGCTAGCCACTGATGTCTGGAGGTCTGTACAGAAAGACAGAAAGTAAGATGACTGGGCGGAGAGAGGAATGTAGGTGGGAGGAGACAGGAGCTCACTCTCTTTTCAGTCTGAGGGTAGTAGAAGTAAGAATTCTAGTGGCTGGCATACACATTTAGCCCCAGTACTGGAGAGGCACAAACAGGCAGGTCTCAGTCTCTCTCTCTCTCTCTCTCTCTCTCTCTCTCTCTCTCTCTCTCTCTCTCTCTCTCTCTCTCCCCTCCCCTCCCTCCTTCCTTGTGGTATGTGTATGCATGAGTGAGAGAGACAGAGAGAGTGTTAAAAGCCAACCTGAGATACAGAGTAAGTTGCTAGCCAGTCATTTAATTAAAAAGTAAAGAAATAAACAAGTATGTCCCGAATTTTACAGAGTTGGGAGTTCATAGAGCCACCCTCTTGGGAACTCATCCAAAGCCTTCCCAGACACCCTCAATGACAACAAGCATTCATTTCCATAGTCATCCTGGTTAAGCAGTCAGCAATGGGAACCACCCCCAGGGGTTTGACACCAGGAAGTGTTGCTCTGCAGGTTCCTTCCTACAGGACAGTTTGTCTTCATACCTTTAGGAGATTATCTGAGATTATCTGAGACGGCTCTAGCCAGTTCTCTAACACAAAAGCTAGCACGGTAAGGTCGGCACTCGCTTTTTTCCACAGCGTACACAGCCACTAATGTACTCTATAACGTTTCTGCTCTCTCCACAGCCATCCCTTATCTGTGACTAACTAAACACCACTTGTCCCAAGTAACATCTGACAGCGGACTCTATCGGACCGGTGAGCTGTGTGGCGGAAGTCTGTGCATCTGTTCATCTTCTGTGTATTTCTGGTCTCTGTTCCTAACCCAGAGGCTTCTGTGAGGACCTCTAACATCCAGCTACGTTTCCCAGCTTTACACCGGCCGACGGTGAGAGCAATGTGCTTCATTCTGTCTTTATAGCCATATCACTAATATTCAAGAGAAGGAAAATACTCCTCTGGGTCCTAGTGGGAGCTGGAGTACCCACAACCCTCCTTGCTTTACCTAAAATGCCTGTAAGCAAGGCCCACCTGCCAATCATCTCCGCCTTCACTTACACAAAACAGTTCAGTGTTCAGAAACAGAGGCAAAGGATGTACAGGAAAGGACACAGAGTCAGACACACCTGGGTGTGAAGCCTGCACGCGTTCCCTGTCAGTCACACTGGTTTAAGTGCTATCTTTAAGGATAGAGCCTCACATTCTCTCTCAGTGTTGCTGGGGATTAAATAAGATACTGCAAGTTTTATCTCACACTAGGAGCTGCCTAAAACTCGTTTCTTCTTAAGAAATCAGTGAACTAGACCACAACCAGACAATGATTTTCTTTCCTGTCTCACCAGCAGATGACTGACTAAGGGTGAAAGTTTTATCTGATTTGCCCCAGCCCATAGCACAATGCCTGACACCAAAAGCCCTATGGACCAGGAAAGGCAAGGCTTATCAGTGTGACACGGCCTGTTATCAGCAGGGTTCCAACCACAGCGCAGGGGTTGCAATGACCAATAAGCCTTTTCAGACAAACCTTCACATCCCTGAAGATCACACATACCTTGGCTTCAACTACCCCAACCCTTCACAATGGTCGCCTGGAACTCTGGGACTACACATATTTCCCCACCAAGGTCTTCAAACAAGCTACTCCTTCCACCAAGAGGAATGTTCTACAGAACTCAACTCCACTGTCTCCTCCTTAAAGAGCTTTCCTGAGCAGCAGCCGCAGCAGGCTGCCTTCCAACTACCCTATGCTGATCCCTCAGGATGTTCCCACAGGTGACAAAGTCTCCTGTGACTCTTACTGTCTGATGACTTACGTCCTGCCTAGTCTGTCCCTAAGGGTACAGATGGCGAGGTTGACAAACCAAAGCGTTGGTGGTGGCTGTCATGGTGGCACTACACAAGTTCAAAAAGAAAAAGTTTTAGTTCGCCAGCTTTGGTCTGATTTTTCTAAGTCGGTAAAAACTTAGTTTAATCCCCAAAAGTCCAGCGGCTTATAAATCAATTCGGTGAGTGTATTGTAGTCTAACTAAACCAGACTTTTATATTGTCAACCATCAGAGAGAGGGAGGGAGAGAGAGAGAGAGGGTCTACTAAAGGGTAAATTGGTCTAAATGGAGTATCAAAATAATACTGAAACATTCTTCCATTGTCCCTCGTCTTGCCCCTCCTTTAGAGGAAACTCTAAAGCTCTCACTGTTTCCAACCCTGGCCACACAGGCACCAGTGCTCAGACTGTACTTGAGCAGAGAGCCCCCCCCCTCCCCGCAGGCTCTTACTTACAGAGAGCAATAGCATGGTGGCATGGACCATATAAATACAGACAAAGGTCACGAAAGGAAAGTGTGTGGATGTGTCAAACCTCAGCCCCACCCCCTGTAGCTGAAAAGCCACCACTGACCTCCACACATCGCAACTGAGTCTCTCACATGCTATCAACACTGCCACTCTTGCTGTAAAATTCTTTCAGGATAGGCGTAGGTGTGTTTCAAATACTCACGTATAACAAGCGGGCTTCTCATAGCATAGGATTTGAGTGGCATCGTTACAGAGCGCTACAATTCTGAAACAGGATCTCAGTGGTCTGAAATGTGCGGGAACCCTTTACTCTGCCACCATGGCACAGAGGACAGTCCCCACAGGAGTCCCTTAAGGCCCCATGAACTGCACTCTGCACACATCGTCTCTAGTGCAAGAGTCTGTCATCAGAGAGGCCTGGCTCCAAAATGAGGGATAAGTTATTCAAGAGCCGAGCCACGATTTCCCCATCTTTCAAAGGGAATGCCACTGTCATTTGTCGGGAAAGACGCCTGCATAGCTACTTCACAACCACACCTGAGGACAGAAGCTAGACTTCCCTCGTGGTCTCAACGCTGCCCTCCAATCTCTCTTGAGCGATTTAACTGGCTGGGGGTGGTAGGTTAACAGGGCCTTGCTTGCTCGTGATGGCAAGCCCCCTTCCACTGAGCTATCCATCCAGCGCTACTTCCCCGGTTGTTAAATTTAGCAACTTTAAAACTGCGGCATAAAAATGCTAATGAGCTAAAACTGTCAACCAACACCTGCTTCTGGATGAAACCACACTCCATGGTGACACACAGGTTGCTTCCAGAGACATGCCCAAGTATGTGCTTTATCAGAGCCAACGGGACCTTACAGTGACTCCTATGCAACGTGGGTAGCAGGATAAACGCTCCCGAGACCAACACACAGACAGATACTGTATTTTACAAAAGGACAGAGGGGCTGGAGAGGTGCACTCTTGCAGAGGACCCAGATTTGATTCCCAGTGGCCACGTAACAGCTCACAACTGCCTGTAACTCCAGGTTCAGGGGACCCTGTGGCCTCCCGAGGCATTCTTATGATGTACAGACAGACATATATGCCCGTAAAACATGCCAGCCCCCTGCCATTCCAGGCTTGCCTCTCCTTGTAAAGTTTTATTTCTGCATGTGTGTGGAGGAGAAAGGACCAGCCACAGGGAAACAAGTGTCTTTATAAACTCAGCATGCATTCCAAAGGTGCAGGTGAACGGACGGGAGAGGAGGCTTCTGGGATCAACTTGGAGACAACGAGCCAGCAGTTCAGCAGCTGCCATGGTAGACAGCGGGCTGAGCCAGGACAGGGGCCCTTCCTGGGGCTTACCTCTCCCGCTCTATCCTGCTTTCCGCAGCAGAACAAGCAGGCTAAATAGCCTAGACACCAAACACACTCACTGGTCTGAACTTTCAGTTGCCTGGTTTGAAAAGTCAACACACTAACAATAACTATCAGTCTGAGAGTCTAGCACAGCGGGTCACAGCGATGAGCACACGGCCGGGGATGTGGGCATTAACCCATGTTGAAGACCCTCGGTCCTGCAGCTGCCCACTCCTCACAGGCAAGAGGAGAGGACTAGGGAGAAGCAGTGTGCCCTTGCTGTTCTGACATTCTACAACTACTCCTCCACCCTGCCTGGCCCTCCGGCTGCAGGGTATTAAAGACTACGAACAGTGGTCAATGGTGCGTCTCCTTTCCATTCATTCGACCAGTCGGTAAAGTCTCTTGAAGGTTTGACACCTTGAGACAAGACCCACCTCAACAAGTAAGTTCTACCACCATTCAAGTCTTACCCAGCCCTCCTGCACACACACCATCCCTGCGCAGCCATGCCCCACACACCTGTCTAGAAAGCCTTTCCCCAGCACTCCCCTGGCCACCCGGTAAAACGGGGCAGTTCTGGCAAACCCTGCCGAGTAGCACTGCAGAAAACACCCTGCCTTCCCAGGGTCCCACCATTCACAACGCTCCCACTTAACAGGCACTAAATATTTATTCCAAGCACTGCAACTGTTTATCTGCCACTTTCATCAGAGGCCGAGCTCCTTGAGACCGGAAACGTTTGCTCTTCATTCTAATCCTCCCCAGAGTGAACTTTGGACACAACTAGTATACTGCTTCGAGTCGATTTATATATGACATCCAAGGACAAGTCAACCTTTACCTCTCTCCCAGCCATCCCCTTCCAATGCCTTTACAACCTGGCTAAAGGTGTCGATTTTGAGTAATGACAGCTATGACACCTGATAACGGAGCCTGACTCATGACAGGCTCTTAATAAATGCTTGGCTCTTAATAAATGTTTGGTATATGGATGTGAGGAAGGCAACCAGCTGTCTCCTATTCCAAGCGTGACTTCTGGATTCAAATTACAATGCTCCAAACAGGCGTGTTTTATTTCCCTGCCATAATGTCACTCTTTCCAATAGTCTTAAAACATTTCCCAAGCTCTGCTGATTGCTGTTACTGTAATTAAGAATGAAAAACGCCTATAAAGCACCTGCCGCTCTTAAAGATTCATCACACACATCACCATCAAAATCTGAAGCACCCCATGTGGAAAAAAGACCTGTTTGAACGCAGGCCCACTGGGGCAACTCTTATCTTTTCTTTTTTAATTGTACAGATATTTTGCCTGCATTTGTGTCTACATAAGACATGCGTGCCTGGTGCCCCTGGAGGCCAGAAGATGGCGACAGATGCCCTAAGACTGAAGTTACAGCCAGTTGTGAGCCATCATGTAGGTGCTGGGAATCTAACCCGGGTCCTCCGGAAGAGCAGATTGCTGAGTTGTCTCTCCGGCTCGCCAACTATTTTTTTAAGCAGAACACATGAAAATGTGAGCTATAATAATACAAAAGTGTAACTGTGTATTCCATTTCACTATTGGTGAGGACGGGACACACAACCAAAGCATGGGGACTGTGAAGCCTGACTCACCTATCTACCTGGATTTGGACACAAGGCCACCTGGAAACTTGGCACAGTGAGAGCAGCAGGTACACTGGTCATATATCCTCAGCATTTATGGCAAATTATTAATCAAGTCCCACCTGAAACAATTTGTTAAATTGATTTTAATCACTGGGCCTCTCGTGTGAAGCTTTGTATAATCAGCATTTCATTTACAAAATTAATTGCCTGATTGATTCTCAGGAGGCAGTTGCTGTCATTACCCTACTGTCATAAAGGCTGAGTAGGGTGTCACAACATGAAATTCTGACAGTATGAAAAGCACTGCTATTTTAAAAACGGATAAGGGGAAAGGGCAATAAAGAAAGAAAACCAGAGAAGGCACATTATCCCTAGGCCAGAAGAAAGACACAGGGTGTCACACGACCCACCAAATGGATTCACAGCAGTATCAACCTCTGCTGTTAGAATTCTAGAAACTTCCCAAGATGCCAAAACCTATCCTTCCAAGCACACACAAACACACATCGTTCATCTTCAAAAACATCTGAGTATCTGCTGGATACTCAGTTTGTTATTAAATTTCTTGCTATCAGTAATAATTGATGAATCTTCAACTAAAAGCCTGGCATCATAATCAATTAGCAAAGATTAGGACATAAAATATTTTAGGGGATCAATAAGAAGGCTCATCAGGTAAAAGTTCTTGCTGTGTAAGTCTGATAACGTGAGTTTAACCCCCAAAACTCACTCCTGAAAGTAATCCTCTGACCTATACACATAGTCACTTATACACACTGTCACCCACACACATGCACACATGGCCACTTGCACACATGGACATACAGAACAAAATAATTTCAAAAATATCTTAGTGTAAAAATTAACCACTGAAATATAGAACAAGTAGGAAGGGATTTAAACTAATTGTCATTCTAAAAAAAAAAAAAAAAAAAAAACTGAGAACATATTATCCATATAACCATACCAAGACTGTACCAGTTTAAGTGTAAATCCAGCCCAAGGCTGCACTTTTCTCTTTACCGTTAATTTGCATTTTCAAAAAGAATGTCCAGCTTCCCCCAAACCCTTAAATCTTGGAGGCACACCCCCATTCTTGTCCTTCAAACTCACTAGCATGTTCTTTGTCTCCAGCAGTCCATAGAAGCGGGCTCACCAAACTAAGCCAAGATACTTTCAAAGGCATAAAATAACGTCCAAAGTATAGTGGGAACGATACCCTTTGGACACAATCCAATTGCACACAAGGCCTCTTTCAAAGGGCTCCTGATGAATGGGGCCCTAATGAACTTTACCTTCCCTTCCCACATTGAATTTTAATCCCTATGTATGTCCTCAAAATTCCTTTAAGAAACAAAGATCCCCTTACAAAACCATTCTATTACCTTGAAACCAAGTATTTAATTTGCTGGCTTGGTGAAGGGAGCTAATTGGTACATCAGACCCACCAGCATGCTGCATGCCAACATGACAAACCCATGGTCAGTGACGTCTGCACACCACACGGTGGGCTGGAGGGTGGTCCTGCTGACCTCCCTGTCCACGTTACCCCCTCCCACTTAACACTGCTTCACAATGCTGACGTGGCTCCCCTCAAGGACACCCTACACATCAGTAATGTCTTCAAAAGGCTTCCAAAGAGAGGTGGGATGGATGCCTGTCCCCAAACTCACACACTGATCCATTAAACAACAGGCTTCACAAAGCCAAAGACATCCATGCAAACCTCTGGGTACACAGTCGGGGTCTTAAGGGAAGACAGAGAAATCTACTGTGCACGTCAAGAGGCTGGAGACACAGCACCCTCACAACACTTACCACTAGCAGAAGTCTAAGTCAAACTGTTGAGAGCAGAAGTTCCAAAAGGTAAACACGTGCTGGCTTCATGTCTGTTGATGTGACAACACACCTGACGGTGGCCTAACTAAGCAAGAAGGGTTTGCTTGGCTGCCAGTCCCAGGTGCCAGGCCACCGTTGTGGGAGGGTCAGACAGGGACTCTGAACAAGTGGTTCTATCACACCCACAGTCAAGAGCAGAGAGAAACCCAAACACATGCACCGTGAGTGAAAACTGGCCACCCACATTCAGGGTAAGTCCTCCAACTCAGTTAACAAGTTAAGGAAAAACCCCAGGCTGGAGAGATGCCTCGGTGGTTAAGACCAATGGCTGCTCCTGCTCCTCTAGAGGACCCAGGTTCAATTCCCAGCACCCACATGGCTCTTCACAACTGGCTGTAACTCTAGTTCTAGAGGATCTGAACCCCTCACACAGACAAACATGCCAGAAAAACACCAAAGCCATAAAATAAAAATAATAAATTGGGAGGGAGGGAGGGAGGGAGGCCACCTCTCACAGGCTCAGAAGGAAAATACCTGCCCTGCCACCTGTCCCTTAGATGCCATGGCCCAGGACTCCTACTTGAGTGGTACCCAGCCTGTGGTATTTATTAATGGAACGTGAACAGACTAGCACAAACTACTCCACCGTACGCCTCTGAACACTCCACCTATATAGTGGGCAGGATTTTAAAGGAGATCCCTGAGAGTTATGCCTCCTTGTAGCTACAGTTTTGTGTAATTCCCTCCCATTAAGTCCTGCACTGCATCAACCCAGAAAACACTGCTAATTCGAATGGATTTTGCAGGTGGCGTTCAAGTCCCAAGTAGTTGACTCTGGGTCCTGAAAGAGCATCCTAGCTTGGCCTGACCTAACCAGGTGAGATTTTTGAACAGAAAGCCCCTGCCATAGTGACTCTCCCTCAATTGGGGCAATGAAGAGGCAAACTGCTATGAAGTCTACAGCCTCAAGGAACGCAGCTGTAAAATGCTCCCTCCTCGGTCCTACACAGAACACAGCCCGGACAGTCCCTGGACTGCAGCCCAGGAGCTCCAGAGGGCTCCGCAGAGCCTGAACCCCACTCCACTGACACCCTGAGAAAGTAAGGGGTTCTCTTAAGCTGAATTTCCATAGAGCCACAGGAAGCCAACCCACTTGTCAGGGAAACAACACACACAGCTGCTCCAGACTCCTGAATTCAAATGGGTCACACCTGTAGGTGACCACCCTCCACACAGGACCTACTGCTGCCCAAAATACCAGCACTGCTGGCAGGGCCGGAATGCTTTCGTGTCTCAGAAGCTGCTGTGTGTGACTCTGCTTCCCCTATCTCCGAGCAAACTCCATCTACTAAGACCTTGGTTCTACAATGGCCCCCCCTGTCTAGAGTATCCACAAACCACTGTATGAGGGAACACCTCTCTGGGGCTCACAGACCTTCAAGGACAGCAGAGGCCGAGGAAAAGAGGAGCCCTCTTGCAATGGCCAAGGAAAGCAGGCCCCACTCTGTGCCAGAGAGCGTTGTGCGCATGAACACACTTGCAGCTGAGCAGCAGGGCTGGAGAGAAGGCCAAACACGCTGCACCCGGCGGCGCCTCCGTAAGCTGCAGAGTCTAGCAGGGTATGTGTCACCAGAATGTGACAATTAAGGTCAACCTGAATTGCAAGCCAAACCCCAGGAATAAAGACAATGACAATATATGGGGATTGAAGTAAGTGGTCCAGACTATCGGTAGCTGTCTGTCAGTGCACACAGGACTGCAGACATGGAGGTAAACAAATGCTTATTTATCACTGCCTGTATTTCCCGCCGAAGCTGCCACAGGTCTTTAAGTCACAGCCCGCCAGTCTTGACAGCCAGCACTCTGCCATCCTGCTCCCCTTTAGAGTGGCAGCTTGGGGGGGGGGTATCTCTCTTTCTGTGCTACCTGACCACATAACAAACTGCCAGACTTGCCCAGGACTTGGCCTTCACTTGGGAGACCACACCGCAGCACACAAGATCCTTGCCTATTTTCCTTCAGATGACTTGGACATGGCTACCTGTGAGCCACTGTTTAATAAACCCACAAGCTTAAGAAACAAAAGTCACTCCTTCCCTTTCCTTAGTAAAAGGCCAATCTTTGTATGTCCTTGGCAGGGGTGGCAATGATTTGCCCAGACTCACCTAGAAATTTCAGCTAACCTCACAGTTCATTGGGGTCATTTTACAATTCTTATTAGGTTCCTCTCAAACCCTGTTTATTAAATTGCTTCCTTTACGCGTACATGGTTACAAATTTGCTTCCGACTGAATCAGGTTATCGTATGAAAAGATAACAATGGTGGAAGAACCCTCCAGGGACAGCTTCATCTAGATCTCAAAGGCAAACCGGGGCTGAGCTGTCATTACAAGAGACAGCGGAATTTAGGACCGGTTTCCAAGCTCGATGGAGTATCAGACCAACAGTATCGTGTGTGCAGAATGACAGCCTTGCTCAGAGCATGGGAAGCGCAGGCCAGAAGACTCCAGGAGGAGCACACAAGCTGCCTGCTCCCTCACCTGAAGCTGGTGATGGTCTGCCAGCAGGAAACAGTCCCCAGAGCTCCACAAACCCCACCTGCAGGGACACTAAGGCACTAAGGCTGCACTAAGGCAATGAGACCCCAGATAAGGAGCGCAACACTTCTCAGACAGGTCACTGGAGTGAAAATGAATCACTTGGGAGAAACAGACATGCAGATAAAAATCTCTAACAGTGATCATCTGAATCTGCAGGGCCACAGGACTCTGGTTAACTTCGCTGAGAGATAAGACATGCTCAGATGCGAAAACTTTGAAGTGTTTTTCCCAATGAAATAAAAATCCTTAATTCTGTTTCTAATCGCGGATTTTAGTCCTTCTAAAAATATAATCTTTTTAAAGTTTTTTTCCCTTTCATCAAGTGAAAACTCGAGCAAATGAGGACAAGGGGTAGTCCTTTATATTTTAGAGCCAGACAAGTTTACACAGCTAATGAATAGATCCTCATTAACAGGCAATCCCGTGTTTATTTTATTTGCATATGTGACATGCAAATGGAAGAAAGTTCTTTAGTTTTGGAGAGCCAGTGCGTCTCTCTAATGTCTGTAAAAATTGTAGTTAAGATTTCTATCGTAAACACAAGTGTAAAAGAATGGAAGGAAGCAAGGCACAGCTCTAAGAGTCTGCTATCTGGGCAGAAAAGAGCTGATGTCAGCTGTAATGAGAGTCAATAGCGGAAGGGGCCCACATGCTCAATAAACGCCCCTGCCAGGTTATCAAGAAGGCAATAAAGGATTTCTTCAAGAGGTATTAGTTACAAAATTATATGGCTATGTTATTTAGCACTGTGGCCCCCCCAAAAAAGGATGGAAATTAAAGTATTTCAAGACCCTCGTTATAATATCTTTCTCTTTCTCTCTTGCACATGTGCGCGCGCTCGCGCGCGCGCGCGCACACACACACACACGCAATCCCAGCTCCTACCAGGCTGAAGTAGGAAGTCTATAAATTCAAAGTTAGCCTGGGTTACATAGCAAGAGTGTATACCTGTCTCTGTGTGTATGAATTAACAGGTGTCACCTGGCACCAATACACAGTGATCCCCACTTAGACCAACCCTGGGAAAGTGGCTACCAATAGTCTCCCTGCGTGTCTTTGCCAATGCCTGAGTCTTTCATAGTGAAAACATATTCAAATGCCATCATTTTGTAACTCAGGGGAAAAAGACAAAAACTCAAGATGTTAGGAATGAAATTTAAGGAGACAGACCAAATTTTTGAACAAGAAAGACCACGCAACTGAATGAATGGTAGGCAGTTTAAAAAAAACAAAAACAAAAACCAAATGCTACCTACTACGTGCAGAATGGAGAACTTGGTTTGAAAGTTTTGTGCTCATCCATTTCCAAAATTGTGTGCTTTGCCTCCTCCCTCCCCAATCCAGGTCCTTCATCCAATAGATGGAAACTGCCAGCCCCAAGTCAGCTTCGCGCTTCAGTGGAGAATGAGTTAACAGAGGCTTGCCAGTCCTCCTGCCTAGCTGGAGATGGGGCTTGAAATGAAGTACATCCTGTCCAGTGGTTGGCAAACTATAGTCCTCAGCCCACACCTGGTCCACGATCTGCAGATGCATGGCTGAGGAAATAAAAATCAAAGGGTTCTGACATGTAAGAGTATGTAACACTAGGAATGCAGTGTATGTGGTTTAAGTGGCACACCCCCTAACCAGTTGGTGTCTGCTTTGGGGATAATGGGCAAAGATGAGCGTTCAAAGCGAACATCACCTGGCCTGGGAATCCTAAACTAGGCACTATCTGCCCTCCCCCAGGGGTGGAGTTTTCTAATCCTTGATCCAAACACGGGCAGTCTTAAGCAGACCAATCTCAACACTCAAGGATGATGGTGTTGGAGCTTGGGTGCCCAGAATGACAAGCCATTGCGGCCCAGCTTGGCCACAGACAAGACAGGAATGCCCACTGGTCCTTCCACACTCAGTATGAGGACAAGTTGAGAACGCCAGCGAGGGAATTTCACGTTAAAAGCAAACAATCTGTATTTCATCTTGGACGGAATCTCAAAACATGAAGCCGTGAAACACGTTCTTAGGAGATGTACTTCTGGGGAGAGGGTCACTGGTTCACACCAAGAGCTCACTTCTCCAGTGGTCTATAGGGTCTCAGCCACCAAAAGCGCTTCCCTTTGCTGGTCTGGAGTCTTTGAAGTTCCTTTAAGGAGCTCTGTACAAATGCCTCACTTGCTGAGGACCTGGGCAGCACCCCTCATGGCAGGTTACTAGCCCCCATCGCATGGAGAAGGACCCAGAAGCTCAGCTGTGTTTATGGCTTAGGACCCAGCACCGAGCTGAGCTGAGTTCCGGGAGTCTGGAGTGGCTACCGCATGCATAAACTAGAAGTGAGCTGGAAACCCTTTCAAAATCAAATCATTCAGACTTTACACAGCTCCCCTTGCCTGTTTCTTGCCCAGGCATTTAAAAAGGCAGAGGTGGCTTCCAGATAGAGAGGCCAAGGATCCTGGTAGGTGCCTAACAGCAGCGAGAACCATCCTGCGGGCAACCACAGCAACACCTGGAGAACTATGCCTGAAGCCCTGAAGGCGGGCTAGCCAGTGCTGGAGAACACTTTCACACACTTCTCAATGCTGCTCCCAAACCAAGTCACATGATCAACCCATTCTGCAAAGCAGAAGTCACCCGAGCTGGGCGTTCCAACTCAGCCTTCTGTCTGCTCTCTGTCATAGGGTCCACGGTGCCAAAGACAAGCAAGAACTCCACCACAGTGGCTTGAAGATGTAAAGTGCCATAAAGTGGCACCCGGCAAACCCGACATGTCAAGCCTTGGTAGGGTAAGTTGGGGAAGGGTGCCCTGGCCTCAGGCACATGAGCAAACAACCAAGACTGCTAACGGGTCACTATGGCTAGGCAGGGTTGAACACGGAGAATAAGCCCTGCCGTGAAGGCACCCTGCCTCTGGAAGATGCTGCAGCAGCACTGGCCACTGGTGATGCCACCCAACCTGGAAACAGCATCCTTTCAGGAGGACGAAGAGATGTGATGCAGCATCAGGACCACACACACAAATGAAAGGCTCTGCTGAGCTCAGACCCCAGCACTATAAGAAAAAGCCTGAGATCCCAATGCTGCGGAGGGGTCAGGGGGCCACGCGGCGGCTTTGATGCCAGGTGATGCATAAACTCCAAGTTCAGCAAGCAACCCTGTTTCAAAAAATAAGGTTGGGCAAGACAAAGATACCTCTGCCCTTGGCACTCATAAACACAGGGGCGCCACACCAACACCACGCCCCCCCAAAAAAAGTAAAAAGAGACTGTTTGTTCTGATTTTGTTCTGTTGTTATTTTTCTGCTCCCCCCCCCCCCAGCCAAATCAATTCTCTGGGTAATAAATTTTCTCAGCTGTTCCTACTGCCTGTAGAACATGCTATTGTCCTCCAGTGATGCACAGAATTCTTTACAATGTGCCCGACCGTCAACCACTTAAAACTGAGCAGTGTATTTTGGAAATTTTCTGGTGTCACGGGAACTCCCACTTATTTGACTCTTCTGGATGTGATTCAAAACTTGGTGTTGAGCCCTCAACAAGTGTTGCTCAGCTCTCTCTCGCTCTCTCTCTCTCTCTCTCTCTCTCTCTTTCACACACACACACACACACACACACACACACACACGCAAGCATGCACGCACACACGCACTCCCATTATACAGCCACATGAAAGAGGAAACATCCCATCCATACTGGCTTCTTCATTGAAAAGCTTAGTAAGGGCCGGGCGGTGGTAGTGCGTATCAGCAGAAGCATCCCTGCCTGGTTTACATAGCAAGTTCCAGGACAGTCAAGGCTACATAGAGATCCCATCTCAAAAAAAAAAAGACTTACTAAATGTAGAAGACCATGCCAGAAAATGTACTGGTCTCTGTACACTGCAGTCAGTCTAACAAGCAGGGAGCCCTGTTGCTTAGAAGCTGCATAACCAGTTCATTACATGCTTTACAAACACCTACCCCGCCATGGTGACTTAGAGGAGGGGTGTAAAAAAAGTGTTGGTGCTGTCAGAAACGCAAACTGGCTGGCGGTGGCTCACGCCTTTAATCCCAGCACTCGGGAAGTAGAGGCAGATGGATCTCTGTGAGTTCAAGGCCAGCTTGGTCTACAAAGCAAGTTCCAGGATAGCCAGAGCTATTACACAGAGATACCCTTCCTCAAAAGACAAAAACAAAACAAAAAAACTAAAGAGATGCAAAAGTACTTTTGGCTCCATGTGGCAGGCCGGTCTTGCATCCTTGCAGTTACACAAAGCCTGGTGACTAATGTTACAGATGTTCATATACACAAACATACACTTATGAGCACATATATATGTTCATATGTATTCATGTATCCCTCTGCTTATAAGACACTACAAATGTTTAGAAATATAAAAATAAGCCGTAGCCTAATTTTAGCCACAGAAAAACAAGGCCAATACCCAATGTTTCCTTTCTAAATGGCCTCTCCTTTATTCCTCAGGGAACAGCTATTTTAGCCACCCTACATGTATGCTTGAAATGAAATACTCCGGTGGACTAGGAGATCTATAAACTTCTATTTTCTGTGTGTTAAGAAATTCTAGCATCGGAACCTAGAAAGAAGCTTCAAATTGAAAAGCAAATAACACACACACACACACACACACACACACACACACACACACACACACACAAAGGAAGTATCATCGATTAAACCTGTAGGAATTCTCAAGTTAACATTTACTATATTTGCCAGGAGCTAGTGGTCCATGCCTTTAATCCTGCACTTGGGAGGCAGAGGCAGGCAGATCTCTGTGTGTTCGAGGGCAGCCTGGTCCAATGAGTGAGTTCCAAGACAGACTCCAAAGCTACAGAGAAACCATGTCTCCGGAAAAAAGAGAGAGAGAGAGAGAGAGAGAGAGAGAGAGAGAGAGAGAGAGAGAGAGAGAGAAAATGCTGTTTAAAAGTTGGTTGGTTTTGTTTATTTGTTTTGCTTTCTTTTTTTAAGTTGGGGCTAATGAGATGGTTCCGCAGTTAAGAGCACTGGCTGCTCTAACAGAGGACCCAGCTCTCACATGGTGGCTCATAACCATCTCTAACTCCAGTTCTAGGGGATCCAATGCCCTTTCCGGCCTCCACAGACACCAGGCACACATGTGGTACACAGACATATATGCAGGAAAAACAGCTATACACATTAAATAAACGGTTTAATTTTTTTAAAAGATTTTTTTTTTTTTTAAAAGATCCACAGCTTGGATTGGATGTTTACAGGGCGGTTGCAACAACTCAAACAAAAGTTCAAAGCCACTTGGGCCATGGGGATCGTAGGTTAATCTGGGATCCATGCTAAGAGCCAACTATAAGAAAATGCCCAGGATTTAAACACTTCACTGTCTTTCAAGTTCAAGCACTATTATTCAAAGGACTAAGTATGTCCTAACAAAAGGAGTATCATTCCAAGTACAACGTCCACACCAAATAATAAAGGAGAATTTGGGCACATCAATAACCATCCTTTACATACAACTAAGCTTTCAGACGGGGAAAAAAATGTATTTTGCTTCTTCATCTAATGATCGAAGTGAACTGTTTGCAAACAGGACATCCCTTCCAAATCTGCAGCTCCCAGTATCAGCAACACTGCAACCTAACACTCTCAGAAGGGCTGTAATTTCTCCGGAGGTCCTGCAGCAGATAGGCTGTGAAAGTTCTGGGCAGGAGAGGGGAACAAGGCACAGCTCATACATCCTCTGCTCCTCTGCTCCTCTCAGACCTTGACCAGCACAGGGCAGATCAGTTAAACACACACCACGTTAATGCAGGCAAGCTCCAAGCTCCTGACAATTTGTCTCATGCCTCATTTGATTATGAGTGCGAACGCATTTCAGTCAATCTTAAGAACAAAATTCCAATGTTTTTTTTTTTTTCCCCCAAATGCACAAACTATCCCAACCACCCAGCCAGGGGGTTAAAGTTCAAACTGTGATAGGGACTTCTAGAAATGAAGTCTGTGGCAGTGTTGTAGGAAGAAAACACTAACCAACCTCATGTGGACTTTCAATGGCTAGAAAGTAGAAGCAACAAAAGCCTTCCTCTGAGGAAAGTGAGAGCCAGTGAGGAGGTATAGTCCTTAAACAGGGGGATTCAGCTCAACATGCCAAGGCCAGCCTGGTCACCACTGGACACCTGGCCTCAAGACAGACAGACAGACAGACAGACGGGGAAAGAAAGGAAAGTGAGTTCATTCTGGACATGGTCACGCACACCTTTAATCCCAGCACTCAAGAGGCAGAGGCAAGAGAATCTCTGAGTTCAAGCCAGCCTGGACTACAGGGTGAGTGCCAGGACAGCCAGGGTTACAGAGTGAGGCCCTGTCATGGAAAAACAAAGCAAACAGACAAACAAAAATGAGTTCAGGGTAAGCATCCATCCCATCACCTTTCACAAAAGCACCACAGAGGCTTCACTAGCAAGAATTTGCTTGCAATAACACTGTTCTTACTCAATTATTTTCCGAGGAGAGAAATCTAATGCTGGCTATGTCAAAATAGCTGCAAGGCAGGCACACCTGTACACACCTGTAATTCCAGCACTCAGGAGGCAGAGGCAGGAGGATAACCACAACTTCAAAGCCAGCAGAGTTTACACAGACAGTTCTGCCAAAGCTACCCACTGAGAACCCACCTCAAAGAGGAGAAAAAAAAAAAAATCAGGGAGTGAGGGACTTAAAAAATCACTCCACATCCTACCTTAGTGATGATGCTCAATCGGATAAAAGGAACTGACCTTATGTGCTTAGAAGCAGTGTAGAGCACTCAGATGTCCAAATTTCCTGACCTAATGCAAAATGCAACTAAAAGTTCTACAGTACTGTCTCATTGTTCACTGGCCTGTTCTGGATCTGTGCTGTATTTCAGCTTTGCATATCCATGGAGCCATGTAGAGAACTGAGGTTTTGCTTTAAACAATCACAAAGGGCTAGTGGCCACCTAACAGAGTTCCAGAATGTATTTCCATGCTTATTTTTTTTTTTTAAATGAAAAAGATGCTTCAATCACATTAATGTCCTAAGTCCCCCACCACCACCCATTTTGGGGATGGGTTTGGTACAGGGTCTCCCTATGTAGTCCCAGCTGTCCTCAAACACACAGAGCTCCTCTTGCCTCTGCTGGGATCTCTGTATTTTCCTTTCGCAAAGGAATGGCAATGCATAGCTTCAAAAGGAAGGGAAGAACACCCTGGCTCAACTTGCTTCCTAGCTGGTAAGCCCAGGCACAGCATGGGTAGGGGGAGGGTCTCCGGAGGCAGGGCCTCTCTCTGGGTATTATCTCCAGGGCCTGCTGCCTGGGGATGTCCCTACTCTGGCTTCCTGAAAGAGTGAGGTGTTTTGTCTTTAACCAAATGATGTCCTCTGCTGGAAAGACACTCCACCACCACCACCACCACCCCAGCCTTTCCACTGTCTTCACAGGCTATCAGATGCTGTCAAGCAAGCAGACAAAAAAATCCTCATACACCAACAGCTTCCAAAAGCTAAATTCAGGGGCTGGAAAGCCCCCCACTTCCTCCGCTGTACTCACTGGGAAACGGGGACATACAGTGCAGGCCCCAACATCAAAACACCAAAGTAGAATCCCTCAGTAGCGGCCGACTCCTACTCGCCGGTCTACCAATTACCTTATGCATTCATTACCAATGAGTTTTAAGTGCGATGGCCAACAACAGGTTTGTCTCTGGGGCTCTAGGTAGCATGAAAGAACCTGTATAGAAGTGAGAGGCACAGTGTGTTGTAACTTTAAAGAGACTTCATTACAAATGCACAAGAGAAACACATCCCCATTTCATTGACTTAGCCTCCATGAACCAGCTATGCAGGCAGAAGCCCTGTGTGACATTTGCAAACACAAATGATTTCACAGGTGATGAAAATATGTAGTGACATCTTTTTACTCCTGCTGGCCAAGGCCTTGACCCCGAGGCACTGTCACAAACAACGACCCTGCCTAAGTGTCCCTAGACACTTAGGGTAGTACCCACTGTCTACTTCAAGACGACACCGCAGCTGGCATCGATAAAGAGCACGTGAACATGCTGGTAGCTCAACAGAGTACAGAAAATTTTCAGAAATGTTTGTAAATAATCTCTGTATAAACATGCCCCTGTGACTTGTATTTGCTGAAATCTATAAAGTGGGAACAGCAAACAAAACCTGCCTCCCAGGAGTGCTGCCAAGATTAAATGGGAACTCAGATCACAAGCGCATACAGTTTCTAGGGGTACACAGAAACAAAGCCCCCCATGCCTGGCAGAACAGCTCCTAATCACTAAGAGGTGGTCACACGCAGTCACACAAGTCAGTCTGGCCTTCCTAGCGCCCCGCCCCCCATTCACCTAGACACCAACAGCCACAATAGCCTCTCCAATCTCAGGGACTCCACAGAGTTCCTCACTCTGTGCCTGTCTCTCTTCCAGAAGCTTCCACTCCCAAGCTTGGGACCCTTCCAATTCTAAGCTCCTTTCCCTCGCTCTGGATCTGGATACTTCCTCACAGTCCTCCGTGCCTTTCAGGCTCTTCTTTCTGTTCGTTTGTTTATTTGCTTGGTTTTGTTTTGTTTTGTTTTAGTTTGGGGACAGGGTCTTACTATGCAGCCTTGGCTGTCCTGGAACTTCCTGTGTAGACCAGGCTGGCCTTGAACTCAAGGAGATACATCACTCTCTGCCTTCCCGGTGCTGGCATTAAAGGCATGGTATACCACATGTGACTAGGGTTTTTAAAGAACACAGATGCATGCCCAAGCAGGGTCTCATCTCCTGCTGGTTCCTACTTTCCTTACAAAGAACTTTAGCATCTCCACTGTATTGTCTGAAATGCATCTGGGGTCCAGCATTCCCAAACCACAGCCCAGAATGAACACACACACAAAGATACACAAGCAAGAATACCTTCCAAAGCTGCAGAACCCATGTCAAGTCCCTATCTCCTGCCGGTGGGGCCTGATGGGAAAGAGTCTACACCTTTCTCCTCCCCTCCCCCCTGCTCCTCCCCCCCAGCCTCCAGGAGGCAGAGAGGGCCAGGCTGCATCTGCCTCTTCAGCTGTTAATGGTGAAAATACCTCTTCTGAAAACAGCACGGGTCAGAGGAGTGCATGCTGAGTATGTGCAGAGTAAGAAATACACGTGTGGCAGTTCTTTTAAAAACTGTGACAGGCATGAGTAACTAACCCCATTAGTACATCGAGGGTTTTTTAAAATATCCACTTTTTTCTCGAGTCCCATGTGAATGATCTATTCTTCAGTATGAGAACCAACCTTTCTAGTTATTAGTATCTCGTTACTTTAAACTGTCTTATATTTCATAATGTTCCCTCTAGCACATATTAAAACTCTTACTACACATGAGTTCTGAGTTGCAAGTAAGGATTGTTTTCTGTACCTGTCTCTGAGTCTTTGACCACAGGTTAAACAAGGTTCGAGTCTTTTGAATTCCCTACACACATGCCCTACCATACAGCTTTCTCCGGGATTACTATAAACAGACATTAAGCATTTTCTTAGGAATATAATCTTATAAACAATAACGCAAAGTGAAATACCGTTAAGTCTAGGCCAAGAACAGCATTAGGGGAATGTGAACAGGAAGTGAGGAAACACCAGCTGGAGGGAAAAGTAGCTCTTTCATACTCCTGCAACACCTGTGCAGGGTTAGCGCTGTTACTTACACACTTCTGCTGCAAGACAGAAGACAACCCGATCTTTACTAAAAGCAGAGACTTGCTTCCACTGAGAAATTTAAGCGAGAATTATTTAGGGCATAAAGGGAAACCATCTCCAGTCCTGGACCTCACTCACTCACAGGACAAGAAAGGCTCGCTACATCTGGCCCAGCATCATGAGGCCCAGGATGCCTAGAGGCATCACAGCAGAGCAAGATGTGGTCAGGCGAGTGCTTTCCAATCTCACTGCCACTAAAGGCGGTCCTGAGGGGCCAAGTGGCTGGCCACCACAAAGACAGATAATCCCGGCTGCACCTCACAAAAGGAAGTGAGAAGGTCTCTCTCAAGCTCATTTCCCACTCTCATTCACATCCTGGTTCTCTTTTTAAAAACGTGTGCACACTTGCGTGGGACACGTGGGACATGAGGACAGCCCTGTGTCACCTTCAGGGACACCATCCACCCTCTTTTACAGGGCCTTCCACTGGCTTGGCACTCAGCAAATGGGCTAGCCTGGCTCTGCCTCCTCTGTGGTGCTGGGACAGGCACTTGTTCCTACGTGGGCTCTGGGGATCAGACCCAGTTCCCTGCGTTTGGGGGGCAAGTCCATCACCATCTTAGTCACCCCCAAAGCACAGCCCAAGCCCGGTGCTTTTTTTATTTTTTTTTTTTCCAACCATACAGATATTGCTGTCAGGCTGACAACACCCACACCTCAGCAGCTCAGTGAACACAATACACTGTGTTTTGTCGGCTTCTTTAAAACTCTTAGTCTTCCAGCTGCCCATATTCCTACTTTTCTCAATCTTCAGCGAAGCCCCTTCCAATATCACCAACTGCCTTGAGTCTTTCTTCCTATGCCCTTGGATTCAGAGGTGCAGGCCTCGTGCACAACAGAGGGACCTGAGATGCTGTGCAGACATCATCCACTTTGTCCAAATCAAGTCACTAAGCAGCTCCCACATCCTAGAGGCACTTCTGCATGCACACCCCCACCTCCTGCTTGAGAAGTTCAGCGGCAGCTGCTCTGAAAGAAACAGAGGGGAGACGAGCTACACTTCTCTCTAAACATCCAGACATCTCCACAGCCTTGGTAACTCAGAGCAATGACCCAGATCATGGTATGGCCTTCCCATGACAGGCGGATGCAAATTAATGTCTGGTGACACTACCAGAATAAACCAATAGCCACCCTCTTGTAATACAGTTTCTTTACTCTGTGTTCAGTCGTGACAAAGGAACACATAATAAAAGCTCAATTATCACAGTGTGGTTTTACATGGATAAAGAGTATTCTGTCTCTGTGAGTGAACAGCAGAAAGGTGGGCCCCCAGGCCCCTCCACAGGAGGGGGGCCTCTGAATGTCTTCCTCCCTGGGTGGGCTGGGAAAGAACACATTCCCTAATTCTACCTATTTGCTTGTCTTCAAACAGAGGAAGGAGGGTGCCTTCCAGCTCATGCACGTGCACCGCATGCACAGCCTCATCCAGTAACTGCAGCCATTCTGACAGTACTGATTGTTATTACAGCACTACATTGTATCACTCTCCTAAGTCATTCCGTAAACCTGCTTTCTTCATCTGAGAGGCCAAGAACAAAAAGTAGCATGTCTTCAGAGTTTTAACCCATCACTCCTGACTATGTATGGCATGACCGTCCTCGGCAGGACACATTTTTAGAGAAGATGCCAGGCTCAGCTGCTGACCCACTGCCAGTGTGACATTTCTCTCTGTGCCTGGCTGGCCACTCTCCTTCCCTTCCGTGCACCCTTTTCTCCCGGGAGGACCACTCTGCACGCAGCCACTCTGACCTTAATTACACAGCTGCCCTGTGACTTCATCCATCACAGAACGAGCTCCCTTCTCCTCCTCCGATGCCAGCCGCTGCCACGCCCACCTCCATCAATCTCATTTTGGAGGTGTGCTTCTGTTCCTAATCCAAAACTGCACACAGAAAGAGGCCAGGCACATGCTGGCCTAGTGACCTGGGGACCACGACCCGTACATCTCTGGAAGCCAAGGTTGTCACAATCACTTCTCCCAATTTTTTAAAATTAGTCTCCCCACACACACACACCAGAAAGAAACAAGTTTTCCTCAGGTCAAAGGGGCAGCTTTTTCTTCTCCTGAGTCTGGCATGATCATCAGGCACACTCTTCACAGAAGAGGGACCTCTTCCGGACTCCACGGGGAGAGCCAGGTATCCGCACCCGGGCTCTGACCCACGTCATAAACCAGAGTGCTCACAGGAAGAGTTCAGCCTGAAGCAACACAAAAGCACTTACAAATGTCAGACCGCCCAGATCACCCTCCTTCTGGCAAGAGCGCACTAGAGTGCCTCTTCAGACCGATTAATCTCACAACGAGAACTTTTCCTTCTGAATACTGTACCATGCCAACCCGATCAAGCGCCTCGACTGCCACCCATGTGGAGCTCCAACTCCACACACACACTGAAGAGGCAGAGAGAGACACCCTTTCAAACTACTTTTATCTAATAAAAGCCCACAGCTCATTAATTGCATCCATCAATATAAAACTCTCGAGTGAGTCAGGCCATACAGGTTCACTTCAGACATGCACAACAAATCTCTCCAATGTCCAAAATCTCCTATCTTTGAAAGGCTTGTCTGAATGAAAAGTATGTAACCCATGATGCTCCACGGTACCGAAAGTATTTTCTTGAGTATTTTGTTTCAAATAGCTATAGGAAATAAATAATAATACAACAATTACTACAAAGCCCAGACATGGAGGCACATGCCTGTGATCAGGAAACACTGGAAAGCTTGGGAGTTCTAGGCCAGCCTGGACTATACAGTGAGATTCTACCTCATATAAATAGATAATAACAAACAAACAAATGAGAGGGAGGGATGGAGGAGAAGAAAGAGGCAGAGAAGAAAACACCTTAACTTGGAAAGGCCACTCTACACTAATTAGAAAAGCCCACATGGTAAGGGTCTTTTCTACGAGACACTGCACACACATCTGCGTGTGTTAACTCTTGGACCAGTGCTCACCGCAGGGCCTGGTAGAGAGCGGCATGCCGGCACACGCGCCTTCCCTGGGTTATCTGTCCATGCTCCACGTGAGTCCAATTTCCTTGCATTCCCTCTGCCCAGGTCAGGGATGAATAGCTGTCAAGTTCCCCGGGGAATAAAGAAAACAGCTTTCATCCTGAGGCAGCGGTTTCAATTCACAGAGCACATGGCTAATCTACATATGTGAAGGTCACGGCACTTCAGTGTGAGGTTAGAAACGGAGGCTCACGGAAGGGGCTGTCTTAAACATCTTGGCAGGATGCCCAACAAGTGAGATTGTTGAGAAGCAATAGTCAGCTTCTGGCAGCAGCCAGAGAAAAATATTTTGATCACGTGGTACTGTGCATACCGCCGAGTGTATTTCACGCAAAACTCTGAGAGTCCCTAAAAGTCATTACTTTTAGCTTGGCCGGGTAGGCCATGCTACTGTGCTTTCCTCTCCATCAAATACCCTTCTGTGGCCTTGCTGGACACACGGATGATAAAAGGCAACACACTAACTTCCAGTTGGCTCCAGTATCAGCAGCTGAACACACTTCTTTGCAACCAATTTTTCAGTGAAACATCAAAAGACTTACAAGGGCAAAAATTAGACCCAAAAGTCATATTCCTATAAGCTGTCCAAGCACAGCCGACTCTAGTAACATCCCTCCTCTGCGGCTCCCCCTTCAGGAGTCACGCTGCCCATGGGGACTCACAGGAACTTCCAAAGACAACACACAACCCCCCCAGAGTGGGCGTCTCCGCTGCTGGTGTCTTGCAAGCCTCACACTCAGTGACCGCAGCCTCCCCACACTTTGGCTGCCAGGCGGAAGGACAGAAGGCTGAGGGCTATGGACAAGTCTCCTCCTGCACTGGGCAATCCCCCTGCTGCCCGCTTCCTACATCAGCCAAGAAGCTGGGGATCTGGCACCAAGGGGGGCAAGGGCAATCCTCAAAGCCAGCAAACTCTTAGCCAGTAGGACTATCATTTCAACCCACTTAATTGATGGTGAAAAATAATTAGAAACAAAAGACCCAATTTGGAAATTGTCTACATACCAACATTTTCCCTCAACTCAAAATTTAGACTGCCATAAGGTCAGTTACACAGTCTCTATTTCTAATTAAGTAGCATAAGGAACAAAAGAATACCCCCAACAAACGATTCCATTTCATTAATTGCCAACATTTACCTCCTCCATAATCTAAGAGCAGCCCTCTATGATAAACAATGAACACAAAGCTTAACGCTTTACAAATATTCTCTGCATCTCCAACTGCCTTGGCAACATCAGGCCTGAAAACTACAGCCCACATCTTACAACTATTCAACAACTTACTTTTCCTTTACTTTGTAAAGGAAGAAACATCAGGGGAAAAGGCTGAGGTGATTTAGATTAGAAATAAGCTGCAAATATTAACCTATTTGTTCTGAAGGGAAAAACTGATAGACTGTTAAATTAACTACAAGAAAAAGAGAACAAACTCATTTAGAATCTTTATTGATGAGAAAACACACTATTTTGTAACTCTATCAAAATGTCCTTTTCGTTGCCAATGGTACCAAATCAAGTCTACACGGGAAGTCGCATGGGAATTCTTTCCCATCCCTTGAAAGGGAGACATGAAGGGACTGGCTTGAGGTCACACAGACAGTAAACAGCCCATCTTGAAGCCTCTGTTGCTCACTACTTCTGCCTCTTAGGTACTCTTCCATCTGCTCCCATCTCCAGCAAGCCCCAGTTGATGGGCAGGGCCTTCTTGCTTCTCCACACGCTCAATCTAATCTTTGTGAAGCATGGCTCTAACAAAACTGTTCCCACAAGATTCCTTTACCCTGCTTGTAGCAGATCCCTTAATCAAGGGGAGCCACTGGGGGCTCTCATCTTCCCCCACAGTACAAAGCACGCAGCAGGCTACATTCTTGCTATGGTGACAGACACATCCTGGAACAAGACCGTCCAGAGAGGTAAAGTTAAATGACCCAATATTAAACCCTTCCTGCAAGGACACTGCGGACTTTTTCTGTTTGCTTTTGAGGCAGGGCCTTACTTCCTAACTCTGGTTGACCTGGAACTCACTTAGGTAGCTCAGGCTGGCCTTGGACACCTAGCAATGTCTCCTCCAGCTGCTGGGGCTCCGCCTAGCTGTGAATCCCATTTCTTTAGGGAGCACACATAATATGAGTGATGCTCAAGACAAAATCCACACTAGGATCCCTTTCTTGTCAACACCCTCACATCCAAGAACAGCTTCCAAGTTCCTGAAAGGGTGAGTGCTGGCGGCACCAGACTCTCTCGCAACTGATCTGAAAGTGAGCAGCGCATCAGGACATTCACTGTAGCCAAACTGCCAACCGCCACGTCAAATATTCCCAAGAGGAGCAGTTTGCCAGGACTGCTGGGGGTAGCGCCTGATGCGCTAGGTTGAACAGTAGCATCTTCATACACTGTACTGAGTTAGTTCTCCGCTTTGTTCCCCTTCCTCTCCTGTGTCCCCTGGTGAGCTTCCCCTCAGATGGTATGCTTAGAGGGCTGTGATCTTCCACACAAGAACTGAGGACTACTCCAGCCGTTCGCTCTAATTTCTATTGGGCAAACCCCAAGGAGTTTCTGACCATTCACCAGGGAGAATTATGGATCCTATGGTGTATTTACTCTTTGTATGAAAAGCAAAAACAGCGGTCAGCACTTGCTCCTGATAGAATTAAATTTCGTCTATGACAAGTGTCAGCATTAAAAACAAAAAAAACGTAGCTGGAGAGACGGCTGGGTGGTTAGAAACACTTACTGCTCTTGCAAAGGGACCTGAGTTCAGGTGCCAGCATTCACAACAGGCAACTCACAACTGCCTGTAGCCCCGGCTCCAATACCTGAATCTGGCCTCCAGCATCTGCAGTCACGTGCACACGCCCACAAACAGACAAATATACATATTTAGCTACATAGAGAAACCCTGCCTCAAATAAATAAATACATAAACAGATAAACAAATACTTGAGATAGTAGTCTCTGAGGGAAGCCGTTAGCATTCTGAGATTTGGCATTGTGTGTTTTGGATATTTAAGAACATCCCTGATCCCTATATGTAGCATTAGAATTCTGTGAGGAAGCAAACCTAATAGCTCCAGTGAAGTCGTAGACGACACAGAAGGAACTGAGTTAACTCAGCTAGTAAGGAACCCAAGTCCAGTTACCCAGAAGCTCCAAGATACCTCAGTTTTAATTTTTGAAATTCTGAAAATTAATGACCCTAAAGAGTAACTTTTGCAGTTCATGTAAACGGACAGTGTAAGTGTAAGGGAGGGTTGGGTCCTGACCAGAGGAATATCAGTAGCAATGACATGGCTCACAGGGACCTCCTAGACGACCTGAAACCCCCCTGGGACACCCATGGAACGCAGTGTAAGCTTCTACGCGGAGGGACAGTGGAGGATGGCTGCTTGGAGACTACGAAGAAGCAAGGAACGTTGGAACTGACAGGGCAGCCTTGTCCTGACACAGAAGCGAGCAGACTCGTGAGGCAGGCAAAAGTGAGGGCAGGGTTAACCGAGCACCCCCCCCCCCAGGAAGGCCGGCGGCGGCACGGAAAATCAAATCCCTGTGGAAGCCACAGAGAGCGAATGGCCCAGCCCAACACTAAGCCATGACATGACCTGCTGGACTCCCAAGCCACATCAGGAGAGGGTGCCTCCCTCTCCGGGTTCCTAACCATCACAGAGCTCAGTGCCCAGCCCTGCAGCTGCGCCTGCTCCCTCAGAAAACGACTTGTTTGGCAAGATTTTCCACTTGCATTCCCAAGGTCACCATTATTTAAAATTACATATGAACTGCAAAAAGATGATGTAAGGCATTCTTAATTTGGTTGGTAACATTTCAAACCTTAGACAGATGACAACTCCTAGATCAGTTCTGGGATTCCCAGCCATTTCCTGATCGGGCTCTGGGGAGTGGCTGAACTTCTGAGACACCACAGAAAAGGGGCAGGAGCCCTACTAAGAATTCTGGAGCCACCCCCACTAATCATCGGTGCCAGGCTTTCTGACAGGGTTATTTCAGGACCCGGAGCAGTGGCTGTCCTATGCTCAGCCAGCATACATTATCTAAACCATTCCCAGAAATACCCAGCAAGCTAAGGAGAGTCCCCAGGCCCAGCAGACTGCCTCTCCAAGAGTCTATGTGATGCAGAAAACTGAGAAAAAGGGAAAGGACCATTCTACATTCTGATTCGGTTTTCCAGTCTGGGTTATTCTCTGTAACGAAGAAGTGTTCTGCACTGGCACAAAGCCAGTGGCTGACTGGGAGAAACAGGAGTCACTAAATAACAAACATCAGCTGCACCACATCCACCTGCAACTATTGCCATTCCCCAAATCCACACCCCCCTTCCCCAAATCGGGCCACCACTCTGCGGAACCACATAGCTGCCAGCCACACTGTTGAAACGAGCCAGTTCTAAGGCCACAGTGCCAAACACTGCCGTGCAGGTATGACCGGGCAAGCCCTGGCAGCCATCAGCATCACCAGCACAGGGAGCAGCAGGGGGCCTAGTCCCACTACTGGCCACGTCTACACAGCACTGACTAAAAAGTGGGCACTCAAATTATCTGCTAGTCGGTCGTCTGGGGTAGCCACATACCACACAGCACACATGAACACTAAATGTTCATGCCTAAAATAATTGTTGTTTCCCAACACAGGATCTTACATCAGTCTCTTTCCTCTCTAGGGTCTGGCACTTCCTGTCCATCAGTGAAGAACTGACTGCATGGCAACCCCCACACACACATAAACACACACACACACACCTGTTCACATTAAAGATCTAACAAACATGATCAAAATATATAATATGATAAAAAATAAAGAAAGAAGAGAAAGATCTAGCAAGCATCTCTTTTGGAGCAGCCTTTAAATTTTAGTTAAAAGACCAATTGCTCTAATTTTTTACATTAGTATTTTTCCCGTGTATTAGTGCTTTTTGCATGAACTTTTGCGTTTACAGAGGACTAAACACTAACAACATGGGAGCCCGGGTCATGGCTCAGTTTTTCCTGCAAGCGTGAGGACCCGAGTTCAATGCTCACCAACAACACAGAAAGCCAACAAGGGAAAATGCTTGCCTATTGGGTAGGAAGTTCTGCATTTCATACCTATACCAGATAAAATTGCGAGTATCGACACATGCCTGTAACCCCAGCACTTAGGAAATTTAAGGTCATCTGGACCACGTAAGACCCTCTCCAAAAGGAAAAATAAAATAGTCAAGTGCCAACCTCTGAACTACACACAGAGTCCAAGCCCATGGCATAAGAGACAGACATCCAGAAACACACACACACACACACACACACACCAGCAACATGAGATGCAGAAAGCATAAATCTGGGTGCAAAGAGGACACAGTGTCACCTGGCCTGACATTCACTCCAGTGTCTGGGATTGAGGGCAGCACCATAATCCCCAAACATTTAAAACAGGAAGGAAAAAAAAAAATCAATGTAAATCATTTCCCCTAACCCTACAAATATAAAACAAATGTTCTTTAAAAGAAGCTAAAAATGCAAAAGTGAGAAGTGATCACAGGAGTTTGCTTCCACATCTGAACATAGAGAGTCCCAGGTTTCTCCCACTCAGTCCCCTGCGCTTTCAACCTGAGAAAGACAGCTATGACATCATACCCAGTAATGACACAATCACACACCTCCAGAAAGACCAAATCCACAACGTCTCAAAGTTACAACTGAAATTAACAAATCAATAAGATTAAAAAGAAAAACATCACTGGTACCCCCAATGGAACCTGAGGAAAGCTTTACTAATAAACTATAAAGTGGCAGATCAAGTGCTCTCTCTCTCTCTCTCTCTCTCTCACACACACACACACACACACACACACACACAAAACCAGCACAATCATACCACACTGTGAGAGGGAACATGGTCAAAGCCAGACACAGAAACAGTACCTCTGTACTGTTTATAAAGTGGAAAGTCTACAGAGGTGACAGACAGTACAAGATGTGCCTTGTGCCACCCAGCCATGCCTACAAATGGTTAAAAGTAAATTCTATGTTATGGATGTTTCATCAACATATGAAGATACATATTTTAAAATTCGTAATTTTTTTGGACATCTATTCCAAAAAAAAGAAAAGGTGTACACTCTCATCCACGATTTTCTAGATTTCATCAAGTTACGGCTTCCCTTCCAGAATGGCTGAATAAGGAATAACTTTCTGTCTAGCTCTCAAGGTTCATCTTTCTTGAAAACTCAAGAAGAGTGCCCTACAGGAGTTGGTCAGCAGAGACTACAGCTCACTCAGCACCCCAAAAGGACAGTCCTGCTTGACACATCATTCCAGACTCTGTCTCTATCTACCCGACTTTAACAATAGAAATAATTGTCTCCCATGTATGCACAGTCTGTCCTGGAAGTAAACATTATGTAAGAAACAAATTAATCTCATCATTAATTCCTCTGTCAAACAGTAGCCTTCTAACATACTTGGCATTGATCCATGTGGAACTACGTTTGGAAACAACCTGC
The DNA here is from genome assembly GCF_943737965.1 of Phodopus roborovskii. Classification (NCBI taxonomy): domain Eukaryota; kingdom Metazoa; phylum Chordata; class Mammalia; order Rodentia; family Cricetidae; genus Phodopus; species Phodopus roborovskii. The sequence goes on from NW_026126611.1 coordinate 7,838,585, forward strand.
TGGATCCTACTTAGATTTAAGTCCTTTTTAAGAAACAGTACACTTAAAATTGTTCCAAATGAGTGAAGTTCTTGCCCAAAGCACAGAGCCCTGGGTTCAATCCCAGGAATGCATCAAATCATCTGTGGTAGTGGCCCACACCAGTAATCCCAGCACCCAAGTGAAAGCGTCAGAAAGTCAAGGTATCAGCCTCTGCTACACAACAAGTTTCAGGCTAGCCTGGGGTACACAAAACTATCTGGAAAAAAAAAAAAAAACAAACTTCAAAAGTAAAATACATTTCATGAAAACTCACTGGGGACACACCTACTACACTTCAGTAGATTCATTGGGTGTAAACTCTAAGGAAGTACAGTAAATGTGTATCAAATAGTGTATTTTTCAAATATAAGTATAGGGTAAACTGAGTAGAATCCTGGAGACACTCAGGTAGTAACTGCATGGTAACTGTATCTGTTTCTAGATACGGCCTTTCTAAAAGAGAAAGTCCACTAAAGCACACCAAGGCTTCAGAACAGAGTTAATCCATTCAGGCACCTAATTAAACCAAAAAAGGGTCATTAGTCTTATGCAAATAGTCTCCAAACTGGGCCTCGCAATATTCTGCATCTGTGGTGCATAAACACCTCCCTGGTGGATGCACAGTCTTGCCCAGTGTTCCTCCCCCACACCACAGGGATCAGAAGGGGTCTGGGGATTCCTCAGCCTCACTCATGCACACACAGCTTCAAGCATGCACACACAGCAATGTGCACACGTAGCATTCACACAGGCACAGGAAGCGTGCATACACTACAAGCTCGTACATATAACAAGCCTATATACAAAGCAAGCATGCACGTACAGCTCCAAGAGAGCATACATACATTGCTAATCTGCAGAAACAGCAAGCATGCAACATGACTTCCCCTGTCCACAGAGAATCACAAAGCCTCCTTTGGGGGAAAAAAAAAAAAAAAAAAAAAAAAAAAAAACTCCTCAGAAAAGGCACACACAGCCCCTAACACCTCAGTTCCAAAACTGCTGAAGAAGTGGGTATGGCCCCTTAAGTAAAAACAGCACTGCTATAGTGCCATAAAATTTTCATAACATCCATTTTGAAAATGTAAATACTGCAAAAAAAATTAATGGGATTCTTATTAATATTCATTTTCAGCTTCCCATAAATCTGTTGTTTTAAGTAACGCAAGGCAGTTTTATCAAACATAAATATCAACCTCAAATCTACAAATCCACATACAGCCCAAAATGAAAGTGGAATGAGCCCCAGAATGCAGCTCGTAGCACGGAGCATGGGGTTCCAGGACCAGGGCAGCAACAGCTGGACACAGCAACGGCAAAATGAAGGCCGGCATGAGGCCAGCTCCCAAAACCTCCTGGCCCAAGAGCATCTGCAATGCTCCCAAAACAAGCTGGGAAATGTCACAGATCACGGTAAATTTTAAGTCAACCCTCCCTGGAAAGGACAGGGTTAAATAAAGGAAGGGATCCCCTTTTGGGTTTGTCAAAGAGTGACACGAAGTTGGCGAACATCCTATAGCATCAATGATCCTGTTCTATCAGAAATCATCTTTGTGCATCCACCAGCCCAAACTATAAAGGGCTATGGTCCCTACATGAGAAACAGATCTAAAAACTAAGCAACCCTACCACACTGGTTTTCTTTAAAAGATGACTGTGTACAGTAAAATTAGCCAACCGTCCTGTATTTTTCAAATTAGTTCTCAAACTAGAATTAACGGCATTCTCACAGCAGAGTGAAGCTGTTACTCTCCTCAATGCCAAAGAAAGAGGAAGTTCAGGGGTTAAGGGCCTTAGGGAAAGTGCGCGAGCATGTTCTGGACTATGCCCATAGCCATGACACACTTCTCACACAATGCGATACTGAGGAAAATGACCAAAGCCTGACCAAAAGTGCACTCTTAAATACAGACACACAAAAGCAAATGGGGGAAAAGAAGGAAGGCTGTTTCCAGTTTGAGTAGAGGCAGGGGCATGCACCCAGGAATTAATCTGATTTAGTATTAACTAATCAAAATTGTAAATTAGCTGCCTTAAAACTGATTACTATTGTAAAAAGAAAAACAGTCAAAACCAAGTAATACAAACATCAACGTGTCTAACAAAACTTATTCTGAGCTATAAATATCTTCAAAAACTACGGACTTTTTAAAAATCTGGGGGCCTTGTGTTTGTTTCTTAAGTAACAGGCCTTTTTTTTTTTATCTGAACTGTTGCTACTAAATTCACCTAACCAGATGTCAGACATCTACACCTAGGCAAATATATAAATTTAGGCCTTCAGGATGACCTGATGAGATCTGAACTACCAAGTAATCTAAGATGTCATGGAGGGAGAGATAGATCTTGTGAGACACTATATCTTAGAGTCGTTTTAAGGAATAAGGAAGGATTCTGGGGCTTCCTGCCTTGAAAGCCTAAACAAGCTGCATTATTCAAATGGTAAATAGCACTCTTTATTATTATATTTTACTATAGCCTATAAACTAAGGATAAAATAACACACAGAGAATTCTAGACAAATATGTACATCCTAAAAGTTTAGTCCCCAGGACTCTTTTGAGACTGCTATATCTAAATTCTTATTGCAAAAAAAAAAAAAGAAAAGAAAAGAAAGAAAGAAAGAAAGGGGAATAAACTAAATCATAAAATGGTTTTTTAATATTTGAAACACCTCTCCCCACAATAGGCAGATTTAGTTCCTAGAAAAAAGTCACCCAACACAAACCATTTGCCTAAAATCAAAAATGAAACTAAATGTATTAAAAGCCAAAAAGATTTATTTTTCAAGTATTTAATATGACTGAGTATTTTATGACCTATAGTTTGGTATATTTCAGTGTTATAGACAAGTAGCTACCTAGCACAGTTATCATAACAAATATTAAATAATACTGTTCTCCCAAAAGCAAAACAGAAAAGTGTAAAAAGAAACAATCTACATGTTATCGGTAAGGTGCATAAGAGAAATCTGTGAATTGAGGTCATAAGTCTGTCCTTTTTTCTCAGAGATAAAAAAAGCTATTCCCAAGGGCCACACTGAGGCCATAATGGATACACTCTCATTCCAAGAAAAAAAAAAAAAATACTTACAATGATTGGTATCATTAAGAAATAATACTCTAAAAGTAACATGAACCTATGAACCTACATCTGCCTCTAACTCCCTCCCTTTATAGTTTACAAAGATGAGAATTTTAATTACAAGATGGCTTATTTTTTTACCAGGCTTCTCTTTCACATTTACTGTGTGGATCAAAAATAAAAACTGAAATCACAAGTTTCCCTTCAAGAACAGGGAAAATTTTTATTAAAGCAGAACTCCATGGACTATGTAGTTCTGGAAGGAGCATTTTTATCAGGTACCAATGTCGAACCTAGGAGTCACTCAATTACTTCTTATATTAAGGCCTCTTTACCTGACAAGTCTATCCTCAAACACACAGCTATTATTAAAATACACCTCCCTAAAATCATGAGCTAAATAAAAAGAACCATTGCTATTCCTTCCTAGCAGATTAAAAAAAAAAAGAAAGAAAAAAACTACAAAACTCCACAGCATTAAGACAAGCACAGGGGAAACATTATCTAGAAGAAACAGTATCCAGTACGACTTGCCTATAATATGCTTGCTCTAATTCATAAGCAGTTCAAACAAGGCTCACATTACTTAGCCTAACAAAACAATCAAGGGGGGGGGGACAACATTTGGGGGAGGAGAGGACATTTCTACATTCTACAAACCAAGAGATGGGATGTTTAGACTTTCACAGGAAAACTCATTGTCTCTTTTAGTCAGTTGTTCTCTACAAAAACTAGTTTCATTTCATGGATTTCAAAATATGCCAGCTCTAAGAAACACATGACCAGCTTAAAATGGTCACAGTTGCAAGAACACAAATCACTGAGAATGCATAGCTTTTTATTCTGGTTTTCAGCTAATTAAGAATCACCAAATATATAGCTTTCTTCTGAATTTAGATAATTAAATATCAGCCCAGAAATATGACTGCATATGAAGATACTGAAATTTTAACGTATTAAACTGTGTGCTGATAGAATTAAAATATATTCACAGTTAAATCTGTAAAAAGCAGACTTTTTTTTTTTAGAAAAGCTCTAAATGGCACGATCTGTGCTTTAATTATTTTTCAATGCTCCAATCTTTAATCGACAATTAAAGTCCAAGGTAAACGTGATATTCATACTGCACGACTATCATCAAAGACCCGAGTTTTATAAATGCCCAATGCTGGACAACAGCGTGTTTCTCTGTATTCAATCCTCTTATTACTAACTATGATTCATAACCGTTTGAGCTCTAAATAGTGTTCAACCTTCCATCTGCTCGGAATAGAGTTCAGTTATTATTTGTGGCAGGAATTTTTGTGACTGTACTGCTCGGCACTTCTATTTACATCAGCCGTGCTAAATGCCCAATGGTGAGAGGGGAGCCAATCAGATGGCAGATTAGATGTCAACTCAGAGGCAGCTGTCTGGAGACTATTACAGCCAGTTTACCTCCACAATTCAAATTCCAAACCTTGCAAAGGAGATCAAGTCAGTCTTTAGGCTCAGCCTACTAGCAAGAGACAGCCAGAGCGCAAGACACTTCCTAGCATCGCTGCAGGACTCGGGCGACAGCAAAACCAAGAAAATCCACATAAATGCGATCCACAAAGATCCATTCTCACCGGCCTACTACCTTCACTAGGTTTGCTGAATAAAAAAATAAAAATAAATAAAAAAAAAAAAAAAAAGGAAAGTCTAACCCTTGATCAAAATAAGTTCCATCGATCCGGAATCTATTCCTTCCACATCGCCTCCCGGTTGAAGGTGACTCCTTCCGAGCAGCCCTAAAGCCCCATAATGGATCTCCCCCGCTATTCTTAGGAACGAATCGATGTTATTTTACAATATCTCGCCTCCGCGTCGTTGTAAATCTGGGTCTCATCCCCGCTGGTAAACATCCAAACTCCAACAGCCCCGGCTGTCACAAAGCTGCTAACCCCGTTTTCCCTGCCTCTACCTCGCAGGGCGATGCGAACCCGGCCGGGGCCCGGAGGAGCGAGAAAGTTGCTCTCGCTCCGCGCCCACTCGGGGCGCAGCGTGGGCTCCGGCGGAGCGAGGCCGGGCCGCGGAGCACGCCGCCCGGGGAGCCCTCCCGGCGGGCGCGGCCTGGGGTGGGGGTGGGGGGTAGGGGAACCGAGGTCCCGTCCCGGGCCTGGCGCGGCCAGGGGCGCGCGGCAGCGGGGAGGGGGGGAGGGCGCGGGGCGGCCCCGCTGCCCCGACCCCGCGGGCTCCGGACTTGGCCGGGCGGCGCCGCGGCCCCGCCACCCCCCGCCAGCCGCCCGGAAAAGTACCCGGCGAAGAAAGAAAGTCGGGGATCGCGGCGCGAGGCCCGGGCGGAAGCAGGCCCGGCCGGCGCGGGGGTTACCTGGGATCTGCCCATGGCCGGTCCGGGGGTGCCGGGGCTCATCGCCGGGTGACTCCTTTGTTGCGCGGCCGCCCAGGCCGGGCTGGCAGCGGCGTACTGGGCGCCCAGGTCCTTGCCTAAGCCCATGCCCGCGGCCGCCTGCTGGCCACCCGCCGCCGCCCCCGCCGCCGCCACCGCCGCCGCCGCCTGGGACTGGGGCTGCGACGGCGGCGGTGGCGGCGGCGGCGGCGCGCTGGGGCTGCTGTAGTCGGGGTAGCCGCCGCCGTAGCTCCGCATCATGGGGCTGGGCGATGTGAGCAGCTGGTTGAGGGTCGGCGTGGCCCCCGACGGGTGCGGGCTCTGGCCGGCGAAGCGCTGGAAGCCCCCCGCCGCCGCCGCCGCCGCTGCCGCCGCCGCCGCCGCGCCGGCGGCCGCCTTGCTGAGGCTCGCGGCCCCGCCGCCCCCGGGGCCCATCATCATGCCGCCGCCCTGCTGCCGCGGGGAGCTCAGCACCCCGTACCCCGAGGACGAGCCCCCATAGCCGCCGCCGCCGCCTCCCGCCGCCGCCGCGGCCGCCGCCGCCGCCGCCACAGCTCCGGCTCCTGCTGCCGCTGCCGCTGCTCCTCCTGCTCCTCCTGCTCCTCCTCCTCCTCCTCCACCTCCTCCGCTGCCTCCTCCTCCTCCGCCGCCGCCGCCGCCGCCCGCGCCGCCCGCGCCGGGCCGGCTGTAGCCCGGATAATGGTTGTACTGGCTGTTGGGGTACCCTTCGTGGGAGTTCTGCAGGGGGTCCATGCTGCCGGGGGCCCCGGCGGCGGCAGAGGCGGAGTGCATCATCCCCATCCCGGGGCTTTGTTGTCCGCCATGTTGATCAAAGCAAGGCCCAGCGCGGCCGCCGGGGCCGCCGCTAGCAGGGGCAGCGCTGCCATAGTAATTATTAAACTCCGAGACGGCCGCCGGGCCGCCGCCGCCGCCCCCGGGCACGGCGACCGGCGCGGGTGGCTGCTGCGCGCCCAGGCCCGGGTGCTCATAGCGGCTGCCCGCCGGCTCCCCCATCTTGGGCGGCGCGTCGTCCTCGTCGCCCGGCTTGCTCAGCAGAGGCTGGCCCTGCGGCTCGGCATGACTGCCCGCGGCGCTGTCCTTGGCGCCTCCATGTTGCGGCTGCTCCATGTCCGGGCCGGGCTGAGGCGCGCCGCCGCCGCCGCCGCCCGCGCCGCCCAGGCTGTTGTTGGCAGTGGGATGCTGCTGCTGCTGCTGCTGCGGCGGCGGCGGCGGCGGCGGCGGCTGCTGCTGCTGTGGCTGCGGCGGCTGCTGGAACTGGTTTAGCTGCTGCTGGAGTGCGTGCTGGTGGTGGTGGTGGTGGTGGTGGTGGAGGTGGTGGGCATGGTGGGCATGGTGGAGGTGGTGGGCATGGTGGTGGTGCTGCTGCTGCTGCTGGTGGGGCGGTGCAGCGGGGGCCTCGCCAACGGCTTTCAGTTTGTGGTTGGGGAGCAGCCCGGTCTCCATGGCCGAGCCGGAGCCCGCCGAGGAGGAGGAAGAGGCCGCGGCGGCGGCGGCGGTGGAGGAGAAGGAGGAGGAGGACAGCGCGGTGGCGGTGGCGGCGCTGGCACCCTCCTTGAGAGCCGCCTCGGAGCCGCCGCTCTGCGCGCGGCTGGAGCTGGCGGCGGCGGCCGCGGCGCTCGCGCTATGGGCCATGTTCAGGTCGTGACGGGGGTGCAGGGGGTGGTGGTGCACATTATTCAGGCCGCCGTCGCCGCCCCCCAGTATGGGGCCCGGAGCCGCCGCCAGCGCGCCGCGCGCGCCCGCCTGCAGGTCCCGGGCCCCGGGCGCCGGCCGCGGCCCCGAGGGCGCCCGCGCCGCCGCCGCCGCCGCCGCTGCTGCTGCCGCCCTCGCGGCCATGATCGGCGCGGCGTGGCGCGGCCCGGCGGGGCGGGGCGGGGTGGGGGGGAGACAATGTCCCCACTCGCAGCCGGCCGCCCCTCCTGCGCGCATCCACGCGGCCCGCGGGGAAGCGTGCGCCCTCCCTCCCCACCCACCCCCCGCGAGCCCCGGGCCGCCCGCCCGTCCGTCCGCCCGCCGGGGGCGCGCCTTTGCGCTCCGGGGCCCGCGCCCGCTCCGGCCCCCCGGAAAGTTTTTTTTTTTTTTTAGTTCCGCTTGCAATGAAAACTTTTCTCTGTCTGTCTCTCTCCTCTCTCTCTTTTTTTTCCCCTCTCTAACCCGGATATGGGGGTGGGGGAAATAAATGCACGACTTGCCTGAGCCTCTCGGGCCCAGCGCTGGCGTGAGGGAGCCGGGCGAGCCGGAGCAACTATTATCCGCTTCTCTCCCAGGGCTGCTGCGCACTCGCAAAACGCGGACTGGACTCGGGCCCCCAGCGCCGCCGCCTCGCCCGGCCCCGGCCCCGGCCCCGGCCCGGGGGAGCGGGCTTAGCGGGGAGGCGCAGGCTGCTGGCGCTCGCTCGCTCGCGGCCCCGAGCTGCTCTTTCCCCTCGCGCCTCCGGTCTCCTTGCCAACCCGCGTCCCCGTGTTTGTTTTCACGTCTAAAGGGAGCGCTGCGAAGGCTGAGGACGAGTCTGACGAGTAGACAAAAGAGGGAGAAGGGTCTTGTTGGGCCTCCCGAGGTGCTAAGGAGCCGCCGGGCAAGGGATACGTTTATTTAGCCGGGCCGGCCCAGCAGAAAGCACCCTCTCTCCCAGGAGTTACGTAATTTCTCACAACCTTGGCCTCTCCGCCTCGATTTCAGGCCATCGGCGTAATTCCCACAACTTCAGCCAACTGAGACGTTAGGAAACACTCAGTGAAGGCTAAGGCGCAAAGACTGCTGTGCCCGGTACACAGCAGGCGCTCAATAGTTGCTTATGATTCACTACTTCGATCCCTGAGTGGATGTTATTATATAACTTTTTTTTTTTAAGGCACCTTAAGTAGGTTCGAAAACTAGTATTCCCCACGGAGTGTTTTTCTTACAATGCATTTGGGTGTCCTCTCTTAGCTCCAGATAGCATTGAGGAGGTTTACCTATTGGTGCAGAAACAGCGAGCGCTAAGGTTTTATCTCATTCATGTCTTCATAAATCTACACGACACCTTTCATCATATTTCAGAGGTTAATGTGTGCAATTAACCCTCTTGATATGAGTTCATTTCTAAGTAATGGGGAACAAAACCAAATAGATGTATTTAATGAACATAAAGTCAATAATAATGTAAACAGTCTAATCCCAAAGCAGAAATATGCAGTAACTTCCCATTTTAAAAAGGTACCTATTGTTTTAGCAGTATAATGTTTTTGAACATTATTATTATAATCACTGAGTAAACCTCTTGGCGGGCCTCTGATGCCCAGATGTCTCCACCTATGGACTTATTTGTGTTGAGAAAAAGCATTTGAATCCAGCATTTCCCAGAGGTCACACTGGCGGAACACGTTCAGTTTGGGTACAGAGTCCTTTTTTCCAAAATCATTCTTTAGCAGCTCATAAAAACTATTTTAGTTTATGTCAATTGCAGTGGTTGTTTGCTAGACCGAGTGTAAATATTTTCCGTGGCTAAATAGACAACTCTAGAAGCCGAGTGGGGTGTAGTAATGACTAAAAGGGGAAGAGAACCAGGGCCGTTAACAGAGTATAAAAGCAGATCATGACACCATGGAAACAACTGGAAAGCAGGGTATGTATCCTTGCCTATGAAGGAGTAGCAGCCACAGAATGAATCTATGCCAAATCATCAGTTTTGCCAAAAGAATACTCCATCTTTGTTACTGTGGCTTTTGACATTTTCCCCTGGATGTTCTCTTTATATATTCGAATGCATACTAATTATAGGGTTACACCACATGAGCTGAATTTTCAAAGTTTTTCATACACAAATAGAACTAGATGTCTGTTTTGTGTATATGTCTATCGACATTCTAAAATCAATTACATATTTATGCTTGTAGACACTTACAGTCAAACTAAATATATACATATAATCATAAAAGTGCATTTTTTCCAAATGAGTAGAATATATCAAAGTCAATTCAGACAAGCCATATGTTGTGACTTATTTTCACAACCATGCCTAAAAAAAAAAAAGAAAGAAAGAAAATGAGTCATCAAGTTCAGCTCTGGCCTGTTTCTTAGAAATAGTTTCATGTCAAAATCGTGAAACTAAAATAAATAATAAATAGAAGAAAATGGTAATCAAAACTGATAATTAAGGATGTGAGTGGAATCTCGTTTAATTCCAAGTCAACTCAACGAGTGGACCCAAGAGTCTGTAAAGTAGAGGCCCCAGCACAAGGAAATCAACCTGCTGTAAGGGAGGGCACATGGCAGTTTTCCTCCCCGATGGCTGATGCCATCACACCCAGAAGCAGACAGCCCTGCAACCTGCAGGAATAGAGGAGCACAAAGCCCTCAGGACTTGGTTTTGTCCCTGTAACCACTGAGACTTCTAACGTGACTTTTAAAATGAGTCTTTGCTGAAGAGAAACTATAGAGTACTATGTTTTCAACTCCTCCAGCACACCTCCTCGGGAAAATATCACGAAAACCTCTCAAAGTTTCACGTAAAAACCCAGCGCTTAATAAAGAAAATGATATTTGTGGGGGTCTGGCCTAAAATGACGAAACAAGGTCACCTTTCACAGAAGTGCAGCTTCAACCCTAGCTTATTTCCTCTGCCTGGTGGGATAAAGCAATAGGAATCGCTGGCTGCATTTGGCTTTTTCTTAATGAGTTTCTTAATTTTTACACCTCTTGTGCCTAAGTGTCAAACCATAATGACAGTCATGTTTTGTCACCATGAGGAAGCTTTGGAGGTGGAAATCTGCTGGTGGCCTTGGCCATGCGCTGGCCCCAGCTAACCCTCCCACCCACAGGGTTATCCCCAGCCCTTTCCTGTGTAGCCACAAGATTACCCATTATTTCCTTAAACATGCCTTTCTAGTTACAAAGGGTTTTTTTTTTTTTCCTCCCTGACTATATGGAAATATTAATATTCAAATACTGCTCCTTTTGAATAAGTTTTAGGGCACCAAATAAAAGGCTCTTCAACTTGCCCACTGAAAGAGAATCGAGCCAGATGGTAGTTTCAGGATTCCACAGTTCTTTTCGCCTCTCCAAGGCCCATGCACTGTTTGCACTGAGATTAGGCCCTTTATACTGATCTCCTTATTTACTCGGTGACTAAAGCTATCACGACTCACTGCCCATCATATTTCTCAGTATTCTTTCCGTAATTTGGAAGCAATTTGGAATAAAGCCCTGTCAAGGTTTTACAAATAAGAACTATTAAAGAATAAAGCTTTGGATACTTGCTTTCCTTTTAGATTTATGAGAGATGCGATGAATGGGACTAATGGGATTTCCCTACTGGTCTTGGTCAGGAACTTTAAAAAGCACTTAACAATTGTCCTATTCACTTCTCCGATTTAGACGTTAGCGGTGAATAACTGAGTCGGTGCAGGGTCCGGGCTCTACAGTGTTGAATTGGAAACAGTTATGCAAATTATCGCTGGCCTGTAAATTCAGAGTGCTAAACAATTAGGATTGGGGGTGGAGGGGGACAGACTGGGATAGGCAGCATTATATTTGTTGAGGAGATTAAAGTGGGCACAATAAACAGGATAGGGATAAATTACACTTGATCATTCAACACGCTTGCTAAGAGTCTACTTCCTGCCGTGTCCAAAAAGAGAGAGAGAGAAAGAAAAGTGTGTTACCTTTGCCCAGTCCTGAATAGGGATCAACTATGAACATTTGCACCAAAACTCTATCAGTGAAGAACTGAGCCTAGATTTCCTCGCTGAGGAGCTGTCCATCTTTGGCAGCCTCTATGAGACATCTAACCCTTAGTGCACACTGCTCTGCAAACACTAAGACCACCAGTCCTAGGTTGAGCTTCCAGAAGTCTATGTCAACTTTGTCTCCAAAGACCCTGGGAACACAGGGCAGCAATGAAGAAACACCTTACTGCATTTAATGCTTTGTATGCTATCAGCTATCTGTACTTGGAGCGATGTGTAATAAATATTTTTATTACAGTCTAGTGTGTCACTGTTGTATAACTCTTAGACAAATGTGTGTCCGTGGGTGGTCCTTTTGTTTTTGTGATTGTCTTCACTCACTTCACCATCATTGAAAGTTACAAGGTATTGCTGTCGCTTCTCAATATTCTCCCCTTGCTGGGAATACCAGCAAAAGCCTATAACCTCAACTGTTGGAGAGATTGAAAACAAAGGATCACAAGTTTGAAGCAAGTTCACGAAGACCCTGTCTGAAAAACAGAAAAGGGCTGCTGCTATATCTCAGTGGTAGAGTCCTCGCCTGGCATGTTCAAGGCTCTGGGTTCAATCCCTGTTACTGGAAAAAGCAGTGTGTGGATTCTGTCATTGGCTGTCACTTGGGTCCCCTCATCCATGAGCTGTTACTTCGGTTGAGACACTTTATAAATCATTCTAGTTCCTCAGAAACAAATACTTGGCTAGTAAACATATTTGATATAATGTATAATAATTACTTATACAAGGGGAAGTCATTTGGGGATCAAATCAACTCTTTTTTTTTTTTTTTTTTTCTAGAGATGTTTCTGTGACTTAATCCAAAGGCCTTCCAGGTCTTTCTCACAGTTGTGATTAATTGCTTTATGGTACATACAGACTTTGAAAATAAAGCTATTTTTCAAGTACAATAAATTCCAAATGGGCCATATGCACTCATGTGGTACATTCCTTTTCAGCTGTTGATAAACACTTGCTTTGCGCCTACTTCCATTGTGAAAATCAATGGCTACCTTTAAAGGATACATTAGTGGCAAGCTCCCGATTGTCCTGGGAAGTGCAGAAGGACTAGTTTTATCTGTCTCTTACAAAGAGTGACATAATTTCACTGAGGAATCCCCTTCTTAATGGCATACCCCTAAAAATGTACAAGCTGTTGTTAATCACAAGGAATTTTTTTCTCCACAAAACTTGAATATTTCTTTCTCATTGCAACATGTTACTCTAAGATGCAAAATTCAGTGAGCTCTTGTGGTCCTTCGAATGTCACTGTCCCCCATAATCTCAGGGAGTGGCACTGTTAGGGGGTGTGGCTTTGTTGGAGTGGGTATGGCCTTATTGGAGGAAGTGTGTCACTGTGGAGGCGGGCTTTGAGGTTTCATATGCTGAGGATATTACCCAGTGTCTCAGTCAACTTCCTGTTGCCTTCAAGATGCAGAACTCTCGGCTACCTCTCCAGCACCACATCTGCCTGCATGCCACCATGCTCCCCACAATGATGATAATGGACTGAACCTCTGGAACTAAGGGAGCAACCCCAATTAAATGTCTTCCTTATAAGAGTTGTCATGGTCATGGTGTCTCTTTGAAGCAATAAAAATTAAAAAAAAAAAAAATACAAAACCTAAGTAATACAGTTCTGTATACAGACATTTCCTGTCCTGACCACCTGCTCCAAATTACCACACAAGGGCTTATATTAATTATCAGTGCTCAGTCAATAGCTCAGGTTTATTACTAGCTAACTCTTACATTCTGAATTCCTTTTTTAGGCTCTGCCACACGGTGATACCTTTATTAGCATGGCACCTTCATCTCCTGCACCCTCTGCATCTCCCAGAGACTCCTCCCTTCCTCTCCCCATCATCCTCAGTTTGCCTTATCTGCCTATCTGTATCCTGTTCAGCTATTGGCCAATCAGTTTATTTATTAAGCCAATCACACTGACATATATTCACACAGTGTAAAGGAATATTCCACAGCATAACTCTATCTAGTATCTTCTTCGGATCAATCTTTTACATTTTTTTTCTTTAATTTTATGTGTATGAATGTTTTGTCTACATGTATGTCTGTGCACCAGATTCATGCCTGGTGCCCAGGGAGCCAAGAAGAAGGCACCGCTCTCCCTGGAACTAAACTTGTAGGTGATTGTGAGCCACCACATGAGTGCTGAGAATTGACCTGGGTCCTCTGAAGAACAAGCCAGTGTTTGTAAGCACTAAGACATCGTCTCTCCACACACAGATGAGTCTTAAGACCTCTCTCCACACACAGAGTCTTAAGACCTCTCTCCACACACAGATGAGTCTTAAGACGTCTCTCCACACATAGATGAGTCTTAAGCTGCTGGTCTATGCCAGGTAGATGAGTAGTTTTCTAAAGGATACGGGTGCTGAAAGTTTCCTCTATGTATGAACTAGCAGCCATGTCCAGCCAAACCCCACTCATTTGAACCCAGCAAACAGTACCCAGCCTCTCAGCTGTGCCAGCCCTGCAGCCACTGCTGAAAGCAATACAGAGAAATAATAACTGTACCAAATGTACCTGCTAAACATTAGGCAGATGCTCACAAAAATAAACGTAATTGCCAGGTGATGACAGCTGAAGGAAAGATCCAAGGCTCTCGGGGAGCATTGGTATGGTCACGAGGGGAATCTGGGCTGTGAGACTGTCCCTCACCCCCAGCCCGTCCCCAGGCTTGGGCTGATCATTTAAAAACAAGGTGGAATCAAAGTAGCCAGTTGCGTCCCAGTGCGGCTGCCATACTTGGTCCGGAAGCCTAATTAAATCAGGGTTGCTATCCTAACATCAGTGAGCGGGAACTAGGGTCTTTTAGCAACAACAGACTTTGGTTAGGGCCGGGAAGGCAGCACATCAGACATAGAGCGATGCGAAGGAGATTAGGGATCCGGTCCCAGGAGTCCAGGCTCAGGCTTGCCAGACCTTTCATGATCAGCTGAAGCTTCCAGGGTCTTAGGGTTGTGAGAAATAATCAAAGAAGATGGTTAAAATCTATTCATTTTGCCGGGCATGATGTCAATTTGACACAAACCAAATTTGTGGGAGAGGGGACTTCAGTTGAAAACGCTCCCATCAGGTTGGCCTATGAGCAAGTCCGTGGGATAGTTTCTTGGTTCATGATTGATGTGGGTGGGCACCAGGCCATCACAAGCACTGGCATGTCTGGGCCGGTGGTCCTGGATTGCATAAAAACGGAGAAGTCGAGCAAGCCAGTAAGCAGTGGCTCTCCACAGCTTTGCTTTGGTTCCTGACGCCACATTTCTGTCTTGAGTTCTTGTCTTCCCTTCATGATGGGCTACAACCCCAAACAGAAACACACCCTCTGCTCCCCCAGTCTGCTTTTGCTCACGGTGCTCTATCGTAGTATATAAAAGCAAAGCAGGACGCAAGGAGCTGACTGCGCCAAGTCTGGTGGTGCATGCCTTTAATTCTGCAGGAAGCAGAGAGCCAGGAGGCGCTCCGTGAGGTCGAGGTCTACGTGGAGGGTTCCAGGCCAACCAGGGCTATGTAGTGAGGGACCCTGTCTCAAACAACAACAACAATAATAGTTTTATTTTTAATGTTTGCATGTGTAGTGAGATTTATTCCTGTCCGCACCTGTGGCATAGACCACGCCCATCTTTACCATATTCTATGTATGTATACTTTCACTTATGTTCAAGACATTTTTGTATATTGACACAATTTGGGATATCTTTATCATCTGCACTTTATAGTTCTACCTCTGGTCTAGACATTTCTACTCCACCTCTGCTTTAGGGATTTACATGCATATATACATGTACATAGTTATATTGCTTAGGAATTTGCCCCTGCTTTACTCGGGGAAATTTCAATCAGTGTTATAGCTGGGTTCCTGAGTATTACAGATTATCTTCACCCATGTTTCCTATACCTATGAGATTAGTCAGAAATAGGTGCTTAATCTTCAAAGACTTCATAGACCTGCAGATCATGGCATTTAAATGTTTTAATATTAGTACTCTGTTGACATGAGACACTGTTGCTCCTGACAGCACCGTGCACTTTCCTGAAAAATGTTGGACACTGCTGTCACTCCTTCTGGAGTCCATCTTTGCTTCAGCTATGGCCTCTTGGGCAAAGAACTGCCCCACCTCGACCACTGATTTGGACATGCGGTCCTATGTGCTTGCGGAGACAAACATAGAAGACTGCTGAACACTGCCAAGTCAGGGTAAGACAGCCGTTCTACCTCCCTGCTTTTGTTGTGGTCTATCAGGTACTCTAGGCCTTAGCCAAAACTGGCTGTACCAACGTTGCTGTGAGACCTAGGGTGACTGTCCAGGTAGCTTGCTGTTTCTGTCCTTGCTGCACCTCTTGGAAGTTGCCCATCCGCACTTCCTGCCTACCCTGGTATTGTTATTTTCCTTCTCAGGTCTTTGATGAGGTTGAAGATTAAATTATCACAACTATTATTCTCTCTTTCTAGTTAGATATATTAGGTACTAGACTTAAGTTTTCCAGCTTAGGACAACTCTATTGACTTTACCCTAGGACTAGATAGTTAGGTCTTAAGTTTGTATGTTCTCGATTTTCCTTTTCTTAGAGCACACTTGTTATTCACTGTTTTGTATGTAGTTTGTGTATCTAGCCCAAATCTTTTCTTTAGACTAAAAGGGGAATTGCAGTGAGATATTCACTTTGTCCGCACCTGTGGCATAGACCACACCCATTGGCGGTGGAGAAAGGGCCGGACGTGACCTGGGGGAACTAAGGCTGAGGAGGGGGCTCTGAGAGCTCTCTTGCTTGCAGCACAGGGACAGGGGTACATCCGGAGGCATCCTTGGGACCAGGAACAAGCTGGTGTTCATCTGTCTTTGATGTAAGTTATTTCTCCCTAAATAAACATCTATTCAGTCTATTTGTTTCTCCTGATCCTTATTAAACATCAATATGCATGTCTAAAACTATAGGTGACTATAAACAAAAGTCAGTGTGATACAAGTGTACTGTCCACATGCAATAAATCCTAAGATGTGTTCTTTTTAAATAAATCCTGGCTGAACAGGACAGAGTTCACAAGAATGGGGTACCTTTCTCTTTTCACAGAGCACCTCCTTTGATAACGATGACCTCCTGGTAAGATGATGAGGATTCATCTTTGAAGAATTTAGAGACAAGTTCAACAAAGAGGAAAGAGGGTAGGGGTCTCACTTCTGGCTTTTTCCTCCTCTCTCTTCCTAGCCAAGTTAGCAAATTCAGAATTGCAGAGACTACCAATCAGCTCACCGTCACCCTGCCCTGCCTCCTATCCAGTGTCCTCTACCCACTTGCCATAGCTCTGATAACCAACTCTGTTCACATGCTCTCAACTTACTGACACTCAGAAGTCTGGGGAGTCGCCGCAATACCTCATACCCATGCAGTGGGAATGTTTTGTGGTCTGGGGGCCTTCTCTTGAGTAGAGATCTGTAAGGTTGTGATAGTGCAGTCAACTTGGCATCGCTAGAACACATGACTGAGATGACGAACTTAGAGAAAGGTTCCTTAGGACTCACAGCATGGAGGAGCCGTCTATCATCAGGTGGCTACGTTGATCTTGGGCTGTGGCAAGATCTTGGGCCATCATGATGAGAGGTTTTGGTCAACAGAGCTGCTCACCTCCTGGCCAGAGAAAAAGGCAAGAAGTCACGGGCCAGGGAGAAGAGCCTGGAGTTCCATTATCCCCTTCAAGGCGATGGCCCCAGTGACCTATAGACCTCATTAGGCCCTGTATTTTGTAGCTCCTATCGCCTTTCAAAAGTACCAAGCTTAGGGGGGGCATCAAGATCCAAATCCAAAGCACAGATGACCCATCAAAATAAACTATGTGTTGGTTGACAGATGAAGTACTTATTCCTGGTCTCTCACCAGAGAAATGGAGACAGAAAGATATCTGAAACTCACTGGAGTCAGCTTAAGCTAGTTAGTGAATTCTAGGTCAAAAACAAGATGGCCAAACCCTGAGGAACAACATCCAAGCTGTCATACACACACACACACACACACACACACACACACACACAGAGAGAGAGAGAGAGAGAGAGAGAGAAATCCATATCAACATGTACTTGCCCAAAATGAGGGAGCAATAAAATAAAGGTAGGATTCTTAAGTTTTTCTTTACTTAGTATACACAAAAGATTTTTCACAAGAAGCAGGGTACGAGAGTAGATGCTGACTGTGGTCAGAGGCCGCCATCTGCAGAAACTAACCCTATCTAATCTCCCAGCTCCAGCCCCAGGTAGACTGTTCATTATCCTTGGTAGCAATGGACCATCGGGGCCACAGACTGCCAACCACAGCCAGTGCCACACGGTGTTTTGTATACTGTTAGCACTCAGGCTCCTCACATAAGACCCTGTCTGCATGTGTCTGGCATGACACGTGTTTATAAACAGTCTAACGGTTGCAGCCGATTCCATGAGGCTGACCCCAAGGGAAGCAACGCAAATTATTCACCCCTCTCTGAAGCACAGTAAAACTCCTGTGGTCTTTTGAAACCAGACCAACAACACATGTAGAAAAACCCATGGACTATTTTAAGTGAACTTATTTTTTTTTTTTAAATCTCATTAACTTCTTGCCATATGCTGTTTATTTTGTATACC
The DNA here is from genome assembly GCF_943737965.1 of Phodopus roborovskii. Taxonomy (NCBI): domain Eukaryota; kingdom Metazoa; phylum Chordata; class Mammalia; order Rodentia; family Cricetidae; genus Phodopus; species Phodopus roborovskii. The sequence continues at coordinate 7,856,416 of NW_026126611.1, forward strand.
CGGAATAGGCTGAAAGTGAAATTAGACCAAGCCACTGGGTTTCATCCCAGGGACATCTTTATGAGAATGACATACACAAACTCTATACAATTCCCTGAAAAATAAAAATTATCTTTTTCACCAAAAGGACTTTTAAGAGTGATGTATGGAAAATAGTATTTTTCAAGCAAGCCAGGGAGCAAGCAGGAAATGTCTTCCCACTCCATGCAGATCACGCTAACCTTCAGGCCTTTCAAGATCTGAGGTCAGAACTCAGTTCATATCCCCTGCTCTGCGTGTACAGGGTGCAGGCTTGGGCAGTTTTCCTGACCTTGCAGAATTTGAGTACGACGGTGTATATAAAACAGGACCCACTGAACTGGGAACATGTCTTGCAGACACGAAACCCTAGAGTGATCCTCAGCACTGAACAAACCCAGAGGTGGTTCAGGGCTAAAATCTCAGCAGGAAGTAGATACAGAAGCTCAAGGTCATCCTCGGCTATATAGGATGGGCTCCATTAGACTTCTGTCTCAACGAGACAGAAGGCAGCAGGAAGAAAGGACGGCTCAATGTTACCTGGTTCATATGATGAACTGAAGGCTATATCAATCATTTAGCATAGTGCTTGGAGTTAAATAGAGAATTAATTTCCAAACGTGCTTTCTGGTGTATAACTTCAGGAAACCAGATGTACTCTTATCGACCCCAAACGTTTTTCTTGTAACGTGATTGGAATTTCTACAGTAAAGACATGTGAATTTATCCCTTTCTCCAAAATAAAAATTTTGCTTTCAGCATCACCAGGAACTTCTCTCGGATAAGTAACTCACTATGAATCTATTTCGTAGGGCTGGGGATGGTACCCAGCAAGTGTGATGCTGTGGCTTCAATTCCTGGTTTAAAAAAATTAATTAAAAGTCTTGCATAGAAGAAAGAAGGCCGGTTGATAAGAGAAACAAAAAAGACAAACCAATACAGCAAAAAAAAAAAAAAAAAAAAGAAAAAAAGAAAAAAGAAAAAAAAAAAAGAAAAATTCATATTTCATTCCATCCAAACAATTTGGTCTTGAGGCTTCTGGTCCCATTTGTTAATGTAGTTGTCATTGCTGGCCATGTTTTAGGGAAGAGAGGCACTGAGATAATATGGGGCCCAAGAGAATTCCCAGATTCCCATGTTACATGGGTCAGTGGGTGATGTGGGATTCCATGACTTCTCCGTAGACCAACACCAGCACCAAGGCCAAAGTGTTAGGGGACACAGCTGCTGGCTTTTGACCTCTGGAGCTCATTCTGTGTTGGCGGAAGGCTGCGGGCAGCCATGGTTCCGTCGGCCGCTGTAGCACAAATAAAAACCCAGACACAGATATTGGGGTTCAAGCTGAAGATGAGAAAAGCCAGCAGAGCGTTCCCAAGGCTAAGACCAAAAGGATCAATCCTGTCCTCGGCGTAACTGAATACACTGCACTCCTATCTCCATCTGCCTTAGATTGCTCTCCAGTGCTGCGATTAAAGGCGTGCACCACCGCTGCCCAGCTTCTATGGCTAACTAGTGTGGCTGCTGGGATTATAGGTGTGTGCCACCACTGCCCGGCCTCTGTGACTGACCTGTGTGGCTAGCTTTGCACTCTGATCTTCAGTCAAGCTTTATTTGTTAGACCATAACCAAAATATCACCACGGGCTGTAATTACAAGAATGAAAAGGATTGCCGCCTTCAACGGAAATAAAAGTTTTTCCTCACCCAAGTGGTGACCCGGGGAAAGAAGGGAGGGAAGAGAGGGACAGAGGCATCCTCCGATATATTTGTCATGAAGTTAATCTAGACTACTGGTTCACTACTCTGAGATAATTCATGCGAGTCAGAAATTTTAGGTTCAGGGTAAAATGAATTCTTACAAAAATTAAGAAGACTCTTTAGCCTGTTTAAATACTATACCCCCCTCAGTCCCCCTCCACACACACTTTCTGTGAACAAATTCCTTGGATAACTTTTCTACTTTTTCATATTTTATCTCAAAATCCTGCCACACTCTGAATCCTCACTTCCTCTGGCTGGCAAAAGATTCCCATTTGTGGATTCCAATGACATGTGCACACACACACACACACACACACACACACACACACACACATTCTTTCACCTTCCTCCCTGACTCTTCCTCTGCTCAATCTCTGGGAAATATACTTGGACTCCTAAGATGGTAGCCTTCTATAACCATACCCCAACCCCTGCTTAATAAAAACAGTAAGGGGAGGTCTGTGTAAGGTGGCAGAACCCTTCCAAGTGTCACTCAAATGTGTATGAAGAGGCCAAAGTATAATTGGTGAAAGGGACTGTAAAGGACCTTTGATAACCTTTGACCCGAGAGCAATGTCCCCATCCACCAGGAAGAGGTGAGTGGACCGGTTGGGTCTCTGGTGACTCTCTGTCCTGCCAACTCCCCCAAGATCACCGTTAGCTAAACTTTCTTGAGCATTTTCCCTCTCTCCAACAACAACTTCACTTCCCGTTGCCCCACAACCAAGAAGCAGCCCCCTTTCCAGCTGTTGTGTTTTAGTTTTTGTTTGGTTTTTAGTCTCTCCATCCTTTTGTTAACCTTCTTTGGGATGTGTTCCCTTTGATTTCTTGCTTGACTTTCAGCTGAGGGTCAGATAATATTTTATGTAACATTGTTTACTCTTTGAGACTTTCATACACACATGGTTTTCTATCATATTCTCCCTGACTCCCTGTCCCAACTCCTTGTTTACCCCACCAAGATCCCTCTCAGCCTAATTTCCTGTTTCATTAATAACCCATTAGTGCTACCCATACATACATGACTATAGAACCATTCACCAGAGCATCACCAACCCACCAGAGGCCATATCCCTAAAAACAAAATAAAGACCAACTGGAGCATAGCAGCTATCAGCAGATTCTTAGCCAGAGGTAGGGACGTGCATGACCTCCATCATTGATGCTGGAAGGCTGCATGGCCTGATCTCCTACAGGCAACTACAGCTACTTTGAGTTCCTGCAGCCAACTAGAAGACACAATTTTTTTTTTTTTTTTTTGCTCCAGTCCTCTCCAACCCCTGGCTCATACAATCCTTCCCATCCCATTCCCATTGTTCCCTGAACTTGTCTGGAGAGGGTGCGATACAGATGTTCTGCTATGGCTGAACTCCACCAATACTTACTCTCTGTACTTGGACCAGCTGTGAATCTCTGCTTTAACAACCACCCACCGACACAGAGATGCTTCTCTAGTGAGGATTGTAAGCTATGCTCATCTATGGGTATAGATATACATACTTATAAGACAGTTGGAGTCTGGGAATGTCTGCCATGTACTCGTAAGGAGTGGCACCGTTAGAAAATGTGGCCTTGTTGAAGTAGGTGCTTGGGTGGGCTTTGAGGTTTCCTACGCTCAAGCTATGCCTACTTCAGATTGCTTCCTGTTGCCTGCAGATCACGATGTATTAATCTCAGCTCCTTCTCCAACACCATCTCTGCTTGTATGCCGCCATGTCCAGCCATGAGGATAATGGACTAAACCTCTGAAACCAATTTTGAAGTTTGAAGGTTTTCCTTTATGAGAGTTTCTGTGGTCGTGGTGTCTCTTCACAGAATTTGGTGCCAGGCACTGGAGCATTGCTGTGGTAGGTCTGATAATGCTTTTGTTTGAAGGAATATGGACTTTGGGACTGTGGATTAGAACAGCGGTTGACTGCTTTAAGTGCTGCTTAAGGGGCCACACTGGTAGGAGCATGGAGGACAGTGGCACTGAGCGTGATTTGATGAACTGCGGGGGCCTTGCTCAAGAGGTTTCAGGGGCGAAGAATATTAATATGTGGCCTAGAGAGTTGTTCTTGTGATATTTTGGAAAAGCATGTGGCTGCTTTTTGCCCTTGTCTGATGTGTCTTATTGAGGCCAAAGTTTTGGATTAATTCCACTGGCAGAGGAAATCTCAAAAGAGCCTAGTGTAGACTCTATTGTGTGATTACTAGTGTTCATGATAATAAGGATTTACCATGAAAGGATCAAACTGAGCAAGGAAAATACGAAATGTACAATTTGAGGAGGAAAAAGGGGGCCCCGGAAGTGGAATGAAACTAAACCCAGTGTTCAAGGAGATAAATTAAGACAAGGAATAAAGGGCGAGGTGACCTCAAGGCAAGATCCCACCTGTCTAAGTTTACAACTTGTGACAAGAAATTAAAGGGAAGTTTAGAGCCAGGTGTGGTGGCACACACCTTTAATCCCAGCACTCAGGAGGCAGAGGCTGATGGATCTCTGTGTTCGAGTCCAGCCTCATCTACAGAGTCCAGCCTCATCTACAGAGCCAGGACAGCCAAACTGAGGTAGTGAAGGACATCATGGAAAACGGAAAGCTGGCGGAAATGTAACTGAACTAGGGGACCATGGTCCAGCCCCAGCAAGCAGCAGAACTTGGCAGCGTCAGCCACATGGTTTTGGTTTTAGAGTCAAGGACAGAAGAAAGGGGCTATGGAAACTTGAGCTATGACTAACGAAAGATGCTGAGGCCAGGCATGTATCAGGGGCGTCCCTGAATGGAGGCCCCGAGAGGCCATTGTGTGAAGGTGAAGCCTGGATTGCCTTGGAGTCCCCAAGATGTTAGAGATGCCAGGGTCGTAGAATACCTGCTGAGGAGAGCTGCTAACAGGGAATGGAACCAGCCCGAGAGAGAAGTGTATTGTAGCCAACAAGGAGAAAATTCCTTAGCCAGATTTACTGTATCACAGGTGATTTTCACACTAATGTGGAGCCTTACCTCCAGCAACAAAGCAATCGTTTACACCCACAACATTCATACTACTGTTGCAACTATGGATATATTTTGCTAAACTCGTCATTATTGTAGCTCTCAAGGTTCACAGCTGCCTAAGGTTGTTGAAGACAATCAGCCTGCACAGCACCTTTTAGAACTCTGAAAACCGACCAGCGTGGAGAGAGCTTCAAGCTCAGTACAACTTGGTTTCTCCAAGTTCTGGAGCCGAAGTGCATGATTTCTTCAGCAATAAGGTCTTTCCATCCAGTTCTGGTGGGCAACAAAAGCAATGGTAATAGTCTGTATTGTTTTGGATGTCTCTTGGACCCTTCCTCCAATCAGGCACTCACGGTAAAGGCATGCCATACCGGTGCTGGGGATTTTTGTTTTATAACCTGTGGCTTCTGGAAGGAGCATTATTCTATGGTTTCATAGACATTCCTATGGAATAAAGTCATTAATGTTAATCCCCCCTTTTTTAAAAGATGCAGAGGAAGCAGGGTGTGTACAAGGTGAGGTAACAAGTCATGATCCATGTAGCAGCAGATAAGTTAATGGAAATGGTCAACTCCAGTTATGAGGGCTAATTAGAAACGTGTCTAAGCTATCAACCACGCAACTTAATGAATAGTAAGTCTCTGTGTGTTTATTTGGGAGCTGCCTGGTGGGACAGAATACCCCGCCAACATCTGTCATCTTTACTTCCTTCCATGCATTTCCTTCCCAGGTTCATGGCTTTGGGTTTGGCTTTGTGTTCCATTAAGTTTACCATGACTATCCTTGTGACCATTGGATTGGGGCTACCCATTTGACCCTGGTGAAGTCACTAGTGGGCACATAAGCGAAGGAAAGGGCTCCCGCTCTCCCTGAGTCTATCAGTGGCAAACAGTTCCGCAGTGATGGGTGAGGTCCCCTGAGCCCTTCCTCTACCCAAGCCTGGCTACAAGTTTTTCGTGACTACAACATCTACATCACTTATGGAAGATGGCGTTTTGTAACCATCCTCCCTGTCTTCTACTCTTACATTCTCTATGCCCCCTCTTTTAAAATGGTCTCTGTGCCTCAGAAGGGATGATATAAATGTTTTGTGTTGGACTGAGTTTTCAGCTGTCACTTGTGCAGCCATGAATCTCTGCATTTACCACAGTACTCATAGGCACTAGCCTCCTTGAAAGGCTGGGAGTATATAGACAGTCTCTCTTTAATGCTTTGAGGAAAATGAAGATGGGATTTTCTTTTTCTCTCTCTCTTTGACGATTCTACACTAAAGTCAACTTTGTGGCAGCACAGACCTAAAAGCTAGGAGGCTGGGACAACAAGATCAGGTGTTCAATGTTATCCTTGACTCTGTAGCTAGTTAGAGGCCAGCCTGGGACACTTGAGACATGTATCAAAACAAACAAACCAAGCATCACAGTGACATTGGCTGTGTATTCAGAAGTAGGAGCCCTATAGTGACCTTGATTCCCCGCCCCCCCCCCCCAAGGCAGAATAGTTACTGTTCTGGTCTACAGGAGACTTATATCGTCATTGTCCTAATAGGAAAATCGGGAACATCTATTATTAAATTTTAAAAAGTGCTTTATGCCTTCTCTGGTGACTGAAAGTCATCTTTTAACGATCCAACAAATGATGTGTCCTTCTCAGTCAATGCCCAATAACAATGAAGTTCATTGAAAATAACCAGGGCTCTGCCTTCAAGGTCTCAGCCCACTCTTGTTTGCCTAATTTGCCTTACAAACTCTTTTCTATGGCATGCTAGATGCCTTGGGTATCACAACACAAGAGGGTTCTGCATGAGACCATGGGCAGGCAGGAAGATGCTTGGTGGAAGCCAGGAGGTCAGATCACTGTGGTGAGGATGTGGCTGCTGCAGGGTGTTCCAGAGCCAGAATGGCGCAAGAGGAGAGAGTTTTCAGGCTCCAAAACATCCAGGGGGCAGTGTTACCGTCCACATCACTCTTATCTATACCAGCTGGGTTCATCAGCTTGCTACAGGTGTGGGTCCATAGCTGAGTAGATATAACTACACACAGTACGACATTTCGCATCTTTTAAAAGAAATACGGGAGGGAGGATTGCTTCAAGTGATAAAAACATTGCCAGGTGGGGCTTCAGGTTGACAACCTTCCCACCATGGCTAGCAACCATTCAGAGTTTTACACGCTCTACTGGGGAAGCTGTAGGAGTAGGCATCCCAACTATAGCTAGCTGGATGGAGACCTAGATCTGAAGATACTGAAGGCATTTGGTAAAGGGTAACAAAATAAATTCATCCTTTAACCCAGCAGCCACTCAGCTCCCAAGCAATTGTCCTACTATCCCTCATTGGCAAACCTGATAGCCACTTCACTCTGGAAACCTGGTTCCTACTATCCCTGTAAAAGTGCAAAATGACGTGTGCCCGAGGTCATGGCTTTGTGTGTGTGTGTGTGTGTGTGTGTGTGTGTGTGTGTGTGTGTGTGCTTGGCACACTTGTGCTTTGGGGTGGTTTCCTCTGTGTAACAGTCCTTGTTGACCTGGAACTTGCTCTACACACCAGGCTGGTCTCAGACTCTCAGAGATCTGCCTGCCTCTGCCTCCTTAAAGGCTTAAAGGCATGCGCCATTACTTCGAAGTCAGTATAGACAGTTTACCACAAGATATATGTCAAGTTTTAAAGTTGAGCCTGTAATCCCAACCCTTGGGAGGCTAAGGTAGGACAGTCATGAGGTCAAGGTCAGCCTGGGTTGCTGAGTGACCCCGCCTCTCAAAACAAAAACTTCCAGTGCTTGTAGTATGCTATCTTCTGTATAAGAAGCAGAAGTAAAAAACAAAACAAAACAAACAAAAAACAAAAAAAATATACACTTATTTATTTATGTTTGTAAAACATGAATAAGCGACTACAGGGGGTGACGAGGTTATGGAATGGAATGAGGGAATTTATGGGAGCAATACAATTCCTCGCAGAAGAACCTGTGCGTTTCTCTCTCCTCCATATCCACCCTCCCTTCCCTTCTGCCCCTTCCCCTCCCCTTCCTCCCTTCCTTCTATTTGCCTTCCCCTCTCCTTCCTCAATTCTTTCCTGTGTTTACTTTTCCTAAGGCTAAGAATCCAGCCCAGGGCCTCAGGCATGCTAGACAAGCTCCCTGCCACTGAGCTATTCAGCCTAGTTTAGATTTTTTTTTTTTTTTTTTTTTTTTGCCTTGCAGTTTTTAAACTACAGTGTAGGGGGATGTGGGGGGGGGGAATCATGAGATCATGTGGGTGGAGGTCAGAGAAAGCAACTTGTGAGAATCCATTCTCTCCTTCCACCATGAGGGAGGGACCTAGCGCTCACACTCAGCTCGCCAGGCTTGCTAGCAGCTGCTTCCACCCACTGCCCCACCCTACTGGACCAGTTTTGATTTTTTTCATTTGTGAAAATACCATGCATATTCAAAGTCAATTACAACAGACACTTCGGAACACATACACACTTTCTCCTTTGCTGAAATTCTCTCCAGTCCAGCTAGCTATGCTCGGAGCTTGGTAGCAGAGACGTGTCCATGGCACCCGGGTTTGCTAACCCTGCCCGTGAGTCCCAGCCATTGAACCTCCTTTGCTTCTCCACTGGGCCATCTTACCTGCACACTTCTGTCGGGAATGGCACCTGTCCCTCACTATTGGTCCACTGCTGGAACCTCGTTACCGGCTGACTGCTGAAATCACTGCCGCCTGCCAGCCTGGGCTGCCAAGTGTCGGCTTCTCCTTTTTGAACACTACCTGGCTCGCAGCACTTAGGCAGAGCGCTCTTCAGCAACTGTGTAACCGCGGTGGCTCACTGAGGGCCTGCTGTGTTGGGGGAGCCTTGCAGGGTCTCTGCCTTCACCCCTGTCCACTTCTTCCTGAGGCTCCTACGAGGTGGATGACACCGTTCTTTTCTTTAGATAGGACAAGGTGGTGCAGGAATGCAGGAAAGGGGAACCAGAGCCTGGACCGCAGAGGTCTCACTCTGAGCTGGAGGAGTCCCAGGCATTCAGAGTCCAAGGACATCCTGAGGTGAAGGGCCATGTATGCCAGGCCTGGATTGCTGCTTCTCTCCCTACAGTTCCTGGGCTGAATTTGGTTCTGGTGTTTTCCTCAACTCAATAGGCGGGTTAGACTCTGCGGGTACACATGGCTAGGCTGTTATCCCATGGTTAACCCTTTCCTGCACCACCACGCCATAACCTACCGGCCTCTTCCTTGATACCTCTTAGCTAAGGACTAATTAAATTGGGATGGGAAAGGTAGGGGGTGGGGAGGATGAACCCAAACATACGCTGCTTAAGGCCTTACCACGACCGATCGTTCTCTTTCAACTTAACTTTACTCTTTCTCCTTTTATCACAGCACCCGGAAAACATACTGAAGCCACATTCCACTTCAAGGATATCTGAATATTAAGTAGGACACACAAGGGTTGAGGGGCAGAAAGGGAGATGGACATCCCCCGCCCATTTGAAAGCAACAAAACAGCTTATATTTTTATTATAGGAGCATTCCTGACTGATACAATTTGCCATTCCATTTATTGGGTTTGTCTATAAAAGCTAAAAAATGTTAAAGATATCGAGACATCATGGGATTAACCTGAGCTCGTTTCCTTCATTTCCTCCGAGGTGGTAATGCTTTACTTCGGGGTGTTCAACGTCAAATCTGGATCCTGTTTGGGACTTTGTGAGGCCCTTTCCCCATGCTTAAATATAAGAAGAAGGGCACAGTCACTTCTGAGCTAAGTGAGAACAAGATACTCTAATCCAGTTTCATTACAATTGCTTTTCAAAGTTGAAGTTAATTTGTGTTTTCAAATAACAAATACTACGTATTCATTGTATGAAGCCTGAATGTTTTAAAGAAAAGCCAATAGGAAACCAAGAGCATCTATCATCACCCACACTGGGGGGTATTCTTTTAAAGAGGAGTTTAATCAGGACCTCTTTCTCTCTGCAATTTCTGGTTCCAATAGAAAGATGGGCTGATGCGGAAATCCTCTTCAATAGGCACATTAGTATTTTGAATAAGTTATAGAAAATGAAATTTTTAAAAATGATATATTTATTTTTATTTGAGGTTCCTTGATTGGTGTTTTGCTCACATGTATGTCTGTGTGAGGGTCTTGGATCCCCATGGAACTTGAGTTAAAGACAGACGTAAGCTGTCATGTGGGTACTGGGAATTGAACCCAGGTCTTCTAGAAGAGCAGCTCTTAGCTGCTGAACCCCTACAAAATTACTGGGGCTAGAGAGATGACTCAGCTGGGAAAAGTACTTAGCCCATGAGTCTGAGGACCTGAGTTCAGATCCCTAGTGTCCATATCAAGTGAGGTGAACAGAACAAGGCAGTACAATGTTTCTGATCCCAGAGCTGGAGTTGACTGACCTGCTGATTTGGTGAGCTCCAGGTTCAGTGAGAGACCCTGTCTCAAAGAATAAGATGGAGAATGATAGAGGAAGACACTTGGGCCACACATTCTGCTGCCAACTACGTAAGGACTTGAAAACAGCTTCAGTTCTTCTGTCTGCTTGCCCTCGCCCTGGCTGGCGAGTTTTTTTCCTTCCTTCTGGCAGTCAAGTCTATTTCTTTGGCATTCTGGTACATACTGAAGACCGGATGAGACATCTAGCCTCATGGACAGTAACCTACTGGATTCTCAAACCTTTCATTTATAGACAGCTGTTGTTGGATTAGCTGGATCATAGCCCACCAGCTATTCTAATCTGTATGGTTTTATTTGTATGGCTAATCTGTATGGTTTGTTCTTCTAGGGAACCTTAACTAATGCACTGAGTTACACACTGTGTTCAAGGCCAATAAGAGAAGCTTGCTGAGACCTTGTGTCAAAATAGTAAGTAAAAATAACATTGGAGATATAGCTTGTAGGAAACCACTTGCCCAGAACATACTCTGCATTCCATCTCCAACCACAAACCAAACAAAGCAGTTGCCAAGGTATTGGTATCCTGCACATATAAAGAGTTCTTACATATCAAGAAGAAGAAGACAGATTAATCGTTCAAAAAAGAGGAAGAGTTTTTGAAACATAGATGGCCAGTCGATGTACAAAACCCCACTCAACTGAATTCAGATTCCAGAAAATACAAGTTAATGCCACGATAGACTCAAAGAACTGGCAAAAACTTGGTGCAGAGATGGGCAGGCAGAGGAGAGCCATTCCTCATTTTCAGCTGATAGGCCTGTAAATCAGCTCAATCTTTTTTGGAGAACAATTTTGCTTCATGAAAATGCCAGAGCTCCATGACCTAGCAATTTCACTCTGCTGTTGAAACGCTAAAGAAAACAGCCTGTTCCAAAAGGCACTTAACAAAAATGCCCAGAGCAGCACTGTGGCTGCTAGGAAAGAACTAGAAGCAGATCAATGCCCATCGACAGAACAATAAAAGATAGGTGGTGGAATACTATATAGTGAAGAGTATGAATAAATTATAGCTATGCCCAGCCACGTAAAGGAAACTGGGGATTGTCATCCGAGTCGAAGATGCAAAGGGAAAAACGCTCCCAGCTTCTGTCTGATGATACGCCGTTTAAAAACATATATAGTAACGTGGCTTTGGGAGGTCACAGAGGAGTCAAAGTTCCCATTACCATCGGGTTTAGGATGAGGTGAGGATGGAATGAGGTGGTGAAACACATCGATGCACACGTTCTTGGGGGCAGTATTAATATGCTCCCCCCCTGCCCAGACAGACTCTTATGTAGCCCAATCTTATTCTTTCTTGGAGAACAATTTTGCTTTGTGAGAGTCTGGCCTCAAATTTGCTATGTAGTTAATGATGGTTTTAGCCCTGACTAACCCAGAATGCACTATGTAGCCTCAAATTCAAAGATCTGCCTGCCTCTGCCTCCCTTGACCTTGAACTCCACCTCCACCTCCCAAGTGCTGGGTTTACAGATGTGCCTCACCTCATCTGGCTCTCCGTTATTCTTTGTATTAATTTGGGGGGCCAGGGAGATGATTCAGTTGGTAAAGCGGTACTGGAAAACACGAGGGTTTGAGATAGATCCCCAAGACCACGTGACAAGGTTGAGTATGAGTTTGTCATACCAGCCTGGGCGAGGGGAAGGTAGGAGGCAGGCAGATTCCTTAGCTCACAGGCCAGCCAGCCTCTTTGCCGTCAAGATACTTTCCCTCAAAACCCAAAGGAAAACAGACAAGAAAGACCTGGGATAGCTTGGTGGGTTAAGTGCTTCATCCGGAAGTGTGAACGCCTCTTTCAGTGCAAGGTACCCACATCAGGGTGCAGGTGCTGAGCTCCTGGGATCCAGTGCTGAGAGGCAGATCTGGTCACTGGGGATCCAGCCTTAAAAAACAAACACATTTAACAAACAAACTTTGTAAAACAAAAACAAAAAGTGGGTATAGTTTTGCAAGTACTAACGGGGTTCACTTTTTTTTTTTTTTGGTTTCCTGAGACAGTGTTTCTCTGAAACTTTGATATCTGTGTTGGAACTCACTCTGTACACCAGGCTGGTCTGGAACTCACAGAGATCTGCATCTTTGTCTCCCAAGTTCTGGGATTAAGGGCGTGTGCCACCAAACGAAGCCAACTCTTTTGTTTTTTTTTTTTTTAATTTAGTTATTGTGTATACAGTGTTCTAGAGGGTACCAGATCTTATTATAGATGGTTATGAGCCTCTGTGTGGTTGCTGGGAATTGAACTCAGGACCTCTGGAAGAGCAGCCAGTGCTCTTAACCTCTGAACCATTTCTGCAGCCCAACCAAGCCAACTCTTGACTCTCTTTAACAAAATAGTCCCAACATACTCATAGACAATAGGGCATAAAGTTTAGATTTATTTAGCATAAAGCTAGGAATTACAGCAAATACTAATTCAACTACCATGAAAAGTTATAACATCTCACAAAACTCAAGATATAGCATGACCTTTTTGTTCATTTGTTTGTTTGTTTATTGAGACAGGGCCTCAGTATTTACCTCTCTCACTGCCTGGACTTCATTATGAAGACCAGGCTGGCCTTGAACACACATAGATCTACCTGCCTCTGTGTTTTCACAGCCGGGATTAAAAACAACCTGCTACGCCTGACCTAACTCATCCAGGAACCTACAGCACCTTTATTCTCTGTACTGTTGACCACGTGCTCTTTGAAACCACCACCCTCCCCTTGCGGTGACAATGACTTTAAAACACACCAGAAATAAGCAAGAGAGACAACTCGGGCTTTTAAAGAAAAAGTTTTCTTCTAGCAAGATCAAAACGTTGCTTTTTTTTTTTTTTTTTTGGTATCTGAGGAAAGTTTATTTTAGCTTCTCAACTCGTTACCGCCGGTGGTGGTGAGTCCACAGATAGCTCCAGCCTTTTGAAGTCACCGTCACAGCAAGCTAGTCAGGCCAACTGGCTTTTGCCACACCCAGTGTTTCTCCGAGGCCTGCCTTGCCAGGCTGTTCTTGGCAGTGGGGTGTGCCAAGGGGACTATGTAGCCAAGTCACATGGCTCTTGAGCTGGGAGTGGAGCCACAAGCTGGCTGGATTGTTCTCCTGGGGATGAGATTCATGTTCCACAGGCTCCACTGAAGGCCGTATCATTGGGACACTGGGGACCCGGTACCTACAGCCACTCAGAAGCTGCTGCTTCCTGTGGACCGTGGGCGGGTCCACAACCACTGGAGGCCCTGATCCCAAACCCTAAGTCTGAGACCAAGAAGAGAACAAACTGGTGAGAATAATGAGCCTATCGGTTGCATCCTGCTCACGAGGAGGGAGGGATCTGACTCTCTCACCTTCCATTCACAGTCGGGGCACACCGTGGCAGGGGCACCAGGCACACACCCACAAATGAATGATATTTAAAAGTAAAGAGATTGTGGAAATAAAGGCAATGTTAGAAGTCCTAACAAATGCAAGTAAGCTCACATGCTTCAAGATGGAGATCATCTGCCCTGAGATTCAGTCTCAGGGGGAAGGGTCACATAAGGGTCACACATTTGCAGAAAAAAAAAAAAACTGTGAAAAATAAAACCCAGAAAAACACTAAGCTGGTAATGGTGATGACACATTAATTATGTGGAATACGCTCTCATGCACTAACATTCAGCATAAGCAGGGTCATCATTTAATTAAAACAAGAAGAGCGGAGAATATTGGCTGCATCACCTTGTCCACCTGAATTCAATCTCTGAGAGGCACGTGAAAGGAGTCAGTTCCCACCAGGTGTCCTCTGTCCTCTGTACACACACTAATGCATGTGTGACCCTACACATACACACACATACACACACACACACACACACACACACACACACACACACACACACACACGATAATAATAACTGTAATTATAACAATTGCCAAGAAACTACAGCAATCCTGTATTTATATATAGTGAAAAGTTAAGATTGTTGTTAGAGTAAATATATACAAAATCTTGCCCCAAATAGAGATGACAAATAATAGAATGACCACAATTGAATCTCAACAAACACTCTGCAAATTCTCAAGTTGTGTACTTTATGTATGGCTTATTTCACATATAGTGTGGCCAGACATTGGAATACTAGATAGATATTCTAGAAAGTCTATCATTTTAGAAACTAAAATGGCGCTTCAAGATGATAGGAAGGCTAGGGAAGCGGCTCAAGTGGGTAAAGAGCTTGCTGAACAATCCAGAGGACCAGAGTTCAAATCCCTAGCACTGACTTAAAAGCTAGGCCGGCATGGCAGTGGTCTGTAATCCCAGTATGCTGGAGGTAGGAAGCCCTGCAGCGAGCGGGGTTAGCACAGGCTACCTGAACCTGGGGCTTCCAAATCATTGAGAGACCTGGACTCTATGTAGGGTAGAAAGAGATCAAGGAAGAAATCTGACAACAAGGTTGGATCTCAACACATAGATGCACATACAACCATGCACACCTGTGTACACGCTCGAGGACATACACACACACACCTAGGCTAAAAGAAAAAAGTTAACACAAAAAACCAGTAGATGGTTAAACAGGGAATGTTGAGAATTGGTTTTGGGGTTGAAAATATCGTGTGCCTTTCATGATAGTGACTATGGAATGCAGCTATGCACATTCCGTGTGACTATGGAATCCCACTGCTGTTTTAATAATTCTCTGTTTCATTGTGTCAAAGCACCACAGTTTGTTTGTTGGACTAGTCATGAGTGAATATTTTGGTTATGTGACAGAGACTATGGTTGTCCTTTTAAAACCCCCTCTCTTCAATTTTTTGGAACTACTGTTGTGGAATATTATTTTAAGATGTGCCACATTCATTTATTCCGTGGAATATTTGTTTAGTGATGCAAAGATGTGTTTGTACTCTTTTATGTTGTGTTTGCTTACCTCTGTGGAGCTGTGGTTCTTTGCCTGTCTAAAAACACCTTGTTGGTTTAATAAAGAGCTGAATGGTCAATAGATAGGCAGAAGAAAGGATAAGCCGGGCTGGCAGGCAGCAAGGATAAGTAGGAGAAATCTGGAAAGAGAGGAGCAAGGAGCAAGAAAAGGAGGAGAACAGGACATCAGGGGACAGCCACCCAGCCACACAACCGGTAAGGGAATAAGAAAGAAAGGTATATAGAATACAGAAAGATAAAAGCCCAGAGGCAAAAGGTAAATGGGAGAATTTAAGTTAAAGAAAGCTGGCTAGAAATAAACCAAGCTAAGGCCAGACATTTGTAAGTAAGAATAAGCCTCCATGTGAATTTATTTGGGAGCTGGGTGGTGGGTTCCCCAAAGAACAAAAAGACAAAGAGTAAAAAAAAAAAAAAAAAAACCAACAGCAACCTATGTTATGTGTGTGGATGTTTTGCCTGTGTGTACGTCAGTGTGCCACTTACATGCTTGGTACCTGAGGAAGCAGAAGCAAGTGTATCATCCCCAGGAACTGTACATGAGTACAGGGACTTGAACCTGGGTCTTCTGGAAAAGTAGCAAGTACTCTTAACCCCTGAGCCTATTATCATCTCTGAAAAATGTGTCTGGAATAAAAATGTTGTTTAAAACAGTAAATCTTGCTGCCAAGAAGCCGACAGGTTTGGAGTAAGCAGGCAGGAAATAGTCTGGTTGAGGAACTGGTATGATATTTTGTAAAATATCATGCACCGTGTGCCCAAGCATTATGTTGCATTAAAATAACTTTGTTGGCGTGTAAATATCTCTAGCTACAAGCCTTCATGACAGATACCCAGTTCAGACCTGGCTTACAAAGAGGGAGACATTCCCCAGGTACTTCTGTACTTCACTGAAGAGAAACTTAGCTGCCCAAGTGGAAGCTTGATTAATGTCACTCAATGATTAATGCGGCTAGCGCCCTCCTTTTCCCCTCCAATTCAGAAAGACCCGTTTAAGCCCTCGGGATACATAAGAGCCTCATTTCTTAAGAAACTACAGTGAGATTAGGAAGGGAAGGCTTCACAAAG
Organism: Phodopus roborovskii; assembly: GCF_943737965.1. NCBI lineage: Eukaryota > Metazoa > Chordata > Mammalia > Rodentia > Cricetidae > Phodopus > Phodopus roborovskii. Next base: position 7,872,580 of record NW_026126611.1, read on the forward strand.
CAATTAGGAGGAGGGCAGTTTAATCCATCCTTCTCTGATTGAGAAGCAGCTTCAACCAAGGAATTGCCTGCAAAAATAAACTTTAATCAGCAGAGGAGTTTGCTGGAAATCTTGACCAAACAGGAAAAGAAGATGGATAAATAAAATAGCTATTAACCACTCCCCTTCTGGTGTGTCTTACTTTCAGTGTATTGAGTCCAATATCAGAAAATACAGAAATAATCATTCCTAAGTATATCACAGATACTTTTTAGTCTGAAAAAGCCACACACAGACAGTATATGTCCTCTTTTTTTTTTTTCAGTTAATACTTGACATGACAGGAGATAACGTCATTCTGATCCATATTGTTGATTTCTTTAGGATTAGGGGAGCCATTTAGAACTGGGGCTGCCCTAGAAAAAGGCTCCAGAGCGAGCTGTGGGCCAGTGAGATGGCCCCAGTGGGTAGAATGATTGCTACCAAACCTGCTGACTGAGATCCCAGAGCCATGCAGCAGGGCAGAACGGAACCCTGCAAGTTGTCCTCCGACCTCCACTAGTACCTGCGCCCCAGGATGCACAAATAAAAGTGATTCCATAAAAGAAGTGGGGGTACACCCATGTCTCCTTCCATTCTCTGCCCCCCACACTTTTTTTTTTAAATTAAACCAGTGGCTACTACTCGAGACAACTTGAGAGGAGATGAGGATGCACTACATGTAATTATGGCTTTTAAAAATTACTTTACAAAAGCACATTAACGTTTTATTATATCATAAAGCCATGAGACATCCACCCCTTAGGGTTCCTTCATCCCTGCGTCTGTTCAGGGTTACAGAGTGACTCTCTACCTGGGGTGCCATGAGGAGACAGGGACACAGGGGCTGACCATATTCTCAGGCTGGTTCCTATGCCTATAAATCGCAAGCACATTATGGTGTCCTGGAGATCTGGGGGACACTGAAAGAAAATGCTAAGCACAGTTAGAAGAATTTTCACTATTAGTTGCAAATTGTCACAAAAATGATAAAATGTGCACACAGCAAACACACACACACACACACACACACACACACACACACACAAGCAAACAAAGAACTCAGAACAACAGTCAAACTAAAAGAAGTCATTTAGAGCAGAATAATATGCAAAGGAAAAGCATGTCCCATTCTCCTATTTTCCAGGAAAATGGTTACTTATTCAGGCAAACAAATTACACATTCACACCACATGTGTGTACAGACTACAACTTGTCGGCACTTGCTTCATCTCATCCTCTCAATAGACACACATGTGGACCATAACACACAAGAAGGCCAGATCCTTAGTGGAATTTTTCTCCAGGCTTTTGGCTGTTGACAAATGTATCAATGATCATTGCCGATCAGGTGTGTGGGAACTGCAGGATAAGTTTGTAAATGGTACTGGAAAATCAAAGGTTGTGTTATTTAAATTTAAAAGTAAGACTTAATGTGTTAAAGTTTAATACATGCGGCCAAATGGCTCTCTAGAAAGGTTGTATCCATTCACGGTCCTACTGATTATGCCTGGGAGGGCAGATTGCCAACTCCCCACAAATGTTTTCATCCCTGGTAACAGGAAAGAGAAAAAGTCAAGTCTGGGTTTCTGAAAGCTTCATTTCTCTCCTTTAACTATGAGCTTTGACTTTGTGTGTAGCATTGGCTAATTATTCCTCTACAGACAGAGCTATTATTATCATAATTTTGTTAGGGACAAGGTCTCATGTGTCTTAGGCTGGCCTTAAACTCCCCATGTAGCCCAGGATGACCCTGAACTTCTGATCCTGCAGCTTACACCCTGAGTGATGAGATTACAGGCATGGACTACCACACCTAGTTTTATGGGATGCTTGGCATCAAAGCCAAGGATTCATGGGAGCTTTGCAAGCATTCTACCTACTGAACTACAGTCCCCAACCCTGACGCGCTATTCTGAAACTGACTGGTTTACCTTTTTATGATATAAAATTATTATATAAAAACATTGTCATAGAAATAATGCCACATCATTGGTGTGAAAAAATAATTTTTAAAGAACCCATAATAAATATCCTACTTACAAGAATGACCCTGTTTTTACTAGTAGACTTCTTATGCAAGATAAATTTGATTTAAGGTCATTTCTATTTAAGGCTCTCATTAGAGAAACTGGATTTAATAAAATTTCCCAAAGAAAGTGCATTCTTGGAACTGACTTAATCCTAAGATAGTTGTTTGATGTAACTTTAATACATCGTCATTATCTCAAAGACAAATTTATATTTCAGGAGGGAGCAAAATTAGAAAAGGAACAATGAAAAGCCAAAGAAAAATGATGACCATCTCCACATCTTCTGAAAACTTTAGGATGAAATAAAGGTAACGTAAGGCATAGAACATGTATGGGGATTTCAAGCCTTTCTCAGAACTTTATCCTTAAGATACTTGTTGTATTTGTCCGTTGTTTCTATTACAATGTTCTCTTTGGAGAGCTTATTTGAAATTCTCCCTCTTCATAGACTATCCAAATTATCTTACTTTCTATGATTTCGCATTTTCAAGGGGACTAAGGCTTACTGGCTCACAGATGGTCTTAGGGAGGCTTGGCAAACTTGAATCAGTAAGGAAACAGTGTATCCATAGCTGAGTTTTATCATCTTATTATTTGTTTACTTTTCAAGTGTTGCGGCTCAAATCCTGCAGCCCAAGAGCTGCATCTTAATCTTACTTGCTAACTGACATTCATTCAAGTGTTTTCTCTGAAGTAGCTGGAGTGGGAAGATGAGCGTTGATGATGCTGGCTGGAGTATTCAACTCTGGGCTTTAGGTAAAAGATGAAATTCTTTCATTTCTCTTAATCAGAGAATCTTATCTGTATTTGGAATTTTTTTTTTTGTTGCTACAATAAATATCTAATAAGAACCAACTTAATGAATAAAGAGTTTACTTTGGTTCATGATTTGAGGGTACAGTCATTCCTGGGAGGGAAGGCAGGGTGGTAGAAGGGTGAGACCTCTGGTCACATGACATCCCCAGTCAGGAAGCAGAAAGTGATGCATGCTGGGGCTCAGCTCACTTTCTCCATTTTAGGCAAATTGGACCCCAGCCTTGAGAGAGTGTTACCTACTTTAAGGTTGGTCTTCCACCCTCAGAATATTAGTTAATTTTCTATTGCTGTAATAAATAGCCGAGGCTATTTATAGAATTTATTTGGTCTTAGGGTTGGTTGACTAACAAAATATACGTTCTTCAGAGTAAAGAGGCCACACAGTAGCCAATGCTGGAATGAATGACTAAATGAAGCCTGATATAATTAAAGTGAGGAAGGAAAGTAGCTGGTTGGCAATTTTAGTTTATTCTTAAGTGGAATTAAGAACATTATCTCATATCTCCAGGTAGGCTAATTATAAGAAATTGTTATCACTATTTTCCACTTTAATTGTTTCGTTTCTATAGCAGAGACCGATGCACATTGGTTTTGTTTCTTTAAAAAATTTATTATCATTCATTTGCATGCATATACATTTATGGCGTGTGTGTGTGTGTGTGTGTGTGTGTGTGTGTGTGTGTATGGGTTCACATGGATGTGGGTGCAGGTGAATGTGCCTGCTTGTGGAGGCTGGAAATTGGTATCAGATGTCTTCCTCCACCACCACTCTATTAACTGAGCCTGAGCCTTTCAGTTGCACCCAAAGCCTGCCAGTTGGTTAGTCTAGTGGGCTAGTATACCCTGGCAGTCCCATCTCAGTCTCTCAAGTGCTGGGATTACAGGTAGCCACCCTGTCTACCTGACTTTATGTAAATTCTGTGGATCTGAACTCTGGTCTTCAATATTTAGGGTGTCCAGCCACCTCCCTGGCCTTTGTTTCTTGTTTGTTTGAGGCAAAGTAGCACAGGCTAGCCTCCAACTCCTGCTCCTTCTGCCTTCGTCTCCCAAGCGCTGGGATTAAGGTCTTGCCCCCACACCACACCTAGCTTTTTGGTTTTGTTTCTCTCTCAAGGAAGAAGGGCGAACAAGTGTATTTTGGGTTCAAGGATTATTTACCAATGACAGATCTTTTACCAACGCATAGGTCTTTCCAAATCGTTAGGTAAATGCTTTTTAATCATCTGTTTCAGGAGTCATTAGAATAAAAACTGAATTAAGCATTTGAAGCCATGTGTGGGTGAGTGGCATAGGCCTGAAACCACTGCACTTGGGAGGCTGAGGATTGCTGCAAGTTCGAAGCCAGCTGAGCTTCATAGGGAGCAAGGTGCTACCAAGTGGAAGCTGACTTCATAAACCCCAAACAAATAAACCATCCATCAAACAAACAACAACAACAAAACTAAAAGCACTTAGAACCAGAAAGAGGCGACACCAAACTTTCTAAAACCGTGTCTTGTTTTTCATTGAACTTTGAAATTGCTCAGAATTCCAAACCAAATCTTCAAGTTTCTGTCTCTCCCCACCCCAAATAAATTCTGATTCAACTCATTTAATAGAGAATGTAGTCACTGTGCTGTTAATAAGATCTTCTTTATGTTAAAAATTGTTCTGTCTTACATTTTAATCTATTTATAGAACAAAGGTGGTTTTGGGAGGAGAGGAACGTCAGGACAGGTAGTTTAATGAGGAACTATTTTTTATGGCTAGCAGGGTCCTTGTTGGTTGTAGGCCTCTCCGCTCTAGGGCCTTCCTTTACTATCTTCTGAGATAAGATAAAGGTTCCTTCCCAATTGCCCTGCTTAATAGGGCTTGGGCGAAGGGCATCTGGCAAAGAAACTCACCTTGGAGATCATTCTGGAGCTGAAGAATGGAAAAATCTCCAGGAAAGTTATGCTGGAGAGAGTACAAGGAAGGTGTGCTTGTAATGGCCAGGTCCCAGGCAAGGGAGGACTTAAGACTTCCCTTCTCGTGCAACCGATTCCCTCAGGGTCTGCAACTGACTGATGCTATCGATTATAAATCTTTAAGTGACTGAATGAATTGGATATCTTGTGGAAGCTGGCGAATAGCAAGGCTTTGTATCACGTGGGTTCCCGGCAGAAGCCTTCATTCAGCTCCATGCATGAAAAAAACAGCACATACTTCAGTGACACTTCTTCTGCCCCGACAGGAAAGGGACAAGAGAGGAATCACAGGATGCTTTGCAGTTTGTTTGTGCCCAGGCTTCAAATTGCTCTTATGCCTCAAGAAAAGCTGCCTGCCTATGGAGAAAGCAGCCAGAATTCACTAGGAGCATCTCTGAGAGCCGCCCCCGCCCCCGCCCCGCCTCCTTGTGAATATCAGCCCCATTAGACGTTCAGGGGCTGATAGCATATCAGGATAGAAATTAAGGACAGAATTATCAGCGTTTTAAAATCAATCACGAAACCCCAGCATCTCTCTCTCTCTCACACACACACACAGACACACACACACACACCCTACATGTACACACATTGTGACACACACCTTTTTTAAAAAGTTATCAATTTTGTCCTTTATTTTTGGAAGTTTGATTTTATTTCATTAAAATGGTGTGTGTGTGTGTGTGTGTGCGCGCGCGCGCACACGCGTGCACACAGGATACCACAATGAGTGCAGCTGTCCACAGAGGCCAGAAGAGGGCGTTGGATCTCCTGGAACTGGAGTTATAGGCAGTGTGTGCCACTGGTCAGTGCTGGGAAGAAAACCCAGGTCCTCTGGAAGAGCATTGAGTGCTCTTAACCTCTGAGCCACCCTCTAGCTGACATAGACCGATTTAAAGGGAGGGCGTAGTGAGCTTTTCTACTTATACTCCCGGCTACTCTCCAATTACTAAATTCGGGCTATTCAGACTGGGTTTTTCCTCAGCCAATGAAACCACACATGTAATCTAAAATATACCTAATCCATAATACTAATGGGAGGGCTGGGGAGATAGCTCCGTAGCTAAGTGTTTGTCTTGGAAACAGGGTGACCTGATTTTGATCATCAGAGTTCAAGGAAAAATAAAACAAAAAACAAAACAAACAAACAAAAAAACAAAGCAACAACAACAACAACAACGAAAATGGGCATGGTGGTTCACTTGTAATCCCAGGGCTGGAGAGACGGACACGGGTTTGCTGGAGTTCAACCAGCTTGGGAAGGTCCAAGACAATGACAGCCCTTGTCTTGGATGGATGGATGATGGAAGGAAGGAAGGAAGGAAGAAAGGAAGGAAGGAAGGGGTGGATGGTACCTGAAGAGGGATGTTTGAGTTTGAGATTTTCCTCTGGCCTGCATGCCCCCACACACCCATATCTGCACATATGAACATGTTCTAGTGGGAGGGCTCTGTCTTTAAGCTCAGTCGTCCCCTTAGAAGCAGTAATTTTCCACTGTAAGACGGTATCCACTGGGCACACTCGAGTGATGTCTCCTTACTCCGTGAGGGGAGAAGACACTTGGCAAGGAATTTCCAACACCCTGAGTATTTGCTCATTTGCATATCGTTAGGCGATTTGCATGCTAGTTAAGTGAAGGATGCTGCAAATGCATTTTCCATTTACATTACCAAGAGGAAGAAATTAGAAGACGACAGGATGTATGTAAAAGCACTTCATGAAATACCCACAGAATGTCAGAATGTAGTCCTGTAATAGCAAAATCAGCCAGAAGTTAAAAAAAAAAAAAAAAAGTCTTCTCAGGAAAAGCCATGAGGTATGGGAAAACTCCTCTGTTATAAATGACCAGGTAAGATGTTACACTAAGTCTCTTACCATTTGCTCTTTACATTGAGGAGAGGAGGTAGCTAAGAAGGTTTTAGTCAGGTGTGGAGGTGCATGCCTTTGGGGAGGCAGATACAGGGGGATCTCTGAGTTCAAGGCCAGCCTGATCTTCATAGTGAGCTCCAAGTCAGCTGGGGCTACCTAGTGAGGCTCTGTCTCAAAAAGGAGGAGGAGGGGGTTGAGCAGACGGAGGAAGGGAGGGAGTCCAATGTGTACTTCCATATAGGTATTTCTTGAGTTACATCCAAGTAGACTCATCTGTGCTTTTCAGATTCTTTTATCACTGCTTAAGCCCTCTTTGTCATTCTACCAGCCACCCTGTCACAAATCTCTAGTTTTTCAGTATTACAATCTAAGAATGCGTTACATATGTAGCCTTTGTTTTTTTAGTAAACACTGACATTGCTTTTTAATATTTTGTTACATATGTATTTGTTATTTGTATGTGGGCAGCATATATGTGCCACAGCTCACATGTATGTAGAACTTGTGGAAATCTTGTCTCTCCTGCCATGTGGGTCTCAGTGTCCCCACCTGGCTGTCTGCCTTGGTGAAAATGCCTCTACCCTCTGAATCACTCCACAGCCCCAGAGCTGTTGATTTAAAAAAAAACCAGTGGGGTGGGGGGGGCTAAACAGAGCACTAGATATTTACTTAATTTTGCTTTTCTCATTTTGTAATAAGTGCATTTGACTTCTCTTTTGCAGAAGACAATTTTGGAGAAAGTTGGCTCTCTCTGTCTACCATGTGGGTCTCAGCCGTGGGACTCAGGTGGCCATTCGTGCTTGGTGGCCAGCCCTTCACACCTTGAGTCATCTCTCAGGCCTGAAGGTCATCATGTTTAATCAAGCTTTAGATTCTTGTGTTCTATTACAGAAGAAGGATCACTGATTTTCCTTTTGAATCCCTCCTCCCTTTCATTTTCTGCTATCTTCCAGTATGCGGATGGGATGAGCTTTCTTAACTACCTTCCTCGTGTCTGAAAAACATTTTCACTCCTTCAGCCTCTCTATTCGCCATCACGGAGACTTCTCCTTTACTGTTCTTCCCATAGCACCCAATACAATTTTGTCTATGCATTGAGACCTTAAGGTGCATATTTTCATTTCTAGACATCTATGTGTTTGACTTTAAATTTACTGTTCCTTACTTCCACTGTGCCCTATTGTCTCATTATGTTTTCACATCTTTTAATTTTTCTTTTGTTCTACTCCCCTTACATGCCATTTGTTTTGGAGTGGCAGTTATATTCCTGTGACTTTGATAGCTTGTTGCCATTGTCCTGCTTCCTTTCCGAGCAGATTCTGCTGTGAACTGATTTGCACCCTGCTCACTGCTCCAATGTTGAAGCCCGGGGTGGTTAGTCTATGTGTTGTCCTGACAGGGCCATGGATTGCCCAGATAGATTACCTAGGATGTGACTGTGAGGGCTTTCAGAAGAAGTTGACTTTTGAGCTGGTTGATGGACAAAAGCAGATGACCTGCCCGATGAGACTCCAGTGAGGTAGTCTACAAGCCCAAGGGTGGGTCTTCGGGAGAAGCATCTTGATCTTGGCTTTCGTAGCTCCCAGGAGAACTATGACATAACTAGTTTCTATTGTGTAAGCTGTCCATCCTGTATTAGTCTGAAATTCGTGACAGGAAATCACTCAAGGAGGTAAGGGCTTGTTCAGACTCACAGTTTGAAGAGATCCAGCCAATCACGACAGAGGAGGCCATGGCCCAGGAATGTGAGGCAGTCATCACTTTGCATTAGGTGTCAGGAGAGCAGCCCATTGAGTGCTAGGAGCCAGCTCACATCATACTCCTTGTTGTTCAGCCCAGGACCCCAGACCCATAGGATGGTGCTGCCTACATTCAGGATGAAGCATCCCTTTTCCCGTAAAAATCTTTCTGAAGACAGGCTCATAGACACACCCAGAGATCTGTTTCCATGGTGATTACATCCAATCAAGCTGATGGTGAAGATGAACAATCACTCAGTCTATGGTGTATTTTTTTTTTTTTTTTAAATAGAAACACTGGAAAATTAGGACAGTGTTTAACCTCCAAGTGTGTGAAAATGGTCTCATAGAACACTTCTGTATTTATGTCTACTAGATCTTTCAGGGACTCAAAGGTCTCTATTTTTTAACCTATTTTTAATGTTAATTTATTTACATAGAGCCATTTTCTAAGAAAATGGAATTAGGTTTCCACGCAAAGAATATTAATTGAGCCCTCTGACCATGTGACCTGGTGAGGTGTCATTTACTCTCGGGTGATGTCCTTCACTCCAGCTTCTTGATTCATACCTCCGGCCAGGGACTGGGGTTTCTCTAGCTCTGCTTCACCTTCTGGACTCTGTGGGAGTTTGTTTGAGTGAGTCTAAGGCCTCATCTACCCCTGGGTCTGCCTTGTGCCCTCTCTAACTTTCTCCACTAGGTCTTGTATCCCCTGCAGAGGCCTGGAACATCGGCCCTTGTGTTCCAGGTTTGGTGCCTTTCTTTGTTTCTGCTATCCAGAGAGGTGTAGTTAGTGTGTGTGTGTGTGTGTGTGTGTGTGTGCGCGTGTGTGTTTTCTCAAGCCCTGCTCTGAAACAGGACACAGAGGCAGAAGATTAAAGCTACAAAACTGTATAGTTAATGGACAGCCTTGACTACGTGCAGCTGCCTCTCAAAGTAAATGAATAAATGAATAAATAAATAGCATGCTAGTGGTTAGTTAATAATTGTCATGACTGCATATAGTGATGACATATAGCTGTAACATAGCTAGAAAAGGATAAATATGTAAGACGTATATAGAGAGAGCTAGAGAAAAATGCGTTGATGTATTTAATTGATCAACACGCGCCCTCCTTTAATGCATCCTTTCCCATGAACCAGTGAATTACTTTCTTCTCATCTGATGGACAAAATTTCAGTGTTTCATGTTTGTACTATTCCCACACACTAGCCAGACAAATGATAATAAATGATAGTCTGTAATCACCCCATAATCTAGAGTCTTAGGTGAGTAGTCAGGTTTCTCAGACTTCTTTTCCTCTTGTAAAGTGCCCCCCCCAACTCGAATGCATTCTTAATTATTAAAAGCAATTCAACGTTCCTCCACCTATTCAGCTATCTGAAGTTTGATTAGGTTTGATTAATGCACTCAAGAGCCCAGAACACCAGACTTTTCACTGAAGAGTGTCAGGCGCTCTTGCCAGTGTGGAGCCATTAAAAAATGGTCCTTGTGTGTTCTCTTCACAGCCTAGCCTGGGAGGACAATCTCTCATAAGTTACTGAGAAGTCAAGAGGGGAAGAGGTTTGTTTGTTTGGATAGATTGTCCCCATACTTCCTGTAGCCATCATTAACTACAACCATAGGCAGAAGGCCATGCACGAAATGCCGTTAGGAACCAGGATGTCCGCCTCTTACACTGCCTAGCTCTAGTTTCTTCCTTCCCAACGATTCAAGGTGACCTTGGAATCTTGACATTTGAGCCAGATACAGTGGTTCATACGTTTGCTCTAAGCATTGGGGAGAGTGGGGGTTCTCAAAAAATGGTCCTGAAGCAGCAGCAGGGAAGTCCTCCGGGAGCATCCCCACTAAAACCTCTCAGGCTCCATGCCACCGTTCCTGAATCAGAACCTGGAGACCCATGGGCTCCTTAGAGTTTGAGAAGCCACGGTTGAGATCACTCTACTGTGTAGGTGTTGTGGTTTACCCCTGTAGTCCCAGTGCTCAGGGGGCACAGGAAGAAGGGTTAGGAATTTGAAGCCATGTATCAAGGCCTAGAAAAATACAAACGTCCAGTCTAGCGTATTGTCATCATCACCCAATACAGTTAATGTTGACACCAACTCTTGGTCTTGTTTACATTATCTGAGGAAGAAGAAGGCTGATACATCTGACCAGCCTGGCTCTTTGCTTGTTGTTAGCAAGGGCCAAGGAAGGATCTGGTTCCCCACATACAGCCTGTTTTTAAGTTTATAAATGAATCAGAAAAACTGTTTCTACTCAACCTAGTAGGAACATAGTTGCACCCCAGCTGCTACATTAGAAGGAAGGCTCTGTCTGATTTCAGGTTAATGGGTCTTTCTTTTGTGACCTAGCTCCACTCACTTATTATTACTGTTTTTTTAATAGCCCATCTTCTTTGCTATGCTTCTTCATCCTTTCGATATTAACAGCAATTAGACTCACCTCATGGTACGTCATGCCAAGTCAATCTTCAGCTGTCAAAGCAGGGTGATCTTGGCCTTGTCTCAGTAACACACTGTGACAACCAAAGCAAAGTGTGGACAGAAGACACGAAGAGAATTAGCAACAAAGCATTGCAGATGGCACAAATGTCTGGGACATCTTAGCTGTCTATGTCCATGCTCCACACGGGGAAATGGTGGCATTTGTTCCTCTGGGACTGTGAGGACTGTGGCACTGTCTTAAATGTCTCTCTGGAAAGTTTTGAAAGAAGACTCCTCAAAAGCCATCAAAACATTAGCATTCTCTTTCTAAATCTAATCTATTTAATTTTATTGGAAAACATTTACATAGCTCATCAACAGACTCCCTAGTATCGAGTCATATTTAGCATGCTGTAATCACAGGAAGGAGAGATTTAGATTAAATGCTGTTTTTTTATTACTATTCAATCATCATAAGTTGTTCCACTTTTTATCTTTTTAGTCAACAGATTTCAAAGGAGGGAAAATATCTTCATTTGCAAGCATACCTGTATTTATCTCCTATTATATTTTCCATTAGTGTCTACATGAGATTTATTCCTGGTGATTTCCAGGAAAGTAAATGTGAATTTGCTCATGCCAGATGCTAATAACAAAGATGAATGCATCCTATCTCTTAGGGATGTTACAAGAATAAATTAGATGATATTTACAGGGGAGTTTGACCATACTAGAGGTATTATGGAAATAAAATATTTTTGAAAAGCATTTGAAGAACAATAGTTGGAAAAGCGCCATTTAGTTTCTGCCAGACTGACTTGACAGTGCCAGGGTATGTTCTGAGTGAACTCACAGTGGCTCTGAGCACTGGAAAAATGCTACATCTGATAGTGAGTGCCAGGGGTGGGCTGATTCAGCAAAATGGGCTCTTTACATCTTTCTGTATGTTTCATAAATGTTTATATTAATGAAACCTGGTACCCTGGTAAAGCCTTACACATATGAGGCCCATCTGTGTCTTGGGCCTCTTATAAGGAGGACTGGATGCTTGCAAGTTGTAATAGACAACCATTGTACCGTGTGTGTGTTATGTGTGTGTATACCTGTGTGTATATATGTATGTGTGTATGGAGCCTAAAAGACAGCATCACATGCACATCTAAGGAATCTGTCCTTTTTTTTTTTTTTTTCAAGGCATGATCTCTCAGCTGGTATGTTGCGGGATATTTGATTACACTGTGTAAAGATGTGTCACTGTGACTGATTTAAAAAAAAAAAAATCTAAGCAGCCAATAGCTATGCAGGAGGTATAGGAAGGACTTCTGGACAGAGAGAGCTCTGGGAAGAAGAAAGGGACATCACCAGCCAGACTCAGAGAGAGCAGGACATGCTGGGGGAGAGGTAAAAGCCAGAAGCCACATGGGAGCATGCAGACTAACAGGAATGCCTTACTTTACGTTAGAAACACGCCTAAGCTATGGCCGAGCTTTCATAATTAATAATAAGTCTCTGCGTTGTTGTTTGGGAGCTGGCTGGTAGGGCAGAGAAAGATTTGTTACATAAGTAGGCTAAGCTGGTTGGCCGCCAAGGATCTGCCTTTCTCCATCGCGCCAGTGCTGAGATTATAATCACAAACCATCATGGCAGGCTTTTGTTGTTGTTTTTAATCTGGGTTACACTCAGGTCCTTATGCTAGTAAAGCAGGCACTTTGTTGTGTTTGGATCATCCAGAACCAGCTTTTAGAGGGACAGTAGACAAAAGAGGATCGTAGTAGTTATTCCATACTGAAGGCCTCAGAGGCCCTCATAGATACGGGCTAGCTATCCATTCCAGCTTTAGCACTCTTTTTGGAACACTGGAAAATGTCCCATCCCCATATAGTTTCCAAGCATCCTTCTATGCTGGCCCAGTGCACCACTGTAGGGCTCGCATCAAGGAAGCAGTTGTGCATTCACGATAAAAGGCAAGAGTTAAAATCACAGGGTTATAACATGGACCATTACAATAAACCAGCACTTAATTGCGTTCCTACTACCCACCATTCACACTCTGAAGAGCTTCACCAAGGTGACCTCACTTAATTCCTCTCTCAGCTCTAGGAAGTGGTCACCGTGACCTCTCCAAAGTCACAGATGTAGCACCAGGGCAAGAAGTATCAAAAAAAAAAAAAGCCTGCCTGAGGCCACACAGCTCATCGATGGAGGAGTCAGCTTGCATGCATTCATATTCTCTCCTGGCTGGGACTTCCCGCCTCCTCCTGTATCACTAACCGTAGGAACACCATACAGCCACAGCAACCAAAGCCGAGCGTTTAGTGTCTAACGGTAAGGGAAAATGTCAAGGCAGATCATTGTTAGAGGGTATCTAAACTTGTGACATCTGTCTGGAAAAGCCAAGATTATGACAAGCAAGAGACCCCAACCCCTCTTGCCAGTTCATAGGGATCTGGGCTCACGAGCAGCAAGGGTTCACAACGCATTCATGGTGTCAAATTATTCACCAGGAAGTAACACTACATGGCATAGCAAAAGTACAGCTCTCGTATGGAGACAATGACAGATCTTGGGGAGAAACAAGAAATGTCACGCGGGGGTGAATTTCGCCATGGAAATACCAGTGGTGCTTAAGTGAACGGTCATTTGTTTTTGTAGGAAGGGCCTGGGCGGTAGGATGGTGAGATGTGATGGGGGAAAGCCCTTTACAATGCTCCTCTAATATCTGGGGTATGTGCTATAAAATAGTTTTTTGTCATCCCTGATAGACTTCTGTAACACGTACACACCTTTCCATAGCAACGGACGTTATATCTCAGTCAGGAGCCCTGAGTGTGTCTCCCTTAAAGAAAGCTTTCACGTTCTAACAGACAAACTCCAAGCCAAGCTCTCAGTCCCATCATCCTGAAGCCAGGTTCCACAACCAGCTCAGGAAAGACCCTGCTCACCCCTTTACCTTCTTTCTATGGCGCTTCAGGTTTAGCAGTTACAAAAGTTTCAAGAGAGGACCAGTTCTGCCTGAAACAGAAAGGTTCTAACTGAGATGCCATGAGGAAGTTGGGCATGGGATTCAGGGAGGAGCGCGGTTGACTTTTGTTGAGACTAAGCCTTTGTTTTTCTTGCTCTTTGTTTTTCAGGGCATCCACTTCTATTCTTTAAACACTGTGGGAATCCTGGGTGCCTCGTTTAGCTGTGATTCTAAAATAAGTGTTTTACCTAGGGGAAAAGGCAGCTTTGGAGACTATCAAAAATATAATCTGGGGCTGCGGAGGAGCTCAGCCAGCAAAGTTCTTGCCATGCAAGTGTGAAGATCTAATTTGATCCCCCAAACCAGTGTGATAACACTAGGAGTGGGAATGAGCATGCGTGTGGTCCCACAGAATCTGTGTAACAATACCAGGAATGGGGGTGAGCATGGTTTCGGTCCCAGTACTGGTGAGGTAAAGGCAGGCACATCTTTGTGGCTCGCTGGGGGTCAATCTGCAGGGCCTAATCAACAAGCTCCAGATCCCAGTGAGAGACCCTGTCTCTGGAATCAAGGTGGTAAGTGACTGGAGAGATGGGTTAGCACTTACGAGCACTTGCTGCTCTTCTAGAGGACTCTAGTTTGGTTTCCAGCACCCATTTATAAACGGCTCCCATCACTCTTATCTGCAGAGGATCTTATGCCCTCTTCTGATTCAGTGGGCACTGGCACACATCTCTCTCTCTCTCTCTCTCTCTCTCTCTCTCTCTCTCTCTCACACACACACACACACACAAATAAAAATAAATTTAAAAACAAAAATGAATAATGACTAAAAAAAACAAACCAAACCCAAGCCCCCCCCAAAAAAACAAACAAACAAACAAAAAAAAAAACCAACAACCAAGAACAGAGTGGATGGTCCTTAGGAACAACACTAATGCTGACTTCTGGTCTCCATAAGTGTAAGCAGGAATGCGGATATACACGTGCAAATACCAGAAAATATGATCACACACACACACCGTGATCTTAGACAATTGAAAGCAGTAGCTAACCCCGGAGTAAATTAGGCCAACATTGTATACTACGCAAACCATACATGGAGAGTGGACACTTTCCTTTGCTTCCTCTGATTAGACAGGGGCTCTGCCTGGGGCACGGAGGAATCCACTCACCGTTGTCTCTAGCGGGGTGCAGGAAGCTCAGTTACTTCCACTGATGTGGGTGTTGTTTTGAACATGGGGAGCTAGGCTTGCAGGTGCTATTTATTATTGAGGAGAGAGGGAGTTAATGATATGTTGTGTGGCTACGCACTGTATCAGATCCCTATCCAGGTTTTAAACGGGATCCCCTTCCAAATCCTCTATGCTGAAGGTTGCAAGTTGAAAAGTAAAACAGATGGTCTAGTTTTGTATTTCTTTTCTTTTACAGCTTCTTGAGCAGCTTGGGGACCTTGTTCCTCTGGGATTTCAGATTGTATTTCAGCCCTATTATATGTATTATCAGTTTCGATGCAAAGATGGCATGGAAGAATTATTCAAAACCCTCACGGTCACAGTGTTCCCTGGCTCTTGGTGTGCTGTGTGCTGTTCGTTTTAATTGAAAATATTCCAAAAGCAAGATTGATGTGTTTTCTATCCATCTAAAATAGAAACAGGTTCAGGGTTCCTAAGCTCTCATGAGCCCTCTTTTCTTAGGAACATGCCCTCCCTAATTTGCACCTCTGTTTGCACAATATAAATGGCCTTTAAAAGCCCTTCATTCATACAATGGCTCGGTAACCCAAAGAAAATTAGTAGCAGGCAAAAGCCTACTTTAACTGACACATAGACAAAATGCTAATTACCTTAAAATATTCTCGAGTGCATGTCATTGGCATCCTTCCAGGTAAGGCACAAAAGTTACCCCCCCATGTTATTTACCATTGATGGGGGCATTGTTATTGATTTACATGCAGGCTTCTGCATTCCTATTTAAATCTTTTCTTTGGGTTCTAAAGTACTATTCATAACTAAGGTATACAATGTGTTTTCTGCTTACTCTTGGGTACACTTGAGAACTGCCTGCTTGTGATCAATTACATTTTTTTGCTATTTGTTTTATTTGTTTAAGGTACCCAAAGACATCTGTAGAATAAACAAAGTACCTAAACTCAAATTTGTTTTTAATTTTAAAATATTAATTGCCATTGACTGTTATGTCTTCTCCAGGTTTCTTTCAGATTTTTTTCCTCTGGTGATTGATTCTTTCATGCAAGTTTAAACACTGAAGCATGTCTTCCTCGAAAAATGGTTTTAAACCAAAGGCTTTGATGCACAAAATGAGCAAAATGAAACAGTATCCCCACAACTTACAGGGTTAGTGTTCCAGGCGCTGTCAAAATATTTTGATTTAAAAAGAAAAAACAACAAGCTTTTTATCATGAACGAAACAATATTTTTTCTATTTTTGTTTTTGAGATGGTTCTCTCTATGTAGTCCTGGCTGTCCTGGAGCTCTATAGACCAGGGTGGCTGTGAACTCACAGAGACCTGCTTGACTCTACCTCCCGGGAAGTAAGAAATGTGCCAGTACACCACCCAGCTATTGTAACAACAACAAATATTTTTTAAAAAATCTATTGTGTTCAAATTATTTGCTTTATAAAAAAAGAGACAAAAGTTTTCTTTTAGGGTCAGCATATTTTTCATTTTTAAATTACATTTATTTATTGTGTGTGTGTGTGTGTAAAATAAAAGTCAACTGATGGTTCAGAAATTTAAAAACAACAGAAGACC
Organism: Phodopus roborovskii; assembly: GCF_943737965.1. Classification (NCBI taxonomy): domain Eukaryota; kingdom Metazoa; phylum Chordata; class Mammalia; order Rodentia; family Cricetidae; genus Phodopus; species Phodopus roborovskii. The sequence goes on from NW_026126611.1 coordinate 7,889,166, forward strand.
AAAGAATAAGGAGTCCACAAGTTGAGGCTAAGTAAGGTGTCAATTAATGATTAAAAAATAAAAAATAAAAATCCAATCTCATTCAACTCAGCACTACACCAATCAGCACAATTTTAAAGACTGGTAACAGATTAGAACAGACATTTCAGTAAAGAAGACAAGGCAAATCACAGGAGAAGATGCTGAACCTCTGTGGCCACCAGGGAAATGCACATCAAAACCACGGTGGGCGAGAAAGAGCCTCGCACAAATGCCAGGGTGGCAGCAGCCAGAGAGTCTGGGAGCACACAGCAAAGAACGCGACACGCAGCCTGCAGGCGTTGCCGGAATGAAGGCAACGTGACATTGCCACCTTGGGTTACAGCTTGGCAGCTGTTGAAACTGCACAAACTCACCAGCAAAACCAATTCACTATAGGAATCTACCTGAGAGAATTGGAGACACATGCTTGCTTACAGGCATCCGTTAGATTGCTTATAGAAAAGAAACCCAGATCAACACCCGGCCCTCAAAAGCGTATGTGGAATGTTTTCTTGTCAAAAACCTAGACGGACCAGGGAAGAGGAAATCTCAACTGAAGCATTGCCGCCATCAGGTTGGCGTGTGGGCAAGTCTGTGACGACGGTTTCGTTATTGTTGATTAATGTGTGAGGGCCCAGCCCACTGTGGGTGCTGCCATCCCTGGGCAGCTGTGGCTGGGCTGTGTAAGAAAAGCTGAAGAAGCCAAGGGAACAGGTCAGTCGGCTGTATCCTTTCTTCCCTGGCTCTCTCCTTCAGTTCCTGTCCTCAGATTCCTGCCTCAGTTTCCCTGCCGACTACAACCTGTCAATCACATATGTCCTGTCCTTCCAACTTCTCTGTCAGTGTTGATGGCAACAGAGAAGCAGTATGCTAGATGAAAGAGACCTCTCCTGTGACTCTGTTTATAAGCAACGTCCAGGAAGACAAGTTTGGAGAGAGAAACATTACAAGAACGACTACTCTACTGGAGGTTGGGGTAGACTCAGGGGTTAGCTGCAGATGAGGGGCCTGGAGAGTCATGGAAATGACCCAGAAGCTGGACTATAGCGATGGCTGCACACCTGTAGAGATACCCTGGAAATCCCCGTGTTGCCCTTTTATTTATACAGCGCGTATCCTGTAGATTGTGCTTTGGCGGTGATGATAAAGGACAAAACTCAGTGCCCTGGGTCTTCATGGATTTGCTGTAAAGTAGAAGTCTGAACGGTTTGTGTTCGCTTCAGGGCTAACTCGCAATTGCAATTGAGCAAATGCATCCATGACCACAGATGTCAACAGTTCCCAGTTGGTAGTATCCTTGACAATTTTCAAATTTATTTCTTCCTTAACACCAGTGATATCGAGTAGGGTGAGTAAGAACTATGTGATGTGTAAAGATCAATGATGTTCTTTTTTTTTCCTTCCAGCTGTGCTCTGAAGAAACTTTAAATACATAACTTTTTTTTTTTTTTACGATGCTTAGAACCCACATGAGAGCCTTGCTTATATGAGCCAGCCACTCTATCCCTAACCTTGTATTATATACTTTAAAAATCAAGGCCATCCTGGATAATATAACCTGAACAACCTGAATAGAAAACGTTCTCTCTGTCCCAAGCTCTCCAGATGCTTCTACAAAGAGAAGTGTTTTTCACCTGAAGAATTTCACTAAAGGACATATAAGTCCCCAGTTAGAATCTGGTATAGGTCAGTTTTCACAGCATGAGCTTGGTAACTCCACCCACAGGCCCATCACACCTCCACCTCTCTCATTTGAGCTCCTGGTGGCTTCTCCAAAACTATTTTGCAAATACAAATATTGATATGCATGTAATATAATTATGTCTCGATTAAGAGTACAACAACTGTCATTACAGGAACAGATTATTCTCTGGCAGAAACAAAACTGGCAAAAATCAGGATGGAAATTAGTGTATTAATTGTGTTCCTAGCAAATTCTTCTTGACTATTTCCCTTGAAAGCCCAAAAAAGACCTTGAATGATTCCAATTTAGTTAAGACATTCCAATGTTTAAGAACACATGACTTGTAAAGTGTCCAATTGTGTCATTTGAGAATGTATGTGGCATATAAATAAATACTCATGCTAAATAAAACCACACGGACTCTTATTTTAATTATACATATGCATGACAGGCCCTGATCATAACCCTTTGGATTTAGCAAGATTTAACGCTTCTGGAATTATCCCATCCTGATTTTTGCTCCTGGGCTCAGGTAGCAAAGTTGTTCCTGAAGGGTGGAAAGTATGGGATTCTTGGGATGTTTGTTGGTGTTAGTATTCAGGCATCTGTACTGGCCTGTCCTTGGGGTCCTGACAAGATACACCCTCAGCTGCAGCCACTAAGAGCACCAGCTGTGAACATTCACTATGTTCCCTTTTAAAAGGCCCTGCCCACCCCTATCCCTTCCTTCCTTCCTTCCTTCTTTCCTTCCTCTCTCTCGCTTTCTTTTTCTTTCTCTCCCACTTTGTCTGTTCCCCTCTCTCTTCCCCTCTTTCCTCTGCCCTCTCCCCTGCTTCTTCTGTCTCTGGAGGCTGGGATTCCCCCTCCCCTTTCCTGTAAAGAGTACGGTTTTTCCGCCCTGCGCTGGTCTTGTCCCGCCAATGCGCCAGCCCCAATTAACACACCGAGACTCTGTATTTGATATAATGCTGTTGGCCAGTTACTTGTTTCTTATCGGCTAGCTCTGTCTTAATTATTAACCCATTTCTATTAATCTAAGTATTTCCACGTGGTCTCATCTTACCGGGGAGTGGGGCCGGCCTCTGGTCTTCCTAGTCTCTCCATCTTGACTCCTCCTTACTACTTCCTCTTTCCTCCTTGTCTCCTAGTCCCGCCTGTCTTGCTTTCCTATTGGCCAACAGTGCTTTATTCATTAACCAGTATGAGGAACATATTTACAGAATGACACCTCCCATCACTTTCCCTTCTTAAAGATCCTTTTCCCTAATTAAAAAAAAAAAAAAAACCCTCCGCTTGAACACTGCCTCATGCATCTTTCTCTCGGGTGCTGCTTTTCTTAAATTACAGCAGTTGGGGCGTTAGCTCTCTCAGGCACGTGTTTGCCGTGTTTGTCTGTGCATAGAGTTGTGCTAACTCTGTGGATGCATTGTGAGCGTTGGAACTACGGCCTTGTCAGACACACCTCCTTCAGCTGGTGCTATTTATGGGCCATCTTCAACCCCTACACAATCTCTGCTTCTTGATTATAATGGACATGTAGAAATAGCCAATTGATTTCTGCAAACGGCCAGTTTTCGAGTTGTAAAAGTTACACACTAATGTGTACAATACAAATAGATGAAATAGTGGGGTAGAGATGAGCCTGTGTCTCTTGAGCAAGATAACCATGTTCTGGTCTGGACCTTCAGCATGATTTTGTGATGCTGCTTTGGCATTTAAGATCTTGGTCTTCTCAGATGAAAAGAAAAAAGATTGAGATAAAGTATTTTCTAGGGCAGTGGTTCTTAACCTTCCTAACGCTGCCACCCTTTAATACAGCCCCCTGCATCGTGGTGACCCCCAACCATAAAATTTTCTCGTTGCAACTTAATAAGTGTAATTTTTCGAGTTATGAACTGTAATGGAAATATCCGATGTGCCGGGTATCTGATATGTGACCTCTGTGAAAGAGTGGATTGACCCCCCCCAAAGGGTCATGGCCCACAGGTTGAGAACCATCCTAATTTGACAATCGTTTAGTAAGATCATGCTGTTATTATATAAAATGGAATATTTCTCTAAATATTTCATCTGGGTCATAGGGTCTTTTGGGCTAGCATGCCCTTTGACCTTTTTTGGCACTGATAAGATAAACAAGCAATAAACAGATCTCCCCACCCCGAAAGAAAACAACAGCAAAATAAGGAAAGTTTGAAATTTGAAATAATCCGCTTACCTATTTAAGTATTGGGTACAAATAGTTATTGTGTCTGTTATGTATGTCACTGCTACAAAAGGCCACAAGTTAAACTATGAGTGCTGAAGATAAGAGTCAGACGTTGATTGAATGACTTTTCAAAAACATTGTGGTACATACACGTGGGACACCTTGAATAGTGCCTTTACTTGCCTTTTGTGTGTATGTGTATTATGCATGTTCATCTGTATGTGGGTGCATACTGTGTGTGTGAGTGTGTTCACATTGAGTGTCATTCCTCAGTCACAATCCACCTTCTTTTGGAAACAAGTTTTCTCCTAGGCCTTGGTTTCCCTGCCAGTGAGCCCCAGCGAACCCCGTATCTACACCTTCCTGGTAACAAAATTACAAACACGTTTGGTTGGTTTTTTGTAGGGTTCTGGGAATTGAACTCAGGTCCTTATGCTTGTGTGGCCAACATTTAACAACTATGTTCTCTTCCCAGCTCCGTATATGTATTCTTAGTAACCCTCACATTCTTTAAGCTTTCCAGAGCACGGTACCCTAAAAGGAATGTGGATAGCCAGTGTGTTGAGGTGACAAGAAACCCAGGGTTCCTCCTATTTAATATTTCCTTGGGTGGGTAGGTGGGTAAGGGGAGCGTTCTTGGATAAATACCGATAGAAAACCCCTGAGCAGTGAAAAAGGTTTTGCTTACCTGCTGCGTGATTTGAAAGTACATTTCTTTATTAGCTTTACCACTTAAAATATGTCATCTTATAAGTCATTCCAGCAAAAACCAAAGGCTATATTAATACTTTTTAATTTATGCTCTTTTCAAATACTATAAATGACATGCTATATTTAAGTTCACAGAGTGAAATCACCAACTACTTCAATAGCTTATACAAACATTAATATTTGATACATAGGCTTTCCTAGGCTGTGGTATAGTCACAGTTGGACTGATAGGGTGCTAAGTGGGAAAATCCTGTCTAGACAGTTGGAAGGGAAGGGGGAAGTGTTTAGTAAAACAAGTTTGATAGTCTTGTCAGCATAAAACTGATAGCTATTTGGCATCATTTAATCTTTGCCAAAAAAAAATTTATTGAGCAAAGGAAGAGTCAAAAACTTGGATTAATTCTCCATACTTATCTTTTGGTTCAACCCATCCATTTCTTAATCTATGTATGATGCCTTGGTTTGCTGGTTAAAACAAATTTACGTTTCACTGTAATATCACTAAGGTAAAACAAACCTTAAAAGTCTGAAGTGAGAATAACGCCCAGCCCAGTTAGAACCGCCACTGTGCGTGTGTGTGTGTGTGTGTGTGTGTGTGTGTGTGGTGGTAGTAGTAGTAGTAAAAATAGTAGTGGCCCCGCCCTCCATGGATAGCACCACCCTCTAGGAAACAACTGTGATGCAGCAGCTGTCCCAAAAGTTCAAAGAGAAGTGTTGGGGATAGCCAGGAGAGGTGGCGCCATCTCTCTCCCCTACAGCTTCAAGGAGAGCCTATGGGTTGTGCCCCTCCAAGACCTGCAGGCTTATGGATGACAAAACCTAGGACAAGATCTCCTTTATGTCTGGAAGCGTAGCTTTCTCTCTTTATTTTCCTCTCAAAGCCTCTGTTTCTTCCCCCTTTGATTTTGAGAAGCCGATTCAATGGGGAGGATCTCCTAGAGTAGGATATCCTTGTATTTTGGGACACATTCACCTTAAGATACCTTCTGGGGTGGAGGAGCAGAGGGGAGGGAATGGGAGGAGAGGAGGGAGGGGAAACTGTGGTCAGGATGAAAAATAAATTAATAATAATAATAATAAAGATACCGTCCTCTGTCCTTCTAAATTTCTGCCTCCCCCTCCCCAGTGTGTTTCCCTGGAGTTCCCCTTGGGTAAACAATCTGAGTCCCTCCTCCCTACAGTAAATAGCATCTGTTCACCCAGGATTCAAAAGTATGGTACTACTCCAGCAACAAGAGACATGCGTGCAGGTAGACAGGGTTTAGTGAGAATTCAAGTTCCTGGTGGTACGCTTTAAACGATAATTTAAAATTAATTTTTATGCATACGTATATATGCACCTAATATCAGTGCTGGATTCCCAGCACCTCTATGAAAGCACTTAAGTACGCTTAACCACTGAGCTATCTCTTCAGTCCAGTAATGCCACCGTTTTAAATGAATTTTGGAAACATGTACGTTACTGGGAACAGGAACGGACGAGACCCTCCGCACACAAAAGAATTCTATTAAAGAGGAGGGATATGTCAGTAAGAATTAGCTGCTTTCTTTAGGATCAATCTAAATTTGTTCAGAATGTTTGACTGCGTTGTATGGCTTTTACAGTGAAGACACTAAGAGTTTCAGCGATCAGGCTGCTGTGGGGGCTGCGAGGACAGGCACTATGGGTCTGATGCACTCACTGCTCCACGTGCTAGCCAGGCTACTCAAGCCAGGGTGCCTGGTTGGTTTGGAGACTTGCATAAAAGGACAGCTCGACCAGATCTTAGCTGGTGTCAAAAACTTGCTCGTAGGAGACCCGGCCCAGACCCAGAGGCCCGGAACATTTTAACAAACAACTCCCAGATGCCTCCGCCCAGGTCGCGTTACACCTGGTTTCTCAAGAGCAGATCTTCTCGCCAACCTTAATCTCAGAGGATCGGCAGGGCAGGAGGCTGAGTCCCAGCTACCTTTGCCCTAATTTATTGAGGGCTTTAAAAGTAGAAAATAAAAACTTTGAACTCAAAAGCGCATCTGGAAGTTTTATGATTCAGGTGTGTGTGTGCTGCTCGCCTTCAGGGGCACCAAAGACTACTGGAGTTACAGTGACAAAAAAAAAAAAAAAAATTAAGAAAGAAAAGGTTCTGTAGTTGCAGAACTGGAAAGCGTGTCCAGACTCGAAGCAACTGGTTCTCTCTCGTAGCTTATTAACTTGGGCGGGGGCGGGACAAGCACGGAAGTCCCCGGCTCTGCCCGTCTTTCTTCTAATGGAGGATTTCCCCTGCTTCTGGGCCATTAACCCTCCTCTATTCTTCCTGCGGAATCTAGGCTCAGCTCTTCTCAAGGAGGACCAGGGAGAGATGAAAAATGGCTCTTGAGAACTAGTGGGCGAGAGAAACAAGGGGTCAAGGGTGAAGTCAGCTTTGCCTCGCGGTCTGGTGATCTCCCCGGTTTGTCGCAGTCCTTTCAGTGCCAGGGAAAGCCAGGCCCTTAGGAAGGGGCTGATCGGGCCCAGCCTACCCGGAGATGGAGACTTCCTGACGTTTCCAAAGGCCCCTTTGGCTTCTCTAGAGAGGGCTGGCCTGGCTCGTGCACTCATGCAAGATGCAGCTAGTAAGCACGTCTCGTGTGTGTGTGTGTGTGTGTGTGTGTGTGTGTGTGTGTGTGTGTGTGTGTGTGAGAGAGAGAGAGAGAGAGAGAGAGAGAGAGAGAGAGAGAGAGAGAGAGAGAGAGAGCACCTTTGCAAGCAGACCTGCAGAGGCCATGCAAGGAGGAAGGGATGTGTGTTGCCCAAGCCAGTGTTTCCGGGCTGCTCCAGGCCCAGCCTTCCTCGGCCAAATCCCTGGGGGAGTTGACACACGAACTAGTTTCGCTAGTCCCCCTGCACCTCCTCCAGCGGGAGCAGCAGGCTGGGCGGGGAGAGGTGAGTTGCTCCAAGGCCTTTCCTGCTAGGGCCCGCCCCCTCGCAGGCCTGGCGGCTTCTCTGCAAAGGAAACATTCAAAACCCCAGAACGTGGCGTGGGTCTTCCCTAAGGTGTGTGCCTGTCAACAAATCGCCCGTTTCGGAAGAGCCAAGGGGAATGTGTGAGTTGCAGGAAGCCCACGGAGGATTTAACTGGAGATGGCTGTTTACCAGGAAGCGTTCCTCTAGGTCATTGTTGTCCGTCTTGGTTAAGTGTCCACCTTCTTGGTGATTATTATTATTATTTTTTAACCCGGTGCAATTCCGTGTTTTCTACACACCGGGGTCATTGCTCTCTGCAGCGAGGAGGATTGTGGTGGGTGGGTGGCAGAGGGAACAGGAATCCAATTCTCTGGGCTTCCAGACAGAACTGGGACATTGTAACACCTGCATGAGATCCTGTCTGGGCAGGGATCTTCATCCTGGGGTGTAGCCCCTTGGGGACAGATCGCCTCTATTCTTTTATTTTCTGTCCAGGAAGAGAAAGCCCTGTTCCATTAGGGGATGGAGTGATTTATGTAGACAGTTGAAGGGGGTGTGTTTCGAAGCTCTGTGGAATGCTGGGGCCAGCATGATTTGAAGGTACTGTATACCTAGGGGCAAGTATGGAATGCACCAAACGATTTCTTTTCCTACATTTAAGCAAGTTTCAATCCATTTCACTGACGAAACCGGTTAACCACGTGCAACTCTGCCTGAGCTGAGCCGGCCGGTCTGTTGTACTGAGGCTGGAGGTGCTGATTTCTCCCTATAACTTGCGATTTGGTGGAAAAATAAAATGATAACTACTTACCTTCTACGGAGTTAATGCCGTCTTTTCTCTCTCCCTTTTAGAGAGAATGTATTTTAGAGGGAGGAGAGAACATGCCTTACTTATTTCGCTTCCACTAGAGAGAAGGTTTGGATTAGAAACCAAATTAGAAATGACTATAATAAAATATTTATATCGTAAATCATTAGTTTTGTAGAAATGAAGGAAATCTTGGGCTTTGACCAAAAATATATGTATTTTTAAAAAAAGTGTTTCAGGGTCCAGGGCTGAGTGATAAAGAGCACTTAACTGCTCTTCCAGAGAACCAAGTTCAGTTCCAAGCATCTACTTGTTGGCTCACAAACGACATGTTACTCCTGCTTCAGGGGATTCACCGCGCACAGGCACCTACACACCTCTGCACCTGGTACACAATAAATCCATGCAGGCCCATGAACACATAAATACAAATAAATCTAAAACTATCCCAAAAGTTCATGGTTCAATTAGTTGCCTGTCTGTAGTGGCACATTTGGTTTAAAACTTTTATTTCGTTATAAATACTTCTTTTCAATTATGAAACGTTACAGACATACAAAACCTCCAGAGAATTTTGTAATACACCTCTGTGCTCTACCCAAGAGATAACGTATTATAGACGCAACTGAAGCTTCCACCCACCTGCCCCTTTTCTTAGTCAAGTTCCTTTCCTCACCTTCCAGACAGACCTATCACACTGCATTTGGAGTTTATCATTCATGTGCATTGAAAAAAGGCATGCATCTAGAGAGGGCTCAGTGGTTTAGAAGACTTCCAGTTTATTCTCTCAGAGGACCCTCGTAGTTTCAAAGTATCCTCATAGGGTCTCTCATGACCAGTGTGACATCACCTCCTAGGAGAAGCTGTGCCCTATTCTGGTTTCTGTGGATATATATATATACATATATATATATATATATATATATATATATATGATGTCTTTTTTTAAAAAAAAAAAAAAAACCCTGCTCAGCTCGATGTGGTGGTGCATGTCTTTGATCGCAGCACTCAGGAGGCAGAAGCAGGTGGATCTCTGTGAGTTCAAGGCCAGCCAGGGCTGCTACGCAGAGAACCCTTTTCTTGGAAAATCCAGAAAACAGAACAAAACACTGCTTATGTGTAAACACATGCAACACACATCACGTATGATTCAAATGCTTCCAAGCTTTTATATCAATGCCATCATACTGCAGACATACTCCATTAGCTATAGCTGAATTAGTTACTGTAACTATTTCTTGCTGGCAAATCCGCTGTCTAGACATCCACGTTTCTCTTGGTGGATGTTGTTTGTTCTGACTTTTTTCCCCAGCACAAACAAGGTTGGTGTGAACTCCCTTGTCACATCTCATTCTACTCAAGTGAAGCCTTCCACGCAGGAGTGGAAAGATTTCAGAATTTCAAGTTTAAAAGCTGCAACCTGAAAACATCTGTGTTGCCGAGTGTGAGAGGTGCACGCCTTTAGTCCTGGTGCTGGGGAGGCAGAAGCAGGAGGATTTCTGAGTTGGAGGCCAGCCTGGTGGAAGGAGCTAGTTCCAGGACAGCCAGGGCCACAATGGAAAGCTGTCTTGAAAAAAACCAAACCAAACAGCAAAACAATAACAACAACAAAAACCAAACATGAAACAGAAACAAAGAAAATAGCATTCCTTTATTTTTTTTTTTTTTTGTGTTTTATTGTGTACAAGCATGGTGTGTGTGTGTGTGTGTGTGTGTGTGTGTGTGTGTGTGTGTGTACTTCTGTGGAGGTCTGTTCTCTTCTAACCTAGGGTGGGACTTGGGGATCAAACTCAGGTCTTTCAGCCTGGAGGGGCAGGTACTCTCCTGCTGAGTCATCTCATCAGCCCCAGATCCTCTATTTGAAACTTAGCATTATTTTGTGAACATTTTACCACACCACTAAATATCCATTTTAAGACACTGTGTTGATGGTTGCAGATTCAATCACTGTCGGGGCATTTCTTTGTTTTAAAGCTGCCATTTCTTTGGTTTAGTCACCTGTTAAACAATTAGACAGTGATTTCTTACACTAACCACAAGTACTGTGAAGAAAGACAATATGGTTTTTAAATAAAAGCACTTTCTGATTCATCTTCTTGGTAATTTTGGTGGCTGAATTTGTTATTTTTGTTTCTGGGGCAGCTAATATCATTCAGGATACAATAAAAGTCTTTAGCTTATTTTGTGTGTACACACACACATATGCAGGTGCATGTGTGTACTGGTGCACACACACACACACACACACACACACATGCACGTGGCCATGCATGGTAATGTCAAATGATGCTCCTCGGATGCTGCCCACCTTGTTTTTTGAGACAGGGTTTCTCACTGCCTTGGAACTTGCCAAGTAGGTTAGGCTGACCCACTTATCCTGCCTGAGATCCTGAGACCATAAAAACATTCAGGGACTGAACTCAGGTCTTCAGGCTTGCCAAGTAAGCAGTCTACGGAGTGAGATGTGTCCCCGCCTGCCCAGTTCCTGCTTAGCCTCCAGGACTTAGGTCTGATTGGCATGGAAAGGGAATGAAGGAAACACACACACACACACACACACACACACACACACACACACACACCAGCGCTCAGAAAAGCTGGGGTTGGGTGGTCTGGGCTCTTGGATGGAGAAGCTACACCATCCCAGAAGCTTGACAGGTTTATTACATAGATTTCAGCACAGAGACAGGGTTCAGCACACAGCTGAACAAGGAGGCGGGGTTTCTTTTCTTACAGCCTCACCCCCTGGGAAAGGGGAGGTTTTGTCATTTCTCCATGAGTCTGAGGCTAGGGTCCCTGACATTGCTGTGTCCATGTCAACAGTATGCAGTCACTCACGGCTTCCGTCACCCCCACCCACCCCCTCTTACTGTAATGTTCAGTAGCCTTCCTGTCAATGCATAGTGTAGCTATGCTATTTTCCTCTCGGGTGTCCTCGTGCTGCAAATCTGCTGGCACCATCAACAGCTGTTGGGCCCCAAGAAGTTGGTTGCTTCCCCTTTAGTCTCAGTTTACATCCTCTGCAAAACAGAGGCAACAGAGCTAAGCAGTTCCGTGCAAGCCTGTAACAAAGGAGCAATTACTTACTCGAGTTGCTTTATTTAATGGCTTCCTTTCTGAAGTGTTGATCACTGTTACTTGTTGTGGGGTAGTCTTTTAGTATTCTATGAAGATGGGTCTCTGCCTTTGGTGCCTTCTGATTGGTTTAATAAAAAGCTGAATGGCCAATAGCTAGGTAGGAGAGGGTAAGCAAGCGGGACTTCCGGGCAGAGAGAGGAACTAGAAGGAGGGATCCAGGCTTGAGGATTTTGCCAGCAGACTTGGAGTGAGTCGGATATGCTGTACTGAGGAAAGGTAAAAAGCCGTGTGGCAGGACGTAGGTGGATGAAAACATATGGGTTAGTTGAGTTATAAGAGCTAGTTGGTCTGGGTGCTGGTGACACATGCCTTTAATCCCAGCACTCGGGAGGTAGAGGCAGGAGGGTCTCTGTGAGTTCCAGGCCAGCTTGGTCTACAAAGCGAGTTCCACCACAGCCAGGACTGTTATACAGAGAAACCCTACCTGGAAAAACCAACCACTTAACTAAAAAGAGCTAGTTGGAAACAAGCCTAAGGTAAAGGCCAAGCTTTCATAATTAATAAGAAGTCTCCATGCCATTTTTTTCTGAGTTATTGGTCCCTAAAGAAGTCAGACAGCAGTTGCTTCTGTTGTAGAGATGGTTAGACAGCGGGAGAGAGGACTAAAACGAATCTCTCAGGTCACAATCAATGATTGACGGATGCACAATTTAAATTTTTGGACTCTGTCCTCAGAGCCTTCCCATTCCCTTTAATCAATATTTCCCCTCTCCTTCCTCCTCCTTTCTAGTTTTTATCAACTCAATTTAAACTTGTGAACAACATTTCAGTTCTAAATACTTCAGAATTATCGCGCGTAATAAAATTAACAGTAATTTAAGATCACCTAACATACAGTGTGTGTGTGTGTGTGTGTGTGTGTGTGTGTGTGTGAACAGACTCCTTGGATTTAGTGTGCATACCTCTTTACTAGGTAATGCAAGTTGTTTTCCAACAGGCTTTACTCTTTCAGGTCGCTCCTTCCCAGCCAACACCGAGTTGTTTGAGAATTCCTATTGTTTTACATCCTCATCCATATTGTGTGTTGGCAAAAGTCACACTTAACAAATCTGATGAGGTGTGAAATGGCTTGCACTTACATTTGCCTGATTGCTTATGAGGTTGAACTAACCCTTCTTCTCACCTCTTATGATAAACGCCCATTCACTTCTGGTCTTTGTTTCAAAAAAAATGGTTTGTTTGTCTTGAGGGGCCTTTCTCATCAAGTTGGGAAGCGGCAGGGCAATTCCTCACTGTAACCTCTCTGCTTACAATGGCCCCGCATCCCTAACAAATGGCCCATGGAGAATGAAGCCAAAAACAGAGGACTGCCTTCCTAAAAAGCGGTTGTGTGGGAATTTGGACCCCAAAGGTGGAGACCAAAGCATGTGGCTGTCTCTGCGATGGGCAGTGTGACGTGCCAGGGCTCCGAAGACCGGAGGTATTAATACAGGAGGGCTGTATTTAGGGAAGAGAGAGGAGTGGAGTTCTGTGTCCTGTTGTCTCCATCTCCCAGTCATAGGTGCCCCCCCCCCCACAGTGCTCCTCTGCTTTTCTTCTGGTCCTTTAGACACTGGGCATACCTCAGTCATTAGTAGCAGGAGTCACTCCATCCACCCACCCGACCCCAGCATGGGAAATCAATAAGAGGATCATTTAAAACTGCTCCCAAGACTTGAAAAAAGCTTGTTATAAGATGTTGAAACTGAAATAAAGGAACTTCAGAGCTGGGGGTTGAGGGAGGGTGTGGGGGATGGGTGGGACAACTCTGGATGTGTTGCTATTTCCCTTTGACTTAAAGAGAGCTGTTTGTAGCCCCTGCTGCTGGTGTGGAATTCAGCCTGGGTTGCTAATCTAGGTATTTATGATGGTGCAGAAGATAAACTGTGTTGGCTTGTTTCTCTTATTGGTTGATGAATTAAAAAAACGCTGTTTGGCCAATAGAGGCAGGAAGATAGGTGGAACTAGGAGAAGAGGAGAATTCTGGGAAAGATAGGTAGAGAGAGACCCCGAGGAGATGCCAAGGAAAGAGTAACAGGTCTGGACCCTTCTCCCGTAAGATAAGACCACGTGAAAATACTTAGGTTACTAGAAATGGGTTACTAATTAAGACAGAGCCCTAGCCCTCGGCCAACAGTTTTATAAATTAATATAGTGTCCGTGTGTTTACTGGGGCAAAGCAGCAGCGGGACCAGGCTGGAAAGAAATGCCAGCAACACCCTCGCATATAAATGTTAAAGATTTGGACTCAAAAGTAAAAGGCACTTATGGTAGCATTTCCCAACCTGTGTGTCTCAACTCATTTTGGGGAGTTGAACAGCCCTTTCACAGGGGTCACATACCAGATATCCTGCATGTCAGATATTTATACTATGATTAATAATAGTAGCAAAATTACATTTGTGAAGTAGCAATGAAAATAATTTGATGGTTGGGGGTCACCCCAACATGAGGAGCTGTATTAGAGGGCCACAGTATTAGGAAGGTTGATAATCTCTGCTTTATGATTATTTACAGCAGTTAGTACTTCTTACCTGAATTTGTTTGGTTTTGTTTATTTTAAAGATAGGGTCCTACTATGTAGCCTTGGCTGGACTGAAAACACTCTGTGTAGAACAGGCTGGCCTGGAACTCATGGAGACTCACTTACCTCTGCCGCCTAGGTGCTGGGATTAAAGGCATATATATGCCTTCATCCCTGGTCCTAGAACTGTTCTTATAAATGAGGTAAGAGTATGGAGGCTGGAGAGATGGCTCAGTGGTTAAGAACACTGACTGCTCATCCACAGGTTCCAGGTTCAATTCCCAGCACCCACATGGCAGCTCACAACTGTCTATAACTCCAGTTCTGGGAGATCTGACACCCTCACACAGACACACATGCAGGCAATGCACACGAAATAAAAATGAATAAATTATTAAATAAATAAATAAATGGGGTAAGATGTACAGTTTACAGTCCATTCCTCATTAGCACCCAGCCTCTGACTTCACACAACATTGAGAGACAGAAGTCCTTGTGTTTCATTCCTGAGGGAAGTGCCCTTAAATGACGTTTTCTGGTATCCTGATTGAGATGACTGTTTAGTCTCCTCATCATAAACAGAACTGCAGAAATGTGAGTATTTTATGACATGTCAATGGAATCTCAATAGAAACACGTTGGGAAATGATGTTTCAGAATCACCCTCAAGGAGGTAGCAGACGCGGGCAAGCCTCTTGGAGTTGACACAAGCTTTCTTAAGACTGACCCAAGATGTCATGTATGATGATTTTAGTGTCCAGGTAGTAATCTTTTGGAGAATAGTATTTTTACTAATTCTTTTGGGGGTTTCATATAGTGTATGCTGATGACACTCCCCCACAACTCCTCCAGGACCCACCCTCATTGTCCTTACCTCCTGACTCATTCAATTTCAGGTCTTCTCTCTCCTCCTCCTTTTCTTCTTAAAACCCATGGAGTCCAGTTTGTGTTGCCAAGTACTCTAGAAATTGGGTCCAGCCCTGATTGGTCAACCTACCGGGGCTCACAGACAGGTGATCGTCTTTGTCATCACTTTGAGGAAAGACAAGAGAACATTTCCAGAGAGGATTAACTGAGCCTGGGGAAGACCTGCCTGGAATGTGGGGAACACCTTCTTGTGGGTTGGAGGCCTAGACAGAATGAAAGGAAGGGAGCAGAGAGCCTGGCAAGTGCTGACACCCTGCCCGGCCTTGCCCCTGCCCCTGTCCCTGTCCCCATCCCCGTTCCTGGCTGTATATGAACCCATCTGCTCAAAGGTACCTTTCCGGCTGTTTTGGACAGAACCCTCAGAAGCAGTGAGCAGAGAGAACCATCCTCCCCTTGAGATGGCTCTCTGCTATTGTGGTCACAGCGACAGGAAAACAAACACCATTGCCGATGGTCTGACAAACCATGGGGAGAGGAGATGCCAGAAATCATAGCAGTTGGGTTGCGTTCCACCCCAACCCTTGGCCTGAATGAGTTGGAATGGCGGCCAATAGATTAAAACCGGCCAGTGGTTTACACGCTTTTCTCCATCTTTCCGCACCTCTCCCTAGTTAGGGAGTGGAGGAACCTGCCTCCCTTTATGCTGGAAGTACCTGGATGAAGGTCACTGCCACTTGTTCAGCGCCACCGGTAATTCCCTCCCCCACCCCAGGTATTTTCGGACTAGCGACTTCAGAAATAACATCGAGCATTTTTGCCTTAAGAAAGAGGTCTTACAAAAATGAGCCGGATTCATCTTATTTGTATATATTTTCAGAAAACGTGGCACTTCTAAAAGCACACACCCTAACCTCCATCGAGTGTTAATAAATTAAGCGAGGAAAATTCCCCCGGCCTTCTATTACCACTCTTTTCTTTGGCAAATGAAATCCGGTTTCTGTTCCAGAGGCCTCCCAGCTTAGAAGGCCAATGCCAGCTCTAGCAGCTAGAGACACACACTTGCTCTCAAATCATCCTTCATACATCTGACCACACCCAGTTATGCTCTTACAAGAAGGATTGTTTATTTTGATTTTATGCACTTGAGTGTTTGCCTCCATGCACGTATGTGTGCCAAGTATGTGCCTGGTACCGCCAGAGGCCAGAAGAGGGCGTCAGATCTCCTGGAACTGAACTTGCAGGTGATTTTTATGTCACCACGTGAGTGCTGGGATCTGAACCTGGTCCTCTACCAGATGGACAAATGTGCCCGCTTCATCTGCCCTCTGGTCTTTCTCTGCAGCTTGTGGTAGAGACTGGTTTTTTACACAGCTGGGGGTTGTAGAATTCCCCTTCGATTGAGTGTGTCATTGTTCTTTACTCTTTGTTTCACATCCTAGATAAAAAAGGCGAGGGGCTCTCGGAAGCCATTTTTTATCTAATTTCAGTCCAGTCTATCTAAAGCGGTGACCGTCGCTCCCATACGGGATTTTGTTGTTTTCTTCAATTATCTGTCCTCTAGTAGTGATTTCTTTATGATCTGGAAAAAAAAAACTGCATACACACACGCACATGTAATACAATGTTGCAATACATATGTGGGACAATCAACATTGTGAACTTGGACTTCCAATTTCAATTTATTTAGAATTAATTTTTATCATATAACAATAGTTATTATTATTGTTATTATTATTCTTTTGAGTCAGGGTTTCTCTGTGTTGCTTTGGAGCCTATCCTGGAACTTACTTTGTAAACCAGGCTGGCCTTGAACTCACAGAGCTCTGTCTCTGCCTCCCGAGTGCTGGCCTTAAAGGAGTTATATTTTTGTATTTTTTCCCCATTACTCTATGTTCTGACTGTTCATATTTCAAGTTACTTAGTTGTTCACGCTGCTGGGATAGAATTCAGATCTCATGTGTCTAGGCAAGCACTCTGCCATGACCTAAAGAACGAACCCATATTCTTTACATTGCTTTGATTTTTAAAATTGTGTGTGTGTGTGTGTGTGTGTGTGTGTGTACAGGTGTCAGAGGCTGGAAGAGTGTGTTGGAGTTACAGGCTGCTGTGGGCTGCCCATTGTGCATGCTAGAAGTGGGTGCTGGGGACTGAACTCAGGTCCTCTGCAAGAGCACTTCAAGCTCTTAGTAGCTGAGCCATCTCTCCTGCCCTTCTATAGTGGCACCTTGCCTTTGGGCATGGTAGGAACAGCCTTGGGCGATTGTGAAATCATTATGTCAACCAGCTCTGGAAATCACTGAAGATGCCCTCCCTTTCTCAGCATCAAATATCCCTGCAAGATTTAATTATTTATGTGGAAGCAAAGCACTCCTGCCTCTTCTCTTCATCATGCCAGTTTGCTTTTATTGTTAATAAGTGGTAAATTATATGTACAGAAAAGAACCGTTTCTAAAATAAATTTCTATATGACACATTACCAGTGAGTCTGATTTGCACCCTTATTTGTACACCTACATACTCAGGTTATGCAAATTTCTCAGGTCACAAGTAGAGGTTTAAGACGCCATGGCGGAATTGACTATTGTCACTTGTTTGCGTGAAAAGAATAATGACCTAGCTTGTTTTCCAGAATCTACTTGGATTTCCATTTGCCCTTCTTTCTGAGTAGCCATGACCCATCTCCTTCTTCTTTTCACACGTATAAATGTATAGTTTGCTCATGCATGTCCATATGTGTGAGTATGTTTGCACACATGTCTAAGCCCGAGGGTGACATCCAGAGTCTTCCCTGATTGTTCTTCATTGGTTCATTGAGGCGGGGGTCTCTCAATTGAGCTCAGAGTCCACCTAGCCAGCTCGCTGTGGTGTTCACCTTCTTAGCACTGGGTTACAGACATGCTGCCATACAGGTAGGCATTTGCATGGACTGTGGCGGGGGGTGGGGGGTGGGGGTGGGGGTGGTCTAAACTCTGTTTCCATGATTGTGTGGCAGGGTCTTTAATCACCAATCCATTCCCCCAACTCTGCTACTTTTCTTTGAAATCATGGATTTCATCATTATTCTGGGCTTCTGTGTTGTGAATCAGTATTTTCTAAAGGCCTGTATGTTGAAGGCTTGGCTCCGAGCCCACAGCACTACTGGGAAATGGAGGAACCATTAGAAGATGGGGTTTGGTGGAGGGAAGTGGGGAGAGGGGCCTAGGAGGGGATACCGTGGTTCTCGGATGCCCTCTGACGGATGGCATTGTTTCGCCCACGGTTGCTTTCCACACCTGTCTACTTTGTCACTGGTCTAAAAGCTATGATGGTGCCAAGCATCTGAAATCTAAGAAACTGTGTGCCTACCTAAACCTTTTCTCTTTTAAAATTGATTGTCCCAGGTATTTTGTTACAGTAACAGAAACCTAACACACACACACACACACACACACACACACACACACACACTATGTGTTCTCCCATTTAGGACAATTCCTAGAACCTTCTACAGGGTAATGAACTGATTCGAACTTTAATTGCAGAGAGCTTGGTGTGTTGCCCGGTTACAGTCTATCTTAGGCTACCCCGGCACCTCTGTGGCCAACCAACCTTCAGACGAAGCTTTTTGGAATGTACTAATTTAGTGAACCACAGCTTCCAACAGCCCAGAAGTTAAGACTATCACCGGATAGCCCGTGAAGTCTTAGCCCGTGAGGTCTACCTTCCTTCATGGCTTCCCACTGCCCCCGGGACTCCTTCCCCAGCCCCCTCCTGCTTTCACGTCCTTTGTCTTGTGATCCACTGAGTTTACTCGTGTACGTTATTGAGGAGTGCAGTGGCTACATCCCCGGAGGAAATGACTCTTCCTCCCCAAGTGGGTTGCTGCCAGTAGCTCCTCGGGAGAGGTGGAGCTCCCAGGGATGGGAGCATTCCTAAGAAGAGACTTCCTCTCTCCCTGCTTGCCACTGTGACAGCATGATGAGAAAGGAGCCGTCTGCAAGCCAGGAAGTAGATCCTCAGGAGATGCCAGACATGCAGGCATTTTGACCTGGCTTTTTCCCAGCCTCTGGGACTGTGAGCACTGTATTTCCGTCACTTAATCTGTCCACTCTATGGTTTCTTTTACTCCGACACCCAGAATGGACCAAGGCAGTCATGTTTCCTCAGGCCTCATAAAACCCCTTGTGTCCATCAGTGTAACTTGGGTGACACTTCAGTAATAAATGGCCTAGGACATTTCATTAGCTTCCGTCAACAACGTTTTACTGCTTGTTCACGGTACGCCCATGGCTCTGACCTACTGAAGTCTCATCATGGGGTTCAAATGGTGGAATGGCCGCTGTGTGGAACATAGAGAAATGATTATGGCAGAGAAAAAAAAGGAGATGGCTAGCTGTGTTCTTTCTCTGGAAGTTTCTGGGCTGGGATTCCTTCATGCAGTTGTGTTTCGCCAGTCAAAGCAAGGCGAGGACATTTTTGAGTTCTGTACAGAGAGGATACTCGTGGAAAGAAAGGAAGGCAGAGTATCTGGTAACTAGAAGCGTAATTAAGCAATCCTTTCAGGGATCCCCTAGGTTCTAGTCCCAGGACTGCCAAATGAAACAAAGCAACACAAATCAAAACAGCAACTTCCTGGTGATTTGGGCATCGATAACAGATATTTGTTCAAGCAAAGTACCGATGGCTGAAGTAGAACATCTGGGAGAAACGGCAGCAAGCCACCATGTTTGACCCTGTCCGACTCCAAAGTGACGAGCCAGCGCAGTAAACAGGGAGGTGAGGGAATTCCAGGCAAACATTGCAAGGGAGTATAACAGTCTATAGAGTGGGCACAGCCCCTAGGTGCCTTGTGGGTGTCCGTGTGTGTGTGTGTGTGTGTGTGTGTGTGTGTGTGTGTGTATGTGCGCGCGCGCGCGTGCGCATGCGTGTGTGTAAGTGCATGCCGGAGGAAGTGGATGTGAGAAGACAGCGTTGCGTTCTGTCCTTCGGGTACGGTCCACCTTGTGTTTTTGACCCAGGAGCTTCCCCGATTGGGCTGGCCGGCCAGTGAGCCCCAAGCACGCAACTGTCTCTGCCTGGCAGCCACTAGGATTGCACGTGACACAGTGCACAGCTCTAGCTCTTTTCACATCAGTGGGTTTTAGGTCTGGGGTGGGACAGTTGGCTGCCTCTGCTGTTCGGGTCACAGAGGACAGCCTGGGTGGATCCTTTAAGAGGGATCTTGTTCCGGTCACCGGCTTGTGCAAGTGACTTCTCCCCAAAACAAATTATATTTAATCTGTATTTGAGCCGGAGTCCCGTGAATCTTTATCCGTGCATCCACAGAGGCGAACTAATAAGCACAGCCAATACCTTAGTAGGTGAGTGCTCTGATTGAACAACCACATGCAATTTTGTTTTCGTCTTTAGTACCAAAAGTTTCACCTTTAGGTTGGTGTGAGATGGCTTTCCCACATGGGGGGAGAGGACTACACTGTGTGGAAAGTGGTTTGGCCTCCAGAGTTTGGAGGGATTTCTTAGCATCAGTGATTCTCAAAGCTACTCGTCTGATTCGACAATAAAGTCAAATGCTGTAAAGAAAATGTTATAGCAGGTTCGATAATTACAACAATGGGCAAAATAAATATAACCGGTGAGATCAACATTTTAGTGTAAATTCATGCATCAAAGTTTGATCTCAACCAACGTTTCTTTCTTTAGTTTAAAGAAGTTTTTTAAAAAAATTTAATGATTTATTTTTTGTGATTATAATTATGTAACTATACTTACATAATTATGATTGCATAATCATCATTTCTTTCCCTCCAAACACTCCTGTAGGCCCTTCTTTGCTCCTTTCAAATTCATGGCCTCTTTCTTTCATTAATTGTTGTTAGATGCAAAATGGATCTACACATGCAAATATGTACCTGCCCTGATCAGACTGTATAATGTCACTCTTAATTTGGTCTTGGCTAACCGATTGGTGTGCACTTTGCTGGCGAAGACGATGTCTCCCAGGCTCAGCATTCTTTGGTTGCCTGTAGTTCTTTGTATAGGGTTGAGTGAGGCCTTCTGCTCTCTGCCTACTTACCCCTCCCTGGGCGTCCCCTCTGCCATGTCTGTTGTTGCTGGCCTTGTTGAGCTCGAGACTGTAGCGGTGTCCCTCATGTCATTCCTGGGAGACAGTCTCACAGCAAACTCCCTGATCCTTTGTGCCTTACAATCTTCCTGTTCCCCCTCTCAAACATTTCCCGAGCCTTAGGTGCAGGAGTGTTTGGCAGATGTATCTGTTCATTGGGACTAGGCTTCTCAACTCTGCATTTTGATGGTTTGTGCTTTTCTGCGATGGCCTCTGTTGTCAAGGGAAGTTTCCTTGATGAGCGGCGTTTTGCAGTTAAATAAGGATCAGGATAAACAAATAGGCCAAATAGATGTTTATTCAGGGAGAAATAACTTACAACCTAGACAGATGAACACCAGCAAGTTCCACCCGATCCTCTCCTGTCCGAGTCACTCCAGCAAGAGAGCTTTTCCTGGCTCTTCCTCTGACCTCCTTCCACAGGTCACTTCCGTCCATGGCTCCACCCCCCAATGGGCGTGGTCAGTGCCACAGAAGGACTATCTCACTACAGGGGCGAGGAAGGGTTACACTTATCTGTGGATGTAAGGACAAATGCTGAAAACATAGTTAGGGATGATGATGGTTTAGTAAAGTGGTTCTCCTCCAAGGTCGGTGACCTCACTGGCCCTAGGTGATTGGCTAGGTTTCCAGTACTAGGTATCATTTCCCTCTTGTTGAATGGGTCTGAAGTCCAATTAGAGAGCTGTTGTTTACCACCAAGGTGTGTGTGCCGCTACAGCACCCTTAGGGGCGCCGTGTCATGCTTCTGCCGTGATTCTGGACATCTGAGCTCAGTGGGGCTGTCGGATGCTCTCCTCCTTTGTTACTGGCTGGAGACCGAGTCCAGGGCTTGCTCAATGCTTGTTAGGCAAGCGTTCAGCCACTGAGCACATTTTAACCCCGTTTAAAAAGCACTGAATTTTTTCCTGAGACATGTACTCCCAAGTGCTGGTCCTGGGCTTAGGGGTATGTGCCACCATGTCTGGACGGTCTCAGGAACTCACCTTTTACTTCCCTTTCTCCTCTCCCCTCTTCCTCTCCTAACACTGCTTAAATACCCATACTTGTGTTTCTTTCGTCATTTGGATACGGCATTGCCTATTTTCTTTCAAGTCATCTGTCTCGCAGGGGAAGAGATTGCAATGCGAAAGTGGAAAGCACTTATCATTTCAAACACAAAATGACTATGGCAGCTTCTCTGCTCAGCCACAAAGACATCAGTAAGTCCATCTCCGCTTTGTTTTGGTGTGAATCTCCGGGGAATTATGCCCACTTTGTGAACCGCCCTGCTCACACTCATTACCTGGTGAGCTAAGACAGATGAACAGCTGAGGGGAAACAGTTTCTGTGACTATGAAGTGAGTGGGCCCGCGCAAACCTTCCTTCTTTGCAAAGTTTCCACTGGCGCTGACCCGAATGTTAAGCATTAGCAGAACACAGAGCTATGCTTTCTAGAATAACTGGAATTTAAAGGCATCCTGCTCATAAGCCATCACATCCCAGACATACAAAGTGTCAGCAGTAGCAATCCAAACCCGCGCGTGAGCTACAGCTCATCCTGGCAGCTTAGGCTTCACGATCGGCCAGGGAGTTGCTCAGCATGTTAATGGGAGTAAAACCTCATGATCAAGGGCAATTCGCAGCTCTCAATCCAGGGAATCGATGTACAGGGATACACTGTTGTATTATTATTAAATCCAATTGTTTGGCAATTAACCCGATATGGTGCCTATACACGTGACTCAGATGAAGAGCCCCATGTTACACAGGGGACAGTCAGTGCAACACAATCCTGCTTTGACAATGCTATCGATGTGATTGAGTCCAACATTTTCCCAGGTCGGCGCTGAGATGGCCTCTTCTGAATTCCAGCTATTGTAAACTTCAACTCTTGCCAGTGGTCACACACACACAAAACCATAGTCTGCAACAATTCTTGACTGTTCCTAACCCGTCTTAGCCAGGTAATGAAAAGCCACACCCAGGAGCTGGAGAGATTGCTCAGTGATTAATAATGGCATTTGCTGCTCTTGCAGAGAACCTGGGTTCAGGTCCCAGCATCTACATGGCAGCTAACAACTGTCTGCAACTCTAGTTCCAGGGGGTTCAGCAACCTCTTCTGAGTCCTGTGGGCACTAGGCAAGCACGTGGTGTACATGTGTTCCTGCAAACACTCATGCATGTAAGAACTGAGTTTTAAAAGCATTATATATACCTAGTTGCTAATGTGCTAAATCTCAAGTTTGTTTTTAATTTTCCCTCTCTTTTCACTCTCAAAATGAAATTAGGATTTCTTTTTTTGCAAGCAAAGATCTTATTGGTGAGAAAAATAAAAATTTGAATTTGCTAATAGATAAAAAATTAATTCTTGCTTTCCCCTTTTTGTAAATTAGATGTCTGAATTTGCTAATAGATTAAAAAAATAATTCTTGCTTTCCCCTTTTTGTAAATTAGATGTCTGAAAGTGAGCCTCAGTCTATGGTGCCTTTTTCGGTAACTGCTGTGTGTTTCTGAAGCTTGATCAGAGCCAACCTTTTGTAAAGTACGAAAGGACAAGCATCTTGGTACATTCCTCTTCCTGTAGATTTGGCCCCAGCACTTGTCTGAGGCTGGTTTTGGGGTAGGACATGGTTGTGTATTTCCTTCAGTGCACTCCACATGATTGTGGGGAGGTTGTTTGGTTTTGCTTTTGGTTTTTCAAGGAAGGGTTTCTTTGTGTCGCCCTGACGTCCATGAGTCACACTGTGCATAACCGTGACTTTTAGGGGCAATTTCTCCCTGGCCATGGAGGACACGTTGGGAATGATTCATGGTTTGTACAATGACTATCCTGTAGCTAAATGTGGAAGCCACAGGTTTACATACAAACCAAGGAGTGGGTCCTAAGCAGGAATGAGAGGCCAGGAAGCCAGAGAAAGCCATGGACAACTCCTTCTGCTACGGGCTTCTGAGTGGAGGTTGCAGAAGGGCTGCTGGCCCAGAGAGACACCCCAAAGCAGAACCACGCCCATCCTGTGGTCACCCAAGACCTGGGGACAGCAACAGGACTACTCACTGTGGGAAGAGATACAAAGCACTGACCATACTCAGGTGATTATGAACAATTGGATTCCGGGTGGAGATTTACATGGGCGGTTCTGTAGAAGAGGAACGCTTGAGAGATGGGAAAGACAGTCATCAGCCATCAGCCATTCCTACAAAACCGTCAGCGATTTGCTGACTTAAGACACAGAAAGTGGAAAGATGGAGCTGGAAACCGTAATGGAGCTATGGTGTGTAATTATGCAAAGTATGTGTCTTGAGGACAAACAGAGAGTGCACAGCTTGAGAACAGTCACTGTGCTGAGACCAACACGGGCATGTTTGCTTGTTTTCCATTGCTACACTGTGTGATGGGGCAGGGGCGGGGGTGGGGGGGACACGGGACATTAAATATAGAGTTGAATGGCAAGACCACTGCCCAAGGGCTCAGAAAGCCCATGTCTCTGTTTCACATGGCCATAACAACTGCGAACTTCACCTCTTGAGTCCATGCACAGAAAGTGAGAACAAACCAGCTGCCCCTCCCTTTGAAAGCATTCCCAGGGAGAAGGACACAACTTCTCTTTCCCCGGCTTGCTTTCCTCTGCAAAGGAAGAATAACAGCGAAGACTTAGCACCAATTGCTATCCCATCCTCAATATGTTTGCTTTGCTCTACAGATGCATGGACGGGAGCGGGCCATTTAACCATGCATGTGTATGCTGCACCCTGAATATGGCAATGGAGGAGATACCCTGGTCATAAACCCCACAAAGGTGCTGTCATTTCAAAGCCACAGAGAGGGATGCCAATTGGTAATGACACCTCAAAACCCACAGGGATTACCCACCAGGCCTTGAGATGGGAGCTGGGGGTGGGGGCAGAGAGGAGACATTGTTACTGGAGCTGGTACTGGGAAAGGAGACATTGTTACTAAAGGCGGCCAGAACAGGTGCTTGCAAAGGACCCTCTCCTCTTCTGTTTTGACCAGTTCGTACTTCAAGTGATCCGAGGGCAGAGATTGTGTCTATCACCTCCCTTTCTGGAGTTTCTAGAAGAGTGTTGAGTAATATCTAAAGATGTTAGACACTAGAGTGAAGAGATTTCACAGGGGGTGTCCACCCAACCTTCAGGTTCCACAGGGAGCCAGGATGACGCTGGCAGGCAGTGGCTGATATCTCCTTAGGGAGTGACGGTTGGTGTCCTGACAAGCTGTGATGGACCCTGTCACTCCAGTGGAAGAGAACCAAGGAGCTAATGGACAGATGATCTCAGCTCCCTTCTCCCATTGGCTCTAGAAGACATCAAGCCTGGCTAAAGATTACTGGTGGAGTGGCTCTGTGCCTAGAAAGACAAACAGAAGAAGGGCAGTCTGACATTCACTGTCTGAGTCGGATGGACAAGAAACAATAAAATAATAATTACATGTACCCTGTGGACCCTGACATTTGTTTCTGCTGAGTTATGTCCTCGGTGCAAATTATCTCTGACTCCTTAATTCTCTCCAGAAACATTTCCCCAGTGCCTGTTATGGTCAGGGCCCCACTTGCTGGGAGTACCATGGGGCACAGGGCAGGGGAAGTTCTTGCCTTTGAAAAGTGTTCTTGTACCTACTATACACAAATGAACATATATGTTCAATGCAAACGTCATAGCTATGAAGAACCACAAAGCAAGAGATTTCCAGGGCTGGGGTACGTGTAAGAAGAGGCTTTAGGGATGATGTAGAGGGATGAAGTCAGCTACCTCAAGCCTAGAAGGGTGTGTGCTCCAGCAGAACGAACAGTACGTGTAGAGACACAGAGGCAAGATGGACCTTGGAACCCTCAAGGTGGCTGGAAACGGGTGTATACGGGAGCTGAAGGGAAAGGCAAGAGGCTGAGTCTTGCAGAGAGAGACATTTCGTGCAGGAAAAGTGTCCAAGTTTCATCTGAGACCACTGGAAGCTCCCAGAAACCTCAGGTGCTCTGGCTGGAGCATATAGGGTTCAGATAATCCTTTCCTAAACTGAAGGAGTAGAGATGGGCCTTGCAAGCTGGTGTTGACTAGTCATTGTCTCCCAAGAGGATTTATAACATGGGCTGTGGGTCACCTCTAGTTGACATTCCCAACAGCTAGGGCAATTAATAGGGGTTCTGGGATCACAATACAACATCTACTGTGGGTCTGTTTATATTCTCATTTTTCAAAACAATCCTCCAAGTGTGGCATCTTTGTCCTATGGAGGGCAAGAAACTGAGACTCAGGGATTTTAAACAACTCATTCAAGATTACAGATCAAAGAAATACTGGATTTGAACTCAGGTCTCATTGAATCCCAAGACCACAGATTTTTGAATTGTTATACAATCATCTACAACATCTACAATATCCAAATTGTTTTTCATCTTACAAATGTGCAACTAAGTATCCCATGAGTCCTTCTCCCAGTCCTTAGAAACTATCCTTTTATGACTTGTTTCTCTATTCTACTGTATTGTATGATGTTTCTTGGTGGAATATTTAAACAAATACAAGTTGATTCTAGACACAGAAACATCAGACTGACTATTTGCAGAAGTGTGGTTGGGTGGTTCTTACATGAAGATGGATGGCTTAGCTCATCCCTGAATAACCCAGCCCAGCACAGGTGACAGACGACTCACATAATGCTACATCCTGCCCAGACTGTAGGCATCTCCTCAGAAGAGTTTTTCCCTCTGCCGTTTGATGGTTTTCTGCTCATATAACCTCAGGGGAGGTGCTATGAGTTCCAGAGAGTCCTGAGTCTTGTAACTTTTGTGAGTTTCCTGAACCTCCTCAATTTTATCAGCTTCCTGCGTCTTATGATCCACCTTTGCTCCAGGAAGTAATGTTTTAGTTTGGAAGAAATAGCTAACCCAGTAACTAGGTAGTTTATGCCAGTGCAATCACACAGCGTTGTCCTAATAAGACTACCTAGTTCATGCAGAATGCTTGCAAGGTTCACCCATATAATGGCACATGTCTGAATTCCCTTCCTGTTGGAAGGTATGTAATATTCCATTATGAAGATGTTCTGAAGTTTGTTTAGCCATTTATCTGCTGGTGTATTGCTTCTTTTTTTTTTTTTTTTTTGCTACTGTGGATAATGCTGCCATAAACCATAAAAATACCTCATCAGACATCCCCCTTTTGATTTTTGGGGCACATAGTGACAGGGTCTCTCTGTGTAGCCTTGGCTGTCCTGGAACTCAATCTGTGTACCAGGCTGGCCTCTAACTCACAGAGAACTGCCTGCCTCTGCCTCCCAAGTGCTGGGATTAAAGACATGGGCCACCGCCACATTGTGATATTATTTGATTTTACTGTATTTTAATTATTATTTTTTGAGGAATCACCATGTTGCTTTTTCCATGGGGGGCAGGTGCACAACTGTTTGAATGGTTGCAATATATCCTCATTTGGTTATTTTTTCTCCTCTTCTCTCCCTCCCTGACTTTATCATTATCCCTATTATTATTATTGATAACAGGCATCCAAACAGAGTGAAGGAACACCTTGTCACATGGTTTCAAGACCATCTACTTTTCATCATACATATACATATATATATATGTGTGTGTGTGTGTATATATATATATTCATTCCTTCAGAATTTTGTACATATTTTGATCACATTACTCTCTCTCTCCTACCCCTTCCCAGATCAACCCCCCCTTCCCCTTCCTAACTTTACCTTCTCCCTCCCCTCCCCAACAAAGTCAGTTTGTGCTGCCCAAATATGCACTGATAGGTGGCCTTCCACTTAAAGGTGTAGACTAATCCTGGTCTCCACTCCAGAACAATGGCCCTTCCTCTTCCAGCAGCTGAGAATCACCAGTAGCTCCTTTGCTAGGGTGGAATGTCATCCCCAACTCTCTTCTCCGCACTGGGGTTTGGTCTGGCTTGGGCTTGTGTGTGCAGTCACAAGCACTGTGACTTTATATGTGCGGCTGTGACCAGAGTGACCAGAGGACACTGTTTCCTTGTCACTCAGCACATCTGGCTCTCACAGTCTGTCTGCTCCAGCTTCCATGAGATCCCTGAGCCTTCGGAGGGTGTGTGTGTGTGGTGCATGTGCTTGACTGTGCACTTCATGGCATCATGCCATCCTCAGAAAGGAGAAAAGTTCCAAGTACACATCCAACTCCACTATTCCACCTGCCTTGGTGGAACAGTGATAAACGCAGCTTCTTTCCAAACTCCACTCCTCCACTGTCGAGTGAGAACAGTGAGTCTAGATACAAAGTCATTCAGTGTCCATGGATTCCCAGGAAGCTGTCTAGGACCACATTAACCAAATGGAAATGGGTGCCATATGAATCAAACTTTTGAGTTAAGTTTTTTTTTTTCCTCCTCAAGGGCCCTGAAATGCTTTACAGAACTACACTCATCAGCCGGTGAGATGGCTCAGCAGATAAACATGCTTGCCACCAAGACTGAGGACCCTAGTTTGATCCTTGGATTGCACATGGGGTAAGGACAACATCAACTCCCACAAGGCATCCTTTGACTTCCACATGTATGACCCTTCACACAAATAAATACAGACACAAATGTAAGGGGAACGCTGCTTTTCTCTGTGCATTTTAGAATCGATATGCAGGATTTGATCATGAACTTAAATATTGCTAGCAATGAAATGTCTAGCATATAGTAAATACTGATATCTAAGACAAAATGCTGACGTCACCCTTTTAAATGTCTCTAAGTGGCCTCAGAGCCTCATCTCAGTTTGCTACTACCTTCATTGTCCACCGAAGGAACAACACACAGGCGTCTCTTTAGCAAAGGAAAAAAAAAAATATGTGTTCTGTTTTCTCTTAGAAATCTTATTTCCATTCTGCTTCAGAATCTCGTGCTAATGCAATGTAATTATGATATAGTCCCTCCTGAATAGCCAGTTGTACTTTTATCTGTCAAGCCTATGTATAAGAATGAAAATTTATACATCTTAAAATTCCCATGACTTAAGGCTTTCAGTGTTTTCAGGATTGAGTTGTCTTCACAATGAGTAGTAGCACGTGACTGATCAAAGCAGCCTAAATGCGTGGAGAATCCTTGACGAATGCTGGCAAGAGGGGAGAGTCCTAGTGGAAGTTTGCACTTTTTCATTTAATAAGGAATGGTACCGTACTTTCCTTACATGTCTCATGATTGTGGATAAATATTACTACTGCCAGATTGCTATGATCACAAATTGGACAGCATCAGTTCTAATTTTATTTTATTTTATTTTTTTAGAGTTGAGAAACCCTTGTGCTTCCATAGGAGGAGATGCGCGGAGCGTTATTCGGGAAGCGTCCTTTGAGCTTTGGAACTCATTCTAAATTATTTGCCCCGCATTACCTGCTAATCTACTATCAAACATATTTAAAGCTCAGTCCTGTGGCAGCTTCATCGGACCCTCTTTTAGGCTTGTTTAAATTAAACCATCGGGAAGCACCTGTATTGGTTGCTTTTTGCATTTGCGCCACAGTCAAGGCTCACAGCTGCAGGGTATGGTCCCTCTGGAGAGGAAGTCTGGGCAGCAGTACCCTGAGGCAGTGGCTCACACAGCATCTCCTTTCAGAGAGAAGAGGCTGGAGCCCGGCTTGTTTCCCCTTTTTTATTCGGTCTGACAGTTAGGTGGGTCTTCCCATCACAGCTAACCTAATCTAGAGCCAGGCAGACATTCCCAGAGACCTGCTGAGACCATCAATACAAACTACTACACCTGATTTGCAAAAGGCTTGTGAACCCAACTCAGGAATAACTGGCTGGCTTAGAATTTACTGTGTGGCGGAGGCTAATCGTGAATGCGAGGAAGTCTTTATACCTTAGCCTCTGAGCAATGGAAGTTTGCGTCACCACGCCCAGCTCAGATAGGAATTTTAAAACCTGCAAGAGAATCACAGTAAGACTGAGAATGGGTGAGAGTAAAGGCCATTTTAGGAAGAGCCCTTGTGACGGACGGGTGTTTAATACAAAGTGAGTATGAACATGGAAGACCTTGGCCTTACTTTCCTTCAGAATGCCTTTGTCTGCCCCCCCCCCACTCGTGCAAGGTTTTGACCCCTGAGGGGTTAGTGAAGCTGGTTTGGAGGGGGCTGTGTGAACGGTAGAGCTCCTGCTGTAATCCATGAAGGACAGGCTCACTCACTGCTCATGTGTGGATTTAATTTTTCTTTTATTCATTTTATGAGGCAGGACGTCACATGGAAGCCCAGTCTGGCCTTGAGCTCCCTATGCAGCTTAGGCTGGCTTACTGTTTGCAGGAATCTTCCTGCCTCAGCCTCTTGAGTGCTGGGTTTACAGGCCTGGGCCACTGCTTCCGGTTATGTGTGTGACATCGGCATAATTGATGTCAAGGAGAAGGAAGAGGAGGGCGGCCATGGAGGAAGCAGTTTGAGAGTGGACTTAGCCTTAATTAGGAGAAATGCATGCGGTAAGGTGTCTTTGGTATTCCCCGGGGATTCAGAGTTCTTCCTGTCCATTTCCAAATTTGGAAGGTGCTACAGTACCTCCCGCTGAGGCATGAGAGGAGAGCCACTCCACACGCCTGATTCTCAGGGGTGTTTGCCTTGGGTCCAAACTCCCTCATCAGACTGCTCATTTTCTGTGGGAGGAACAAAGACAAACAAATTCTTCCTGGGCCATGCGGCCCTGTGATCCTTCTAAACATGAAAACAGAGAAAGCAGCAGGGTGCCAACAAGCTACTCTCTCTGCATGAGAGATGCCTTCTCAGACCTAGGGCGTGAGAACACAGGTTCTATTATAGCGATTCTTCATTGAAAAACAAACATGGGTTTATTGATTTACAGATCTGATTTGACCATGTGGCCAAGGCCTGCTTCAAGCTTGAGGTCCTCTTGCCTCTGCCTCCTGAGTGCTGACACTAAATTTGTGGTTCCTGCAGAAGTCTGGTTTTATATGAGAAGAAACATGAGGTTATTATCCCGCAGTGATCTCTGTCAGGCACAGTCACAGTCACGGTCTGTGGTCCTGGGCCCTTTGGGTGTTCCTAGCTCCTCAGAGGTCTCTCTTGGCCATGGTGACAGACAGACTTGGCTGCCACATAGATTTGACCATGAGGCACTTCTGCCAAGGACGGAGATCATCACCGTGTGTGTGGGGTCTCTTGCCTCTCACCCACACCAACTCTTCTGTCTCTTGTTTGCTTAAATCTCTAGTCCTGTGGCTGCAGTAGAAGCAAATGCAATGGCCAAGACACAAAGGCTGAGCCTGGGAGATGGCTCAGTGGGTAAAGGGCTTACCTTGCGAGCATGGGGACATAAGTTTGATTCTCAGAACTCAGTGAAAGACAAACAACCAACATGGTAGCCTGTCTTCTCAGTGCTGACCAGTCACTTTACCTCAACATGCTGAATTCTAGGCCAGCAGAGACCCTGTCTCAAAAGCAAAAATAATGGTGAATACTTCCTGAGGAATGTTCTGTGAGGTTGTTCCTCTGGCCCCCACGCCACACACACACACACACACACACACATACACACACACACACACACCTGCACACACAAATGTACAGAAACACAGAGGCAAGGGCCTGGCCCCAGCAGATACCGTGAACACTGATAGCTGGTCTCATTCAGCCGGTGGGGACAGAAGCTGCTATGGTGAGATGACAATTGACTCTGTCACTTTGTGTGACAGTTACCAGTTACCAGGCACCACATGAAACATTGCAAACATGCAACCATTTTCTTTTGCAAATTTGGGATTGAGAATACTGCCCCTACATTTTGTAGGGGGACGGGATGGCTGCCTGAGCAGGGTAATACCTTTCTCAAGGTTTCAATACCAGGACACGGCGCCTTCTCCTCCCAGGACAAGTTAGTTAAACAAGGCTTCCCCTCTTCTCCCAGGATAGTCAGTTAAACAATGCTACCCTTCTCCCAGGACTAGTTAGTTAAACAAGGCTTCGGCAGCAGACATCCCTCCAGCTTCCCTGTGGCCTAAAACCCAGACTTACTCTTCCCTTGTGCTATGTGTCTCTCAAGGCTTCCTGCAGGCTCTGCACCCTCTCCAACATCAGACTCTGGAAGACACGATCTGAGCATTGAGGTTGTAGTGGCAGATGGAAAAAAAAAAAAAAAAAAAAAAAAAAAAAGAACCTGGCTAAAAGCTCACCGGTCATATATTATCTTTTTCCACCCCGGTGACCAAAGTTTATTCCATGGCTACCCATGACTCCAGGGAGTGAAACGTTTTTATGTCTCACAGGATAGAGGACTGCTTGCGGATTCAGAGAACTGCCGCCACAACAGAGGCTGCTTCCCATGGAAGCCTCTCTCTCTCCCCGGCTGAGACCTCAGGGCAGCAGGCATCGAGAGCCCCCCAGATATCGTTTCTGATCCTCACAAGGCCCTGTTAGGTAGATACTGTTATTCCCCCCATTTCACAGTTGAAGTTATTTAGGCCCAGAAAGGTCTTGCAGTTGCTGGATCCAGATGGCACAGGGAATGCAGCCCTCAGGTCAGCTTGACTCTGGAGACTGTCTGTGTTCTTTGGTTTTCCGTAGGAGGATGCCCAGTGTGTCCGGCGGCACATGTGTTGTAACAGAAGGGCCCTGGGCTCTGAAATATAGAAGCTGGCTTCAGCCAATTCTGCAGGGTTGAAAGGGAAAGTGAAAACTTACTTGAATGGCTCAGAGAGCATCCCCGATGTTTTAGCTATGTCCTTGCACGTCTGTTAAACCTGTTACCTGCTCCTTCAAGTAACAATGTATCATGTGGGCTTTCCCAATAAAGAGCTGTGGTTTTAATGTATGCGCTGGTGCCTGAAGGTATATATGCAATTGTCTGTGTATGGAGGCCAGAAGTCAACTTTGGGTGTAAAGTCCTGAGTGAGTGTGTATTGTTGACACGAGCATAGCCACGTCAAGGACCACAAAGCCTCAGACCAGTGGAGCTCAACCTTCCTAATGTGGTCATGTGTTGTGGTGACCCCTGACCATACAATTATTTTGTTGCTACTTTGTAAGTTTGCTTCTGTCATGAATTGTAAGTTTCTGATATGATATGTGACTCCCTAAGGGATCAAGACCCACAGCTTGAGAACGGCTGCCTTAGGCCCAGGGGAACCCTAAGAACTTTCCCTGGTCTAAGTATGCATGCTGACAGTATTTGAAGGAAGAATGGAGCACAGTTTTCTCCTCTAAGATGGGTGCAGCCTGAGACTGTTGTCCTTCAGACTCTCACCTGAGAGGAGCCAGCACCCAGGGCTGCTGGTGCTTGTAGGCCAGAGCTTGCCCGCTACCCTTCCCTACTTTTATGCATAGGTGTATGTGTGTCTGTTTCTTCTTTCCCCTTCAGCCCAGTAAGGTTAAGTTCAAAGCTGTTCAGGCCCTGGCAGGTCTTATTGTTCAGGAGCCATCCACTTTGGTTTTTGAGACAAGGCTTCTCATTATCCTGGAGCTTGCCAAGTAGGCTAGGTTAGCTGGCCAGGGGGCCCCAGGGATCCACCTGTCTCCATCTTCTCAGTGCTGGAATTAGAAAAGCACACCAAATATTTTTATGTGGGCTCTGCAAATTGGGCTCAATTGCCCATATTTGCAACCTAAGAATTTCACTGCCAGCCGTGTGTCTCCAGCTCTGTACGGCATTTTAAGATTATTTACTGATTTGTATCTCATGTCTGAGTGTCTTGCCTGCATGTATGCATGTGGAGCACGTGTGTGCCTAGTGCTGAGGCCGAAAGAAAGTGTCTGGTTCCCTGAAGCTGGAATTAGTGAAACTGTGGGATGCCATGTAGGCGCTGGGAACCAAGCCGAGTCCTCTGCAGAAGCAAGGGGCGCTCTTTAGCGCTGAGCCATCTCTCCAGCCCTGAATCGTATTTCCAATGACCGGACTACATAGTCTCTTGTTCTCCATTTTGTGACACTCCCACTACTTATTTAAAATTCCTGAGGGCAGACATTTCATCTTGTCTCCACTGAGTCTCATCTCTTTACAGAGATCGACTAATACCTTCTTCTGATTCTAAATCAACTCATGCCTTCACCGGTAAGGAAGACCCTAATGGCCAGGACGGTTAGTGAAAACACCTCCATTCTTCCGGTTCTCTCTCCTTTTCAGGGCGCACCTCCATAGTGCTATTCAGTGTCTCCCCACCTCCCAAGGCTGGCGTTTCCCTTTTCATGTTATCTATCTCCCTGAAATTCTCATCGGCCACCTAGTGCCCACGTTGCTTGCTTTTCCTTGGTTTCTGTATGTCCATGTTGTTTATTGTATTATACATTTACATCACTACTTAGCCCTACTATGTTCCCCGCACACATTGCCGGTGTCCTCACATCAGCATGGAATGGCCTTTCTTGTCCTCTGTGGCTGGTCTCCAAGGTGCTGCTCAGCTGATCACGGAGCCCGGCCTATCCTCCTTACTCAGGCAAAGCTAGCAGATCTTTCCCCTAAGCTCCTCAGAACTTCTTTTTTTGCTTACAAACACTCATTCAGAAAACAAACAAACAAAAACCATTTACTCAGTGCTTATGGTTAAGCAGTCAAGGGCCTCCGGCAGACACCAAATAATAAACCTTGATACTTGTGCTCTGGACTCCTCCCCAGTCATCGGGAGATGGTTAGAAACACACATAATTTACTCCAGGGCAATGGTTGGGGATGTAGTTCAGTAGACAGAGACCTTTCATAGCAGGCAGGAGGTTCGGGGTTCGATTCCCACCCCTTCAAGGACAAAGTCGTGGTACACACAAGGAGCCTGGTGAAAAACCGAAATTTTTATTTCATGCATGTTTTCACTCTTCACTTTGAAAAGTCGACACCCTTAAAGGAAAGTGAGCGGGGTTCCCTCCCCTCCGTTGTTGGGGTGGACCCCAGACCTCTACACTGAGCCACGCCCCCAGCCTTAGGCCACTTTTAGTCCCGCCCTACAGGCCCCCCCCCACGCCCTAGGCTGATGAAGACTCCGGGTCTGCAGAGTCAGGGGGCGGACTGAGTGGACCTCGGGCGCGGTCCAACCCCACTGCCCACGTTTCCCGGAGTCGGGTCTACTTTTCACATCTTCCTGTCTCCCTGAAATAGATGCTCAGCCGCCTCCAGATTCAGAATAGGAGCGGTGACTCCTGCCCGAAACCTGGAAAATATGACTTTTCCAGAAACGGTCCAGGTCGCTCATGCATCTTCGGGTCCCGGCAACCGCCGAGGTGTCTGTCTGTCTGTCCGTCTCCTCATTGCCGATCCTCTCGCTCCCTCCCGGGAACCCTGCCGCTTCTCCAGCCGGGTGGAGGCCGCCGGAGCGGGGCCTCTGCGAGCGTGCGTGCGTGCGTGCGTGTGGCCGCCACGTCGTACGATCCGCCACTCCATCCGGCCCGGGTTTTGCCTCCCGCCGCGCTCCCGGGAGCGGAGCCTGGCGCCGCCGAGGCCTCCGCGGCCCGGGCGGGGGTGGTTGGCGCGGGTGTGTGTGGCTGGGAGGAGAGGGCCGCACTGCGCACGCGCGCCGGAGGGGTCGTAGGCTCCCCGCTCCCCGGGCTCCTTCAGGCCGGAACCCTCGCGCCGCCGCCCCGCCCGGAGCCGCCCGGACCCGGACCCGGACCCGGACCCGGACCCGGACCCGCGGCGCCCGGGCGGGGCCTGTTTTCGTCGGGCTCGCGGCCGGGAAGGAACATTCCTGGCTCTCCCCGCCCGGCTGCGCCCGTCCCCGTCCCCGCTCCTCCCCCGGCCGCGTGTTTTCCGCCCCAGTAAAGATCGTGCCGCGCAAATAAGCCTCGGAGGATGCCCTTTTGCCGAGCGGGCCATTTTTCAGGGCGCGTCTCCCGAGCCGCTCAAAGTCTTGCTTCCTCCCCAAAGTGGAAGGTGCGGGGGGCGGGGGCGGCTGGGGCCGCTTCCAACTGCTCCGCACGCTCGAATAGTTGTCAGCAAAATCAAACTGACGTCAGCCCGGGGGGAAAAGATAGGTCTCTTTTGTTCTCATGTTCTCCCCCCTCCCCTCCCTCGCGATCAAAGGCAAAAAAAAAAAAAAAAACAAAAACATTTTTCCCCCTTTGGAGGGTGGAGGGGAAGGGAAAAAAAAAAGGTGGGGAGGGGTAAGGAGAATTGCCGTGCAAAGAGATAGCTTCCTTTAGAGCTTCTGCCCGGGCGAGGGGAATGTTTAATGAATGCATCAAGTCTTTTGATCACCCTCGCTCGGCTGGGTTCAGTAGTGCCGGAAGGTTAGTTGCATATCCTGTGGCTGATCTGAAATTCGATCAGCAGAGGGGGTCAAAGAAAAGAAAAGCATTTTTAATGGGAATCAATAGAGGAGCATAGGTCTTGGGAGGAAATACGTGTTGATTAAAAATGCCACAAGAGTACCAAAAAAAAAAAAAAAAATGTTCACGACCGGTTTAAAGAGAAAGGAGAAACAGAAAAAAAAAAAAAAACGAGGGAGAGAGAGTGGGAAGAGAGTAGAGGGGGAGGAGGGAGGGAGGGAGGGAGGGGAGAACCCTTAGCAATCTATTTTCTGTGTGCTGTTGCCAGAGAGGCAGTCAGCAGACCAGCAGTTTGTGTAATGCTTCAAGCTACAGCGGGCAAATTTAAAGCTGTATGCTCAGAACAACATAATAAATACTTATTGAAAATGCATTTCTATTTCTAAGCGGGGCTCACTCATGCATTATACAAAACACCTAGGGCTCCAGTAGCAGACACAAGGGGACAAATAAGGTATACTGTGACTCGAGTCCTTAAAACTAAACTATGGGGCTTTTAACAGTGGAAGGCAGAAATAAACAAACAAAAAAAATTCCCCTTAAGTCGAAAACTAACAGCTTTGAAGAGAACCAAAGGCTTAAAATGGAAACTATAAAGAAGTTGTAATTTCAAAAATATCTTAAAACTGTGAGGGTAAGGAGAAGGGACAGGACGGGAGTCAAGGGCGGTAGATAACATATTGATTGCCTTACAGAGTGGAAAATTATTGCCCTGTAGGTAGGGAAAGTGATCAACAGTGTGATAAAACAGTTGAAGGTTTTTTATGGCCCTTTCCTTACTATAGAGGAAAAGGAAATGCATTCTACACTTTCACTCACACCCACTCACCCACACCCACACACACACACACACACTCACACACACTCTCTCATTCCTGTCTGCCTGGTCTGTTGGAAGAGAATCAATAGTATTTAAATTTTTACACGTTCAACAAAGACAATCCCTTCCCCTTGAAGGACACACCCTGAGAACAATGTGGAGGAGCTTCTCCTTCAGGAGGGTTCCAAAGCAGCTCCTCCCTGGCCTCCTGGATGCTACTCCTTGCTCTTCACCCACATCCTTCGCACTCTTGATTTTTCTTCCTATCTCTAAAGCACATACAACGAGATCAAGAAGCATTTTTCAGTGTGATTCCCCTTAGCTCTTCCCAATAAAGTTGTTTGCCTGTTCAGCACCTCCCCATACCAAACTCCTTTTTATGCTTCAGTCCCTTATGCAATGTGGCATTTCTTATATATCCCCCG
Organism: Phodopus roborovskii; assembly: GCF_943737965.1. Classification (NCBI taxonomy): domain Eukaryota; kingdom Metazoa; phylum Chordata; class Mammalia; order Rodentia; family Cricetidae; genus Phodopus; species Phodopus roborovskii. Next base: position 7,926,581 of record NW_026126611.1, read on the forward strand.
TGAACATCACTCTGTGTGTTTCTCTAATTGTCTAATTGGTAGCCATGGATAAATGTGTCCCCTGGTAGCACCATACATCTGTAGATGACAATGCCGGGTTGGAATGTCAAAAGGCTGGACACCTCTGTTTTAAATCCTCTCCAGTTGGTATACCTAACACATCCTAAATGTCATGCCATGCGGTATTGTTTAGTCTGTGTGGCAGGGTGTGGTGGCGCAAGGTGAGGGTGTAGTTGGGAAGAGAGTTGCAAATTTGAGGTCAGCCTGTGTTATATAGTAAAGTCATGTCTCGAAAGAAAAACCAATAAACAAAGAAATACATAAATACAGAAGGACAGAGAGACAAAGAAAAAGAAAGGAAGGGAAAAGGGAGGGGGAGGGAGGGAGGGAGCAAGCTCCACCGTGGGTTGGTTGACTCCTTAAAAAAAGCTGTAGACATAGGAGCCAGCTTTGCCAACTGCACTTACTTTGTCATTTTGATAAATAGCATCCATCAAAATCGAAGTTTTGTTGTTTGCCACAATTCATACCTCAACCCCTTTTTGTTTTTGTCTTTGAAACAGGGTCCCATGCAGCCGAGGCTGATGCTGAACTCACTATGTAGCCCAAGGCTGGCTGATACTGGCAGCCTTCCTATTTCTAGCTTACAGGTGTGTACCACCATGGCAGAATTACATAATAAGATCTGCTTTAAAAAAAAAAAAAAAAGGTTTCTTAGCAACTGTTTCATGTTTCTTTTTGTTTATATGTGCATGCTGCACGTGTTTGTGTTAGTGTGTGTGGTAGTGTGCACATACCATGGCTTCAATGTAGAGGTGAGAGGGCAGCTTGCAGGAGTCGGTCCTTGCCTTCCACCTTGTGAAGGCAGAGATTTCTCTTGGTCTTTGCCTACTCCAGGCTCAATGGCCCACAAGCCTTCTGGGAGATTCTTCTGCTTACCACCTCACCATTGGACTGCTGGGATTGCAGTCTTGGGCTGTAGCATCTGGCTTTTCAATTCTAAGAATCTGGACTTAGATTCCAGGGATCTGAACTGGGAACTGAGGTTGTTCCCAGAAAAACACTTTTACTGTCTAGAGAGGTCTCCTGACCCTTGACCCAGTACTCAGATTTGAAAGTAGAGGCCATATCACCTTTCTCATCTCAAATTCTACCAGTGCTTTGTAGAGCAGAATTTTATTTGTGTGTGTGTGTTGGAAGTAGAGCTTTGAGTTTCTAAGAGCAGATGGCGCATTGATTGGATTTCAGAGACTGAAGGGGTTGCTTGGTAATCTTAGACCACTGACTTAAGTACTCTGAAGCTCAGATGCCTTGTTGGTAAAATGGGAAAATTACTCCTAGACTCGTGATGAAATAATGTATGCAAGGCATGTTTTATAACATACTTATATATACTATATAAATAATAATATTCTGTGCTCTATGATATATAACGTGTATACGTCTGTCATCTATCCATTCATCCATCTATCATCAATCTATCATGTCTCTATCTGTTTTGTTCTTACTTCAAAGATTTCTCTATCCCAGGAGCCATGCTTTCCTGAATCACACTCTTTCAAAAAAGAATCTGTTTACATGTATCATTTAGATTTCTCATTATTTTATATGCATGGGTGTTTTGTCTGCATGCATGTCTATACATATGTGTGTAGCCAGAGTTTTCCTGTGCGAGCAGCCACTCTCAAATAACCACTCAGAGTCTGAGCCAATAGCTCAGGCTTGTTACTAGCTAACTATTACATTTAAAACTAACCCATATTTCTTACATATGATTTGCCACGTGACTTAGTACCTTCTCTCAGCATAACCTGCCCATCTTTATTCTCCCTGAGTCTGCTGATGACTCCCCTGACTCCACCCTTCTTCCTCCCAGCATTCCCAGTTTGGCTCTCCCGCCTAACCTTACCCTGTTCAGCTATTGGCCAGTTGGCTTCTTTATTAAACCGATCACGGTGACATATATACACACAGTATAGAGAAGGATTATGCCACAGCCTGATGCCCATGGTGGGGTTGCAGATGCCCTGGAACTAGAGTTTCATTTCAGAACAGTGTGAGCTGCCATGTGGGTGCTGTGAATTGAACTTTGGTTTTCTGCAAGAGCAACAGTTACAACTTAACAGTGAATCGTGTCTTCAGTACCCCCCCCTTGACATTTTTATGAAGTCCTTCCTTGATTGTGGGATGCATTGGAAGTTGTAGGCCGTAAGCATCTTGCTGCCTCCTGAATTTCTTGGAATGCAGGCTCTAAAGGTGTTTCCTCTGGGCACCTGGCTGTAATCTTCAAGTCTGAGGAACTGTGTCTAGGGGAGAGCATTTGTAGGTGGGCTGGTTGATAACATGCAAATTGCTTCCAGCAGTATTCCATTCGCCAAGAGATAACATCAACCTTCAGTCTTGGAGTTGCCCCTCTGAGTTGTTCCATCCCGTTTAATTAGCTGCTGTCTGATTGCAGATCCAGGAAAGATCCCAAACCAGAACTACCCCTTGGTGCTCACCCACAGCACTGTGAAAGGTGATAAATAGTAAATGTATAAGACGGGCTGTGCATTGGAGAGCTCCAAATTTTGTGTGCTGGAAACTAAATAATCAAAGTCTTATGCTAATGGTCTTGAACGGTAGAACCTTAGGAGATGATTTGTGGCTTCATGAGGTACTGAGGGCGGCTGTGCTGTAACATAACACTTGCTATTTGCTACCGTGGAACATTCTACCACAGTATGATCCAGCAAGAGAAACCTTGTCAGAAAATGAGCAGTATGCTTGTCTAGTTTTGGACTTCTGGCCTCCAGCACTGGAAGCTGAATAGATTTTTATTTTTTATGAATTACTTGGTCTCAGGTGTTTAGTTATAGCAACAGAAGACTTAGACAAATAGCTTTTATGAGATTTTTATTCTATAGAAAGTACTAAACCCATTGGTTTAATAAATATAAGTGAAATAACCTAGCTGCTTGGTAGATTTTTCCTTAGCTCATTCTTCCTGCCCCTGCTACTCTTCAACACCTACAACAATCCTGTCAGCCTTGACTTCTGTGGCTGTTTAAGCTTTTCCATTCAAGTATTTTAAAAGGTCAGGACTAGATTGAGCATCCTGTGGTATCTTCCTGGAAGCAGGGAAACACTTCTGTTGCTTACAGTTCCACTCTCTTGCCATTGCTGTTTCTGATGCCCTGGCCACCTCCTTGACTAAGTCTCAGCCCTTTCTCTAGGTACCAGATCAGACTCTTTGTGGATGCTTTCCACATTTTGCTTCCATGGTAGCTTCCTTATAGTGTCCAGGATAGTTCCAGTGTTCCAACCAGCATTCATTTGATTACTGGAGAGTATGTTCAAGGAAGATTGTCAGGAGGCTGCCATAGTGTGTTGCATCCACACGGTGTTTCCAACAGGAGATAAATACCACAGCTTGTGGGACTCTTTTGAAGCAGATGAATCAAGTTTCATAGAAAGGGTCCAACTGCAAGGGTCAGGACCAACCACAAAGACTAACCTGGAAACCTAGTCATCCTATACCAGTCTCCATAGACGGGATTCAAACCACGTCAATCCCAGCAGCAAGGGGCAGACCAGCAAAGTCAGGCAGTCCACCCAAAGAGGCAGTGTGCTTCCTAACTGGTAATTCCTAGTCTACATTCACAATCCCACTGGGAAGGGCCTGGGAAGAGCTATGAAAAGAAGCCGACACACTTGCCCATGAAGACTATTTCACCCTGGGCATATTCTGTGCAAGAAGACTCCAAATATATCAATATATTATCTTTATAAGTGTTCTACTGTAAGTACAGCACACACACACACACACACACACACACACACACACACACACACACACCCCACAGCATATATCTAAAGATATTCCCTAGAATCCCTTCATCTCTAACTGAATAAATGACCTGGCCGTATCCTGGTTTCCACTAAGCCACACACGCTTCAGCTCTCCACAGTGTATATAACCACCTCTCTCTTTCCTATGGTCATTTTCACCTTAACTCACCCCCACTGGGATATATAGACTGTTTACTTTTATGGGGAGTGTGTGTGTGTGTGTGTGTGTGTGTGTGTGTGTGTGTGTGTGTATTTTATACCTATGCAGGCTTGGGGTATGTATGTATGCCTATAAGGAGGTCAGAGGAGGATTGTCAGGTATCTTACTGTATCATTTCTGCCTTACTTTTTTTTTTGGATTTTTTATTTAATTTTATATAACAAAGTCCAATTAAATGAAAACAAATATTTATACACAATATTTGGGAATTTGGGCGTCGTTCTTTCCAAACTACTTCCTGCTGGTAAGGGGCGCTGTCTTGGGGGATTCGAAGAAGATTCAAATATCCTGGCTGTAGTCTGTAGGGCTGTTTTGTCCAGCTGTTTTGAATGTAGGATCAGCTTGTACTGTGTTTCAGGCGGTCTGGCGTGATCAAACCACAATAGTCTGGAAGGAATCCACATCTTTTCATTTTCTGTGGAAACAAAAATAGAAATCCTTTTCCCCAGTAACTTGTCCTTCAACTTAAATTTTGGAGTCAAAGCATTTTTTTTTAAATTTAATTTATTATTTTACATGTCCATCCCAGTTCCCTCTCCCTCCCTCCCTCCTTCCCTCCCTTTTACCCTCTCTGCCCTCTCACATGCCTGCCTTACTTTTTTTGAGACAAGGTCTTTCACTGAACCTGGAGCTAGGCTGGTTGCCAGGAAGCCCCGGGGGTCCGCCCTTCTTTGGAGCCATATCACTCACAAACGGGCGCTGCCACACCCAGCTTTTTGTTGGGACACCGGGGTCAGAGCTCAGGTCCTCATGCTTGTGCCCCTCAGCCACTGGGCCATCTCACCAGCCCTTCAGGTTCCATTTTTATTATGCCTGCAAGTTTATAATTCGTCTTTCGGCTTTTTAAAATGTTTCACTGTGGTACAATGCGCAGAACATACACTTTACCGTTTGGGTTATGTCTAAGGGTATATTCGAGGGCTGTCGAGATGGCCCAGCAGGTGACGTGGTTCCCCATAAGCCTGGCAGCCTAGGTTTGTTCCCGAGGACCCACATAAAGGTGGAAGGGGAGAACGGACTCCACAAAAGTTGTCCTCTGACACGTGCACACACACACACCGTACTTATGCACCTGTACCCACGTGTGCACCTGCACACACCAATATGAAATGCATAAGCGCAAGAACACAGTTTGGTGCATTAAGTACATTCATTGTTGTGTAGCCAACATCAGCTGTTCATTTCCAGTAATTGCCCATCTTTCTCTCCTCCATTCCTTGGAAATAACCCTCCTACTTGTCAACTCTGAAGTTGACTATCACAGATACCTCTTGTAGTAATTTTACATTAACTTTTAAAATTAGTTGCATGTGCGTTATGCGTGCATGCGTGCATACCAGCCCATGTGGAAGTTAGAGGACATCTTGAAGGAGTCAGTTACCATGTGGGTCCTCAGGATTAAATTGGGGTCATTCGACAATGAGCTCTTAGCCCGCAGAGCCATCTTGCTAGCCCTTAATTTTACATTTCGGCAGAATGGCTATCAGACTTGAAATGGCTTTGGAGAAAGATTTTACAGTATGAGTTACTGAAAAATGTAATGCCTTCAAGTGGTTTACATTTTTAAATTTTTTTCACTGAATATGTGATTCATCGTAAAGATGGTTATCTCAATTTATTCTCAGTAAGGGTCAGAACTTTAGGTGTAATGATGACCATTAAACAAATAAGTTGTAGACAAATCGTGATACTCTCTGATTTGCTTGGCTCTTTGTGTATAAAACCAAGCACTCTCCCACTGAGGTGGTCTTACTCAGTATTACTCAACACAACTTTGTTAGTAGCACCCTTAAAATGTGAATGAAGATGGTAATGATTGTGGTGGATTCTTATAATAATTAATTTTACACATCTTTGGAAATGGTAAAAATAACATTTTTGTTTCTGTCACAGGCGTCTGTAAAACAATACTTTATATCCCAGTGTATAAACATTTCTCAGTTTAAACAGTAAAAGGGATTCTGAGAAATAAAGACAACTATATTTTGTCTTGAGCCTTTGCAAAAGAAATACCCCATAGTAAGATAATAGACTAAGATTATAAATAACTATTGCCAAGTTACCCGTGTGAAAATGTAATTAATATAAATTATAGAGTCTGATAAAAATGATGTCTAGGATGGAGAAATGTAGGCTGTTACAGCCTGCTGCTTTTAATATGATGTCATCTTTGCCTTCGCTCCTAGAATCAATTTTTTTTTTTTTTTAGAGGAATGCCAGTTGTCTGACTGCAGAAAAGATAGTGGAGCCTCATTACGTCTCACTTTGTTAATCCACAAACCCTGTCATTTTCACACACACAAAATTCCCCAGCAATGTCATTTTACTTCCCAGGGAACGTTTTATAGCTGGGAGCTCTAGGCAAATCTCAAATCACTAAGAATTCATTACTTTTGCCAAGTATACTAGAGACCATTCACTAGCTGACGCTCATAAAGCATTACGACTCAACTCCATTTATCCGAATAAACTAGTAATGCAAACCTCATGATTCTAAATTCAGATAGAAGGAAGACTACACTGTGCACATAGTCACTTATTTCTATACATATAAAAATATTACATAAAATGTGTGTAGATTGTTAGTTAGAATGGCAGCCTTAATGAACCAGACCTGTCTGCATTTATGTCATACTTTACATCCTTTCAACCGATAGATATTTGTCCGTCCATCCTTGACCTGTTGAATATGAGCCAAGTGACATCAGGTGTCATTTGAGGCTGGACTTACACAGGCTGTGGAAGCATTTGCCGTTTTCTTGACATGAAGAATGCTACACAGGATGAATCCTTCCTGGAGAGAAATGCCAGGTAGGTCCAAATGCCAACCTGCCACCCAGGGGTACGTGTGTCAGAGTTCTCTCAAGGAGAACCAATAGAATGTGTATACATGGCATTTATGAGACTGGCTTACACGATACTTTCTAGGTAATCCAATGGCTGTCTCATACAGGAGTGGTTGAGCATGTGGTAGTTGCTGTCTCTGTTCATGAGGCTAGATTGATCTCAGAAGCTCCAACCTGGCCTTGACGGCTGGAGGGTCCCTGGAGAGTGTCTGGTCTTCAGTTCATGCTGGAAGCTTGAAGACACAGGTTCTAATGTCACTGAAGGAGCGCAGCAGCCAGGTGACAGATGAACTTGCCATCGTAGCAAGGCTAAAGAGGCACAGAGTAAAACTTGCCTTTTTCCCACGCCCCTTTCATCTGGGCTGTCATCAGAAGGTGCTAGCCGTGGTGATGGGGGGGGTCTTCCTGCTTCATATAATTTGATCATGAAGTCCCTCCTGGGAGTGTCTTAGCTGCTTGTGTTTAGTCGATTCCGGATCCAGTCAAGATTAGTCATCACGGAATCCACGTAAAATCTGCCAGTGAATTCCTGAGCCAACCGGCGGCATCCTGAGTGGAGAAAATCAACCAACTTTTAGGGTGCCTGTTTGCATGATGATAAGTAACTGGTAGAGAAATTGGTGTCTGGCAGGGCTGTGAAGAACAAATTCCTAATGTGTGTGACATTGGCTTGGGGACAGGGTGGCAGGTAGCCTGCATGGTAGTAAGGACTCTGTTAGCAGAGGCTCTGAGGAAGAGGAAGAAGGGACTGCTGAGGTGTTATGGGGCAAACTCATAACTCTGGTAACTCGGAAGAGAAAAGAATTAATTCAGTGACCGTGGGGACTTGGCAAGGAGGGTTTCAGTCACAGAGCCTATTGGCCTTCAGAGAAATGATCCAAAGCAGGAAACAGTCTCTGGAAATTAGACTTTACATGGACTACAGGAGAAAAGACGTTGAGTGAGAATTGAGTGAGAAAATAAGACTATTTACAATCCTAGTCTCTCTAGTCAGCTGAAGATTGTCAAAATAAGAAGTGGCCTCAAGGTAAACATTGAATCTGGACTGTGACCATTAAGACTTCAGAAGAATTTAAGGAGGGGCCTAATAGTCCCCACCAGCCAGACAAAATGTCTCTGAGAATCTTAAGGGTATTGTTTCATAGTGACTTGCCATGTCCACAGCACAGCTATGTGTTGGGAAGAATTATGGATGTGCTTTTTGGGGCATGGAGAAAGACTATAAAATGCATAGGAAGCCCTCAAAGGTTTTTGAAATTGTATTTATGAGGTTACTGAAAGCAAGAGAGAGGGAGAGGAGAGAGAGAGAGAGAGAGAGGAGAGAGAGAGAGAGGATAGAGGAATTAAAAAAATATCAAAGAGGCCTGGGCACTCAGAAAGACAAACATCACCTGTTTTCCTGTACTTGTATATTCTAGATTGTATATGGAAGCCTAGAGTGGGGGGGGGGACTGAGGGAAGGGAGGAGAATAGTGGTGGGGGAGGGGGAGGAGCAGGAAGGAGAGCGCGTGGGAGTGGCGAGTATGGTCTAAGTAAAAGATACAGTTGAATGAAACTGCCTTTATGAAACCCGTGTACCCTGAATATATGACAATAAGAGAGAATGAGATGAAATGAGAAATGAAATAAGCCTTCACGCTCCCAGCCTTCTGTGGGAAGTCTCCCGGGATTAGGAAGGCAATGCAGCTGCAAACCTTTGTCATTAATGGCAGGTGCTTCAGAAAGTCAACCCACAAGTGTGAACTAGAGTCACGAGTTGAAAGGACAAGCAAGGGAACCAATAAGGGGACAGAACAGGCAGCCTGACAGGGGTGTCTGTGTCTAGAGGAGCAGGCCTGAGCATGTTCACTGGGACTTTAGGATGGACCCCGAGGAGTCTATGCCTCCAGATCTTTTTGGCTTGTTCTTGCTCTCTCTCTCTCTCTCTCTCTCTCTCTCTCTCTCTCTCTCTCTCTCTCTCTCTCTCTCCTTTTCTCTTCCCTGTTCTGTAGCTAGTCTTTAGCTTTTGATTTTTAAAATCGATTTTTTTTTGTGTATACATGTGTTTGCCTACATGTATATATGTGCACCACATGTGTGCAGTGCCCAAAGAGGCCAGAAGAGGGCATTGGATCCTTGGAACTGAGGCTAAAGATGGTTACAAGCTGCCACATGGGTACTTGAAACCGAACCTGGGTCCTCTGGAAGAGCAGAAAAATGCTAACTGCTGCTGAGCTATCTCTCCTGCCCCAGAGCCTTCCATTTGTAATCCTCCTGCCTCAGCTTCTCAAGTGCTGGCATTACAAGTATGCACTGTGCCTGTCTGAGGTCATGTTCTCTTGAGCCCGATGAGGAGTTTGGCAGAGGCTTTGAAACTTTCCATACGAAAGATCTGTGAATCATGGCCGGGTGGGGTGGGGTGGGGGGTGATGCATACAATAGCATATACGATAACGGTCCCCGGCAACTCATGCCTTTCCACGCTCATGTTTTTGGTAGTGCGGTTTTGCTGTTCCTCCCAAGAGGCGCAGCCTAGTTCCTTCTTGGATGGTCTCTGACTCCTGGGATGTAGCAGAAGCAGATCGTGCAGGCTCTGGGGCGGGGACTCAGGGGCTCCGAGCCTGGGCTTTCGTTGTCTTAGATGTCACACACTAAGCTGTAGAAGCGCATCGCATGGCTTTTAAGTATGTCCCCGCGAGTCACCACCAGTGACAACATCAGTGAGGCTACAAGCTCATAGAAGCGAGGGGAATACCGCGATGGGCGTTAAGCCACTGGGCAATACTGGGCAGAGCAGATAACTGGCCAGGCGGAATTCAGTAGCGGTTGGTGTGAGTAGAGGATTTCCGTAGTGATTTTTCCTTCTTGGGTAAGAGCGTAAGGCCCAGCTGCCATTATGATCCCCTGTTTGAAGAAATAGGCATTACAACTTCCAATTGGATCGCTTAGGTCTTGGTTTTTTGTTCTCATGGGCCTGTTGATGTTTCCTACTTAAGGAGTTGGAACTACCAATGTATTAATCACAGTTCCCTAAAAGAGCAGAACAGAATGAAAAAAAAAAATGTGTATGTTGTACACACACACACACACACACACACACACGACTTGCCAGTGAGAGTGAGGGCAAACAGGCACAGTGGTTTCCTTCTCTTATGTCCTTTTATGTGGGCTGCCACCATCACCAGAAGGCACTGCCCAGATTTAGAGTAGCTCTTCCTTTCTGGAATCATCTGACCGAGAAAAATCTCACCAGCGTGTGTGCGTGCCCAGCAGCTTGTGTTTTAGTTAATTCCAGATCCAGTCACACTGACAGCCATGATTAGCCTTCACAGCCTGTCACCAAATCCCAGCTCTGACACTTAAACAAATTAACAACGTGAGTTTTGTTTGTTGCTCTTACTCTCCCACATTACGTTGGCTGTGGTACCTTGTGCTCCTTCATACAGATTCTAGAGCTACACGCTGACATCCACAAAATAACTTGCAGGGATTCTGACTGGGGCTGGGATAACTAAAGATCAAGTCGGGGAGAGGCCGTCAAATTAGCAACGTTAAGACCTGTCATGAAAATGGAATTTCTCTCTACTTTTCTGGTTCTTTGATCTCTTTGCTCGGAGTTTGGAATTGTCTTTATGCAGATTTTACACACAGTTTTTTAGATTTATACCTAGGTCATTTCATTGGGCATATGTATGTGTGTGTGTGTGTGGGGGGGGAGTCAGTTAAATTACAATACACATTTGTGGTTGGTTTTGTTTTTGAGACAGAGTTTCTCTGTGTAGCCTGGCTATCCTGGGACTCTCTGCAGACCAGACTGGCCTCAAACTCAGAGAATCTGCCTTCTCTGCCTCCAGAGTGATGGGATTAAATCGTGAGCCATGTCCAGCTGACAATCCACTTTTAATGTCAAATTCATAGTTGGCGTATGAAAACATGATTAATTTTTTATATTAATCATGTATCGTGTAACCTTGTTACTGTTTTTTTTTATGGTTTTGGATTTCCTACATGGATGATCATGCTCTCAGTTTTATTCTGTCCTTCCCCATCTGCATGTCTCCAGGGTTTTATTTTAGAGGTGACTTATTTACATTTATTCATCTATTTATTTATTGTGTTTGACTGTTTTGTGTGCATGTATGTCTATGTACCACATTCATGCCTGGTGCCCTTGGATGCCAGAAGAGGATGTCGGATCTCCTGGAGCTGGGTCCTCTGGAAGCGTAGAGCACCCAGTGCCCGTAGCTGCTGAGTCGTTTTTCCAGCCCTGCTCCTTACAGATTTGACATGCATTCAATGCATGGACCTCTGGCACAGGGGTATAGAGACCTCCAAGTATGACAGAACCTCCAGCCACCTCTCCTTGAACTGCGAAGGGCTTTGTTTTGTGCGTCTTCGGGTTCGCTTTGCTGTGAGGAGCATGTACAATGCAGTCGGTTAGGACTTCATGCGGTCCTGACCACAGTATCATTTTATAATGTCCCTCTTGCTCTCAGACAACTGTTCTTGCTTTCAGTCATCTCCGTGAAATCAGTGTAGCTCTTCTCCCTTTATTCTGGTCAGCATACTGTTTCTTCTCCATCCCTCTACTTGTGATGTTTGCCTTCAGGTTCTTGCAGGCACTATAGAGCACATTTTCCCTATTCCAATGGCTGTTGTCCCGTAATTGGTGAATTTAGATGGCTATCTCTCTATCTTTTACTACTTTCTGTTTGTTGTTGGTGTTTCTTCTGTGCTCTCCCTTTCAGATCCCCCCCCCCCCCACTATTTGCCGTTTTGGTTGAGCGTTTTACATGGTTTCCACTCTTCTTTCTTAGACTTTTTTTTATGGGGTTATTGGGAAGTTTTCTGAGTCTATTTTCAGATAATATACGACTGCTTCCTGGGCTGTGTGTTTACCTTAGCCCTCCTTCCTGTCCATCGCTACAGTTCATTTTACTTACATACAACTGCAGAGAAGCACGTGAAATACTTATACACATAAAGAAATAAATTCAAGATGTACATATCTACATACCTGAAAATGGAATCAACTACACATTTGTTTTTCTAAGCAAGTTGTTCTTAGATGATTTGAAATTGAGGAGGCCAGTTTTTGTTAGACCCTCCCCTGTTCTTTCTCCAAGTCTCCCTTTCACAATGCACATGTACATTTCTTGCCCTATAGTGTTTCTTCTGTTCAGAGACGCTCTTTTAAACTTTCTTGAAAAATGGGTACTGACAAAAATCTCCCTCAGTCTTTGCGAGAAAACTTTTGGTTTTCTGTCATCCTTGAAGGGTTACTCATTCCACATGGAACTATAGATTTGTGCTTTTCTCCCCCCCCCCAGCCATTTAAATACTGTTTATTTTCATTGCATAATATGTCAGTCAAACTTTTCATTGCCTTGACAGAACAGCTGACCACAAGGGATGAATAATTTATTTCTGCTCATGGTTTCACTGCAGCACTTGGGGCGTGAGGGAAACGTGACCTGATGGTGGGTGAGGGAGTGTAGTAAGAGAGGAAGGGACCCAGGACCAGACGTAACCTTCAGCATCATACTCTGGCCTGCCCGGCAAATGTGGCAAATGTGGCAGGCATGGCTCTGGCAGGCCTTGCCCTTCTCCCCATTTTCTCTGCCTTGCTAGAACCATTAGATGACATTCCTAGAGCTGGCCACCGAGGGCCACTTCTTCCTCTTGAGCTATTAAAATAGAAGCTATTAAAATAGAAGCATGAAAATGTCCCTTGACTCACCTAACTAACACGCCCAATTAAAGCTAAATACCTCATCCTCACAGAGGGTTTCCATTTTACACCCCACCCCGACAAGTACCCCTGCCCCTCACCCTTGCCCGTTTCCTCCCCCGTCCTCTGCTGTCTTGTCCTCTGTCTCCTGCCGTTGTACCTTATCACTGCCCTCTGTCCCTCTGGGGCAAACAAGTCTCCTTTGTCCCGAGAGCTTGGTCTTGGGGTGCCACGCTGACTTTGAGATCCCGTAGCTGCGTCCCTGACGTTTAATTTGTACCGTCTCCCCGAATAGCAGTGTCCGGTGGGGACCATGCATTCGGCGCATGAACTTGATGGACACCGGTGATAACGAAAGCCGTGACTGATGTCTTCTGAGGAGAAGGCACTCGCATTTCTTGGCCTTCGTTCCCCTACCGGCGAGGTGTCTTTCCCCCTCCTCATCCCGCCTTCCTGGTGGCTTTCTTCGATTTTGTGAAGTTTGGGCATGAAATTCCAAAAGGTGTAGGTTTTCCTCCTCCACCCTCTCCTCTCCTCCCTTCTCCCTTTCCTCTTACTCCTTCTCCTTCTTGATGTCTTCGGAACTTTCTTGACTTGTGGTTTAGTGTTGGCCGTTAAATTTGGGGACAGTCAGCCATGAGAGCCTTGAATGCCTCTTCTAGTACTTTCTGTCTCTTGCTTTCCTCTGGGGGCTCCCCTGGTGCTCACGGTGAGCGTTTTGGACTTGTCCCCTAGTGCTTGGATAGTTTTTTCAGTTTTAGTCTTTTTCTCTTTGGTGTCATGTTTGAAGGTGTCTGTCACCATGTCCTTCCGCTCCAATAGAGGGTTTCACAACCGTGGCCAGTGCACTCAAATGTCCAGCCAGTTCTTTTTCTCATTGTTCTGGCCTTTAGTATTTTGTTTTGATTAGTCTGTAATGTTTCTTTTTCTGCATTATCCATCTGCTCTTATCCATTTTCTCTCTTTCCACTAATGTTCTTAGTATATTTATCACAGTTTTCAAAATCCCTACTTTTCGATTCCCAACATTCTCACCGTATCTGACCCTGCGCATGATGCTAGCCCAGTCTCTGCAGCGTGCCTTGTAGCATGCCTTGCAATCCGTTTTGTTAAAAGATGGGCTAGGTCAAAGGAACTGGTCTTAATTTTTTTACTTTTAAAAATCAGTATATTATAATGAACTCACAAATAAAGACACCACACAGCTCGATTAAGGTAGCCACTCAAACAAATATTTGCCCAGTCTCAGCGAACTTTTACCTGGTTAGACTGTCCATTCTGAAGCCATGGGGCTTCACGTAGTGTTTTCATTGTTAATTACGTTTTTATGGGCTTCACCACCACAGAAAGAAAACAATGACAGAGTTGAAACTAGGAAATGAATTAGCTATATATTCACTTTCATGTGGTGGTTAGCCGGCATACCATCCTGGGAGAGTAAACGTGGCCAAGCGTGTATGGAGGGGAGCATTGAACACGCCCACCGTCAAGCCCCGCCTCTGTTCCCAAGCTTGCTCTGGACTGTGGACTCCACCCACTTCTTCCGTTTGCTGGGTTTTACTCCCAGCATTCCTTCTGTGGAAAAGGATGACAGGGGCAGCAGAATTAAGATTTAGACCCTTCCCTCAGGTCTGTGAGGTTCGGGAAAACACTTAGTTTAGGTTTGTGTAAAATGTTTTCTCCTGAGGCAAACCTTCTCAGCAATTCGCTGTCTTTCTTCTACCTGAAGCCCAGAGGGATTTCCCTTTGATGGCCACTGAGTGGACCGGGCAGAGATCCTGGAGGTGAAATCCAGCAGCAGGAGCAGGGCCCCTGTGGCCGGCTCACCCTGGAGTTTTCAGTTCTCAGATGTGAGCCTACCAAACCTCCAGGCTCCCAGTTACAGCACAGGCGGGTCCCTCTGCCCAGGGTGGTGGGTGTGCGTGTGTGCTTTCCTCCAGGGTTTCTGTTCTGGGGTGTTCTGATTCTGAGAGTGCTTCCTGTCTTTTCCATAGGAGAGGCAGTGGTTTTGCCTGAGAACTTACCGCTCAGGGATCTGAGAAAAGCTGATGTTGTTGTTATTAGGATAGGATGATGTCCTTCCATTTTTTACCTGCTGGGTCAGAAACCTAAAGTTCTCTTCCACCTTTTGACCTAAAAAAACAAAACAAAACAAACAAACAAACAAACAAACAAAAAAACAAAAAAAGAAAAACAAAACCAAACCTAGCAATTATCTTCATGGTTCATTTAAAAGATTTGTATTAAATTTTTTAAAGTATCTTTAAAAATGTATTATTTTTTATTTTCCAATCCCAGCTCTCCCTCCCTCTTTTCCTTCCACTCCCCCCTTCCCCCCCTCCCATCTGCTCCTTGGAGAGGGTAAGGCCTCCCGTAGGAAGTCTACTAAGTCAGGACCAAGGCTCCTCTCCACCCCCACACCCAGTTTCTAGGCTGGACAAGGTATCTCTCCTTATAGAATGGGCTCCACTAAGTCAGTTTGTGCATTGGAGTTAGACCTTGGACCCACTGCCAGTGGCCTCATACACTGTCCCAGCCACACCACTGTCACCTATGTTAAGGGAGTCTAGTTCGGTCTTATGCTGGTTCCCCATTTGTCAGACCTGAGTCAGCGATCTCTCACTAGCGCGGATCAGCTGATTCTGTGGGCTTCCCCATCGTGGTCTTGACTCCTTTGTTCATATTATCGTTCCTCTTGTATTAAAAAATTTTTGTATCTATCATCTATCTATCAATCATCTCTCATTTATCTAACCTGGCTACCATCTATTTGTGTGTGTGTGTGTGTGTGTGTGTGTGTGCACTTGAGCATGGGCCCTTGTGCCACAGTTCATGTGTAGAAGTCATAGGGTTTCGAGACAGGGTTGCTGTTGGCCATTATATAAGCCCATCGAGCTGGCCCACGAGCACCCAAACCTCTTCAATCTCTGCCTCCTATCTCACTGTAGGAGCGCTGGGTTAGCAGGCCTGTGCTCCGCCCAGTCTTGTGGATGGATGCTCTGGGGCCCCGAACTCACACTTGCTCCACATCACTGAACCATCACCTCAGCCCAATTAACTTATTTCTCCCATGTTTCATTTCCTCTTGTGTAAGTGGGGATCCAGTTCTTATGAGGCTTCCCGGTTGTAAGGATTGAATCCACACACATTCATAGCTCTGACATGGGTGCCAGCTGCATGGAAGCTGTGGCAGTGAGCTCTCACACGGGCAGGCAGGGGGCTCTCACACGGGCAGTGCTGTAGGCCTGGGGGTTTGCCTGTCTTCTGCTCAATGCCCATATCGCTCTACTGTTCACCTGGGGTCTGGTACTCTAGTTGTTCCCTGGCTTGCTGAGGTTATGTGTGGTTTAGCCTTCCTGTGACAGGAATGGGTCCCTGTACTACTCTGTGTGGCATCCACTTGCGCCAGCAGTCCTATTGTGGGCAGGATAGCATGATGTCCCAGCCCTTGGGCCAAAGACTTCAGGTTAACAATGGTCCTGAGAGGCAGAAGGACACACCCAGAGATAGCGAAAACCAGGACCACTTATGGATTGTGGAGAAGGCTTGAGCTTTCCCTCTTTGGGTGTTTAACCCACAATCAGAGGTCAGGAAACAGTTACCATAAGGCACGTGCTCTTTGGCTACAGAGGACATCAGAGAGTAATACTGCCTGTGTTCACTGGGACATTCTCCAATAGCATTTTCAATTCTTTATTTTTTCTCACTGCTTGACAATATTATGATCTCTTCCTATGGAGGATGGAGCTGCAGGCTCCTGCTTATTGCCCTGTCTGGCTATTATTCGAGGGTCTGTTATAAATCTTTGGCAGGCGGCAGACAGAGAAACCTTGTTTCCTTTTTAAGGCTACTCATGTGGTACTAAGTTTCCATTTCTCTTCCATCCACTCTGGGCAAGGAAGTGTGGAGGCCAGACCGTAAGATCTCAGTAATCTTGGGAATTAGGCTGAGGCGTCAGAACTCCTGATGGCAGTTAGAACATGCACACTTGCCTGAGACATCCCTGCCAAGTGCCCCTATTATCTGAATTAAAAAACATGGTGCCTGGTTCCAAGCTGCAGGCTCAGTCCAAAAACTGTTATGCTGTCTGGCTTCATTTTCTTCTTTGGTCATCAGAGTTGAAAGTACAGCTTTTTGTCCTTTTTTTTTTTTTAAACAATAATAAGACTTCATGTAGTTTTGGAAAAAGCACCATCTGTATTCTGATATTTTATATTTTGAAAGCAAAAGAACAAATCCGTTTCCCTCTATAATCTAGGAACTAGTAGGCAAGCCCGCTTAGTGTTAATATTAGATGATTTTGAGTTAAAGTATCTTCCAGATAAAAACGTGTCGTAAACCCTAGCATTTTTGCCCTTAGTGGTGGCTTGCGCTTACCTTTGCACCGTTAATGAGCCCTAACAGAGGTGTACCTTCATGCTTGCTGCAGAGGGCACAGGCTAACAAAGGCTGGCGAGTTCTCAGTGTACTGTGAGTTCACCACTCATTTAGAGCTATTTTAACCATCTTCTCTGCAAGAGAAGCCAAGATGCAGGCAGGCTGACAGCGGAAAACACAGTGCACCGAGAAAACTCTTTGTTCTGTAAACTGCTTTGGCGAAATTTCTGAATTTGAAGGGAACTGGCAGGGGCCTGTGGTGCCGGGAGCCCAGAGGACTCAGGGGCATGCTGTGCTGCTGTGCCTACCCACTGGGGCCAGCAGGGCTAGGTGGTGGAGGAGTGGCCCAGCTGGTGCCACAATGGTGTCCTCCTAAAGTGGCAGGGATGGCTCATTCAGCCGCCCCAAGAACTTTGGAGGAATGTCTAGTACCTGCCCACTGGGGAGATCCCAGACTTACAAGGCTTTAGACGCCCTTCCCCTAACACGAACAGTTGGATGAGAAGACCTTCAACATCTCTATTTGAAAATACTGCAATCCCATGAAATTAAGCCAATTTGATCTAAAATGGTCACTGTGCTCGGTGGTGGAGGAATGGATGGTATTGGAGAGAAAACCTTCCTTTCAGTACTATCTCTGCCTTTCCTGTTTCCCATTTCAAAGGCCTTCACCAACCCCTGAGCTCAGTGTCTACTGTGTGCTGTGTGCCCAGTTGGTTCAGAACAAATGCACATCAGGTTCCTTCCTTAAGGTGCTTAACATTGGGCAGAGGAACCAGCGAACACTGGAGCAATGGCGACAATAGTCGCATGTGCCTCCGTGTGGAACGGAGTGATGGAGTAGAATCAGGAGCGCAGGTCCAAGTGGGGGCTCAGATTTCAAACTGCCCCAGGGGGATGAGCTGTAGCCTCACCCGGTGCTCACCCATGCAACCCTCAGTGCACTCTGCCCCTCTCAGTTCCCTAAGCACCGAGATCAGTGTCTTAGGACACATCACACACCAACAAGTGTTGTGTGACTAGGGAGGAGGTGCACGGGCCGGTGTGTGGATAGGGGGCTGGGGGCCCCTCCAAAGCGGCCATGTTGACCTTTTCGAGGAGGGGTGGGGCCACAAGTCATAAGCCGGGCTCTTCCTATAGTCGGATCAGTGACTCTGCCTTTTGGGTACTGCTTGTCTGGGGAATTCAGGTTCTGACTATTCTCTGGGTGGCATATGAAGCCACTGGGATGCTGTTTTGACTGTGCCTTGAGTTTATTTCTCTGGACAGTAAAATACCAGGTGAGTGGGCCATGCCATTCCCTTCTGATCAAGGGAAGGCTCATCAGAGATGCTTGTCAGCATCCAGTAGATAGCCCTTGCTGTCTCCGTGCGTGGAGGGGCCTTACAGCATGGAAGGAGGCTAGCACTGAGGGACTGAAGGCTCCGAGGTTAGTGCTGAGGAACTGAAGGCTATGATGGCCCCCTATTTGACCTCAATTAACATCCCTTGGAGACCTTGAAAAAAAAATACCAAGGCCTTGGCTTTCAGCCTTCTGCTCCGGGATCTGAACTTAATTGGTCTGGGGAGGAGGGGCCCTGGCACCAGAGTGGGTTTACTAGTTCCCCATTTGCTTCTAATCCACATCCAGGGTTAGAAAGCACCAGCTAGCTTACCGGAGAAATCAATTGGCTTGGCTAAAAGGGACAGCTGACATTAGCTCTGGAAGTTCAGAGGGTCTGAAGAGTTCCCTTGGATGGATGACTCAACTGGCCTTGATCTGCAGTGAATAAAATCAATCTGGGCCAGAGGAGAAAGTCATGGATACAAACCAGATATTAGAGTAGCTTCTCTCTCTCTCTCTCTCTCTCTCTCTCTCTCTCTCTCTCTCTCTCTCTCTCTCTCTCTCTGTGTGTGTGTGTGTGTGCGCACGTGTCCAGCTAATGGGAAGACTACTGAATGTGTACCATGGGGACTCACTATGTCACAGAAATCAACTCATAGCACAGAGTTTTGATGGGCAACGAAGACAGGTTTAAAAATGATGAGAGCTGCTGGGCATCCAAGGCAACTGTCTGGTGTGGAAATGCCCTGGGAAGCCCGAGCCTGTTGTCTTTAGGCTCTGCTCTGGGCATCCTTAGATGGCAGGGATGTAGAGGCTTCTCCCCTCCATAGGAAGTGTGACTTGGTGGGCACCGTGCTGCTACAGGGCAGATGCTGAACTCAGCACTTTCATGTTAGTCTCAGTATCAAGCCCGGAGACAGGGATGTGTAGCTCCGCCTTTGCTATCAATGTGCTGTTGTCGCTGCCACTTAGGAGAACCAAAGCTCCACCCAGAGCTCTTGTATCAGCCACCCACTGTGAAACAAAACCCAAACAGAACCAAGCCTGAGCCCATGTGATATGGGGAACTGGGGAGTAAGAGCTTCTGAGAACTTAGAGGCCAGATGAGTCCACTTCCATGGAAGTGATGGTCCCTGCGTGATGTGGTTCTGCTCAAAGATAGGTGGTGTGGAGCCAAGCACCCTGCTCCGTGCTTCTCTAGCTCCTGGGCCACCGAATGCTCTGTAGGAAGGCACTGTGCTGATGCCTTGCAAGGCAACTGCCCCAAGAGATGGCCGTGGCCCCCTAGGAGCTACGGCTACACATAAAGAGGTAGGAGAGGTTGTGTCTGGCTGGAGTAGGGCATTCACTGGGAGACAGTGATCAGGCTCCCTAGTTTGCTGAGCCTGGGGAGAGGGCAGAGTTTGTTTTTAATATATTCAGCGAAAAGTAAAAGGCAAAACCCCAAAGCATTGAGCTGGACCAGAGAGGATAATGCATTTCCTTTCTCCTTTCCGCTGGTGGAAACAATTACTGGAGGAAGAAAGCCCTGACTAAGAATTTGGTCTGGTCCAAGGAACATGTAAACTCCAATTTCATAGTGGTGCGTTCTTGTCGAAGTTAAGAGACGTGACTGGGGAACAGTCGCCGATTCTAAAGGACAGTTTTAGGATTCAGCATCCTTGTTCTCATAGAGGATGCCTGCGGTAGAAGATACACAGTACATGAACAATACCCACCCCCGCACGCATACAATTTCATACAGGTACTGAATGAAGCAGGGCAGATGTTGGAGAATAAGTCAGAGGGAAGAAGTGCCCCGTGATCAGTGACGGAAGGAAATGATAGACTTGACTCCATAGAGTCGGGAGCAATTCGTGTGAGGCAGGGTCCCAACGGGTATAGGGAGCAAGCTAGCATTAGGAGAATCCCAAGAGGAAGGGAAGCTGTGCAGCACTTAGAGGTCACCACTGCTGCCGGAGGTTCCACAGAGAACGCACACATTTCCAACAGGCCAGATTCTAAGCATCCCGAGGAAGGAACAATGCCCTGGGACTCCGAAGGCTTTGCAGAGAGATGTTTAGTGGTGTTGAGGGGTAAAGCAAACAGGGCGAAGGAACGCGAAGCTTGTGAGAATGCGGTGGTAGCTAACGTGTAGATGTGCCAATGAATGGGTTATAGTCAAGGATTGTGATGTGGTGGTTGAAATGATGTGGGAAATGGAAGCTGAGGGGCTGGTGATGAAGGGCGAAACCCACTAAAGTTGGAAGCGTGGACATCTTTGGGGTTAGGTAGGGATCATGGTGAGTTTTGAATAGGGGATCCACACATACCAAACACAGCATACACTAAGAACAGGCTGGGTGGCTGTGGAGGAGGGAGGTGGGTGAAAGGTGACTGAACCTTTAGAGCAGTGGTTCTCAACCTTCTTAATGCTGAGACCTTTTAATACACTTCCTCATGTGGTGACCCAATCATAAAATTCATTTTCATTGCTACTTCATAACTGTAACTTTGTGTGAATATTTGTGTTTTCCAGTGGTCTTAGTCAGTCCCTGTCAAAGGGTTGTTTGACCCCCCCTCCCAAAGGGATTGTGACCCACAGGTTGAGAACCACTGCTCTAGAGAGATCATATATTTGAGCAAGGGGACATTATCTAGTAATAGCAGGTAAGACAGTGTACAAACAAAACAATATTTTACAAATGATTAGATGTTGGATGAGAAGAGAGATAGTGTTAAGGATGGCCGATATTGCATGTCTTAAGTATTTATGTGTTTATTCTTCACGTATGCATATGTGTACACACACCCATACCCCACACCCCGCCCCCACCAAACTCCTTCAGCCCTGTCTGCTTTCCTAACTTTTTTGGTGACACACTACATTTAACTAGGATTTCTTGCTTAAGCACAAGTCAGAAGTTATTTTCGGGAGCAAGGACAGCTTACCAGTGACTGCCCACTGAGGAGTAGAACTCCTCTCCCACAGCAACCATTAACTGCCTACAGTTTCCTGGGAGTGGTGGAACCTCATCTTACCTCTTCCTCCCATGCTGGAATGTTGCCTGGCTTCATTTGGTGTAGATTTTGTGCAGATAACAGGGTTTCTCTATGGAACAGCTCTGGCTGTCCTGGAATTCAAAATGTAGACCAGGTTGACCTAGAACTCACAGAGATCACAGAGATGCTTCTGCCTCTGCCTCTCAAGTGCTGCGTTTAAAGGCGTGCGCCGTCACTCACGGAGGGTCTTATATTCTTTCTGCCTTCCCTTCTTCAATGTGTGCCTGAACCTTGTGCCTGCCTGATTGACATGGGAGAGGCGGGGGTCGGTGCTAAGGAGACAGAAGGGCTCTGTGCGAGGGTTTTGGTGATGGCGGACAGGTGTCTGCTGTTCAGCTGATGGAAAGTAGGAGTAATACGCAGTAGGATTGGATTTCAGGTTACAGCTGCAGAAGCATTGAAGATGGAGCCCCTTTGTGTTAGCTTTGGGCCTTACCTCCATTTCCATGATAACATTAGACAGGTAAACACCACAGCTGCCCCCTTCCGGATTTTGTTGTTGAGGGCCATCAGGGTAAAGCTTCCTCCTAGTCAAGAGGATGGGTTCTGAATCTGAATTGGAGGCCAGACATTCTTACCTGCTCCAAAGATTAGAACGTTGCACACTCACACTCTGAGAAGCCCCCCAACCCCCAATACAGCTGCTTGTGGGGTTTCCCCCATGCCACACGGTTATTTTTGTTTGTTTGTTTTTTGAGTTATGAGGACACCTTTCTCTCTTTGTTTTTATTTTTTTATTGTTTTTTATTTATTTTATATAACCAAGTCCATTTAAATGAAAACAAACATTTATAGACAATATTTGGGAATTTGGGCGTTGTTCTTTCCAAACTACTTGCTGCTGGTAAGGGGTCTTTGTGTTTAAGCAGTGTATGCTCAGCTCGCTTTCTCGACACTCTGAGTCTTTTCACTCATTCTCTGAAGCTCTCTGTAGGCCTCTGCCACACCTCTGGTGCCCTCCATTGCTGAGGATGCTGGCTGGCTTTTGTGGATACTGACTCAAAAAGGGCACGGCTTTCCTCTCCCTCTCCTCTCCCTACTGGAAGTTGTCAAGGTTCCCAGCTGCCTGTCCTGGTAAAATGGTCCTCGAGCTTCCTTCTGAGTCTGTTGTTCAATTTTTTTTTTTTTTTTTTTATTTACAAGTCTGAGAACTCGAAAGGGAACCCAGAATTCCCTGGTAACAATACTTATGGAAAGTAGAGTAGGAGGTGGAGAGGGAGGAGACAGGGTTATTTTGAAACGAAGCAGATATTTTAGCAAATGAGAAGAGGGACCAGGACAGAAACACAGAGAAGAGCTTCACACTCAGGGCAGAGAAGAGAGAGTCCAGGAAGAGCCCAGAGGAACGACAGCTCAGAGTTCGTAGGCCTCGGATGGGGCGCTTGGCAACTTCAATGGGCCAGCAGTGCTGTGATGAGCAGGACACATTGTGGACGTCTGGGAGATGCGTTGGTTAACTATTTACTAGTGCATCGCTGGATATTTCAGAGGAGCCAACTGCCTTCATACAAGGAGCACTGGGTCAAAGGAATGGCTCAAACCTCTGACTTGGTTAAGAGACAAAGTTAGATTCCTCTGGCAGATGTAGTCAGCCATGTGCCTATTTCAGTTCCATTGACACCAAAGGCTTCTGTGGTTCAAACAATTCCGATGGCTGCTTCTCTGCCACCCATGTTAGTCAAGGTGCCAACCTGGTCTCTGTGACGAAGACCCTTCTCATAGTACTCTCATCCTGAGGACCCCAGTGGCCCAGTGTGTTGACAGAGGTCATCTTCCATGGCCCACGGAGAAGAGCCTTACTGTAGAGTGTTCTAGGCTCCTTCCATTGTTCGGTACCATACTGTGACTAAGAAAGTGGCAAAGGAAGTCTATATTTGGAGGAGACTTTACAGGTCTTCCTCATCCCCACCCACCCTCTGTGAGTCTCCGCTTACCTCTCCGAGTTTCTCCAAGGAAGTGAGGGCATTCAGCCCCAGTCAGTAGAGGCCATTTTCTTTCTGATTCAGGAAGCTGTGGCAGCCTTTATTGATCATCACTTGACAGGCTTGAGAATCACTTACTAGTCAAACCTCTGGCTGGGTGCTTCTTGAGAGAGGTTCTAGACTGAGTTAACTGAGGTGGGAAAAAACATCCCAAATGTGGTGACTCCATCCTGTGGGCTGAGGACACAGGCTAGGTAAAGGAGAAAGCAGAAAGCGAGTGAGCACAGCATCGTCTCCGTTTCCTCACTGTGGAGGCAGCATGAGCTGCTGACTCTTCCCGTTGCCACACCTCTCCACCACGATGCACTGTCCCCCTGTGAGCCACAATGAACCACTCCTTACTTAAGATGTCTCTGTCAGGTCTAGAAACGAGAAAAGTAACTAACGTAGAAACTCACTGCATAAACTTCAGGAGACACCTCCAACCCTTCCAGTTAACACGGCGGCCATGGGCTGCGCTCATCAGTGCATACTCGTAACACGAGCCAGTACTCTTAGGTCCATTCCATATCATCTTTCCCAGGAAAACTTCGACAGAAGTTCGCAGCATCTTCTGTTTTATTCTGGTACAAATGTTGTCTCATCCTCAGGGGCCATACTTGTCACCTGAGCTCCTGAGACTTGCCGGGACTGTAGAATGGTCAGGGTTGGGAAGCAGTGACTGGTGTCACTGGTAGGTTTGGAGTAAACACAGCATCTCCCACAAGGTAACTTCAAAGCAGTGACCGACTGTTCAGGTTGCTCAGCTGTGGAAAGGACTCAGGGAGGAAACAGATTGGAAGAAAGGGCTGCATCCACAGACCAGCAAGACTTGGTTTCAGAGTTTCAGTTAATGCCTGGTTCTGACACTGGAGCTTCTCCCGGTACATGCATTCAATGCATTTTATAATTCTGGAATACTTTGAGTTAGACTGAGGGCTCAATCTTAGAAACTTTGTCTGCAGAAGACAAGTCTTCCTCTGGGATAGTTCAAGAAGCTCTATGGTCTCTGAGACATTAAGACATTATGCATCTTTCTTTGCTCAGTTCTTTAGTATTCTCCAAAGGCAACCAATTGCATTACACACTTTTTATTTTGACCAAATGTATTGTGGCAACCACCACTTGGATACCTAAAGCCTTGTCTTTTAGACTCTTGATTTTAAGTGACAATTTTGTGAATATTTTATCATTGTATCCCACAGGCTGCTAATGTCTCCCTTTGCTCCTGGTGATAGGGCCATTGATGCCTCTAAACCTAACCAGATCCACTTCTAAATGAGCTAGTGCCAAGTCAGAGAACCATTTTTTTTTTTTTTCAAGACAGGGTTTCTCTGTATTGTTTTGGAACCTGTCCTGGAACTAGCTCTGTAGAGCAGGCTGGCCTCGAACTCACACAGGTCCACCTGTTTCTGCCCCCCCCCCCCAGTGCTGGGATTAAAGGTGTGTGCCACCAATGTCCGGCTCAAAGAACCCAATATTAAAGATCTATTCCCTTAAAATTACTGCCCTCACCATTACGTGCAGCAGGCAGTGTTTGATCGGAGAAGCCAGGCCTGCAGCTGCATGCCTGCAAGTAGGATTTCAGGCAGCAACCAGACTCACAGGGCATAGTGGAAGCCAGTGTAAGCACTGTGGAAGTCTAGTTCACTTCCTCTACATTGGTGTTCTTAAGTCAGAAGGGGTAGACACAGAGCTGGGACGATTCAGGGCACACTAGAACCTGTGGAGGGTGAGTCACACCCTCGAGGACAAACCATAAGTCTCCACTCCCACTAACCTTATCCTTAGTGACAGGACTGACCTGCAGAAGTGGCTGGTGGCCTTTGCTGTGGAGCTTCACAGTGCTGGCTCAGGGACCAGAGAAGCAGGAAGCAGGAAGCTGGCAGATGTCTGAGTCAGGCAAGCACCCTTAGTCAGCAGATCAGCAATAGCACCTATGAGCTATGTGAGGAGGGCCTGCCCCTTAGAGGGTTAGCTCGAGTCTTCACTCCTGCCTTACAAATGGCCGGCCGGTTATCTCATGGCCAGCCCTGAGGCCAGAGCCATTTAGGTCAAGAAATCCTCAGACTTGGAGTTACTAATAAGCTCTGGTGTTACTGTGTAGAATCCCTGCCAGTTAGAAGTTTCTAGGGCCTGCAATGCTCAAGAGAGTATGGGTAGTGAGCACAGCCTGAGCTGCTGTCTGATGAGCTGGGTCGTCAGGGTGCGGATTAGGGAACCCTGGAGAGGTATCCTTCAAATCGAGGAGTGGGATCAACTTCAGTGCCTTAGACCTGGAGTCAGCATCAAGGGGGAAATGCCTGGGAATCTAGGTGAGTGACACCCGGAGGCCACGCCTGTGAGTCAGGGAGTTCTTCAAACTTTGCAACAGGGAATGGCATCAGCAGGAGGGATGCTGTACTCTGAGTATATTGGGGTCTGGAGGGATGTGGCTGGCATTTCCAGGTTCTTGTGCCCCTCAGTGAGGAACTGGAACAGCAGCATGTAGACAGTTATTAGCAGAAACCCTTCAGGGGCAAGGACAGCTGGGAAGGAAGGTTAGCCTCGCAGTGGCAAAGACCATACAAGGGATCAGGACTTTTCTATCGCAGTACCACAGGATTTCGGGTCATTTTCTAAGTGTGGGCCTTTCTGCGCATGCTCAGCTAAGGTCAGCCTCGCGGCAGGGCTTTCCAGTGTTCCTGCCAACTGGCTTCTGTCCTATGCCAATATTAATCCCTCTCTCTCCACCTCCTCTCCGGCCACAGTTTAAGATTCCTTACTATTTATTTATTGTGTTCATTAAGACGAGAGGGTAGCACAGGTTTCCAAGCAGGGGGCCGGCCTGCAGAGCATAGGGCAGCCGCAGCTGGAGGGCAGGAGGGGCTGGTGATGGGAAAGGAAGAATGATAACTTTTGTCAAACAGGAAGGGGAAGGAGGAGGGGAAGAATGAGGTGAATGTGAACAGGAAAGAATGGAGAAAAAGAACCCATGCAAGAGTGTCTATCTCGGCGCACAGACAGGAAAAATGGGGTGGGGTGGGGACCTGGATTCCGACCAGAGGGATAAGCGGGGCGCTGCTAAGAGGAAGGCCAGCAAGCTACAGAAGACGCTTGAGAGCCCTGTCCTGAGAGCAGGCCCCTGTGTGTGTGTGTGTGTGTGTGTGTGTGTGTGTGTGTGTGTGTGTGTGTGTGTGTGCGCGCGCTCTTCCTCCATCACGGGCTGAGTTGGCCCTACCGCCTCATCCTTGGGCGTTCAATCTTAGTACAGTCAAAAGAGATTGATTTTATAGCCTCCCCCATAAGTTTTATTTTCTAATAGGGGTTTCGCTAACTCATGAACCTCATTTCTGTATTCCTTTCACTTTGGTATTTGCTAAATAAGGCTGAATAGACAATTGGGGATGGCCTTCGCTCTACCATCTTTGCAGGGTTGATAGGGTTCAATCTAGTTGGCTTCCACATGTCAGTTTAGAAATGTATTCGGTTTTCCCGGTTGGCTCTGCAAGCATGGCCTGAGGCGAAGATGCTGGATTAGGACCACCTGGATGCACAGGGAAGCTGGTCTTGCTGACATGGGCCTGCTCTGACTCCAGGCTCTGGCAGTGGGGTAGTGGTGGTTCAGGTGACAGAGCGGTGCCCTGAGAAGTGAGTGGGGTAATCCGCACAGGGCACAGCATGGTGCCTGGTGTGTGCCAAGGCCTGGAGATAACCTACAGGTGGAGAGACGGGCAGAGGCTGGGACCACAGCTGCGAACGGGGCAGGCTTAAATTACATCCATCTGGGGTCTAGGAAGGGTTCCCGACAGAGCTGCTACCGCGTCTCTAATACCCAGAGTTCTGCCTGGGCCTTGTGATGTGATTTGCACCTCTCAGGCTCCTTAGTTAACTCTGTTCTTTCCTTACTAAGCACGTGGTACAGACACTTTCCCCAGGAGAGCCTTCTCCTCTCCCCTATCCCCCCACCCCCAGGCTTCTGGAAGCCAGACCTTGCTTCCTCTCCCAGATTCCTTGCCCACTCCTGCCTGCTCAGGCATGTTCTGTGTTCAGACTTCTGGAGCCTATGGGAGGGCAGGGTAGTGGTGGTGGGGAATGAGGGTTAGGTGGCAGGGACTCGGGCAGGCAATCCCTGTGAGAGCAGTGAGCTTGGAGGACATGATGGCCACAGAGAGGGGCAGTGGCCACACCCCCTGGTCCCCTGCATAGCCAGGAGGATGCTCGCAGCAGAATCAGCCTCTCTGACAGGCAAACAAAAGCGGCAGTGGAACCAGAAGGGAGAGGGGCCCAGAACATGATGCCTCCCGAAGCCTGGCTGCCAAGTCAGGCCCAATTCCTGGCTTCACACAGGCAGGGGTCCACATGGGACCCCACCTCCCCTGGTTGGTACACCAGGGATATGTGATTAGCTTGAACATAGTCTGGATTTAGTGGTTTGTCTTAGCGATGAGTTCTTTGCATTTCCCTCCCAGTGGAGGATGGGAGGCTGTGAGAGATAGTTTATGCAAAGTAAGGCTGTCTACTTTCTCTGTTGAGTAGCAGCAGAAAAACCAGTCCGTGCGAGTTCCTTTCTCCCAGAGGCCGGGCATGTCCATGTGTGTTGCGCCTTTGATGAGATGCGCTGTTTTGCCCATGGCGGTCATCCGTGAAAACAGCCTCCAAGCCTCTGTGCGCCATGAGCTTTGCTCTTTATTTTCCCCATCAAAGGCAAGGGGAGCGGTGGTTTTCCTCAGCCTCTTCTTGTTGGCTATATGCCTGGTTCTTCCCAAGCTACTTGGAAATAAAAGGGGGGGGGGGTCTGACCAGTTTCTTTTTGTTCTTGACTGATTCATGGGTGGAGGGAGGAAGGATGGTTTTTCAGTCTGAAAACACAACACGGTGTTCTAGCAGTTTTACCATTTATTTTTCCCTGTCCTGAAAGTCTGGCCCCGGAATGGCACAGGGCACACAGCAGGTGTCTGATAAGAGCAGAATCCAGAGCAAGGCATGTGCTCTGTCCTGTCTGCACACAGGGGCCTTCATGTGAATCTGGCTTGTCTTTGTACATATGCAAATTAAACACATTTGTGGCTGTCCTTGTGTATGTCCAAAGCTGTCCTCATGGTGTGCTGTGATAGAAATCAGTCTCACATTGTTCAGCCCCAAACAAGAGTTATGTAGGGGCGGGGAAGCCAAAGCAGGTCTTTCTTAATTATAGTGCTGGACTGAGAAAAGTTATTGACCCGTGGGTCTCATTATTTGTCTTTCTGTCCGTCCATATATCCATGTGTCTAGGACAGTCAAGGGGTCAGAAAGGAACACAGCTAGAAATATGGTGCCTCTAACGGCACTGATAAGAATCGGACTCAGCCTGAAGCTCAGCGTCAGGCTGTCAATGGCTAGTGAGACTGCTCTGGGAGGAAGAACTGCTGCATGTCTTTGCTGCATGTGGCTTTGCTGCATGTGGTTTTTCTGCATATAGCTTTGCTGCATGTCTTTGCTGCATGTGTCTTTACTGTGTATGGCTTTGCTGCGTATGGCTTCACTGCATGTGGCTTTGTTGCATATGTCTTTGCTGCATGTGACTTTGCTACATGGGGCTTTGCTAACATCATCGTTTGAAGAAAGAGGTTTGCCTCTACAAGTGTATTTTAAAGATACTTAAGAAACTAAACCAAACCAACCAAACAAACAGAGCTGGGAAAAAGAGAATCTTACAAGTTTCTGAAAATGAAAATTCACCCTGCCCTCCCTACCAGTGCCGAGTCCCTGCCTGAGAGGAGAAACCTGTTAAAAGAACGTATGTGTGTATTGAACGAGGTCACACACATATTGGTTTTCTGAGGCACAGCGTAAATACAGCAGACAAAGAGAATCAGGTTCCTTTTCCTATTGCCTTGTGTTGTACGAAAGGCTGTGGCACAGCTTATTTCCCAGTGCTGACTGTGTCTGTGTTCAGCAGAGCCCAGAGTTGGAGGTTTCAAAATTGGGGAAGAGCCCAATATATTGCAGCAACATATAAACAGATCACCTTGATGCACACTCCAGCCTGTCCCTTACTGCACTCACTGGTGAGGCTGTTCAGAAGGAAGCTCCACCCACCCGGTCCCCCAACCCTGTGGCCTAGTGCTCCATGAAGCTCTTTGATGGGCAGATGAGGTCTGAAGTGGTTCTCTAGCATCCCTTCTCTTTTGCATTAACTGGCAGACCATCACTCCCTGCCTGACACCTGACCCCTCATCTGGCCCTCAGCCTCTTGCCTGGTGACTTTGTTCATCCAGGACCATCGAGCCACACAGCTTTGTTTTCAGCCAGGTGAGCTGTAATCTCCTCAGTACCGAAATTTAGTTTTTGTTTCGGGGATTGAATAGTACTCTTCCTTAGACGTTTATTACTTTATGCATGTGGGTGTTTCAGCTGCATGCATCTGTGCACCATGTGTGTCCAGGATTCACAGATGGTGGCTTTTTCTGTGATGGGTTCCACTGTGCTGCCCAGGCTGGTGCTGAACTGCCGGACAGCCCTCTTGCCTCGGTCTCCTGAGTAGCTGGTACTACACCTGCCCATGGTTGTGCTTGCCCGAGTGAAGAAGGATATTAGTCATAATCACCACAGTGATGTGATAATGGCATGGGCACATACGTTCTGTAACAGTTTGGCAGCATTTTCTCATTACCTGGTGGTTCCTTCCTGGCTGATCGGGGTCTAGTGATAGTCTCTAGAAGCCTGGCAGTAGGCTTCTCCCCTCTGGAACCTGGCAGGAATGCATTTCCATTGTGCTCTGGCAGTTCCTTCCGGCTAGTGCTCCTCACAAAAACTTCCTCCTCCTCCTTACCCAAAGTGTACTCGACAAATGTACTTTTGTATTCCCACATTCCCCTGTTCCCACATGCTCAGGATGTAGTTTCTGTTGGCAGGCAAAACACCCTTAGGCAGACTGGGGACTATGGGCCTGTCCAGGCATCTAAAAGCCTACCTAGATTCCTCAGAGCCATTTTGGGTGAGTTGACACTGGAAGAAAAAAAGATCACAGATTTTCAATTAACCCATCAGAGAGGGGAGAGAAAATTCTGAAGTGCACAGACAATCTAGTGAGGGAGGAGATAGAGTGATGGACTGAGCACTGTGGTTCCAGGGGACAAGCTGTCTCTGTCCATGTGTGGGAATTATCTTGAGGATGAAAGTTGGTGGTCCTGAGGATGGAGAGGCTGGTGGTCCTGAGGATGAGAGGCTGGTGGTCCCGAGGATGAAGAGAGAGGTTGGTGGT
Organism: Phodopus roborovskii; assembly: GCF_943737965.1. NCBI lineage: Eukaryota > Metazoa > Chordata > Mammalia > Rodentia > Cricetidae > Phodopus > Phodopus roborovskii. The sequence continues at coordinate 7,957,117 of NW_026126611.1, forward strand.
CCTGAGGATGGAGAGAGAGGTTGGTGGTCCTGAGGATGGAGAGAGAGGTTGGTGGTCCTGATGATGAGCTGGTGCACTGGGCGTTTCCCTCATTGGGGCTCACAGCTAATCTCTGGGCTTCCCTGAACACCATTTAGCTTGCCCCACCCCTGTAATCTTGGATGTTTCTGCCTCCCATCTTTCACACCAGAGTCCATTCCTTGTTTCTCAACCGTTTCCTTGAATGGCCTCTTTAGCTTGATGCACAATTGGTGCCTAAACCGACTGCTTCCAGAAGCAAAGCTCAGTGTCTTAACAACAACTAGAATGGAGATTTAGTCATCCCCAGAGCCTCTTTACATTCCATGCTCTCTGCCAATAGCTCACACCCAGCTTTGTGTTCCCAGCATACCCCCCTGGGTCCTCTCACTAATTTCCTCTTTCTTTGTTGAGAGATGTTCCTTAGCCCTCTACAGAGTAGGGGTGATGACATACAGGAGCCCAGGGCATGAGTTCTCCTGGATTGCTTCTGGCCCATGTCTCTGAGGGATGTGGCATTCCTGAGCTGTGTCAAGATTGCTTTGCAGCAGGCAAATAACTACAAGAACAAAGATTTCAACTTAACAATAAAAGGGCACATAGTAGCTTACATAATAAATGTGTTCCTGAAAAGCATATCGTTGAAGTGGTATAAATAAAATCACATTTGAAGGGAGCCAGGCCAGCTGTTCACACACTTGCTCAGATGGCAGTGTACCTGGAGGAAGTCTTCATGTTCTTGCTAATGCAGGCACAGAAGAAAGAGACATCCAGGCACTTTATGTCAGCTGGGGACAACGTCATCTGCAGAACATACGCTGATGCTGCCACATTTGTGAAGTGTGAAATTACAAGCACAGGCACCTCAGAAACTGTCTAGGGTCAAATGTGACCCAATAGATTCTATTTTCTCCAATAATTGCTTAGTGTGTTTTTATTTTCTTGGTCATCAACTTTCCTTCAAGAGCAATTAAGCAGAACCACTGCCAGATGTCAAAGAACATAGCATGGAAGACAAAATTAACATGGTTAAATCTGGATTCACTAAGTTTTTTTCTATACACCTAGATTAATTTTTTCTGTTTTTCAAACAGAGTCTCCTGTAGTGCAGGCTGGGCTTCAGAATTACTGTGCAGCCAAGGATGACTTTGAACTTCTTACCCTCTCACCTCCAGCTCTTAAGTGCTGTGATTATAGTTGGGTACCAGCATTCCTGGTTAATGCTGAGGATACGACCCAGGGTTTTGTGCATGCATGGTAGGCAAGCATACAGCCCCTGCCCTGGACATTGGGAAATCTGTCATCGTCATCATCATCCATGTTAGTGGCCAAATGTTCTTCAGTTTGTAGTCTACATTGCAAGGCATCAGATTCTGGAAGTTTCTGCTACAAGAGACCTCACTGCAAAGAACCTTTTTGTGAACTGAAAAGTAATTTTCTAAAATAAGTAAAAGAAAAAAAGTCCAAGTTTTTAGTTTGTGGTTGAATGTGGCATACACACATTTCCTCCAATTCATAATCTATATGATAGAGTTCCATCATCCCTTTGTATATGTAGGCAAGCAGCGTTACAACTCAAGAGACAGATTTTTTTTGGTGTGTGTGTGGGGCAGGGAGTCTTCTATAAATTCCTGGATTAGAACTCACCACGTAGATCTGGCAGTTCTCAGGCTTGAGCTACTTTTCTTGTCTCTGCCTCTTGAATGCTGGAATTATGGACGTGGGCCATGGTGCCTGTCAAAGACCAGCAATGTAATGTGTGTCTCAGAAAACTACTAAGTGCCCAAGTTAGCATCAGCAGGGGTGTTTCATGGGAAAAAAAAAGCACTTCCCAGATATGCTCAGGCTTGCTCAGTCGAGAGTCAAGTTTGGAGATGAAGCACTGGGTTATGCTGTTAGCATGATTTTCCATGATTCTTAAAGACATCTAGTCTTAGAGCTACTGGAATAATATTCAAAAGGTCAGCTGTGTTCTCTGAAGTCAAGCCTCTGCTACCTGCTTGGCTTGTGGCAAGCAACTTCAGCCTCGATTTCCTCTTCCACAGAATGTGAATAGTAGGCAAATGTACATTAGAAACCCCTAGGTGGATGAGAAGCAATGTGCAGAGTGTTTAGCTACAAGCAAGGCCTCAGGACATGGTAGAAATTGTTTATAGCTGTTAGTCTATATTTTCTGTTGCTGTAACCGAATGTTATACACTAACTCACAAAGAACATTTCTCATGTTTTTGGAGTTCGGGAAGCCTAGGTAAAGGTGTTGGCATCTGGTGAGGACCTTGTCACTATGCCAGAACATGGCAAAGAGCATCAAATGGAAAAATCTCTTGTCTTTTTTTGTGTACATGTTGTGTGTAAGGGTATACCCTTACACATGTGTGTATGCATACATGTTAGAGGCAAGAGATTGAAGTCAGTTTTCTTTCCCAATCATGTCTCCCTGTTTTTTTTTTCCTTTTGGTTTTTTTTTTTTTTTTTTTTTGAGACAAAGTCTCTAACTGAACCTAGAGCTCACTGATTGGCTAGACTGGCTGGTCAGCGAGCTCCAGGGATCATGTCTTCACTCCCTAGCCAATGCATTCAGTCATGCCCAGCTTTTTACATGGGTGCTAGAGATTGAATTCAGTTCCTACTTTGCTTAGTAAGTTCTGTTCATCCCTAGCCTCTGTTTCCCCCCCCCCTTTTTTTTTTTAAATCAAGCGTGGAGTCCTCACCCTCATGAGCACTTTTGATGCTAGTGACCTCCTATAGGTCCTACCCCTAAATACCACCAATATAAGAACTTAGGCATTAAGTTTCACAAACTATGGGGGCTATTCCAATCCCATCAGCAGCCTAGACTATGATTCTCAGTAATGGTGACTTAACTAAGATGCTTTTCAATAATGCAAATAGTTGTGCGATAGCAGGTAGCTTATACTGACTATACGGTGTTCTTTCTAAGTATGTGCAATATTAGCTGTGTGTAAATAAATGGGCAGGCTGGGAAAGGGTAACTCCTTCAGAAGAGATGATGTAATTGGGACCTTTCTACAATATCCCAAGTAATATCTAGGCACAGTCATGGGAACGACATTCTTCGAGTGTCTGAGACTAGACTGGCCAAGAATGTTGGTAGGACTGAGCTTGCCATCTTGAACCCAAATTCTGAAAGGGAAAGTTTCAGCGACACAAGAATGTAAAGGAGAGGGCAGAGCAATATTTTGGCTAAGTAGCTAGCAGCTGCTGATGATAGACATTGATAATTTCTCTCTTTCATCTTCTTCCTTCATCTTCCCTCCCTCCTTCCCCCTCTCAGGCCCCTTCTCTCTCTCTCACCCCTCCACCAAATATCTACATCCTTCTCTGTCTAAAAATAAAACACTTTTATTTTACAAGAAAGTATAAAAAAAATTCTCGTCTTAACTGTTCCTTTTTTTCTCAGAGATTTGTTGCTTAAGTTGCTTAAAAGGGGCCTTGCGTTTCCTAGCTCTTTAAAGTAAGACATGTCCTTGATTCTAAACATTCTGTTCATCCTGAAGAGCAGCCAAAACGCCTGCCACACTACCGCCTCATCTACCCTGATGTGATTTTTACATCTGCTCCCCCTGAGAACCCACACCATTAGCTGCCACTTCCCAAAGGCAGTCAGGCTGGTATCTGTTTTTGGCATCACTTATTTCCTCCAGATAGATTCCTTGACCAGTTGTCCCTGAAAACAGAAGCAACTAAACAACCACTGTCCTCTGTCTTCACTGGCTCCTCACACCAGCTGTCCCCATATTTCTTTAGATTCTGTGTCTCCATCAGGAGCACACCATGCATGCTTTCTGTGTCCAATATGTTAATGAGCCAATAAGGGCTTTGTTATGCATACCAGGAAGCTTACACGAGCTAGAAATACAGTAAGATATAAATGTGAAATAATACCTGAAACATTAGCTTATACTGTCTTATTTCAGTGGTTGTGGGTGCTAATTTTATGGGTCAAATTCGTTGGGGTATTCTGGGTGTATGTGGTGTGTTTCTGGATAGCATTAACATTTGATTCCTTGCACTGAGTAAAGTGGATTTTCATATTCAGTGTGAGGTGGGCCTCAACAGTATACCAAAGACCTGAGTAGAAAGGCGACAGAAGTCTGTTATCCCTGCCTGACTGCTTAGGTTGGAGCTTGGTCTTCTCCTGCCTTGGACTGGATCAGTGCTCCTGGTTCTCAAACATTTGGACATGGATTGAATTACACTGTCCTTGAGAGAGCAGATCATGGGACTTCTCAGCCTATACATCGTATGAGTCAGTTCTGTAACACACACACACACACACACCACTTATATATCTTTCTCTTTTCTCTATCACCTATCTATCCATATTTTTCTGTCTCTCTCATCTGTGGTCATAGCATCTTGAACATATGGATCTTGTCTGTCTGTCTGTCTGTCTGTCTGTCTGTCTGTCTATATTATGTTTGTAGACCCAACTAATACAATTTGCTTGCACTAAAATTTCTCAAAATTCCAGATGTCTTTGGAATAGTGTGTTGGCCTTTGAGAAGCCTCTTTGCACTTGAACATTTTGTACATGGCCAGATTCTAGATTTTGAATCTATGGCTGTGATGAGAAGTGACTTTGGGACACTTGAAAGAGAGTGAGTGTCCTTTGCCCGTAGAAGGGTATGGATGTCGAATGCCAGCCAGTGATACTTATCTCCTGGGATCCAAGCCTTTTCTTTTTTTTTAACCACCCTCCTTATACTCCATCAGGGTTGGTTTATGGGGCCGAGTGAATACAGTGGAAGTGATGGATTATGGCTTCTGAGGCTATGTCCTGGCCACTTTCACCTTGTTTTGTTGGCTCCCTGTTTGGAGAAGTCATTTACTGTGTTGTGAAGAGACACACAAGCAGTCTGATGGGGGGCCCTCACCATAGGGAGCTCAGACATCTTCTGCCGGCAACATCTTCTGCCGGCATCAACTGACCAGCCTGCTGAGTGAGCCCTGCGGAGATTGGCTTCTTCATCCCACAGATGTGTCTCCAGCTCTGGCCGCACTTGAGAGCCTGAGCCAGAATCACCCAGGAAAGCTACAGCCAAATTTCTGATCCAGCCCAGATGCGGGAGATACTAAATATTCATGATCCCACAGTTTAGGGGTGATTGACATTCACCAATACATTACAGATTCAGACTTGAATATTTGGAGAGCCTGCTTCTCAGGTATCTCTACCCTCTTTGGACCTCCATTTGGACTTCAGAGCCATTGTTAAGTTCAGATCACAGTGGCTGGGTACAAGTAATCACCATTTTATGTAACAATGGCTCCTAAGCATTGGACTTGTGGTGCCGGGACCTCAAAGCCGCCAGAGAGAATTCTTAAGAGTTTCCTAAAAATGAAAAAAGGGTCCCACAGGAAGAAGCGTCCTACCTGTAGAAGAGAGAAGGGGAGAGAAGTACGTACTGACTTTTGCTGCTACATCTCAAGCTTCGCAAGTTCCCAGCACAGCATTCATGCTGGAAATGCATCCCATTTGTGGGGAGAAGATGCGGACAGAAAATGTGCCCTGATTAATGGTGATGCCGATATCCTTGAGATGAAGTGAAGACCTCAGCGTGGAATCCCCAGCAGTGAGTGCTCCGAAGCCTCTCACTGCAACCAAGGCATTGTCCTTGTAAGCATTGCAGCTCAGATGCAAAGTGTGTCCTGAAGGCCCGGAGCCAAGGAATACCAAAAGGTCATCCCTAAGTGTAGCAGCTTACAGCCCTGCTTCAGGAAAAGGTTTCCCTAATGTAACAACTCTGCTCGGGGAGGGGAGGGTTTCTGCAGAGAAGTTGTTACAGCTCTGCTCAGGTCCAATGAGTGTCACAGCTCTGCTCCACTTAAGGGAAAGATTTCCCAGTGAAAGAGTTACAGTTCTCCTTAGGTCCCCTGGAGTGTAACAACTCTGCTCTGCTACAGGAAGGTTTTCCCAGCCAAAGCGGTACAGTTCTTATCTGCTCTGCTCCTGCTCCAGCCAAAGTTGTTACAGCTGGGCTTCAATCTGGTAAAAAATGCTACACTGTACAACAAACCTTACTCAAGAGATTTATTGGGAAGGAAGAATCCAGGAGGGTAGCTGCCTCCCATGAGAAACAGCAGCAAACTGAACAGGGTACAGCACTTATGTAGGGTTTTGTGGGATGCCAAGCTTTCTGGGGTGGCTTGGGCTGGTGGATTTTTGTACTCAGGGATGAGTGGGATTTAGTACTCAGGGGGCTCAGGGATTGGTGGGGTTTTGTGCTCAGGGACCTGAGGGATTGGTGGGATTTCAATCCCAGTTCCCAGGTCAAGGCCAGGGTGTTCTCCTTGTCCTTTATCACCCTACATTAGTCACATGCATTCCAGAACAGTTTTGAAGTGAAAAATACAGAAATGACTAGAGATGCTCACTGGCTGACGAAGAAGCTGTTGCAGCTGTTGTCTGGCCACCACCCATAGCAAGGCTTCAATGGAGATGAACGTCATCTCTCCTGGAAGAAGATAGGCAGTGGAACTTCCATTGGTACCAGATGCATAAAACATGGGAAGACAGATGAACTCTTTTAGTGCAACAGGATGTGACACTACAGGGTGAAAAACGTATGTGGTTTCAAAAAGCAAAACTCGAAATATCGGCCCATGTTCTGGTCTGGTAACGTGATCAAAAGTGTAGTGGCAGCCATCTTGTTATGAACCTTTCCATCGCCCACGATACATCTCAGAAGTAAAATAATATTTAAAGGCAAGAGAGATGGGGTTTAAAACCTTGTTAATACTAGACAGTGCACACAATATCCTAAATCTGTTGGTTATGAAAGTGTGGAAATTATCTCCAAACACAACCTTAATGCCTTGGCTCCTTGACCGGGGCACGCTCAGTGTGTCAAGACCACAAACACTCACTTTGTGTTTGATCATATTCCATCAGTGATGGAATGTAGTCCCTAGCCTGGACATGATGCAGTGCTGGGCTGTTGTACCAGGAAATAGGGAAGGACACCAAATATAAATCCTGCTGCCTCGCAGTGACCCTCTGCCATGGCATCTGACATGCTGTAGTCCAGGGTATACGTTGGCTGTCCTCAAGTGATAAGGCTCCCTTTTGCTTTGCAAACTGTCCTTGACTCTCCTTGTGTTGTTTGAGCACTGTTTTCTCCCCTCCCCACCTGCTCAGCCTAACTGCCACCTCTACAGATGGGCTTCTCCAAACACCGACCTTCCTCTCCCACCATTCTCCATTGTCTTCACAAGGCTTAGCAACATTTGGATTTATTTTTGTCTGTCATCTAGAAAGCACTGTAGTGCAAATACCAGAAGAGGATTTGGCCATCTTGTTCCTCACTGTATCTTCAGGTCATATAAAGAGAGCCTGATTCAAAGTCAGTCGGAACGGCAGTCGGATGCTTGGATGCTGTTTTGTATTTTACTGTGGAGCGGGTGTGTGTCTTGCCTCGTAAACCATCAGCTGGCTGGGGAATGGCTCTGGCCACAGCAAAACATGTTGTCTTTGTGTTTCCCCTTCTTCCATGAATTAGCAGCGCGGATTCTCCAAACGGTGTTTTGCAAAATTGAAATGGTAGTGTATCTTGTGTACAGAGTTCTCATTTAGTTTTTCTTCTCTCTTTAGATGCTGCCTCTTTTCTCCTTTTCCCAATCTGCTCACTCTCCTACCCTCTCATATGGTTATAAATACCTGTGGATAATCTTTCATATCATGTGTGCAGACGTTTGCTTTACACTGTTTCAGATTGTTGTCAATATTCTTGGAGAATTTTTTTTTTCTGTCTCTGATGATTATTTTTTTTTTATGATGATTTCCCCATAGTGTTGGCCGTCTTGGTGTGTGAGCTCATCTTTGTGAGTCCAGGCATTGTTTTAGGGGGAGGGGTGACATAGATTTATGACTGTCCCCTTTCTAGATTGCCTTGTTTCTCACTTACTCTTTTGGGACACGAAGGGTTTAAGTGGTTCTAACTATTTTTTTTTTTAATAAAAATACCATGTTTAGGGGCTGGAGAGATGGGCCCAGTGGTGAAGACCACTTCCTCCTCTTGCAGAGGACTCAGGTTGGGTTCCTAGCACCCACGTGACCCCCAACTCACTATTCAGTTCTGCCTCACTCTCTGCACTACCCTTTCTTCGTGTGTTTGTTTTATGTAAACACACGGGCATATATAACATCCAGTGTTTGTGGCGTAATGGGAGGGATGGGAAAAGCACATATACCTTATCTTCCTGGAGCCAGTTTTTGAGAAAAGATTAAATGTGTTATTTAACTCTCGTGAAAATACTCTGTGCCCATTAAGAGTCTGATGAAGCAAAAAGGGTGCGATTGCATTGATGGACTGGGTAAGTCTGAGGCATACAGAAGGGTAAGGCACGGTGGGTGGGGCTGGGTGTGACAGAGCATCCAGTTTCACTTTGACTTTAAATACTTTCTGCTCGCATTTTCCTCTGTAACCGAAAGTCTGGATTTTGAACAGAGAGGCGAAAAGCGATGACTCTTGCTTTAAAAGAACCGGATCCATGCGGATTTGGATTTGCAAAGCAAACAGGTTAGGTAGGATGCCATCCCCGAGTTACATAACACTCAGCAACTCATGTGTTGAATAAAGTCAGCTTGGAATCATATTGCTCAGTAGTGCTGGGGTGGTTGGCAGAAATATAATCCACAAAAGCATGTATGTACAATAAACCTTCATTTAGGAAACATTTCTCCAACACAGGTAATATCGAATTTGACTGGAGAGGCTATCTGCTCTCACATCTGATAGGTGACTTGAACAAAGGTACAAGTAAGCTGTACATTAAACATCGTTCTTGCACTCTGACACCAGAGTCACAATGGGGGTCTCTGAATTATTAGCAGCAACATTTTCAGTAAGTTTCCTTGCTGTGGATGTAGACTACAGCCAGGCATTGATATTTTTCACATTAGCGTCTCCACGCTGAGTGTTCCTGTAATGGCATCTCGAGTCATACAACTCTGGGGTCTGAATGAATTAGTTTTTTTTTCTAGAAGTGTCTGCTCCATGTGGTGCCCCTACCATTCCTCAGCATTTCTCCCACGTCTCTGCTCCAACAGACGGCTCCCTGTCTCATTTCATCTGCCGGCAAAAGATCACCACAAGCCACAACATGAATTACCATTTAACTATACTGTAAATTGGTTATTTAAAAACTGGAGTCTACGCTCCTGATAGCCAAACCTAAATCAGGGGAAGGTCGGATAGCGCAGTCCTGGAAGGACAAAAATCTATACTAATTAAAAAGAAAAAGAAAAAAGCAGAAAAGCCAGCATAGGATTTCTTGACTGTTTTTCTGCAAAAGAAAGCCATTGTGCTTCCATTCCTGGCCATGTTAGCCCTGACGGGCCCCTCTACCCCCACGTCTTTCCCCCCAGGCATTGATTGCTGACTTCCCCTGACACCCCATCACAACCCATTAGTACTGAAAACTGACAGGCCCAGCTGTAGCAGCAAAATGGCAAGTTTGAAAGAAAATATCGGAAGCGCTAGGCAAAGCTGGGCTATTAGGACCCACACAAGACTCAAGCGCAGCAATCCCCTCTCCCCAGGCCTCGATGCTTTGAGCGAAGGTCAACGGAGTCAGCGGGGTTTCTTGAACCTGGACTCCAAGGACTTGAGGAAATTATAAGGAGTTGTGTTTTTTTGTTTGTTTTGTGTTTTGGTCCCTCCCCCCCCTTTCACCGGGTAGACTTAGATGGTGTCGGCATTCCAAGAGTCACCTCGATGGCAACAGTTAGCACCTCCTGTGATTGTACAGCTGGCTGTGCAGGGAGAAATGTGACAACTCCCCAGGTCCAATAGGCGTTGCATTTGTAGAGATAGACGAGGCCGAGAAGGGGCCAGTGTGTCTTCAGAGGCAAGACCCAGGTTGAGACTAACTCCAATTAGAAGGGCAGAGGTAAGTGTTCTATGGTCAGAGCCTGGGAGATGGACCAACTGAAGGAACAGTGGTCACCATCCTCAGGGGTACAAAAAAGAAAAATCTAACTGCACAGAGTCAAGAGCAGAGCAGTTGAGAATAAGTAGCCCGGTGCATTGAGCAGTATCTCCATGTCCAGGGAGGAGAAGATACAGTGTGCATGCACATGGGACTCAGGTGACTATAAACAGTCTTAGAAAGGACATCTTTTCTTTTTTCTTTTTCTACCACTCCCCAGGTGACAGTTTTAGCTGGGAGCACAAACCCAGTCCCTGAGTGTTGAAGCCAACTCTGTTCGAAACTGTGGGAGCTGGGCTTCTATCCTCCACCTTCTTCACCTCTAGTTACATTTTGTGTCCTACCAGGTTGCCAGTGTAGTTCTTGCTGGTTTAGACCCCTAGGTGACATCTGTGAAGTCTGGGATATCAGCTGCCCCTGAAACCCTGGGTTTATAACAGGCCTGCGTCCCCACCAGGGACATAGATAGCTGGCAAGCTGACAGAATTTTCTTGGTTCCTATAAGCTCTCCACAGGTTAGAATCCTTTCCTGGCAGCACAAAGATCCACAGAGAAATCCCACTGCTCCTAGGCAGAAGTCCCGTCCTTGAATTATATGTTGCGGTGCAGAACAGGCGGGCCCTGGTCACACGGAAGTTCTCAGTGAGGACCGGGCGGCCTTCAGGCATCAGGTCTGATCTGGGTGTGGAGCCCATTATCAATGCTCATCGCAGTGCCTGGTGTGCATTCAACCCAGCCATCGTGGGGACCGCCCTTAAGCTCTGAGCCAGCCTTCCATCCTTTACTTCATTTGTAGGGGCCTCTGAGGACACATGGCCCTATCTGTTTTGTGGCCTTGAACGTGATTGCAGAGTCTGTGTCTACAAGCCCAGGTTTTTGTCCCGTTCTTTCTGGGCCATGTCACCTGATGGCACCTCCATGCTCACAAGCAACACTGGGTGGGCTCCTCTGGCTAGCATGGACTTCTGTTGGGCTGGGGTTGGATCCTAAGACACATAACATCTTGGCTCATCTTTTGGCTTAGTACTTGGTGCGTAACCTCTTAACTGAACAACACATAGGCTTGGTTTTCTGCTCAGCCCTAGCATTGTGCCCACTTTGCAGATGACCAGTTCAGAGGTTTCCGGTTCCAGGCTATCTGGGATGCTCTTGCCTTTAGTGTTCATAGAATCTTTCCAATGCATTCTGTGGTTGAGCCACAGCTAACAATGCCCCCAAACTGTCCAAGCATCTGTGCTTCTCTGTGGCCACAGTGTGACAGAACAAGGCAAATCCAGAATCATAAGAAATAGGGAGGCTGGAGGTTAGGCTAGAAAGTCAGGTTCAACACAAGCCATGAAAGAAAGTAGGCTCTAGAACCCGTGTGCCACCTGGAAAGTGCTCAGAAGCCTCAGGAGATGAAGTCTGGAGCAGGAGAGGGCTTCTGACTTATTTTACACGCTTTGGCTTTGCTTTTTTTTATGTGGGAAGCAGGTACATTTGAAGCCTCTATGATATGACAGTTATTGGCTAATCACCAAAAAAGGAGACTATTAAGTACCTCTGGCTGCAATCCTGAGTCTTTCTTTACAAGATGAGAGGCTTGGGCTTCAGAGAGGAGAGCTGAAGTAGAAAGGAGAGGTACAGTGGTAAACACAGTTTATTCATTTTCAAGGCCCTCTGATGAAGGACCCCTTGTTCTTATTTCAAGTAAGCATGTCAAAGTCACGAAAGAAGGACGAGGGAGACTTACTGCATACTAAAGAGTGACTCTTCCTCTCTGCATGTATCTTAATTACATGCATATTAAAACCATACAGGTTAGTTGTAACTATGTAACATGTTGTAGCTGTGTAATTAGACATAACTATGTGTGTCTTGACCATATATACTTGTCACAATTATGCATAGGTGTTAACAATGCCAGTGTCATTTTAAAAAGCTGATCCAGCTTGAGTTACAAGACTGAGCTTGCCTATATTATTTACATAGGTCCCTCCGTGGTTCTGGCATGTCTGCTTCCTACTTAGGAAACATCTAAACAAGTTTTATGCACAAAAAATTAAGACTGAAAACCATTAATGTTGGCTTTAAAGAGACAGACACCTTACTTAGCATGGCTTAGTCATAAGATGCTACCTGAAGAGACAATTTGTAACTTGCTATGAGGACACGAGAAAAGTGTTCAGGAATATTTATTTAGTTTTTTTTTCATGAAAGTAGAATAAGTCCTTAGCTCCATCACTGGTCATTTCGTAATGATAACGAGACACTGTAGTGAGATACCCACCCCACCCGCCAGCACCTGTTGCGGTGACCACGCCCTCCTGGTCACAGGTGCCGATGTGAGGGGCTAGGTCTGGGGTCCCGGCCGCAGCTTGTTCTTTCTTGCTTCTGGTGGGGTCAGCCTGGGCGTGGATCATTGGAACGGGAACTTGTAGGTCATTGGTTTCTCCTATAAGTGACTTCTCCCCGAATGAAATATAATAACCCGTAGTATATATAACCTCGTCCCATGAATCTTAGTCTGGGCATCTGTACCATACACTTAAATTCTCATCTTTGCTTTTGGGATGATTTTCCCACATCTTCACTGAGGGTATAAGACTTGGCCTGGGCTGGGTGTGTGGTATACAGGTTTAGTCCCAGCACTCAGGAGGCAGAAATAGGCAGAGCTCCATGAGTTCAAAGCCAGCCTGATCTACATAAAGAATTCCAGGCTAGCCAGGAGCTACACAGTGGGACCCTATCTCAATATTTTCAAAATAAAAAAAAAAAGAAGTTGGCTTGACTGTATGCACGTTTACCTAGTTTGATGTAAGCTAACTAGAGGAGGGGAAAAGAAAATAAAAAATTAGAGTCTGGAAGCTAGCTCAGTTACTGAAGTATTTGCTCTTGGACATGAGTTTGATCTCAAGAACCCATCTGAAAAATCTGGGTACAGTAGTAGTGCATGCTTGTAATCCCTAAACTGGGGAGGCAGAGAGAAGTAGATCCCTGGGGCCCACTGGCCAGTCAGTCTAGCCAATGAGTGACTTTGTTTCATAACGAAAAAGAGGATGGCTTCTGAAGAGCAACACCCGAGGTTGATCACCCCTGAAGCTGTGCCTGTGAAAACAACCGCATGGCCATTCTCTCTAGTCTAGTCCAAATTATAGCTAAAATCTGTATCAATGATATTTTTAAAATCATTTTCAAAGCAGGTTTGATTATGACCAGAGGTTATGGAGATATCTGATTATGTCTATGTTTCCAGATAAATATCACTTATACCTGTAGTGAAGTATGTGTGTGTCTGTGTATGTATATATATGTGTACATACACATATATATACATACAATATACATACATACAGTATATACATACATACATATATATACATACAATATATACATACAATATAGATATGGATTGTTTGTATGGATACATGTATACACATATTCACAAGAACACAAGCATGCATGTAGATACACATATGTATAACTCGGTCACTTATGTTTATATACATAGCTCTCCACTCCTGTATCTGTGGATGTAAATTACCTAAAGAGAGTCTAATTAGCACTTGGACCTGATGAAACTTGAGGATGCCATTTCAACTTGCAAAGGAGATGCCCGTTATGAAACAGATATCAACACAAACCGTTCAGAAGCTTTATATACTTACTGGGCATAAAAAGGAATCTTAATTTGATTTGTGAAACGACTGTCTCTGCAAAGTTCTAAGTAAATACAATCTTATTTAAAATGCACTGGGAGGAAAGACAAATGGCTAATTACCATATGAAAAATGCTCAAACTTATGAGTATCAAAGAAATGTAAATTAAATGAGCATTGAGGGTTTTTTGTCTATCAAACTGGCAAGCTTAGAACATTATTATACTCAGAGTTTGTGAGGATGAACATTTGTTGAGAGAATGCTTTGGCAATAGATATGTGTTTGTATATGTATTTAAAATGTTTATATCCATTGTCTAAGTAATTCTACTTCTAGGAGTTTTTCCTAAGGAAATCTTAAAATATTTATCATGCAACATTATGTAGAGTAGATACAAATTTACAGCTCCATAATTGGGGAATTAGGGAAGTTATGGTAGATGCATAAGATATATTTATATCATTATACACCTCCGTAGAACCATCTCGATACATTCAATAACAAAGCACGACATAACCCTGTCTATTACATTAGTGTCACGACATCAGGAAACAGAATTAAAAACGCTGGGATGCACTATTTCAGCCATGAACTGTCATGGTGAAATAGCATTTCTGCTGTCTGTATCCTCTTTTGTGGTTCCAAACTTTTCCAAGAGTAAGTCTACTCATAAGAAACTCAAGTGCAGTAATTTAAGCTTGGATTGGGATGGAAAAGAAGCCCAAACAAGCAGCAGCTGAGGTTTCCTTTTTCTTCCACGTGGAGGGATTAGGAACAACAAAGAGACAGAAGTTAGCTCTGCCTGGCTATGCCAAAGGGAAGAGGTGAATCTGCCTATGTCCAGAGTTGGGGGAGGCCCATGGCAGAATTGGGGCTGAGCCTGGAGTCCCGGGGATGTGAGGTGATAGATTGGGCCCACATTTCAAGCTGGGAGTGGAACGGAGGAACGGAGGACAGCCATCAGCTACATTTTATGTGCCTGTTCTAAAGCTGGTTATGGGGGTGTGCTTCCATGCATGTGACTCCAGTGGACCACACGGGGCTTCAGCAGCTGACACAGCCGTTTCTCTTTGGTGGTGAGAGGGAGCAGAGCTGAGTGACTGCATGACTCAGATGTGGATCAAACTTTGTCCTTCGCTTAGAGTTGGGGACAAGAAAGACCCCCTCCAAAGGTGAGGCCGTATTTCTGAAGTGCAGATCTCCCAGGAGCCAGGCTGAGGAGGGCAAGAACTCCTTTTCCCAGTTGGGAACGATTTTAGCAGCAAGAAGTTGTGGCCATGGCTACACCCACGTTCCGTTCCGTATCTGTTCTGAGAACAAGGACCCAGGGGGTCTGGTCTAGCAGCTCAGCGGTGCGAGCAAGGGTCTCTCCCTTGTCCTCTCCCTGGTAGAGTCTGTTGTTTGTTGGCCATTGTAGCTTCAGGTATCTCAATCCCTGCCTTCCAGAAGCTGCCAAACATAATCCACATTACATCTCAGTAATACTGGCTGGGCCACGTCCTCCCCACTCTCCTTGGCTCAGGGAGGTGGGGAAATGGAAACTATGGTGAAGGGAAACAAGCAGTCAAAACTGCCTCAGAGCAGTCAGCATCTATTGGCAGGACACAATGCTACCCAGGGACAACTGGGTTCTGTTCATGAAGAAATAGTGGGATGACTTCACCTAGGCAATGGCCAGGCAGCCATCGAAGAACCTCTGCCTGGGGTCTATAAGCAACACATGAATCCAAATTCACTTTAAAGCAAAAACTTGACTACCTTCAGGATGATACAGTAACAGCCTCAACACATGAGTTCAGCTAGTTACTGCACCCATAATAGATGGACGCGAGTGAAAAGCAATTAGAAATGTTGGAAATGGCACATTTAGTCTCTAAAGTAAGAAGCAAACTTTAAATGAACTACAGAGCTGAATAGTTGCAGAGGTTGGGAGAGAAGGCCTAAACATTATCCATCATCTGGCATGCCCAAGGAGAAAGAAACAGTGAAATGTAAGAGGAAATTAATATAAATGCAATATAAATAAACATAAAAGATATGCTAGTCTGATTTATTGCCACTGTGACAAAATACTTAACACAAACAGCTGGAAGGAGCAACGGTTTGCTTTGTTCATGTGTCAATGGAGACTAAATTCCTGGACTTCATTGATTCCGGATCCATGATGCCACAGTGGCGGGAATGCGTGACAGAGGGTACTTGTTTTGTAATAGACAGGAAGAACAGAGATAGGAGGAGGAGACCGGGATAAACAACCCCAGGCACTGGTACCCAGGGTTCTACTCCCTCCAGCCAGGCCCTGCCTCTCAGTGTCTAGCACATCCCAAGATAGTGCTGCCAGCTGGGGCTCAAGATTTCAACACTCGAAGCTATCGGTGATATTTTATGTTCAAACCACAGCAAGTGACGTGGAAGATAAACTGAAAAATAATGTTATTTGTAGTCCACATTTCGGAAAGCAAGAAGGGGGAGCAGAGACAGGAAATATTTGGGGGAAAAAAGACGCTGACACTTTTCTAGGGTTAAACGTAGAGGCGAGTTTGGCGTGATAGGGACGTTTTGTCAAGCAGAACAAAAAGACAGTCATGCCTTGAAAAATGATTCAGTGGAAGCTCCGAATAGCAAGAATAAGGAGATAAAAATGTCGGAGAGGAGCGTGGGTTACTAAGGGGTGAATAGCGACTGCATGGACAGCTGATAATTCACCAGTGGGCACTGCATGCCACGCTGAACAGAAGCAGCACAGTGCTGTGTTTCTATCCCCAGCGTAGCCACTTTCTGGAGCAGGTGGGTGTCATAGTCTCCCTTCCGTCACTGTGACAAATACTGTAACTAAAAGCAACACTGGGCAGGGAAGGGTTTATTTGACTTACACTTGCAGGTTGGACTCCATAATTGAGGGGTGTCAGGACAGAAACTCAGGCAGGAGCTTGAAGCAGGAACCATGGGAGGATGCGGCTTTCTTGACTAACTCCCAAGGCCATCCTTAGCTAGCTTTTTTTAAAAATGCAACCTGGACCACTTGCCTAGGGAATGATGCCACCAGGTCATCCTGTACCAATGAACAATCAGGTGAGTCCTCCACAGACACATCCACAGGCCAGTCTGACCTGGGAAATCCCTTCCCCGATTACTGTAGGGCATTCCAAGTTGACAAGGCTAACTAGTGTAACGCACAACACAAAAAGAAAGGTATACAAAACCAAGCCACACGTCATGGCTCATAGAACGCAGTAGCAGAGTTCAGACTGTGGAAATGGGACAAAACATAGGAGCAATTTCTATCACTTTTAGAAATACACACACTTCTCTGACACAAACAAACGGAAGCCACATAAGAAAAGGATGTCATATCGAACTTTATCAAAATTGAAACTATTCACCCTTTAAAAGACGACAACAACAAATAAACACAGAACTACACAGTTAAAGGGAACATTTGCAATGCATGTATTTGGCAAAGGGCTTATATAGAGGGTTTGGATAGAACATCTATAGCTCAGCAAGAAAAAAACTAACTAATGCCAAATAGACAAACAATCTGAACACTTAGAAAAACAAAGGTAAATAAAATGGTCGATAAATCCTTTAAAAGATGACTAATAAGATTAGCCATCAGAGAAACAAAAAGGACAATCACAAAAGGAAACTAGGGTTTACCTGCTATTATTTTAGAAAGACAAATATTTACTGGGCAAATGTAATCAATCTTTCATGAGGGTAGCCTGGGCTACATAGCAAGACTTTGTTTCAAAACAAACAACTTTTGCCAAAAGATAAAAACTTGGTAAAGTTGCTTCTGAGGTCTTCAAAGGCATAAAAACCCATCCACTAGTTTTGTTTTTCTTTAAAGTTAATCATATGCTTACTACTATGGTTTGAAATGTCTCCCATAGGCTCATGGGTTTGAGTTCTTAGTCCCGAGATGGTGAAGCTATTTCGGAAGGTTGTGGAATCTTTGGGGAATAGGGCTTACTTAGTTGGCTGACTTAAGGTTGGTGGCCTAGAGGGTAGAGATAACCATTTCTAGCCAGAGGTTTCTGCTTCCTGGTCAGCTACCACATTGTGAGTGAGTTGCCTCATGGGCCCACTGCCAAGGACAGGAACCAGCCAGCAACAATGCCATGTCTCCTCTGCCATGAAGCGTTTACCAGAAATGAATACTGCTTCTCTTAATTTGTTTCTCTCAGGTATTACTATCCCAGTAATGAGAAGAGTACCCTAACATCCTTTTATGCAAGATGCAGTTGTTCCATAGGCATTTATCCTAAAGCACAATTCATGCCCACAAAACACTTACAAAGCTCATGGTGTCTTCAATCACTGTAGCCAGAATATCCACCAACTGATAAACAGGTAAGAAAAACATGGGTTATTGTTCAGGAATAAAAAGGAACAAGAAGAAATTTACATGTCAGTACAACCAAATAAGCAACAACAACAACAACAACAATTGCTACTACATGCTTTGGGAATGTCTTGGTTTGTTGTGTGTGGCTATGACGGAATCCCAGACACTGGGTTATTATAAAGCAAAGATTAGATCCTCATGCTTCCAGAAGCACATCAGTGGAGGGGACAGCGTCTTAATGTGTCATGTGCGGGAAGGCATGGCATGATGGGGCCGGCAACATCAGGAGGGGGGTGCATAACTGAGTGAGCGCTTGAAAGATAGGAAGTCCATGAAGAGGCCAAATGCTTGTATGACAAACCCACTCTTCCCATAGACGTTGACTTTGCTGTGTTGAGAAGAGTAGCCACCTCACTCCCTGATCACCTCTTTAAGGTCCTGTGCTACTGATGCCGCTATATTGCCAAGTACTTCAGAGGACACATTGGTACCATAGCAGAGGGTCTCACAGACCTGAGTGGTCTGCTTCTAACGTAAGCAACTAACATCTATTTAAATCATCAAGATTGCAAATGCACAAAGATAAAAACATTGGCATAAAGATCTCCCACAGATCTGGAAAATCCACACTTCCATAAACGAAACTGGTTTGAATTGAGAAATGGTTAGTCACAGCATTTTCTTTTTTAAAAGGTCATTCCTTTAAGTTCTTGTATAATATGCCAAGCAAAGATGTTTTGTACATTTATAACATGTAAGAGGTGTGGAAGCTAACGAGGATACTGAAAGGTAGAATGATAATGTTCTTGAGCCTGGAAACCATATGATAACAATTTTCTAATTGCAAATACTTCTCTATTTCATGTATTCTAAAAATAAATAGTGACTCAAATCCATATGACTCAACCTCTTGGACAGATTGGTTAAAATCTGTTTATTGACCCCCATAGACTTAAGGCATAGGAAACTGTTTATCCTTGGAGTCTGCTCTGCTGTGACAGACGTCTGTGACCTTGATGCAGAGGTGGGATGAGTCTTGTTATCCCTTCTTGTGTCTTTACTTGGCATATACCCACGATGCACATGGCCCAGCTTGCATGACTCCCCTTTCCTCAAGCTATCCCTCTGAGATTCAATTCTTAAAGCATCCTTTTGTTTTAAGAGAATGGGGAAGGGAAAAACAAAAGCTCTATCATTCCCAAACTCACACTGTCTCATTCCTGAACACTTATGAATAAATGCACCCCACCTCGTGGCTAAGCAATGGCTTTCCTTACAGCAGTTTGTAATGAAACACCTTCCATAAATCACGAGCGACCAGCCTGCACCCAGGAGGAAATAAAACAAATCAACCCACCCTTCCTTCATGTGAGAACTTTGGTCCAGTTATTCCAACACAGACTCTTAGAACCATGAGGAAACCAAGAGGCAAAAAGTATTATTTTAAAAAAAATCATCACCAGTTCTGCCATTTTATCTATAAATTGGCAATAAACACACCTAACTTCCTTCATTATAGATGTGATAGATTGTAACAGCAACCCTGAAGGTCCATTATATAAATCATTTAAGTAGAGATTCAGACAATTTGAAAATTTCCCATTAATTGCCACAAAGCCAGGAAAAATGATGCCGGTGAGGTTCTGCCAATCTTGTGTTGAAGACAGACACTTAAAAATGCTGAATGTAGCCCACTGGAGCAGCGCAGCTCATTAGCTATCCACAATCTTTTCATTTTAGTGGCATTAGGTTGAGAACTGAGCCGACAGATGATAATTGAACTTAAAAAGAAGGTGCCGGGCATGTGGTGATGATGTCTGAGTCACACTGGAGTTTCGAACTGTCTACCCAGATTCCAAGACACCCCCAGAGTCTATCACACGCCGGGCGCTTTCACTGTGTTGAGTATTGTCAAGAAGAAAGATGTGTGGGTCCTTGCCTGGAAGATTTGGGGAGACACCCAGCCCGCCCCCGGCTTCTGAAATATCTTAAATATCGGGAATGATGGAGAACAGAGCGTCCTCAAGGACAAGGGGCTGCTGAGCAATCTTCCTGCAGTGCAGCTGTTTTGTTTTCTGAGAGTCAGCCGGTCCCCAGCAGCCCAGACACCAACAATTCAATGCTTTTTCTCATAACCAGACATGAGACAGATTGCTTCCGGGTTGGCTGCCTACCCATTCCCACAGCTCCAGTTTATTCTCTCAAGTCACAGGAGGCTGCTTCTCCTCCTCTACAACTCTTCTCTCAGGTCCATGATCTCCTTGCTTCATGATTTCTGGATGTCACAATGGCCTCTGTGTGACCCCATTGATAGGTTATATGCTAGGTATTGGTAGATATTTTTGATAAGACGTTTATGTCCTTCAGCTTAAGGAAGATGCCCACTTCCATACTACCCCCTGACATTCCTATTATTCGTGTGTTGCAAAGGCTAATTTTATGTTTCAAGTTGACCTGGATAAGTGATGTCCAGATGCCCGGTATGACATCATTTACTTGTTAGTGAGGGTGTTTCCAGAAGAATTTGGTTTTTGGGTTTAGGGTATGAAGAGCCGGTGGCCATCACTCCATGTATCTAGGACCAGAATAGATTAAAGAGGTTCAAGAAGGTCTAATTATTTCTTTCTTCTTGAGGTGGAGCACTATCTTTTCTTACCCTGGACTGGAAGACAGGTTTCTAGGCTCTAGGTTCTCAGGATGTTGGCTTCCGTCTGGATCACCACACTGGTCTTCCCGGGTCTCCAGCCTACAGGTGGCATATTGTGGCTTTGTAGGCTTCTGTAGTCTCGGGAGCTTATTTTCTTATAAACCTCCATATATATATATATATATATATATATATATATATATATATAAATAATTATATATCTGATTAAAATATATGCCTATAACTTCTACTCAAGTTTTCTGGAAAACAGTGGTTATTAGAAATGGTAACCTCATTTGTCAATTCACCTATTAAAGTTTTTTTTTTTTTTTTTTTTTTTTTGTTCCTTTCTTGTCTCTGATTTTGCCTTGCTTCCTTGGAGATTTCATTGTTCTTATCTGTCAACTTTCTGCTAGCTTTTCATTTCTACATGTATTATTTCATTGACTAATACAGATAAGACTCACCATTTTAATCCTTCTTATGGTGTAAACTCAGTGGCACCAACCGTGCTGTGTAGTCATCGCCACTCTCTGTTTTCAGAACCTTCCAGAATCCCAAATAGGAACTCTATTCATCCAGGGAGCAATGGTTTCCTGTAGCTCCTGCTAGACCTGTTTTGTTCTTGGTCCATGTGGATTTGCTTCCTTTAGGTGCCTTATAACTGGGACAATGTATAATTCGTCCTTTCGTTCTTGCTTTGCTTTACATGGCCACAGTAGCCTGTGCTTGTTGAATCCATCTTTGTTGGGGGGTTTTTCACAGAGCATCGTGTTGTCAAGGTACACATTGTACCATGCATTATGAATGACTTCTGTCAACACTTACTGTGTACGCATGCGCGCGCATGTACACATGTTTGTGCATGTGTCTTGATATATACGTGGAAGTCAGAGAACTTGCTTCAGTCTGTTTTCCCTTCCCCCACGTGTGTTCCCGAGATCTAACTCGAGTCATCAAGGACCTTTACTCCCTGAGCCATCCCACCCACCCTCATTCTTTTCAGGGATGTATAGTATTCCACTTTAAATACACATTCCATATTTTGTGTATCCACTCATTTGCTGGTGGGCACTCGGGCCACTCCCATCTGCTGGCTATCATACACAAAGATGCTGTGAACCCTGGCATGTGAGTATCTGTTTGAATCCTTGCTTTCAGTCCTGTGGGGCAGACACCAAGCCTTGAGTTTCCAGCTTGTGTGGTGACAGTGATTAAGTTATAAGACTGTATGGAACTGTTTTTCATAAGCAGCTGCATCATTTCCCCTGTTCTCCAAGTCTTCACCCAAGCTACTTCTCAATAGTAGCCATTTTAAAGTTTGTGACGTGACCGCTTGTGGCTTTCCCTCCTGTCTCCCAACTGACTGGACCTGCTTCCGTGTGTCTCGCGGACATTTGCTTATCTCTTTTGGAGAAATTTCTACACCGGCCCTTTGCCCACTCTTGAACTGAGTTGTTTTCACTGTTGTGTGTTGACTGACCGCAGAGTTTTAAATACACTCTGGAGCAAAGAAATAGAATGTAGAGCCTCTTCCACTAAGGGATGCCGATCCCTTATCCGATACATTGCTTGCAAATCGCCTCTCCCATGATTCTGTGTTCCTGTGCTCATATTGTCTGTTGATCCATAAACATTCAGAGTCTTTATAATTAATGTTTTCTTTATTTGCTTGTTTTTTTTAATGTCATAGCCAATAAATCATGGCAATACCCATAATTCACATTGAAAAGATGTTCCCCTGTGTTTTCGTCTAAGAGTTCATGAAGTTCTTAAGTTTAGGTCTTTGAAGTATTTACTGGACTTGTGGATCCAATTTTCTTCTACCGCGTGCAGATATCCAATTTTCCCAGCACCATGTATTGAAAAAAATCATTTTCTCCCCATTGGATGGTTTTGGAGCCTTTGTTGAAAATCAGTTGGCCTTATCTGGGCTTTATCTTCTATTTAATTTAATTTTTCTATATTTGTTCTATGATTTTTCTCTCTCCTCTTCTCCTTCCTCTCTCCTATATATATTTATTTTAAACTTTTTAGTACACACACACACACACACACACACACACACATATATGTTTTATAAAATCCTACTTCAGAACATTATGTGTGACCCAGTGTGGTATGAGTTGTTTATCTTTTGTCTCAGAAGGTATATTCTTCAGACTTCCTATTGTCCTGATCAGCCTTCCCCAACCCTGGGTCTGCATACATGCAGTCATTTATGGGAAGGCCAGGGAGGTTTGGCAGAGGCCCAGACAGGCCACGGTCTGGATAGACAAGGTCCTCGCACAGGGTAGAGCCCCCGACAGCAAAGCACATGTCCTCCTCTGGGAACTCCTCAGGATTAACACCTCACTTGTGAACACCAGTTTCTCTCACACAGACACATGACGAAGTGTCAACTATAGAGAAGCATTGGTCCCATACCTAGAGACCTCAGTTGGTTCACTGCTCTGGGGTGGATTGCCTGGCTGATGCTAACTTGCACTGAGGTTGGAAATAAAAACTCTCCCTGGGTTGTAATGTCCTAGTTCTGAGGGCAGAGGGGAGACAAGGGCCTAAGGGTAAGTGATTGAAGTCTGTTCAGTAGGGGTCTTCAAATCCTCCATCCCAGCAGAGTTCGGGGTGTGCCTTACTAATACCAGGTTAGTTACCCAGACCACTTTCCAGCCAATGACTGTCCCAGGGTCACAGGGAGAAAGAGTCATTCATTCTGTCTCCTCAGTAAGGTTTGCAGCTGTACCCAGCCCATGGGCACCCCAGTCCCCAAGCAGCCTCTTTCTGTCTTATTTTGTAATTCTAACACTGTTTTTGTTTAGTTCCTCTAGTTTCTAGTTACTTTGGCAGTGACTTTGGGAGAAAAGGACAGAAGTCCAGGTTCACTTGCCATTTGGCAACAATCTCAGAGTCTGAAATAGCGGGAAAGCTGAGATTTAGCAAGACTCGCAGATATCTCTCTCGAAAGGCATGGAAAGTCTGCATCCAGACAAATCCAGGGGCAGGGAACAGCCTGAGCAGCTGACGAAGGAAGGCAGGCCTTCCTGCTAGACGAGCAGATCAATGGCCCAGCAGCTACTATGATCACAAAGGGAACTGTCTCCTGTAGAAGGTGGATATCAAAGTACACAGGGGGTAGCTCCCATGGTGGGAAATACAGGGGGAAGAAATTTCTGGAAATACATTATTCAAGTGCCCAGAGACATTGCATCCAAAGCCTAAGAATAGGTGTCTATTTGTTCTTTAAAGAGGGGAAGAGGTCATTCAGTCAAGAAAAAAGTCTCTTGGGAGTGAAAATCATGGCAACAGACAGTAACTTCAAAAGGGAGAAAACGAGGGGCTTGAGGGATGACTCAGCGGTTAAGAGCGATTGCTGCTCTCGAAGAGAACCTGAGTTCAGTTCCCAGCACCCACAACAGGCAGCTTACAACCACCTGTAATCTGGCTCCAGGGGGTCCAATGCCCTCTTCTGGCCTCTGAGGACACTATGACTTGCAGGCACATGCATGCAGACACCTACAAACACACATAACAAAAACAAACAAGAAGATAAATCTTAAAAATGAAGATTATAAACTTTATTTATTATTGCATGCTTAAATAACAAATTTGCACACTGCCATCTGTACAGCATCACTGAAAGGAATTTTAAGAGTTATGATATATGTATATATCATGATATATATGTGTTTATATATATACACACATGTGTGTACACACACACATATATGTATATGTATCAGGAGGATCATTTTACTGAACCTTGGAATTTTGATATTCAGCAGGACTTTGTCAATAGTTTAACTTGGATTCACCGTAACCATAGAAAGATCTACTTCTGCTATATGTTCCATTTATTTTCCTATATTTTCATTTTCTTGCTTTGTGGAATGTGTTGAAGTATCTTCTGTGACATAAACCCTTTTGTGTTCTACTTTTATTCTCCTTGGCGTTTGCTTTTCACTTATTCACTCATTCTTTTTGGAAGCCAAACAACTTGCACATTCTTGTGTCCTAAGAGATTTCTCATGAAATATTATTTAAAGTTTATTTTTTGTTGCCAATATACTCTCTTACTCTTACTATTTTTTTTCCCAAAATTGAGACAATAATGAAATTTGATTCCTTGCTCTCTAAACTCTTTGAAGGTTTTCTTGGACTTATTTTTAATATTTAAGTTTTTTTTTTCTCCAAAGACGTTTTCAGTGTGGGCCGTTTGGTAGCAGACCCTGAGGTATCGCTCCCTCGAACACTGTTATCACATCCCTACATTTGTATGGCAAGCCAGCTGAACGTAACGTACGTTCACAGTTCCTCCCGTCTTATATTAAAAGCACTTCCTGGGTTCAGTGTTGCTGCTGAGGCACAGGCTGTCAAATTCTAGTTCCTCTATGGGCAACCTTCTCCTCACGTAACTTCGTAAGAGAATAGATTCATAGTCGTGAGTATTATTTATCTTGGTGTCTACTTTTCCAGAGTTATTATCTTTGGAGTAGTATGTAGTCCTTGGAACCCATATGGTCATGTTGTTTATTTCACTCATCATAGGTATCTGGTTCTAGTGAAGGTCGGAGGGGCCTATTTGAATACCAAGCTCTGGATAGTGAGCAAAAGTCTGTGAGTTTAGGCAGGAAATAAAATCTAATCTGAAGGTGATCTCAGCGGCTGCTGGAGGAATCTGTTGGAGATTGTTTGTTCAGACAGTGCTCTTTCTCATGGTCTCCTAGAACTCACTATGCAGAGGCCCAGCCTCATATACAACTGACTAGATGCTCACCCTTGTTCTGTGGAATTTACATACACCAGATCATCAATCCTCACAACCACGGCTAGGTATTACTTCCAGTTCACACGTGGAAAAACTGAAGGCTGGTGTAGATTAAGTGTTTCACCCAAACTCATACAACAATACACGAACCTGCATGAATATGTGAATTTTCTGAAATATTTTAGAAGTTTGTGTATATTTATTTAGCTTGTATTTTAAAGTTTTATAAGTTGTTATGGTTATTTTAAAAATATATATTTTTAGCTTATGTGTATGATTGTTTTTATCTACCATCTATCTATCTATTCACTGGGGGTGAGGCTTGATGTCTCAAAGGTCCACGCCAAGCCTAGAGCCTCTCTCTCTGTCTCTCTGTCTCTCTGCCTCTCTCTCTCCCTGTGCCTGTGGATTGGGGTGTAAACATCCCAGCTCCCTCTCCGTGACCATGGCTGTCACCACGCTCCCCACCGTGAGCCTGAAATCAGGCTGCTCTGTGCTCACACTCTATGCTTTTTTCCTAAGCACATGCTAATTTTCTCTTCATTGTGATCCAGTACCTGGAAGAGTCAGCTCAAGGGAAGAAAGGTTACATATGTTTGTGCTTCACGGATTTAGAAGGTACAATCCATCATGGAGAGAGAGGTATGGCAGAGTCCGTGGAGTCTTGTGGCTAGGGCAGTAGAAGCGTCAGGCTGCCTGCTTGCATCTTGGTGGATTAGAGAATGGAATAGTCAGGCAGGAGCTGGAGTCAGGGTATAACCCAGAAGACCCACCCAGGGGACCAACGCCCTTCCGTTAAGGGTTCTGCAGGCTCCCCCGGACACGGAGTGGGGAAACCTATGGGGTGTTTCACATTCAGACCATAACAGCATGCATATGTCAGGGTGGGGTTATAATAAAAAGGAACAGTTGTGACAACGTTAAAGTAAAAGTTATTTTTAAGCCTTATGAATGGTTTATTTTTGGAACTTGCCATCTAATGTTTTCAGACCATGGGGGACTGGGTTGAGGGAGTCCGGGTAAGCGTGACTCCTGGAGTCACCTCCACTACCTGCCAGGGACAGCGCCCTGCAGTTTCCTGCGCTGTAAGGCAGTGGTTTCATTTTTTCACTAATAGACTCTCCTGGGGGATCCCTGCAGGCCACAGGAAGATCCTGTTTCTTACCAGGGTTAGCACATGTCCATGCTTTCTTGCTCAGGTTGTAGTATGGCAAACAGTTACATTTTCTCATCCAATATTTAGAATCAGGAGACATGTCCTTTCAGTGTGCATTGGGGGGGGGGCGCACATGGTCCACAGCCATCAGTGTCGGGCATACAGTGGGATTGCAGTGGGAATGAGTCCCAGGGAACGTGTATTGATCCCTGTGGGTGAAAGGTGATTGGCAAGACATACATCGACTATTCCTAGGAGAAAATAAATTACTACAGTCAAAGGACCTCAATTTGATGAATGCTCTATTGAGTTTGTTCCATTGCATCATGGGAAATGAGACCTCAGGAACTCCAGGAACAGAACAATAGAAAGATGTCATACTCACAACCACTAATTCTGAAGAGGATATTTCTAGAAAGGCAGGTGGCATATCAGCCGAGTTCTGCCTCTGAGGTTTGCCAAGGCTGACTTCAGGCTCTCCAGGTTATGGAATAAATTTTTTGAACACTGTGACGATGTGTCTTTGCCAAGGCACCTTCTGATTGGTCTAATAAAAGAGTCGATTGGCCAGTAGCTAGGCAGGAGGTATAGGCTAGGCAGGACAGCCAGAGACAGAGGATGCTGAGAGGGAGGAGGGCGGAGTCTCAGTAGTTGCAAGACTCAGAAAGAAGCAAGGCAAACGTGTGTGAAAGAAGGTACTGCCATGTGGCAGAGGGTAGGTAAGAAGTATTGGTTAATTTAAATTGTTAAGAGTCAACTAGTGACAAGGCTGAGCTATCAGCCCAGCATTTATAATTAATAAATTGTCTCTGAGTGGTTATTTGGAACTGGGCTGATGGGACAGAAAAATCCACCCACATCTCCATGCAGGCCTAGCTAGGGACAGCCATGCCAGAAAGCACCCCTTCTGCTGGTTTTTCCTAAGGAACCCTCTGGAAGGGTTTCAGAGAGCTGAGTGAGATAAAATTTCCTGCTATAGCTGGCCGAGTCCTCATGGCCCCAGTGGATTTGTATAAAGCTTCCAGCACTCCTTCCCAAGGGAATTCTTAACCTCTCCCACCCAATCAAAGAGGCTATGTTTGCAAACAAGCCACGTGGACTCTGTCGTGGTCCAATAACCCATGACCCAGAAAGGTGGGGTTTGGCCAGCCTTGCGTAGATAACTCCAGAACAGTTTCACTCCTGAGTGGAGAAGTAGAGTGGGACCAAGGCTGGCATCCCTGGGTCCCCACAGCACTGGTCCTCAGTGCTCTCCCATCCTTTTAAGAAAAAGATGCTTGACTGGTGCTTTCTGCTGGTTTTGTTTTTCTGACTCCCGGCCACAGTCAAGGCTAATTAGAAGCAGGTGAACTGGGATTGTGCCTGGGGAGTTTGGCCACTTGGGCTGTGGGTTTTCTGTCCCTCACAGAAGACTGGCAGTTAGGAATGCAAGGAGCCCTCTTCACCAAGTCTGTGATGGGAATTAAGCTCTCTAGCAAGAGCTTTCTTTTGCTTTTTCACCAGGATGTAGTATTTTATCCTTTGTAGAAATTCAGTATGTCAGGACTAATACATCCGCAATGTTCTTAGCATAGGCAGGCAAAGGATGCTGTCGATATCCAGCAGTGGAGGTGTGTGTGCGACAGATGGTTCCGGTAGTAGAAGTGTGGCATGCTCCAGGCACCCTGCCCCTGCCCACTTCTGACTGTGTGCATTGACAATCCCCAGTCCCCATATTCCACAGGTTCGAGTTGACTGGATGGTTTGTAAACTTGCTAAAAGTAAACACGACAGAACACACAATTTTAGCTGTTTTTCTGCAAGTCATTTTCTAAGAGGAAAAGCCTGTTCCCAGAGGAAATGAGGAAGCTCCAAGCATCCTGCAAGCCAGAGGTGGGCCCTTCAAGAGTAACACGAGTATCTCTCTCTTGGATGTGTTCAGAGCTCCCTAGCAGCGTGGATCTTCATGTTTTCTAAGTAAAAGAAGCACAGCTTTCCCCCAGGACTCCAGTTTCCCCTTCTGACTCCTTCCCCTCGTCACTCCCTGACACCACTGCTTGTGGACTGAGTGTCAAAGTGATCATGACCCTTTCCCGGAAAGCTTCCGACTGGTCAATCTCCTGTCTTGCCCGTCTTGCAAATCCCATGTGTATTTTCTTCTTGGCAACCCAGTAGAGTGGTCTATGTTGCCCAGTGTATGGGGCCAGCTTCTCATCGTTTCCTGTCTTCAGGTCCTCCCCTTCCCCCACTCCACCAGAAATGGCCACAAAGTGGCTGGATTCTGCCACTTCTCCTGGCCTCGAATGGTGTGGTTGGGGGAATCAGTGCTGCACGCTGTTTGGGGATGTGAGTTTTGCATGGCTCTTTTCCAGTAATTCAGAAGCGAGGACAGTTAGGGCGGGCTGCCCTTGTACAGGCCTGTGATGTGGAGGTGTGTGTGTGTGTGTGGGGCTGGGCTGATGGAAGAGAGTAGAGCAACAGGTGGGTGGAGACTCACCAAGGGCCCTGTGTTCCCCCACTGGCCCATAGGTGTAGAGAATGCATGGCTGGCTCTCAAGGACACTGCTAATCCCAGCTGCAGTCTCTTGGATTCTGTGTGCCTTCTGTAAATTATTGTCCCCTTCCCAGATGCCTACTTCAGTGCAGAGTACTCTTGAGGGCACTTGTCCCATAGTGTATGATCTTGACCGAAAGTGTAGACTAATTCTCATCTTAGCCCATTAGGACAACAACAACATTGCCTAGAGGAGCCTGTGGGCACTGGCTTGGATCAGAGGAGTTCCTGCACCGTTCAAGTACCCTTTTCCCTTTGCTGAGCCTCTTCAACACTCTCTTCTTGTGTCTGATTAGGCATCTTGGTTCTGAACAGAACATGATGCTGCTAATAAAAGTCCCCCAGATGCTCGAGAGTCAGCAGAGAGCTTCCAAATTCTACGGCACTGAATCCTGGTTATGCTGCCCACTTCCCCAGATGCTTACAACACTGGTTTCTGTGTATTTGATGCTACATGCATTTCCTAATGAGAGAATCCAGGGTGTATCAATGCGCATCACCTCCTCTCCATAACGGGCTGCTCTTTTGTATTCTTCTATAAGAATCTTTGACGTCTTTTCCATTCTTTTTTTCTTAAAATTCTCCAAGCACTCATAGCTGTGTGCTAGAATCTTGCATAACATTTTTGAATTAGTTCATTTGTCCTTGTAATTCCAGCAATTTTTATATATTTTGAGACTACTTTATTAAATAAATGTACATTTTTAAAGGGTAATGTTTTCCAGCTGGGCTTTTCCTTTTGTCAGTGAGCACGGAACCCCCCCCCCCCAACAGTTTCTTCTTTAAAGTTTATTTTGTCTCTTAACATGTACCAAGGGCAGTCTTTATTTGGTTTCCATTTTGAGGGTTTATCTTGCCTTGATTCCTTTATTTATAGTATTTATGTAACCGTATATTTTAAGCATATTCATTATACAAACCCATATGACCAGGGTTTGACTTTTAAAAAGCAATTTGAGGAGCTGAAGGGATAGGCCAGGGATGGGAGCGTTTTTCTGTGAGAACAAAAGGACCTGAATCCGAATTCTCAAAGCTGGGCGTGGCTACATGTGTTGGCAACCACAGGATTAGGAGGTTCCCATCATGGGGGCTTGCCAGCCACCTTCACTGAAACAGTGCGCTTCAGGCTTACCGAGCGATCCAGGCTCAAAAGATACCATAAAGAGCTCCCAATCGAAGACTCCCAATGGCCCCCACATGAGTGCACATGGTTGCGTGTACTGGTACACACACAGGCATCTGCACCTGGAATGCCTGCTATGTACATCAAGAAACCAAATTTGAGTCTGTGTTTTTAACCTGGAAAACATAGATGTCTGCTCTGATTTTTGTTGTACTGTTTCTTTGTTGTGTCTTGTCTTTGCTTCAGCTTTTCCCTTTTCCACTTTGTTGGTTAATTTAGCTCAGTTTCTTCTCCCCCCTACCTCAGTGTCATTGGGAGCTGTGTACCCCGCTCCTGGTCTTTTATTGGTTATTGCCAGCATGTGCGTATTATTTCATAGTAGTGTTAAGTATTAGTTATACACACTTCCTGACTGATGATGATCACTGACTAATAATGTGGGGTGTCTAACCTCAACCATTCCTTTGTTGTTTTAGGATACTTATGATTATTTTTTCCCCTTTTTCAAAATGTGTGTGTGTGTGTGTGTGTGTGTGTGTGTGTGTGTGTGTGTGTAGCTGGAGGTTCTTGTCCTGCCAGGTCCTGCCACCCTTGAGCCCCAAACACACGGGATTCTATATCAATTATAAAACAGTTGGTCAATGGCTAGAGCTTCTTATTGGCTAGCTCTGACTTAACTATTAACCCATGACTACTAATCTACATGGCCTTATCTTACTAGAGAATGCCTGGCATGTCCTATCCTCCTGGTCTCTACATGGCATTTTTCTTCCGTGCCTTTCTGCCTACCTTTCCCAGAATTCTCCTTGTCTCCTAGTCCTGCCTATCTTCCTGCCTCTATTGGTCAAACAGTGTTTTATTCATCAACCAGTAAGAGAGACGCATATACAGAAGGACATCCCCCATCATGTGTGTGGTTTTTTTTATATGTACATGTATATGTGTTCATGTTTGCATGTATGTATGAATGAGACTACACATGTGTGAGGTCTTATGGAAACCCAAGGTTCATGTCAGGGAAACACCCTCTATTGCTCTTCCATCTTTCATATGGGCAGGCTCGCTCAATCAAAACCAGACTTGGCCTTGCCTCTTCTTGCCAGCCGGCTTATGCCGGCAATTCCCTGCCCCCTCCCCTCCTGAGGCTGGAATTACAGGTGGACAACACACCTTTATTCATGGGCTGGGCATCCACACTGTGGTCCTCATGCTTGACACACACTTTAACTAAGTCATCTTCCCAGGTTTCATGTTCCACCACCTTCCAGAGCCAGGCTTATCTATAAATATTCACGCATTTAATCACCATTTTCGATAAACTCCCTTGCATCTCAATATTTCCTTCTTCCTTTTAATGTTTAATTTTTCTTTCAGCAATTTCATGATCTACATTCTTTAAAAAGATTTATTTTTGTCTTATACGTTGTTTTTCCCCTGTAAGTAAGTATGTATGTATGTATGTATGTATGATCTGTGTGTGACAGAAGAGGACGTCACAATCATCTGTGTGTGTTGACAGACTTCCTTGGACTGGAGCTAGAAATTGAGCCCAGGTCCTCTGCAAGAGCAGCAAGTGCTCTTAACTGTGGAGCTGTCTGTGCAGGTCACAGTGCTACGTTTTAAAGTGTCCTAGGGATGACTCAACAGGTAAAGGAACTTGCTGTGCAGTCCCAACAACCTGAGTCTGAACTTTAGAACCCACACAAAGGCGGAAGAGGAGAGCAGACTCAATAAGCTACCTCGTAAGGTTGTAGCTGACCTCCGTGTGTCTGGTCCCTGCCTCATAGCTCAAAATTGAAGCATGAACACATCCACGCTGTATTTATGTGATGACACAGTGCATGGACACTGGAAGAATTTCTTTCAAAGTTCATCATTTTCTTGTTGAAATAATACTCCAGTTGTGTTTTTTTCATTTGTGTTTACATGCGTGTACATGCACACCTGACAATGGACAGTTTTAACATTTCTTTTATGTATCATAGTTTCTTTTGATATTTTGCTTTTCTCTTTAGTTCCTGTCTAACGTTCTTGCAACTTTCTGCTGGTTGGGGCATAGTGTCCTTTCCTACTGTAGCTTTAAATTACCAGCTTCAGGACTGTAGAAATGGCTCAGCAACTCACTGCTCTTGCAGAGGACCTAGGTTTGGTTGCCAGAACCCATATGGTCGCTTATAACCATCTCTAACTCCCATCTCTGGAGATCTGATGGCCTCTTTTGACCCATGGGCACCAGGCATGTTTGTGGTGTTCACATACTGTCCTTGATAGTTTGTTTTTTTTTTTTTTTTTTTTTTTTGCCAACTTGACACAAGCTAGAGTCCTTTTGGGAAGACACCTTGTTAAGATTTGCCTGTGGGAAAGTTTATGGTGCGTTTTCTTGATTGATGATTGGTTTGATAATAGCTTTGGGAGGTCCCATCCCCTTGTGGGTGGTGCAACCCTTGGTTGGTATGTGACTAAACAAGCCACGACGAACAGTGGAATACACAGTATACACAGTACTTCCACAGTCTCTGCTGCATGCAGTCCCTGCCTCGAATTCCTACCTCGGCCCTTCTCTGTGATGGTGGTAGATGTATAGGCTGTAAAGTGAAATAAACCCTTTCATCCCCGGGGTGGCCATGATCTTTTGTCACAGCAGTAGAAACCCTAACTGAGGCAGATATGCATGCAGGCAAACCCATCATACACATAAAAAGAAATTAGAGTCACGAGTGAATCTTCAGTAGAGTTTGTTTGTGAATTGGTTGGTGGCTTGAGTCTCTAGTGCCAAACCTCCTCCTCTCTGGAGGAGTCTTGAGTTTCCTTCTATATGATGCTTAAAGGTTTTGTCCTTTTGAAAACATTTTTATTAGGTGGAAGTTTGGGGGTTATTCTGGATGCTTTTAGATCAACCTGACACAAGCTAGAGTTATCTGAGAAGAGGGAGCCTCAACTGAGAAAATGCCTCTGTGAGCTGGGCTGCAGACAAGCTTATAGGGAATTTTCTTAGTGATTGATGGGGGAGGCCCAGCCCATGGTGGGTGGTGCCATCCCTAGGATGATGGTTCTGGGTTCTATGAGAAAGCAGCCTGAGAAAGCCATGGGATAAGCCATGGGAGCAAGGGGATAAGCAGCTCCCTCTCTGTGTCCTCCAGGAACCCGCCTTCAGCCTCCTGCCCTGTTTGAGTTCCTGTTCTTGCTTCCCTCTGTGATGAAAAGTGACATGGAAGTGCAAGCCAAATAAACTGTTCCCTTCTGTTTGGCTATGGTGTTTCGTCACAGCAATAGGAACTCTAAGACAGTGGCCGCATGACTCCATTAATTTAAACAAAAAATTGGAGCCTGACGGCTTTAGCTGTCAGGAAAAGTGTGATGGAGAAGTTTCACATTTGTTTTTGAAAGTATGCATATCTAAATCAATCAATCTACCCTCTATTAATCTATTTCTATCATTTATTTACCTATCTACTGTCACATCTATCATCTATCTGTCTATCTATTTATCATCTATCTACTGATATCTCTATCGAGATCATCTAATATCTATTTGTATCTACCATCTAATATCTATCTATGTAATCGATTTCTATTCACATATTTATTGCTGCGTACCCCACAAACCTCCACAAGCCATCGCTTGTTCACTATCACATATGCTAGCGTGTAAACGTAATTCTTCCCTTCTCTGAATTTCTGTAGCTGCACAAAAGCTGAAACAAATATTAGCTGTCATACACAGTGACATTTTCAAGAGAGGTGCTAGATGATATAGCTAGGAGTTGTGAAGAGCTCTGGGAAAATATGGGTTCTGTTGGTGCTAACATGTTGCCTCTGCTCTTCCCTCTGTGAAATGAGTGGGAAACCCCGTGAGCAGGCTTCAGTACAAGAAGTGATGTTGGGGGTTCTATTCTAAGTTTGGACGATGCTGCTGTGGGGGTTAGCGGAGACAAACCCACACAGTCTGTTTCTGAGCATCTGTTGTTGGGCCTGAGTTTACTAAGGATCATCTAGACTGGTTATGGGAAAGAACACAGGGGGTAAAGAAAAGCAAAGAAAAAAATGATCCCGTGAGATGAGCTGTAACTGCAAGGATGGTTGGAACCTTCAAGAATAAGCTGTTGCCTGCTCTTGACTCTCACTGGCTCCAATTTTCTCTGCGAGTGGCCTGCAGGAATGCTGCTATCCATTCCTATGCAGCTGTTCCACGAGAGAGGATCACAAAGTGGCTCTTAGCCCAGGATCAGAGGCACTGAGGAAGTCTGACCGGAACTGGGATGGCTGGACATAGGGGCATTGTCCTGCTGTAACAAGGCAGGACCGCAGGTCAGTGAGCAGCCAGCATCCAAGCTGTGACTACCGTGCTCTTGTTTGTGCTGTATCTTAGATCAAAGGTGTCTGGCTAAACTGAGCTTAGAGCTGTACAGAGAAGGGAATGCTGGGGAATGTAGTTCTGTGTAACGAAGGTTGCTCTTCAACTCCACCATCCTGTCTCCACCTCCCAGTGTGGGGGGATCTGGGTGTGTGTTACCATTTGGTTCATGCATAGATACAGAACCCGGGTTGTGCCAGCAAGGCAAGCACTCCATCAGCTGGTCTGTATCCCGGTCCACTGTGACTAGGTTTTGCCTGGCCTGCGTAAGCACATGTCCCACGGAACCTTCAGATGGCTGCTTATGGATGGCTCACTCAGTGGGGAGACCACCCTCTTACTTTCTAAGTGGATGAGACAGTTGGGGGCCCAGTGGTCATTTTGGATTAGGGGGCGGCACTGAAGAGGTTCTTCTGCAGTGCTGAGCTGAACAAGATGGGCAGTGTTGCCCCAACCCCACCCCCCCAGTGTTTAACTGACAATAATGTCTTAGGAGCTGGTGCCACTTGTGTTGAAAGGTAGGAGTGGAGGATCCAGTTGAAAAGCATGCCAGTGGCCTTGGGCAGGAGAGGAACAAGTTAAGTGGGAGGTAATAAAGTCACCGAGCAGTCTCTCTCTTTGAGCTTCTCCAGAAAGCTAGCGGCCGATTCTGAGAAAGAACTGGAAAATACAGGCTGGAAACTACCCCATCTCGTCCAGGCCATTAACAACAACCTGTTTGGACAGGGACAGGGTGTTCTCCGTCCCGTTTTAGCAAGAACAAGTAGTGAGTACCAAGAGATGATATCACTAATTGTGCTTACATTCACAAAAATGTGCCTGCTCTGACCTCAAGCCAAAGCCAAGCCCAGTCTGTCTTAGTGTTTAAAGGGCCAAAGACCGTTCCGGTTGAGCCTTCCTCTGCCTGCCTGCCTGCCGGTCTGTCTGTCTGTCTGGACGTGACTCTCACTTTTTTATGGCAGAGGTGTGTGTGTGTGTGTGTGTGTGTGTGTGTGTGTGTGTGTGTGTGTTTTACACATGGAGTGGAGAGACAGAGGGAGGCTTGAGTGCTGGCCGATTGATTTTTTTTTTACTCCTTTCCCTGCCCTGCCATTTCCTTCTCATTCTCTCTCTCCATGGACTCGATCCTTCCAGGTTGGATTCCCCTCAGTGGTACGTACACATGGCTGGTTTCCGCCATGTGTTTCAGTGGCCTTTTGTAGGGAGTGTCTCCCTTTGGTCGTTGCTAATCTAAGCTTATAAAGAAGTGACATTATTCAGAAACAAAAAATGGTGCATCCCCCACTCCCCCGCAAGGAGAGCTCCAGCAGGGTGCTGCCCTGCGTCCAGCTCCACAGCTCTTCCAACCTGCCCCGTGCTGCTTCTAAGCCCACACCCTGTTGGAATTTCCTTGTCACTTGAACACACTGCAACCCAACTCCTCATCTGTGTGGAAATTCCGGCACATGGTCTCTCATTTTCAGCGCTTGGACCAATTTCTGAACCTTCTTTCCCGGCATTTTTTTTGGGGGGGGGGGAGTCCTTTTGCTGGGCTCCTGAACCTCAGTCAGCAACAAGAGATTTGGTGGCTTGTTCTGCTACGTGTTACCCCTGGGAGGTGGGGCCAGCTGAACCCCCAGCCCAACATTTCCACAGACAATGGCATCATCTTTGCGGAGTTGAGCGGTGCTGGGAGGGGAGGACGGAGGTACGCAGGCAGAGGTGTGCACCATCCCGGAGCTGCCAGCCCGGCTGTAATAAAGCTGTCTGTTAGGAAGTTATCTTTCATATACAATTGCTTCCTCTAAGCTCTTAAGCACATTAACTGCTCCTGTAATTATACACACCTCAGAACTGCATCAAAGGTGACTTCTTAGGCGGCAGACTAAATAAAACTGCTGTCCCCGTCATATCCTCTACTGCCTGCTTGCTGTTCTTTAGCGTGAGGGAGAAAAAGGAATGGAAGCAAAGAGGGGAGGTAATTGCCCATTAGGGAGCCTGTCCTCCGTCTCTCCTTTACGCTGGTTTCGCTGTGTGAACTGCACTTGACAGGGCTCAGAGGGCCGAGGGTTCTTGCTGCTCTCTGTGCTTGCTGGCCTGCCAGATTCTGGGATGCTGATTTGCCTTTGGAGCCCTTATGCCTTGAACAACACAACGGGCTCCCTTGGACGCTGGGAAGTGCTTTGAGTCAGGGCGAGGAGCAGATAGGCTTTTTGCAGGGAGTTCTCACTGACCTATTTCTTGACTGTGACTGTCCCTCCTCCTCCTCCTGAGTTTCTTTATCAGGCCTTCTGTGTGAGTGGGGAGAAGAGGCAAGCAAGCATCCTGAATCTGGACTCTGTGGCACAGTCTCTCTTATCTGGGGCCCATGCATCATCAGCAGGACAAATCATGGCTACAAGTCCAGCCCAGTAGCCTGACACACTTCTCACATTAGGTCAAGGGAGGTGTAGACAATGACCTAGCATTGACCTCTGTCAAGCTGAGCTTTCAAAAGCCGTTCCCTGTACCGTGTCAGAAGTGACTGGCAGGTTCCGCGCAGGAGCCTTGGCGATTGCCTGCAGCTTGCCTCTTGGATCCCTTTCCCGTTCGGATGACTACTCTAGCATCCCTTCACGTGTTTACACATGTGCTTGTCCTTTGTGCTCAGAGACATCACTCAGAGCTCGATTCTTTATTACCTGGATAGACTTTCTGGGGAGACAGTGTTTGGGAAGGGACCAGTGATTTATCCACACCTAATAGGCAAACGTGGTGAATGGCTATGGAAGGAACTCCAAAGGCATGGAGAGGCAGAGTTCTTTCCCCCAAGCTGCTGCCACGTACCTGGAAGAAGAAACGCACCGTGGTATAGCACTCAGTAACACTAACAGCATGAGGAAGGGTTGTGGACAGGGCCAGCCTGTCACAGGAAGCCCCCCTCAAGGACCATAGCACAAGCATCCCTCGTGCCTACGGGCATGTTGCTTCCTTACAAGTTATGGGGTGTCCCCGGACCCTCCGAGGAGTGGGAGGAGCGTGCTAGGGTGCCCCCGGCCTCATGCGGTGACCACTGAAAGTTTGATGTAATTAAAGAGGGAAAGTCTCCCACCTGGGAGTGGAAAGGTCACGAAGGCTAGGGGGTTGGTGAAGGGGCAGGAGGCCAGAGTAGGGTGCTGGGGCAAAGCGGAGGGCTAAGGCTCAGTCAGTGTCAAGGTTCCCGAAGGAGAGGTAGGGAAATGGGACTTGGGGCGGGGGTGGGGTGGGGTGGGGTGGGGAGGCATCTTGTTCCTGGCATATCTGTGTGAGGGCTCCCCGCGGGGGCTTTCTTAGAGTCATCAGTAAAAATGTGGCTTCTGCAAGGGTCTCCAGAGTCCAGGTTACGCTTCTCCGCGGTGCCCGTGGCAGTGCCAGGCAGCGGTGAGTGGGGAAGGGAGGGCAGAGCGATTTGACTTCTCCCCGGTGAGACATGGTAATGGAGCAGAGAAGAAAGGGATGAAATAAACCCCTTAAAGCGTCCATGACGTGACAGACGGCCTGCTCCGTTTGCCGATTTCATTTGTGGTTGGGGCTTCGAGCACGTCCGTAGGCTCATTCATTTATCCATCATTCATTCAACAGTAAAACAGGCAGAATCCCTGACGGAGCCTCATGGAGGTCACATTCCAGCCGAGGATAGTCTCCTGATGGCAAGGGGATGTCCTTCAGAGGGGCTTGAGCTTCAGGCCTGCTGTGGACAAGGGTTAGTTGATCAGTGACAAGACAGACGGCATCTCTGGCACAGCCATTCCCAAGTGCAGGCATGCAGATGGGTGCTGGTACTTCTGGGCCTCTTGAGCTCCCGTCTGATGAGGTGGAGTCCTGGTTCCCAACGTCTGGGGAGGGACTGGAGAGGGTATAAGTTTCAAACTGAATTTCCCCAATGATTTTTGTTGTTTTTGTCCTGGGGAATGAACACAAGGCCCATGCATTCTACCTCCGAGCTACAGTCTGTCTTTTAAAAAGACCTTTACATTTTGAGAAGATAGCTAGTTAAGATTTCGAAGGCTGGTCTCAAACTTGAAATCCTCCTGCCTCAGCCTCTTGAGTAGCTGGGGTCATAGGCATGCACTACCTTAACTGGCTTGAGTTTTGGCTGAACTCAATGTTCGGAAATCTACATCTGGCGGAGCAGCTGCTGGATGCTGTTCCAATTGCAGCTCCTTCCCCCCCCCCCCCCAGTTACATCTGTGTAGGCCGGGATTTCTCTTAGGGGCTTGCACACGTAGACTTACATTAATACCCAATACACAGTTGTGTCCCACGTACCCCCTTTCTAGGTAGAAATGGAGGCATCTTTCCCCTGTGGTCAATGTCCCAGCAGCCTCTCCTGCCTCTTACCCATGATGCTGCGTAGTTTACCGGCAGGAGGCAAACAGTTTCATCTGGTCACAGTAAATTTGCAGTCAAGGATGAGGAGGAGGGAAGGGGGAAGAGGAGACAGAGAGAGACGGGGGGGGGGGGGGGAAGGGAGAGAGGGAGGGAGAGAGGGAGGGAGGGAGGGAGGGAGGGAGGGGGTGGCGGTGCTCAGCTCATGTTCTCAGCTCATTCAGTCCAGGATCCCCAGCCCATGGAATGGTGCAGGGCAGGGGTGGGGGGTGGGGGGGTCTTCTTTCCCCAGTTACCACAGTGTAGAAAACCCCTCACAGAGGGACCCAGAGGTCTGTTTCTGTGGTCATTCTAAATCTTATGAAGTTGACAATCAAGATTGGTCATCACAGGGGGCCCCTGCCTAAAAGGAGAAATAAGAGAGCATGACTCAGTTTCAAATCTCATTCACATTCATCTTAACAAATTGTCACCCCCCACCCCCGTGGGTTGTATTAGCGTTAGTCAAAACTCAGTCAAAGAATTTACCAGCTCTTACCTCTCTTTCTCCTAATGTATGCACAGGAGGGAAAGTCAAAGATAAGTCCTTTCCCAGCGAGACCCTGTTCTTTTTATAGCTCAGAGGCAAGGGTTCAGAAAGGCAGGGAGCAGATGTAGCTGAAGATCCTCACCAACAACTCCATCTTATTTTCTAGTTTAAAAAAAAAAAAAAACAAACAAACTGGGCATAGCATAAGGCAGCCCCCAGTGCATCACAGCTTTATGCAATTCCTTCTCACTGAGCATTTGTGGAGTTTGCTATTCATTTCCGGTCAGTAAAACATGGCTTGTCACTCCTATGGTTATGCTATGTTACATGGGTTTATTATTATTAAGGTATCTAAGCGGTTGACATGTGAGTTAGTGCAAAGGGTTATCTTGGGTGTGTCTGAGTTAATGCATGAGAGCCCATAGAAGGGGAACTGAGACCTTCAACAAAGTCGAGATGTATGGTTTTGGAGGTGTATTTGTATGTGTGTGTGTGTGTGTGTGTGTGTGCGCGCGCGCGCACGCGCGCGCATGTGTATGGGTGGAAGCCAAAGGATAACCTTGAATGTCATTCCTCAGGCACCATCCACTTTATTTTTTGAGACAGGGTCTCTCTGTCCTGGAGCTTGCCATGCAAACTGGTCTGGCTGGGCATTGCTGGGATTATAAGTGTGTGCTACCACATTAGGTTTTTATGCCTGGGAGCTCCAGATTGGATTCAGCTTGTAAAGCAGGCACTCTATTGGCAGAGCCCAGGCTCTAATGTGTGGTCTTTGAAACTACTGAGTGTGTGGCCATTTGTTGGGCACCAACAGAGCACATTAACAGCCAGTCATCACCAGTCCTGGATCCCAACCCTCTGTGAGTGAGCTGACCCATTCCTTCTCCCCTATAAGGGTTGGAAATGAAACTGAAAGGCCCCATGTTAAGGGAAGTGAATTGGTTAGTGAGGTCTCTGATCTAATCAGTGGGGTAATTCATTGATGAATTCATAATATGATAACATTATTTGAGGATATTGGGGATGGGCCTAATTGAGGGGAGTATATCATTGAGGGTGTATGCTTGGTCCTGGCTTCTCATTGCAACACACAAGTAACTGACACACCTACACCCTCCTTCCCCCTTCCTCTCCCCATCCTTCCCTTTCTCCATTCCTTCCTCTCATTTATTCTCTTTTCAAAAAAAGTGTGGACAGTGATGACCTCTCCTTACGAGAGGGAAAAACAGATGATGTTTGGTCAAATTCTGTGGCTAGAACTTGTCACTACTTATCTGTGACTAGGAGAACCGATTCCCTCCATCCTTCCTCCCTCCCTCCATCCTTCCTCCCTCCTTGTCCCTCCTTCTCCCCTCCCTCCCTTCTCCTTCCCCTTCTCTCCCTCCCTCCCCCTTTCTCTGCTGTCCTCTTCATGTTTGAAGAAGCTGAGCAGACATTACAGACCTTTGTATACCCATATCTCTACACATGACAGCATTTCTGAATACAGAATGACGCAAATGTAAGAATCCGTATGGCCTTATGTCTACACAAGGTCCATATACCTTAGGTCCGTCCTAGGTGATGCACCTGCTAAGCATCTCTATAGTTGCACTGCTCTGCAGATGTTCTGTGTCTTGTCATTCCCCCCCCCCCCCACACACACTGCCCCTGTCATCTTAATTTAGATTTTCTCAAAAGCTGTCACAGAATAAAACCAAAGTATGTAGACATTTAAGATTGGCTTCTCCGTGTGCTTTTGATATCTGTCTGCATCTTTTCATGGCTTAATAATTTCTATTTATGGCGAATAATACCCAGTTATCTAGATTTACCACAGTTTATCTGTATACCAACTGAAGAGTATCTTTGTGGCATCCAATCTTTGGAAATTCCTCATAAAGTTGGTACAAATGCCATTTGCTGGCCTTCATGTGCAGGCAAGTTTTCAGTTCATTTGAGCAAGGCCAAGGAGCCGAGTTCTGGATCCTGTGAGAAGAGTGTTTAGTGTTTATTTGGGAAGGAGCAGACAGATTACCTTGCAAGGTGACAGAGATTTGTGTATTCCAAGAAGCTTCGAACCAGCATCCTCATCACCCCACATCCTGGCCAGGATCTGGTGGGTCACTACTCTGGACTTCGGCACTTTGATAGGTGTGGTGACCTTTCATTATCATTTTAATTTGCATTTCCCCAGTGATGTAAGGCATGAGCGTCTTTCCTTCCTTCTCTTCCACACCCGAGATGATGACCGGCAGCGATGGGATCCGCTGAGAACTTTCCCTTCTTGTGGAGCTCTGGGAGGTGGGACTTCCTCTTCTCCAGCGAAGACACCACTAAGTGAACACACACAAGAAAACATGGTATTCACACTGCACACACTTCTTCACCCTGTCTGTGTAGTCTAGATTATATGTTAGATTATATGAATATACATATGTATATGTATATATATACATGTATACATATACACGTATATACGTATACACATATATACATATATACATACATATATATACATATATACATATATACACATATACATACATACATACATACACGTATACACGTATACATATATACATCATATATACATATATACATATATACATATATACATATATACACATATACACATATATACATATATACATATATACATGTGTGGATGACGAGCGGAGAAAAAGGCTCCTAGGATGCTCTCAGAAGGTTCTTCCAGGATCTCCTCATACAGAGAGATCAGAGAAGCCAGCATCTCAGGATTGCTTTTGCAACAGCCTTTCCAGCGGGTGTCAGGGAAAGTCGGGCAATGTGGCTATGTGGTTGTCACCTGCTCAAGCCTTCTTGCTCATTGTGCCTGCTGAGTCCAGGGGTGCAAGTTCAGGCACTGCAATCACACGTGCAGTTAATGTCAGAGACCAACTGCGTTCTGTCTTTTGGGATAGACAGACACAACCTAGACAACCGGATTGATTAACATGACTTCAGTGTTAGTGGAGGATGGCAAGAAATTATTCCCATTCTCTATTCTCTACGGAAATATTATTCCCCCAATTGTACAGTTCCAAAATTTCAAAGGTACAAAGCACCCAGAGCCTTGGAGATGGTACAATTTAGTAGGCTGTACCATTTTATAATCTTGCCCTATAGTAACAGTGGCTAAGCTTTGTGAAAACAGTTTAACTCAAGCTACAAATGATGGCCATGCCTCTTGGAGGCATGGACAATTGAGGGTGGCCGGGGCTGGCTTTTCTCATTTCTCTTTCTCTAAATTTGCAAAGAGAGCTTAGAACTGGAGATGAACACATCTGTAGAAGTGTCCCTAGTCAGGCCATGGCTCTCCTACTTACAATGAAAGCTCATGGACCCTCATGGCTTAGGCATAGATTTTTCTTTTCTGTAAACACACACACACACACACACACACACACACACACACACACACACCAGCTTCACCGAGGCAGGAGTCACAGGGAAAACAGGAATCCAGTGAGTATTTATATTAAACACTCACTCCATAGCTTCTCTTCCCGCCTGTCCGGGCAGAGACACACCCCTGAGACCTCTCCTCTCTCTTACAGCATGGTGGCTGGATAACGGAGGGTGGCTTGCAGGCCAAGGAGACCCCAGCCCTTGGAGTCTGAGATGGGTTGTTTCTAGCTCTATGACCTCGCCTCGTTGCTTAGTCTTGGTAGCTCTCATCTGAGATTCCAAGTAAGAAGAAGCTCCCATGTGTAGTCACTAGAAAGCCAAGTGAAGAGGTAGGTGTGATGACTCCCCGGAGGGATAAAGCAATTTTTAGAGACCTTGTAGAGACATGTTTCAGTGTTCCTGCCAAGAATCTATTCTTTTTATCTGACTCTTTAGACATCAGTCTGATACCAAACACAATCCATAATCTTGAGGATTTTCTAACCCTCCCCTCCCAGCTGCTGTGCCGGCCACAGTCAGAACCAGGTTACACGGTGCCTTTCAAGCTGCTTTCTTTTCATCTCAGAGTTGCATCAGTTCCCATCCCGAACACCTTCCCAAAGATGCGGCTTTGGTTTGCAAACACATGCTATGCACTACTTGACTGGAAGCTCTTGCTAGACTCGCATCTTTCAGAGGCCCTGAGAAACCTCACAATTACTGAATGAACACCATTGATACCTATATCTCGAGGAGTGCCAATCTAAATTAAAATATGCTGAGTCTCTCTACAGCCTAACAGACTTCCTAATTAACCTGGGAATACTGGCAGTCTGCTAATAGAGTTCTCTTGTTCCTTTAGAAACAAATTCTACAAAATTTCTCTTATTTACTCTACCAGCTTGATAACTAAGGCATCCCTCAGGATACCCCAAACCTCCTTTGAGAAGTAAATGGATAATATGAACGGCTTGGTGGACTCAACAGCATTGTCTTTGCACAGGCAGCCCAGCTGGAGCCCAGAGTAGGGTCTTCCCCTGACCTTGGGCTAGAACTTTCCAAAGCTTTAACTTTAAAAATAAAATTGAGGAAAACAATTGTCTTGGGGCTGAGAAGATATGTGGTTGTGGGAAAGGCACTTGTCACAAATCCTAATGACCTGAGTTTGACCTCCGGGTCACACATGGTAGAAGAAACCTGGCTTCTGCTCTCCACAGGCGTGATATCACACGCACACATGCACGCACGCACACACACGCACACACGCGCACACACATGCACACACATGCACACACGCACACACACGTGTGCATGTGTACACAGTGCACACACATGCACACACATGCACAAGTGTGCACATACACGCACACACACACGCGGACACATGCACACACACATGCACACACACGCACCTGCACAATGCATACACGTGCACACATGCACACACGTGCACACACACGTGCATGCACATACGTGCACAACACAACACACGCATATGTACACACACACACTAAGAAGATAATTGTGTCAGATGTCTTGTGGTAGGATGCTGACTACCACAAGAATATTGATGCTGACTCTAATCTGCTTGTGTGATTCTGTGATTTTTTTCCCCCTGCCCTTCCTTCCTCATGGCGTCATCAGGACCAGCTTTGGTTTTTCCATTTCACTTTCATTTTCTTTAATCACTTATCATATCTTAAGACCCATCCATGTCATAACATGTGGTTACAGTAGATTTTTACTACTGGGTGTCATACTCTGGAGAGATAGTGTAATTTATCACCTGTCTGTTTTTCTTTAAAACATGGGCATGATTAGCAGCCTTACCATAGCCAACTCCTGGCAAAATTGTAGGGCACGAAAGTGGAACAGCATGTGTCTTTGATGCCTTTCAAGTTTTTTCCTACAATTGTTTTCAGGGAACCTGTAAGCATCCTGCTTGGCACACAATGCGGTACAACAGATGTACGTTGAGCCAATATTGTGAGAGACAGATGAAATTCAGGGCAGCTTCAATCATATTCCCACCTAAGACACTGAGCAGAAGCAGAGTCCTGCCTCAGCCTGACTCTGTGGAAAGTGTACCAGAGTGACCTTATGACCAATGTCCGTGT
Source organism: Phodopus roborovskii (assembly GCF_943737965.1). Lineage (NCBI taxonomy): Eukaryota > Metazoa > Chordata > Mammalia > Rodentia > Cricetidae > Phodopus > Phodopus roborovskii. Next base: position 8,002,019 of record NW_026126611.1, read on the forward strand.
GGCTGGGCAAAGCGGGGTCTCAGAAGTCATTTCCCAAAACCCCAGTTTTTCTCTTGAAATTTTAGGAACCATCCAGAGCTGCGGATGCCGTTGAAAAACACATAGAATAAAGTTTCTAATGTGGAAGCTGAGATTTTCCTGAGCTTGGGGATGAGTTTTGATGATGGCAGTTTACGCTGAAAATCGTGTTTCTTCTACGTGCATACTTTCAAAATGATTCTGGTTTTATTTTATCATTTCTTTTGATACAGACTTAGTATGAAGCCCAGGCTGGCCTTGAACTTGTGGCAATCCTCCTGCCTCAGTCTCCGAGCACTGGGGTTGCAGGCACGGGCCCCCATGCCTGGCTTCATTCTGTGTTAAAGAGTGTAAAAACACACATATGTCTTGGGAGAACAACTCCACGAAGGTTGTTACTTTTCTTGCCTATGGTTGAATGTAAATTTTACTTGTTTTTCAGAATTTCACTGTATTTGATGTGTATGGATACATGTGTCACGTGTGTGAGCGTGACCCATGGTGCAAGTATGGAGGTCAGAGGACAACTCACAGGAGTCTCATTCTCTTTCTCCACCATATGGGGTTTGGGAACCAAATTCAAGAGCTGAGCTGCCATGCTTGACAGCAGGGATCTTTTTGTGCAGAGCCATCTTGATGGCCCAAATGCAGACTTTCTGTTTACAGATGAATCTTTCAGTTGTTAGAATGGACTCCTCTGATGCAATAATGTGTGTTTAAAGTTGTCTAGTTGGTTAAATGTAAAGTGATGAAAATCTAATTAGAATATTTTTGGACAAATCTTTTCACAGGAATCTTTTTCAAAGTTATACTTTTATAACTTAAAACAAGTTTCATTTAAATTCCAAGTTTGTAGCAACATTGCCTTGGTTATTCCACGTCTGCCTGCAGCCTACTTGTTAGGGCTGGGGTAGGTGTCAGAGTTACCCCTTGGTGTGTTTCAGACCTGTGGGATCTGCATAGGCTTACCTGAGGTGACTTCATGCTCTCTCTGTAGATGTGGAGGGGTAGACAGGGGTGCCTGCCTAGTAGATGAGGGATGGGATGAGGGGCGGGATGAGGGACGGGATGAGGGGTGGGATGAGGGACAGGATGAGGGACAGGATGAGGGGTGGGATGAGGGACAGGATGAGGGGTGGGATGAGGGGTGGGATGAAGGATGGGATGAGGGGCGGGATGAGGGGTGGGATGAGGGGTGGGATGAGGGGTGGGATGAGGGGTGGGATGAGGGGTGGGATGAGGGGTGGGATGAAGGATGGGATGAGGGGCGGGATGAGGGATGGGATGAGGGGTGGGATGAGGGGTGGGATGAGGGGTGGGATGAGGGATGGGATGAGGGATGGGATGAAGGGTGGGATGAGGGGTGGGATGAGGGGTGGGATGAGGGATGGGATGAGGGGTGGGATGAGGGGTGGGATGAGGGGTGGGATGAGGGGTGGGATGAGGGGTGGGATGAGGGGTGGGATGAGGGGTGGGATGAAGGATGGGATGAGGGGGCGGGATGAGGGGTGGGATGAGGGGTGGGATGAGGGGTGGGATGAGGGGGTGGGATGAGGGGTGGGATGAGGGGTGGGATGAAGGATGGGATGAGGGGCGGGATGAGGGATGGGATGAGGGGTGGGATGAGGGGTGGGATGAGGGGTGGGATGAGGGATGGGATGAGGGATGGGATGAAGGGTGGGATGAGGGGTGGGATGAGGGGTGGGATGAGGGATGGGATGAGGGGTGGGATGAGGGGTGGGATGAGGGGTGGGATGAGGGGTGGGATGAGGGGTGGGATGAGGGATGGGATGAGGGGTGGGATGAAGGATGGGATGAGGGGCGGGATGAGGGATGGGATGAAGGATGGGATGAGGGGTGGGATGAGGGGTGGGATGAGGGATGGGATGAGGGGTGGGATGAGGGGTGGGATGAGGGGTGGGATGAGGGATGGGATGAGGGATGGGATGAAGGATGGGATGAGGGGCGGGATGAGGGGTGGGATGAGGGGTGGGATGAGGGGCGGGATGAGGGGCGGGATGAGGGGCGGGATGAGGAGTTGGAAGGCAGCTATGCTCACCACTATACACCAGTGCCCACTGGGATGAGGGGTGGGATGAAGGGCGGGGTGAAAGCCCAGCAACCTGTTGTTCAAACAGCCTTCCGGGTGATTCTGACACATTTCCATTTGTGTGGAGGGGCTGAAAAGAGACATATGAGTGATGGGTGTGGGGAATGCAGAGTTTCCCTTTCTGGAAAAATCACTTGGGGAAAGGCAATAGTAACTCCTCCACACACAAAGCCATGTTTGGTTCTCAGTTTCTCAGTTTATGGTAGCATTTAAAAGGACACCCATGTGCCTAAAACTCCCATCATTAAGAGCCAACGGAGACTGAATTTTCTGTCCTACCAGCCAGCTCCCAAATAACCATGCAGAGACTTATTACTAACTATAATTGCTCAGCCGATAGCTTAGGCTTGCTACTGGCTAGCTCTTTCAACTTACATTAACCCATGTTTTTAATGAATACACTACCACATGGCTTGGCATTTGTTTTCAGCGTGGTGAATTTATTGTGCTTCTACCTGAGTCCCCTCATGACTCTGCCTTTTCTTGTCTCAGAGTTATGTCTGACTTTCCTGCCTAACTTCTTTCTGCCTGGCTATTGGCTACTTAGCTCTTTATTAAACCAGTGAGAGCAACGCATCTTCACAGTGCACAAAAAGATTGCTCCACAACAAGTCAATGTCTTGCTCATTTTTTTAATGCAATCATTGGATACTATCAAGATCTCTCAAATTTGCCAATTCTATCCTATTACTGTGTCACGGTTCTTTTTTGGGAGCTAGTGAAGTAAATAGTCCTCATTCTTATTCCCTTTCCCAAAGGCGTCTAGGTCTTGCCACAGGGGAAAACAGTCCGTCTGAATGTTTTCTTCTTCAGGATGTTTGACAGAGGATATGGCTGCTTAGGGCTTCATGGCTTAGTAGAGCAGGGGGAGCCCACTGAGGCCCGGTGCTTCTAAACTCTCTCTTCTCAGAAGGAATGAAAAGAATGGAGAAATAGAGCCTTGCTGTCCTCCAGCCTGTACCATAACCAGGACACAGTCTCTGACAGTCCTTGAATCCACCTCCCAAGACAAGTGTGTCCGTGCTCATGAACCTGAAAAGGAAAATCCGAGTCTGACCTGGGCACAAGCTTGTAACCCCAGCTACACAGCAGCAGCAGGAGTTCAAGGTGTGCAAGCATGAGTCTGGGGACTTGATGAGGGCTAGGGCTCTCACCCTGTGGTAGGTAGAGTGCTTGCCTAGCAAGTGTGAGCTTCCATATTCAACCACTGTACCTCCCCATTTATTTCTATTTTAGCACGAGGAAACTTTTGCTTAAAATTGTATCATCTATAGGGCAAAGGCATTAAGGACCTTGCTCTTGACCTCCTGATACTTTGATGCTTGCTGTCATTGATGTCATATAGCCAGAAATACCTGGGAGCCAATCTTTGGGCTACTTGAGAGACACTTAAGATTGGTGCCATAATAACATTACAGCATGAATAATGTTTTATCAGTATAATTTGGTAGGTACCTGTCTGTCCCCTTATCAGTATGAGCCTATATAGGAAAACACCAAAAGCATCCATCATAAGGCCAGCATTGACTGACTTACCATCCAGTTGAATTGTTGGTGATTTTCCGGTTCCAATCCTGGTTTTGAAAATAAAAGAACAACAACAAACATTAAAATATAACATTGATGTCTGAATCCCCAAAGATTTCAAATTTGAACTGTTTTGTGAACTTCAATAACTTTTTTTTTCTCACTCGAAATTGACTATGTGGCTTCTATCAGTTGTCTCCCTACTGGGAGTTGTCCCTTGTTATCCGTGAGTAGTATTCTACTGTTTGCATTGTCACAGTTTATCTGATCAGCAGCTGCTGGGCCTCCGAGTTCCTCACTGTTTCAGCGACAATGAACACAGCTGCTACACACATTTAAGTATAGGTTTTTGTGTGGCCATACGTTTTCATTACTATTGATAAAAATCTAGGAGTAGAATTGCCAGGTGGCACAGCAAGTGTGTATGCCATTTATAAAGAAAGTACAAAGCAGTTTTGCAAATTGGCTGGACCATTTTCTTCCCCTCCAGCAGTGTGGCTGAGTTCTACAGGGCATTTGAAATGGTCTCTGACAGAAGTACACAGAGAAGGGGTAAGGTGTTATAGAAAAATAGACTTGGCTCTGGGGCTTACTTACTCTTGTGATCAGTGGCTACAGGTGATGATCAGTGTCCTCTCACAAACACACCAAATGACCTCTGTCACCACTGTGTACTGAAAATGTTAGCAAGAGCTACTGGAAGATGCATGGCTGCATTTCATTGATCTTTATTATCTCAGCTCCCAGCAATCTCTAGTCGACAGGGACTCTCAACACATGCTGGTTGGTGGACTGAATAGTAAACATCAGTAGCGGATGAGGGTTGGTGGACTCAAGCTGGGGTGCTGTGGGGTTGGGAGTGGTTCCCAACCTTGTGATTGCAAGGGAAGGAGGTAGTGTTCTAGAAGAGGCTGGAATTCAGCCTCCTTGCTCTGTGAGTCTGTGGGTAATTGGGTCATGGTTTCTGGGAGGGGGGCATAGGGTTCCCAAACAGCAAGCACTCTTCTGGGGGGGGGGGAAGGGTGGAGGAGGAGAATTGAAGAAAGGACAGCCTGGGACTCAGCCCTGCACAGCTGGAGTTGAAGATGGAGCAGGCCTGGTCTAGGGGGAGACCCCTGCTGGAAGAATGGGGCCTGCACTCCTGGGAGCCTGTACCAGGCAGTGCATCTCTGCAGGCACCCTGACCATGGACCTGTGGGACCCTGGAACACAGCCCCCAGTAGTAGTAAGTGCTTGGTGTTTGGTGGGGAAGCAGCAACGGGAACTCATACATTGTGGCTGTTTTTTAGGGTTTGTGTGAGAAAGCCTCGTAAGCGCGAGTCTGGGTGAGGGTGGGTTTTGTGGTTCCTTCGAGAATGTCCTTACAAAGCCTCCATCTTTCCATTTGCCATTCAACTGACCCTGCTTGTAATTTATGTCTTTTCCCTCACATTGGCTTTGATTTGATTTCTTGTCAAGTTTGGTAAGATATCTAGTCAATTCCTGATTTCACAGCATTCTTTTTGCCTAACATAAGCATTTAATGCTATAATTTTTTTATGACACACTGATTACGTTTTGATACAGGGTGTTTTCATTTTTTACTCACTTTAAAAGATTTTCTAATTTTCTCAAGAAATCTTATTTGAATCACAGATTATTTAGAAGTATATTGCTTATTTAACAAATACTTTGGCATGTTCCAGAAATATTTCTGTTGTTGATCCTTAGTTTAATTCTGCTTTGTGTATAGATTTATTTTATTTTAAATTTAAGGTTTGTTTTTTCTTTTTTGTCCAAAGGTGGCCTTTTTCAACGAATGTCCTATGCATATCTACGAGTAACATACATTGATTTTGGGCAGAGTGTTTTGTTACTATTAATTAGATCAATTTGACCAGTAGTATATTTAGGCATATAGTCTTATCAACTTTCTGTTCAGTAATTTGTTGACCGTTGAGAGAAGAACATTGAAGTCTCCAGTAAGAACTGGAGATTTATTGAGTTCTCTCTTGACTTGGTAAGCTTCCGCTCTATGTAATTTGAAGTTTTGCTGCGGGGTGCATACATGTTTAGAGTGTCATGGTCTTCTTAGAGGATGGACCCCTCCATCACTACACAGTGCCCCTTTTATCCCTGACGGCATTGCTTATTCTGGAGTCTGCGTTATTTAGCCCGAGACTGATGTAGCGGCAGCACTTTTCTCTTGATTAGTGCATGCGTGCTGTATCAGCCTACTTTGTCGATTATTGCCTATATTACATCCTCCCTAGCAATGAACAATGGATCCCATGGTGCTGCTTCCTCTCCAGCATTTTGTAGCATTGTTTGCTTTTTCACTTGTAGTATTTGCTTTTTTGGTTTCTGGAATTTTTTTTTCTGCGATATAGTCTTCTTCTTAATTGTATGCTTAGGAATTGAATCCTTAAGTTTATGTTTGCTGCACATAAGCTTAGGGTCATCCTCAGCTACTATTTATTTAAATATTGTCTCTATTGGTCAGAAGAGGGTCCAGGCCAAGAAACAGAACCACCAGGAGCTTCACAGACATGTGTGTGCACAGACAGACTCACGGATCCATCGCAGGCATTTGACTGTATCAATTCCCCTGACTGGCTCACTGCTCTAGGGGAGGTTATACTTCCTGTTTCTGGCACTGGGCCAGAATGAACAAAGTAGACAGATTGGAAGAGAAAACAGACACCTGCATGGATGGGTCACATGCTGGCTAGTTTTCTTGTCGAGTTGATACAAACTAGGGTCCTCTTGAAAGAGGACACTTAACTGGGAACACGCATCCATCAGATTCATCTGTAGGCAAGTGAGTGGTGCACGTTTCTTTATTAGTAACTGATATGGTAGGGTCCAGCCCACAGTGGGCAACATCACCCGTCAGCAGGTGGTCCTGGGCTGGCTAAGCAAGCAGGCTGAGGATGAGGATGAGGGCAAGAGAGTGAGCATCATTCCTTTGGGGATCTGACCTCCTTCTGCACCCTGGGTTCCTGACCCTGGGTTCCTACGTCCCTCAATGGTGGACTGTGATACAGAATCACCCTTTGCTTTCCAAGTTTCTTTCGGTCAGAAGGTTTTATCACAGCAACAGAAATCCAACCAGGACAGTGGCAATCCTTGACAACTCTCATTGCCTCAAACCTTCGTCTTTGGTGACAGAGTCTTATAGCAGAAACTCACATCTTCCAACATGATTCTCCTCGCTCAAGGGTTGAAGATGCTAGAGAAGGAAAACTGACAGGAGCTGGCTGATGCTTTAGGACATGTCACCCAGGGCACCAGGAGTATCCTGTGAAGGGCACTGATCCGAGAGTACAGAGATATGAACAGTAGAGCAGCTATCTGTACAACAGCCCAAATCTAGACATGGAATAAAACTTTAGAAAGTGGTACCAGCCTGGCTGTCAGCGTGCTGCATGACCCCTCACCTGACCCTCTCGGTCGTTTCTCAGTGACAACCCTGCACTTTTCCCTCGTGTCTTCTGTCCTTTGTGTCTCGTCTCAAACCTGTATTCCCTTTGTGCTTTTAGATCTCTGTTGTTTGGATCTTCTGGATATTTTCTCATCAACTGTCTTCCATTTTACTAACTCTCTGTGTAACCTCTTGAATCTGCCATTGAACCTTTCTACCAGATCTTGAATCTTAGTAAGTTCCGCTTATTCTTCATTTTGCAGTTTCTAGTTCTCAGCTGAAATTGTCCATATTCTCATTAATTCCCTTGGTCCCTATGTTGCATAATGTTAACATCTTGATTTCTTCATTACCCCCTTTGTCCTTGTCTGTTTTAATGATTGGTTTTTGCCTAGTATTTGTTTTTTATTAAATTATAGGAAATGTAAGTAAATTAGAGAGGCCATGGAGACCATTGTGCCTTTTATCTTTCTTCAAGAGATTTGTACTCTGTGGCAGGCAGTAGGAATAGAGGCTGTAAAGAAATGTGGAGCTGGGTGAAACCAGCTTCTGACTTTATTAGGATGTGCATCACCATATCCTCTTCCATTTCCTTGAGAGTTACTCTTTAGGGATCCCACTGGAAACCCCACAGTTTAATAGGCTTCTTCTTGGGCCGGTCTATTTGTTTTTATTTTATGTGTATGAGCATGTGCCTGCAAGTATGTGTACGTGAATGTGTGTGCCTGCAAAGGCCAGAAATGGGTGTTGACTCTGCAGGATCTGGAGTTACTTACAGAGCAGCCATAGGGGAAGCCAGCTTCTCTTGTAAGCGCTGCAATCCTTTTCAGCTGCTAAGCTGTCTGCCTAGCTTGGGCCAGTCTTCAGTGCCTGTCTTTGGTTTCCCAGTTCTGTGGATTCTTTCCTTAGCTTCTCAGACTGCAGGGATCATGCCATTTCAAGCCCTTGTAACCCTTGTGGTTCTCTCTGCCTCTGCTCGGGTTGTTCTCAGTTTCTCCCTGGTACCTTCAAGGAGCGTCCTTTCAGAAAAAAAAAATCTGCTTTCAAGTTTTGTTTGTTGACAGTTAATTTGCTCGTTCTTTTCTGCCATGGCGACCCGAGGTTTAGGCGGAGCAATGCTCTCAAATCACTAAGGTTCACATGAGAAAACAGAAAGAGAAGGGAGCAGCCTGGGTGTGTGCGCTCCAACCTTCAGCCGAGTAAATCTTATCCCTTCTGACTTTCTCAAAGCTTCTTCTTTGGCATGACTTATAAGGGAGAAAAATCCCTCAACTTCTCAGTCTGTTGGACTTCCCTGGGGTGGGGCTTTGCTGATACTCAGCTTTGTAACCCCACCTCTGTCCAGTTTAGGTGACTGAGTCTTGGCCATCTCCATGTTTAGTGTACCGAGCCGTCTCATGCAAACCCACGCGGACCAGAACAATTATCACGTTTTCAAAGCTGCATAGGGATCTGTGGGGAGAATTTCCTTGTCCTAGTGGTTCCGTGGTTTTAATTTGCTGAAGTCCTGCGTCTGTTATCTCCTTCTCCTCATCGGCCGTAGCCATAGTTATCAGGGTCCCATCAGATTCAGTGGATTCTTGGGGCACCTTGGAAATGATTGCCATGGAAACCGTGAAACACTGTAGATCAGTGGTTTTACTTCTCACAGAGCACGCTAGTAAACCTTTACCAGGAGGCCCATGTTCTCACTCATCTAAGAGCTAGCTAGCTAGCTAGATCGATGCAGGTCGCATTGCTACTGGACACCACAAGCAACTGAGGAAGAGGGTTAGCTCTTCCTGTTTGAGAAAGTCTTTTTCCATTTCTTCCTCCATGACTAACAACTCATGATTCTCGTGTGGTCTTAGCCCCTAGCATAAAACTGGGAAACCGCAGGACTAGCATGGGCATGGAGTTCCCTACAAGGTGCAGATGGAGGTCTGAGCAGATGTCCTCAGTCCCCAAAGTAACATAACATGTTTATCAGGCCTGTCTTGCCTTTGTAACATCAACAAATTGGGGTACAGATCAACGCATAAGCCTCGATGTCCCTGGCAGAATTGTCAGCAGAACCGAAGAGAAGACTTACTAATGACTCTGCTCCTGTCACCATCCTGTAGTTTCTGGGTATTCCCCAAGGCCATCAACAACAGGCCGAGGACATGAAGAATGACCAGTGTAAGATTTCATTTTCTACATTGATTTGCTATGCACAAGTGAACAACCCATTTATGACCTTTGTTTTTCTACCTGGGCAATGAATGTATTGGTTGTCTTTCCTAGTCTTACATCTAGTCCTACACACCCACCAGGCCTACATCTATCTAGACACTTACAAACTGCAGTGCTAGCTACTTAGGTAGATGAGAACATGATTACTTTACAATAATTGCAGCAGTACTCGTGAAATTATTTCATTATTGTAAGAACTTTCTATGGATAGGCTGACAAAGATGTTCTAGCAACTTCCATTGGTCTGTCACTTCTTTTCTGTCTTCACCTTTCTTGGGATGGACCCCTGATTAATTCTTATGAAACCCTACAAGGTAAGGGCTACTGCTGTCGCATTTCAGGAGGAAATTAAATGTGGTGAGAGTTGGGGTGGGGACTGTGGAGGTGACACAGTGAGGCGACACAGTGAGACATAGTGAGCCGGCCTCCATTGGAATGCCTCCTCACCCACACACATGAACATGTACACACAAACACATACGTCTGCATGCTACACCACCACACAACGGCACCCATAGAGAAATTCAAAGTGATTCGTTTAAGGTACTACAGGAAATGGCAGGTTCAGGAGAGCACATTAAGGACAGTATCAGTCAGACTCAAAGGCATGCATTTTGCAGCGCTGCAGATCAAATCCAGCACCTGACAGACACGTTGTCACTGGTCCTCAAGGCGGGCCCCCAGGCCTCGCTGTGTGTGCGTGTTCATACCCAGGCCTCGCAGTGTGTGCGTGTTCATACCCAGGCCTCGCTGTGTGTGCGTGTTCATACCCAGGCCTCGCAGTGTGTGCGTGTTCATACCCAGGCCTCGCTGTGTGTGCGTGTTCATACCCAGGCCTCCCAGTGTGTGCGTGTTCATACCCAGGCCTCCCAGTGTGTGCGTGTTCATACCCAGGCCTCGCAGTGTGTGCGTGTTCATACCCAGGCCTCGCAGTGTGTGCGTGTTCATACCCAGGCCTCGCAGTGTGTGCGTGTTCATACCCAGGCCTCGCAGTGTGTGCGTGTTCATACCCAGGCCTCGCAGTGTGTGCACATGCTGTAGCCATTGTGTGAGGGTCAGAGGACAATCCGGACCATCTTAGGTGCGGTCCTCACCTTCCACCTGGTTTCAGGGCTAAATCTCTTTATTCTTGCAGGAACCCTCCCACCTCATTCTCCTCTCTCACCACAGTAACACTGGGACAAAAGGCAAGCACTCCCACACCTGGCCTTTCCCTGCATTCTGGGGATTTGAACTCAAGTCCCCACGCTTGCACAACGGGTACCTCATCTATCGAGCCATCTTCCCCGCTAAAGCACAGCTGCCTGATGGAAACCAAACTAAGAGAGTGGCGGGAAAGAGTGTATAACACCGCGTCCACCGCGGAGGACAGTGGGCAAGCTGCGTCTCTCCCGTTGGGTCCTCAGTGCTCTATGAGGGGCTGGGAGGGTCAGGAGCACAGGACTCCCCTGCTGCGCAGCTGACTGTGGTTGCTTGGCTGCAGTGTACCTCTTTCTCACACTGGCTCCCCCGGGAGCCAGGCACTTCTTGTTAGCAGCGGTCTTAAATTACAGCTCTCCACAGGGATTAGCGCCACAGAACCAGTGTATAGACCAAACCCGAGTGTCACCAAGCAAATATTTCACATTTCATGTTAAACCATATCCTAAACCAAGTGTGAAGAATTGGGACTAACTGAGAAATATACACTTAAGGGGCTGACATGGCTTTGGATCTGGGTGAAAACCAGTCTGTTATCCTGGTCCCTTCTCGGGGAGTCCACGCAACCGGGTTCCACATGCTGAGTATCCACAGATGCACAGTGGACAAGAGGTGTTGGGCGAGATGGGGTGTGCTTGCAGGATGGAAGGGGCCAGCTAGACACAGTGGCTGTCAGACTCAGGGATGTAAGTGGGGCTTGGACTTAAGGAAAGACATTTCTCTGATTGTGCACTAATACCCACCGCTGAAGGACAGCGAGTCAAGGGGCAGGAATTGCCAAGCATCTGGGAGATAGCTCGGCATACTCAAAGAGTGACTCAGGGCTGGGCAGCCTGGTGGCTTTTCTCAGATACTTCCTTCATGGAGCCCCTGCTTATGCAGCCTCATAGGAGTGGTACCCTCTCTGCTGGGTTTTTTCCTAGTTTAGACACTTGGTTCTGATCAGAGTGGAGTGTGAGATAGAGCCTTGTTTGGCTGTGCTCAGTTCTGTGGAGAGGTAGGAAGGATGCTAGTGTGCCCCCTTGCTCCATACATTGTTTCCAGCTTTGAGTTGGAGCTTTGCAGGACCAGGGTGCTCAGGAGAGCCAGCTCTGAGCCAAGGCAGGGATACATGACACCCTAGCCTGTGAGTCCAGTACCCTGGGGACAGAAGCAGGTGGCAGCTGAAGCCGACCTTGCAAGAGGATCCACAGGGCTTCAGGGCTGTGCTAAAAGGAGGCAGCTTATTTTTAGTTGTTGGTTCTTTGCTTTTTATGTTGCTTAAGTGTTGACTTATTTATCTAAGAGACTATGGAGCTTACAAATGAAAAAAATTTTAATTCTGTCTCAAACATTCTTAAAATAACTGTGAAGACAAATCATTTTTTTTTCTTTTTTCTTTCTTTCCTTTCTTTCTTCCTTTTTTTTTTTTTTTTTTTTTTTTTTTTTTTTTTGAGACAGGGTGTCATATAATCTGATATGCCCCAGGCTGGCCTTGAACTCATCATGTAGCTAAGGATTATTATTGAACTTAATATCCTACTGCCTCCTTGAGTGCTGAGATTTGCAGCATGTACCACTCTGCCTGGTACTGGGTACTGGGGCTAGAACTGCATGCTGGGAAAGCCCTCCCACCAGCTGAGCTACACCAGCCCCCCCCCAACAATCACTTCAATCCCTATTTCTGTTTGGGGTTCCCTGAATGTCGTATGTGCCGTGTGTACTGTACCCTCCCAATCGTGTTTGGCCCCACAGCGTCAGGATTGTCCTTTCCTGTCACTCACTCTGAGTCTTCATGTGTGGGAGCAGGAGCGAACGATAGGGGCTGGTCTGGCGGCCACAGCTCAGGGACAAGCACTTGGCACTGTCTCAGGAACTTCAAAGCTTTCTGGAGTCCTGCAGGCTGAGGTCAAGGCATTGACACTGGCAGGGTTGCTTTTAGTTGACGTGTCGTAGACTGTGTGCTCGGCGTGTGTCTTCGGAACAGTTTCCGTCCGTCATAGGTCCCACCGTGGGGCCCTCGCCTACGTTTGCTTCTAAAGACTTTCCCTTTAAGGCATCACATTCAGGGGTATCAGTGACTAGGACTCCCAACAAGAACGTGTGGCATTGGTATTAAAAATGCATAGCACCATGACACCTAGCTTTTGTCGTAAGTTCTGGGGGCATTGAACTTCCTGTCTCCATGCTTGCAGCGCAAGTACTTTGACTGTCTGAGCTATCACTGAAGCCTGGGGAAAAAAATGGTCCTGGTGGCATGGAGCTTCCAGTCCAGCTTGTATTCCTTCCAGTTTAAGGTCAAGGCCCAAGCAGACCATCCCTCCTACACACTGATACGGTCCGAGTGCCATCTGTGTCTTGAAAGGGGGTGGGATTGAACACATGGGCTTGCCTGAGTCCAGTGTTTGTGAACATCCCCTCCATCTCACACCTGTCAGGCTTTGATCTCATTCTGCGGGGCAGATGAACCTAATCTTGACCCACATAGAATTGAGGGGTGCATTTCCGCTCCATATTCCCAGATCTACTGGACGGGGCTGATGCGCGGTGTCTAAGAGGGAATCATGCGCTGCGGATGCTGGGATCGCTGCTGCTGGTGTGGAAGAGTGGGGTGGTCAAGAAAGGACATTCCCAGTGGGAGGCAGCAGCTGGGTGGGGGCATAGCTGTGGGACGTGGGGAGACAGGTGGCCCCTGATCCTTTTAGGGCTTTGCTTGGTAGCCAATATGAAGCCCCTGGGGTGCCCTTTCTTCTTTCCATTTCTTGCCCCTTCAAGGGAAAAAGCTTTGCAAATGAGAAGGTCAAGGCTGCCACAGGTGGAGAATCCTTCGGAGCTGGACAGAGTCTATTTTGTGTAGTAAATCAGTCATCCTAGTGATCTGTGTTCCCAGAAAACCTCCAGATGTTCCGAAGTGTCACGTGGCCTCTGAGGCCAGACCACCTGCCACAGGAATTTGGAATCGTTTGCCTCTCTTCAGAGGGTGGGGTGGGCTGATGTAGGAGAAGTTAGGTGTCTATGTGACTGTAGCCTGGCTGTTCTCTTCAATCAAATGCAAGACTTTCTTCAGGGCACTCAGAGACATAACTATTAACACGTGTTCTGTTTTCACGTTCCTCCTTTGGGGTGTTTAGTCCTTTACTGTTGGTTTACCTCCTATGGGTTAGTGCATTTGCTAGCTCTTGGACCCAGGAAGGAACCAGCAAGTGTTCTTTGGGACTTTAAGAGTGACTATGTGGCCAGAGGGATAGACATTAAATAAGCAAAGGGATTACAATTATGATGACCAACGTAAGGAAGGCAGGCATGGCAGTGAAATGACCAAGCAAGTAACAATAAACTTACAAACCCAATGTACTCTATGTAGGGAAGGCAGGCGATGGGTTGACTAAAATGGTCAGGGGCTCTTTGCTTATAGGAGCTGATCTTACTGAGTCTAAAGTGGTCATCGGCACAATAGCAGTGGGTTGTTGAAGAGCTGAACATATCCCTGGTGTGTAGGAGCAAGGCTAATTTAAGGCAATGGAAGCAGGGTCTGGGTACCAACTTATGGAATTTGGATTTTGATCTACAAGTAACAAGCAGCCCCAAGTGATACTTGGTACTCACTAGGCAACACTGTGTAACAAGCATGGGGAAAAATCTCAGCTTCCCTCTGGGTCATCTACAGCTGTGGTCCTTAGATCATTATTGTGGGACTTAGCTGAAGATGCCCCTCAAATCTGAGTCATGCCACAAATGAGCCCGAGATTGCCCCCAGACATGCTCCATCACTGGTCATAACCCACTGGTCCAAGGCTAACCCTCAGTGGAGGGGAGGGGAGAGGAGGTTGGGGCTGTGAGCTGAGTATATAGAGAGGGCCAGTGAAGAGTTAGCATCAGAGCCAAGGGAAAGAGGCCTCAAGGAAAGGAAGCATTTGGAGCCCGGGTGGTATCAGAGACATTAGATGTTGCCTCCGAGGTTTGGACACACAGACTGAAGTAGGTCACAGGTCAACAGTGAGGTGTGAGAGGACTCACCTCCTCCAGGAGGATCCTGTTAGATCCCTGGACTAAAGAGGAGGCAGAGAAAAGAGATTCAAGATGGCATAGGTCAAACAAAGAACTGTCATGGCCCACGTAAGCTTGGACTGAGCATGCTCAGTTTGAGGTTCCTTGGCTCCACCCATATGGTGATGTCATGCAATGCCTAGTTGGGTTCTAAACGACTATCCTGTGTGTAGCATCATCCCCCCCCACACACCCCCAACTCCCTTCTGAGTATGCTCTAAGAGCTGTCCCGAGAGGAACCTCAGTGGCTCATTTCCCGAGTATTCTCCTAGCTCTCGGGGTACAGATACTCAAGCGTGGCACTGTTTATGAGGAGCACCCTCCCCCACTCTCCTCAGATTATTTAAGAGGAAAGCACTGTCCCATTTGTTGGTTCAAATGTTCAGTATAAACTAGAGACCACGCCCCCTCTTCCTCAGTAACACAGTATGGTGGGAACCCAGGATATCAGCTCACATCTCCTTCCACCCTGGGGAGTCTGTCGTCGGCCCAGCACACACCCTTACAGCATTTTCCTGTGAGAAATTGGCAAATATAGTCTGGGGTGGCGAGCCGTTGAAATTGCGAAGAGCTCTTTGACCATGGGGATTGGCTTTCATCCTTTTAGACGCAGCCAGCCTTCTTCGGGTCTGGCTTCATTTCCTGTAAGTTATTAGCATTCAGTATTTAGAACACGAAGCAAGACGGAGCCAGGTCTCCTGTGTGTGTCCCTATAGTCGTTCTACGATAAATACAGTTCCCACCGTGTGAAAGACACGATGGCTGGCGTCTTGACCGTACCCTTCCTTCCCCCGGTAATGCCCTCAGTGCCTGGCTGAAGTTACTGGACAGATTGCATGCAATGCCAGATATCTCAGCAACTCCAAGTCAAACGGGGAAATGGTTGGTCCGAATGTGTCACTAAGAACCGGGTATCAATATTTTTCCACCTGAACGACATCCCATACATAACTCTCATTTTCTCTCAGAACATTCCAGAAAATGAATATAGTCAAAAATCTCAGGCTATTCCCAAATCTAACCCTGCAAGGCCCAGATAAAACCAGCACTGTGTTTTGTTTTTTAAATATGTGTACGGGCCTGCAGGTTTGCGTGCGTCTAGAGGTCAGAGGTCAACCACAGGATGGCTTCTCAGGGTCTCCTCGTTATTTTTGAGACAGTTTTTTGTTGTTTTTCAGTCCTGGAGCTCACTGGTAGGCTGGGCAGGCTGGCCAGCAGGCCCCAAGGATCCTCCCGTATTGTCTGTCTCCTCACTGCTCTGGTTACAAGCCGCGTACCACTCTGCCTGGCCTTCTAATGTCGATGCTGGGCTCAAACTCGGGTCGTTGTGTCGTGCAGCAGCCACCTCTCTAGCCCCTCAATTCGTTTTTAGATGGGAGATTCAGGAAGCTGCACCCTCTTGGCATTTCTCAAAACACCTGTGGATAATACTTCCCTCTAGGGCAGCTCCCACCTGTGGAAGATCCAGAAGAGCCTAGCAGAATAATTTAGCTAGGCAGTGGCAAATGTGGGCCATAAAACCAGGTCTACAGTCCTGGCTGGGGCTTCTTGGCTGTGTAACCTGAGATACGTATGTTAGCCTTTTTTTTTTTTTTTTCTTTCTTTTTTTAATGTTTAGTGAAAGTTTATTTCATCATTCTGCTGGGACTGGAGGTCCTGAGAAAGTTAACTAAATAGTCAACCACCATCTTTAAAATGTGGCGGGTTCCATGGCAGGCGAGGGTGACAAGACAGAGGACAAACACACCAGGCAGACAGAGATTAAGTGAGCAGTTTTATTAGAGAGGGGAGGGGGAAGGAAAGAGAAAAGAGGTAAAGAGACAGAGAGACAGGAGAGGGAGACAGGAAAAGTCCTGCCCTCCCCCAGGGGAGCCTTGGGAAAGAGGACAGAGCAGGGGTGGGCGGGGTCTGTCTTTTAAAGGGGTCCTTTGCACCTGGGCTGGCCAGGGCACTGCCTGAGTGCATTCTACCAGGTGACAGGGGCAGGCCAGCGTAATGCCCGAATCCTTACACTTCATGGAGCATTCGCAGAACACAGTGGTATAATGTGTAAGCAGCTTGTAGAGCACGAATGTGAAATCACCGTCCCGGTACTGGGAATAGGAGAGAAGCCAGAGTGGAGATGTAAGAATAGTCCCTCTACACAGCTGACCCCAAATTCCCTTCAGATAACTTTTGTTAGGAACACTGAGCTTTCCCGGGAATTTCCATCACAGAGACCTTCTGAAGGACATAGGGCCGCTGCGTATTTTGAGTGTCCAGGTCAGGGTCCTGTGGTGTAATATACACCCCTAGGCAAAGTGATGGAAGGGCAAAAGGATGCTTGCTTGCCTAGCCCATGTACCGCCTTTGGGAAGGGTCTGTACATTTACGCAAGTGGCACACACCCTCACTGGCCCCTCCCACTTTGCTTCGTGCCCTAGTTTGAGTCACAAGTGTGGGCATCACAAGATGCTTGCTGGTGGACTGGATGTTCTGGCCAAGAAAGGTGCACCTGCCCATGTCGGGGTGCAGAGGATTGGTGGCACAGGGCCCAAGACATGGCAGGGCAGGGGACCGTGGGCATGGGGAGTGGCATGTGACCCAAACTCCAGGCCCTGCACTGTGCGGAGAAGCTCAGGGTCCTCACCTGGAAGGCAGGGGCCGGGGCAGCCTCTTTGCCTTGCTTCCTCCATTTTTTTTCCACTGCAAGAACGAATGTGCTAGAATTGAACTCACCCACGGAAGGAATGAAGTTCTGCCACTCACAAAGGGACAGGTACGGCACAATTCCACTTCCGCAAGGTAGTAGGGTAGACGTGCCAGGACAACATGATAGAGGTCACCAGGGGTGTTTCAGTGCCAGAGGATAGGAAGTTCTCAAGATGGGTGGTGGCGAGCCTGGATGTACTTAACACCACCGAGGTTAAAATGGCGCGTTTTAAGTTACAAATACTATAAAATGCACCCCCCCCCCAAGGTATGGTAGAAACAGGTTATAAAATGGAATTTGAAATGTTGTTATTTTTCAGAGTGAGAAAGACTACATAGAGGACAGTGTTGGGTTAAGTGGTATACTTGTTGGAGCTGGTGTCTTCGGGCCTGGCCAGGTGCTTGCAGGACAGGGCTCAAACAGAATTCAGAGGCCTGCGCCTGGGTGGGTGCCTCCAGCCCCCCCCTCCCCCGCCAGCTCTGAACTCTCAGGTGCCGATCCTTTTCTGCCTTTGGTCTAATTCCATCTTTTAAGTGCCGTCTTTGTTTACTTTTGTAAACAGGACGGGGGCAGATCCTCTCCGACTATCACTTAAATGCCAAAACCAGAAGAGTAAAAAAGAATGGTCCACGGAAAACCACCTCCCCGTGTGCAGGTTTTGAAAAACACCCTTCTCGACAATAAACAGCCGGGCTGGGAGGGCGCGGCTGGGAGTCTTTGCAGGGGCGGGCACACTGCTCTGCGGCGACCTCTGGTGGCCTCGTCCCGTCATGGTCACGCTCCGCTGAGGGTTCTCCAGGGGTTGGCACTTGGGGCCTAGGTGAAAGCTGGATCTCAAAAAGAGGTTTGACCACCACAGATGTGCAGCAAGCATGCAGTATGGTGCGTCATGGAAAACGACACCTCCATTCTGGAAAGCTCCCTGATAGTGGCTAGGAATGAAGATACCAAAAACAAACAAACAAACAAAAGATGTGGCCCATCTATTATGTTTATATTGGGTGGTAATTGTTCCTCAGAGGGTAAAGCCAATGACAAGAGTAAGTGATAGAAGCAAGCATCTCATTCCCTTGGCAGGAGTTCAGTCATTAACAATATACCTATTTTACAAAGGGAGGTTAGATACGTTAGAGATTAAGGAAAGAAGAACAGATGTCTTCTTCCAGATCAGCGTCATTGTATTTAAAAACAAAACAAACAAGCAAACAACAAAAAACCAAACCAAAACAACAACAGAAAAAAAAAAAACACTCCAGAGAATTGGAATTTGCACAGGATGCATGAATACACACATTTTGTGTCCTTTGACATTTTGAGAAGGCAAAGGAATGCTAGAGGTGGGATTGTGGACCAGTCTAGGGTCACTTACATGGGACAGTACACAGCCACAGCCATTGTGACTTAACCAATAAAGGTCCCCTGGGGGGGGAGTGGGCGTGGTCAAGAGAGGTGCTGCGTGTCCTTTCCAGTTAGTTCTTCCACAGCACAGACTGTGTGCACAGAGGCAGCCATTATGAGGGAGGGGGCTGAGGCTTCAGGCTTGGTGACTTTGATGGTGTTCAGCTACAGCCTGGTGTCTTAGTGACAGCCATCACATCACATGGGATGTGATCCTTGACCCCCATCTGGCCCTCTGTGTCAGAGATCTCTGGAGTGGGACAGAGAAGTTTGAGCCTTAATGGACTTGGGGGAGTCTGATGCTGGAGTATGGGAGTCACAGAGGGGTTACCGGAGTCCCTCAGAGTGCCCAGAGACTTGCACAGGCTGGTCCCCAACTCCTGGGGATGGTGGAAGGCAGGGATTGGTCTCCATGGCCCGGGATATTCTGTGCAGCCGTGCTTCTGACACGCTGGGCCCGGGACGACTTGAACTCAGCTCTGTCTTGTGTCATCTTCAGACCTCTGCTCAGAACCACCTGTCTACCCTCTGCCTTCCCAGAAATGTCAGTGACTCAGCTAACCAGTCCCATATGGATCTAGGACACAGAATGGACCTGTCACCTCGCTTTGGCCATATGACTTAACTGTAACTTGCTGGTTATCTTCAGGGGAGATTTTACTTTTCCTCTGAGAGAGCCACAGGGAGAAACCACACACTAGAAGGATATTCTCTGGCCTTCCTCTGAGTGTGGCGTGGCTGAACTCTGTACTTAGGGATGTCTATGTGATGAGTCCACTGGAGTGTGGCTGGGACGAAAGACAGAAGAGCTGCCCGGTGGAACCACTCAGCCATGGAAAACCTAGCCGTGCAGGCAACTGTACCCCAAGGGCAGTTCCTGTCTGGGTCCCGCACACCTCTGGGCTGTCTGTCCTGTGGTGCAGGCTTGCTAACTGACAGGCTGACTTGCTGCTGCTCTGTCTTCTGACTCCTCTACTGCCCCGTTCAGGGCTTTCTCTGCAAAGCCCATGTTTGAATTTGCCTCCCGTCCCGTCCCGGGGGCCAGGTTCAGGCCAGTCTTGGCAAGGCCAACACCTAGTTAAGCTGTCATAAAGAGATAAAGGGTGGTTGGTAAATATCAGCAAACTGGTAGAACCAGAGGATGTCAGGTTACCAAATGACAGGTAAGGAAACCGAAGCCCTAGAAGTGGGCTGAGGGGTGGGGGGGGGGGCACAGGGCTAGTAAGTGCCTGGCAAGTGAGAACTGAATTCTTTGCATCAGGGTTCTCATGACCACACCAGGCCCCTCCTATTATGTGACTCCTTATAGCAACATTTTTGTTGCTGTTGCTGTGACAACACAGAGGCAGAAACCACCTTGAGGAAGAGAGGGTTTATTGTGCCTCAGGGTTCAAGGTTAGTGATGGAGATGGTATGACAGCAGTGGCGTGAGGCAGCTGGTCACCTCGTCCCCACAGCCTGGAAACCTGGAGGGATGAAGGCTGGTGCTCAGCTCACCTTCTCCTTTTGACGGAGCCTGAACCCCATGGTCCGTCAGCCGCCCATCAGCAAGTGAGGAGGCCTCCCCTCCTCACTCAGACCTCCATGGAGACCAGCCCACAGACATACCCCAAGCTGGAGTAGCCACACTGTTTTGATTCAGGCTTTTGTGCGATGTCTAATGTTGGCTGACTTCTTTGACCTAGTGAGGTAGTTCAAATATAGTACTTTTTGAGTAATTGATTGGTGTGTGTGTGTGTGTGTGTGTGTGTGTGTGTGTGTGTGTGTGTAGGCCAGAGATCAACATCAGTGTCTTTCTCTATCATTCTCCAACAACTGAACTCATGTCGTCATGCTTGTGTGGCAAGTGCTCTACCGGCTGAGTCCCTAGTGTGAGCTTCATTAATACAGCAGTCTGTTTGCAGCCTAGGTAGGAGGGTAAGTTCTTTGGTAGATGGGAAGCTTTCATTGGAGAAAAGGATTGATAATAATGACAACAACAATATTTATTTCAGTTTTTTTGGTTAACCATTCACTTATTTACTTTTCAAAAGATTTATTTTTACCACTGTGTACATTTGTGTGTGCACAGAGAGGCCAGAAGGAGGCGTTAGATCCCCTGGAGTTTGAGTTGCAGGAGGTTGTGCTGAGGACCGAATATGGATCCTCCTCTTAGCTGTTAGGTCCCCTCTCTATCCCCTCCCCCCATGCCATTCGTTTCTTAATCTGACGAATCTTTATTAAGAATCTGAAATGTATGGACCAGAATTTATTTCCCCGTGAAATAAAAAACAATGTCCAAAGTTCCACAATAGAGAAAATGATTGTTACGGTGAAGTGTGTGTGTGGGGGGATAGCTCCAGTCAGAGATGGGTGGGGTACCAGCGGAGGCACCGAAAAGGAATCTGGACCCCACACGTGCAGAAGAGGAGTTTTCAGGTGAGTGGGCAGAGTGTTGAAAGGCACCCTGCAAGGGAGAGATGTGAGTGTGCTGTAGGGATGAGGTCAAAGTCCAGTATCACTGGAGCAAGGCGCAAGTCATGCCTCCGTTCGACCATCACCCCAAGAGCCATGCAGGAGCCATGCAAGGACATTGTGGGGGGAGAGCTACATGCACCGTATGCCCATGGCCCAGCATCCGTACTGAGCGACACAGGGCCCGGTTTGTTTTATTTCTTCCCTCCTCTGCACCCCTTTCTCCCTACTTACTTTTCAAGAACTCCCTGATTGACAGTGGGGTTATGACCCGTTGGACCATCTCTATTGGCTGGTCTTTGTCAACTTGACACAAACCTAGACATCTGGGGAGAGGGAATCTTGATTGAGAAAATGCCTACATAAGATTGGCCTGTAAGTCAGTGATGCTATTATCTTAATTAATGGTTGATGTTGATGGGCTCAGCCCAGGGAGGAATGGGGGGTGGTGTCACCCCATAGGAAAATAATCTAAAACACCCATGGAGAGCAAGCCAGTAAGCAGTGATCCTCTATGGCCTCTGCTTCAGTTTCTGCCGTAGGGTCCCTGCCCTGACTTCCCTAAGTGATGGCGTATGATCCGAGAGAGTTGTCAGCTGAAACAAATCCTTCCTCTCCAAGTTTCTTTTGGTCACGGTATTTATCACAGCAATAGAAACCCTGACGAAGACACCGATGGGAACTGAACATATGTCCCCAAATGCCTGAAATACCGTAAACTCAGTGAACAACACAAGTGAACCTAGACTACATAAAATGTGCTTGGGGTACTCACAACAGCCTACACTGGAAGCCATCCCATGCAAGTCTAGTTTGCGGTAAAGGATGGAGCACCTCATGCAAACCCTGACTACTGAAAGTCAAAAAGACAGTGGCCATATAGGCCTTATAGGCATGCTTCCATGCCACCTGCAGTGTAAACATCTGGATTTTCAAGCAAGACCTTGGAACTGTTTCTTTCCCCCTAAACATTTGAACGCGTTTCAGACAGAAGATCACAACTCTACCACTGTATCACAGAGTTGACATCTCCTAAGTAAAAAACAGCATCCAGCCAGTTCTCCCGTTCTCCTGATATTCTTCTGACATGCTGGAGGCTGGTTTGACTCAGGTTTGATCAGGTCCCTGGACTACAATGGGCGAATCTATCTCTTAACTCTTCTTTCTCTGCGGTCTGTCTGTGGACCGGGGTTTCTTTGTCCCTGGTGTCACCCCACAGTTCAGATTTGCTGAAGGTTTAGCATATTTCTCTCTTGGTTTCTGTGAATTTGGGAGTGGACGTGGTTCAAGCGTGACTTTTTTTGGGTAAGTCAGCGTCCTGTGTTGTGTGTTGGGTCACAGCACTTTTGGGTCATGCATGCTTGTATAGTGCCCTTAGGCTCAAAGAATACTAAGAAAATTTGTGGGTTAAGTATTTATGTTTAAACTGCCTAATAAGTAGGTCTTGGTTAGGGTCTCTATTGCTGTGAAAAGACACCGGGGCCACAGCAACTCTTATAAAGGAAAATATTTAACTGGGGCTGGCTTACAGTTCAGAGGTTTAGGCCATTGTCATCATCTTAGGAGGCGTGGAGACATGCAGGCAGACATGGTGCTGGAGAGGTAGCTGAGAACTCTATGTCTGGATCTGCAGACAGCAGAAAGAGAGTAAGACACTGCGCCTAACTGGAGCATCTGAGACCTCAAAGCCCACCTCCAGTGACACTTTTTTTCCAACAAGGCCACACTGCCTGATCATGCCACTCCCTATGGGCCTATGGGGGCATTCTCATTTAAACCGCCACAAAGTATTTATATTCCAAACAATTATTGATCTTTTGAAACTCCTCTACAAAAATCAAATGAAACAGTATTTTCATTGCCTTCTTTTTGAAATGTTCTTT
Organism: Phodopus roborovskii; assembly: GCF_943737965.1. NCBI lineage: Eukaryota > Metazoa > Chordata > Mammalia > Rodentia > Cricetidae > Phodopus > Phodopus roborovskii. Next base: position 8,024,944 of record NW_026126611.1, read on the forward strand.
ACTTAAAATGATCGCATTTATTTATTTTGCCTCTGTGTGTATGTGTGTGCCTGTGTGTGCATGTGGGGATCGGAAGACAATTTGGTGGAGGTTGATTTTCTCTCTCTATCATGTGATTCCTGGGGGCTGAACTCAGGTCATAAGACTCGGTGTCAAGCATCTTTACCTGTGGAGCCCTTTCACGGGCCGGTCATTGCATTCTTAAATAATCGTAGTTACTAGTGGACACTGAGTGGTTTCGCACACTTGGCTGTTTTGAGTCACACCACCATGAACGTCACTCTACAAGCATTTGTTTGGGTTCATGTGCCCACCCCTCTTTTCCTGGTATGTAAGATAGTACTTCAATACCCCCCTTCCAAACTAGGAAGCCTAACTTTGTAGACAGTGGGGCATTGTTGAAAGACATGTTAGTTGATTTTGAACTCTCAGTCTGAACAGTGCTGGGCAAGTGTATTTTTCTTCAACTCCTTCTCTGCAGCCCTCGAGCTCCTGGCTGGCTACAGCTATAGTGCACAGGGTTGGATTTTAAAAATCCCTGATTTAGTAAGAGATGGGGACCTAGGGCCTTGTGGAAGTCCATGAGAGACACGAGGGACCAGAGCTGCCAAAAGGGACAAGGGGACTGGGTTGAGAGGGAGGAAGGCCTGGGGAGACAGAGGGTAAGTCAGGGTTTTGTTACGAGGGGAATCCTCTCACAGTGCTGGGGTCTTTTATCAACAGTGCAATGTGTACAGTCATAGCTACCTCGGATGGACACACAGCAGTACCCATGAGACTGCTTCCTGGATCCCTGCTTGCCATCGACTGACGGAGTTTTGCAGGGAACTTAAATTCTGGTGGTCATTCCAGGGTCCGAGACAGACAGCATTTCTGAAAAATGAACCCATTTCTGATCCTAGTTTGCTTTTGCTCTGGTTCTCCTGCCTAGAAACAGGAGAGACAAATCCTGCTTGACTTCTAGATAATCTTCATGTGCACTAGATGGGCAGAAAGTTGGTGGAAAATATAAAGTCATTTGTTTAGCTCCCGAACGATAATTGAAATTGCCTTCATGACACCAGGTTGATGTCCTTTTTGTTCCAAAAACTGTTTAGGGTTGCCACTTACTTCTGTTCCCCGGTCTAAAAATGGTTGCATGACCGAGGAGGTGACTTTGAGAGAATCCAGGTGATATTTCCAAGTGAATGACACACTCAGGTCCCTGCTGGAGGAACATAGCTTTGTCCCTAATTCAGGCCTTGTACTCAGCACTATTTTCTGCAATGTTGTTAGGCCTCTGCCATGCAAGAGAGCAGCCCGGTGGTCAGTGATGGGAACCTGCACTCAGCCTGTTAGTGAAAGAGTGTGCTGATGTCTTTTTTAGTAAACTGTTCTTTAGCAGGAAGAGCTTCGGAAGCCTCAGGGGCCATTGTGCAATATCCTACACCAGGAATTCATGGCCAGCGTCTCTCTGTAAGCTATAGAAAACTGAGGTTGGGATGAATAGCATGACTCCGTAGGTGGCGGTTGGTGAAATGGCTTTCCCCAACAGTGCTGCGCTTGCCAGGCCCTCCTGGTATGAATCGGGCGAGAGCCCAGCCCAGCCCAGCCCAGGCTAATCGTGTTTATTTTAGAGCCAACATATCCCTATCCTTCATCATGCCACAAAGAGAGGCATTGAGGTTGGATCATTCCACTAATATTTACAGAGCACCTCCTAGGAGCCACACATTGTTCTGCTCTCTGCCGGCACCAGGAGAACAAATGGATATTGTTCCTGCTCAGATGGGGCCTATAGTGAACGAGAGAAAGGCATAAAAGAGCAACAGCAAATAACCCCACACTAATAAATATGCGACTCATGGCTGTGACAAATGCCAGGAGGGACAACCAGGGAGTGTGAAGGGAGGGCTGAAAGCAGCCAGTGATACTCTGAGGAAAGGCTCGTGGGCCGAGGCCTAATGTAGATGGGAGTTAGAGAGAGGCCCTGCAAAGTCAGTACTGCAGGCTAGAGTAGCCCAAGGGAAAGCCAGAGAGAGCAGCAGGGCTGTGCCATGTGTGACTGACTCCACAGGCCTTGAGCACATTTGGATTTCCTCAGCCATGTAATGGAAGCCTGAGTCATTCTGGTGCAGGTTAGACCTGAGTGGCAAAGAGATAAGGGGCTGTGTAGTGATGGGTGAGGGCTGTGAGTGGAGGGGCAGGATTGAGAGGGACATTGCCTAGCATTCTTCCTCACTCAGTGACCACAGAAGGTCCTGTTTGCTAACAAGACACCAGGGTCCAGGGCTCAGTCTCCAGGACCTACAGGGGCCCCGAAACTTGCACAGGAAACGGAAAAGGGCCATGCTGGCCAGTTTTGTATCAACTTGACACAAACTTAAGTTATTTGAGAGGAGGGAGCCTCAATTTAGAAAATGTCTTCATAACATCTGGCTATAGGTAGAGCTGTAGGGCATTTTCTTAATTAGTGATTGATGGGGGAGGGCCCAGCCCATTGTGGATGGTGCCATCCCTCGGCAGGTGGTCCTGGGTTCTATAAGAAACCATGAGGAGCAAGCTAGTAGGCAGCACCCCTCCATAGCTTCTGCATCAGCTCCTCCAGGTTCCTGTCCTGTTTTAGTTTCTGCCCTGACTTCCTGTAATAATGAATAGTGCTGTGGAAGTCTAAGCCAAATGAACCCTTCCCTCCCCAACTTGCTTCTGGTCATGGTATTTCATCACAGCAATAGAAACTCTAACTAAGACACTGAGACTTATACATTGTGAATTTCAGAGGACTAATATGTACCACTACCCATTCATAATTAATGAGGAAGGTAGTTAAGGTGTTAGTATGGTAAAGATTTTCTTTCTGCTGTGTAGAAAACACGCTTTTCTAAGGAGAAGAGTAACACTTTCCAGATTATATTCGGGGCAGATGACTTCATTTATGAGTGGCACCCACTAGAACTGCCTACCTTTAGGAAGCAATGAAGGGCAGGGTATTCTGAAGTGACTAATAATCAAAACGCCTAGGGAAAGGAGAATGGACAGGCCAGGGAGACTTTCCATGATGGCTTCTTCTTGGGGTAGAATCCATGTCTCCTCTCCCTCCACCTCTTCCTCTTGTCTGTCATCTGTGGAGGCCAGAAGACAAACTCGGCTGTTCTGTTTCTCAAGGGCTATCAACCTTTCCCTCTCCAGGAATCACCAAGTAGCCCTTAGGGACCCACTTGTCTCCATGTCCACAGCATGTGCCACCATGTGCAGGTGGTTTTCAGTGTGGCTTCCGGGGGGGGGGGGCTTACTTTGATCTTCATATTTGCAAGCTAACACCCCAGCCTGGAACCCCCTTTCAAGCAGAATAATGCCGATAGTTGCAAGGAATTTTGGCTGTGGGGCCGTGTGTGACAGGGAAAAAGGCATGGGGGCAGATATTAGCCCCTGTGGTTAGTTCCTCACGTGCACTAATCTAGGGCGGGTCTTAGTCTGAGCCCACAGCCACTAATGAGGACATGGGAAATGCAGGGTCATCCAAGTGACACAGCAGAGCTAGGATTCTTTCCTTCCCAGTCTTTGCCTTCCGTGTGGTCTGTCTGTCTGTCCGTTGTAGGAAGCTTGCCTGGTTTACCAGTCACATTTACGAGGCACAGTGGCTACCTAGGCTATGGAATAAAGCCAGCTTGTAGCCCAGGGCAGGAGGATGAGACAAGCGTCCAGGCTTTGTGAGCTTTCTGGGGACTTTGAGATCTTTATCTGAAAACACGAGGAATGCACTAGGCACACAACTAAGCCTATCCAGTAACCCCTGTGAGCAGGATATTTTCATCTTGGAAAGTACATGAGTAATTTTAATATAAATCCCACTTCCGATGGTCCAGTTTCCCCTATTCCACTCCCATGGTTTCAGGTATCCGTAGTTGCTTTGGAGAAATTGTTAAATGGGAACTTCCTGAAATAAAGAATTCATAAGCTGGTGTGTGTGTGTGTGTGTGCGCGTGCGTGTGTGTGTGTCTGTGTGTGTGTCTGTGTGTGTGTGTTTATGTGTGTGTCTGTCTGTGTGTGTGTGTGTCTGTGTGTGTGTGTCTGTGTGTGTGTGTGTGTCTGTGTGTCTGTGTGTGTATGTGCACTCGTGGCTCAGTAACAGAGCACTTGTCTGGCAAGAGTAAGACTTGGGTTTGACCTCCCAGAACTGCAAAATAGAAAAACAAAACAGCAAAAGTTCCTTAAGTTTTACATTGTGCCCTGTTCTAAGTGGTGACACCCTGCACAGTCCCTCTCAATTCCACCTGGGACCTGTCCCTGTAGTGAGATAGTCCTTCTGTAGCACTGACCACACCCATTTGGGGGTGGAGCCATGGGCGGAAGTGACCTGTGGAAGGAGGTCGGAGGGGGCCAAGTAAGGCGCTCTCTTTCTGGCGTGACTCGGACAGGAGAGGATCGGGTTGAATTTCCTGGTGTTCATCTGTCTAGGTTGTAAGTTATTTCTCCCTGAATAAACATGTATTCGGCCTATTTGTTTATCCAGATCCTTATTTACCGCGACATGTCCCACCATGGATGGACTGTGCATGCAGTCCTTTATCCTTTGGATGATGACTCCAGTGCTAATTTAATGATGGCAGTTATTTGAAAATGTCAAAGAGGCCCAGGGAAGTGATTCTTTTAATGACAAGGTGAAGAGTTCAAGACTTACCAAGGAAGAGAAAAACTGTATGGTGAGGTCACTAAGATCTTCATCAAGGAGAGAAAGGGGAAGCTGTGCTACTTTTACACTCCTCAAAGGGCAAAGGTTAAGGGTCACTGGTGTGATGAGCACTTGGGAAAAGCATGGAATGATGCGACTTAGTACTGTCTGCAGCCAAGCGTCCTTTGGGTGTGTAGGCACATGTCCTCCTGAGGTTGGGGGCAAGCCGCAACCTCTGCAGGACCTTTGTGTCATAGAAGAGAGTCTCACCAAGTTGACCTTTGGCCTGGCCATACGCACAGGTCTGCTCACTTCCCAGCTGGCCTGCTGGGACTTCCTAGGTGGGCAGAGTGTTTGCACTGGTGCCATAGCTGTGGCACTGGCTGGAGTTAGCTACAGGTGAGCTGGTGTTCAAATGTCCAAGCAGAGTAAGAGGTAGGCACGGAGGTTCTGGGCAGACGTCAGATCATGCCAAGCTTTGTAGCAGGCTAATTCTTTTGGGTCACCAACCAGCTCCCAAATCATGACACAGAGTCTTCTTATCAGTTATAAACGCTTGCCCTAGCTTAGGCTTGTTTCTGGCTAGCTCTTTAAACTTAACTCCTTTCTCTTTATCTACCTTTTGCCTCTGGGCCTTTTACCTTTCTTTCCTTCTGTAGACCTTACTTTCACTGCTTCTGGATCCTTCTGTCTGGCAGCTGCCTGGCTTATTGCCCCAGGCATATGCCCCCCCCCCCTTTCTCCTCATTCTCTTCTTTATAGAGCCTAGATTTTCTCCTGATTACTCTCTTTGCCCACCAAGCCTGCCTAACCTTTCTCCTGTCCAGCTATTGGCCTCAGCTTTTTATTGGATCAATCAGGTGCCTTAGGTATGCAAGGTGAAACATACATCTTTACATGATTAAACACTCATCCTTACATCGTTAAACAAATGCAGCATAAACGAAAGTATCATACCTTTACACAGTTAAAGTACTATTTGGCAGCATAAACAAATATAACCTATCTTTGCCTAGTTAAAATAATATTCCACAACAAAACCCTGCCAGCCATGAAGTAGAGTGGCCCTTTTGAGTCTTAAATTTGACGTCTAAAACTGGGGTATCCTTGCCTCAGGTTGAGAGAATCATGAAATCCTGGCAAGCATGTTGACTTGCTAAGGTAACCAACCCATTGGCTTGTACGTTGGGGAATTTTCTGGTTCTAAGTTTGTGCCCTGGGAAGCCCCATGGTCCCAGCCAAACTGGCATGATTTGCCGCTTTCCTCCAGGCTTCATGGTAAGAATGAAAAACCATCTGTGATCACTGGTCTCACAAATCATACTGCCTGGGTATACCTACCCTAAAGGCAGAATGAGAGAATCTTTCATGTCATCTCTGTGGGATGGTGATACCCGGGGTCTTGTTAAAAAATCACAACTCTGCAAATTCTGCCCCTGACCTGGACCAGATTTCGTTTGAACCCTCATGACATGTGTCCAGTGCGAACGTGTAAATGGTGACACCAGAACATGCTGGGGCTCACAGCCTCTTGTTGATGTGGAAGCAACATCCTGAGGTGGGCTAGCTCCCTCTCAACTTACTACTGCATGGAGCAAGGCCCCCAAACTTCCAGAATCGTGCTTTCACTGGAGGAGGGGCTGAAGCAGGCTAACAGTGTGTAGTAGCCCAAACTCCTCGTTCCGTGCAGACAAACACTGAGCCATTTATGTACAGAACTAAACTCCAGAAATTGAGCTAAATTGTGTGATTTAAATACTGGTCTATCTAGGGATACAGACCAATGCAATGTGCAGTCCCATTAATAATGAATGGTTGCTGTATTCTAATCCTGTTAAGCACACGGTTGCCCTGCGAATGTATTAGTGATGATGTGTGTTTGTGAATTAAGCCCTTGGTGCGTCGGGTTTACGAGCCTAATTGTCTATTCAAAAGGCTATCAGTTTATCACCTCATGAAAATTAAAAAGGTCCCTTTTGTGGGAACGTTCTGGTAATCCTCCCAATGATATTTTCTCTTTCTTTTTCATTTCCTCTTTATTGAGCGTTATTATAATTTAAATGCAACTGAAGCAAATCCTGCCATTATACTGAAATTGATTATTAAAATAACACTGATAATTATACCCAGGTACTAGAAAATAACACATATGCAGCCCTGGCAGGGAGATTAAGCACATCCCTCCCTCCATTATGCTAGAAGAGACACGGGTCGCTAAAAATAGGAGAATGGGCCCATGAATCTCCGAAATGGGGTAAAGATTTAGTGGCTCTTCTACCTCACAGAAGTCTGAATGATTTCCAGTAAAACTATTATCTGAATCCAAAAATGATGTCTGATGAGGTGGTGTGAACCATTTATTTGAGGGTGTCTAGTGTTAGGCTCTAAGATGTCGTTTTTTTGTTTTGTTTTTTTTTTTTAATTCATGTTTTGTCTTAAGGTACATTTTTTTTGAAAGAATTAAAAAAAAATCTTTTCGTATAAAAAAATAATATCCAGTGCCTGGTCTCTATTGCCAATTAGCACCCAGGGGAAATTTTTTTAGTGCAACCCTGACTGTATTTGAACACCAAAAGAATTGGTCTGTTTTTAGTTTTTTGAAGGGAAAAAAAATAACCTTTTCTTTTAGAATGTGTTTAGAAAACTCAAAGATATCTTTGTGTTTAAACTTCAACCGACTCAGGACTTGAGAGTGGTTTGTTTGAAGAATTTTCTTTTGAAAAGCCAAGTCTGGGGGGTGAGAAAGTGTCCGCACTGCTGGGCTCCGTGGGCCCGCGGCCTTTTCTCCTGTAGGGGATTACCAGGGTGTCGGCTCTGCATCTGAAGCAGTGGGCAGAGGGGCAGGTGACCATTTAGCCATGGAGCAAGCTAGCAAGGAGGTGACCCTCTAGCTGTCACTCAGAAGAGAGAGTAGCCAGGAGGACATTTCTCTTTTTAAAAATAAGTTCAAAGATGCTGATGTGTGGCAAGCGCACACTCTCCAGTCTGGCTTTGGGGCCAGGCAGGAGTAGACGTCACAGACCCAGGCCATCCTCACGTCAGATACAATTCGGGCTTTCACACTTTGGAAAACTGATCACTTGGAATACTGCTTGTAGTATGTGGAGGTTTGGTTTCACCCGTTGACAGTGGGTTCTAGTCTTCCGGACTTTGAGGAAGGCTTCCGTCAACTCCCCTCAGTCTACACAAGTTGACTAGGCCAGTTGCACTCCATGCTCGGCTGTGGGTGTCTGTCCCAGCCAAGACCATCAGAGACTGTCACCTCCACCACCCTGATTGCTCACCAGTGACGTCATCCAAATAAACTGATGGCAGCTGGAGGACTTGTTTGTGCTTTTAAGGCAACAGGAGAGCAGGGACTTGGATCTTGGCTGCAGTCTTGACACAGGAGAAGAGAGCCAATAGGCAAATGAAGCCAGCAGAGGAGAGCATAGTCAAGGGCAGCAAGTGGCCAGAGTTGCCAGTTCTGCCTGCCATGAACTATTCCATCATTTGGCATCTGTTTATTCATTTGATTGCTTTGTTAAGCCTGTTTGAATTGGACTGTCTGTCTCTCCACAAAAAAGGTTCTGTCGGATATTGTCTTTAACCCAGTGAAGAAGAATATTCTTATATGACCTATACTCACACTCTCACAGCAGATGTCCTGTTGGGAAATGTAAGCACTTGTCCCTTACAGCTCTCTTCCTCCCCACCCAGCTGTAGAACTCCCGTGCTCTCAAGGTTGATCAAACATGGTTGTTCTCATAACTTTCCGGTGTGCAGTGCCCGTGCCTTGACCCCAATGTGGGCGGTGCATGATTTCCTCCTATGCCTAGCCCATCCCCTGGCTTGGGCATATAAGCCCATTACTCTTCCTCTTCACTTCTCGTGGTGGTGGTCTGTTATCTGTTTCAATCCCAACACCCTCTGCCAAGCTCGGTACTCTGGCCACACGGGCACAGCAATGTCCCTCAAGGGAGATGATGATTGTGTGTCATCCCGTTGGAGAATGTGTCTTCCTGTGGAATGGGAAAGCAACTCCAGGAGACCAGAGGAAGGTCAAGTGTTCCCTTCGCCCTAACTTATTCCCTGGAGACAGGGTCTCTTACTGAACTTAGCTGGCACACCCAGAGAATGCCATGTTTCTGCCACCCAGAGCACTAAGGTAACAGATAACACAACTGCTTCGCCGTCCTCTTTTTGCTGGGTGCTGAGTATTTGAAATTAGGTCCTCAGGCTTGTGCGGTAAATGCTCTTACTTACTGTACTATCCCCCAGGTCCCCATCTTTGTTTGAGATAGCCCTGGCCGCCCTGGAAATCTATGTTCAAGGCTTTGAATTCGTAGAGATACCCTTGTGTCTGCCTTCTGAGAGCTGGGATTAAAGGTATGTGCCACCATGATCAGCCCAGCCTAAGTTTTAAGTAGAGAGTGACTGAGTATCTAAAGATTATGTTGGAGGACATGTGTATTTCTGCTTGGCTTGAATATAGGGCATGCTCTTGGCTGCTCTCCTGGCCTGAGGTGGCCTCAGGAGGAGAACAAGATGTAATAAGGGTGTAGAGTCAGTGTGGCCCTTTTTAAAGGGATTCACCCAAGGTGGGCATTTAAAGCCTGGTAGAGGGCCTGCTCCCTGTCTCTAGCCTCCTCCCTTTCTGCTACACTACTCATCTCTGTTTCCATTTCTCCAAAAGCCGTTTGCAAACTAGGACATTTCTCACGCATAGTCTAACTGCACATGAGGCATGAGGAACGAGCCTGGCTCAGTGCTGAGAGTAAAGTTCGTCTCTTGGTTAGGGGGAGCCTTATCTGTACCCTGGCAAGACAGAGCACAGGCCACCATTAAATATCAGCACACAGACCTGTTTCCTGGCTTAACATTCACCTACATACCATGATTGTCTTCCTCCCCAAAGCAGTGGACTCGTTTTCATCTTTTCTTAAATAGACTATTTTGCCCTGATAAACACAACAACCCGTTTAGCACAACAGTGCTCAGCAGAAGTGTTCTATGCTCTGTGCCCTTACCTAGTGAAAACTCACCCTCTCAGTTTCTGCCCCCCCCCCTGTGTGTGTGTGTGTGTGTTCACAGGGGCCACGCCTGTGACAAGTAGGAAGCCAGAAGCCCGAAAGTGGCCCCCAGTGAATTTCATAGCACAGTTACAAATGCCACCTTTCTCTGTTGTCAGTTGTGTGTGGAGTGAGGGGTAGTTTGCAGTTGCAGCCGTCATCTTGTGTTTCAGTTTAAAATTCAATCCACGTCACATACTTGTGATTCAACAGCGTGGCAGACATCTCCCCATCTTTAATACGACGCCATTCCACATTGGTGCGCACACACCCATCGGTTGTGGATGTGGCTTCTGTTAGCACATGCACTTGCTGGGATCCAATCTCTCATGTCGAATGTAGGCTGAAACTCAAGATGGGAGCTGAAGGCTCTTTGGGGGCTGTCCCGCTTGATGGCTTGGGAGAGGGGATTCATCCTGAGATGTATTGAACCAGCTTGAAATGTCAGAGATGTTGATAGACAAAAATAAGAAGAAAGAACTCTTTAATAAGTGAAGTCTTACTCTGGTGGCTTAGCAGGGTCCTGTGACAGGGTCATTTCACCTGCATGTCTAGACTGTCACCTTATTACAGGATTTTTTTTTTTTTTGAGATCGTCTTACATAATTTTGGAAGTCCTCAATGCCAGAATTCAGCATACTTTCTTCTCCCTGTGGCCCAATTTTCCCCGAAGCTGCGCCTGCAAGCTTATTTTTCTGGCTATAAAGACTTGCATGTGGAGGGCAAACTCAACTGGGCCCATGGTGACTTTGGCCCGAGGTCCTAGATGTCCCTGCCAGAGACATAAAGTACAAGGGACACATTTGCTATTCAGTTTCAATTTAGATGCATTTCTGACTTATTAGTAAATAGCCAGGTGCCACATCGCTGGGTGGAGGACATCTGGGGAGTGGACTCCCTGCAGTGCCCAGATGCCCCCCATGCTCATTGCCTAATGTCCTGGGCTCTGCAGAACTTCCGCAAAATTAACATGCTCACCAAATATGTTTTTCTTGCTCATTAACTCGATAAAGCCCACTGGTTTCTTAGAACCACAGTGGCAAGTTGTAAATGATGTATGAAATGAAAAATCTTTTCTCATCCAGTGAGCAGGGAGAGAGTGCTGACGGTACCCTTCACTGTTGCTGTGACTGCAATAATGTGATGCGAGTTGTCCTGAGGCAGTGGTGACCTCGGGGGCCCAATGGTTCCTTCTTCCTTCACCTGTTGTGTGGGGGAGTCACAGACAACATTGTTGGAAGAGTCTCACAAGGAAGCTGGTGGCTGCTCTCTGGGGACTGCAAGGCCTGCCTTCTATAGGGGGAATTGGCATGTCCCTCTTGGGGGCACTGATGTTTGCAGCTTTGCTTTTTGACATTTAGCCTTGTTCTGGGTCAAGAAAAGTTTTCCTGTATTTCATTTCTGTGTTTATGATAAGTGAGTAAATATTTGCATGTCTATATACCCAGAAATAGGTCAGGCATCTATAAGGAGCAAATACACATACAACTTAGGTAGGTCAAAGACAGGGATATAGACTGCCTACAAACTAGTCACTCAGAACACTAATTTAGCATTTTTTATCCCAAGTAGAATAATTCTGTTGTTTTCTTGTGTGTGTGTAACCGCCTGTGTGCATATGTGTATACATGTACTTGTGCAGGTGAGCCAGTATGTGTAGATATGCAATGTGTGTGTGTGTGTATGTGTGTGTGTGTGTGTGTGTTGAGGCCAGAAAACAACCCAGACTCCAATTCCCCAGGCTCTGGCTATTCTTATCCTGACTATGCAGGCACCATCTACCCTCTCTTTGGAGACAGGGTCTCTCATTGGCCTGGAACTTGCCAAGTAGGCTGGGCTGAATGGCTAGCAAGTCCCATCTCCACAGTTCTGGGATCACAAGTGTAAGGAGTAAGGTTTTTCCGCCTGCCGCTGGTCTTGTCCCACCGCCGTGCCAGCCCCAATTAACACACTGAGACTCTGTATTTGATATAATGCTGTTGGCCAGGTACTAGTTTCTCATTGGCTAGCTCTCTTAAAGTATTAACCCATATCTATGTATTTCCACGTGGTCTTACCAGCGAGAGGTGGCTGGCGGTTCTGCCTTCTCCAGACTCTCCATGTTGACTCCTCCTTCCCACTTCCTCTTTCCTCCTTGTCTCCTAGTCCCGCCCCTCTTGCTTTCCTATTGGCCAACAGTGCTTCATTCATTAACCAGTATGAGAAACATATATACATAATGGCATCTCCCATCATCTCCTCTTTTCTGTCTAAATAAAAAGAAGGTTTTTAACCTTAACATAGCAAAATATATAACACAACAGTTATCAAATAAGAAGCACAGTTAACAATATTTAGTCCATTAACATTTAGCAAGATTTAAGAAAATATCCCATCATCTATTCTATCTTTGTGAGTCTAAAGTCCTATATGTAACTTATCTTTAATCTTAACTAAGGAAAACTATAACCATAACTATCTGTCTTCAACTCCATCAAAGACCACAGAAGGATAGTTTAAAAACTGAAGAAATAATAGAGACAACTCACTGCCTGGTCAGTCACCTGAAGTTCTGTAATCTTCCATCTTCAGCCCATAGGCCATAGTGTGTCTGGCAGACTCTTCAGCAAAGCAGGAAACTTTAAATTGTCTTCTTGTATTGGCAGTTTGTCAGTCACTTTTCTCTGTGTCCTGCAGAATGTCTGGCAGACTCTTCCATGAAGCATAAACTCTGTAGCAATGTCCATCTTGAATCACCAGTCACTTTTCTGTGGGTCCTGCATGTCTAGTTTATACAGCACAAAGTCAAACAGACCAGACAAGAGCAGTATCTTGTCCAAATGACTAGTCTTGCCATATTGGGAGCAAACTTCATAACTCCTTTCTTCAAGGTCCATCTTCCTTTCTGACACAGGTGGTGTTGCCAGGAGCAATTATGTCTCACTGTCAAGAAAAACCCTAAACCATTTTAAATGCCATATTCTGTAGGTCTTTGAAAGGTTTGAAGAACACCTATTTATCTCAAATACATGTCTGTATATCTAGAAATCTTAACTAACTTAACTATAAGATTTGACTATCATAGGTACTATCTATAATCTGTATTGAATTATACATTACATTTTTAAATGATCTATATAAACACAATACCTAAACAAGAGGAGAAATATACTTAATTACAAAATTGACCTTAAATTTATATCAATAAATGAAACTCTATTCCAAAACAAAGTATTCATATCTATACCATAATTCCCTTTTTACCTTTAAAAAGAATTGGCTGTGATCCTTAACCATTTATAATCAACCCCATTAAAATGAAAACAAACATTTATAAACAATATTTGGGAATTTGGGCATCGTTCTTTCAAAACTACTTCCTGCTGGTAAGGGGCGCTGTCATGGGGATCCTAAGAAGACACAGATATCCTGGCTGTAGTCTTCAAGGCTGCCTTGTTCAAGCTGTTTTGAATGTTGGATCACCAGGAACAATGTTTCAGGGGGTCTGGCTTGATCAAACCACATTAGTCTGGAAGGAATCCACAGCTTTTCATTTTCTGTGGAAACAAAATTAGAAATCCTTTTCCCTAGTAACTTGTTCTTACACTTAAATTTTGGAGTCAAAGCATTTTTAAAATATATAAATTGAATTAACCCAGCAGCATTTCCTTTAACAGTTGTTGTTTCCTCAGCAGTCAAACAATTCAAAGACAATATAATACCGTACAGTTTCCAGATTTTTTCCATTTGTGGCTTTTTTATTATTCTGTTTCTTTTCTATTTTTTGAGACAGGGTTTGTCTCTGTAACTCTTATCTGTCCTGGAATTTACTCTGCATACCAGGTTTACTTTGCAAATCACAGAGATCTGCTTGCCTCTGTCTCCACAGTGCTGGGATTGAAGGCGTGTGCCACCACACCCAGCTCCTCACTGTATTTTAAAAACCATTTTATTCCTTTTCTTTTTTCCATGTCTACGTATATTTTAAAACACAGTGTAAACCTTTAGTGTTTTTTTTTTTTTTTTTTTTTTATGTGAATCTGTCTTTACTGTAAATCTTTACCTTTTTCTGGCCACGAGTCTTTTATCTGGTAAACAACAACATTGCTAAATGAAAGCCATAGCTGTGTCAGCTGCGGTTTATCAAAGATGGCGGCGGCAGGTACTTTTACCGCCCGCACTGAAAGCTGTGCTCATTGCCTTGGTCTGCGCTGCCATCCAGCAAGCATCCTGCGGGCTTGGAGATGTGGTCACTGCCATTGCCAGCTCTGACACACACCAATAAATTGTTATAGTGCTTCTTAAAAGCGTTTTTTCGCCGCTTATGCTGAGTCAGGAAACCTCCCTTAAAGGAGCCACGTGTAAATCTTTGTTTGTCTTTAGCAAAACAACCCAACCGAGAAAAATGCTGCTACCAAAAAGGCTTGCTTTTATCTGTTTTTTTTTTTTTAAACCATTTGTTAAGCTTTTGTTAAATTTTAAGTGGAAGTTCTTATTAGCCACGGGCGCCATTTGTAAGGGGTTTTTCCTTCTGCCGCTGGTCTTGTCCCACCGCCGCGCCAGCCCCAATTAACACACCGAGACTCTGTATTTGATATAATGCTGTTGGCCAGGTACTAGTTTCTTATCGGCTAGCTCTGTCTTAAGTATTAACCCATTTCTATGTATTTCCACGTGGTCTTACCAGCGAGAGGAGGCTGGCAGTTCTGCCTTCTCCAGACTCTCCATGTTGACTCCTCCTTCCTACTTCCTCTTTCCTCCTTGTCTCCTAGTCCCTCCTATGCTCATTTCCTATTGGCCAACAGTGCTTTATTCATTAACCAGTATGAGAAACATATATACATAATGGCATCTCCCATCACACAAGTGCACACAAAAGTCTGATTTTTATAAAGACGTGTGTTGTGAGGATTGAGCTCGGGCCCTCATGCTTACAAGGCCAGCATTTCACGGTTTGTGCCATCCCTCTGGCTCCTGTGCTCTCGTTGCCTTGTGTCTTTATCACGTTTTATACGTCACAGTTGAAAATATGTGATTAATGTTCACCTAGTATTCCCCCCCCCCCAGGGTCTCACTGTGTATCTGTAGATGTCATGGACGCTGCTATGTAGAGTAGGTTAGCCCTGGCCTTTACCTTCCTTTGCCTCTGTTGTACTAAAGGTAGCCATCACTAGTGGCTCGTCTTTTGTCAACTTGACACACAAACTAGAATCATCTGAAAGGAGGGACCCTCAATTGAGAAAACGCCTCCATAAGATCAGGCTGTAGGTGAATCTACAGAGCATTTTCTTAATTAGTGATGGATGGGGAGAGCCCAGCCTATTGTGGGCGGGGCCATCCCTGGGCTGGTGGTACTAAGTTCTATAAGAAAGCAGGCTGAGCAAGCCACGAGGAGCAAGCCAGTGAGCAGCTCCCTCCATGGCCTCTGCATCAGCTCCTGCCTCCAGGTTCCAGCCCTGTTTGAGTTCCTGTCCTGACTTGCTTTGCCAATGAATAGCAATGTAGAAGTGTAAGCCAAATAAACCCTTTCCTCCCCAACTTGCTTTTTCTGGTCATGGTGTTCTGTTGTAGCAATAGAAACCCTAACCAAGACAATTAAATAAATCGTGCTTGTTTACTTCTCATGAGAGGGGAGATGAAGAATGAGGGACAATAGTTTTCACGGGATCAGTAATATGATGTGTGTGCTGAGTGCTAATTTACCGTTCTGAAATGCCCATGTCAGCAGGGCAGCTGCTTTGTAAGGGGAAAGCTGTGTGTGGGCGTGCACTTGTGGCCAGGGGACTGGTGTGAGATCCCAAATGCTGGCAGACATCAGGCTTTCAGAGGCCACGCCTCCTTCAGAGAAGACCTTGCTGACTGTAACATCCACAGGCCAGAAAGCCCTTCCCCTCAGTCAAGACCGAAGGGGTGATTGTCAAGCTTGTCTCAACTGAAATTGTCTTCCTTTAGCTTTGTGACCATCTATGTTGCCTTCTTATCTACCCACCCGGGGCTTTTCTTCAAACTTCAGGAGGCTTTACTGTGTCTTCAGACTGTGGCTATCAAATTCATAGCCCAGATTCAAAAAACAGTGCCACTTCTAAACCCACTTCTGTCCTCATCACTATCTGTCATGTCGTGACAGTGACTGCACAGAACCAGTATCAGAACTTCCAGCCCCACAAGCAGGAGTAACTGGGAACTTCCCATGTCTCTTGGGACCGGGTTCAGGGCAGACCACTGGAGCATCATTTCCATGCCCTCAGTCCATATTCTGGCCACCTTAGCAGATTGAGGTCGTCTTGGTGAGCAGACGTGACCGAGTCACAGCTTAGAACGTCTTTATGCCATGGGTCTGTTGTCACGTTGTCCTAATTTCACCTCTTGCTGTGAAAAACAAACCACAAACAAACCAAGGGGAGGGATGGGTTCATTTCAGCTAAAGGAAGTCAGGGCAGGGGCAAGAAGAAGCCATGGTGGAAAAATACCTCTTGTTGGCTCCATTGCAGGCTCCTTCTGTGGCTTTCTTTTTCAGTGCAGGACCACGATCCCCAGGGAATGGTGCCACCCTCCTGTATCAATTAACAACCGAGGACTTGCCCCCCTGCCCCCATGTCCACAGGCTAGTAACATCCAGACAATTCCCCCACCAAGCCTCCCTTCTCAGGTGACTCTTATTGGTCAGACGGCCAGTTATAGCCAACCAGGTCACAGGATTAAGACTGGCTCAGTCCTCTACCTCACAGTTTGCAAAGGCAATTGAAATGAGAGAGGAGACTGAACTAAGGTTGGTTTGGGTGGTGGTGGGTATCTACATTTATTCCTCTTCACAGAAATGCCTGCAGCTCAAAAAAAAAAACCCTTTCTGTCCCAGTCAGTCTAAGGCATACAGACTTAAGGGGTTGACAGGCCTTAGTAAAGGGCCTGCCATAGGCATCACGGCTCTGCAAATGCTAGGAGGACCTTTTTCTGGGGAACTGGGAATGACCATGTTTTTAGAAGACAGAGCTTCTGCTTCTTGATATCCACACCAGTGAACTCATTAGTTTCCATCTCCTTTGTAGACCTCAGTGCTTTAGAGCCAATGCCATTTTGCATAAAGACTAGCAGATACCAGTCTGAATCATCCACATGTTTTGACAACCCAACCACCAGCCATGAAATAACAGTTTCAGACAATAGTAACTCCGAAGCTTCCTAAGATAAAGTCAACCCAGAAGCGGCTTTGAAGCATGTGACAGATGTGTGTCAGAAAGCCTGGAGGTAGAGGTGAGTACCATGGTGGCAGCCACAAGCCCTTAGCAGACAGGGGCCAGGCAGAAGGCTGTGAACCTTACTTAGACTTTCTTTAAAACCAGAAGGAGAGTAAGAGTGGACCACAGAAGCAAAGGAGAAAAGATTTGATGGAGCGAGTAGAAGACAAAGAAAGGTGTCTGCCATAAAAGCCTCAGCTCAGAGCATAGCGTTACTGCTGAGCATGTCTGCAATGTTTAGATGCCTCCTGTCGCCCAGGATGACTGTGCTTTCAATGTTGTTTTTCCCTTTAGAGGAATTCTGAAAGGAGGTGACTTGGATGTCACCCTTTACCACACTTACCTACCCCGGATTGCACGTGGGGCTTGCAGTTTACATATGGAGACAGACACACTCAGCCTTTGAAGCAAGGCACAGAGAGCCG
Source organism: Phodopus roborovskii (assembly GCF_943737965.1). Classification (NCBI taxonomy): domain Eukaryota; kingdom Metazoa; phylum Chordata; class Mammalia; order Rodentia; family Cricetidae; genus Phodopus; species Phodopus roborovskii. The sequence goes on from NW_026126611.1 coordinate 8,042,285, forward strand.
GCTAGAAAGACATGGAAATAGGAAGCTGGCACCCTGCCTCAGTGCAGCCCTCACTTCAAGGCAAACTTTCTGCTTGGCCTGAGTTAAAAAGACGCTGCCTGCGTGCACACAGGGCTTGGTTGAAAGTTGTTCTCTGCAGAATGCCCTGTAATCAAAGGGGACATCGCCCCTTAAGTTTGAGCATGTTAGACACACATTCCACCCAGTAGAACACTTAATGCCAACAGGGGATAAGATACTCACGCATATTTATGACATTCACCTCGTGTTTCTGGAGCCCCTCTTTGCAGGAACTCAAAGGTTTGCAAACGTTACCTCAGGGACTCTGCATGCTAGGGAGAGCCCTGAGAGCATGGATTGCTCATTTCCTCACACTGGAGCCTTCTAGGGGCCCTCTGCTTCCTTTAGTCCCCAAGAACATGACACTCACAGCCTGGTGACAAACCATTCAATCGTGAAATTTTTGCCACTCCTACAGAAGACAGTTGTTTATTCTTCCAGATTTAAAAAGGCTTTAACACTCTAATTGTATCATATGCACCTGAGCAGCTCCGAGGCCTTCCTCAGCATTCTCTTCTGCAGTCACACTGAGCATGCTCAGTCTATCTCAGGATGGGCTGGTTGCTTGACTTAAGTTTGCACCATGTGGGAGGCACTGAAGGATGTGGCATTTGGGAATCTAATCATGCCCGATGTGTTTAAATCTCTGCCTCCATATTTCCTGGCCATGACTCAGGGCACAAGACCCGGCCTCGGTAAGCTTCATTTTCTGTCTTTGAAGTAGGAATCTCGTAGGTCCCAACCCTGAGTTCTTATGAGGATTTGGTGAGACAATAAGGAGTTTTGCACCGCGCGTGTCTGGAATATAGCTATTTCTCCTCCATTGCTGTAAGAGACAGTGTCCCTTGTTCTGGAACGGTTGTGTCTGTGAGAGGCTGTGTGTGAGCTCACCGTCAGATATTTAGGAATAAGTGAACTGAGCCAGGCGTGATGGCACAGACCTGTGACGAAGGCTGAGGTGGCAGGAGGATCGAGAGATGAAAGACAGCATTGGGCATATTGTGTCAAGTGAGATAAGCCCATGACAGAATGAAAAAGAATGTGCGAGCGAGTTCACTCCTATGGGGACCTGGAGTGGCAGGCGGAGGAAGATCTCTAGTGGGTGGGGAAGGGGAGTGGTGGGTTTATGCTCCCCAGGGGCAGAGTCCCTATGTGGGATGAGGACAAAATTCTGGAGATGGAAGGTGGGTGGTGACCACACTTAACTCCAACATGGCTGGCTAAGGTGTGTAGTATCTCACCACAGCAAAAGAGGAATATCTAAGACGTAGTTTTGCTAAGAGAAACTCCTTTAGTAATGTAAGTAATTAGGCCTTCAGTTTTGCTGAGGCACATTGTCTGCCTGTCAGGTGCTCTGTCCATCTGTTCAGGCATCACAAACGTATTCTGTACTTGCTCCGTATCGGACATTTCAGAGTCTCACACGGACAGCGAGGGGCACGGTGCTCTTGGCCATCTATCCAGGGAAAGGAGGTCCTGAAATACATAGAATAGCTGATGTGTGAACAGTAGGCCATTTGTTCCTCACGACATCTGACAGAGGCAGGGAAGAGATTGAAAGATGGAGGAGTGGGGAGGGGAAAGCCAGAGGAGGAAAGGAGTCCTCTCCAGGCGAGGGAAACGGTTGGGTCCATGGCTCTCAGCTGAGCTGCCACGAGACATGATGTGTTAGCTACTTTCCCTGTTGCCATGGCAGAGGACTTGACAGTGGCGGAAGGATTTAATCTGGCTCATGGCGTCATGGGGAAGTCACTGTGGTGAGGTGGCTTGCAGTGCTGGGCACATGAGTGTGAGGTGGCCATCAGCGAAGAGCTCTGGCTGGTACCAGGGAAGAGTTACAAGCCCCAAGGCCTTCCCCAGCGACCTTATGTCTATCAGTTTGGTCCCACCTCCTAGATGCTGCACAATCTCCCCAAACTTATCCATAAAGATTGCCCCGGGAATTTCCAGTCTTCGGCTGGGGAGCTCTGAATTAGATATTGAATTATCAGAATGTGCACTCATGCCAAACATTGCCCGTAGAGTTAACAAATGCTTCTTTTACATGGTGTTTCCATTAATAAAATGTAAATATATATTAAAGTACAACTGATTTCATAGTTTTTTTTTTAAAAGATTATAACATACTTAAGAAAAAATCGTAGCGATTGCAACTGTCAGGGGAGTGTACTTAGATTTCAGTGAGTCTGGGTTTGAATCCCCATGTCAACACTGCATGAGTCATTTACATCACTGTGTGTCTGTTTCTTTACTGCTAGGGTGGGGTCTCTGATAATGGAACTGTGATCACAGTGTTGAAGGGCATGACACCGGTGGTGGTAGGCTATGGATATGTTTCACAGAACTTACGAGGAACGTGCTAGGCTCCTTTAAATAAAGCCAAACACAGTTGTGAAGGCACACCCCTGGCCAGCATGGTGATGTGGGATCGGCTGTGGCAGCGAATCTGCCCGGTGACAAGTAACCACTGACCCTCTCTGGAGATGGTTTTGATATAGACGCTGGAGACATTTTCCTTTGCATTAAAGAGTCGTACAAAAGCGAAACAATGCAGCTGGATCCCAGAATTTTACCAGCTATGGCCATCGTTGCTCCTGAATTGATGACTGGCACAACATCAGGTCACAGGTTAAGTGGCACTTTGTAGTTTAGCCTGCATGTCTCCCCTACTTGATTTCTTACTTGCTTATAATTTTAGTTATGTGGATTCATGAGGTACAATGTCATAATTTAATACCTTCACAGATGTGTTCTTGTCATAGCAGGGTATTGATTATTCTCCAGTCCTCGAGTGTTTGTGCACACGTGTGTGGACATCCATGTGGAGGTCTGGAGTTGATGCTGGCTGACTGCTCCATCTGATTTATTGGCTCAGGTTTTCTTACTGAGTTCAGAGCTTGCAGTTTCAGATACTCAAGCCAACAAGCTTGCCTCAGGCAGGTCCTGTCTCTGCCTCCTGAGATTTGGGATGAAAGGTGGTTGCCACACCCTTCTGGCTTTTAGTTGGGTTCTGGGGATCTTAGCTCTGGCCCTTACTCTTGCATGCTCAATGCTTTATCCTCTGAATTATCTTCCCAGATTGTGGCTTTTTACCTGAACTCTGGCAGGAACCAAACTTAGGTGCTCATATGTACACAGCGGGCACTTGACAGGCTGGTCCATCTCCTCAGCCTCCGTGACCAAGTTTTTGATCAACATGTAATGGCTGGACATATTATTGGGCATACCTATTGCTACTTTAAAATCTAGATCAAGGATGGGCAAACTAACATATGTGGAAGGGCCCAGGGAGTTCGGAGTTTAGGCATTTTGGGCTAAAATGCTTCGATGATTGTAGAAGAAGCATCCAAACAGCCAGGTACCATGTGTGAATGAGTGGGTACCATGGAGTTCAAGGACAATTGTATTCACAAAAATAGGTAATGGGGTCTGGTGAGGTGGCTCAGTTGGGTAAAGGTGCTTGCTACCAAGCCTGGAGCCATGAGCACAAGAACCGAGGCTTGCAAGTTGTCCTCTCCCTCGCACGCACCGTGGCTGTTCTCACTTCCACGCATGCACCGTGGCATGTTCTCCCTTCCACGCACGCTCCGTGGCACGTTCTCACTTCCACGCACGCTCCGTGGCACGTTCTCACTTCCATGCACGCACCGTGGCGTGTTCTCACTTCCACGCACGCACCGTGGCAGTTCTCACTTCCACGCACGCACCGTGGCAGTTCTCACTTCCACGCACACACCATGGCACGTTCTCACTTCCACGCACGCACTGTGGCACGTTCTCCCTTCCACGCACGCACCATGGCACGTTCTCCCTTCCACGCACGCACCATGCCACAAGCACATCCTCACACGGGCATGTACACCCCTCCCCACAAGAAAGTAAAAAAAAAATAAATGTATGGAGATGCCTCTAGACATTGGGGTTGCTAGATGCTCGGGGGCTCTGAAATAGGAAAGGTCTTCCATGTCTGCCTACTCTGGGCTTCTCTTCTGACCACGTGTGTGGGATTCTCCGACACCAGGCAGTTCTCCACCTCTTGGGTGTCCCACCATTAAACTCAGCTCTGACACCATTTCTGGGGACACCTGCTTATTCAGGCTGCCTCCTGTGTTTCACTGTCTGGTTATAAACCAAGCGTCCCTGCTACCACCTTGCAGGGTTTTTAACTAAAGGCTACAAGGGTTCACAGAATTCCCCAGAGTTGTGTCTTTTTCCTGCCCCTGGGTTTGTTCTCCCTGCCTCTAGACAGCACCTGCTCACTGCAGAGGCCAACTTAAGTTTCCTTCTCTTCCAGTCCAAAATCCAGGCTCTCACTGATGGTTTCACCCTTCCAAAGTTTGTATATCAACCACAGAGTACTACACAGAGGAAAATATTTTTTTTTTTTTTTTTTTTTTTTTTTACTCTGATGTGGTTTCCCATGTCTTTTAGGAAAATTTCCCTCAAGTTTGAGCTCAGAATTTTATTAGATCTAATAAATCTTATTGGCGACGGGAAGGAGATCTGAAGTGTACACATGTTAGAAGTCTGCTTTTCTCCCTGGGTTACTTTTGAGCCCAGGGTTTCAGAGACTCAGTGTGTTCCAATTCCACAGATGGTGCTCTTGGAAGATTCATTTCCCTCCTGAGGTTCCTAGGGCCTTTCTAGCTTACAGCCTGAGCTAACGGGGTCCTGGGATGCAAGACTTATCCCACACCCATATGCTGACAGTGAGCCCTGCTTACAGGATAGCACTTCAGCAAGTGCAGCAAAGCCACATATAAACATCAGTAATCCCGTTTCCATGGTCTGTGGGATCCACTCCAAATTGGAGGTCCAATGGGGGTTTCCCAAGTAAACAGAATGTAGAGGGAGTGTTAGATGAAAGCCATATCCTGCACTTAATTTTAGTTTTCATCTACAAGATTAGCAGAGATGAAATTTACCTTAGAAAAGAGAACTGACAGAGACCATAGGGACAGAAATTCTCTTTGACTTACAGTTTGCAAGGGAATGGATTCCATCTTCCCTGCCTTCTCTTCCTTCTTGTTGGTGACACAAAGACCTCTCCCTTAAGCTTTGAAGAGGCTGATATTTGGGTCCTGTGATGGTCCCTGAAGGATGTCATGACACGTGGACAACCTTCTGGTTGGCATTCCTTCTTAAGCCATAGTTCTGGCTTGATCTTGTTTTTAAAGGAGCAGAGCTGGTGTGTGACATCCAACATGGCTGCCTGTGACTATATTACTGGGAAGCATAATTTGATTTCTACAGATGCCTTTTTTTTTTTTTTTTTTTTTTGTGAAGGGGGGTGTGACTGTATTTTCATGGAACTTTAATAGAATGTATTATATGTTTGTTGGGCTTCCTGACAGACTCCAGTAAAGCGTCCAAACTGGAGAATCCAGACGGGCTGTGGCTACAACATGGGACATTGTGTCTTTCTCCTTCTTCTTCGTCTTTGTCTTTGTCTTCTTCTTATTTTTCTCTCAATTCACTTTTATGAATTTATTTGAAAATTTTGATTGGGTTTCCATCCTTCTAAAATGAAAATATATAAGTAGCATCATTACTGCGAATATGTTACCAAGAAATCTTGGGTGCTTCTACTAATGGGACAGGCTCCCAGAATCTTCTGGGATGTAGCAGCAAACCATTACTATCAACTCATCTATATGGAGGCAAAAGTATATGGGTTATTATTTGTAGGGTCCCAGTCTCTCTGGCTTCTGTTTCTTCTGTCTCCACAGCAGACTGTGGAGTTTCTACTTTGGGTTACAGCTTGAGATATGTTTCTGTGGCATGCCATATCCTCGGACCCTTGCATGGCTCTGGCTTTTGCATGAGGTACCTGGGAAGTTTTGATGAGAAAGTGCTGTACAGGTGATTTAGTTCCCATAAATTCATGTTTACAGCTTGCAAATCACTCCAGGTACCTGAAATGTGAGAGGGCTCATTATTTATTATTATTATTATTATTGTTATTATTATTATTATAAACAAAACAACAGCACCAGGAGAAACCCAACTGTTTGGGGAATAAAAATAACGCTATGTTTCTTCCCACATCGCACCAAAACATGTTCTCATCCTATTTATACCTCAAAGCCAAACAACATTTACAGACTCCATGGCATTGCAATTTGCAACACACATCTTAGCATATGTCTACAGTGCTATAGGGATTAATGATTGGATTTGAATGTAATAGAGTGCCAGTCATGTGCCAGCCTCTAAAATGTGCATTTGACTGCTGTTTCCTTTTTAAAAATATCACTTAACATTAGCAATTTAAGTGACTAAGTGTACAACACAAACAATGCAAGGATTATTTACTGTGGCTCACCATATCAGAGGTATTAGTCTGTCCCGAAGGGGAGGACACAGAAGAATGTAGCAGTTCACACCATAGCGGGGGTCTTTACTTCTTGAAGATATAAGAAGGAGCCTATCTGTAAGTCCTCACCTGACTAAGCACGGGGGTCCTGATGTTAGTCTTGAATCACTTAGACCAGCAGGAAGCAAATATTTAGGTTACACAGTCTGTGGTGTTTTGTAATAGTAACCCAGCTAACTAAAACCAATGTCAAGAGGCTGCTAGGACCCTGGTAGATACATTGTCTTAGTTAGGGTTTCTATTGCTGTGAAGAAACACCATGACCATAGTAACTATTATAAGGAAAAACATTTAATTGGGGCTGGCTTACAGTTTCAGAAGTTCTGTCCATTAACATCATGGCCGAAAGCACAGTGGCGTGCAGGCAGATGTAAAGCCCTACATTTTACAGGCAGCAGGAAGTCAACGGAGACACTGGGCCATATCCTGAGCATAGGAAACCTCAAATTCCATCCCCACAGTGACTTACTTCCCCCAACAAGGCCACACCCACTCCAGCAAAGCCACACCTCCCAATAGTGCCGCTTCCTATGAGATTATGGGGACTAATGCCATTGAAACTGCCACAGGCATACAGACGTCTCACCAGCAGATCAAGTTAGCAATCCCACTAGTTATTTTCCAGTCCGACATAGTTCTAGTGACCCACTTTAGTTGTATTATTGCAAAGCCAAGATGACAGACTCAGTATTAAGAAGGTAGACCCTTGCTATCACTATGTTCCATGTGCCTATACATGTTGCCACTTGTAGACCTGGCACCCATGAACTCTCCTTCACCCTCACTCCCTCATTGGCTTTATCTTAGTCTTCTAGGTGATGATAAGTTGGGGTAACTGCTGGGAAAAAAATTACTTTTTGTCAAATACCTGCTTGCCTACCTCACATTAAGCACTGGCTTACCAGTATCAAAGAGTCTTTGTTCATCAGACTGTGAGATACCTGGGGGCAACTTTTAGATCAGTCATCCATCCATCCGTCCGTCCATCCATCCATCCATCCATCCATCCATCCATCCATCTTTTATTGAACACCGTCTATATGGGAGATACTAAGTTACTTCTAGGAATTGAGAGAAGAGAAAGAGATCCCGCCCCCTTCTAGCTGTATCACCAATATCTAGCACCGTGACTCCTGCCTGGTTAGGGGGTCTTGAATGCAAAGGGTAGAATGTCTGATAACTCAGATGGATGCTAAGCAAATAATGGCCCGGTGGCATATACATCATGGATATGGTGAACAAAGACAGGAGTCATGCCACACGAGGGACAGTGCAAGATTTTATCATGCTACTTAGAAAGGCATGTGCTTGAAAACTTATAGGTTGCTTCCTTCTGGATAGTCTCATGTAATATTCCAGACTATTTTTGACTACAGATCACTAAAATAACAGGAAACAAAGCCGCAAATAAAGGGCAATTACCAAATATTTACTTGAGGAAAAGGTATAAGCTACAGAAATCAACTGAGAAAAATTGAAGTCACTCATGATCTAACCAATCAGGAATGGCTACAGATTTACCTTTGCTATCCTTTGCTCCAGTCTGTGTGTCTGTCTACTTAGCATTTGTATAAATGTTGTGGCAGACATGGTGCAATGGATTCTGAGCCTCCCATTCTGTGCTATGAAGCATGATATTTTCATTGTTCTGTTACATCTTTTCTTTTCCATGGCACTATTAATATTAGCCTCCATAAACGTAATCTTTCCCTTCTGAGAGGAGCTCTTATTTTTGCTACTATAAATCATGTACAATTAAGATTCTTATACATTAATCCTGGTCTGTGTTTTGAATTACGTTTGTAATGTGATTTATGAATGTATAGTTACTAGAATGAAGAGCTTCCAATGGACATTTCCAGGTTGCTATTGATAATGTTTTGTCTACTATATTATTTTCAGTGGGACTTTAAAATGTCTGTTTTGTGGTATGCACACTGTCAGTGTTTGCAGTTACTGCTTTATTTAAAAATTAATTGACTTTCTTTTTACCAACTTCATAGGGTGATTGGCACACAATTTGAAAAGCTTAGCATAGCCATTCATTACAAATGACTATAGTTTCTGGAGAACTGAGTTTTTGCTGTATAAATTACTATTCAGTTCCTTTAAAAATTTAAAAGTGGGGTGCTAGATTAATAATTTATAAAAGGTCTGTCATATTTGTCTTTCAGACTTGTGGAAAATATTTTTCTCAGTTTAATGGTTGACAGCTTCTTTTTCTGTTGAAATATGCTGAAAACGCATGGAAACGTTGATGTAGTCAGATCTATTTGTCCATTTAAAGTCATTGCCCTCCACTGCTTCCCTGCTTTGAAGCCTGTGTTAAACTTAACTAAGCCTGTGACTTTTCTTCTCCTTTTCTAGTTCTCTTTTCCCTTTTCTGTCTCTCCCCTTGATCTCGTATTTTTCTTTGACATTTTAGTCTTGTACATATATGAATTGGATCTTGATGCACAGCCAAACTACAGCACAAATTTAAGTTTATAAAAAAACTAACTCTTTACTACTAGTGTTTGCGCGATCCATCTTCTCCTATATTGTAATAAACCATCACAAAGAACTTAGGGCCCCTGGTGGGGCTCCCAACTTTTCTCTCTTAATGTGATATATTTTACTAATAGATTTTCTGTATTCAGTGTCTTTGTATTCTCTGGGTAAAATACAGATCTTGAAAAATTTCTGTTTGGATGCTTTCTTCTGAACGACAGGGGAACTTAACTATGTCTGTGGATATTTGCAGTAAACTGAATGACTTTGTCAAAGCTTCAATTCAATTTGAGCCGGGGATCCACCTCAGAGATAGAGTACTTGTTTATCATGAGCAAGATCTTGGGTTTAATCTTCAGTTTTGAAAAGCAAAGCAAATTATTTGTAATTATAAATTGTCTAAATTCAATAATAAAGTTAATCTCAGAAATAATTTTTTAAGTTGAAATACTTAAGAATATAGTCTTTAGTGTAAAAGTGCTTTCTAAATAACTTTGTTTTTCTTGAGACAGGGTTTCACTGTGTAGCTTTGGGACCCATCCTGGAACTCACTCTGTAGACCTGCCTGGCCTTGAACTCACAGAGATCTTCCTGCCTCTGCTTCCAAGAGCTGGGATTAATAAATAACACTTCTTAATAAAGAGACACTCTTCTATTCTGTTCATTTTAGTATGGCTTAGAACTTATGTGATTCCAGTGTTCTTAGGGTTGAGTTTAGAGTTCAAATCTGGTTAGGGAAAATGGTTACATTGAATTAAAAATAAATGGCCTCTTAGGATTTTGTTCTTTTTATTATTTGCATTATCTATAAACAGGGATAGTATATGGAAGGTCTAGAAGGCAGACAGAGTAAATTAAAGTGACCTTTTTAATAATGATGAAGTTGCAGTGCTTGGACTATTAAATATGAACATGTTTTCAGTGTATCAGATGTAAAAATATTGTATTTATCAATATTGAACACAGCATTTGTATCTCCAAATAACGGTGATGTCCGTAGTAACTAAAGTACTGTGTGTGAAGCCTTAGATTTCATTTATAGGGCAAGGCAGAGAGGAGTTAACTTTCTGGTGACTGGCTTTCTGAGAGCAAGTGGGTGGTCCCCACAGCCCTCCACTGATGCCCAACTAGCTGCCAAGTGTGTCATAACTCCTCCAAGTCTCCCTGTGTGTAGTGAGGGTTTTGAGGCAGGAAAGTCGATAATGTCTTCCTTTGAGCATCTCCACAGGCAAGAAGGTTATCTACACACCTGTATCTTATGCCGTGAAGTGCTGGGCTCCTCAGCTGCATCCTCTCAGACTGGCGGAGGATATCACGCACTTGGCAGGCTTTGGAAAGACATTTTCTCCAAAGCAGTTTCCTGACCAAAACCTGCTTGATTCAACTGAACTCTAGAGGAAAGTACACATGTGTGTTTGTGGCCCGTCTCACTTTAAGCAGAGGGAGTAACTGCATGAGAGAATGCCCTTGTGATCTTAGCCTTGAAGCTCAAATACTTAGGGTGACCCTGGCCTAAATCATTCGAAATGTCGTGTGCCTAGCCAGCACCTATGGAACGTCATTTGTACAGTTTTGTAATTTGCATCCTTTTTCTTTGTGGTACCCAGGGTTGCACTCAGGGCCTCTCAATGCTCTGCTATTGAGCAACGCACACAGCTCAGAACTGTTCATTAAAATTGACACACACTGGTACTCTTGGTACATGTTTAGGGAATGCAATAGGCTCAGTTGATATATATATATATATGTATATATATATATATATGTATGTATGTATGTATGTATGCATATATATATATACATATGTGTGTATACATGTGCATGCACATGTATGTGTGAGAAGACCAGAGGGGGCTGTCAGGTACCCCCCTCCTATTACTCTTTGCCTTAAGACAAAGTCTCTCAGACAACGTGGAGGCAGACTAGCAAACAGCAAGCCCCAGCGATTCCCTGTCTCCCACAGCCCTGGGGTTACTAATGTGTGTGGCCATGCCTAGCTTTTTGTAGGTGTGGTTTCTCATGCCTGAGGCAGCAAACATTCTTAACCACTGAGCCGTCTCTCCAGCCAGCAGTTAGCTTTTTCATTCCTTAAATGGTTTCCATTCCTGGGTGCAGGGGAATTGTGGCTCTTCTAATTATTTCTATAAATGATAGTCACCTTTCAGAACCATAGATCACGAGAACAAATTCCTCTGATCTTACCGTATTTGGTATCATTACTTAGCCCCTCTGTATCATCCTTTTCCAGTTTTCAGTGGCCACTATTCATATGAGTTAGAATGTGTTATTTGTCTTTCTGTGCTTGGTTTATTTCACTTAACATAATGTCCTCCAGTTCTATGCATGTTGTCCCTATCATCCATGCATCCATGCATCCATCCATGCATTCATCCATCCATCATCTGTCTGTCTATCCATCCATCTATCCACGTATTTCCACATTTATTTTTGTTCATCTGTGCTAGTTAGTTTTTTGTCAACTTTATACAAGCTAGAGTTATTTGAGGACAGGAACCTCGACTGAGAAGGTAACCTCTATCACACTGATCTGTAGTAAAGAGACACCACGGCCAAGGTAAGGATAGAGGAAACAGTTCATTGGGGGCTTGGCATTTCAGATGGCAAATCCATGGCTGTCACGATGGGAAGCATGGCAGCTGGCAGGAAGGCGTAACACTAGAGTGGTATCGGAGAGCTCACATTGGAGACAAGAACCAGGAGGCAGAGAGAGCTCACTGGAAATGTGTGCTTTTGAAACCTCAAAGTCTGTCCCCTGTGACACACCTCCTCCAATAAGGCTACACCTTCCAATTCTTCTCTAATAGTTCTACCATCTGGGGACAAAGCATTCAAATACATAAGCCCATGGTGGCATTATTCTCATTCAAACCATCATAGCAAATCTAAAGGGAATTTTCTGGGTCAGTGATTGATGTGGGTGGGCTCAGCGCATAGTGACACTCCTGGACATGTAGCCCTGATTCGTATAGGAAACGTGGCTGAACAGGCCATATGGAGAGCAGACCAGTAAGCAGTGATCTTCTGTGGATGCTGCTTCCGTTCCTGCGTCCGGGTTCTTTCCCTCAGTGGAAGAGTGGGACCTGTGAGTTAGAAGCTGAAATATACCATTTCCTTCCCTAATGGCTTTTGGCTATGCTGTTTTGTCACAGCAATAGGAACCAAGAGACATCACCCACCTGCCAGGGAACGCCTTGGCTGACTCTGTCTCTGCTCTTGTGAACACTGCTATGATAAACATGGGTGTGGCTCTGATTTCAGCATAAAATGGAGGATTATTTCTTGGCAAGATGGTAAGGGCTGGTTGGACTCTTAGAATCCTGTAGACATGGCCTTTAAAAGCCAGTACCTTCTCAGAGATGATGGTTGTATGCTCATGGTTCTAAAATGGTAAATGGTGTAATGAATGTTATAGATTCATGTCCTTGGATGGAATAAGAATACACATTAACTTTCAGTCAGCTTAGCACTCTGGCTCAGCAAAATAATATGCTCCGTTCTGAAATTAATATTGCAGAAAACATCAAAGTGGGCGATTATTTATACTAATTGTTCAAAGCTATTAACCTTAAAAGATTATTTTTTTCTTGCATTTATTATAGCAAACCAAGACCATCACCATGGGAAGAAGAGCCTACAGGCTTTAAAACCACACAGGGAAGCGTCTATTTTTAGACTGCTAATGAATATATTTGGTTTTGAATTTTCAATTGGACACACCTCATTAATATATATATATAGATATAGCATAGACATGTCAGGGTGCAGGGAGAATTAGCACTGTAATTCAGCCTCTTGTTGGCTAGTTTTGAAGAACGTTGGCAAGCAACGTCCGTAGTGGTAATCACAGACAGGGGCAGGGCCCCTGGGGACATCTAACAGAACACCTTGAGTGGGTTCAGTCTTTCTAGGATGCTTGGTGCAGGTTTGGAGGAGCTGAAGTCAAGGCAGATTCGGAAAGGCTTTTCCTGGGATGTACTTGGGAAATGCTAATGGAACAGAATGGCAGGAGAGTTTGTAGACCATGGGGAGACAGGCACAGCTGAGGACCAGCAGGCATTCTCCTCTTGGGGCTCACTGCAAGAGAGCAGGGGTCACCCACAAGGATGAGGGATGCAGGAGGGTCAAGTATACTCGCCTTTGCACAATTACTTAATCCTTGAGAGTGATAAAGGATCCCTTGAGAGACCCAAAGACAAGTTGCTCCTCTGTAAATATACAGCAGGTCTGGGGGTTGGGATTATGCTTGCAAACCTGTGTGCTGCCGTGCCTAGAATGTGGGTTCTGGGGACATGCCAACATAGATGGGAGAAATCTCATGGGCCCGCCCCTAGATGAAGTGCTTCAGGCAATTAATGGCTATGGAGAAACAGAGCACTAGCATTCCCCAGGGATGAGCCCCTAACCCATTATCCAATACCACGCGGTCAGCCCTAAAAACATAGGTACATAAGCAACGCTAAACAGATCCAGTAGGTTGTATTCATTCATATATATAAATATATATACATATACATATTACACATAGCAATAATAATTAAACAAAAAGAGACCACAGACTTGAGATGGAGGGGAGGGGACATGGGATACATTGGAAGGAGGAGAGAGAAGAATAAATAATATCACAGCACACATAAATGAAATTAAAAGTAGATTTGCTTTTAAAAAATAGGAAAAAAAATCACCCTGTAGTCTCTATGAAAATTAGGGGGAAAGACCCTTTCTTTTTCTACAATGGATCTGCCTTACTGGTACCCAGGGGTGGGGCCAGGAGTGGGGCCTAGGGGTGGGGCCCAGGCCTTGGCCATCCTCCCAAGGTTCCATGATACCCATGATTCCAGAACAGCTTTTCTCTGGGTTCAGAGGGAAGGAAGGAAGGAAGGAAGAATTTGGGTTTCCCTTTGAAGTTAATAACCAGCTACAGAGGCTTCTGGAAATGCAGACACCATAGACAGCATTTAGCACTCTCTTTCTTTTACCCAGGATGCTGCTGACATCTGAAGACTCAGGTCCTGGAGAGGCAGGCACTATCAGTCAGTCACCAGGGATGTGAGCCAGCTGGGCACCCTGGCAGGCTGGGTGGGATGTGTGCTTCTGAGCCCCCTTGCTCCTCCCCTCCAGCTGTGCACGACAAAGGGCTGTGTTGGCATGCCCTCCTCAAACCCTTCCTCCCAAGTGAGACAGAGAGGGAGCTTGGGACACATCTGAGTGGCCTTGCTTCTCTCCCTCTCCCTCTCTCTCTCCCTCTCCCCTTCCAAGGGAGCAGGGAGCAGGCAGGAGACTCTTTTTGAATTAGCCCAGTTTTCTTTTCAAAGGGACAGTCTGCAGACTGTATTTGGAGGAGTCTGTGACGTTTTGTGCCTTCTCCTGACTGCTCTCACTGGGGACTGATACTGTTTCCAGGTCACATTCTGAGATCTGGGACCAGGTTTTAAAATGCCACAAGGAATTACTGGTCTATAGTTTCCTTTCCTGGCTGTGTCTTAATCTGGGTTTAGTATTAGAGTAATACCAGTTTCGTGATTGGTTGTGAATGTGACTGCTAACTACTGTGCCACAAATCGGACATTTGTGTCACTCATCGCCCTGTCTTAGGCCCAGGGAACGTTGTGAAATGGGCAATGAGAAGACATTGGGAGGTGAAAGATGGGGAGGAGTGGTTTGGGCACGGTCTTGTGGATAGAGCATGCAAACATGAACCCACACTAGCTCTGATTGCACGCATGGGGGCTGCACAAAGAGCAAACACACACACACACACACACACACACACAGGCACACATGCTCACACACTCTCTCTCACACACACACATGCACACACATAGGCACACATGCACACTCTCACACACGCATGCACGCACACAGGCACACATGCACGCATGCACACTCACGCGCACACGCGCGCGCACACACACAGAAGGATAGGAAGGGGGGATAGTTAGGAAGAACAAGGGGGTTTGTGAGCATGAGAGGTGAAGGAGTAGTGTGTGTGTGTGGGGGGGGGGTAAATGTGTTTACATTATATATGAAACTGTTACAAATTAAGAATTAATTAAAAAGTGCAGCAGGCAGGGGTGAAAGTTCTCAGATGTTGGATGTGGGGTGGATGGGGTAGAGGAGCGAAACCAAGCAAAGCATCAGAGCATCTTTACAGTCAAGAAGATCCCAGTCAGAGATGGATGTGCTGCGTAGCGCACAGGAGGTTGCTGTATGTGGTGGTCTAGGGCACTCAGGAGAGGTGAACTGGGACCACTTGCCCATCTGTCAGCTCTGCAATCTGAGTCCCCTCCCGGTCACAATTTTTCTTTTCTTTCCTTCCTTGTTTCTTTCCTTCCCTTCCCTTTTCCCCCCAAGTGAATACATTGGTCCTCACTCTGTCAGCCTCTGAAGATGACAAAGCCATTCTACATTCTACGATAGCTTGTCTGTTAATGTCCTCCTTCTTCAGGTCTTGTGGCAGCCATATTGTTGTGATAACCAGTATCATGGATTCAGCTTCCCCTGGTTCTTACAAGCTCTCCGAATTTTCTTTATTACGGCCTCTGAGTTTTAGGTGCAGGAGTTATGTTGTAGATGTATCCATTGGGTCTGAACTCCCCATGATCAGTTGAGCTCTTGTTTTGACTCACTGTGGTTTTCTATGATTGTCTCCATCAAATATGCTTTGACAAGGGGGCGAGAGCTACACTTATCCACAGGTATAAAGATAAGTATTTAGGACACAGTTTAGGTCTGGGAAAGTGGCGGTAGAAGATTCTCCTCTAAGAGCTACAAACTTACCAGCTCTGGGCAGTTGCCTAGGTTTTCAGTACCAGGCATCACTTCTCTCCTGCTGAGCGAGTCTTAGTGCAATTATACAGCTATTGGTATTACTATGATGTAAGTGCCACTGTTCTAGGAGATTTGTGCCGTGCTGGTCTTCACTGTGGTTCAGAGGCATCACAGCTGGGTAGGACTACTGATTGCCTCTCACTGTGACAGTTTGCATGGCACCTTCTGGTACCATGATAGCTAGTGCCTAAGGAAGAGACTTTCAGGTCAGATCCAGCACTAATCTTGTGGGTCTCAGGTCTGAAGTACACAGCGTCTTCAGCATAGTGACCTACATTTAAATTCTGGCTGGCAACCAAGAACAGCAGTAATAATCTGTATTGTTTTGGAAGTCTCTTGGACTAGCCTGACCAACAACTCTCCCTTTCCCCCCCTTCTCTCTCTCTCTCTCTCTCTCTCTCTCTCTCTCTCTCTCTGTGTGTGTGTGTGTGTGTCTGTCTGTCTCTCTCACACACACACATACACACACACCATATACATACAACACAATGTACAAATATAGCTCTCATTGCCTTAGATATTAGTAACTAGACATTTAATGTGCATTAGAATTCTTTCTGCTGATCTCTTGGTTGCCATTTATTTTGCTTGAATCTTGTTCTCTGATAGATTCTTCACTTCAGGAAGGATGATTGGAAACAAGAGTCTTGAGTTGTCTTGTGAACAGTAATTTGATATGTTTTACCTTGAAGGTTAGACTTAACTGGGTATAAAATCTTTGCTTTATGTTTCCATTCTTTACGTATCTTAAACATGTTTATCTTCTTTTGATGTAAGAGTTAAAGTCACGTGGAAGTGACTTTAATTTCATTTTTTGTGTGCTCTTTTTGTCTGCCATAAAATTAAAATGTTAATTTTCTTTAAAGTTGCATCATGTTTATCAACAATGACTTATGCTGATCATTCTAGTTTGATATTCTCGAAGATCATGGAATTCTCTCAATGCATGATTGCACATCTTTTCCTTAAGGAAAGTTACTTTGAGTTACAATAAATAGATTTAAGATTCATGTGTGTAGAGCGTTTTGCTTGCATGCCTGTCTGTGCACCACATGTGACCTATGGAGGTCAGAAGAATGCATCAGGCTCCCTGGAACTGGAGTTACAGGCAGTTGGGAGCTGCCCTGTGGGTGCTGGGAATCAAACCCAGGGCCTCTGGAAGAGCATCCGGTGCTCTTAACCACTGAGCCATCTCACCATCCCCATCAAGTTATGGATTAATTGCTTCTTCTCCTTGGATTTGGTTTTCCTTTACAGGGACTACTACAATTCACGCTAGATTCTTGCCAGTTCTCTGCTTCTCATCTTCTGTTGTCTATTTAGCATCTGCTTTTTACATTTTTTTTATTAAAATTATTGTCATTTTCAGAAGGCAGTTCTAATTGTTTTTATCCTTATGTTTCTTGGAATTTATTTGTAAAGTGATTGAATTTTATATATAATTTTTAAAAAGTTTGTCTCTTTGTTTCTAGGTTTTTCCTAAATCTGACTTTTGTTATTCTTGCATGACTTGCATTATTTTTCTTAATGTTTCTCAGCTTGTTTCAAAAAAGCCCATTACAGTTCTGGCATACTGTCACTAGGGTCATTATTCTGGGAGTTTTTTTTATTATTATTATTTTCTTATAGTCATTTTGTAAGAGGGTTGGCTTGTATAATTTTGTCTTACTAATTTTCATGCGATTTCAAATTTTCTCAATTTTCGGGGCTGGAGGCTGTTAGATGGTTACAGAGACTCAATGGTATTGGCCCCTGGAATTTCATCACCGGACCTTCACCTGTGCCCACCATGGGGGGTAAAACACTTTTTTACCCCAAGCTCCTTTGAGCCAGCTCAGTACTGACTAGTGAATTCCTGCTGGTTGTGTGGGGTTTCTGCCCGTAGGCTACCACTCCTCCTCTCTACTTCTCCTTCTCAGACGACAACGATGAGCAGGTTTGGACGACACAGCTCTACTGCTTGCATTTGGGGATCTGTAGAGAAACCTTATCACTTAGCTTTGTGGCACGGCTTGTCCTCACATGGTACCTTTACTGTCTATACATTCCGTAGTAAGTGAAAGTCCTGGAAAGTCCAAAACTGTGTGTAGGCACCATAGCCAGCGTCCCAGAATCCCTCTCCCAGTTGGTTCTGTAGGGAGGCTCATGCCTGTGGCTAGTCTATGTGATCAGCTGGATTTCCCACGTTTTCCCAGGAGGCTGAGGGCGGTGGTAGATGGGAGCTACGCTTGGGTCTCACGGCCTCTTTGGACACGGGTAATCACAGCTGTGTCTGATTGCTGTACAAACAACTGCGATTTACAGGAGCGCAGCTGTGCCTTCCCGGTGCACAAACTAATCACAGCTGGCCTCGTTGACGGTTGACGGCCCCTCGTAGGAGGAGGGCCAGAGAAGGTCTCTGTACTCTTACTCAATTATCTAGCCAGTCTTTCTGACCAGTTGTTTGCAGTCTGCCTTGACTGCACGAGGGTTCCGTGTCTCCGGGAGGGGCTGGAGTATATAGACGCGGAGAAGGGGCTCGGTCTATGCCGCCAGCAACCTAGATGAAGACTTTAGTGTAGCTGCTTTGGGGTCACCCACGGTCCTGTCAGTGACCCCTCACCTGTGCTTTGTAAGTGAGCTTTCTACACTCCTCATTGGCTCTCCATAGGAGGACTTTGGTTCGCTGACGCTTTGGTTTGTCGTGGCGCCTTAGAAGTGGGGGTAGATGTTCCTTTGTCCGCACCGGGGAGAAATTTTTGCGGAACACTTTCATATTTAAATTCAGAAGGCTGCTGGCCTCTGTACTTTTTATTTTCCCCAGAACCTCTTCGGAATTAGCCCCAGTATCTGCAAGCAGATACCCGGGATGCGTCTCAACACATCCTTCCTTCCCACCCTGAGCCCCAGAGGACCAGACTGATGCTTAGCTTTGCCTCCTCCACCCCCCACCCTTTTCTGCCTATAAAACATTCGTTTGGCCCCTGTGCATTAGGGGCTGTTATAAAAACACAAGGGCAAACGTGTCTAAAATAACCTTAAGTGAAAATAAGTAAATTAATTAGCATACAGTAGATTCTTATTGTTAAATAGGAATGCCGCCCTTCCTGTGGGAAATGGTGTTAAACAAGATGATTGATAAATTGTTATATTCGCAGTGTCGCTCAGTGATGTAATCGGGCTTTTGGTAAATATTTAGTCAAGAGAGTACTGCAGCTGTTCTCAGGCAGGGTTCCTCCACACAGCCAACACACTGATTTATCTCTGGTGCTGTTTAAGCATTGAGGAAGCTCAATTTTTATGAGCCTCTAAATACCCATAATAGTAAATAGCAAAAATGATGGCCATAATAGCAGTAGCCCACATAATCATAAAGAAAGATAGTATGGTGGCCAGAAGTAAGAGTAAGGAGATGGCTATTATTTTCTTTCTTTGTAAGAAATAGATGTCACTACTTGTACCTTCAAAACACAACCATTTCCAAGACACCTTCACCTGCCTTTATCATAAAGGATGCACAGAGGGACCAGAGAGGCCTGATGAACTGGGTCTCCAGCCGTTGGACATGTGTTCACCAAAGAACGACTTTTCCACACTCTAGTTTTGTCCATTTTTTTTTTTTTTATCCAGCTGCCACATGTTTAGTGTCCTGTGCAGGGGTTAGGAGTGTCTGAAGGCAGGGTTTGTTTCCCTGGCACTGTGGGTTATGCTTTGAAGGTTAGGAGCAGGGAGGGGGGAACCTGCCCCATATGCAGTAGGAGAGGGGGCCCGTGAGTCCCTTCCCCTCTTCAGGGGAGGACACAGGACTAAGGTGGGGGGCTGTGTGTGGGTGTGTCTGTATGTCTTGTCTGAGTGTGTGTGTGTCTGTCTGTCTGTGTGTGTGTATGTCTATGAGTGTATGTGTGTGTCTGTGTGTCTGTGTGTGTATGTGTATGTCTATGAGTGTGTGTGTGTGTGTGTATGTCTATGAGTGTGTGTGTGTGTGTGTGTGTGTGTGTGTGTGTGTGTCTGTAGAGCTCAGAATGATGGATGTAAGATTCATAGAAAGGGGAGTGGGAATGGCTGGTGACCAGCACTGCTGTTCTCAAGGACAGGGAGAGTGGAAAGTAGGCGAGCTTGTGGCGTTCTTACTGGTTTCTGTTCCACTGAGTCTGGGAATCTTGCCCTAGTCCCCAAGAGCCTGAACCAAGAGACTTAGGAAGCCTCTGACGCTGAGGGTGTTTGTACGCCACTCCAGCATTGATATAGACTGGAGTTAGAGTTGAGGCACGCAACCACCAGATGCTTGGAGTAAGCAGTACACAATTAAAATACAAGTTAAGGTTGTTTTAACTTCAAAATATGTCTGGTACCTGCTAGTCAACATCTCTCCCTGTCCTTCCAAAATGTTTTAGAACAGGGCCATAACAAATCTTTTGAGTGGACTGTTGTTCACTGTAGACATGTGTTGAACATACTATACCCCCATGAACATGCACCTAAGGATATTAATAACTAATGCAAAGGCTTGGATTAGCCTGAGCTTCAGTTGACGGCTCCGTGTTCCTTGCTTAGCAGTTTGTGCTATGTCTTCATTTGTGTAACGAAACACTGGGTTTGCTACATACAATCACACAGTCTCACACACACACACACACACACACACACACACACACACACACACACACTCACACACACATACCAAGAAGCAAACTGCTTCAAGGGTTACAGAAGGTGAAGCTGGTAAGGACATTGGCTCAGTGCGCCCCCGGAGAGGCATATTAGAGCACCAATAACAATCTCCATTCAGGTAAATGGTATTAAAGCCTGTGCTGCCAATATCTATCTTGAGTGTTTCAGAGGAAGCTGAAGTGTGAGCCAGAGTGAATGGATTATTCACCCTCAGACGGACAGCACAGCGCACAGAGCATCACCCCAAGAACCCTGGCCAAGAGCACGGCCATATTTTATAGGCACTGGCACAAGTGATAGAGGGTGAGACTCTCCGCTGACCCCAGCTGTTCATTAGGACCCTTTCCCAGAGGAGGTGTGACACTTTAAAGCAGCACCCTTAGATCCTCTCTCTATATGTGGACAAGCACTTCCTTTCCTAATGACTGCTTCGGCTTCACGAGGAACCAGAAGCTGCAGAGAAAAACCCCATTATTTACATCATTCCAATTGATATTTCCTCATAAATTACACTTTTGTTTTCCAGACCCATTACATTTCCTGCGCGGCTAATTAGGTTAGGCAGTTCCTTTAATTTACACACGGTTTCCTGCAATTTGCACTCATTTCTCAGAAAATGCTTGCTAAGCAGCCCAGTCCTCCACTCAGAGAGCAGACCAAGGTTACCACGATCAGCCAAGTGTTTGACCATTTCTTTAAGGATTGGGCTCTCTCTCAGACAGCGACTTTGATCTGAGGAGCTAATAATAGGGACTGAAGCCGTGAGGGAGAAATGAAAATCCGAAGGAACAAATTGGGGAAGTGGCCTGCCAGCGGATGGGAGGAGGTTGGGCTTGGGGGAAGGGCAGAGCTGTCTATGACCTCGCAGATTACTTACAGTAGGCAGCATGCTCCGAAGGAGATTTGGATTTCACACATGGATTATGCTTTTCCTGGGATACTCGGTGTTCAGTCCATCCCTGGACTGATTTGCTAAGAAGGTGGTTGTGAGTCCACAAAAGCATGCTTGTAAACATTTCCCAAGGTTAATTCAGCGGTGAAAACCCTGTGCGTGTGCCTATGTGAACACATGTGTATGCATGTGTGTCTCTCTGTGTGTATGTGTGTCCTTCATATATGTGCGTGTGCCTTTCTGGTGTGCAGGCCAGAGGCTAGCCTCAGAAGTCTTTTTCAGTTAATCTCCACCTTGTGTTTTTGAGGCAGGACCTCTCATTGGCCTGGCTTCTCTGACTCTGCTGGGCTGGCTTGGCCAGTGGGCCCCAAGGTTCTGTCTGGCTGCTTCAGTGCTGAGATGAGAAGCATACTCCACCTGGTTTTTACATATGGGTTTCGGAGATAAAACTTGGGTTCTCCTGCTTGTGCTACAAGTATACTTTATGCTTTATCCATCTCCCCTTCTTAAAAGGTTCCAAGCAGAATCCCAAGAGGCAAAAGTACATTGATGTTGGGGTACCCTCACTCCCTTTGGTTTCCTTCTGGTTTGGTCCTGGTTATTTTAAATCACTGATTTAATATTGACAAGCATTTATTCCATCCAAATCCCGGCTGTCTGTGTGGGTGTGCAACCTGTGAGCTCATACAGGGCCGGGTCTTTGCTGTCACGCACGGCTGATGCTGTCTTGAGAGCTTTAACGATTTTTAAGCAAGGGCCTTGCATTTCCGTACTGCAGGGGGCTCTGAAAATTATTTAGCAGGTCTGGATTATAAACACACTAGAGAGGAAAATAAAGAAACGGAACAGGGATCAGGCCAAGGAGGAATTCACGATATACATTTGTTCTAGTAGCCAGTGCCCTGCAGCTCTCTTTGGGCATGTCTTCTTGAACATGTCAGGGGAACTGTTGCAGCCCCTGAGTCTGAGGGTCAGTGTGGCAATGTTGCCTAGCAATGCCAAGCCTACCTGGAGGGATGCCCTTTCCCTCTTAAACTGGAGGAGAGCGACTCCCACCTGATGTGGGGTTCCCAGGAGCAGATTCCGATGCCATGTGCTGACCCGAGTGGAGTCTGTATTTAGATGTGCTGTCAGTGTTTTTGAATTTGACTGATTTAGGACTATGGAGAGTCCGTTCCCTTTCCCCCCTCCATCCTTCCCTTTCAGAAGCTGTTCTTCTGACTTAAGTGGGAAGTGTAGTAAACAGGATGGCTCAGGTAGATACCAGGGGGCCTCGCCTGTGCTCAGAACAGAAGGTCAGGTGTATTTGTGCTCTGCTCAGCTGGAAATCCTCTTAGCTGTTTTGCCCAGCTAACAGCGTCAGCAAGCACTCCCAGCTGCCCAGCCCCCTCCCCAGACGCCCAGTTGCCTGGAAGATTCCGCGCTTTGGATTATGGCCCAGCAGAGGGACTGTGCAGTGCTGTGATTACGAGGCCTGAAAGTAATGAAAAGAGACTAGATCTCAACTGACTGGCATAATAAAAAGGGGGAGTTAGGTCAGGTGACTCATTCCTGTAATCCCAGCACTCAGCCTGAGGCTGAGGCAGGAGGATTGTGGTGAGGCCAGTCAGAATGAATTTCAGGTCACCCTGTGTTACAGTGTGAGACTCTGCTCCCCCCACCCCCCAAAAAAAGCAGTGGGCTGTTATGTCTGCTGGTGGACAAGTTGGGAAGAGCATACACTTTTGCTTAGCTTTTGCAATAGCCTCACATTACCTTTCCCCTGGGGGGGTGGGGGGGGCCCAGAGCTCTGCAGAGGATGCTGGGAGTTTTAATATTTCCTCTGCTAATGTCCTGAGAGCCCGGGGCTCTCTGGCTCTGGGGATGGGGCTTGTGATGTCATTACATCACTTAGGATTGGGTAGCAAATGACTCAGACGAGCTCAAATGAAAGGGGGTATTGGTTTTAAAGATTTTGAGTGCCTCCTGGGACTCAGAAAGAACACGGAGCATCTCAGGGGGATTAGGGACAGGTTTTCCTGAGCTCCTGGGGTCTGCTTGGTTTGATGTTCTCTGGGCACCCCAGTCCTTCAATTGACCTTGAACCCCTTTTCCAGTACTGGGCACTTCTTTGTGGATCAAGAACTGTACCGTAGGCCTGGCCAATGATGTTAGCACTCTGTTCCAGTGTTAGTCCCTATAGAAGGAATGGGATTGGCTCCTCTTGGACCAATCAGCTGAAGCTAAGTGTGGGATCACACAGTCCTGTGTGAGGGCCGTGTGTGTGTGTGTGTGTGTGTGTGTGTGTGTGTGTGTGTGTGTGTGTATTTACATATCTGGATTTAACAAGAATTTTAACAAAAGTTCTCTAACTTTCTCCCATTTTCACACATGGGAGTTTCACATGACGAGTGTGTAAGTGGACATGTGTGGCCTACACTGAGAATCATTCACCTTATGTGTCGCGGCCAGTCTTTTTTGCGTCAAACCTGGAGCTCCCTGACACTGGTCTCTGTAGTCAGCTTCTTGTGGGGACCCTGCATCTCCACCGTTAGAAGCTGGAAGTCCAGGTGGCCTCCGAGCCTACCTGACATTTACAGGCGTTGGGAGGATCTGAGCAACAGTCCTCACACAGTAAACTCTTAGCCGCTCAGCCACGCCTCAGCCCTTGTAGGATTTTAGTGGAGACAAAATGAAGTGGTAGGAGATGACAGAATAATCTTATGAACAAGGGACCATGGGCACTAAAGCCAGCTGGTTTCAAGGAGACTTTACATGTAGCAGCTGATGCTTCTGCAGGCTAAGTTGTATCATGGGGATAAACAAACGGCAACATCACAGTTCTAAGGAAGGTGACTTTAAGAGTGAAGGCATCGGGGTGTGGGGCTTTAGGGGAAGCCCAAGTGGTACCTGGGGTCCTAGATTAGTCAGATTTCCATCACTGAAATGAAATACCAGGGGTGATCCGTTAAAAGGAGGTGGCTCATGGTTTCTGACATTTCAGCCCATGATTGGTGGGTCCTGGTGATTTGGACCTGTTTCAGGGTAACTCATTATGGCAAGAGAGCATCATGGTGGAGTGAGCTGTCACCTCATGGCCAGGGACAGAGAGAGTATGAAGATCAGGGTATCCTCCAATGACCTACAGAGCTCCTGATAGCCCCAAATGTCTCAGAGTTTCTGCTGCTGTCCAATAGCTACCCCCCCCCCCGGGGGAACCAAACCTTTAACACACAGGTCTTCAGGTGACATTTAAAATCTAATGGCGGCCAGACACATGGTAGGACCCAGCCTACCCAGTCATGAACAAACACCAGAGAAGACCTCAGGCTCCTGGAGTCAGGATAATTTCCTTGAGTTTTTAAAGTAGCCCGTGGCTGACCCTAGAGCTGTGCCGGATGAAAGGAACTGAATACCGGTTGGTAAATTCAGAACCAGGGCAAGGACTCAGACATAAAATCCCAGCCACCCAGGGAGCCATTGGTGCCTGTTGCAGGCTCTGTTCCAGGCTTCGTTTGACTGAATTGGTTACATTAGTGAATGGAGTGAAGAAGTAGAAAGTATGGCCCACAAATGTGATGCAGGATAAAAAATGATGGGCAAACGACACTAAGGAACAGAACCAGGAGTGCCAAAACCTCAAGTGTAGCAGTTATGCATAAGAAGGGAGGGCTTCAAAGCCTGGCCCCGATGTGATGTTGAGAGCTGACTACACGGGTGCACCCAGGGGGTTGATGGTGGGACACACAGCAGTTCCTAGGAAAAGACCTTCCATGGTGACTAGCATGTCTAATCATGTCTGGAAAGCTGGAGGAAATCGTTTTACCACCATGATGCTTGAATCTTTTGTTGAGTGGTTTGCATGATATTTTAATATGAATTAGCGTTAAATTAGAACGTACCTGATATCTGGAAACCACAATACAAGACCAATCAATTCTCTCTCTCTCTCTCTCTCTCTCTCCCTCTCTCTCTCTCCCTCCCTGTGTGTGTGCTTGTGGAAAATCATGGTGTTTTAATTTTTAAGAGTCATCTTCCTCATCTACCTTGTATTTCTGAGGCAGCCTCCTTACTGGCCTAGAGTTTGCTAAGTAGGCTGGAGTGGCAGCTAGTGAACTGCAGGCCTTCCCTCTTGAGTGTTACCACTTTGTGTGACTACTGTCATGCTCATTTATTTATTTATTTTTTAAACATGGGTTCTTGGGGTTGAACTCATGTCTTTGTGCTGCAAGACAAGTACTTTATCAACCAATCTGTCTCCCAAGCCCATGATACAGGGTCAGTTCCTGATGGCACAGGATGTTTGAAGAGTGGACAGTGGTGGATACCTAATGGCCTTCCCATCTTACATTGTCCTCACAGGAAGGTGACACTAATCGACAGTTCTAGATGGTAAAAAATGGGAAAGTGACGGGTGCCAATATGGAAGCAGATTTTCATGTTTTAATAATTAAGAGGCCGAGTGGCAACCAAAAGAGTAGACACAAGTTCTGACTTCCAGCTTAGTCCTTTGCTGTGGTTTGACTCTGAACAGTCCCTTGCAGGCTCATGGTTTGAATGCTTGTTTCCCAGCTAGTAGTGACATTTTGGGAGGCTGTGGAACCTACAGGGGGTGGGCGAGCCTATTTGGCAGAAGTAGTTCACTTCGAAAGGGTTCCAAGCATATGCCCATCACTGGACCCTGCTCTGTTCTCTGCTTGCTGGCCTTTGAGCAGCCTCTGCCACATGCCGCTGTCACCATCAGATCCTGAGCAGACTGCCATTCCTTTCCTCGCACAATGAGTGGAAACCCTTGAAACCAGGAGCCAAGACAAAACCGTGTTTGTTAGGTGTTGTTCTAGCAATACACAACTAATGACTACACCTCTTCCTCAGGGATGCCAGGAGGGGACTTTTGTTTAGGATAGAGAGTGGAGCTTCTTCCCTCTTTCTTGTGACTGGAAGAGGCTAGGATTTGTTCTTAGCTCTTCTGGGGGGTGTGGGGGAGAGGAGAAGGCTGAGTGGTTTGGGGCTGGCCATGCGCACTATGAGCCCATGTAAGTTTGGCAAACAATTCCCATTCTATTTTTCTCAAAGACTTTTTATAAAGTTCACACGAGAAGGGAACGTGTGCACGGAGGCAGAAAGGTTTGCCTCTCTGCCCTCACAGGATTTCAATTTGACAATCGCCTGTGAAGGTATCTCAGACAGCTGCAGCCCTCAGCCTGCGTGCTCCTGCCCCACACCCCTGACAATTCGTCCCCTGGAAAGTTTGGTTCAGCCGTCAAGATCCATGGCTTTGAAGCCGCCTATCCAAACTGTGTGCCAGGAACTGCAGTCAGATGTTGGCAGTGGGTGGCTGCTTCGCCCCAAGTGTACTTCTTGTTCCAACCAAGGAACACCGGGGAAGGATGGGGAGATACGCTGTACTTTTCATTTTGCCAAATAGCACGGATTATGATGCCATCCTCCTTGGGAACTTTCCGCAAGATGAGGGTGTGCTGTCCCTGTCACACTGCCAGAGACCCCCTTTCTGTTCTAAGTAAACAAACAAACACACACACACACACAAACTCTGGCTCTTTATAACTGTTCTGTAGATGCCACATCATGTTGTGCATGCACTTGCCTCTTAACAAGGGCTGTGTAAGAGCAGGGCAAAGCCATCTGCACGCAGGAAAGGATGAAGGCTGTCTGTAATTCTATAAAACACTTTGAGGATTTCAGAAGGTGCTACATACATCAATAAATAATAATAATTTTCACTCTTTCTTCTTTGTAATACTCCCTTAGAAGGTTGGAAATAAAATTTCTTTCGCTATTGATTTTGTCCTTCTACATTTGACAAACATTGATTACTCTCCCCCCCCTTTCTTAATGGAGCAGAAGCCAACATAGTTGTATTTCATTTTCTTTGCTTGCCAATGCCAGTACCAGCCCATTAGCAGGACTCCAGGCACCTGCATAGGCTGCTCATGGTGGCTGTTTAACTGCAGGGCACAGGGTCTTAACAAGAGTTGGCCCCCACAGCAAGCACGCATTAGCTTCTTGCTCTGCCATCGCCAGTCCGTGCATTCCAGGAAGGAAATGGGCTCACACATGGGGCCGAGTGTGTGGGAATGTTGTTAACACATAGGAGGGGTGTGGGCTCTAGGAGGTGCAGGGGTGTGAGAGCGCAGCTTTACCATAGCCTCCAGGGGCCACCAGGAAAGATGGTGCAAGCTGGGGGACTTGCGCGCAGAGATGGATTTCTTTCTGTCTTGTGGTTGGGAAGACCTGGTTCAGGGTGCCTGGTGGGAGTGGGAGGAAGAGTCTGTATGTTTGCTTTTTGCATGTGTGTGTGTGTGTATGTGTGTGTGTAATACATGTGTGTACATGTCAGTACATACATGTACATGTGGAAATCAGATGACAAGCCTGTCTGTTCTTCAGGTGCTGTGTAATTTTATCCAGAGCCTCTCACTTGCTTGGCTAGCCGGCCAGTGAAGCACAGTGGCCCTCCTCTGTCTGTCCGCCTAGCGCTGGCATGGCATATGTGTGGATTACCGTGTATTCTCTTTGAGGGTTCTGGGGATCAAGCTCAGGTCATTGTAGTAGTGCAGCCATCACCTGCTGATGAAGCCACTTCCCCATCCTTACATCTGTATCTTTATCTATCAATGCTGGGCTGTGCAAGATGGATGGAGCATGCCCTCTTAGTAGCTCCTGTTCAGCAGTGTTCCATAGAAATGCAAGGAAGCTTTGGTTCTCCTGAGAAGAGTGAGGATGGCATGTGGACAGGGCAGAGCAAGCTCTGGGGAATATGGTGGGGTCCTAGGCAAGGCTGAGGGGCAGAGGAAGACACGTATGTTAAACCTACCCTGTTAAGTCAGTGTGGTGGTTTGAATAGGCATGGCCCCTGTCAACTCATGTCTGAATGCTTGGCCCATAGGGTGTGGAACTATTAGGACGTGTGGCTTTGTTGGAGTAGGTGTGGTCTCCTTAGAGTTGAGGTGGACCCCATATCATTTATTTTTTTCATATTAGCCTACTCTTCATCATTAGCCTGTATCTCCTCCCTGATCAGTGAGATTAGTTAGGGTGAGAAGTCCATCAGGAAGGCATTCTGCCCAGGAGACAGAAGCAGAAGACCTCTGGTAAGGTTTGCTCAGTGTTTGTGGAGCAGTGGCCTGCATTCCCTGAAGGTGGCCTTTGCTTCTTCCACACAGTCCAAGGGTCTGAATCTCACTGCTGGGTGGTATGACATCCTGTGGTGGTGGACACCCACGGAGCCGGCTGCATGTGGCCTCTGTGTGTGCTGTTTACCTGCGTGGGCTGTGTCTTATCTCCATGACCACCACTTCCAAAAGGTTTGAGGTGATGGTTAGAAAGGAGTAAAGCTTTTCCGTTTTGACTGTGTGGACAAAAGGTGAGAGTTGAGGTAATTATCCCGATAATGAAGGTTAAAAAGGCTTCCTCCCGAAAACGCAGGTAATTGAAACTAATGTCTATTTTGGCTTGAGTCAGCTAGATAATAGCTTTGGCTCTGCCTTTCCTTTCATACACACAGCCTCTCCTGGCAAAAATTTATGCCATTTGCATGTTGTTGGAGCCTCAGTAAATCTCGGCTGTGCATTACCAACAGATGAGCCAGGCAGCTGGTTTGCCAAGTGACAGGAGACGGACAAACATGGATCAGCCACGCCGGGTCCTTTCCTTTTAAGCCACTTAGCCCATGCACTCGGTGAGCACTGAATGCATTTGTGCAGAATTCCTGGAACTCAAGGGTTTTTAGAGGTGTTTAACTTACATATCCACTCTCACGGAGACAGTTGGGGAGGGTGGATGAAAAAAAGGCGAAAATTGCTAGCTCTCTAAACACAAAGTGGGTATGGGGGTGCGTCATTGCCATGTGCTAAATATACAGCTCCTGCATCAGAGACGCGGATAAGAATACTGCCTAAGTAGGTCAGACTGAGTCTGGGCTTTTCAAAAACACTTAAAAGCTGCACCGGGAATATCTCCTTCAAAGCCCAGATTCAGTGTGTGTGTGTGTGTGTGTGTGTGTGTTGTGTGTGTGTGTGTTTGCATGTCTCTCTGTATGTATGTGTTTTATGTCTCTATGTCTGTGTATGTATTTGTATGTCTGTGTCTGTGTGTCTGTGTGTGTGTGTGTTGTGCCTCTGTGTGTGTGTTGTCTGTGTGTATGTCTCACTGTGTACGTTTTGTATGTGTCTAGGGGGTCTGTGTGCATGCATGTGTGTGTGCATGTGTGTATATGAGCATTTGTGTGTATGCATGTGTGCGTGCATGTGTGTATATGAGCATTTGTGTGTATGCATGTGTGCGTGCATGTGTGTATATGAGCATTTTGTGTGTGTGTGTGTATGCGTGTGTTGGCGTGCTCACGTGCATGCACATGTGTGTGTTTTGTTCTCAGGAAGTTTCCCATCACTCCCATGGTTCTCGTTTTGCAGACTGCATCTCTTTCTAATGGGGCAGAGATGATTGACAGGTGCTTGCGGCCAGTGTGGCAAGGCGGAGGAAGAGAACTTTCTGGGGGACAAATGGGGAAGGAAGCTCTGGAGGCTTTTGGTGCCATGGCGCTATTGAGCTCTGCCTTTTGGCTGCAGGAAGTTAAAGGGGGAGAGCCATGGAGTCACCCCCACTGCGGGATTAGCCTCAACCCCCCTGCACCCTCCCACCAGGCATTAGTCTCTAAGGAAAACCCCAGCACAGACAGGTGAGCAGGATTCGCCCCCTCCCTCTCTGTGCCAGGGTGCTGAATTCGGGGCTCTGACAGATTGAAACCCCTTTTCATCAGTAACTCCACTGTATGATCTGCCTGTCACTTCCCCAGATGATAGCTCTCTGACTTTTTTTTTTTTTTTTTTGAGGGAGGAAAATTTCTCACTAGCTTGTCATTCATTTCACCCACCTAGACACCTACTGCTCAACCAGCCTGGCAAAAATGGAGATTAAAAAAAAAATCTGGAATGTATTCAAATTTGAGAAAATGCTCCAAGCTTTCTCCTATGTGTGTGATTTATGGAATGTGACATAACTGTGTAGTATTCTCATCAAGAAAGCCTCAGGCTTCAGATGAGGCAGGCCATCAATGAACTCCGTTAGTTTTGAAAGCTAGAGCTCACAAGTGAGAGGCTGTGCATTGGCCATGCTTTCTTGGCTGGCATTGCTGTAACTTTGATGGTACCATTAGGAGCTATAAGCAAGGGTCACTTTCTTGGGCCTTTCGAGGTGGAGCCACACTTTGTTCCGGAAGGTGTCTCTTTTTTACAACATGTTAGGCTCAGCCGTTGCTCACTGACTGCTGGTGCTGGCTGGAATATTGCCCAACATAGCACAGGAGGTCATCTAGTCTGCCTTACAGTGTTGCAGGACTAGTTTCCTATCCCCTCCTAAGTCAGGAGATCTTAGGGATGCACACCCAGGGAGGAGGGCTCCCGAGGAAGGAGCTGTAGAGCTGTGTGAAACTCAGCTCAGTTACCAGCGCATCTCCTGCTTGAAGCCAGAGGACATAGACTGGACTCCCAGTCTGACCACAGACAGCTGCCTCAAGCTCTCTGGCCCATCAGCTAAAGGAAAGATGGAGTTGATGTCTCATGTACCCCAAATGGCTAAAATTCTTTCCTATGGCCAGTAGATTTGGGGATAGTTGGTATTTCCAGACCTCTTTGCTTTCTACGCTTGAAATGCCTTAGGTATTTTAGTTCCCAAATCACTTGGGGGCTTCTGAGCCAGAACCAGCTTGGGGGGGGGTTAGGCTTTAGGCAGTTAACTAAGCCTCTCAAGTATGCAGTTGCCTTTCATACTTGTGGACCGCTGTCGCTGAGCATAGCATGGCCTCTATTACCTTTATGATGGCAGCAGTGGCTACCCACATGTGACTGGGCTTACCATGTCAGGCCCATTGACAGTCCTTCATAGCAAAGGGTGAAGGAAGCCGTTAGACCCTGACCTGGGATTGTGTGCCTTCTGTCCCTCAGGCCCCTGTCTGCTCCTTCTCCTCCCCAGCTGCATCTTGGGAGGTGCTGCAGTATATAGAGGATGAGGATGTACTGATAGGAGGCAGCTTTGCAGCTTTGGGAGGTGGCCACCCATCCCAGGGAGAGACTTTTTAATGACGCAGCTGGTGGTGTCCCAGTAAGTGACCTTGCATCTTGCTCACTGCCTCACCAAGCTGGGCTTCGTTGTATTTTAGTCTGTCTGTCCTTGGTGCCCTGTCTGGGGTAAAGAGACATTTACTCACAACTCCCCGCAAAAAGTTAACACAACAGTGCCCTTATGCGGGGTGTGTGTGTGAGTGTGTGTGAGAGTGTGTGTGTGTGTGCATAGAGCACACCAGCCTCCTGGAAAGAGCCAGGCCCAGGGGAAAGTCAAAGTCAACCTTTCTGGTCTGAATTGCCCGTTTGCTCCTGAGGGTCAGGTGGCAGAAAGTGAACAGCCCCACGCAAGCCATCTCACCCCGGAGGGAAGAGCCCAGACTGAGCCTCCTGGTGTAGGCTCGGCAGTAATGCCATGTGGCCTGGCACTGGAGAGGGAACAGAAACTTCTAGAATGATTGAGTCTCCTGAAAGCGTGACTGCCTGGGCACCCTTGGAAAGAGGTCAGAGAGACCGACTACCTATGACGTGCTGTACACTCAGGGTCAACTTTGTCCCACAGGTGGGTTGCTCTCTACCCAGTACTAGAGGTCACTCCCCGTGACCACCAGCCCAGCCCCTTTGCCACAGACACCAGGAGAACCATTCAGATTCTTGGTGTTTGCTTCACGTGTTTCCCCATTGCGAGCTGCTTTGGTTTATTTATGCTCCGTTTTCAAACAGGGCGATTGAAGAGGCCTGAGAACAGTATGAACGAACTTGTCCCTGGCCACATTCAGCGGGTTTAAGGAAACTGAATGGAACGAGAGAGGAGAGGTAGAGGGATAGCTAACCTCTGAATTTCAAACAGCACAGTTCGTTCTTTTCTAAACCCTCACCCCTGGCTGAAGCAGTTCTGTTGCCAGAAGGCGAAATATGCATATGATTTCAGGATCATCTGGAAGGAGGCAGTTTTATGACATGTTGCTCGTCACTTGGATGGCTCTACCTAGCAAGGGACCTCCATACAGCAAGAGCACACTGTGTCCATGGGCACACACAGAAGGAAGTGAGGGTCCAAGTTCCCGTCCGTCCCTTTATCTTTGATGTTCTCTCCCTCTTCTCCCTCCCCTCCCCCTCCCCCTCCCCCTCTCTTTCGCCCTTCTTTCCTCCCTCCCTTCCTCATTTCCTCTCTCATTCCCTCCCTCCTTCTTGGTATTTATGAATGGAGATTCAATATCAAGGAACTTATTACATTTCCCCCCTGTTTTATATGTGGCTATCCTAAGGCCACATGCTCCACTTAAGTCGTTCCTGTCATTGATTGTGGCCCCTGTCAACTGAATAGAGCTGGTAGAAGGTAACAGGTGAGAAGGGTTCTGGGTGCAGAGTCGGAAAATCTGGATATTATTGTTGGTGGTTCCACGGTGTTAGGCGTCTCTCGGCCACGTAGCTTTGCTGGGACCCTCCCACCCCAGTGCCCGCAGCAGGTGGGAATAGGTGGTCCATGCTCCCGGTTGTTTGCATCCTCAGCCAAAAACTGTAGCTTTGAGATGAGACATCGTAGTCTGTAATTCACAGAATTGGAAGACACTTGGAGGTTGTTGGGCGTCGGACTTGTGATCAGATGGCAAGCAGAGCCACATGAGAGCCGAAGTCATGAGGGACAGAAATCAAGAGTTTCCAGATACAAGGAGGGTGCAGCTATGTAGGGGGAGCAGTGGAGAGGGGACCTGGTGACTTCCAGCTTCATGAAATGCCCTGGCGAGATCCCCGGAGAGTCAATGTACTCTCCAAGGAAGCCACCCTTTACTTGATTCAGCTAGCTTGAAAGGGTCTCTATATTGCAGCCGGCATCCCCTTACTCAGATGCTGGGTGACCCTAGTCCGACCACTCTTCTTCTCTGGTCTGGTCTGGTCTCAGTTTCACCTTGTGTAAAATGAGATCATTAAATTAGGTACCCTCCAAAGCCCCTTTAGATTTCAGGAATCCATACTTTCAATTGTCAGTGCTGGCCATCTACGACGCCTTAGAAGCCAGGGATGCTTGACAGTGCTGCTCATCTTTTGGTCCTGCCTGTGTAGGCTGCCTTTGATGGCATGGTTAGTGAGGAGAACCTCCATTACCAATGGAGGCTGTGTCTGAATAGAAAGATGCTGCTGGGGAGAGGCGATCGTACCAAGCTCTTGCGTGTAGGTTGGATAAGAGACCTCTTCAGGTATGTCTTGTCCTGAGCCTGCAGTAGGCTCTGGCAATGTAAGAGAGAGCTGTTGGCAGACTTGGAACATTCTCCCCCTAAGTGAGTGCTGTGGAGTAAAGTACAGCCTTGTTGATTGTATATCAATTTGATGGACTAACTATGGAACAGTAATTAAGCCAAAGAGAACATTCAGAAGTACTTATTGCTATTTGCTGTCTGCTCGATCCCCAGAGTCCTACAATAAATAGAACCATGAGTTTAATTAATACCTGCAGGTCTGATTACCCATTTACACTAGGCCATAGTAGACCAGAGGTTAAACTTTCAAAGACATTCAACTGTGAGTGATGTTGAAAATGTCTGCATTAGCCTGTAGCCAAAGTCTGCAACCTACATCCTGATGAGTCCTTGGGGGTCCGCTGTCGGGGCCCATAAATCAAAATTTGGGTATTGAGAGAGGGAAGCGCGGCTGGCAGCATCACCCGATGGGGCTTTCATTACGTTCTCCTGCAGGCCTGGAGTCTTGGTGTCTTCCCCCTGCTGCTCCTAAAGGGGCTTGCATTTTTATTGGTGAAGACAATGTTGCTATTCCCTTTGGCATTACACCTCGAATCTGGTTTCTGCAGGCCCGAAACAGGTGGGGAGGAAGCCGTGTAGGAGTTGGGATAGCCCCTGGGATGCCATAAGGCTCACCAGGCTCTGCGCCACCACCTGCTGTGAGACAGTGCTCGCCCAGTGCTTGTGGTTATGCTTGCCATTGAGGTTTTCACTGAAGGGTCTGCTGAGATGGCTCAGTGAGTAGTGTGCTTGCAAGAGTGAGGACCAGAGTACAGATCCCCAGCACCCACAAAGTTGGGTGCACTGACAAGGGCCTATTATATTGGTGTTGGAGGACAGAGTAAAGGACGCCCAGGGCTTGCTGCCTAGTCATCTTGCAGACTCGGTAAGCTTCAGCTCCTGTGAAAGACCCTATCTCAGAACAAGAGAGAAAGCAATTGAGGAAGACAATAACTTTGACCTAGACCTCTGGTCTGTATACCTAGGCTTATACATGCTTGCATGTGAACATGTACACACTTACTTGTCCGTCTGTCCCCTCTCCCCCACTGCCACCAAGAGTTTCACCAATGCACTTTCCTGGCTCTCAGCAAACTCATCTGGAGGGTGTGGTCCCAAGATGCAGAACCCCAGTTTTGTTGCTATGAGATGGCATCACTGGAAGGCATTGTCTGCTTGACGGCTGGGCTTGGGAAGGTGGCCCCTCAACTTGAGCTGTTGTGTATTTGTCAGGAGCATGCAGGATGCTTCCTACACACTGCTTTACCTCATTTTTTCCAACACAAGGATCATTCTTATCCCACACTTTACAGGAACATAAACCAGGGCCCTGGGAGTTCATGCAGCTTGCCAGCTGGCTGTGATGTTTGTTGGCAACTAGACTGGATCTAATATCACCTAGCAGAATGGTGGGGCCCAGCTTTGGTGGGTGTGTCTGGGATGGACTTTTCAGAGAGGATTTGCTGCGCAGGGAAGGATGGGAGGAAGCTGACCAGTCTCTGACATCCTGCTCTTTGCTTCCTACCTGCTGCCATGGGAACTGCTGTACTCTCCGATGTGTTCCCATTGCTATGCTCTACTCAAGTAACCGTGGGCTGAACCCTTTGAGACCATTAGCCAAAAGTACATCTTTCCTTGCTCAAGTATGTCTGTCTGTCAGGTGTCCTGTTAACAGTGATGGCAAAGCTAAGCAACACACTGGTGATCCCAAAGCCACTTAGCCTGACCGGGAACTAAAGCGGTTGAGAATATGCGAGGCATTTCTCCTGAGAGCTGAACGGGGGCCAACACATGAGAAAGTGTTCCTTAATCCGTCCAGATACGCGTGGCTTAGAGCAGGGACATTCCTGGTTAATTTCAGTGATGTGCATTTTGGAATAGCAATAGGCTTAGGTTGGGTCAAAGACAAGGGAGTATATTTTTAATCCTTTGTTTCATTTTTAAATTAGATGTGTATTTTATGTATGTGTAGTTTGTGGGCTACTTGCAAAGGCCATATGAGAAGTCGGATCCTCTGGAGCTAGAGTTTCAGGCAGTTGTGAGTTGTCCAACATGGGTGTTGAGAACTGGATTTGGCTTCTTGCATGAGGAATACATGCTCTTAGCCTCTGGGACATCTTGCCAGCCCCCACCCCGGAAGTACTTTCACAATAAGAAAATTAAAGGAAAATAAATGAACAGGCAAGAGGGACTGTCAGGAAAGGGGGGGGGGTAAAAGGTGCCGAACTATGCCAGTGCTGAGTGGAGTCTCAGAGTGAACTCCCGCACACCGCAAATGCATTTTGATAAAGTATCCCCTGCTGGGCTAGGCATGATCCAGCCATGCCTAGCAGAGAAAGAGAAGGATCACTTCCGATGATGAACAGGAGTTGCTTCCTCTCAGTCAGGAGCTGTGCTATCCAGAGCAAGTGCTGGTCCATGCATGATGTAGTGTCCACTTCTGAGTGTTCAGTGCATGAGGAAGAAACTGTTATCAACAGTGAGGTAGGAGCATTTCCATGACACACGCAGCGAGCGTCTAGAGATAGGTTGGATTGTCTGTATCCATATCAAGCATCTCATGTACTTTGAAATAACAAGAAGCAGTCTTGACCTACACAGGAATCTGTTTGTCTTGTCGTTGGTACTTCTGTGAAAGCTAAGCCCACTAATGAAAAACAGCATCTAATGGTGAGATGAAGAAATGTCTGCCCTAAAAACCAAAGTTCTGAAGTAGAATCTACAAAAGGTCTGTGATGATTAATTTTGATCATCAATTTGATTGCACACACACAAAAAAAGAATAGCTAGGGCATTAGTAAGGTGTATGTTTGGGTATGTCTGAGGACATTCCAGAGACGTTTCTGAAGAGAATGTGGGGTCTGTCATATGGGCTGTAGTTTTGGACTGAATGAGAAAAGGAAGAGGAAAAAGTTGGCAGTGTCCCTGGCCCCCCTTTTCTGCTTCTTGGCCCACCAGCATGAGAACCAGCAGCCGCTGGCCCATGCTGCCACTGCCATAGGTCGTTCTTACTGTCATGCCTTCTCTGTTATGATGAACTGAACCTCAGACCCAGAGTAGCAAGACTCTCTGTTCCCTTAAGTTGCTTCCCAGGCATTTGGTTATAGCAAGGAGACAAGGATATAGGGCTCTAGCAGTCTGTGTCCCACTGCTTTTAAATCTCCCCCACCTTTTTATGTTTGTGAGACAGTGTCTTATGCAGTTCAGCCTGACCTTGAATTAGTGAATCTCCCTTCATTTCCTGTATCACCACCCCCAGAACTGTGGCATTTTAAAAGATGCTTCTTCATGTGCGCCTACCCATTTCCCCCAGAATTAAATGAACTTCCTGCTACTATATGAACGGATAGGTCAGCCTTATAATTATATAATAAAAATATGCTAGTTGAAGGGAATTTTGTAAACCTCAGTAACCCTGACTCAGGTAGCAAGAACCCAGACAGGAAGGGGAAGGTCAGAGAAGCCCAGGGAGATGATTCTAGCTACATTTTTTTTTCTCTTCCTTAAGAAATCAGATCAATATATGACTGATACAGTGAAGCATTACACAATCAATTGAGAAATTAAGACCAAAGAAAAGAGACACCTTGTTGATTGCATAATAGAAAGAGAGGCCTCATTATGTAGATGTGGCCTAACTCTACACCAGCAAATGCAGTACAGAGCGAAGAGGAAAATTGAGGC
This sequence comes from Phodopus roborovskii, assembly GCF_943737965.1. Lineage (NCBI taxonomy): Eukaryota > Metazoa > Chordata > Mammalia > Rodentia > Cricetidae > Phodopus > Phodopus roborovskii. The sequence goes on from NW_026126611.1 coordinate 8,079,584, forward strand.
AATTTCCTGAATTATTCAAGGAAAAAAAAATTCCCCTCTGCTTCAATTATTCATATATTACTTTTCTTTGAAGCGAGGAGTGTGGGGCGATTGGGGGGAGGGAGAGAAGAAAGCAAGCTTGATTGCGTTAATTCTCCACTTCATTTTGTAGATTAAGGCACCTCTGTAGACGTCATTCCTCATCCCTGTTTACTTCTTGACAAACTATTTCTTCCCCATTGTGTGTATGCAGATTTTACATACCCTGCTATTTTCTCTAGTTAAACGATGGGAATTTGAACTGCCACTATTCTTTTCTCCCCCACCCTCATAAGTAGGATCCATATAAAAAGACCAATTTCCCAGTAATCCAACTCACTCCAAACATTCCACCCACAAGGTAGTGAGTTAGGGAAAAATAGAATTCTGCCTAAGGGTAAAAATCATAATTACCATCAAAAGAGATAACCCACCTTCGCCCCCTTGGTGGTGGGCATGATCAGTGTTTTGATCTAGAGTGGAAAGGGTTGAACATACAGCACAAATATCCCCGGAGCGTCTCTGCCAGTTCCAACACATGTGTCTAGGCTGGGAAAGTATCCATCTATGTGGGATGGGCTCCCAAAGTCCATTCCTATTCTAGGGATAAATACTGATCCACTGCCAGAGGCTCCATTACTGCCCAGTTCTCCTAACACCACATTCTGGGGCTCTGAGTCAGTCCTTTATTGGTTTCACAGCTATCAGACTGGGGTGCATGACCTCCCCCTTGTTCAGGTCAGCTGATTTTGTGGGTTTCTCCAGCCTGGTCTTGACCCCTTTGCTCATCATTCCTCCCTCTCTCTAGCTGGATTCCAGGAGTTCAGCTCAGTGTTTAGCTGTGGGTGTCTGCTTCTGCTTCCATCAGCTACTAGATGAAGGGTCTAGGATGGCATATAAGATAGTCATCAGTGTCATTATCGTGGAAGGGTATTAAAGGTAGCCTCTCACTATTGCTTAGATTGTTAGTTGGGTTCATCCTTGTGGATCTCTGGGCATTTCCCTAGTGCCAGATTTCTCCTTTAATCTATTATGGTATCCCTTTTCTTGTTCTCCTCTGTTCTTTCCATCTCAATCTTCCTGCTCCCTCACGCTCTCCTCTCCTCCCCTTCTCTTTCTCCTAACTCCCTCTCCCCTCCATTCACGCTCCTAATTTGTTCGGGAGATCTTGTCCCTTTCCCCTTCTCCCAGGGACCATGTATGTCTCTCTTAGGGTCCTCCTTGTTTCCAAGCTTTTCTGGTGGTGTGATTTATAGGCTGGTGATCCTCTTTGCTCTATCTAAAATCCATATATGAATGAGTACATACCGTGTTTGCTTTTTGTGACTGGGTTACCTCACTCAGAATGATTTTTTCTAGTTCCATTCATCTCCCTGTGAATTTCAGGATTCCCTCATGTTTTTCCACTGTGAGTAGTAAGTACTCCATTGTATATACCACATTTTCTCCATCCATTCTTCAGTTGAGGGGCATCTAGGTTGCTTCCAGGTTCTGGCTATTACAAATAATGCTGCTATGAACATAGTTGAACAGATGTCCTTGTTGTATGGATGTGCATTCTTTGGGTATATGCTTAAGAGTGGAATTACTGGATCTTGAGGTAGACTAATTCCCATTTCCTGAGGAACTGCCATACTGATTTCCAAAGTGGCTGTATGAGTTTGCACTCCCAACAGCACTGAAGGAGTGTTCCCCTTTTTCCACATCCTCTCCACCATATACTGTCCTTGGTGTTTTTGATTTTAGCCATTCTGACAGCAGTAAGATGGTATCTCAGAGTTGTTTTGATTTGCATTTCTCTGATGACTAAGGATGTTGAGCACTTTCTTAAGTGTCTTTCAGCCATTTTGGATTCCTCTATTGAAAATTCTCTATTCAGTTCTGTACCCCACTTTTTAATAGGATTATTTGGTGTTTTGGCGATTAGTTTCTTGAGTTCTTTGTATATTTTGGAAATCAGCCCTCTGTCAGATGTGGGGTTAGTGAAAATCATTTCCCAGTTTGTGGGCTGCCATTTGGTCTTGTTGACTGTGTCCTTTGTCTTACAGAAGCTTCTCAGTTTCAGGAGGTTCCATTTATTAATTGTCGATCTCAGTGTCTATGCTACTCAGTGTTATATTCAGGAAGTGGTCTCCTGTACCAATTTGTTCAAGGGTACCTCCCACTTTCTCTTCTAAGAGTGGGTGGATTTATGTTGAGGTCTTTGATCCATATGGACTTAATTTAAGTTTTGTGCATGGCGATAGATATGGATGTATCTGCAGTCTTCTAAAGTCAGCATCCAGTTATGCCAGCACCATTTGTTGAAGATGCTTTCTTTTTTTCATTGTATAAATTTAGCTTCTTTGTCAAAAATCAGGTGTTCGTAGGTATGTGGGTTAATATCAGGGTTTTTAATTCGATTCCATTGGTCTTCCTGTCTATTTTTGTGCCAATACCAAGCTGTTTTCAGGACTATAGCTCTAGAATAGAGCTTGAAGTCAGGGATGATAATGACCCTGGAAGTTCCTTATTGTAAGGTTTGTTTTGGCTATCCTGGGTCTTTTGTTTTTCCCATAAGAAGTTGAGGGTTGTTCTCTCAAGGTCTGTGAAGAATTGTTCTGGGATTTTGATAGGATTTCATTGAATCTATAGAGTGCTTTTGGCAAGATTGCCATTTTTACCTATCCAAGAGCATTGGCGATCTGCCCATCTTCTGGTATATTCTTTAATTTCTTTCTTTAAAGACTCAGCATTCTTATTATATAGGTCTTTCCCTTGTTTGGTAAGTGTTACCCCAAGGTATTTTATGTTGTTTGTGACTATTTTAACTATTGTAAAGGGTGACGTTTCTTTGATTTCTTTCTCAGTCCATGTATGTATATAGGACTACTGATTTTTTTGAGTTAATCTTGTATCCTGCCACTTTGCTGAAGGTGTTTATCAGCTGTAGGAGTTCATGGTAGAGTTTATTGGGTCACTTATGTAAACTATCAGATCACCTGCAAATAGTGACAGTTTGACTTGTTCCTTTCCAATTTGATCTCCTTTTGTTGTCTTACTGCTCTTGCTAGTATTTCAAGTGCAGTATTGAAGATATAGGGAGAGAGTGGGCAGCCTTGTCTTGTTCCTGATTTTAGAGGAATTGCATTGCGTTATGATCCCTTTCCCTAATTAAAAACCCCCTCTGCTTGAACCCTGTCTCATGGCGTCTTTCTCTGGAGCTCTGCTTTTCTTAAATTACAGCAGGGACAAACAGGTGGGATATGGCAAGAGGGAAGCAGCTCTAGTTGTATGTTGATTAGGAGTGAATTCTGGAGGATAGCATGCTAGTAGAATGTATAACCCATGTTCATGAGATAGAAGAAAAACACCTGGAGAAAGGAATACATTTTGTTGACACATAGAATTGTTGCATGGGTAAATGGCAGCTTTGTGTGTCAATCATCTTTAAGATTTATTCAGTTTTATTTGATGTATATGGGTGATTTGCCTGTACGTATGTCTATGCACTGTGTGTGTGCAGTGCCCACAGAGGCCAGAAGAAGGCACCTGGAATTGGGGTTACAGATGGTAGTGAGTTACCATGTGGGTGCTGGGAATCAAACCCAGGTCCTCTGCAAGAGCAGCCAGTTCTCCCTCCTAACTACTGGGCCATCTTCCTAGACACAGTGTGTCAATCACGTTAAGGTTAACTCATGTCCAAATGGAGAGGAGCAGTGGGAAGGATTACTCTGGAAAATCGAACTTGGGAAGAGACGGTAAAGGCAGTAGAAAGATGTTAAGCAGACATTAATTCCGATCTCCCAGAACAGGAAGGTACAAGGCCTTGTTCAGTGGTTCTTCTTGGTGTTCCCAAGGGAGAATATGAAACAGAATGGGCTGAAATATACTGGGCTTAAAGTTCATCTAACTTGGGTCAGATAAGGCCACTTTCCTGGGTTATCGCTATGTGTAGGGCCTTGTGTGACACAATTCTCATGGCTAAGGAGTCCTCAGAGGAGACACTGCTGGTGTTCTGTGACCTAGGGTTAGCCTGCTGGCTATGGATCATCTCAGAAGAAAGCTCAGGAGGACTAACCGAAGTGTACGTATATGGCTGACAATGTGCAGTCAACTCTCTTTGGCTCTTAAGTTGTCACTTCTGGCCTGTCATGAGCCTGGGTCCTCCTTTGCAAAGCTGTTTCTGTCCTGTACCTCATCCTTAGCTGGAAACCATGGTGGGAGGGTGCCTGGAAGTTATAGTCCCTGCTGCACTTTGTTTGAAAACTACTAATTTTTACTATTGAATTAAGCTACAAGTTACTTGATCTTGAATCAGATACTATTCATTTTAATATGCTCATAATTTTGTACATTGGGGCTTTCAAAAAGTACATGTGGAATGAATCTCTTAATTATCCCCGCTCTGTGGCAATAATGAGGTAAATGATAGGTTATGCTTTTTAAATAATTTTATGGTATCAACTGTGGTTTTGTGCAAGTTTTAGGATTATTACACAACTATCACTTTGCAGGGTTTTGAAAAATTGGAAGATCATGAAGCATTTTAATAAAAGCCTACCATCCTGATGGCTGTTAACACAGTTCTTTGTCAAGTGTGACAGTCTCCTATTTGGGAACACTTGCTTCCAAGTTCTTTTTTTTGGGGGGGCGGGGGTTATGCCAAAAACATTTTCTCCACCTCAAGAAGAGGAGGGTTTCAAGAGACTTGTTTGTCAGCGAGTAGACATACCAAATCCTAGCAAACAGCACATAACTGATTTTACATAAATGTATTCTATTCGTATTTGTGTTTGTATTTAAAAAATAGACTACCTAATTTTACAGTGGAACATAAATACAGCCTCTTGCAATCTGAAGCAGACTCCAAACTACTTCCTGCATTCATGGGCACAATTTCCCTTCCTTCCTTCCTTCCTTCCTTCCTTCCTTCCTTCCTTCCTTCCTTCCATCCTTCCTTCCTTCTGTAGCTTGCTATCAGGACAAGAGTTCACTGGGGCTTCACCAATTTGTATTTTTCTCCCATGAATTTGGACATGTCCACAGGCAGGGGTAGACTGGATACCATGTTCAGTGAACCCTGACATGCATCCCAAACTATTGGTCGGTTTGACATTTGGTCCAAGTAAGAGTTTACAGAAAATCTAATCCTATAGTCTTTTCTAATTTATTGTTTTTATTTCCTAACCTTGGCTGATGGCTGCTACCTCTTGGGAAAGGAAGGGAATGGAACAGGAAGGAAAAAGAAAGAAAGGAAAAAAATAAAGAGAAAGGAAAAGAAAGAGAAAGGAAAGAAGAAGGAAAGGATTGCTCGGCATCCAGGAACAAATACCCCTGCCCTCTCCTCCTCACTCTATTTCATGGCTTAATGAGTCTACCAGATCAGGGGGTGCAGTGCTTTATATCCACAGCAGGGGAATCACAGACAACTAACTGCCATTCGATTTTATGTGTATTGTTTGAGGATTTCATACTTGCATAGGGTACGTTTTGATCAAATTCCTATTCCTTCCACTCCAGTACTTCCCCTCCCAACTTTATGTGTTGGGAGCCTACTTACTGCTGCCTGTATGTGCATGTTTGTACATAACTGCATACTAGAGGATTGCTAGTCCCCCAGGGGCTGCATCCCTGGAGAAAACTGGCTTTGCTGCTTCTCTTAGCCACTGTCAGATGCCAATAGCGCCTCAGCCATAGGGCAAGACTTCTTCTTGGGCCCCTCCACAACCCGTGCTGGGCTCTTGGTTAGCCTGACTGGGGTGTCGGCCTTGTATATTTAGTCCTAACTTCTTTAATGTCTTATGTACAACAGCCTTGTCACGATTGGTAAAATAACTGTTTCACTGTTGGTCTCTACTCTTGCAATCTTTCTGCCTCCTCTTTTGTAATGATACTTGAGACTTTGGGTAAAGAAGGTATGGCATGGATGTCTCATCTAGGGGTGAGTACTCTCTGTATTTTGACAAGTCATGGCTTTCTGTATTAAGTTATCATCTAAAACAAAAGATGTTTCTATGATTAAGGTTGAGAGATGCACTCATCTAGAGGTCTAAAACTATGAAACTAGCAGGAAATTTAAGTCTATGCCCATTCATCATATTAATAATATTGGACTCTCCCCTTAGAGTCTATGATGTATTAAGCTATATTTTTTGGAATCCATTTTGTGGTGCCAGGGATAAGTTACATCTTGTGGCATGGAGCTTAAATCCAAGGTGGAATGCTTGGTTACTTCTGTAGCATCCATGCCACTATCACACCAATGGACACATTTTGCCAGCCTATGCATCATTGTTGTTCACAGGGTTCGCCATCTTGGTAAGACTGTTGATTTCTTCTCTTTCACGATGGTGCTCACAGATCCTTCTAACACTATGAAAGTTAACCATTAAGGATAAATTTTCCAGCTTGTTGCTATCTTGATTTTCATATGTCCCATGACTCAAGTCTTTGTGGTATCTTCAGCAATAAGGTCTTACTATCAACTTCTGGAGGTTGCTAGAGCAATAGCAATAATAGCTTATAATGTTTGGGGTCTAATCCCGAAGGAGAGTAGAGTCCACAGGTGGACCTTAACCCAGCTGTAGAATAGCAGAGTTGGTACAAGTGAACATGCTCGCTATTAATATTGCCTGGCATGCTCTGATAGCCTAAGGATTGAGTGAGTATGTTTGATTTGGCTTATAATAGTTGATCTTCAGAGGTTGTAGCCATTTAAAATGATTCTCTCTCTGTCTCTCTCTGTCTCTGTCTGTCTGTCTCTCTCTCCCTCTCTCCTCTGTCTCTTTCTTATGTAGCATCTTTTTGTCTGTCTATCTGACCTTCAGTCTTATGGACCAACCTGCATATCACTTTGAATTTCTGTTATTGTGGGCTCCTTATTCCAGTCTTTTCTACACTGGGCCCACGCATACCCCTTCTACAAAGGATCAAGCTTCGTTGTGTTAATATTTGCAGGAGGCTGTGTTTGCTCAGTGGCTACCTTACAAAGACACACTTCTTCTCTCCAGTATCTGTATCTTCTAGTGGTTTGTGAAGCCCTCTAGGCTATTGATTCTAAGCCACTAGAGTGGTATTCCTGAAATAGGCTATAGGGAACACAGAATAAAGGCAAAATTTTCTTACCTCTTGGACCACAGGCTCAGCATTGGTTACTTGCTATTTTGAGGATGTGTAGAAGGAAGTACTATCAGTGGCCAGGTTTTAGCTTTTACTGTTTAAGGGAAATGGGAAAAGATGAAAAATAGCTTGCAGATATTGGGAAAGTAAGTGAATAATAGCAACCAGTTGATTTTGTAATGTGGCATTTCAATATGGTATGCTGACATTGAACTATCCAAAATCTTTATTTATTCAGTAGATGCACTCAAATTCATGGTACACTTTCATTTCTAACAAGGTCCAGAAAAAAAGTGGCCGGTGGCTCTGATTCTTGTCTTGAGGTTGCCTGTGACTGTGATTGAGTGTGGCCTCCTGGCAAATGGCATCCATGGGAACACACATAGAAACAAGCTTGCAAGCAGACATCCCATTGAAGCAAACTCCCCAAATCTCTTCAGTCATTATTGTGTTGTCATCAGTCTCAACGAAGTAGTATCGAACACCTACTATGCATGCAAATAACCTCGACAATACTTTTGCAAATTGATGTAATAGGAATTACAATGAAGGCCTACTTGAAGTTATATTGACTATGTACGCTTATCCAGAGAATGCCATTTGTATCTTCAGAGGTTATGAGTGGACGTGTATGCATGTGGTGCTTGATTAAGTTTCATAATTTGGTGACGTTTCAAAGACCTATGTGAGAATACACTGTAGCATGAAAAATAAATGACTCAGAGACAGATATTGGGGTTCAAGTTTCAAGCTGAAAGTCAGAAAAGCAAAGCAGCCAGCCACTGCCTCTTACCTCTGCCTCAGAATGAAAGGCGATTTGATCTTGGCTCCACCCATCTTCAGATTGCTGCCTCTCCTCAGCCTGGCTGGAGAATCCTGAGACTCCCATGTCTTCCTGTCCTCAACATGGCTGGAGAATGAATGCCATCTCTGAGACCCTGCTCCTGTCTTATATACCTCCCTGATGCTGGGATTAAAGACATATGATCCCAGGTACTGGGATCAAAGGCATGAGCTCTGCACTCTTGTGTAGACCATGGCAACTTTGAACTCAGAGAGATCCACCTACCTCTTAATCCTGAGTCCTAGGATTAAAGGTGTGTACCATTACCTCCTAGCCTCTGGCTGCCAGGATTAAAGGTGTGTATCACCACTGCCTGACCTCTATAGCTAGAGGCTGGCTTTGCTTTCTGAGTCCTCGGGTAAGCTTTAGTAAATCCTAAATAATATACATCACCACAATACATATCAAATAACTTGAAATTTTCCTCAAGAGTCCTCCTTACCAGATGAGTTTGGTATGGCAGACATGCACACAAAATCCACACATTTTCCTTCAGGGACTTTTTCTCCAGGCATAGTGGTATATGTCTATGATCTGTGTGTCCAGAAGACTGAGGTAAGAGATATCCTCACCTTAAGACCAGCCTGTGCTTCATAGTGAGACTCCATCTCAAAAAGAAAAAGTTCACGTCCATAACAGAAGTTCTTCACGCTGTCAGAGAGAGATGAACACCCAAACGTCGGGACTGAACATCTACAGTCTAGTTATAAGGACTTCCTGTCTAGGAATCAACTAATCATTGAATGGCATGTATGCACTGCACCATTGCTAAATGGGCAGGGAGTAACCTCGCTACTTCCTCTCTCCCAATTTGATCTGTGTGGTGCGGGATCAAATTCAGGGCTGAGTCTTCTAGGCCAGTGTTCTACCAGCTGAACCACACCCAGCCCCTGGCCCCCATGCCTAAGTTGTGATTTCTCTTTTCTTCTTGGCTTCTGTCCCCCACTGTGGCCTTGTCTGAGCCCAACCCTCAGATTCTTTACTTTTTGTGTGCACGCAGCCTGTGTGGATGTGTGTACTTATTTGTGTGTGCATAACTATGAGACCGTAAGCGCCCACATGTAACACTGGACGTCTTAATCATTCTCCACCTGAAACTTGCCTATTCCATTAGCTTGCTCTCTGTCAAGGCCGGGGAGCCTTCTGCCTGTCTCCCCAGTGCTTGCCTGGTTTTAATACACACAATCATACATGCATTCTGCAGCAATTGACTCGGGTTCTCAAGCTGGGTGACGACCACTTTAATTAAAGAAATGTGTGTGTGTGTGTGTGTGTGTGTGTGTGTGTGTGTGTGTGTATCTGCTTTTCTGTCTGTGTACTATGTGTGTGCAGATGTTTGTGGAAGCCGGGAAAGGGCATTGGGTCCCTTGGAAATCAAGTTACAGGCAGTTCAGTTGTGGTCCTTCTGATGTGGGTGCTGGGAGCCAAATCTGAGTCCTTTGCCTGGGACAAGGGCTTTATTGACTGATTCTTCTTGTGTTGGATGGGTGGTTGGTTGTGCTTGGGCCAGGTATAATCAGCCAGAGGAAAGCATGGGCTCAGTGACAATGGTGATGTGGATAACAAAGTCATTGGCTGCTGGTCCACATGCTAGACTCAGAAATCGGTCGTATAAAGAGTTTGTAAAGAATAAATAGTGTACAGGATGTTCATAAATATGATGCCTGTTTAATGCAAAATCCAACTTTAAGATAATTGCTGAGATAGGAAAAATAGAGAATACATAAAATCAGTACATTGCCATACAATTAAAATATTTAATAGTTTTAATTTCCCCTTCTGTCAAACTTCTTAGCAAAATTCCAGTAATTATGTTTAATTTTTTTTCTTTCCACTTTCTGGAAACCATCCCATAAAAATGAAATGGGAGACAGGAAAAAGATTAAGATGAGGATCAAAAGTTTTGCTTATTCTTTCCTTGATAAATCAAGGAGTCACTGGTAACATTTGAAGAGTACAATGGCATCTCTGTATTAACAAAAGTGTAGAAATTATGATATATATACATATGTATATATATTTAATTAGGAGAGTTCATGATCTTACATTTAATATTCAAGTTCACTAAACTTTTGTCACAACAAAAGAAATTAATTCTTAATTCGTTTTAATTATACAAATGTGTGTGGACATGTGTGCCACTGCATGTGTATGGAGATCAGGGGAACAGAGAGCTGACTATGAGACTGTATCTGTTAGGATTAACAGAAGCTATCCATAGATCCTCACCAACATGACTGTTTAACCCTGATCTGAGCCAGAATGATCCAATGGACATACTACTGTGACGAAACCCACAAGACATAGAACCTAGACACAGAACAACAGACAATGAGGGTTATCCCATAACAACGGCCAGTCCTGAAAACATATGTACAAGTAATAGTGACACTATGCAGACTGAGGAGGTTGTAGTTAGGAATATATATTTCATATATTCACATACATATGTGCATGTAACAGCAGTTAGTGTATAAAAAAGGTCCATAAATTATAAATAAAGCAAGGAGAAGGTATACGGGAAGGTTCAGAGGAAGGAAAGGGAAGGGGAAATGACATAATCTCAAAAAAAGACCATGGAATAAGAAATTTTTAAAATTGGCTGTTTTAAATCATGAAAGAATTCAAATGTCCATGTGAGGATAGGTGTTAATGTAAATATATATATATATATATATATATATATATACATATATATATGTATACGTATACACACACACATATATCTATCTATCTATCTATATATATATATATATATATATATATCTTCACATTCTTATGGTGTCTTGACATAACACAATGCCTTGTATATTTCCAATAGATTTTTGGAGGTATAAAACATAATGAAACTAGGAATGTCTTCAAACTGCTTTCATGTATTTAGGATTTATCATTCTCAGCCATAGTCTTGAACTTTTAACATAGTATAATTACAAAATATATAATAGAATACATAGTATCAGTTTAAAAATTTGAGCGTTTTGTTAGTGGCATATTCCTCTGCCAACTATTGTTGGCTCAACATTATGCATGAGAATTATTCATGTGGCTGAATACAGTTCTAGTGCATCAGCTATCTGGGGTTCCATTGGATTGGTGTGCATGGTTTTATTTACCCATTCTCCTACTGAGGGACATTTGAGTTGTTTGCATCTTTTTGTTATACAAATGATGCTGAGCTCATTATGCCTGCCTGTGCAGATGCATGCCTTTCCCCAGAGTGTGATTCTCTAAGCATTGTCCATTGATCCCTTGGCTTCCATGCTGGTTTTTTTTTTTTTAAAGAGGGTCTTCAAGGTTGAAACCATTTTCATAATAAGGTTGAGATGTGATCTGTCTCTGCCTGTATTTGCACTCATGGTGAAAATCAATGACTGTTCACACTATGGTGGAATCTTGTGTGAATCAGAACAGCCACACAAACCATGCTGATAGTTTTTGATTGTTTACCACCTTGTGCTGGCTGAGTATCCTCGAAGCAATAAAGATGAGTCTTATTAATTCTCAACCCTTAAACACATGGATCCTTATAATTACCCGTGCCACCACGGGAAAGGTGCATGGAGGAACTTCTGTTTATGTTACAGAGTTCAAGTCATAGGCCAAACCTTCCCACAGATTTTCATATTTATTATAAAGAACAGAAGACAGATAAACTGTGGTTAAACCACACTAACAGGCTCCTGGACAGCTAGTGGATTGTCTCGGATTGTGTGGCTGTAATACAATATCTTAGACTGGATGACTATATACAATAGATGATTATTTGTTCTCACTTCCTGAGGGTTGAAGAGTATAAAAACAGTTGCTGGCAGGTTAGGGGTCTGGTACAGGTCTTGTCTTTGTATCCAAGATGGTGCCTTGAATGTTTCATCTTTACTCAGAGAGTGAATAGACCCATAGAACATCCCTGCATCCCGGAGACTGCTGCCATGACTTACCTTCACATGCCTTGTTTCTACCTCCCATAGGCCCCACTTCCTAATACCATCACACTGCCTGCTGCATTTCACCACCTGAATTCTCAGGGACATGTCTTAAAAAAATGAATGATGTGAACTTTCACCTCAGCAAGGATTGGTAGTATGTGTGACCATTCATAAAATTCAAGCCTCCAAGAAAAAAAAATAACGATTTAGTAAATTCTGCCACTATAGACTTACTGAATAATTGAAAACATTTTTATGTTTAACCAAATAGTAATGTTAGCAGAGCATTTTATATTGTATAATGAAGGTACTCACATTTGAAAGAGCCATATAATTCTATAACTCAGTATTTTCCTGATGACAAATCTGTGATATTGCAAAATTATACAGGGATAAATGATCTATTCCATATGTTAGGCTAAATTTCTTTCAACTACGTCAACCGACACATTATCATTTGGGGCTGGTGAGGGGCTGAAGATATCATGTCAGCATGTGAGAGGTTATTGGGATAGTAATGTTAATTGTAAACACTTGACACATTCTCATTCTTACCTTCTAATAGACTAGTTGATACAACTCACATAAAAGCTCTTTGCACTTTTCAGTCATTAAGAGTATGAAAGGATTCAAAGATAGAAGATTTTGTTTGCTATTGTGTGATGAAGTCACAGGAGTGGGCTGCGAGGTGGTGTTCAAAGGGCAGTCAGAGGCTGATAGACATTTATGTTCTCATTGGTAGAGGGGAAAACTCCATTTCCTCATGTGCTCATCAGAATTCTGTTTGTTGGACTCTAAATTGTCCTAGTCTGAATGTATGGTCTGCTGTTTTAACATCTCCAGTGAGTCTGGCCTATGGTGACCCTCTTTTATCAATGACTCATTCAAAAACCTTTGATGTTCTTACTAGGCCATTTGTCTTCCTTCTTAGCTTTCCTATTGGATCCTTTAGGTGTTCTTCTATACCTTGGAACCCAATAGTCTTTTCTTATAACTTTTAATATTAATCATGTTTTTGCTAACATTATTTTGGTAGTACAATGAGTTTGTCAATGTTTTCTTTTTTATTTGATTTTACACTGTGTAAGACTTTTTTTCTGCTCCCATCCAGACATACCTACACTGTTTCCTTCTAAAATTCTTAGAATTTGATTTTTTACAGCCAGGCCTGCCATCATATTGAATTGAATGTAGTGTATGGTGTGAGAAGGAGATCAACTTGTTATCCCTTTGCTGTGATCAACTTCCCCCTGCTTTGAATGACCAAAGAGCATCCTTTGTTGGTTTGTGTAGCCACGCCTATCACAGATCTATTTCCAGATAAGCCCCTGCCTATATCTTGGCTCTTCTTTTGTTTCTGTGGGATCATATTTGTGTAGGAACCATTCCTCCATAATGCTCCCACTTCTTACTGTCAGTGACTCTATAATAATTATTTTTATATGGTAAGAATTTCTTCCACTTTGTTCTTCAAGACTCTCTTCCCTATTACTAGCTTTTTGATATAAAAGCAAATATAAGATGATGCATAGAGTTTTGTGATAAACCTTATGTAGTCTTTAATTTTAATTTTAAAAAATTAGTTGAGATAATCAAAGTAGTATAATTAACCTTAAAGTCCTTGAGGTATTTTTTAATCCTTTGACAAATGCAAGTAGTTTTCTACATATAGATCTCACATCTTCTGGAAAATTTATTCCGAGGAGTCCAAAGAATATTTGCTCAGTGGGATTTTTTTCATTTATGTTGATTTTTTGTGGCTAGTGCTTTTTCTAAACATTTACTTTGTTTTAATAATTCATCTGTAGCTTCTTTGGAGTATCTATGTAGATATCAGCATCATTTGTGACTACACTTTACATATTTCATCATTTTACAGAATTCTTAAGTCCTGTGGTATAATGAATAGAATAATTGATACTTACTTTTCTACCACTTCTAAATCAAATGCTTATAAATTCATCCAACTAGGAATGCTATGTGTGCAGCTCTCAACATGAGTGTCTTCCAGAGACCCTCCTCTCCATGTTAAACATGTTTGTCAACAATTAGATTTGAGTCATGTTGGTTTTGTCTTCATCTGTTGACATGATTTCTTTTTTTAATTTCTTTCTATGGTGATGAACCCATTAGTGAAATGTTTGATATGGCACTTTTGATTTTTTTTTTTTGTTAAATGTACTTGAGCACAGTCTTTAGGATATTATTAACAATTGTTTTATTAATTGCTATTTTATGCATTTATATTTTGGCATTTTAGACCTCTGCCTGTTGAAGTCATTGTTGTAGCCTTCTGTGCTGACAGTAGTCTACCTGCTTCTACTTTTACTGGTTGGGGTAAGTAGTGAGACTTCTCTTTTTCTGCTTTCGCAATCAGCTTGGAGATTTTGTTGTTGAGATTCTTACAAGACTGAGGTGGATTTATATGTAATATAGTCTGGCTGTAGTGCCATTTAGCTTGACTTTCCATCACCAGCTCAAGTTCTTTAATTGCTTACTTATACTTTCTTTGTTCATTCTTGGGTCACTATTAGAATTTTTTTTCCCTAGAAACTAATGTATTGTTCTTAGAGGTCATGTGAATATGCTTTTATAAAATTTCATATTTATCATTTTGTGTGTGTATATGTATGCACCACACACACACACACACACACACACACACACACACACGGTCATTCTTGCTCATACCGCAGACCAAGTATGGAACACCGAGGACAATTAGTAAGAGTTGATTCTTTCTCCTGCCATAAGTCTCCCAGGCCATCAAGCTTGGTGGCAGATACTTTACCAGCTGAGCCACCTCATTGGCTAGCCTGGTATTAAATACTTAGAACAGCATATGAACCAAATTTGGATTTTATTTTTTCTGTTTTAAAATTTCTTTTCTTTTTGTGATTATAACTGCATCATTTCTCCCTTCCCTTTCCTCCCTCCAAAGCCCCCCAAATCCATCTCCTTGCTCTCTTTCAAATTTATAGCATCTTTTTTTGTCAATAATTGTTGTTGCATGCATAGATGTACATGTATATACATGTATACTCTTAAATATAACCTGCTCAGTCTGTGTAATGTTGTATGTACGTATGTTTTCAGGGATGATCATCGGGTTTTGATAACCTATTGGTGCATTATTTCCTGGGGAAGACTATTTCCTCCACCTTCAACCTTCCTTACTTGCTTGTAGTTTAATGTGTAGTGTTGAAGCCTTAAGCATGCCTATTGTTTTTGTCCTTGTTCAGCTCACATTTAGGCAATCATGTTGGTGAGACTATATGTGTTAGCTCCTATCATTCCTAGGAGACACAGCAAACACCTCAATCCTCTGGCTTTTTAGTCTTTTTTTGTAGCGTTCCCTGAGCCTTAGGTGTGGGAGTCGCTTTGTAGATGGATGCATTGGAACTGGCTTCCACAGCTCTCTATTGTGATTGATTGTGGTTTTCTGTAATGATTTGTACTGCAAAGAGAATTTCCCTCAAAGAGAGGCGGAGAATCCACTTATTTGTAGGTATAAGAACAAATATTTAGAACAGAAGGAGGGAGGAGAATAAAGTAACAGTAATGATGTCTGAAAACTTCATTAGGAACCATACTATTAACTATCTATCTTAAAAACCTCTCACTCTTTAATACTCACAAGCCTGTGTGTGTGTGTGTGTGTGTGTGTGTGTGTGTGTGTATCTATATCTATCTACACCTATCTATCTATGTATATGTATATCTATATATGTGTATATAACTATATCTATACCTATATCTGTCTATCTATCTATCTATCTATCTATCTATCTATCTATCTATCTATCTATATGTACATACATCCACCATGACCAAGTAGGCTTTATGCAAGGGTGGTTCAACATATGAAATCTATCAATGTAATCCACCATATAAACCAACTGAAAAAGAAAAACCACATGATCATTTTACTAGATGCTGAAAAAGCCTTTGACAAAATCCAATACCCCTTCATGATAAGGGTCCTGGGGAGATCAGGGATAACAGGAACATACCTAAACATAATAAAAGCAATATATAGTAATCCAACAGCCAACATCAAACTAAATGGAGAGAAACTCAATACAATTCCTCTAAATTCAGGAACAAGACAAGGCTGTCCTCTCTCTCCATATCTCTTCAGTATTGCTCTTGAAGTTCTTGCTGGAGCAATACGAGAAAAAAAGGAGATCAAGGGGATACAGATTAGAAAGGAAGAAGTCAAAGTGTCACTATCTGCAGATGATGTGATAGTTTACATAGGTGACCCGAAAAACTCTTCCAGGAAACTCCTAAAGCTGATAAACACCTCCAGGAAAGTGGCAGGATCCAAGATTAATTAAAAAAGATCAGTAGCCCTACTTTTATACAGACAATAAAGGGACTGAGAAAGAAATCAGACAAACATCACCCTTTACAATAGCCACAAACAACATAAAATATCTTGGGGTAACACATAACAAACTGTTATGAGTAAGGTTTTTTCCTGCCGACCTGGCCCCAGAGCCGTGCCAGCCCCAAATAACACACAGAGACTCTGTATATGATATAATTCTGTTGGCCTGTTACTAGTTTCTTATCAGCTATCTCTGTCTTAATTATTAACCCATTTCTATTAATCCAAGTACCTCCACATGGTGTCATCTTACCGGAGAGAGGGGCCGGCGTTCTGTTCTCTCCATTCTCTCCATGTTGACTCCTCCTTACTACTTCCTCTCTCCTCCTTGTCTCCTAGTCCCGTGTACCTTGCTTTCCTGTTGGCCAACAGTGCTTCATTCATTATCCACTAAGAGAAACATATTTACAGAATGACATCTCCCATCATCTCTTCTTTTCTGTCTAAAATAAAAAGAAGTATTTTCACCTTAGCATAGCAAAATACATCACACAACAGTTATAAAATAAAAATCACAGTTAACAATATTTAGTCCATTAACATTTAGCGAGATTTAAAGAAAATATTCTATCATCTATCCTATCTTTGTGAGTCTAAAGTCCTATATGTAACTTATCTTTAATCTTAACTAAGGAAAACTATAACCATAACTATCTGTCTTCAACTCCACCAAAGGCCACAGAAGGATAGTATATACACTCTAGAAATGACAGAGACAACTCAATGCCTGGTCAGTCACCTGAAGTTCTTCTGTAATGTTCCATCTTCAGCCTATAGGCCATAGTGTGTTTAGCAGACTCCTCAGCAAAGGAGGAAACTAAACTGACCACCTGTATTGGCAGTTTGTCAGTCACTTTTCTCTGTGTCCAGCAGACTGTCTGGCAGACTCTTCCATGAAGCAGGAACTCTGTAGCAATGTCCATCTTGTATCAGTATTCACTTTCCTGTGGGCCCTGCATGTCCAGTTTATACAGCATATAGTCAAATCGTTCAGACAAAAGCTAGTCTTGCCATTTTGGAAGTAAACTTCATGATGCGTTTCTTCAGTGTCCATCTTCTTACTGATGCAGGTGGTGTTGCCAGGAGCATTTATGTCTCACTGTCAAGAAAAACCCTAAACCATTTTAAATGCCATATTCTTTAGGTCTTTGAAAGGTTTGAAGAATGCCTCTCTATCTCAAATACATCTCTGTGCATCTTGAAAACCTAATTAATTTAACTCTAAGCTTTGACTATCATAGGTAATTATCTGTAATCTGTACTACATTATACATTACATTTCTAAATGAGCTATATAAACACAATACCTAAACAAAAGGAGAAATGTACATATCACAAAATTGACCTTGAATTGTATCAATAAATGAAAATCCATTCTAAAACACAGTATTCATATCTATACCATAATCCCCTTTTTACTTTTAAAAAGAGATTGGTTGTGGTCATTAACCATTTATAACCAATCCCATTTAAGTGAAAACTAACATTTATAAACAATATTTGGGAATTTGGGCGTTGTTTTTTTTGAAACTGCTTCCTGCTGATAGGGGGCGCTGTCATTGGGGATCCTAAGAAGATGCAGAAATCCTGGCTGTAGTCTGCAAGGCTGCCTTGTTCAAGTTGTTTTGAATGTTGGATCACCAGGAACTCTGTTTCAGGGGATCTGGCTTGATCAAACCATGTTAGTCTGGAAGGAATCAACAGCTTTTTATTTTCTGTGGAAACAAAAATAGAAATCCTTTTCCCCAGTAACCTGTCCTTGAACTTAAATTTTGGAGTTAAAGTATTTTTAAAATATATAAATTGAATTAATCCAGCAGCATTTCCTTTCACAGTTGTTTCCTCATCAGTCAAACAATGCAATGACAATATAATGCCATACAGTATCCAGATTTTCTCGGTACATGGTTTCATCTTTACATGGCTTTTTTATTACTCTATTTCTTCAATTTCTATTTTTTTATTTTTTTGAGATAGGGTTTCTCTGTGTAACTTTTATCTGTCCTGGAATTCACTCTGCATACCAGGTTTACTTTGCAATCACAGAGATCTGCTTGCCTCTGTCTCCACAGTGCTGGGATTAAAGGCAGGTGCCGCCACACCCAGCTAGCTCCTCTCTATCTTTTTAAAACCATTTTATTCTTTTTCTCTCCCAAGCCTACGTATATTTTAAAATATACTGTAAACCTTTGGTGCTTTTCCTTAATGTGAATCTGTCTTTACTGTAAGTCTTTATTTTTTTCTGGCCATGAGTCTTTTATCTGCTAAACAATAACATTGCTAAATGAAAGCCACAGCTGTATTAGCTGCGGTCTATCAAAGATGGCAGCAGCTGTTTTACCGCCAGCACTGAGAGCTGTGCTCACTGTCTTGGTCTACGCTGCCATCCAGCAGCATCCTGCTGGCTTGGAGATGTGGTCACTGCCATTGCCAGCTCTGATACACACCAATAAATTGTTAGCAGAGCTTCTTAAAAGCTGTGCATTTTTTTTTTTTTTTTTTTTGCCGCTTATGCTGAGTCAGGAAACTTCCCTTAAAGTAGCCACACAAGTCTCTGCTAGTCTCTCTCACAAAACAGAGTCCAACCCAGAAAAATGCTGTTAGCAAGAAGCCTTGCTTGTCTTTGTTATTTTGTTTCTAAAACCCTTTTTTAAGCTTTTGTTAACTTTTAAGTGGAAGTTCTTGTTAGTCACGTTGTGGAGCCATACGTTATGAGTAAGCTTTTTTCCTGCCGACCTTGGCCCAGAGCCGTGCCAGCCACAAATAACACACAGAGACTTTGTATTTGATATAATTCTGTTGGCCTATTACTAGTTTCTTATCAGCTATCTCTGTCTTAATTATTAACCCATTTCTATTAATCCAAGTACTTCCACGTGGTCTTATCCTACCTGAGAGAGGGGCCTGCGTTCTGCTCTCTCCATTCTCTCCATGTTGACTCCTCCTTACTACTTCCTCTCTCCTCCTTGTCTCCTAGTCCCATGTATCTTGCTTTCCTATTAACCAACAGGGCTTTATTCATTAGCCAGTAAGGGAAACATATTTACAGAATGACAACTCCCATCACCACACAAGTGAAAGACCTGTATAGCAAGAACTTTGAGTCTTATAAGAAAAAAAATTAAAGAAGACACCAGAAAATGGAAATATCTCCCATGCTCATGGAAAGGCAGAATCAACATAGTAAAAATGGCAATCTTGCCAAAAGCAATCTACAGATTCAATGCAGTCCCCATCAAAATCCCAGCACAATTATTCATAGACCTGAAAAGATCAATACTCAAGTTTATATGGAAAAACAACCTAAACAACCTGTACAATAAAGGAACTTCAGGAGGCATCACCATCCCCAACTACAAGCTCTACTATACAGCTATAGTCCAGAAAACAGCTTAGTATTGGCCAAAGGAATGAATTGAAAACCCTGATATTAACCCACACACCTAGGAACACCTGAATTTTAACAAAGAAGTTAAAATTATACAATGGAAAAAAGAAAGCATCTTCAACAAATGGTGCTGGCACAACTGGATTCTGGTGTGTAAGAGACTGCAGATGGATTCTTATATATCGCTATGCACAAAACTTAAGTCCATATGGATCAAAGACCTCAACATAAATCCAACCACACTGAACCTCTTAGAAGAGAAAGTGGGAGGTACCCTTGAAAAAATTGGTACAGGAGACTGATTCCTGAATATAACACCATTAGCACAGACACTGAGATTGACAATTAATAAACGGGACCTACTGAAACTTAGAAGCTTCTAAAAGGCAAAGGACACAGTCAACAAGACCAAATGACAGCCCACAGAATGGGAAACGATCTTCACCAACCCCACATCTGACAGAGGGCTGATCTCCAAAATATACAAAGAACTCAAGAAGCTAGTCACTGAAACACCAAATGATCCAATTAAAAAGTGGGGTACGGAACTAAATAGAGAATTCTCAATGGGTGAATCTAAAATGGCTGAAAGACACTTAAGAAAGTGTTCAACATCCTTAGCCATCAGGGAAATGCAAATCAAAACAACTCTGAGATGCCATCTTACTCCTGCAGAATGGCTAAAATCAAAACCACCAATGACAGTTTATGCTGGAGAGGATGTGGAGAAAGGGGAGCACTCCTCCATGGCTGAAGGGGATGCAAACTTGTACAGCCACTTTGGTAATCAGTATGGCAGTTCCTCAGGAAAATGGGAATCAGTCTACCTCAAGATTAAGCAATTCCACTCTTAGGCATATACTCAAAAGATGCACATTCATGCAACAAGGACATCTGTCTAAATATGTTCATAGCAGCATTATTTGTAATATCCAGAACCTGGAAGCAACCTAGATGCCCCTCAACTGAAGAATGAATAAAGACAATGTGGTACATTTACACTAAGCAGAAATACTACTACTAAGCAGGAATACTACTAAGCAGAAAAGAAAAGAAAACAAACAAAAAACCAATGGGATCTAAAAATTTGTAGGCAAATGGATGGAAGTAGAAGAAACCATCTCGAGTGAGGTAACCCAGTCACAAAAATAGGAACATGGTATGTGCTCGCTCATATATGGATTTTAGACATAGAGCAAAGAATCTTCAGCCACACCACCAGAGAAGCTGGGAAACAAGGAGGACCTTAAGAGAGACATACATGGTCCCTCAGAGAAGGGGAAAGGGACAAGGTCTCCTGAGCACATGGGGAGTAGGCGGGGACAGGGGGAGAAAAGTCGGGAGAAAGAGATGGGGAGAAGAGGAGGGGAGAGCAGAACATGAGGGAGCAGGAAAATTGAGTCGTGAAAAGAATAGAGGAGAACAAGAAAAGATACCATAATAGAGGGAGCCATTATAGGTTTAAAGAGAAATGTGACTCTAGAGAAATGTCCAGAGACTTACAGAGATGAACCCAACTAACAATCTAATCAATAGTGGAGAGGCTACTTTAAATGTCTTTCCATGATAATGAGATGGATGACTACCTTATATGTTATCCTAGAGCCCTCATCTAGTAGCTGATGGAAGCAGAAGCAGACACCCACAGATAAACACTAGCCAAATTCCTGGACTCCAGTTACAGAGAGGAGTGATGAGCAAAGGGGTCAAGACCAGGCTGGAGAAACTCACAGAGACAGCTGACCTGAACAAGGGGGAGGTCATGCACTCCAGACTGATAGCTGGGAAACCAGCATGAGACAGATCCAGACCCCTTGAACATGGGGTCTCATTTAGAAGGCCTGGGATCTATATGATGCTTCTGTCAGGAGAACCTGATGCATCCCTAGTGCAGGAATGGACTCCAGGAGCCTATTCCCCATGGAGGGATGTTCCCTTAGCCTAGAGACATGGGAGAGGGCCTAGGCCCTACCCCCAAATGATTTGACAGACTTTGATGATCTTTCATTGAAGGCATCACCCTCCCTGTGGAGTGGATACTTACAAATATATATCTATATATATATATGTATGTATGTATGTATGTATGTATGTATATAATAAAGTAAAATTCTCTCATCTAGGCTGATGATGCTCCCTCCAAGACTCAAAGACTACCTAATAAAAATCTTAACACCAGGAATGAGAAACCCTCTTGTGAGTTGTGGTCAGGGTTGCATAAGAGACTATTAAAACATACAGCCAATTGCCTTTTGCCTTTGCTTACTCCCCAGACGTGGAAGATAAGTCCCTATTGCAAAAGACACCATGTACTTCAGTTTCGTAGTCCTGAGCTGGAAGTGACCTGAAAGTCTCTTCCCTGAGGACTAGCTTTCATGGTACCAGATACACCATGCAAGCTTCCAAAGGAGGGATGCCACCAACAGCTGTGAGTCCTATGGATACTTCAGTGACCAGGCTGCCTTAATAACCCTATGGGTGTTGAGGGGCATCCATATCTTAGTGGTAACCAGCAGCTCTCTAATTGGATTTACGACCTGCTCAACAAGAGGGAAATCCTGCCTAATACTGGAAACCTGGCCAACTATCCAGGGCTTGTGACCTCATAGACCTCGGAAAAGAATCTACAGCCACCATTTTACTAAAGCAGCATAACCCTTAACTCTACCTCTATTGTTTTGGGACTATTCTTTAATTATGGTCTTATTCTGTATGTGTTAAACCCCTTCTTTAGATTTACTACTTTTTTTCAGCTCCTCAAAATGAACATTTATTTAAATCTTTCTGTTCTCTAGTCACTGATTTTAATGTCATACATTTGTCTTGAAATTGTAGCTTTGCTAACCCATACATTTTAATAAGCAATAATTTCTTGCTAATTTGGATTTTGCTTAACTGTTCATTTCAATGTATCCACACACGTGGTTTGTTCTGTTTGTGTTGTTCTAATTTAGTTGATATCACTGTCAGGGGGATGATGAGTGTGATTCAAGATCTTTGGAGTCCTGGTCTCGTGCCAATGTTTGTAGACATTCCTCACATTCACAGAAGAGGATTTAGCCTTTTGTGGTATGTGATTCTCTTTGTTTCTATTAGATCAAGCTGGTCAATTTGGCTGTGCCAAACATCTACATTCTAACTAGTACTAATTACCCTCTATAATTATCAATTTGTCTGTGCAAATTTCCCTATTTCTGCTTTACATATTATAAAGTTATGACGTGCATGCTAATTTTATCATCTACTGAACTGTCCTTATTTATTTGTATTAATGCTTTTTGAACTTTGCGCCTTTTTGTCTGATACTAGAGCTGACTTGCCAGCTTCATTTTGTGTCGTATTTGTGAAGCATGTACATTTCTTGTCCTTAGTTTGCAGCCATCTGTGTGACAATGCTCTAGGTATGTCTTTGGTAAGCACCATGTGACTAGATTAAAAAATGGATGGGATGGATTGGAGATATGACCTAGCATGTATGAGCACTGGCTGCCTTTCCAAACCCAGGCTCAGTTCCCAGCACCCACATCAGGCAACTCACAACCACCTGGAACTCCAGCTTCAGAAAACCTAATACCATCTTCTGGCCTGGGGCGTGCACACGCACACAGGCACGCACACATGCACACACGCACACACGCACACATGCGCACACACCCTGTATATACACAAATTTTTAAAAAAACCCCATAAACCTTTAAAAAGAAAACCCCAGTAGGAGGGCCTCTTCAATTGCTGCATTTGTTCATGCATTAGAAATTATTCCCAGTACTTTTTGTGTTTCTTGCTCATCACTCCGCTCTCCTGTGTCTTTTCCTTTCCTTGTATTTCACTGAGCTGATGTGGTTTGTTTCCTTTTTTTTTTGTATTTTATTTCCTTCAGATGGTATGGAAGCTTCCAAGTAAATCTCTAGTGTCTCTGGTGTTCATAGTTAATCTTGAAGATTCATGCTGAGTCCTGATGACAGGACTCAGAAGTCAAGAGCAGATACTATTCTTGCAGAGGACCAGAGTTTGGTTCCAAGAACACATATTGGGCAGCTCTCAAACACTTGTGGCTTCAGCTTTAGGGGATCTGTTGTTTTTTTTTCTGGATGACAAGGCCACCAGCAAACATATCATACATGCATACTCCCCCCACATTCATGAACTTATGCATACATATACACAAACACATGCAATACATACAAGTACATCTTTAAAAAGATTCTTCCTTAATCATACTTTAATAAAAATACAAAGCCTGAGGTTATTAACTGCTATCCTCTTCAAGTAATAACACATTATAACTTATGTAGGCTTATTAGTGCTTATTTTTATAGGAACTAATTCAGTCACCACTGAATTGAATTAACCTTTTAACAGAGTTCTGTATCTTAAATCCTACAGTCTCTTTCAAAATTAAAAGAAAGACTTTATCTTACTTAGTAGATGAATATGTGTATATTTTTGTGATTAATGTCACATGCACGTGACTGCCTGTAGAGGCCAGAAGAGGTTGTGGGATCCCCTGGAGCTGGGGTTATGGGTGACATGGTTGCTGGGTATTGAACCCAGGGCCTCTGCAAGAGCAGCAAGCACTTAACTGCTGAGCCATCTCTCTATATTGATCCCTCTCCTTTTAAAACAAGGTGTATGAGTGGTGTGCATTGCTAGTTTTCTTATGCTTTAAAATGTTTTTATGTTGTGATGACTCCTAAATGCTGATTTAGAGATGGCTCCGTCTTTAGTACTGGTACAATAGGATATCACAGTCTGAGTAATTTACAAAGAACAGAAATGTAATTCTAAGTCTGAGTGGCTGGGAGAAGACTTGGTGGTCTGATGACTACTGACATGTTTGGGTGTTGGTTGGGGGCAGGGGAGCCCAATGTCGCAGGAAGATCTCAAAAGGCCTTTGATATTATTGACAAGGGAGAGGCCTTTCCTCCTAATTCTCCTCAAGACTTTACCTTCAGTTTTGAATGTTTCCCATTTGAGTCACAGCAGATGAATATCAACATCTTGGTTGCCAAGCACTCCCCTCCCCACGTCAATGAGTATTCTGTGGTCCTTGTGTGGTGTGTGCATTCATGTGTGGTTGTGTATATATGTATGCGGTGCACATACTTGTGTACATGCTTGCAGGGCCCAGAGCAGGACATCTAGTGTTGTTTTCTATTGCTCTGTCTGTTGTTACCTTGAGGTAGAGTCTCACACCGAATCAGCTCACCTGACCAATGCCCATGTCCTCACAGCATCACCGGGCACACAGGAGCATATGACCGTGCTGGCTCTAATTTTCATGGGGAACCTATCTACATAGTTTCTGAACATCATAAAGAAAATTATAGTATCCATATTTCTAGAGTCTATATTTTCTTAGGCCCAGATTCAGGTGGAGAGAGCTTACACACACACACACACACACACACACACTCACCCTTGGGGGGGTTGCTTTAAGTTTCCCAATCCTTAACTTTTCTGGGTTAATTCTTTTTCCACATTGGGCTGAGAGGAAAATTTTGTGGAGTCCATTCTTTCTTTTCACTTGGCTTCTTGGCATAGGATTCAGGTTGACAGGTTAGGTTGACAGGTTGGCGATGGCAATCACTTTCACCCAGAGCACCGTCATTGCTGGCTTAAGATTCTATTCTTGAGTCATATTTTGCTAACACCTCCCCCAACCCTGAGTTATGGGCTACCCCTTATCTCAGTTGCAGTCTTCTTTCCCTGGTAACTCTTCCCCAGGGTCTTACTAGTCTGTCTTTTAAAAACGTAGAATCAGGGACAGAGGCTGGGAAATGCTAGCAGGGAGGAGGGAGGGGGAGAGGGAGGAGAGAGACAGACAGAGAGAGAGAGGGGGGGGAGACAGAAAGACAGAGAGACAGGGACAGAGAGATAGAGAGACAGACAGAGACAGAGAGAGAGAGAGAGATTGAGAAGGAGCACAAGCTCTAGCTTAGCTTTTCATCTTCCTGCCTTCCTCCAGTCTCCTTGCCTTCTTGGAGATCTTGCCTTTTAGACTGAGGTGCCGATATGGGATTTACTTCTGCACACCAGTGCTTCTTAGCATTTCAGCATCTAGTGAAGGACCTCTAACTTCTGAAGCCCAGGTCTTCTCATGGCCGCTTCACAGATAGACTTCTGAAAACAGGGATTCAGTCTTGCCAACACAGCCAGCATGACAAGTCTTTATGTGTGCTGCTTTCTCACCATGGGTTGCTGCCATCCGGGGACAGTGGTAGAATGGGGCGCCACTTTGCCGTTCAAGAAGAGTTGAGGCTTCCCAATATGCCTGCTTATGTTCCAAATGAGGTATTTCCTCATGCAAAACTCAGACGCTAGCTCAACACACAAGAATATATAGGTGAACTATTCTTTGTTGTGTGAACAAATGAGGTTAGAGGATTCATATATACTTCAATTCATGCACATGGGTTGGTGTTTGTGGTCAGTCCTTGCCTCCGGACAGTATATTCTTGTGCCTACAGTGGCTTATTATCTGAGCAGATGTCGATAGCAGTTATGTCATTTCCACAAGCTTCCTTTTCTATTGTTTTGTGTTTACCTTAAGTTATCTAGTTCTTAACTTTTCTGGGTTAATTCTTTTTCCTTTCTTGGCAATTGAATATATTCTAATTTGCTCTGTTTGTGGGCATACAGTGTCCCTAACTGTTGGAAAGTCTTTTTTTAAAACTCAGTGTGGTATCATAATCTGTGCTGAAATGAGCTATCTGTCATGTCAGCTCCAAAATTTCACTGCAGTCCACTGGGGATGTAATGTAATAAAAACAAGCAGTTTCTTAACTGTAATCAAGGAATATTCCACATGTTTTTTTTGAAGAAAAATGGAAATACTGGAGGTAAACAAGTAGATTCTCCACATATTGTAATCACACCTTCCTGTTGGTGTTATTGCTGTGGGCTAGCCTACATACAGAATTTGTTTGCTACTTGAGTCTCTATTTTTATGCTGCATAATTTTAGAAATAGAATTGGACTAGAAGCAAGTGATAAATATGTATAGTTTGTTTAAGTTTTAAGTGGAAAAGTAAAGAATAACAGAACTGATTTTGGTTTTTATACACTTTTGCTTAAAATTACAGGAGCAGCCTCCCCTAATGCGAATAGTTATCATGTTAAATAGTGTTAACATTCTTCAAGAACTGGGTTGTGGTCAGTACTTGGTATCTGTTTAAAGGTTGTGTTGGAACAGTTACTTTGTTACAGCTAAATGAAGTGGCTTACAGAAACAACCCAGAGGGGTAGGATTTGATTTGGCTCCTGCTTTCAGAGGATTTAGTACAAGATTATTTGGCCTCCGGTGTTTGAACGGAGCATCATGGTGGTGTGATCATGTCAGTGATGAGAGCATTCACTTCCTGGTAGACAGGAAGTCAAGAGGGGGCAGGCAGAGGCAGGAAGGGAACAAGGTAACCACCCTACCCCAGGACCTACCTCCAGCTGAGTTCCACCTTCTGGTTTGTGGTACCCTCCCAAAGAGCATCACCAACAGGACATCTAGACTTTAATACAGGAACCCGTGGAGACATTCAGATTCAAGCCATAATGGTAGCTTCCTTCAACTAGTCAAGCATGGAATATAAGCATGGAATAATTTCAAAATTATCCAGGTTGGGACCTAAACTTGGAGATACCCCTGATCTCCAAACACCACAGACACCTATCTACAGCCAGTTGGTAGTTCTGTTTGAGATGAACAGACTTATTTGTCACGGTGCAGGAAAATGAGTTCCCCCAACCCAACATACTTTTAGGGAGGCGATTTGTCAGTACGTGTCCAAATCCTTGAAATTCGCGTTGTTGAATTCCTCACAGAATTTATCAGATGGCATCACACAGTACTTTTGTGTAAGGCTGTCATAGCATCATATAAAATAGCGATAAATTGAAAAATATAAGTGCTAAAATAAAAATCAAAGAGTGTTTGAATAGATTCACCTGGTGGAATGAAGTGATGTCATTCAAACCTCTATGCTTGTACAGGGTCAGGGGAAAATAGTGGGGGTCAAAAAGGTCACACAGAGCATGGCATACCCACGTGGGGATATGCTGTCATGACAACGCTCCTCCTTTAGTGTGGCTGAATGTATTGCGTAGACCTTACCAGCCTTTGCCATAGGAAGCACTGTAGTGTATCCATGAGGTTGGGGCTGAAAACTAAATTGCCTGGCTTCAAACCACAGCCCAAACACTTGGTGCTACACAGCAGGGGATTCTTTGTGCCTTAGTTTGCTTGACTGGAAGATGGGAACAAAAGCAACCCTTTGCACTTGGGCATGGCACACCTGTAAAGACTGGGAGGTGTGGACAAAGGAAGACCATGGGCTATGTGGGGTCCTCAGAGCTCCTGGATCAGGATGGATGGGAGATGACGGTGACGGTGCCAGGGTGGTGGATACAGCGGTTTGAGATGAGAACAGACACCATGAATTTTGGGGAAAGGAGCAAAATATTGGAGATGTGGTATCGAGGAGAGAAAGAAAAGGGTCTAGGTTGCATTTTTGAGAAGCTGCATGGCCAGAGGTCTCCTTGGTAGGTCAAGATGCAACAATATCTCCTTTCCCTTACATGCACGTGCTGTACATATTTTCTTCAGTTAAACATAAAGGATATTCTTGTGAGAACGGTGTCATGGCCTCAGCTGATCCATGGACAGCAAGTTCATGAGCAGAGCCTCTCTATGCTTGGGACCTATTGTTTCAGTCACACCAAAGCAGCCTAGCCTGCATGAGCAGTGTGCACCAGTGATGCACACTGAACAATGTGTATCTGCCCTTGCCCTATGCGATTTGATGGTTAAAACTTTGTGCCAACCAGAGTGACTGTTTCATGCTCTGTTCCCTCCTGAGTGATTTTCTAGGATTTTTATCTACAGTTGCTCATAGAAGAACCAAAAGGTTGTGAGTGCATGTTAGGATGGGAAAGAATGAAGGCACTGTGGTCAATGACTTCCCTTCCAGGGTATCAGTATCAGTGTTTAGGAACTGGGGGCAAGTAAGGAAGGGGGAGGGCAAGTAAGTATGGGGAGAGCAAGTAAGGAAGAGGGTGGGCAAGTAAGGAAGGGGGAGGGCAAGTAAGGAAGAGGGTGGGCAAGTAAGGAAGGGGAGGGCAGGTAAGGATGGGGAGGGCAAAGGAGATGTTACTATATACCAATCTGTTTCTCTATACCCAAATCTATATCATAGTAATGAAATTTTATTTTACATTTATTCATGTTTTCTTTCAATAAGAGAAATTTAATTATATTCTATGTAATCTCTAATTGGCAGGAACATTTAAGGCTCATTTTAGAGAGATCTGTCTGAGTGATATTAAAAGAAAATACTTTAGCGTTTCCTGAGTTAAACCACAGATCTGAATGATGGATTTCTCAGTGCAGGGGCTGACGTAGAGAGCCACAGGCCTCACAAGAATAACCTCCTTATGCCTGAGGTGCTGGTTTTCCTCCACAGAATATGACTGGTTGAGCTTTGTAAGGGGCCCATGGTTTTGAGGACTGAACTGAGATACCTCCCACAGGAGGAGCTACCATCTTCTGTCCTTATCTGTAAGAACCCTTGCATACTCCCTCAGGACAGGACAGGTTAGCTGCTGTAACCACTGATGATGAGCGGGATGCCTTCACATTGCAAAACAGTATTTACTCCACTCACGGGTTCTGCAGGCTGGAAGGCTGGACCACTGTGTTGTCAAGACCACATGCGGTCCTGTCCTTGGAGGCTCCAGGCGAGAGCCCTTTCTTCGCCCCCTCCAGCTTCTGGAGGCTGCTGACATTTCTTTCTGCACATTGCGTCTCTCTTGTCTCTTCTTGAAGGGTCACATGGCCTCCTTGTCTTCTTTCTCTGCGTGAGTTTGTTCTCTGCTTTACTCTCGTAAGGAGCCTTCCCCTTGATTAAGATCCACCCCGATAATACAGATAATACAGGGCACTCCTATCTTCTGAGCCTGGTTTTCATTGATCTTCACTGAATGGGGTCCCAGTCACAGAACTGAAGAATTAGGGTGTGGACATGTCTTTCTTTAGTGTGGGAAACTCATTCAACTTGCAATGTCTTATTTTTATTTTGTTTTAAATTATGTGCATGCGTGCATATTTGTCCACCTGAGTGCACTGTCCACAGAGGGCAGAGTGTCAAATCCACCTGGCCACCTGATATGGATGCTGGGAACTAAACTAAGGTCCTCTGAAAGAGTGGGAAGTACTCTCAAGTGCTGAACTATCTTTCCCACCCCTATCACAAATAATTTTTGATGAAGTTTTTATGTAGAATGACTTACTCTGTATAATCCTGTAATGGTTTGCTTGTCCCCACCAAAACTCGTGTTGTAAGGAATCCTTATATTGTGCTGTCATAAACACTTGACAGTTGTATCTGGAGGGTTAGCATTAGGGGGTCAATAAGGTTAAATGAGACCACTAAGGGTTGAGCCTCATTCATGGGACCGTGGCATTGCTAGAAGAGACACCTGAGCTAGGTTTGGTGATATCCTGTGATAACCCTGCCATGTGATGTCCTGTAGTACCTGGGGACTCTGCAGAGTTCCCATCAGCAAGACTTCTTGCTGAAGTCTTCAGATGCCAGAACTCTGTGTTGGATTTCTCACCCTCTGAAACCATGAGCTGTGTAATCCTATGTTCATAATCAAGCGTTTAGGCTGCGGCATTCCGTTACAGTAACAGAAAGTGGGTGAAGACATTTCACGGTGTTCACGATATGAAAGCAAGACCAGGCTTGGTTATTCACACAGCCCAACCTCCTGTCTCTAGTCTGAGTTTAAAGAATGCCACTTGTCAAGTTGATCCACTCACTGCAGTACCAAGTTAGCTGTGTTGTGTGGTTAGCTAGTGGCAAGCTCCATTCTCCGATCCCTGGACAGGCTTTACTTGTGTAAGAATGATAGCACCACATACCCCCCTTTTTTTGTTCAAAAAAATTTAAAGGTTATAACTAACATGAGAAAAACTAAGTACAATATATACAATAGATACATGGCAATAAGTACGTTAACATATTAGCATATGACAAATTCCAAGAAAATATGCCATTATCTATTCTTTCTTGATTAGTCCAAAGTCTTGTACCTAATTTACTTTCTATTCTAATTTGCATATCAAATTACCTTTTAATGTCTTTTAAAGCTATTATACTTAATACATCTACAGTAAGTTTCTTTACTGAATCTGGTGAACAGGGAAAACTATAGCTACACTATTTAGTCTTCAACTTCCTTAGAGACCCAAGAAGGAAATAATACTGAGTAAACAGGAAGTACAAGCAAGAGACTTCCAAAAATGTGAGAAATGACAGAAACAGCTAGCTGCCTGTTTCCCTCACTGGGTGTTCCTGCTTCCTTGGAGCAAGCATACCCAAACACCATACAGCCAGCCAGAGCTGGAGATACACAGCTCTGGTGCTGGCCTTGAGAATGGGGTTTCCTGGGTGAGGGAGCAGAGGCAGTGTTAGCAATTGGTCATGGCGAACATTGCAGCCTCCATCTCTCAGTAGAAGCTGCCGGCATGGGGCCGGATCTCTATGGAGTTTCTGAGGGGGGAGAAGAGATGGAGGGGTGACGGGGAGGTGGCCAGGTAAGAGGTCCCTCAAGACGATCTCATCAGTGGCACCCTTAATCTGTCACAGGAGGAAGCCAGCACTCCAGGACTCCTGAATCTCTGCTATTGCTATGTCCATGCCCCAGGAGATAAGGTATCCTCCCAGGGAGGTACCCTGCCAGACACCTGCATTTTCCGGGGTCCTTCTCTGGGGCCTCAAAACAAATATTTTTAAAGGATCTGCCTTGCCGAGTCAGCTGCTCTTTAAAAAAAAAAAAAAAAAAAAAAAACAAAACAAAACAAAAAAAAAAACCTGTAAGGCCTCAGTTCATAAATGCCAGGGGTGCACAGAAAATTAATGTGGTGGTCTCCCAGGTCAGGGAAGTCATTTTCCTCTGTCACATGACCCGACTTGTCACACAGCAGGTTGACCTTGGATCCCCCAGGGTTTCTGAACATGGAGGACTTTGAAGGTCAGTCCCAGGAGCTGTTTGAGAAGAGGGCCTTGCATGTTCTGAATGGAAAAGGCTTGTTTCTTTTTTCCTGCACAACCCACACTGGCTCTTGTGATTGACATTGAGGAGGACAAGGACAGAAAGTGATGTGTGCTGGGCACGTTCTGTGTGCCCGGACTTTTCCTCTTTTCTCTTCTGAGTTAAGAAGGGTAGAAACTACGCTTTGGTTAAAGACTGGAAAGTCAAGGCTTTCACAGTCAGGTTCCCCAGGGGCTGCCGACTCTCAGGCTTGGGGCTGAAGTCCCTGAGGCCCTTCGTCTTCCCTCACTCACATCTCCATGATCTGTTCTCCTGATTCCCATCCCGGGCTCATTTCTCCCTCCCCTTTAGGGATTCTGCTCTAGGCGCATTGGTAGTTTCTCCTCTGGGTTCTAGTTCTTCTCCTGTTATTCCTTCCAGAATGTTCTATTCCCATCTTGGCCTATATGCTTCTTAACATCTTCCTGGTTTTGGTCTGAGTAGCCTGTTTGGAAATACCACATGCCTCGTCATCTCCCCCATTTCATTTTCTTCATTACCTCCTCCAGCTCTCTGGTGTCTGTTTACTCACCAGTGTGCAAAGTTGAATAAAAAATTCAATAAGTGTGTTTAAGGAGGTCCTGTTGAACACACTTCCCTGCTTTCCTTCCAGCTTTTACTTTTGCTAGCAAGTGCATGACCTCTCTTCTACCTGCTAACCCATGCTGATATTGAAGGCCTGCAGATTCCACAGTCATCATACCATCACACAGTGCATCACATTATCACACAGTGCATCATACTATCTATCACACAGTACATCATACTGACACACAGAACATCACACTATCACACAGTACATCATACTATCACACAGTCTTCATACTATCACACAGTGCATCAGACTATCACACTGTACATCACACTATTCTACATTGCATCACACCATCACACAGGACATCACACTATCACATAGGACATCATACTAACACGCAGAACATCACACTAGCACACAGGACACGTTATCATGCAGAACATCACACAGGACATCATACTATCACACAGAACATCACACTATCACATAGGACATCACACTATCACACAGGACATCACACTATCACACAGTACATCACACTATTCCACAGTGCTTCATACAATTACACAGTGCAGCAGACTTTTCTATTTCACAGTTGTTTGATTTTACACCCCTTGGCATGTCTTCTCACCATGACTGTTTCTTGACTGTATTCAACGTTGAATGCTTATATCAATAGGAATCTTCCCATGGCAACCTTTTCTGTCTCTTACACCTATCTGATTAGCCTCTCCTGTCTGTGAGCCCCTACACACTCTATCTCTGCTTACCCCATTCATTTCTGCAGAGAATATCACCCCCAAGAGCACTATATCTGCTTACCGAAGGAGGTGACAATCCACAGGTGGCTAGGCTAGCTGGCTCGCTTTACTCTGTCACTAAAACTACATACCATGGTGTGACACATTTCAGATTTCACTCCCCTAAGCCCCAGTCAATGTCAGGGAGAAGCCAAGAAGCCTGGGATTTCAGAAATCACGGTGGGTGATCTCAGAGAGTGTCATGGGTAATCTTCACATGAATAATTGAGAGTTGACTGTGGCATCATCAATTAGTCATGGAGGTCAGCCTTGTTTCATTAGAATGTAACTTCCTGCAGGTGTGGCTTTGTTCTTCTATGTCTGAATTAATTTTTTTTTTTTTAAAGTACGTTGTCAAAAAATAGTATGGGTGCTCAGAATGCTGAGAATCAATTCATCAAGTATATCAGGTTCCTGAGTGACCAAAGGCGAAGCTGGTGCTCAGGAAACCCATTTGCTCTCATTAATAAAACAATCTTATCCATATTAAAGTAACAGTAGATGGAAGATGGGAAAGGATCTATTAGTGTGGTCCAGCTGTGGACCTCTAAGATCGTTCCTTCCTTCACAGAGCTCATGAATAATGAAATAAATCGGTGTGACACCAGGGAATAAGCTGTAAAGTGTCACAAAATGCCAGGAACAAAATCCACCCAAAGTGCTCTTTTTCTTCCTGAGGACAGGCCTGAAAGGACTTTTCTGATTACCCGACAGTCCATTTAATCCCCAGGAAACATTCCTTTGTTAGAGTTTCAAGGAGAATTACTTGAAATAATCCTTTGTACAATGTGCCTGGTTCTATTTTAGTTTTTAAATCGTGTCCCCTTTCTTTTTGAATTTGTTAAAAAAATAAAAAAATAAAAAATAAAAAAGACGACATCTAATCAATGGCCGAGGAGAAGTGAGTGGTATGGCCAAGCCTGAGTTTCTTTCTCTCTGGGATGAAGTTACCTTTTGTGCAGGGACTCTTTTAAAAGACTTGAAAGATTCCAGGAGCTGAGAAAGAATAATAAAAAGGCCCAAATGTTATAATTAAACTGTGTAGACTCAACCATCCCTCTTGAGTATTAGTGAAGACAAGCAAGGTTTTTTTTTTTTTTTTTTTTTTTTTTTAACCAATTTCATGTGTGATGCTCACAGTGACCTAGATTTTAGGAGCAATGGACATTTCTTGGATAAATGCTTGCAAGGATTCCCAGCCTCTGGTCAAAAGACAGGGTTGTCAAGGTATCAGGCCTTGTTAGCCACTTATCAACAGGAAAGTAGCAAGGAATGTTTACTCATTTGGATATGCCCATGCTGTGGCTTAACATGTATGAAACATAAAAAGGAAACAAATACACAGGATTTCAACTTGGAAAATAAAGTTACACTGAGGAATCTTCCAAGTGGAGTCAAGAGCTCTTGCATGAGCGCTGGAGGCCACCCTTACCTTGTTCCAGAGTGTGGCTCATAGACAATTACTCAGCTTGAGCTTCTCAGGCCCAGGCACCCAATTGTACTTCTCTTGTGTGTTCATGATTGAAATATTTTCTGTTTTCCTCTATTTCACCCATTTTTTCTCTCTCTTTCTACTCTTAATGGTGGGCAGAGAAGCTGGTGGGGGGCAAATCAGTGCAGTTCCCAATTCCTTCCTTCCACAGAATGGTTCACTCCCAAACCCAAATGCTAGATGAATTAATTAACAGTCAGCATGGACACCAACCACATTCTAATCTACTGTCTAGACAAACCATTTCCCCCCCCCCTTCAAAATGGATTGCTAGATTTTTCTTCCCAGAGGTTATTTTTGATATTTGAACAGCAAAGAAAGAGTCAACCACATAATCACTGTTTTGAATATTGAAACTGTTGTAGTTTTTGAGTGGCCAGTAGGAAGGATGATCCATGAACTATTAAGGTTAGAAACCTGCCCACACTTTCACACGTTCAGAAGAGAGTATTTCTCTTGGAGTTGTTATTATTATTATTATTTGTTTAAAATCCCATTTATAAGGGGGGGTATGGTGAATTCCATGAGTGCATTTTAAAACAAATGTTTAGTTAAAAATAATCTTCAATTTGGCCTTAACTAGAGCATGGCAGAAATAACAAAAGGCAGTTAATGTGTGATATGAACTGAGAGCTTGTGTGAAGTTGCCAGCACATTATCTTCGTATCTTTAACCATGAGGACATTGCTCACAGAAATGGCTCTTGACAAAGTTAAGTGGCCCTATACATTGTTTGGGAAATTGCCCTTATTTTTGTGTGCTTCTTGTTCAAGTAATGGAACCCACGAGCAGTAGATAATTGTAGCAACCTCATCTATCAAATAATATTAGAAGTCAACAGCTATAATCTGAGCCACTTGCTTTCCACAGCTTTTCTCTGTATTTTTGGTTCAAATTGTCAGTTGTTACCTGTAAGTGCCCCCATTCCCCGTGGTTGATAGAAGCAGAAAGACTTAAGTAAATCAGGAGGTGAGCGGTACGCGGCAGCTGGCATACCCCAGCAGATGATAACGGTCCCCTGAATCGGGAAAATCATGGTGGTTTGTGCTGCTTTGTATGCTACTATTATTGGTTCCGTGGCTGGGTGGAAGGGTGTTTTTTTTTTTTTTTTTTTTAGACATAGTCTGGGCAGTTAAAAACGGAGTTTAAGAGGGTCAGAAATAAACTCTCATAACCGGAGAGTAAAAACATGTAGCAGCTCAGTATTCTGACCTACTTTCGTTCATCTTGCCTACCCCTGAATTGAAAAGGGGGCGGGAGGTACTCTATTAAACTTGGTTAAGGCACTTCTTTATTTGCTATACTATATAATACTACTCTCCTAAATTGCATTTAACTGTCAACTCGACCCAGCCCTGAGCCATCTGCGAAGAGAGTGGCAGCCGAGAGATTGCCCATATCACGTAGGACCATGACTGTGCGGGACTGCCTTGATTATCAATCAGTGTAGGAGAGCCCAGCTCACTGGTATATATGCCATTCCCTGGTATATATGGGGTGCCGGGCTGTACAAGAAACCTAGCAGAGCATAAGCCGGCGAGCAAGCCATCAAGCGACGATCTTCCATGGCTTCTTCTGTGCTTCCTGGCTGTGAGCAAGTTCTGCAATTAGAGGCAAGAACACATGGAATAGCAAGGAGCCCTGCCTTCAGTGACTGCACTCAGTGATGGACTAGTCTGGGGTTGGGAGATAGTGATCTATTGCCTCTAGGCAGATTTGGTTAGTGCTATATATCAGGAACAGCAGTGAAAACAGGACGCTGGACCATCCTATCCTGTCCTAACCATCCATCCTACCCTACTCTATCTGCTCTACCTTCTGCTATCCTAACCATCCACCCTATTTTACCCACCTTACCTTATCCTACCCTCCCCTACCTTACCCTAGCCTAGCCTATTGTATCAGTCCTTCCCATCCCGTCCTGTCCTGTCCTAATCATCCCATTCTATCCTCTGTTAACTTGTAGATGTAAAATATTTATGGTATAAAATGAAATGTTAATTCGGCTGGAATCATTATTGTAAACACTGTAGGGTTGTTTTCTTAATAAAAACAACCCAGTAAAATTCCCAAACAATTATGTATCTATATATTTGGACATGAATGATATGTACTGAATTAATATACTTGATTATGATTATTTATTATATGAAAAATGATAGGATTATACCATGCCTCTTGCATAATGCTTTGATCACCCCCACACTTAATGTATTTCTATGTTCATAACTATTCAGTTATAACATGACATTTGATTGGCTGCCATATATCTCACTAATTACATTCTCTATTCTTAGACAATTAGAGGATTTAAAAAGCTTTCCATTGTCAATGATGCTTTAAAGAATTACCTTAGTAGCTAAGGTCTGATCAATGTCTGTGATAACTTTTTAAATTAAAATTATGAAGTTTTATTTTCAGTGTAAAGGGCCATGCATGGGGGGGGGGCGGATAGATGAATGTCTGCTCCATAAGCACTATGAGAAAATCCATGCTCCACTTTTCCCCTCAGTACCAACTCTGCCAAATCCTTTCAGGGTGGTAGATTCCCAGAGAGACAGCTGACACAAGGGTCGGGGTGAGCGTTATGAGTCCTTGGTACCTCTGGATGGTGGCACGCTGGAGACAGCTCTAGGAGGGAGCATGGCCCCCTTTTGGTGAGCAAGTAATGATTGGGGGGGGGGAAACACACAGTCCCTTGGATGAACAAGATAGCCGGGGTATGGTTAGGTGGGACTTAGATGTTTTGTCTTAGTGCTGTGTCCCTAGCAACGTTGTGTTGCTCATTTTAATGCCTTTAAACTCTCCTCTCACGGTGTTCTGATATGGAATAATTATTAGTGTACTTCTCCCAGGGTGATTTTAAATTCTTGGGGGATAAAAACAATGGAGGTCCCCAGAGGACTGCAGGGTTAATGGAGAGAAAGCCTAATTAGCAGGGGCAGGTAAACTCCCTCTCCCCTACACTGAGAGCACCCAGTGTGTGCTTTTAATTTAATACATGGTGTTGCTTAAGGGAGAGATGTGGGACTATTAACACCACCCCCGCCTCATTTGAAACCACTAGTTTAAACATGCAATGCAAATGGCCAAAGTTCTATTATTTTACTTACTTACTTATTTTTAGAGATATTATTTTGGGGGCATTGAAGCGACTGGTGATTTCCCAACTTGACTATTAGATCTCCCACCACAAGCCGTTCTGGTGTAGGTTTGCCATTACAACCCATGGGGGCTTAGAAAATGGCAAAAGGCTGTCAGCATCCCTACGCAGGCCTTTGCTGGTAGGACGGCAGATAGTAATTCATTCTCGGGGACTGGTCCTCCCATGGCCTAAGCAGAGGATGGATGAAAAAGCTGCTGGTGGCTTTGTCACGCTCAGTGGTAAGGCATTTCACTCAACTGGAAATTTCCAGTACTGGGAACTCTGGGCCCAGTGGCAGCTGCACGGGTAAGCCTCTGATTGCTGTAGCATCCTTTTGCTGGCTAATGGAAAAGCTGTGTTTCTGTGTCTGTATCAGATAAGGGCACAGGGCCAGGACATGGATACATTGTTCTCACAATCAGTGCCTCATCCACCATGCCCTCTGCTCCTGACAGTATGGCTTTTCCTCTATGGCATCTTAGCAAACGTGTTTCCATAGTCCAGCAGTCCTCCAGTGCACTCGCAGATGAAGGGAGGCGTTATTCGATGTGGGTATTTTACTGAAAACTAACAATTAGTTCACTAGAGGGGTGTCACACGATTCTCCTCTGGTGTGTGTGGTCCACACAAAAGTAGAAACCCAATAGCAGAGATTCAAAATGGCAGCCACATGAAGTTGTACTTCTAGTGGATAAGGATGCCTGCAATCGAAATGTTAGGCTATGGGTGAGTATGTTAGGCTATGGGGGGATGTCAGTTCATTCTTGAAATCATATTAAGATGACGGGAAAATTGGAAGTAGGTTCTGAATGTCCCTTTGTCTGGATAGTGTATAAAAGTAGGATAAAATGGGGGTGGGTAACTGTGCATGTTTGTATCACTGTTAGGGGATTCTTCTCCAAACTGGATTTAAACTGCTGGAGAGGAGATGGGGTGAGGGATGGTTCAGTGGGGAAAGGGTTTGACACACAAGCCTCAGGACTCAAATTTCAGCCCCCACCATCCATGTAAGAGCCAAGTGTGGCAGCAGGTACCTGCAGCTAGCTAGCTGCATTGCTGAGGTAGAGACAGGCAGACCCCAGGCCTGCTGGTCAGCTAGTGTATCCCAAATGGTGACATATACAGGCTCAGTGAGCGATCCTGCCTCATACAATAAGGTGGAGACATGAGTGCAGAAGACATCCTCATACAGCCCTTGCCTACACATGCATGCATGCGTACACGCACACACAGGCACACACACACGTGAGCACAAACACGCATGCACACATGCACACATACACATGCACACAGGCACAGACACATACACAAATGCACATGCATGCATGTACGCACAAACTCAAGGTCCTAGGAAACACTCGTTTAATGACTATAGATTCGGACATTGTAAATTTTACAAAAAATAAAACTAGAGATTAAAGATGAACCCCTTATGGAAATTCTCCCATCGTTAATACCTAAGCAATCTGGCACAAGGACAAACTAATTTAAGCAAATATTGAGTACAAGGATGATTTATTAAGGAACTACTATGCACCTAAGCCTCCCCTTTGCTATTATGGTACACACTAACACTGCAAGGCACTTGTAATTACTCTCATTTTATAGACGAGTAAACAGAGGCCCAGTCAGGTCACATGAAAGAGCTAATAAGAGGCAAAGGTGGGAAGCAGGCAGGTCGATGGGAAACTCTGCCCCACCAGACACTTTTCAGATCTCTGCATCAGAAAGTGATCTGACTCATCGAATTCCAAACGACTATTTTGCTTACATAATAGCGATATTTAATGCCATTCAATTCATTCCTCTAAAGGGGGGAAAACCCATTCATGTGCATCTGATTGCTTTGTCCCCTCCCCCCTCCCCCTTTTGCATCTGTTTTGTGTGTGGAAGTTTATAGCCATGTATCGATTTTCTTCATTATCTGAGTTTTATGCACCCAATGATCCTTATTAGTATGCTTAGTGACCTTTAAAATTTTTGCAATAAGAATTGCACCCTAAACACTTTACCTCAGTAGCTTTTTTTCCCCTGGTAAAATGCTTTCAGTGACCAAGCTACAGCCATTTATTATACTCACGGTAGCGAGTGCTATTCTTGCAATTACTGCTGGAGTGACAGTTTCTCTGAGGTATTTGAATGATGCAACCTGTTCAAGTTTAATGCTATCTATTATGAACTTGCTGCCTGCTGTTAATAGCTGGAGGGCATTGATTTTGATTTCTCCTCTCTTATCTCAAGCCCATATATTTTGCTTGCGTTATTGGCTGTTCTGATCATTTCATGCACCATCTCTTTAGAAGATGTATAAATCAATGTCAGCCATGAAACTTAAGTTGTTTATTAGGCGGCCATGTAGGTTTACACCTTCGAGGGACTAGTCTGATGTGGTTGGCGTCAGGTGATGCAAACAATCGCCAACCAGGTTTGATGACAAAGGACAGCCTTGGAACCTGTCACTGCTGGAGTAGGAAAGTTCATTCAATTATTTATTTGGGTCGCATGTTCTACTTGACTGGATGCACTTTTTAATGATGTTAATTAACTTCTTCAGGGTGTTAAATTAGTTTAGGACTGCTGTGATTATAGCATGATATAAACGGGACTCTCTGTGCTAGGAGATGTGTTGTAGTTTCCACACCAGAAGGGTATTTTGTACTGGATTAGTGCAAATGAAACGGTACTGCTTACATTTGAGCAGGACTCGATGGGAGACCCACACAGACTTCACATCAATTTCACACCGAAATCACAAAATCAGAAAACAAGCACAGGAGGCTGAAAGCCTGTCCATCACCTTGTGCAATTACAGAGTTCTTTCTACCTTACCCAAAGAGCATCAAATTGCACCTCTAATCCAATAAAACGCGTTTTCCCGTAATTAAGGCAATTATGAAATGTGCCCTGCAAAATTCATTCTTGAGGGTCAGATTCAATGTGATTCTTGTGCCTCAAAAGAAGTTTGGGTTAGTTCAGACCATGTTTTTCTCCTGTTTTCGGTGTGGTGTTCGTGTGTGTATACACATGTGTTCAGAGTATCATAGGTAAATAAGCAGAGGTAAATAAGTATGTGAGGCCAGAGGTTGGTGTTGGGCGCCATCCTCTATTGCTCCCCATATTATGTTTGGAAAGAAAGTCTTTTTATTTAACCTGGAGCTTGTTAATTTGGGTAGGCTGCCTGACCAGTGAGTGTGCCTGAGAGTCTATCTTCACCCCCTTCCTCCAGGGCTGAGAGTATAGATGTTCTTATCCACATCATTAAAACAAAACAAAACAAAACAATGAAACAAAACAAAACCCTGGGTAGTGGAGATCCCACTTCAGGTTTACATGCTTGTGTGGCAAGCTCTTCACTGATCAAGCTGTCTTTCCATACCTCTGGCCTGCAATTTCTGTAGTGCCTTTGGAAACATTGTTCTTGTTCAGCAGTGTTCACTGCGTTTATCAAATATGGAGATCTACTTCCTTCTTGGTGTAGGGTTGTACAGGGCCACAGTACTCATGGCAAACTTCTGGGAAAATGTGTGTGTCCAGTAATAGTCAGTGGCTGGGTCTTCTCACACATGGATGGAATATTGTTTGGGCAGCTCACCCTCAGCAAGTGGTTCCTTGGATTTACCTAGGACCTCAAAAATCTGTTTGGAAGTCAAAATTAAATTCAGAAGAAAGGATGGTAATCAAAAAATCTTTGAGAATTTGTCATGGGCAATTTTTGA
The DNA here is from genome assembly GCF_943737965.1 of Phodopus roborovskii. Taxonomy (NCBI): domain Eukaryota; kingdom Metazoa; phylum Chordata; class Mammalia; order Rodentia; family Cricetidae; genus Phodopus; species Phodopus roborovskii. The sequence goes on from NW_026126611.1 coordinate 8,121,032, forward strand.
TTCAATTTAATAAAATAGAAGTTCAAAGAAAATTTGTATTTTAAATTATACACTCATGGGAAGAGATATCTTGTAGAGGATTTGAGTTGTTTTCCCAAAGAAATGTCCATCTTGAACAACAGAATGGGTCCTGCAGTATGGCACATTCAGAGAAAAGGATTTCAAGATATGTTAGTGCTAGACTATCATGGGGGTGGGTCATGAATCCATCAACAAATCATGAGAAGAGCATAAGAGAGCAACCATGAAGAGATCAAAGGCTTACATTGCTGCAAAGTACTGTACACAGTGCTAGGAGAGAAAAGTCATCAATTAGTTTGCTCAGGGGTAGGCTTTTCATGGTCCACCACCAACCTACCAGGAAGATGTGCCCACTGGTGCATCAGTGGCATGACTGTTATGGGTGTAACCGCTGCATTCTGATGGGATTTAAGACCCACTTGAGCAGGAGGGAGCACATGCCTAGTACTGTGGATCTGATCAAAAGCTGGGGCAGTCATGGGACGTGGCCAAAGGACAGGAGGAGTGCTAAGAAAATGATGGCGTCTGGCATGATGTGGTCATTGACTCACGAGCTGAGAATTGCTGTGGTTAACTGCACAAGACTTACATGAAGTCGAGCAGGTCAACATGCTAACATGGGTGGGGTAGGCTCATGAAGACTCGCTCCTGTCTGAGGAACTATCGGCAGTTAATGGCTGTTTGGGGAGAGGAAATTCATTTATCTTCAGTGGTATAGCCACTGGTAAGTTCCCCATGTTCCAGTAAGTAGCCTTACCTCCATGCTCATGCAAACAAGCTTAATTAAACTCATTGGGCTATAACAAAAGTAAAATAAAAGGCATGAGTTAGGATGGCTACTTGTAGGCAAGAAAGGCTTCAGAGAGAGAAAAAGAAGAGTAAGAGAAGGCAATGGGGGGTGGTGGGTGTATTCGAAATGCATCCTATGCATATGAAAATGTCAAGGAATAAATTTAAAATGTAACACGTCTTCATTTTACAGAGAAATTTTATTATAGCATTTCTGTGCATGTATGCGATGCTGCTGTCTGCCCCCTCCCTTGCCCCCAGTACGCTTTCTCCTTTAACATCGCTGGCAGATCGTTCTCACTTCCCCTCCACATCCTTCCCCTATCCCTAGATTCCAATGAGAAGAAATGCGCAGAAGTTGCCCACAAAAAGACTGACTTATTTCATGTGACCTGGTGATCTCTGGTTTCACCTGTCAGGAAACAGAGAGGCGGAAGAAAGAGAAAGTGGAGTTATGCACTCTCAGGTCAGGAAACACAGTGATCCCTGCAGGCTTCAAAAGCTAGGAGGCAAACATGGATTGGATCTTACCTCAGAGTTCTCTCTGGGAAGAGAGAGCCAATCCACAAGCACCTCAGTTTGGGATTTCTGCCCTTTTGAACCGTGAGAGAATACATTTCTGCTAAGTCATCAACTGGTTTTGGTTTCCCCAGGAAACTCCCATGTGGGTAATACTTAATTTAGTTTGCCCCTGTTCCAGAGGTTGCCCCACCCGAGTCCCCCACTAAACCCATTGCTTTGCTGTCTGCTGCTGAGACTCTACCATCCTCCCCGGGTAGTTTAGGCACCCTCTTCCCCTATGCGATTCCTTAATCCTCCTTGTCTCTAGGCATCCTTAGAATGTAAGGATCCTTACATCCTTAGAGTGTAAGTGTGCTCATGATTCCGTGATGAAATGACTCAGACTGGTTAATTTATAGGCTACTGATTTGTTTCTCACGGTACCTGGAGAAGGGTGATGCCTGTTGTCCAAATGCCACCATTTGCCAGCATCTTCTGAAGGGGATAAATGCAGTGTACTTACTTGTTAAAAGCAATAGAAGGAAAAAGGGTAAACGGGTGTGTGTGTGTGTGTGTGTGTGTGTGTGTGAACTCGGTCTTTCAAGATCTTACTAATCTGTGTCCACGAGGGTCAATTCCTCATGGACAAATCATCTCCTTAAGGCCCTTTCTCATAAAACCTTGGGGTTCACAGCTCAGCATGAACTTTGGAGGACACACATATGTAAACCAAAGCATTACATTGTATTAATATTTAGTATTGTGATGCTCATACCTGCTTTGTATGAGGCTGCAAATCTTTATTTCTTCTTTGACATATTCAAAACAAGTGCACATCTTTTATTGTAATAAAATATTAGGCAATAATTAAAAATTGCTATTGATTTTTGACAATGATGATTGCGTTGTCACATACTTTACAACTCTTACAGTTTTGTCAAAGGATCCGGTTAATTATTAAAATATTTACATTGAGAACCCATTGAAGCTAGTAGCTTTCTTCACGTTTTGAAAAGAATTACGTATTTTTTTCACTCACGTTTTTAGCTGCTGAACTGATAACAACCCGATCTCTAGATCCTAAGAGGTGGGTTTCATTCATCATTCCTCATAACAGCCACCTCCAAAGCCAAGGTCAACCAGGAGAGCGTCCAGCAGCCCCTGGAGAATGGCCAGCCTCTCTGCTGTCTCATGAAATAACCCAACAAGGGCTGAGTGAACAAATGCATACAATGCCAGCTTGTGCTCTACAGAGATCTAATTTATTTAGATACCATTGCCGATGCCAACAGTCTTTCAGAGGCAGTGAGATACTCCCTGTATTTAAAGTAGAGGTGCCATGGTGTTTGGAACCATGTCTTGTTCAGCTTTAAATTTGCTTCCATGCTCAGCGAGCACAGACATTCATTTACAGTCAGCTTTCCAAATATGTGAAATCAAATTGCATGGTATCCTTTGCCATGAGAAAAATTCTGTTTTGTTTCACAATTTGGATACCAAATTGTGTATGCAGAAGAAATTGAAGCCCTGGGAGAAGTCATTCCTACAAAGCCAAAATTCAATGATTCTAACAGCCAGTGCTGTGAGAGCTGCTTACCATACAGTATGTTTTTGAATGAAAACATGTTGTTTAGTGGATACTTCCAGGTTCAAATGCTTTCCTGGGGAATATAATGCTGAGCCAACCTTACAGTGGGGGATACTTACATCACTGTGTTCTTCAGTATGCGTTTGGCTTCACTTTTAGCAGGATTTGTTATTTAAGAATAGGAATAAAATATACTATACTTTCATAATAAAACATGCTTTTGAAATCATTAGGACTTTAAAAGCACCTTACTCAAGTCTACCTCTCTTTCCATCGTTCTGGTTAGATGCTCACACAAGGCAGTGTGTTAAAAAGCAGTTTTGAAATGGCTGTGTACAATACATATTAATTATGAAATTTGAAGAGTACAACTCTCAAGTGCCAAATGCAGGTAATCATGCAACAATATTTAATTTTGGCCCAGATGATATTGTGTTCCTCCACATTTTGGCTCATGCACGCTTCCCAGATTTAGATCCCGTGATTTAATCTCTGCGCCTAGGTGGTCTTGCCACTCCTATCCCCTTGATATTATACGTTAATGGGGAACAGAGTGGGAGAGTGGCAGTGACTTTAGTGGGGATTACATTGGTCTGTTGGATCACTCCTTAGCTGGTGGGATGGCTGTCTTCAGATTACTGAGCCCAATTGAGCCACGGTTCTGGCGTCTGTTAATGTGACCAGTCATATGCACATCCCAACATTGCCATGGGAGTAAAGTTGAGCCAACAAACATGTGAAATATGCTTAGCTCAGGCCTTGGCACAAAGCACTCTAACAAATAAATGGTAAGCATGATTTTTGTTGTAGATGATCAAGACCAAAACACCTCAGTTTGATTCAGTTAGCAGATATCTATTGCTCTAGGTCTTAGGATGTAATACAGGTAGGAGGTCATAATGCCTTCCTCTTTGGACAGATCTCTGTCTAGCAAAGGAGTGGCTAAGGGTTGTTTGAGCAACACCACAGGCACGTATGCCCCCCAAGTCTAACTTGTCGTTTCTTGGTTAAATATGGCAGACTGTTAACTTTTTTCCCTCCCCAAATTTAGTTAAAATGGTGGTAAAGGAATATCAATGGATAAATCACAGCCACCAAAGAGAAGAAAAATGGAGACATAAACCAATATTTCTAGGAGCTTGCAGTGTGCATGCAAGTGAATGAACAGAATAGAAACAAGCTCTTTGCATCATACGGAGACCGACAGACAGAACTCACATCACTGTATAATTTACTCTGTGGTAACGGGGCAGCACAGTGACTCTGAGAGTTTGGTTACTATGGAAGGCAGGGAGAGGTAAGGCTCCAGACTGAGAAAAGGCAACTGGCTGAAAGTCTGTCTAATCAGTGGTTTGGCCTGTTGAGTCTTTTGTCCCATCACACAGGTAGGAGGTAAATATTGTTTGGTACCAAAAAACATCAAACATGAAGATTTAGTGATTAGACATAGTGTAGGACAGGGAGGCGTGGAAAATGTCTCCATCCTTTATTCCTTTTTCTATACTTACAGAGGCAAGGGAGATAAAGATGTGTGGGTGCAGACATGAGAATATTTTGCCATTTTTTTTTTACCAGTAGATGTAAATTTGAATTCTGAGTGGCCTAGGTGATAATGTGTGGCCATCACCAGTTTAAGGAAGTGAAACAGTATGTTCAATGTGCCTAATAGGTTTAACCAGGACAGAAGACTGGTGTATTACCCTCTGCATGAACAACCCAGTCTCAAGTGTTCTGTTGAAAGGTTCAACTCATCTTGACATTGCAGTAGAGCAAATCCTACTAAGCAAGTGCACCCCCAGGCAACTGGAGTGCCAGTCATCCAAGAACAGCTCCTGGCTTGTGAGTAGGAGAGAAAGACCAAAGCCAACAGAGAACTTCAGAGGAAACAGAGCAAGGAAGGAAACTGGAAAAAAGTCACTAAAGCAGAACTTGGTTTTAATTAATTCAGAGAGAGAGGTAACAAGACTTGGGATGCTAAGAAAAAGGAGCAGTCACCAAAGATAGATGCTATTCGAAACTAAAACAGTAGTACCTGAAGTAAAATTCCACCATGAAAACTGAATGAAAACATTGAAGAACTTTTCTCTAAACAGAAAAACAAAGCAAAACTTGATAAAGGCATTGTCAAACCCTCTCATTCATTTTACAATCTGTAAGTGAATTCATTCCAGTAACTTCCTAGTAGAGAAGCATGATGTTTAGTCAGACATCAGGTTCTGAGTATTCTGTGATTTTTTTTTCCTTCTTATAGCATTTCCTAGACACTCAGTCCAAAATCTAAGCTTTCCGAGTCCTTGTGTGTTTGATGACTTTTTCTCTTTGTCTGTATGTCCTGCCTCCACATCCTTGGAAACCTTATCAGATCTATGTGGAATTTGGTGTTCCTTCAGTGAACCCGATTTTCAGCTTTAACCAAATATTTTTGGGGTGGGGTATGGACAACCCAGATCTTTAAATGCCTTGGTGTTCAGAATGCCACCTACTTGGAAATACATGCTCACTTAAACAGTGTATTTTGTAGCAATGGATGATCGCGGAAGAGATCTCATTCAGTATTTAAGGCTTGAATTTTCTGTGGTCTCCTGGAGGACAGAAGGTTCAAATTTGGTTTTCCCTTAGTGAATGGATGGCCCCGTGGAGTTAGCACTGTGTTTTTTGCCTGCCATCTCCTGGGCTCTTTGAGTCCTTGAAGACCAAGGTCATCTAGTTGATGAAGGATTTCGGCAGAGAGGTAGTTTTGGGGCCCAACAAATCATCCAGAATCTGCCTTTTACCTGCATTCTGACTTCTTGACTTATCATCACAGGTCATTTTAGAGTTTATTAAGTATTTTAGGTTCACTGGTTAGAGATTAGCAGTTCATTTCAAGAATATAGAATGATGTTACTACCCTTAGCTAATGCTTGGTAGACAACTGAACACCGGAAAGCAGTGACATTAAGTTTTTTTTTGACTGAAGGGCTGACTGTAGCTCTGTGGTAGAGCTTGATGTCAGGGATGGTGATGCCCTCACATGGTCCTTTATTGGACAGGGTTGTTTTGTTTTGTCTATCCAGGGTCTTTTGTTTTTCCATATGAAGTTAAGTATTGTTCTTTCAAGGTCTGTGAAGAATTGTGCTGGGATTTTGATGGAGATTGCATTGAATCTGTAGGTTACTTTTGATAGGATTGCCATTTTTTACTATGTTGATCCTACCTATCCAAGAGTATGGGAGAGCTTTCCATTTTCTGATATAATTTAAAATTTTTTTCTTTAAAGACTTATAGTTCTTGTCATATAGGTCTTTCATTTGTTTGGTCAGAGTTACCCCAAGACATTTTATGTTATTTGTGGCTATCATAAAGGGTGATGTTTCTCAGCCTTTTATCATCAGTATATAGGAAGGCTACTGATATTTTTTTTGTGTGTGTGTGAGTTAATCTTGTATCCTGCTACATTAATGAAGGGACAGAGAGTGTTTAGTTGGGGGAACTTAAGTATTTCTACATTCTAAAAAATAAAGGTTGCTGCCATCTGTAATCATTTACTTGTCTCTGCTGTGAGGCAGGAAGCTGGAGATGATCTTTTAAGACCCTTTGAGCAGGTCATTTGTATGGTCATTGTGGGTGGTGGAGATGGGGGATGGGGGATGGGGGAAGGAAGACTTTCAGCATATCTTTTCACCGAATGTTTGTGAAGCCATATTATGAAACTGGTCTGGTTTCTGTCTGTCAATTCCAACTGCCTGCAGTGAAATTTCCAGGTAGTGGGTTTTACTCTGCAGGATACAAATTTCTTTTTTGGGTGATTTTTCTGCTTTCTTAGGCAGCTCTCAAAATCATATACAAAAACGTGTAAAGGATGGTTGCCTCCGTGTGTATCCCTGGGGATTCCCCTTCGGTGTGTCCGTAGATAAGATAGACGACACACCAGAGCTAACAAAATCAATTTTCCGTTAATAGCTGATAGTGTAAAGACTGTGAGGATGAAGAGACAGGAGGAATACTTTCAGTATTCAGAAAGGTTCTGTCATTGTCACGAGTCACCGGGGTCTTTTGTAACATGGCTGTCATGAAAATATGCTCACCAGGAATCATTCATTGATGGATTATTTAACGTTTGTGCCTTACTGGTTTCCCAAAGTTTCCCACTGTGTGACAGTAGCCCTCCCTTTCGGGCACTGGCTTCTCAGTGCAAGCTGCAACACAGCTAGCTCTCATCCGTGTTTCCTAAACTGATGGTAGAAACTAATTTGACATGCATAGCGATCACCATAATTATATAATAAATATGTGATGAATTTAAATGGGGAAGTAAAATACAATCTTATACTGGTTAGGGAAATAAAAGCCTCTACAGTAGAGCTGTGTATTTCTCAAAATATTTTCATGGCATTTGATCTGTATCTTAGCCTCCCAAGGCAAGCGAAACCTGTGTTTGCCCCTGTTCAGGCCTCATTCTCTCTGCCTCTGTGTTTCCCCACAGTATCTTCTCCCAGGGTGGATGGTTCTTTCCCAGAGCAGTTCCTGCTTTCCCTCTGTGCTGGTTTAAATGAGAATGGCCCCCTAAGTGCACTTATTTGAATATGTGGTCCTCTGTTGGTGGAACTGTTTGGGAAGGAAATAGGAGGTATGGCCTTGTTGGAGATGTGTCACTGGGGATGATCTTTGATGCCTTTGTCCTGGTGTATTATTACACCCTAAGAAATATGCCACTCCATTCCTTATATCTGAGTATATTAGTCACTTCTCTCATTGCTGCGACCAGGTATCTGTCAAAAGCAAACTAAGGGAGATGGGGTTCGTTGTAGTTCACGGTTGAAGAGTACAGTCCCTCACAGCGGGGTAGGCTTGGCCCTTGCAAGGGTAAGAGAATGCATTTATTTGGGATTATGGTTTCAGAGGAGTAGAGCCCATGAAGACAGTAGAGCCAGGGAACAACTGGTACCTTACGTCTTAACCCTCAAGCAGAGGGCAGAGAGAGAACACATTGGAAGATACGTGAATCTTCAAGGCAGCAAAGCCCTTTGGTGGGTACTCTGTCACAGTGATAGGGAACACGAGTAGGACAAGGACACATGAATCACAACACCAAGAAAATTAAGACCAGTACAAAAACCAGTAAATTAAACATGGGCTATTGTACCGTCTTGAATTCACATTCATCAACATTGTGACTTATCTGCTGTTTAAAAAAAGAAAATGGCTTGCCTGGCTTTTGAGTACCCTTCTCAATTCTTCCCAGAAGGAAATGCTCCAGGAGTTCGACCAGCCCACGGGCCACTCCCTCTTGGAAAATCCCCTGGCTGCTGAATTTTGGACTCTTGAGCTTTCAGCCAGCTGAGGATGATCTATCCATGTTGACACCCTCCCAACTGCATATTGAGTGCAACCTCTTTGCCGGTCTCTCCCAGGAGGCCAGAAGTGAATTCATTTTTGTCTTCCTTGTGCCTGACTCAGGCCTGGATCCAGAGCCCAGCCCAGTAAATATGTTACAGGAATGAGGAAGGAAATGGGCTCTCAGACATGTTGATTTGATTTGTCTGACTTCTCCATTTCCAGTTGCTTACTGTCATACTGTGCTAAGGGGATGATGTAGGCTTCGCCCCTAAGGATCTACAGTGTTATTATCCAAACGTGTATACCAAACTGGTGTGTACAGGTCACAGAAGTGTGAACTGGCTGCTGTGTCAGTCCTGAGCTGGTTTGTGGGGACACTGAAGTGAATGCCATCTGCTCGTGGCATCACATTCCCATCATGTACCAATTTCCTCTTCCGTGGCCAGGTGCAGCCAGATAAACAGTGCAAATAAATGTGACGACAACCACAGGTCAGACTTTCAGTAGATTCTTGACTTGGAGGCTATTAATTGGGGTGGGAGCAAAATGAAAAAATTCTCCAGCTTCATTTTTCTTTATTTCTTTTGGATTTCCTACGCAAGTTACATTTTCCAAAATGATCCGAATTAATCAACTGTGAGGGAAGGTTCGGTATGATTGTTGGGGAAGAAAAGTGGGCTGAGCTGTTGACATGCACAGTTAATTGGACTTGCAAGCTAGTTTTTTTGTGGCTTTCCTGGTTTAGGGGAAAGAACTTTCTGGGCCTCTTCAGTTGCTTCTCTGGCTCAATCCTTTAGGTTTCTGAATGTGAGACCAGCAAGACTAGCCTACAGGGGAATCTTAATATTTTTGGAGCTCACTATCCCCTCATTCCCACTGCCACAGACTATTGATTGACTTGTTTGAAGAGGTCGGTGAACACACAGTGGGTTCTATCGTGGCCTCTTAGCCCATTCCAGGCCATCTCAGCTGAAGGCTTCCCAGGGTAGCTTGGTTGTGAGTTTCCCATCATTGTTTTAAGCCCACATTTCTGATTTAGGATTATTTATTTATTTTTTCTTGTACAAACAGCCTATGACAGATCCGTTGTCTTGCTTTACTATAAAACATACAGAATGAGCCAAAGAGAAGGAAAGGAAAAATGCAACTTGAAGAGAAAGCCTAAAACTTCCCCCTGTCCCATGCCATAGGTTATCAGTATTGTCCCTTGCCAGTGGTTCATAAGTGCCCAGCTTTGGAGCCCACAAAATAAAGGCCACCGGAAGACCTTACAGTGTCCCATTAACACACCTGACATTAAGAAAACACATGGGCTTCACCTCTAAGAGATTCTTTTCAGCCAAGAGTTGACTGTGGCCATTCTCCCCAGACAGAGGAAGATCTAAATAGCATTTGCCCACTTCTGATTCTTCTAGATTACCATGTCGGGTTGCTCTCAGACGGCATTAGGGAAGAGGGGAAATAATGAGACACTTCAATTATGATGAAAGGAAAGTAAGAATCTCTAATGAATTTTATTCGTCTGAAGAGATCACAGGAAAGGAAATAAAGCATGATGGGGTAGCCAACCAACCAGGCAAAAATCGCACAAATTCTTCAAATGCAAGTAAGATCCCACCATAAGCCCTAACTTTCTGGTAAGCATTTTAATGGGTCCTTTAATTAGCCTTTCTGGAAAGTTCACTGATGAGATGCTGGAGTGCTCTGAAGTGTCTGGGCATTAACTGGCAAGGTGACTGAACATACTAATGCCTCTGCCGGTGTCCCTAATGGGGTCTTGCCTGCATTTGACTCAATCAGGGAAAGGAGCACATGGGCTGGCCCTTCTCTAAAATGGCAAGGAGCCTTCTCTCTATCTTCTCTGCCTTCCATATACCTTCTCTCTCCTCAGTTCCCTTGAGACCTCAGCTTCAGAAAAGAACTTGGGGATGGACCCTTCTGGAACATCTTACTACTTTGGCACACGCTTTGGCTCAGCATCTCTAAGCATTCCTCAGACTTGGAATCCGTTCTGTTTCAGTGAAGTAATTCTGTATTTTTATGTTTACATTTTGTTCTATTATTTGGTGTGTATCCGGGTGCACACACATGCCGGCATTTGTGTGTATGCCGGCAGAGGATGACTTTTGGGAGTCAGGGTTTTTCTTCTGCTTCTCCCGCTCCTGTCACTCCAGGCTAGCTGGCCCCGGGGCTTCCTGGCCCCATCTGCTTTCCACCTCACCATACGGGTGCTGGGATTGCAGATGTACGCAGTCACATCCAGTTTCTATGTGGGCTCTTGGGCTTGTAGTTAGACTGTCAGGTTGTACTTCTACTCACTGAGCCATATCCAGCTAAGGATTAATTATATGTTGTCACCATCCCAGAAATGTCTTTTGGGCCATGTGTCCCTGACTTATATGTGTTTTCTTACAGCTGGTACATTGCTGGGGTTTTTTTTTTCCCTCCACATCTCAAGTTCAGGCTGGATGAGTGGCATGGCACGTGGGCACTTGGGTAGGTGAATTTGCTTACAGCCAAGCTGGTGACTTAGTTTTGAAGCAAGCTAATGGTACTCTGGGCTTGGGCTCAGATTTCATAGTCTTTGCATGGTTTGGTCCCAGCATGCCAATCCATGCCGACAAGGGTGTACACAGCCTTTTACCTTGCATAACTACTTTTTGTGCCTCTGGCTGAAAAAGAAACTAAACTGCAGATAATTTATTCAGCATAAATTATGCTGAATAACCTTAGTGGAATAACGCACACTTTTGATCCTCTTTAGATACGGTGTCAAGGGGGAATAGTCTAAGTATAGCCGTTTCTTCCTACATTTTTTATTTAAATCAAATTTCAAATCTTGAGGACATCTGATATTCCTCAAGGACATTAAATCTATAAAAACTAATGCCTGAATCATATTCTTAAAAATAGAATCCGTAGTTTGTTTTGTTAGTTACATTTTAAATGTCTAATTACTTTTATGCATTTAATAATTCATTCTTGTATAATTAAAGGCTTGAGCTGTGTAACTTACTTAACATTTCAAAATATGGACATTTCCCTTAAGTGCTGAATTGACAAGAATGGACCCTGCATATGCCCAGAAAGATTGTCTTGGTTATTTATTAATAATTGATGGGTATGTGTGTGCATGGGAGAGCATTCCACATGTGTAGGATTCAGAGGACATCCTTCCATGTCAGTCCTTGCTTCCCATCTTATTTGAGACCGGGTTGTTTGCAGTTTCCTGCCAAAATACAGCACGCTATCTGGCGAATGTACTTCTGAGAAGACTTCTGTGTCTGCCTCCTACCTCTGCATAGGAGTCTAGGGAGTATGGATGCATGCTATCATCTCCATCTTTTCATGGGTTCTAGGGACCAAAACTGAGCTTCTCACACTTGCCTGGCAAGGTCTTTATTCACTGAGCCGTCTTTTCAGTGTAAAGTGTGACATTTTGACATGGCAAAACCAATTCAAATCCTATAGAAAGACGTGTCCTCCCTACCTGGTCATGGTTCCTAGTTCTGCTTCCGTGGACAACAACTCCTGCAGCAAGCTTAGGAATCCTTTATGAAATGCCTTGTGCGTGTGCGAGCTCTATCGCTTGGTCTTTCTTAATTTTAGTGTGATCATTGGCTTATCCTTATTAACACCACTTAGCAATCCATTTACTCCTTATCAGTAAAGGTTTGGCCATCACGATAAACAAGTCATTCTGGAAGTCTTTGTGCCCAGGAATGGGTAAGTCTTTAGGTAAAGCACTGAGATAGATGTGTGTGGTCAGAAGGGATCTATATCTTACCTTTTATAGATATTGAGAAAAACTATTGTCCCTTCCCTGTAAGTCACATGTGTAAGACTGTAGCAAAAGAAGGCTCTTGTTATTGCAGAGGGAGACACAGAAACTTTGCCTCATGAAATGTCAAAGTAACACCAGCTGAGGCGAGATGGCCAGGCTGCGCACCTCAAGTTCCCTTTGAAGCACACACACTTTAAATTCATTTGAACACTTCCACACATCATCTCTGTAAGGCCTGAAAACAACTCAGGAAGCAGGTACTATTACCCTGTTAGGATCCAGTACTTGACATCAGTATTTGAAATCTGTCAACAATAAGTGAAAATGTGAGAATTACACAGGCGCCTGCTTCTTGCAGCTGAAAACAGTGTACTTTGTTCGCACGGAATATTCTAGGAGTTGCGCGCAGCATAAGTAAATGCTGTCATTACGTGTTTCTGAATACTTGAAATGAAAGGACTCAGATGCAGCATGCTTTAGTGTGAAGTATGTCACTTGTGGCTGCTTGGACCACAGTTCAGGCCCAGCACAAGTTTATCCTCTCTCCAGTTTTGCTCTATTTAAAGAGACAAAGTACACTTGATGAAAAGGAGAAAAATGTGATTCAGTTCTGTAAAAAGAAGACACCTAACCAGTACTTAAAACTTTATTATTATTTACTCTGCATCGATATACCCACATCAAGAGGGTAGGAGGACAGGTAACGTTGAGTGGGAATATGTAATATTTTTCAAATAAATGCTTTTATGTGTTATGTACGCGTGCCTGGACATGTGTGCTTGTGTGTGTATGTGTGTGTGCGTACACACTGTGGCACAAATGTAAAGGAATGAGGATAACTTGGTGGTGGTTGGATCTTGTTTTCCACTTTCTGTTGCTATGCCTTTTACTGTAGGCTAGGTAGCCTTCGAGCTTCTAGGTGATTCTCCCATAGCCCCTTCCATGCCATCCGAGGATAGCTGGCATTACAGCTATGTATCCTTGCATCTGGTTCGCTGGGTTCTGTGGATTGGATTTAAATCATCGGGCTTGAGTGGCAAGGGCTTTTTACCTGCTAATCTATCTATCTCACCATCCTTGATTATTAATCTTCTTAGAAAACTTTTGCCTTAAAAATTACATTAACTTTTTAACTTATGATCCAAAGAATGTAAACTTTGAATCCCATTGCTTCTTCAGTTCTTTGCTCTTAAAATGGCTTGTAGGGATGGAGGTTGCCGGCTTGAGTCAGCATTCATAGACTTGAATCTTGGCATTTTGGCCTCTTAGCCTGGTTGCCTCTTTGTGTCTCTGGGAGCCCACATTCTCCTCTGTATAATACAATCGTGGCGGTAGCTACATCGTAGGGTTGTTTTAAGAAGAAAGAGACTTTACCAGGTAAGGATCCCAAACTAGCAGAAGCTCCACTTCTTAAAATAGTCTTTAAGAAATCAGATGTTGCTACTACCGTGAAGCCTCTTCTGTGTTCAAAGCATCTCACTCCACACTGCGAAGTGTGTTGAAAATCAGAGAGGGCAATGTCCTTGTTGTCTAGGGCATCACAATCTAATTGGTGAGCATACAACATGCATTAACATGATTGGATTTTAGGCCCACTCCACAGGAGGATTCCATACTTGGTATTGTAAACCTGGTTCCCCTGGCAGGGAACCTGCTACTGTTATTTTGCTAATAGAAGTTGGTGTTTAGCTGCCATCTAAATATCTATGTTTCTACCCATAGTTCATTGCGAAGCAGAAGCTCCTGTTTGCGGTAGGCCGTGGTTAATGCATGGACCACAGACTGGTCATCTTTCTGAGGATAAGTGACTGTGAATGCTAAGTCCTAAATGGGACGTTTGTATCACCACCAAGGAAGAGAGGGAAGGAGGAATGTCAAAGCTCGGGATAGGAAGGAATGATGTCAAATGCTGCTTCCTGGACACAACGTAGCTGTTGCATTCATGAATTCATGGCCACCCAATAAGACCTGCGTGATCCTGGGCCCATCCACTGGGCCCACCCACCTTCCGTCATGGGTGAGGGGAGAGGCTTGTAAATCTCGACCCTTCCCCCAGAGCTGTAGGCATTAAGCTGGGGACGGAGAGCAATAGCCTCCCACTCATGCTCATGTAGGCAAGCTTAATTAAATGTAAAGGGCTACACAGAGAACAAAAAGGAAGTAAAGTCAGAGAGCACTCAGGAAAAGCCTGGGAAGGGAATAAAAGGACAATGGGGGGAGGCGATGATCAAAAAATGTTATATGTGTGTATAAAATCATGAAGGAATAAATAAATTTAAAAATAGAGAATAAGGAAAGTTGGGATTTTTGAGTGGTAGCTTTTTGGAGGAAGTGATATTTAATCTAAATTTAAAATATTGAGTTCTTTCACGACGGTGAAAGGGACCTAAATAAAAACAACTGTTTGGTGATGGAGATGCCACTTATACAGATCTACTGTCCTATGTAAGGCAGTGTGTTAGATCCTGGTGATAGTAGATACTAAAGAGCATTCATACCTGTCTAGATCTTATTATTGAGACAAAAACATACTAGGTTTTGTGTTTGAGATAGGTATTCAAGAAAAGGAAATGCTTATCTTATTTGATTTTATGAATTACTGTCTGTTGCTTAATGGCATAATAATTGGATATGCACATATACTAACAATGACTATATATATATATATATATATGGCATACAATAGAAACTGTAGTTTTCAGAGGTAATTTAAAAAGAGAACAGCTCAAACTTAAATATGTTTTTAAAACATTATGACTTTTAATACTAAAGAGAATTTTAATTTAGATGAATTTCTGTGTGTATATGTGTGTGTGTGTACTTACATGTACATGTATGGGAAAGCAAGAAGTCAGTCAGTGTTAGTTGTCATTGTTCATTGTTTGTGAGCTCTCCACCTTCTTTCCAGGGACAGGGTGTCTCCTGGCCTAGAGCTCTCTGCGTAGGCCAGGCTAGTTAGTCAGCACGTCCTAGGAATCTGCTTCCTCTCTGCTCCCCAGCTCAGGGGATTGTACTTGTTTGGAACCATGTTTGTCATTTTATGTGGGTTCTGAGGCTCAAACTCAGGTCCTCCTGCTTGCATGGCCAGCAGTTTCCCATCTGAGCTAACTATGTTAGTCCCTTAATCTAGACGAACTTTATGTCACTAGCCCAATTACCATTTGGAATTAAGTCTTTTCAGATATATTTTCTTTCTTCTATTTGATATTACTCACCCAACAAATGCCATGGGGTCTCCATGAAGTGGACGTTTGTTCTTGAGTGACATGGGGATGCAGCACTGAGGCTGACAGGCTCTTGACCTTGTGGGGGTTCTGTTTTGGGGACTGTGTTAAAATAAAAGTAACAGGCAAATAAGCAAAGGTGCCATACTAAGAAGGGTTACTTTCTTAGATAAACCAGCTGGTTCTCAAAGGCTGGTGTGGAGCAAACAGGATGACAAGTGGTTGGTACAAAGACTATGGCATGATCACGGATTTCAAAGGGGAAGAGGGGAATGATTGACAGCCAGTTTCCCCCTTCTCCCCAACCCACCCACCCACATACTTTTTTGAGGCATGGGGATTCTTTGTGTAGCCCTGTCGTGGAATTCTCTCTGTAGACCATGCTGGCCTAGAACTCACAGAGAGATCAACCTGCTTCTGTTTACCCAGTGTGCTGGGATTAAAGACATGTGCCACCACCTCCCAGCAGATCTCAAGGGACGAGGGGAAGCCACCTCAGTTGCAGACCGGGAGGGCAGGGAGTCTTCTCTACAGATTGTTCATACTGCCTTTGGAGTATAGAGTGGCAAGAAGGAGGAACAATAATCTTTGCTGGATTTTCCTTTGATATTGTGGCATAGAATTGAAACACCTTAGGAACCAGCTAGTGTGATGGCTGCTATGAGTAAAGGAGTTATCTCATGAGAAAGCAGAAAAATGGTGAAGGGTGGAGATCTGAAAGAAACTGAATGTTCCTTCTGCTTCACTGTGGTTTTCAAGTCCAGGAGATATTTGTTTTCCTTGCTCATTGTGTGATCATCCACTGAGTAAACCATTAACTAAAATGGTAAATGAAAATAGAGTGATAGTAATGTTTTATGTGTACACCTCATCACATTTTTGGCATTGCCAGACACCTGTAACCCTTTGGATACTCTGGGCAGCAGAACCTTCTGGAAATGTGGCTTTCTCGAAAGTTTTCGGTTGTTTACCTTCAAAACAAAGGCATCAAGCCTGAGCATGCCATGGCCTATTTTGTAATTCTGAGCTTACATCCATGAGCCCCTTGGGAATTATGAATGATGTGAGAGGAACAGGAGGCTGAGAATATGAAAACAATCCAGAAATAATGTCAAATTTCCAGTGAAGAAGTCTAATTTGAGGTTACTTTGAAGATGAAAGTTGATAAAGGTTTGCAACATATTATGATTTTGTAAGTGCTTTGAAAGAACATATCAAGGATTCCAGCTTTTCGTTTGTTTGTTTGATGATTAGACCTTTCATCCCCTACTTAGGAAAGTAGGTGGATGGCTCATGGACAAGTAGAGGTGCCACATGACAATTTTGCACTGGTTGTGACTTCTGTCCTGGCTCTGACTAGTCAGGCTGAGTTCATTTGTGGCTGGAGTATTTCTAAAATATTTGGGAAATACAGATACAACAGCCACAGTGTGTGAAATCTTATGTATCCTTGCAGAGTTTGTATTTGGAGCTATAAGACAGTTCTTACATACATCCGGATGCCTAGTTTGGCTTCTTAACACTGGTAGGCACATGAGAGCAATGGGAGAGAACGGGAAGCTGTTTCCATCAAGGCTGCATTTAGAAAATTCCAGGTGGGAGGAGACCAGTCATCTTGTCTTACTCCTGAAATATGATCAGTTTATGAGCTCAGAAGAGGGCTTTGGGGCAGTTGATGGGAGATATGCATGTAGCTTTACAGGTCCCTCCCTTGACATCTGAGATGTCACCAATAGCCACGTGCCGTTCCCTTTGTAGGAGGACCAACTACTCAGGTTGACCTGGGACTCTGCCAGTTTGTACATACAAAGTCTGTATCAGGGAAACCAGTATGGCTAATTGCTCTGCATGTTTCTGGAGATCTGTGTTCTGTTTGTGATGCTTCTCATTTTGGGTTCTAGGTCATTCTGGTGCATATGTGCACATGTTGGTGTGTGTGCATGTGTGTACATGTGTGTGTGGAGGCCAGAGGACAACAGCAGCCTGTGTTCTTCATGGGGTGTTAAGTTCCTTTTTTTCAGACAGGATCTCTCAATGGCCTGGAACTCACCAAATAGGTTAGGCAAGGAAGTATCTCATGGATCTGCCTGCACTGGGATTATAAGTGCATGCCACCATGGTTTCTGAGGGCTGACCTCAGGTCTATATGCTTGCAAGGTAAACACCTTACCAACTAAGTCATAGGTGAATCATATGCATCCTAAACTTGCCCAACTGATTTTCCATTGTCTTCTTTGTTATTTGTTACTTATTACACGGATTACATTATTTTATATTGACTCTCTCCTATACTAATTTCTTACCCTTCAAATCATGTGCAGGACAGTGATTTAATTACAATAACCAGTTTTGATTGTCTATTGGCCACGATTTAGAATCAGCTGGAAGAGGGATCTTAGCGGGAAATCGCCTAGGATGGATTGGACTGGGGCAAATTTGGTTAATTGGGGCGAGAAGACCAACCTGAATGTGGGCAGTACCATTTCACAGATGAATGAAAAGGAGAGTGACCTGGCCACCAGCGGGCGCACACCCCCTGTTCCCTGATTCTTGAGCGTGGCTGCAGTGCCACCACTGGTGTCCCTGAGGTGGTGGGCTGTGACTTGGAATTGTGCGTGCTATAAACCCTTCTCCTCTAAGCTGCTTTTGCCACAGCAGCAGGACCTATGAGTAACATGGTTATCATCTATTTTAAGTAGGTTTTGAGATTATCCACAGCAGGTGGAAGATTATGATTTAATGCCGAATACCACAGGCTAGAACTTCGTGCCTTGAGGAGGCCAAAACGGGGACGTTTACAAAAGCGGTATTTTTATTTTAAGCCAATGTACAAGAAAGAAATTAAAGGACAGTGACCCACTGTAGCTCATCCTTTATAGTGCACGCAACATTACGTCCTGAAAATTTAAATGCCTTCCTTCCACCTCACCTTCAAAGTTCACACGCTATGTAGAGTATTCTGTGCCTACCCCAGTAAACAGAGCTTGCGCTCTCTGTTAAGGCGATGTCCCAAACAATAGTGTTTTAGTTCTATTTCCTAATGATTTAAGATGCTTAAAAGTGTGCTAGCATTTTAGTAGCTCTTGTTCCTCCCCCTTCTCCCATATTATGAAAAAGCACTTAATGTCTAAACCATCCCCCTCCCCCTATGGCTTCAGATTTTCCAGAGGACCCTTCGATGAGAGTTCTGCAGCAAATAGTTTAATTGTGAAACCCAGGGGAGGTAGGCGGGCAGTGGGAAGGAAGGGCAGCCCAGAAAGGGTGTGTTTACAGTTATCCTCTGGGCACCTGGAATGTTCCTTTGCAGAAAAGCAAGGATGAATGCACCGGGGCTGCTGTGTCTGAGGGAGGGAGGAATTGAGGCGTTCACATTCCTCTTCTCCTCAGGCACTGCCTGGAGCTGCCCCTGAGAAGCACCGGCCCTCAGTATTTTCATCTTTCATGTGGACAGACGGAACCATGGCCATAGGAATACAAGGCACATGTGTCAAAATGATAAGGAGGAAGGGATGCAGCTTAGACTCTGATGATGCCTGCTATATTTTGTTTCTCCTGTTACACAAAGTTCCCTACCACAAAGACTCTTACTTTTGTAGGAGGAAATTACTGTAATTTTATTTGTCAGCTCATGATCAGTTCTTAGCGCTCTGGAACCTGTGATTCTTATGATGGGGGGGGGGGCTAAACTAGTTGCACTGCCTGAGCTGGGATAAAGTATCTCAACAGAAGCCAGCGAAGGAAGGAAAGGTGTATTTTGACTTAGGGTCCAGCCTATCATGGAAATGGAGTCATGGTGGGAAGAAGGTCACATTTGAGTGGGCAGCTGGTCATGTTGCAGTCACGGGATGCAGAGGGAGATAAATGCTTGCACTTGGCTCACTTCCTGCTTCTTATGAGTCCTGGGACCCAAGCCCAGATAGGGATGCCGCTTATTTTAGGGCGTTTCTTCTCATGTCAGTTAACTTAATTGATAGTCCCTTACAGTTATAAGAGGCTTGGGTTCTTGGTTACTTCAGATTCTGTTAAGTTGATAAGTAGCATCAGAGGACAGCAGAGTAGGATGGTTGGGGGCAATTCTCGATAGGTAGTAGACCACATGGGTTGAGGTGGGCAATTCTTGGTAGATGGTAGACCATTTGGATGAGGGGCCATTCTTGGTAGAAGGTAGGTAATTTGGGTTGAGGAGGGCGATTCTTGGTAGATGGTTAGTCAATTTGTGTGGGGGAGGGAATTCTTGATAGATGGTACATCATTCTGGGATGTATTTAAAATGAGGGGTAAGATTGGAAGTGGAGTCTTGGGTTTCCAAATCTATCTTAAGATAATTACCCAGAGGAGACTAAGCAGTGCTTGTTTTAAAAGAAATGTGGGAGGTCCTAGAACTAATAAACGACAAATGAATTCACTTCTTTTGTTCAGAAGCAAAATTTCAGGAGGTAGAGAGAAAGGGAGAAAATGCTGGTATTTACCTTGAGGGTAAAGTAAGGGGGAGAGCCGCGTAAAAATGAGCAGGCCTAGTAGAGCGAAGGAGTCAGGCAGCCCAACAGAACCTGTGCTTCTGCAGCAACCTTTGTGGTCAGGAGCAATATAATGTAAATGCACATCTCGGAGGACTTCCTGAATCTGCAGTCTCAGCTCAAATGGTACCCATAACACCCAACTTGTCCCCACGGGGGAAAGTCTTCCTAAGAATGTGACTTTTGTTTTCATCTGGCTACTGTTTTCCTGCAGTCTGCATTTGAGTGGCTCAGGGACACATTCTGTTCTTGCATCTGTGGTTGGACTCCAGAAATATAGCACAGAAAGGGTTTGTCTGCTCCCTGGGGGGCAATGGGCACCACCAAAGCTGCTGACTTTGGTAACGGGTTTTTTTTTTTTCAAATTAAACTTGAAAAAAGGTTGTTTTACATGTCAATCCCAGTTCCCTCACCCTCCCATCCTCCCCTGTCACCCCCACCAAACCCCAGCCCATCCCTTTCCTGCTCCCCAGGGAGAGTAAGGTCTTTCATGGGAAGTCTTCAAAGTCTGTCATATCATTTGGAGCAGGGCCTAAGCCCTCCCCCATGTGTCTAGGCTGAGAAAGTATCCCTCTATGTGGTATAATACTGATTCATTACCAGAGGTCCCATAGACTGCCCAGACTTCCTAACTAACACCCACGTTCAGGGGGTCTGGGTAGTCCTATGCTGGTTTCCCAGGTCTCAGACTGGGGTGTATGAGCTCCCTCTTGCTCAGGTCAGCTGTCTCTGTGGGTTTCTGCAGCCTGGTCTTGACCCCTTTGTTTAACACTCCTCCCTCTCTGCACCTGGATTCCAGGAGTTTAGCTAGTGTTTAGATGTGGGTGTCTGCTTCTGCTTCCATCAGTACTAAATGAAGGCTCTAGGATGGCATATAAGGCAGTTGTCAATCTCATTATCGTGGGAGGGCATTAAAGGTAACCTCTCACTATTACTTAGACTGTTAACTGGGTTCTTCCTTGTGGATCTCTGGGCATTTCCCTAGTGCCAGATTTCTCCTTAAATCTATAATGACTCCCTCTATTATGGTATCTCTTTTCTTGTTCTCTATTCTTTCGTCTCAATCTTCCTGTTCCCCCATGCCCACCTCTCCCCTCCTCTTCTCCCCTTCTCTTTCTCCTAACTCACTCTCTATCTCCCCCCTCCATTATGCTCCTAATATTCTCAGGAGATCTTGTCTCTTTCCCCTTCTCCAGGGAACCATGTATGTCTTTCTTGTTTCCTAGCTTTTCTGGCCGTGTGAATTGTAGGCTAGCGATCCTTTGCTCTATGTCTAAAATCCATATATGAATTGAATACATATCATGCTTGTCTTTTTGTGAATGGGTTACATCCATTACCCTTCTAATTTCAGGATTCCGTTGTGTTTTTTCCCACTGAGTAGTACTCCATTGTGTAAATGCACCACATTTTCTCCATCCATTCTTCAGTTGAGGGGCATCTAGGTTGCTTCCAGGTTCTGGCTATTACAAATTATGCTGCTGTGAACATAGTTGAACAGACGTCCTTGTTGTATGAATGTGCATTCTTTGGGTATATGTTTAAGAGTGGAATTACTGGATCTTGGGATAGACTAATTCCCATTTTCCTGAGGAACTGCCATGCTGATTTCCAAAGTGGCTGTATGAGTTTGCACTCCCAACAGCAGTGAAGGAGTGTTCCCCTTTATATACTGTCTTTGGTGTTTTTGATTGTAGCCATTCTAACAGGAGTATCTCAGAGTTGTTTTGATTTGCATATTTCCCTGATAGCTAAGGATGTTCAGCACATTCTTAAGTGTTTTTCAGCCATTTTAGATTTCTCCATTGAGAATTCTCTATTTAGTTCTGTACCCCACTTTCTAAGTGGATTATTTGGTGCTTTAGTGACTAGTTTCTTGAGTTCTTTGTATATTTTGGAGATCAGCCCTCTGTCAGATGTGGGGTTGGTGAAGATCTTTTCCCATTTTGTAGGCTGCCTTTTTGTCTTGTTGACTGTGTCCTTTGTCTTACAGAAGCTTCTCAGTTTCAGGAGGTTCCATTTATCAATTGTCAATCACAGTGTCTGTGCTAATGGTGTTATGTTCAGGCAGCATGGTCTCCTGTACCAATTTGTTCAAGGGTACCTCCCACTTTCTCTTCTAAGAGGTTCAGTGTGGCTGGGTTTATGTTGAGGTGTTTGATCCATATGGACTTAAGCCTTGTGCATGGCAATAGACATGGGTCTATCTGCAATCTTCTACACACCAGCATCCAGTTGTGCCAGCACCTTTTGTTGAAGATGCTTTCTTTTTTCCATTGTGTAATTTTAGCTTTTTTGTCAAAAATCAGGTGTTCCTAGGTGTGTGGGTTAATATCAGGTTTTTAATTTGATTCCTTTTGTCTATTCCTCTATTTTTGTGTCAATACCGAGCTGTTTTCAGGATTATAGCTCTATAATAGAGTTTAAAGTTGGGGATGGTGATGCCTCTGAAAGTTCCTTCTTTGTTGTACAGGGTTGCTTTGGCTATCCTGGGTCTTTGTTTTTCCTTATAAAGTTGAGGATGGTTCTTTCAAGGTCTGTGAAGAAATGTGCTGTGATTTTGATGGGGATTGCATTGAATCTGTACATTGCTTTTGGCAAGATTGCCAGTTTTACTATGTTGATTCTACTTATCCGAGAGCATGGGAGATCTTTCCATTTTCTGATAATTTCTTTTATTTTTTAAAGACTCAAAGCTCTTATTATATAGGCCTTTCACTTGTTTGGTAAGTGTTACCCCAAGATATTTTATGCTATTTGTGGCTATTGGTAGGGGTAATGTTTCTCTGACTTCTTTCTCAGATCCCTTTATCGTCTGTATATATTAGGGCTACTGATTTCTTTTTTTTTTTTTTTTTTGAGTAAATCTTGTATCCTCCCATTTTTCTGACAGTGTATATCAGCTTTAGGAGTTCCCTGGTATAGTTTTTCGGGTCACCTATGTAAACTATCACATCATCTGCAAATACTGAGAGTTTGACTTCTTCCTTTCTAATTTGTATCCCCTTGATCTCCTTTTGTTGTCTTATTGCTCTAGCTAGAACTTCAAGTGCAATACTAAAGAGATATTGAGAGAATGGAAAGCCTTGTCTTGTTTCTGATTTTAGAGGAATCACCTTAAACTTCTCTCCATTTAGTTTGATGTTGGCTGTTGGATTACTGTATATTGCTTTTGTTATGTTTATATATGTTCCTGTTATCTCCAAGACCTTTATCATGTGGGGTGTTGGATTTTGTCAAAGGCTTTTTCAACTTCTAGTGAGATGATCCTATAATTTTTCTTTTTCAGTTTGTTTATATGGTAGATCACATTAATAGATTTTTGTATGTTGAACCATCCCCACATCCCTGGGATGAAGCCTACTTGGTCATGGTGGATGATTTCTCTGAAGTGTTCTTGGATTCAATTCGCCAGTATTTTATTGAGTATTTTTGCATGAATGTCCATGAGGGATGTTGTAGTTCTCTTTCTGTTCTCTTTCTTAATTATGTCTTTGTGTGGCTTGGGTTCCAGGGTATTTGTAACCTCATAAAAAGATTTTGGTAATGACCCTTTGCTTCTATTGTATGGAACACTTTGAGGGGTATTGGTATTAGCTTTTCTTTGACCTTCTGGTAGAATTCTGTGCTGAAACCATCTTGCCCTGGGCTTTTTTTTTTTTTTTTTTGGTTGGGAGACTTTTGATGACTGTTTCAATTTAATTAGGGGTAATATAGGTCTATTTAAATTGCTTATTTGGTCTTGATTTAATTTTAGTAAGTGTTATCTATCCATAAATTTTTCCATTTCCATTAAATGTTCAAATTTTGTGGAGTACAGGTTTTCAAAGTATGACCTGAAGACTCCCTGTATTTCCTCTTTGTTCATTGTTATGTCTCCCTTTTCATTTCTGATTTTGTTATTTTGTATGCTCTCTCTGTCTTTTGATTAGTTTGGATAAAGGTTTGTCTATCTTGTTGATTTTTTTTTTCTGAAGAACCAACTCTTTGTTACATTGATTCTTTGTATTGTTTTCCTAGTTTTTACCTTATTGATTTCAGCCCTTAAATTGACTATTTCCTGATGTCTACTGCTCCAGGGTGAGTTTGCTTCTTTTTGTTCTAGAGCTTTCGATTATGCTGTTAATATTCTAGTGTGAGCATTCTCCAGTTTCTTGATGCAGGCACTTAGGGCTATGAACTTTCCACTTAGCACTGCTTTCAAAGTGTTCCATAAGTGTGGGTATGTTGTATCTTCATTCTCATTGAATTCTAGGAAGTCTTTAATTTCTTTCTTTACTTCTTCCTTGACCCAGGAATGGTGTTATTGCACATTTTTCAATGTCCATGAGTTTGTAGGTTTTTTGCCATTTGTGTTGCTATTGAATTCTAACTTTAAAACATGATTGATGGTCTGATAAGATAAAAGGGGTTATTCCAAATTTTTTTGTACCTATTGAGGTTTGCTATATTGCCAAGTATGTGATCAATTTTTGAGAAGGTTCCATGTGGCGCTGAGAAGAAAGTATATCCTTTTGTGTTTGGATGGAATGTTCTATAAATGTCTGTTAAACTCAATTGTGTCATAACTTCTGTTAGTTCCTTTGTTTCTTTTTTAAGCTTCTGTCTGGTGGACCTGTCTAGTGTTGAGAGTAGGGTGTTGAAGTCTCCCACTGTAAGTGTGTGAGGTTTTATGTGAGATTTAAGTTTTAGTAATATTTCTTTTAGGAAAATGGGTGCCTTTGCATTTGGGGCATAGATGTTCAGAACTGAGACTTCATATTGATGGATTTCTCCTGTGATGAATGTGAAATGACCTTTTACATCTCTTTTGATTGATATTAGTTTGAAGTCTAATTTGTTAGAGATAAGTATTGCTACACTAGCTTGTTTCTTGGGTTCATTTGATTGGAAAGTCTTTTTCCAGCTCTTAACTCTGAGGTGATGTCTGTCTTTGAAGTTTAGGTGTGTTTTTCTGTGTGCAGCCGAAGGATGGATTCTGTCTTTGTATCCATTCTTTTAGCCTGTGTCTTTTTATAGGTGATTTAAGACCATTCATATTGAGGGATATTAATGACCATTGGTTGTTAATTCTTGTTTGGTTTGGATTTATTGGTGGTGGTGGTATTGTGTCTGTTGGCGTTTTTCTTTTGTCTGTTGGCAAAGTGGGATTATCTATTGCCTATGTTTTTGTGGGTGTAGTTAGTTTCCTTGGTTTGGACTTTTCCTTCCAGATATTTTTGCAGGGCTGGATTAGTTGATGTGTATTGTTTAAGTCTGGTTTTGTCATGGAATGTCTTGGTTTCTCCATCAATAGTGATTGAAAGCTTTGCTGGGTATAGTAGTCTGGGCTGGCTTCTGAGATCTCTTAGTGTTGGCAGAATATCTATCCAGGACATTCTGGTCTTCAGAGTTTCCATGGAGAAGTCAGGTGTAATTCTGATCGGTTACTTGGCATTTTCCCTTTGCAGTTCTTAATATTCTTTCTTTATTCTCTATGTTTGGTGTTTTGATTATTACGTGGCCAGGAGACTTTCTTTTGTGATCCACTCTATTTGGTGTTCTGTAAGCTTCTTGTACATTTATTGGCATGCCATTCTTTAGGTTGGGAATGTTTTCTCTATGATTTTGTTGAATGTATTTTCTGCACCTTTGAGTCAGATGTCTTCACCTTCTTTTATACCTATTATTCTTAGGTTTGGCCTTTTCACGGTGTCCCATATTTCCTGGATATTTTGTGTCAGGGATTTGTTGGACTTAAGATTTTCTTTGGTTGATGAATCTATTTCTCCTAGTGTATCTTCAACTCCTGAGATTCTTTCTTCCATCTCTTGTATTCAGTTGGTTGGTTACATCTGTAGTTCCTGATTGTTTCCCTAACTTTTCTATTTCCAGAATTCCCTCAGACTGTGTTGTTATTATTGTTTCTACTTCAGCTTTCAAACCTTGCACTGTTTGAATTGTTTCTTGTAACTTTTGGTTTATTTTTTCCTCCATTTCTTGAATTTTTTTCTTCCATTCCTTTAAGGGATTTTCTCATTACCTCTTTGAGGGTCTCTATCATTGTCATGAAGTTGTTTTTAGGGTCGTTCTCTTCTGCTTCATCTGTGTTGGGATGTTCAGTTCTTGCTGGTGTGGAGTCCTTAGTCTCTGGTGGTGTCATTTTGATCTTTCTGTTCTTGACTGTATTCTTATACTGTCATCTACCCAGCTCTTCTTCCAGTGTGTACTGGTAGGGTCTCTCCCTCTTCTGTTGGGTACAAGGTAAAGGCTCTCTTCTGGTGGGAGCAAGCAGATCCAATACTCTGATGGGTCTCATACTCCAGTGGGTGGTGGCGGGATTCCTCCCGTGGTTGGAGGCTGGACCAGGACACTGGCAGACTATGGATGGTCAGGTCCGCTAGGGGGTGCTCTCCTGCATGTAGTCCTCAGTTCTCAGTTCCGGATGCTCTGAGCAAGTCACAAGAAGGCAGGCAGGAAACAGGCCCACACTTATCCCCTCTTGTGGTTGGAGGTGGAACCAGGATGCTGGCAGACTCTGGGTGGACTGCTCTGCTAGGGCGGGCTCCCCCCCCCCCCCACCGCACACAGTCCTCAGTCCTCAGGATACTCTGAGCCTGGTTAAAGTTTTTATTAGGTTCTGCACAAGCTTCCTTGTCTCTCAGGTCACTTTAAATAAAGGCCCCCCATCTTCTGACCTTGATGTTGAACCCAGGAGACTCATTGGGTGTGCTTTGATGGCTCATTCATTGCCAGGCAGCTTGATGATGAATTTCTCATATGAGAGGGAAAACACTTTTTCTCTCTATTTGTTGCCATTTCCCAAATGGTTTGCTTTGACTTTCTTTTAATTTATTATCCAGAGCCATGCACAAGATAAATTTTAGGCATTTGAGCTCAAGCAGATTTTACTTCACTGTGTCTTCAAAAGAAAATTCGACGGTTATAGATTAAAAATAAAATAAAGTAAAAACTTAGTAGAATAGTCAGTGACTTTGGGTGTGAAAAATTGAGGGTTTGTGAAAGCAAGGATAGGGCATGGAGGGTTAGCTCAGTGGATAAACTGCTTGCAACACAACTATAGAAATCTGACTTTGAATTCCCAAATGCCACATAGTGCCAGATGTGGTAGAATACATCTGTAATTTTAGTATTCCTATACAGAAGCAAGAGGCAGAGAGAGCAGCTTCCCAAGATGCTTATGGGCCAGTGAGCCTGCCCTTGCAATGGTAAACAGCAAAAGATAAGCTGGAAGGCCAAGACTGGCAATGGGGATTGATCCTTTACACTTGCCATAGCATATCCAAGCCCCTCCACATCTACACACATAGACAAGTTAAGGAGGGAAGGAGAGAGAGGGAGAGAGATGATTTCCTTTTTCAGATTGTGGTCCTATTTGTTCAAAGTATGATATGAATGGTCATGACTAGACTTGAGGTTTGATCAGTGATGACCAGCATCCAGAATAATTGCACCCACATTCATTTATGTGCTACTCATTCAGGGTAGTTCCATTATGTGCCTTTCTGGTTTTTTCTCCTGAGGTTCTGCTCAGAGCGTGGGGGAATGGGAGAAGTGAACACATAGCTCTCGTTCACAAATCGTGTGAATTGTGCAGTCTGCTTGGTTCCCTCAATACTCTGCAGGAGGTGGTTCTCTCTGCTGGTGTGCTGTGCCAATCAACCACTTCCAGATTGGAAAGCTGGGAGAGTATCGCAGCATTGAGAGGCAAGCTACCATATGGAGGGGGTCTGTCCCCAAAAAGGTGGTTTTAGAGCCAGACTTTTTCTTGGGACAAGGCCAAGGAGGAAATTTGAGCAGGTGAGAGATGATTGGGTTAAGCTCAAGTGTTTTGCGTTTTCCTCAAGGGAATCTTTAATCACAGAGAGGGCCTCGGAACTCTTAGACTCAGTGTGAAATTGAGGTAGCTGTCGTGTGTCATGTAAGAAGCCTTCTTTACTACATCGACTGTGTCACAGCAAATAGGACTCTCAGAAACACCCAGAGGCTGCTTTGGCTAACCCTGCTTGACTCTCTGTTGGCATTGCAGAGTAACTACAAGTAGGGTGAAGCTGACAGTGTGGCTGTCATTGTGTCATTGTGCACCCTTCCCTTCTTTAGGCTGCTGGCTCATTTCTGCATGCTGTGTATTTCCCATTCACAGACTATCTCCCGGGAACCGGTGGCATCATTCCCCTTTAGGGCAATGATGGCACAGAGTCACTTTGGATTCCATAAATGACAAAAGCTCTCAGGTAGACCCTCTCCAAACGTGAACAATTGTCTGTGATGGAGACTCTACACCAGGAAGCAGGTCATCCTGTAGGAACCAATGTTGTCCCTTCCTACAATGACAGCAATTGACAGATGACAATTTATTGCGTCATGTTATTAGACTTATGATGGGTGTGGGCGAACCTTGACCGCAGTTGTTTAATTATGCCTGTCCCCTCTTTATTTACCCCCAATGCTCACATCAGTATCTCAAAAAGGGCCTTGAGAGTCACAGGAGATCATTATTTAGTCTTCTCCCCAATATGTTGTTTCCTTTCTTCCATTATGAGTCAGTATGATTTTTGTTTTCCTACTGGAAAAAAAAAAGTAGTTACTCCCACTAAGGCTGGGAAATTCTTCCTGCTGTATCTTTCAGTTGTTCTCTGACCCTTTGAGTGGCTGTTTGAATATCCTGTTTTGGAGGGGGGGGGTGGCTGAACATGCAGCCATTATTTATTCACAGTATCTCGAGCAGCTATGTACTTCTGCATTTGCAGGGTTTCATTGTGAAGAGAAATTTCTCTAAGTGTAGCATTTGCCTATGTGCATTAATCATCGGGAAAGTAACTTGGATTTGCATCAGTTTAGCTAACCAGCACTTGTAAGTTTCCCCTGGGGCCCAAGACCTCTTCTCAGCTATGGTTTCTTAACAGAGCTTACAGCATGAGGCATGCATTTCTTGTTATGGAGTGGGCCTCAAAGCTAAGCAGAGTGTGTGGTTACCCCATAGCAGTTTGCCGCTATTGTGCCGGTACATATATGCTACGTAGCAGGTTGGTTCATAGTGCTTTCAGCTGAACATGGCCAACGATGTCCTCTGGCGCCACGAAAGCTGGCAGCAGGGAGGAAGCTTCCAAAGGTTCAGGTTGATTTCTCTGTATCTTGTACCCAAGATGTGTGATGACGTCAACAATAGGGTTAACTTGTTATGATGGGCAGTCAAGTCAAGGGGAATGGAAGGAGCCTCTGTCTGTCTGTTTATCTGTCTGTCTGTCTATCTGTCTATCTATTTATCTGCCTATCTCTCTGTCTGTCTATCTGACTATCTATCTATCTATCTATCTATCTATCTATCTATCTATCTGTCTGTCTATCTGCCTATCTATCTGTCTATCTATCCATTTATCTATCTGCCTATCTCTCTCTCTCTCTCTCTCTCTCTCTCTCAATCATCTTTTTTTGGAGGGAGGTGAGATTTTCAAGCCTTTCTAACCAACAATTCATAAGGAGGTATCTGATACTTGGCACTGGGATTTTGGTTTAATAACCCCAGGGTACTGAATTTACCATTGTTCAGCCATGCAGGTTGCCACACTTCTAACAGTTGTGTTTTTTTAGTTGACTTACAAAGTAATAGCTTTCCAATAAGTTTTGGTGTTCGACCCCCGCAAATGAGCAAAATGCCACCACCTTCATGGGTTACAATCTAAGAACTACTTAGAGAAAAGTCACCACTTGAGACATTTTGATTTTTGGCTCTTTAAGAAGAAAAGCTCCCAGACCCCTGGGATTAATCCATTTTCAAAGCAATTTCATCAGAATTTGCAGTTGCTGTAAACCAATGGGCAGATTGCCTGGATTTGGGGTTGAAGGCAATTTAATTCCAGTGTCTCTACTGTCTGCTTTGTCTAGCTCTGAATTCAGGTCATGAAAGGTAAGTTGGCATTAGGAGCCAGCTGTTGCTACCTGTATCTGAATGCCAATGTCCTCTTGTCTGTTGACACAGGAAGAAAGTAAATAAGGTACCGTCCTCAGAATTTTCTTTACACTAAACATGTAATTAGCCACTTACCCATGATGAGTAAAATTTAATTTTAGCTAAATGAAAAGAAATGCTGATCAGAGTTATTCTATTATCTGTTTACTTTCTGGGAAGAGGGTGGCTGGATAGAATCTTCTCTGGCGCTGAATTGTTTGTTCCCTGCAGTGCTCACCAATGGGATATGTTAACACTTGCAGGGGTTGCATGCACAAATGCAAAGACTGTTTTCGTTGGCTCTACCTTCCTTTTGCTTGACAGAGGGGTTGCATGGCTGTAGCTTCCGTCTGCTCGGATGGGCAAACAAAGGTGTGCCTGGTCAGTCCTGGACAAGGTCACCAAGGACCTTCTACTTAGTCTTCTCCTCCTTGGCATCTGTCAGTTCAGTGACTTTGCTCTCCTTTGGCAGCTCGTCACCCTAGTTTGGGCCAAGACTCCTGGCTGTTCCCAGTCATTGCTCTCACAGCTCTGATTTCATCACCGGCCCCATTTCCAAAGGGCTGTGCTCCCAGGATCACTTGGAGAGAGACTTTGGATGCATTCCTGAGAAGCTTTTAGGCAATGAGGACAGAAAGCATCGTGCATTTCCCCCACCACCAGTGTGGTATGTTTTATAGCACAGACGCTTTGAAGTGTCAGTATTTTAACCATAAGAAATAAATCATAAAGGGTGAAATTTCAGCCACAACTTCCAGTCAGACTGCAAACCCAGCCCAGGCCTTGCCTTTGCACGGGGTGTGCACCTGTACACCCTGACACTGAAGACACGCTCGGGCTCATGCCAGGACTGCTAAGAGCATGGAAGTATGCAGGGTGCATACCATGGCAAACATATGGAAGGGTTCTCAGACCATTCTGTTTGGACAGGGATCTTTGGGAGGTCATAAATTCCTTGCCTCTGGAAACTTGGAAGGCAGGCTTCTGAACCATCCAAGGGAAACACTGGAGAGAGGCTTCAGGCAGTGGTAGGTACATCCGTCAGGGCTGAGCCTGGAAGCCAAGCACACCTCTTCTAGGTAGACAAGCGAAATGATTCAGTCCTATGGAGAACCGACCAATGATGCAGGTCAGGAGGCATCCCTGAGCTGAGAATAAAGAGGCACCCAGGACCCATAGATCCTGTGGGACAAAGATTTCCAGAGACTAGAAAAGGAGGGCCCTTCTGATCTGCAGAATGAATGCGATTGGCCAGTGGGAGCTGAGACTGTTGTGAGAGGCACTGGGAAGGCCTAGAGCCTCTTAGCCTTAGCCCCCTCCTCAGATGGGAGGAGCCACTCTCTGATCTTCATTTCTTCTTGCCTCTCTGAGTCTAGCCAGTACTTTCCACTGGGCATGCCCAGCTGCCAGGCCGTTAGCTGTGTTACCCGGGCAGAGGACATAGGGCAGAGGCGTGCTCTGAGACTAACTGTTCCCCTCTGATAGTGTGCATTGTACCTCCCAGCAGCATGCATGCCAGTCAGCAGAGAGGAAGCTTCTAATGAGAGGGAGCATGAAGGTGCCAGCTCGACCCCTCCATTCGGTGATGTCCTGGGGAATCTGGCCTCACCCCGCCCCCCCCCCCCGCAGATTGTCCTGCAATAGACTGTGATGCTTGGGAGTTCCATAGTTCCATGGGATCCCTTTGCCCAGTCTCAACAAGACATAACCCATTCCTGATATTGGAGGTTTTAATTTGTGACATGTGATATTTAATTGGGGCATTCACTCCCCTATTATTTGGTGACTTCAGTTAGATTCCTTTCATTCATATATATATATATATATATATATATATATATATATATATATGGAAGTTTCTAGAGTAGTTGGTTTCTGTATGGGATTTTAAATGGCCTCTAGTTTTCCCTCCACATATTCCCTCATTTACCTCTCATTTACCTTGTTTCCTGTCCATCCCTATTTAATCCTCCGAGTCTAGTTTACCCATCACCACTTCTTAACACTGCATTCCATTTCCCCTCCTGTGGGAGATCATTTCCTCCCCTCTGGTCCCATTGCTATGTATCTAATACATATTAAAAGCTTAAAAGCTAATATCCACGTTTAAGAGAATGCCTGTCTTTTGGGGTCTGGATTACCTCACTCAGGATATGGTTTTAAAATATCCTGGTAGCACATATGAATCCACTTCCAGGAAGAGAGACCATCAGATATCTGGAGAGTAAATATATGGGTGAATTCCACCCCGTTGTTTCAGGCCAATTATACCTTACCCTGTGTGGTACAGGATGAGCCAGGCTTGGTGGTATTGACTCCTTTCTTGTTTTTAGAGCTCTGGATGTGAAGGTGGGAACTCTGGATGGTTCTTCAACGTCCTTCTTGTGTCTCTCATCATAGTACTCAAATAGAAAGGTCTGTTGGTTGTGCTTCTGTTCTTAACTAAAGCATCTTGTTTATATGTAGAGGGCTTAGAAAAAGAGTTCCCAGTGGCACACAGGTGTGTGAGTGAGTGCAAATGTGTATGTTGGTGCACATGCACGTGTGCCTGTCTATGGAGACTAGAGACAACATTGAGTGTCATTTTCCAGGTACTATCTTATATATATACACACACACACACACATACATACATACATACATACATACATACATACTTATTTTGAGACAAGGACAAGGTCTTTCTGGCCAAGAACACACAGAGCATGATAGCCCTCAGGGATCACCCTGTCTCTCTCTCTCCAGCTCTGGGTTAAAAGCATGCCACCACACTGGGTATTTTATGTGGGTTCCGGGGATTGAACTTGGGTCCTTGTGCATGCAAGGCTGTTGACAGGCTGAGCCATTTCCTCACATCACAATGGTCTTTGCAGCACGTGGTCAGGCACAGTTGCCCCTGGTTCCCGAGTGCAAGGCCATCGCCTGCTCTCTTTCAGGTGATATTTGGGGTAGAAGTAGGGCATTTGTGGGGTGTCTGCTCTATCCGAGATGCCTTCTCTCCCACTTCTCCCAAGCTCAGCTGTTTGCTGGGGCTGGGAGTCCAGGTGCTGCTCTTTCTTGTCCTGGACAACAGCCAGCTGGGGTGGCTCTGTTGCTCGCAGCGCCGGCAGGCCTTTCCTGAGCTCTGACAATCAGCTGGAGATGAAAAGCAGCTCTTCCTTTGAAAGTGGTGGCAGTGGGCTGGCTTTCTGAGCCAGAGTGCGCTTTGCAAAGCTGCCCTGCATTTGCCCATGGCTGTGACTTTGGAATTAGTCATGCTTTAACCTTGAATGTCACTGAAGATGGGGGCAGGGTACTGAGGAAGCTCTCCTGTGCTCTCCGACGGTCTGAGGTCATGCTCTTCCAGGGCCTTGTGGGGTCGGTCGCTTCCTTGCCATGGTCTTTGTGTATCCCACCTGCTTGTGGGCCCTAGAAATCAGACTGTAGAGAGACGGAGTAGAACTGGGGGGTGTGGCTGAGTTTAACTAATGTGGTCGATAGAATGTTTATTTCTGCCCCCATGTTTAACTTGAATTGTTATAAGGGCACTGGGTG
The DNA here is from genome assembly GCF_943737965.1 of Phodopus roborovskii. Lineage (NCBI taxonomy): Eukaryota > Metazoa > Chordata > Mammalia > Rodentia > Cricetidae > Phodopus > Phodopus roborovskii. The sequence goes on from NW_026126611.1 coordinate 8,154,258, forward strand.
CGGGACTTCTTCTGTCTTCCTCCTTCCCATCCTTCCTCTTCCTCCTTGCCTTCTTTCTTCTCTCCTTTCGTTGTGTCTCGGTCCTTCCCTTTCCCCCTCACTCCATCTTTCTCTCTCCCCCTCCCCACACCACCACCCTTTCTCTTCCTTCTCTCAAGATCTCATTGAGCAGCTCTGGCTGGCCTGGAACTTTCTATGTAGCCTTGTGTGGCTTCGAACTCCTCATCTTCGTGCCTCTGCCTCCTGAGCGCTGAGATCGCAGACACTCATGCCCAGCTTCGTGGTGCCTATCTGAAAGGCAGGTTTACTGTTGAATGAGTGTGGTCTCAGACTTGTGGTGCAATGTTTCCGAGCACAAGGAAGATATGCAGAAAGCAAGGGCTGGGTTCGCGGGCCTTCCCTGGAGTTTTTGGGTTTATTATTTTACAACGCTCTTGTCGCTTCCTGATACGGCTCCCATTTTTAGGCTTCCACGTTGCCTTTCCATGTTTAAGTGTGAAGGGTGCTCTGACATACTGTGTTATTCTTCCTCTACCATGCTTGTTTTCTGGAAAGCAGAGTGTCAATAGTTTAGTTGTCTGCGACAAGTATGAAGACTTAGTAAATGTTTCATCAATATCATACAGGCTGCCAGGGATGGATGGCAATGTTGGCTCACATGGGTGTTCAAACAAGTGGGTTTTCTGTGGTTAACATCAGACCATTCTAAAAACAAGTTCTACCAGAGTACGTGCCTTTCAGAGCAAAGGTCATGGAAGATATCTTAATGGTTTCTAAATCGTTTCTCGTGGCCATTCTACTTGTCATTTAATCCCCTGGCTGTATTTCAGGGTGGTAACTTTAGTCTCTGCTCTTCACACTTTACGTTATTTCATAGATAAACCCTGCCCCGCCAATATCTAGCCTTTTGTTACCTATGTTTCTCTCTCCTCTCCTCCCTGAACTCAGATCTTCTGGAGTGGTGGAATTATGGGTGTAAATCCATGCCTGCCTAAATTCCCCTTTTTTCTTTGAGCAAACGTTTGTGGAGCCCTTACCGTATTTAAGGTAGTATAGACACAAGGAAAACCTGCAGATGACCTAGTTGACTTCTGAACGCAGTCAGTACTGTCACTATGAGGACTAAACATACTGGCTTTTGTTTATTTCCATGTCCCAGGTGGTACACATGTGTGATTGGAGGTGTTACACAGAAGACTTGGGTTTAAATTTAAAGGACTCCTGTGATTAAAATATGGGTAGTGTCCCCAAGAGTCTCTTGTGGCAATCTTGGGAGGTGCTGCTGTGGACTGTAAGAGGTGGTGCCTTAGAGAGGTCCTCATGTCATTGTGGGTGCGACCTGAAAGGCTTGTGGTGTGCTTCCTGGTGGTCTGTGAGCACGTGATCCCTGCCATTGCTGTTTGGAACCCTCACTGGAGACTGGAGCGGTGGGGTGCTGCATTTTAAATGGAAACTTCTGCACTATGAGCTGTACGTGTGTTTTCTCTTTTTAACTTAATTATCTCAGCTATTTTGTTACATGAAAGGAAAGGTGAGTGACGTGAAACTGAATAAGTGGTGTGTTATGATCTTGGTCTCATCTCTCGTCCCCGAGACTCATGGTTCAAGGCTTGGTCATCTGTCTGAGGCACTGCGGGGAGTGCCGGAAGCTGCAGGGAGTGGGTCTTAGGAAAGGAAGTGAGGTTACTGGGGCACACCTTTAAAGGGGAGCATTGACACTGAGTGCCTTACTTTACTTCTGGGTCACCAAAGCTGTGCACTTTTCCCACGCTACGCTTCACTGCCTCCCTGCAGGCTGCCCAAATAACAGGGCCAAGTCCCTGAAATCATCAAGCCAAGTAAGCCTTTCTTCCTTCTGAGCTGTTTATCTCAGGCATTTTGTCACAGCAAGGCAAAGGTGACAAGTGATCTATGAGAAGCAACCCCAGGGGAGAGAAGCCCAGGTTCTAATTAGCATATGCGCAGAAGGTGGAAACCACGCCATCTGACTGTGGCAAGCCCAGAATTATGGGCAGAGGTGGCTGTGCATTGGGTGCTGGGAGACGTGGCCAGAACCGGTCTGTAGCTGGACACTTTCCTCTGTCTGATCTCATCCTGCTGGACCAGTTTCCCTCCTGCCTGCTAGTCCCCATAGCTGGTTATAAAATAATCACTCTGAGGCTTAATATTAATTAGGAACTGTTTGGCCTATTAGCTCAGGCTTATTATTAACTAGCTCTTACTACTTAAATGATCTCATTTCTATTATTTTATATGTTGCCACATTTTATATATTGCCACATATTTTACCTCACACTTTGCTTCTCCTGTGGCTGCTGTATGTATTCTGCACTCTGTAGTCAAGCCACCTGCCTGTGTCCTCCTTCCTATTGCTCCTATCTTTACATAAAGCCCTTCATCATTTGTTGCCTGTGCCCGTAACTAGCTCACTAAATATGTCAGAATAATATTCCAAAGAATAATAATTGGGTTATAAGTGAAGGCTTCATCTAGGAACTAAGTTTGAGGGTTTCGGGGGTCTATTTAGACTTCCTAGCTTTTGCTCACATTTCGGGTGATCAAGTCTGGCAGTGATGTGACGTCCATAAAATACAAGGTGTGTCTGTATTTGTTTCTCTTAAGGTCAACAGAGATACCTACAGTCAAGGGAGAGCTCATGCTTACAGCGAGCGTTGAATGACCTGGTGTCTGCAAAGTGTTTGGTGGTCCTCCAAAGAGAGCTGTAGGTTGCATGAACATCTTTGTTTTTCCAGCATTGTGGATAGTGGTGGCAAATCCCTTTGAAATAAGTCACGTCTACTGCCGTTCATGGTCCTCCGACTGCACCATCACTATGCTCTGATTCTTGGATAGCCTCCCCCCTCCCCCTGTTCACTGTAGGTTTGAGCCTTTGATGGGTATCAAAGCATCAGAGAACTGTCATAAAGATGACCAGTATCAACAGAGCAGGGCACGAGCACTCCCTCCATCCTATAAGCTGGAAAGTGACATGGAAGAAAGATGCTTGATATCAGCAAACAAACACACACCCTGATGAGACCTGGTCATGGCGTTCATTGGAAGAGTCATAGCCCGTGACAGCAAGAATGGACTCGGGCTTTAGAAGTGAAATGCTTTGTGGACATAACCTCCTCAGTGCATGGCTGCCAGCCTCTGAGGAGCCACTGACAATGTAGCTGACCTCATCCCAGTTTGACACTGCTTCAGGGAGTCAAGTTCAAATAAGATTGAATGTCTGGCTTCCCTGCAGGAACTTTCCTATCTGCAGTCTCTCACAAACCAAATGCAGTCCAGGTGTAGAAGTACTTTGCCGCATGCTCTCCTCCTGGGACTTTGGCCCTGTGCTTCCCGGACAAGCCTACTGAGGTCACTTGATACCACTTGTGAGTCAAGCGTGAAAAGCGCCATTGATCTCCAAGCAGGCATAGAAGTTCTATGGGGCAGGTTTGGCTTCAAGATTGTCCTGACATTTTATTTAGACAACATTCATTTCATTGATACCTGGTATGCGGCATTGTGTGAGGTGCTATTGTGAAAGTAAGAATGAAAAGGTGTGGTTATTTTAAAAAGGGATTTTGTACTTCTTTTGCTAAGAGAATATGCAAATGCAAAGATCAACATTATGCAACCACTCTGGATGTATGTGGATGGCTTTATCGGGCAGAGCTTACTGGAAAGGGACACTCTTACTTGTAAGGACAGAGGGGAAGCTCTAGACGGATCTCTGCCCACCTGCTCTTTGGAGTGTGTGTGTGTGTGTGTGTGTGTGTGTGTGTGTGTGTGTGTTATGCATGTATGTACCATGTCTCTGTGTGTGCATGTGTGTAATTTCCATTGTGCTCATGTAATGACATGCTTGTGGAGGTCAGAATACAACTTTCAGTGCCATCACCCGTTTCCCTACTTCATTGAGACAGGGTCTCTTAGATGTTCTCACTGTGTATGCTGGGGTAGCTTTCTCATGAGCACACGGACATTCTTCTGCCTCCCATCTCATCCTAAGAGTGATGGGATCACAGGTATGTGTTACTACCCCAGACTTCACATGGCTTCTGGGGTTTCAAACTCAGGTCTTCAGCCCACCATCTTGAAAATATCTTGGAACAAGAGGTTACACATTTTTTCATTTGTAATAGTCCCATCATAAATTCTTCAATTGTTTCTGGGAGGCGGAATATGTTTGTAGCATGACTTGCTCTGAATCAGATTATCAGGGGATCAAAGGGTTGGTTTGGGTGAGCCGGGGGACCCAAGTGTAAGAAGTATGGGAAAGAGAAATGATTAGTTGAGAGATGACAGGCTATTGAAAGTACTATGAGATTCAAGACACTGCAAAATACATTGACTTATGTATTTGCATGTAATTTGTGTTAGCCTAGGATGCCCCAAAAGGCAAATGAAGTAAGAACAGGTCTAAGGATTTCATTTCCTTTTTGCCCCATCGTGGATTAACTCTGACATGCCATTTGCATGTCTATCTTTGGAATCATGTTTGGAAAAGTCTTTCCTGGAGGAACGTTTATTGCAGATGTACTGCAAAGGATTCTACCCGCGACTACCAGCTTTTCACATGAGCGAGTTGGGAGATCAAAATAAACTATATTGCATTTATAAGGGGCAAGGATCAAATGACACTAAATTCACATCTTTTCAAGCTGTCTCATTGAAATTCATTTGATTAAATTCCAAACAATCTGACTTCCCCTAAAGTCTCCCCCCAAGTTCACTGTCAGGTTAGCCTATGATCACAGTTAATGCTCTGAGGATAGGTCAGGAGAGAAGGCAGAGGGGCAAGCTGAGCCTCTGGCTTGCAAGATTGTTTTGAGTTAAGCAGACGACCAAGTGAAGTCATTATCCCAGGTTACAATTTGGAGGAACTCTGTTGAGAGGCACTGAAGACCCTGATGTCACCTAGGGGTCCTTGAGCAAGGCACTGAAGGTCACAAAGACCCTGATGTCACCTAGGGGTCCTTGAGCAAGGCACTGAAGGTCACAAAGACCCTGATGTCACCTAGGGGTCCTTGAGCAAGCTCTTTGGCTGCTAGCTCTTCTCTTTTCTTCTTCCCTGGTCTTTCTGTGCCAGTGTGCTGATCTGCTATGAAGTGCATAGTATTTCTTCTTCCTTGGTCTTTCTGTGGCAGTGTGATGATCTGCTAAGAAGTGCATAGTATTCTTGGAGAACATCATTTCATTGTGTAAGCCCCAGGCATTTTCATGAACTCTGCCAAGTCTTTGAGAGGATTTCATGAAACCAAACTAGCTTTTCAAAAGTTGAAATTGCTGAGTCCAATTTTTCTAGTTCTGTCTTAAAAACAAACAAACAAACAAACAAACAGAAACAAAACCTGAAAAACATTTTTGTCTACTCCATTCTCTTCCTCCCTTGCAATCCCTCATGACAATCCAGCTTACATCTTGGGGAATCTCAAATTTAGTCTGAAATGTGGTGGTTGTTTGGGGGTTTCATAGACTGTTCTACAAGAGGAAAGCAAGGCTTAGTGATGGGAGCCGTTAAAACTCTTTGATGTAGATTTTTTTTTCTCATGGCATGAAGTCCTTCTGTGGTCAGTGTTAAATTTGTCCTCTGCCTTCGGGAAATTACTCGGCAGTTTAAGTGGATTTCTGTAAGTAGCAAGAAAGCATAAACTGGTAGGGCTCTTAAATTAACCAGGCCGTTTTCTTATCACACTTTATAGTCAGCCATAATTAAAGCCACAGCAAATGCCAGGAAGGGTTCACATGATAAAACCTTCCCAAGTCCTTAGGGGTCAGGTTATAGAGGACCATCTTTATGGTTGGGTGGATCATTAACTCTGAAAGCATCCAAGCAGTGGCACGAATCGCCTCTCTGAGACTAACTTGGCGAACTGGGCATCTCAAAGGAAGCTGCTATGTGCTTGTTAGACACTTAAAGAAGAAACTTGCTGTTTCCTTTTAGACTCATTATGCCAACAGCAGAGATTCCTGTTGAAGATTATAGGGATCAACCATATGTCAGAAGTGAGCTAGCATTAATTGCCACTGTGCATTGTATTGATGAAATAAGGGAAATTGGCTTCAAGGAAAAAGTTTAAATTGTGAATAGCAGCCATGGAGGCATGAGACCCACCCTGGCTTGTTGATGAGACATGGAAGACATCTTGAAAATTTTCCGGACAAAATAGTCCTTCTGAAAATAGTTTCTGACCCTCACCACTTTTCACTTGGGTTTACATATTCTGTTTCTTCAGGTTGTTCTGAGGTCACTAGTATAGAGAGCGATCTGGACTGCTCTTTAAGACCATCTGAATAGACGCTACTTTCTATCTGTTGATTCATCTCCTTTCCATGGTGCCTGGACATGGTGGTACAGGGCCCATGGTACGGTGTTACGTTACTGTTTATTTACTTAGCACTTACTTCTCTGCTTTTGTTCAGTACATGTTTCCTTTCCTGACATGCATGCTCTTTGACTTTAGTACCTACAGAGTCATCTAGGTCATGTCCCAGCCATTCCATCCCTCTTTGCACATACTAGGTAAGAACTTAGTTAGCTGAGTACTTGGAAACTCAGAATTGCGGGTGCTGCGGCTTATCCTTGTTAAGTGTCCCCATGGATGAATTCATTCTGGCGTTTCTTGGGAAAATTTTATGCTTTTCCAAATCGTGTCCCCATCCCACCAGTAACCAGTTGGAAAATTAGAAAAGTACTAATACTTTTGATATATGTAAACTATTATTTGGTTCTGAAAAGTCATTTAATGCCAACAGAAAATACGAATTCACTGTCAAAGGCAACAGTCAGTTTTTTGTCCCTAGAAGGGAAGGGACTGGAAGACATGACTGCCGTGTAAGCAGTCATCCTTGATGTGGCAGTTGCTGCATTACTGGTGTTAGTGGTCCTGTATATCTCTAGTGGTGAATCTGAAGGACATTAAACATGAAGAAGCTGATGTGTGTAGTGTAATTTGTACTCTAAGAAATAACATGGTTTGAAAGCAAAAATGAACCTTTACATTGCCTATTTGGACACATGATTTTGTTAGAGTTTGTCAGGAGACCTAAATGTTTCATTATTGCAGCTCAAGAATGTTTGGTGCCCTTGTCTTATGATGAGTCCTTTTTAAAGCATTGCGAAACTACTAGTACATTTAGCTGGCCAATCTTCCTCCCCTCCTTTTCTTCCCTTCCTTTCCCTTCTCTCCCTCTTCCCTCCTCTCCCCCTCTTCATTTCTCTCCTTCCCTCTAGGATTTTATCAATTGACCTACCACACCAGCCCAAGAGACATCTTTCTACAAAGAAGGAAGGAAAAGGTGTAAGTTACTCCAAGACCTGTACTTGGCAGATGCCTCTTGCGTTGGTTGAAGTAACCACAGAGCTAAGTTACATTCAAGGGGAGGAAAATCACCACCTCTCTGTCCCACTGGAATGGCACATGTGTACAGGGAAGGAGGAGGCTCTCTAACATGAACTATTATCTTCTTACTGCATCTATGTCATGTTTACCCCCTCAAGAATCCCAAGAATTTGTATCTCTTCTTTCTGTGTCTGTAGGGAAAACAAGGTTCAAGATTCCATGTTCTCTACTAGGTCGCCTACACGGTGCTCTGGGGCGAGCCTATCTTTTGGTCCTTCTCCTTGCCTTGAGCTTTCTGTTTTCTACGAGACATCCTTACTAGAGGGGACAACACTGCACCCACAGAGTACCTTATGGCAACAAGTCTCATTGGAGTTCTGCTTGTTTCATAAATGCCCTATTGGACAAAGCCATTCCTGTGGCTTCCTGTAGGGGAGAACTGCAGAGATGGGGGGAAGTGCTCACTGTGGAAAAACTGAAATTCTTCTGTGGTATTAAGAACTAATTTCACAAATGTGGATGAGTGAAAGGAAGCATTGTGATTGATTTATTCACCTACAGACCCAAGTTTTAAAAACTAGGAGCTGTCTTTGGAGAGGCCAAGATTCATACCCTCCTAGTCCTTGACTGATTGACCTGGTTCATGATCCCAGGGGCTGCCAAGGAGCGCTAGGGACTCATCCCTTGGCTTGGGACCCTTACCATCAGCTCACTCCCTGGAAGAAAGCAACAGTTTAGTTCTCCTATGGATATTTTCTTTCCAGCCCTTTCTCTTCTTCCACACTTCCTTTATTTTTAGGTTTTTCTAAACAACCTGAATGTCTGAAAATTCCATAGCCCACCCTGTGGTAGTTCAGCTCGTCTAACCAGGTGATTAACTTTTATGTATGCTCATGTATGTGCCTGTTAAATCTTAGGTAATGCACATGTGTACTTTGTACACATACACATATATGCAGACACATATATTTCTGGGTAGATTTAAATTTTATATCTTTCTGAATAGATTCTATTTCATTGAGGTTCACTGATTCCTTGTAGGAAGTAGCCCCATTTAACTTTATGTGAAACATATTAACCCAAATTAACTTTGTATCAAATACATGCACAAATCTAGACCCAAACTTTCCTCTTTGACCTTGAATTGCTTTCCGCAGAGTGACTGGTTTCATTTATGTATCTAAGCTTTGTCTGCACTGGGGCCTCTTTTCTGCATTGAATTTTGTCTCTTATAGGCTGGATCAAGAGCTAATTGACAGTATGGATTTGTTTACCAGGACATAAAATCTCAAGGACGGATTGGCATCACCCACAGCAACTTAGTCATAATGAAAATTGTAAGCGCACTGGGTGTTTGGTTTCTGGACTCTCTCTGATTTTTAAAGATGTTTTCAAAAGCTTAAGTAATGGCAACACATCACAAATGGAGGAAACTCTTCAAAGCTTGGAGATGAGAAGTCGCGGTGACATTAGGCAGGAACATGTAGATGAGCCTTCATTTTCTTTTATCTTGGCCAGTGAAATCCTTTTAGGAGAAACTTTGAGTGTTGCTGGCCTGGAACACGTAGCTGCTTGTAGGGGAAGATGAGATCATGTTTTTCTATCACTGAGGAAACTTAATTATTAGAAATTCCAGACTTTCTAGGGGACTCTGACTCATGTTTTCAGAACACATTTTATCCAGCAAGGCGTAACAGTCAGAGGGCCATCTCTCTCTCTCTCAACCGAGGCGCTCGGCACGACTCGATGCTTACAAATGCATGTTTTTCTTACCTCGGAGTTCTCTGTGAGTCCTTGCCTTATTTCTTTTACCTCCCACCCGTATTTTCAATCTCTGAGCCTCCCAGATGGATGCAGAAAGTGCACTTAAGTACTCTGCACTCCTTCAAGAGGTGGGTGTGAGGATGTAGTCACACTCACAACGTGAGGGTTTGGAGTTTCAATCATGATTCTAAGTTCTACCTCATGCTTCTTGACTGAAGTCTTGTTATTCATGGTACATAAAGCCCCAGGGTGCTTTGGGAGAACTCAGGATACTGATGACTTTCTCTTGAGTGGTCACAGCCATTTTTTTTTATTCATTCATTGCTTAAATAGCCAAGTCTCCAGCATTTTCTACATGTCTGGCACTGCTTAGGCAATATCCCAGTGAGAAACCCACAATCTCAATCCTCCTGAAGGTACCAGACCAGGATGTGGGACTATCAATATGATAAACAGGTATAATGGATATTGTCCTTACATATACTCTGTAACATGTGTAACAATGCTAGGACCAACAATGAGTTGATGATAAAGGTGAATGACGTAAGGAATAGCAGAAACATGGATGGGCATTTTGACAGGTGGTCTGAAGAGGGCTCCCTGGAAACTATGGCATAGGGGAAGCATGTTTGAGGAAGACAGCACAGCAAGGGTGAATATCCTTAGATGGCAGCTGCCTAGTGTGTTGCTGAAAGCGGAAACACGAGCGAAGACAATGGCAGTCACTGAAGGTAAGGTCTAAAACAACAGGACGACTTTTTTAGGGCCTAAAAGAACTTTGTAGACTCTGGGTTTTGCACTGAGTGAGACAGGAAATTGCTAGAGGGTCTTGTGTGGAGCAGAGATCTGGTTTAACTTCCAGGTGGATTGTCTATACCATATTCTGCCCTCAGTTCCTGACCTGTTCATTTCTAGCATCTTTCTTACTCAGAATTGTGCTGGCCAGCTGCCCACTTAAATGACTGTATGCTTTCTGTGCCTTTACCAAATGTGCTGACTCTTCCAGCTTAATCCCCAACTGCCATCTAGAACCATCTATTGGCCATGGCTTTAATATTACTGAGAAAACGAGAAAGCACCACACAGAAGTAGTAACATTTGGATCTTACTCATGTCTACATGGCAAAGGCTTGTTCTCCAGTGAGTGATGTAGGAATATGGCAGAGTCCTTAAGGGGTTGGGCTCAAATGAGACCAGGTCATTGAATGCATGTTATCTAAGGAGATCATGGAATCCTGGTCTCTTCTTTACTCCTGTCCTTTCTTGTTACCCATGAAGAGAGTGGTTTTGCTTAGCTATACAACCTTGCCATGATGTAGTGTCTTGTAAAAGGTTTAAGAGCAAGGGAGAAACAGATCATGGATTTCTGTAAGACTATAAAACCGTGAGCTAATTGGATATGTATTTCTTTTATTAAGTTGATTATGGCAGGGGTTTGTTACGGTAATGGAACGCTAGCTGACATGTATGGTCTTAATGTTTTATCTGCTTTTCTTCCACATGGTGACTATGACCTTTTAGTTCATGCTTCCCCCAATTCATGTTTACATGTCCCTGTGGTCTTGCTTCTTGCCTCTCTCCCATGAGACAGTGAACTCTGTGGGAAGTGTGAAAACACTTACCCCAGACCCACCTGAATACTCCAGTATTTGTTACATGAAACATTTAAGCTATATCTCGATTCTATGAATAACTACAACCATCACAAAGAGCCAAACACTGCCTGCCAGACACTAGAAACACTTTCTAGTGGACCTCCGTGCAGGCTTTCCTCTGAGGGTACAAGGTTTGGCCTGTACCTGTGCTGGCTTGTATTTCTTCATCAGGTTCTGATAGAGATGGGGCAGGCCCCAGGAAAGAGCCGTTGTGGAAAGAGGCCAGGCTCACAGAGCACAGAACTGGATTGTTCTCAACTGTGCATTTGATACTTTCATTTCAGAAACCTCTTATTAAGAGCACTTTGCTAAAAATAAAGTTTCTGAGATAGGGGGAGACATTTAGAAAAAAGTGCCAACGAGGACTTATATTATGCTTGTCACTGTGTCATCACAGGCATTTTGACAAAGGTACCATTTAAGCACGAAACAGGAGAAAGAGAAATAGAGATAATTTCTTCTGTGTTAAATTCCCAGACGACTTGTGCAATGATTGCTTCCACAGAGAGTGTTTTTCTTGTGCGAATTGGCCAACTGGTCTACTCTCCAGATGTGGGCTTTCTATCTATGCACGTATCGTTTCTGGGTTTTAGTTATACACCTTCATGGGAAGTGTGATCAGTTTCCAATAAGTAGAGTATGGAGAGATTTTTGTGAGTGCATTGAACATAAGGGGGAAGAGTTACTGCTGTCATTTGGGAAGACTTCTCCAAAGGTCTGTATATGAAAACTTGATCACCAGCATCTGGCATGGCCAGATGCCAGTAGAGTCTTTAAGAGCTGGGATTGATGGGAAGAAGTTATGTCACTGGGGTAATACACTTGAAGAGGATGTAGAGACCCTGCCCCCCCTTTTAAGCTTTTTTTAAAATTAATTTATTTTTTATTTTCTAATCCCAGTTCTCCCTCCTTTTTTCCCTCTCCCCCACCCCCTTCCTATCTGCTCCACAGAGAGGGTAAGGCCTCTCCTAGGAAGTCTACTAAGTCTGTCCCATCATCTCGTTGACGCAGGACCAAGACACCTTCCCACCCCACACCCCTGTGTCTAGGCTGGACAAGGAATCTCTCCATATAGAATGAGCTCCACTAAGTCAGTTTGTGCATTAGAGTTAGATCTTGGACCCATTGCCAGTGGCACAGCCACACCATTGTCACCTATATTAAGGGAGTCTAGTTCAGTCTTATGCAGGTTCCCCATTTGTCAGACCTCTCACTAGCTCGGGTTGGGTGAGCTGATTCTGTGGGTTTCCTTATCATGGTCTTGACTCCTCTGTTCATATTATTGTTCCTCGCTCACTTTGATTGTACTCTAGGAGCTTGGCCCATTGGTTGGTTGCCTTTTTTTCTTTTTCTTTTTTTATCTTCTCGGTCACCATAAAAAGAACAGTCCTCCTCGGCCTCATACTCCCATTATGAGGTGCTGTTTCACTACGAGCCCAAGGTAATAGGACCAGGCAGCCATGGACTGAACACTCTGGAATATAGAGTCAATAGTAACCTACCACCCTGGAAGTTGATTATCTCAGGTGATTTTGTCACAGTAATGTAAAGTTGAAAGCTGCAGTTATAAAGTCAGCAGGTCTATCTCTCCAGTTCCAAATCTAGTCAGTTCATATGTGGGCGGCACTGTAGCATCCCTTGTAACGACAGCAGCCATCTTGGTTTGCCATGGGTTTCTCAGTCTGTGAGATCTTGCATGGTTGGTTATTGTGAGCACTGACACTTGGTTGGACATGGCTTTCTTCTTTCCATGCTAAAATATTCACTCCTTAGTTTTGTCTACAGGAAAGAGAACCATAGACCTAGGTTCCATCTTCTCATCTGAATGAAAAAAGAAATGGAAAGAAGGGTATGACTGCTCCTGTGTATGGTGGAGAAGAAGGTTTATTGTAGATAAAAGGGAGAGCATAGTCAGAGCATTTGGAAGGGTCCAGAGTGAACATGGCCAGACTGAGCTGGGCCATGTGAGGAGGGGTTAGGAGTGGGGAAGACAGGAACCACCCTTCAAGTGGTGGCCGGGGCCAAGAGAATGGTATGGCCAAAGTGGCTGCATCATATTGGGGCCAGAGAAGCTGGAGGACAGGGCTTCCCAGCCACTGGGCTGAATAATTCAGGGTAGGGGATTGGGGGTATGGCAGCCAGGAGGACCCTGTCACAGGTGGGGACTGAGGGAGCTGGAAGAACCTGGCAACCAGAGCCCACTTTAATATGTTCATAGGTATCTCAGCCATTTGTCCTGGGTTTGAGACCTAACATCATCTGGCTAACATTATTCCATGACCTTCTGCATGGAATAAGTCATAGATGTTCTGTCTTCAGAGCATCACAAGGACCATGCAATCCATAGAGAAATTGCTTACACACACTCTCTCTCTCTGAGTGTGTGTGTGTGTGTGTGTGTGTGTGTGTGTGTGTGTGATTTTCACCTTTGTAAACCATGGAGTTGAAATTTCCTACTTGTAAATTATGTTACATGTAACATGTAAATTATGTTACATGTAACATGTAAATTTTGCTCCCAGGTTCTCTGTAAGCATAGAAAAGAAGTATAGTGAGATAGTCTCATACAAACTTTGTACTATATAATTAGGTTGTCTAGTGGCTGCCTGCTCATTCTTGTGTTCTGGCTTGTTGCTTTCAATGCTCACAATAGTTGACAAACTGCATAGAAAATGCACAATAGTAGATGGGAATGACTTTTCTAGACAGTTTTGAAGTCTTTCTAGAAACTTCTTCCTACTGGGTCCCACTCCTCAGGGGGCCCCATGATCTCCTAGTAGCACTTTGGGTCAGTGGCCAAGCCTTTTGTGGGACATGTACCATTTAAGCTATTTCTTTAGCCAAGATGGTCCAAACTACATCAGTCATTGAGATGAAATCTGTATCTGTTTCTAATCCTAAAACTGTGGTCAGAATAATTCAGAGGACCTTCATTACTGTCCTTCATAAAAGGAATATGATTGTTCAAACTGTTTTAAGATTAATGGATAATAATACTACATTGAAAATAATAACTAATAATCCCAACATATTATTAAAATAAAAGTGTCCTTCCAAGGCTTAAAATGTACAAGCATCTTGCCTCCACAGTCGTAATTAGAATTCTTCCCTGTTTAAAAAGCAATGAGAAATACGGGACAAGAAAGACTGTTGCTTTTAATCAATATCAATTGGCACAGCATCTGTCTGTTTCATTTTGAATTTAAAAATAAGAAAAAATGATGACTCTGCTTTTCTACCACGGGGCAGCTTGTTGCCCTTAGGTGGGTTACAAGCTAAGCAGTAGGGGGGAAAGCATCCCAAGTATTAAATTCCCCTCAAAGTGAGGCATGAATTATCTTGACAAAATGTAGCTCAACATTGGTAGTTAATAGCTGGCCTATTCAAGTTTGTGTCAACATGAAAGGGCTTTTTATCTTGTCTCTCTTTCTATTCGATGTAACACCACAGTGGGACCCTGTAGGGTTAATTACAACCTAATGAATGGATGGATGTTCTTCACATAACCTACAGCTATTTCCAAGCATAATTCACTCTCCAAGGCCACTCGGCTGACTGGTCATCCACCAGCCAGTACAAATGCCAGTACTTGGTGAAATTCAGTGCCTTTGCTCAATGACCATGGATGGACACAGCATTCCCACTCAGTGTGTCTAGCACTCTGTGGATAGCTTGTGGAAGCATGATCTGTTTTATTGCTCTCTTTGATCAGAAACTTTAATTGGAAAAGCCAAGTGCTAACTTGCATTTTTTTTTTAAATGTTATGAAGAGCTAAACCACTAAAGACAATTTGCGATCATTTGCCAAACTTTGGGCAACTCTCCAAATATCCCCTACCATGATGTCCAGTATCACCACAAGCCCCAAAGCAAGTGAGGACTGCTTATCTTGGATACAATGATGAGACAAAATTTAATTAATGAGACTGGATTTAATAGTAATCATACAGTTATTCATAGTTATGGAAAGCTGGGTAATACATTTATCACCCTTATCTGTTGGTAGTGAATGGCATTGAAATAGGATTTCCATGTGACTTCTACCAATCTCTCTCTCTCTTTCTCTCTGTGTGTGCGCGCGTGTGTGCATGTGTGTGTGTGTGTGTGTGTGTGTGTGTGTGAGACACATAGCATAGGAGTACTTATTTTAGCCTTCATAGGCCTTATAATCTCTCTTGCCTTACCTTGCTGTTGTATCCTAGTGGCAATATGTAATACAAAGGGTTTAGTTAAGTTACAATTAAAATTCATTTACAAGACCTGGTCACAATTAGATGTGGTCCAATGGCACCAACATTTGCCAACCTTTTCTCCAGAAGAGGTCATAGTTGTTGAACTTCATCTGATGTGAGCATGGAAGCAGGGAGTGGTTGCCATAGACACCTGATGTCAGCCACTGGAGAGTTGTCATGAGCTCTGCCTACTGTGATCATAGAAGCAGGAAATGGTGTCATGGATACCAAGTGTTATCCAGTGGAGTGCTGTGATTATAACTCTCGTGCCTGGTCAATGATATGACCAAGATACAAGAGAGTCTTAGTAAAGAGTCAACCCGTTGCTCTCTACACAAATGATTGTAGCCCATAACTCTTTATACACAGTTTGAAAACCCTAGAAGCTCAAAAAAAAAAAAAACAGTTTGTAAATAGGTCAGAGTACTTCTGAGCTAATGTGGTCTCCTTTAGCAGCAGAACCTGGCTTGGGTGGGTGTAAGGAAGGCTCCATGGAATCTTCACTTGTTCTGCTTGATGTGAGAGTTGCTATTTGATGGGATGTTAAGCATTGCATGCTCTTTACTGAGAGGTATGTGCACCAAGCTAGAATAAAATTTTCATATCGCTCTACTCCCCAAGTCCTCTAACTGAGATTTCTAAAGAGGGATCAAATCTGTCTAAACCAAAGCTCATTCCCTCCCTCCCTCCCTCCCTCCCTCCCTCTCTCTCTCTCTCTCTCTCTGTGTGTATGTATGTATTTAAGAACATCTAGAGATGTGTGTCTGAATGACAGGGATGAATTAGTCTAATTAAGAAATCTGACCAGTGACTAGTTGTAATGGGGGAATCAGCGTAATCAACTGTGTTAATGAAGAGTTAAGCTTCAGATGTGAAACCCAGGTAAAGCCAGGAAAATCAACATTAATCTTTTTCCATAATGACTTTCTCTCTGGGCCTTTAGTGTGAGGGTATTTTGTCAACTAGCACTGTTGCTGGCGTGTCCATCCATATGAAATGGCGCAGATCTCTTTCTGATCAATAATTGGCTTCTACAAACCTGGTTGCCTCTGCAAGTGCACCCAGGTGTGGCATATTATAGTGATTGTCCAGGACTTGCATGAGTCATTGGGCCTAATTAGCTCTCAGGGCTCATTAGAGCCAGTAGTTAGAAGAATTGGACCCTAGTCTTGTCTTTCCACTGCCTAACCATGTCCTGAGCTTGTTTGCTGCTCATCCACAAAATGCGACCACTGACCAGAATGTTTCCCTTTGTTCTTATACACCCCATCTATTTTGTTTACAACTGTTCCAGCATTTTCTATTTTACCACTCTTTCTTCTAGACCATGCTTTCCTTAACAGTGAGAAAAAAGGTTTTATTTGCTTTGTATGGTCAGTCTTTAGCTGAGGAGTCAATTCATGTGTTGATAGATGTGCTGAATGGATGCCTGTAGATTCAAAGACTCCCGAGGACACTTAAAGGGACTTAGAGATCACCTTAAAGCTATGTGTTTGGTTGATGAGGAAACTCATATGAGGAAAAGCTTGTTAAACACCCAGATACAGTATGCTGTTTTTAACTTCTATACTGGCACTCTTTTATCAGATCCTACAGCGTCTCTGTGAATATGGTACATCATCCTAGATGACTTTCAGTTGGACAACAAACAAGGCTACTTATATTCAAGTGCTGTTACAGTTGAATGGGTCTCCTTCAGAATGCAAGTGTTGCCAGTGTTATAAGTTGGGGCCTTTAAGAGACGATTATGCTGGGAGAACACCACCTCCACCAATGAGATGAAGGGCCTCAAAATCGCTTCACATAGGGCAGTGGTTCTCAACCTTCCTAATGCTGCAACTCTTCAGTGCAGTTCCTTGGGTTGTGCTGACCCCCAACCATAAAAGTATTTTGTTGCTCCTTCATAACTGTAATTTTGCTGTTATGAATTGCATTGTAAATATCTGATATGCAGGATATTTGATATGTAACCCCCAAAGGGGTTGTGACCCACAAGTTGAGGACTGTAGACATGGGCCTTGACTCTCTCAATGTTTTTTTTCCCCTTCAGTCACCTGAGGACACACACTCCCCATCTTCCCCACCTCTTTGGAGGGTCTAGCGACCACAGGACAATGGAATCTTCCAGCACTTTCTACTTGGACAATGCAGCATCTAAACTGTGAGAATAAATTTTTGCTCTTTGTTAATTACCTAGTAGCGCAAACAGACTAAAATCAATGTACTGACAAACATTTGATTTAATTACCTATGCACTTTTAATCTAGAATGCTAAATAATAAGAAAATGTGCTTACATATTGGTGTCCGGAAATTAAACTGTATTGTTGTTTTTGAATGAGCAAGGAGTATGGATATGCAATATGGCTTGCATATTAAATTGTGGGTGGTCTTGACCAAACATTCCTTCATGCTAAATAGTCTGCCCACCTTGTTTTACTTTTTCACAGTCTTACTGTTATGCATGGGATATATTGTTTTATGAGATGACAGCAAACTGCTTCATCTCTTCTTCCTGCCCAAGTCTGATTTGCTTTTATGATATGAAGGTTGCTAAAAATGGTGGCATATTTTATGTACAGAGGGAGAGCAGGGCCCTGAGTTTTGCACAGTGTACATGTTGGTTCTCTTTGCTGCTTCTGAATGATTAATAGTGTAGATCACTTTTTGCTTACTTTTGAACTTTATACAAATAAGTATGTAGTATGAATTTGTTGGTTTCTGGTTTTCATAAGATTGTTTTGAGTTCTCAACTTACTATGTATTTGAGTCATCTGATTATTTTTACTGTTAAGTATTCTATTGTGAACAAAGTGCTGACCTGTTCTCTTGTTGATTGATTTTTTTTTTATTATTTTTAATAGTTATCTATTATGGATGAAGTTGCCATTGCTATTAGAGATGTTTTGTGTAGTAAGATGGTTTAATTTTACTTGGATAGATGTCTAGAAATGCAATTGCTGGGTCATGGTGTAAGTTTATGTTTACCATTCTTAGAAATTATCAGTTCATCCTGTGCTGAAATTTTTATTATTTATTTTTAATATAATATTGCACTCGAGAATTCCATGCAATGTATTTTGATCACATTCACTTCTACTCTGCCCCAATTTTTTCCCAGATCCACCCCCTCCTCCCTACCCTTTCTTCTCTTCCATTTCAGAATAACTCACCAAGCTGAATTTGTGCTACCTACACACTCATGGGAGTAGGATCATCCACAGGAGTGTGGTCAACCTACCAGGGTCCTCTCCTCATGAAAGCTACTAACCCTCCATATCTCCTCAGGGGTGATGAAAAATGCAAACATGACTTAAAAAAAAAAAGTCTCTAAAAAATGTGTTGTTGTGGGCCGCAAAATGTTTGTAGAGGCCACTGGGCAGGTAGTGGGATTTGGTTCCTTCCTTTCTCCATGTGAGTTCTAAAGGATTGGGTTTGGGTCCCCAGTTTTGGCTTCATCTTACCTTACTGAGCCTCTGCCTTATTGGTCCCCCCCCCCCAAATCACCTAGTTTCTTTCTACTGTTATCAGTCTTATTAAGAGTTAGACAGTTTTACCATTTACAAGAAAAGGATCTTTGGCATTGTTAATTTTCTCTGGTTATTGAGTTTTTCTCTCTGCTTACCATGGGTTTAAGGTAGGTATTGATTGCCATCTTCTTATTTATACCTCCCCTCATATGTTCTGAGCTAAGATTTCTCCTTTAGGTGCTGCCTCAGCCTTTGCTCATTCCAAGACAAGTCTGTTTTGTGATTTTCTCTTGATTAAGCAGCTGTGTTGGAGTGTGGCAGTTTGGTTTTAAGAATCTGTGGAGTTCCTAGTCTGAACAAATTGGTTTCCTGTTGAAGGTGGTGTTGTCCTGTGATGTCATCTATATGATCCTGACTTTGAAGTTCACAGATCCTTGGTTTTCCTACTTGTTCTCTGTATCTGAAAACAGTGTTGACTTATTAGTTAAGGTCCTAGAGGGTCAGCTTTGTGAAGCATGTCTTCTAGGATTACAACATAACATCAGTGACAAGCAGGCTGGCTTTCTCTTGAGACTCTACAGGGAAATCTCAACATGCTTTTCTCAGCTTCTTGGCATAGAGAAATTTGATGAACCATATTCCTTGACTCATCCTGCTTTCTATCTTCAAAACTACTAAAGAAGTGACTCAGACCTCTGTCCCCACAGTCATATCTCTGATCTTCCCAACTCTCTCTTTCAGTTGTCAAATCCACTGGGTCTGATAAGCTCTGACCCCAGGATTATTAATGTAATCACGTTTGCAAAATAATCCTTTTCATGGGAGGAGGCACATTCATAGGTTCTGAAGATGTTAACCTAGGCATCTTGGGTAGGGGGTTCAGTTGTTTTATCTACTATAATCATAGTTTATTAGTAATCACCCTAGGGATTATAACATGAGTCTATAATTTTTTACAGTCTCATTTGAATCAACATTTAATCTCCTGTAGTGAATGGTTTACTTGTGTAAGAATTCTACAACTATACACCCCTTTTATTTTCTTGCATTCTTCACTAGTTATTGTTATATATTTTGCATTCATGAATCCTAACAACTCCCTGATAATTAACTTTCATTTAGTTAATTTTTCTTTAAATAAATTAGCAAATAGTCAAATATTTATATACAATTGATAAATGCAATATGCTACACACATTACAAATATGTATCACATATAAAATAATTTCATATGTAATATCAGTATCTTTTTTGTGATATGCCATAGCTTCTTTATTTTTGGCTTTCAGCAACTTGAGTGCCATATGTCTATGTGTGGATTTTTCTTTGTGTGCATTCTTGGGTTGTAAGGTTTGGTTCTGTGTATTTGGAATTTGGGGAAAGTTTGTCATTATTTAAATCTCTCCCTCCCTGCTTCCTCTCCCTCTTCTTCCCCCCCCCCCCATGCTTACATTCCAACTTCATATGTATGAGGCTAGTTGAAATCAGCCCACCTTTCAGTGAATAGACTTTTAAAAGAACTTACTCTGTTTTCCTTCTGGGCTTCATCCGAGTTTCTTCTGTTATTTTTCCAAACTAATCCACCTTCTCTTTCACAGTATCCTCTGATCTTCTCTTTAAATCTATACAATGAACATTTTATTCCAGATGTTTCATTTTTCAACATTGTTCATTTACAACATTCTTCATTGTGGTTCCTCATCTGTTCTAACATTTCTTTATACTTTCCTTTCCATCCTTGCTCATGTTAGAACAGTTGCTTTGAAGATTCACCTGTTAGTTTTAATAGTAGTGTCAACAGGTGTGTGTGTGTGTGTGTGTGTGTGTGTGTGTGTGTGTGTATGTGTACTTTGGATTGTGAATCAAGTTTGTTGCTTTTTCATATGTCTAGTAGTTTCTTTTTCCTGAACACTATAGGTACTAAGATTTTTATAATATGGATTAAGGTGGTATTATTGTCATTGTTTGTTTGTATTTTGTTTTGTTTTGGAGAACGGGTTCTGCCAGCCTCCTACCTCAATCTTCCACGTTCTGGGATTCTAGGCAGGTGCCACTACTCACTGAAGGCTGGATCGTGGTTATTTATTTTTTGTTTTTAAGGAAAATTTCTCAGCTAATTTATGAGACTTAATTAAAGTCACAGTAGCAGTGCTGTTAAGGCCTTGTGTCCAGTTCGTGGTGTCGTCATGACAGCGCAGAACCCTACCACTTCTCATGGGGAACCTCGCAGCGCTTCCATGGCTCTTTGGTGGTAGACTTGAGCTTGTGTCCAAGGCCTGATGATGATGACTCCGTGAGTATTTCTGAGAACCCTTCATTACGTAATGTCTCTTGGCCTGCTTTTCTCTTTTACAGCACCTGATTTCAGTTACCTTAGACTCCTCTTGTTTACTGTGCCCAGTGAGTGCCAGTCGCTGTCTGGTCTCTATTTGTGTGTGCTACATGTTGGAAACTGCTCCCAGGCAGGAAGCCAGGGTGGGTGGGTCACATGGACTTCAGCCTTGTGATACGTGGTGCTTTGCTAAAGGCTGAAGGAAGTTTCTTCAGTTATTTTGTGAATCTCATGGGTTAAGTATGACATTATGCTTTCAGGTTCCAAGCTGGATGTCGCAGCCCATTTTCTAAATTAAATAAATTAAATTCTGGGCACAGGAACATGCTACTTTAGTACTTGGTTTATTTTATGCAACAACTTGATGGGGACGCAGGGTTCCCAAATTAGACATTTAGACATTATTTCTGGAGTGTTTTTGAGTGTGTTTTCAGGGGATATTGGTCAACATTTGAATTCGTGGACTGAGGAAGCCTCTTCAACATGGCTGGGTGTCCCCCCACTCTGACTAAGGAGAACAAAAAAGCATAGAGAGAGAGAAAGAGGGAATTTGCTCTGTCCAACTGATTGGGAAGCACGTACAATCTCTGTCCTTGTCTACGAGGCTTATATTCCCACCTTCTGACTCTTACTACTATTGTCTTGGTTTTCCTGGGATCCTAGCTTATAGGGAGCTGGCTGGGACTCACCAGTTTCTGTAATTGAAAGAGCCAATTCCTTATAGTAAATACTACATCTGTATCACCGCAACTTTGAGTGTATCTACTGTGTGTTTTGTTGCTCCGGATAGTCTCACTAGTATACAGAACCCCACTAACAGGTACAGATGAATGAATGGCAGTGGGCCAGCTGTGCGTGTATTATATATGATGTTATCATATGTCTATATGCATGCTATTAACACGTGGTTTGGTGACAGGTCTAGTCATATGAGTTCAAAGTAACACTGCAAATATAAATGGTAGAAAAATAGAAGGTTATCTACACTAACTGTACTATGGTATGAAAATATATTATGTAAGTCAAGCATGATGGTACATGCCTACAATTCTGGAATTTGAGAGACAGGCCAGAAAGATTTGAAGGCCAGCCTGGTATACACAGTGAATTCCTGCTACAGCTACACAGAGAGACCTTGTCTCCACCCCTTCCTTCCTCTTTTCTTCCCCTCCCTGTGTGATTTGTATTGTTGATAAAATAGCAGGTATCTCTGGTGTTACTGTGCCTTGTGGTCTTCATTTGATCTGATATTATTTTTCTTCTATAGTGGAATCTGCTACTGTATTTATTATAGTTTAAATGAAAAAAAAAAAGTGAACCCTATAGGTTTATGCATTTAAACAACTTGGTTCCCAGTTAGTTGCACCGTTTGGGAGGACTTTAGTGAGTGGAGCCTTGATGGAGGGAATGGACACCAGGGGCAGGCTTTGGGTGTCCATAGACACATTCAGTTTGTAGTTCACCCTTTGCATCTATGTGAGTTTACTATGAGATCCCACAACTTCCTGATTCTGGGGCCATGCCTTCTACACCAGTATGGACATCTAAACCTAGAGGGACACAAAATAAAATAAGCTTTTCTTTAAGTTACCTGTGATTATTTCATCACAGAAACAGAAAAGTGGCTAACAAGCCTGGCCAATGACTATTTTTATTTCATGTACTGTATTTTTCAATTTTAGAAGTTTCATCTCATTCATTCTTGCTATTATGGTTTGTTGTTAAAGGTCATGTAGAATTTTAATAAAAGTACGGTATTTTTCTATCCCAATTTATGGATAACCTGTATCTTAATGTTAATAGTAGTTATTTTGGGGTAGAGATGATATGGAATTCTTGCTTTTCTCTTTTGTTTCTTTTTTTGCTTTTCCTAGTATTTTTTTTTTCAATGAGCATGCAAATTGTAGAGGTTAAACTGAACTCAAACCGTATTAATTTAAAAGGCATACAGAGAAAATGTAATATTCTTTTCAATATTATATATATTTAGAGATTGTGCTGTGCAATCTTGTATTCATTATATCCCAGTCCAGGTAAAATGATTAAGCCTATGTGTTAAAACGGCAAGTTTCTTCAGTGATGGAAAGCAGAGAAAGGAGGTATATGATTAAGCATTATGTCAATATTTAGCATCACTGTTTTCTCAAGTTTTTAAATGTGTGCTATTCTTCCAATAAATCTATTTCAAATACAAGAAAGTCAATACATTTTTAAATGACAATTTATACACATAGCGTCACTCTAAAACCTTATGTCTGTGTCTTGCGGTGTAATACGGTGTGGCTACCAACGCTGTGAGCTCAGTGGAGCTCCCTGAGTGATAGAGCCACAGCTTCCACACAGCTCGGTATGTGAAAGCTTTCCATGACGACTTTCAGACCTTTCTCCTTCCTACGTGTCTGTTCTCTCTGCCTCCTCATTGCCTGAACAACCCTCTCTTGGGCTGACTGCCAAACAGAGTTCTCCTCATTTTCCAGACTACCCTCTTTTAAGGGTTTCAGAGTTGTTTGGCCAGTAACCATAGAGAGGCCCATTGCTATAAGAGGACAGTGAGAGCTTAGACAACAATGTAAAAACAGGAGTAATTGTCCCTCCTTGTTCCCTGGCCTACACAGAAAGAAAAGGAGAATGAGGAAGATTAACTCTTTAGATCTCTTCCATCCATCCTTTCCATATCTGGGATAACAACTTCATTTTTTCACTGTGTGAAGGATGCACTCCACCCCCAGCCTGGCAAGTGATTGGTTATACATTTAGTATGAATTATCCACTATCCCAGGAATGTCAAATATCAATTTGATGGCGCCATTCATTGTTAACATTCAGTGTGAATGCAACTGAGAAGTTGCCCTGTAACGGCAAATGCTCACAGACACTCCGTTTTTATTTAAATGCTAAAATGAATCATGTTCCAGAGTCTCAATTTGAAAGGGGTGTGTGTGGAATCGTGTACATTTATAACATCAGATAGAAGGGATGTAGGTATGAAATTCACCAGTTATTGCTGTGATTACAGGAAGCAGTGATTCTTTAGAAGACCCTGCATGCATCAGAAGCATCATTTTGTCACAGTTGGTTCCAAGAGTGGTACCAGCAATCAGGGATACAGGGTGTGTGTGTGGGTTCCTGAGGAGGGACATGCAGTCAGGGATGCTGTAGGATTCCCAGGCCTTGAGATCACTTCCCCTTCACAATAAATAGCAAAGCAAAGCTATTTCTGATGTGTGCACCTCTCCGATATTCCAGTTACAAGAGACTTCTAGAACCTCTGTCAATATCAGAACTACATTTGGGCCTTTGCCTGCATAGTCTTTTCCTTTGCTGGCCTCACTACCTGAACATCCTTGTCCCGGATTCATTGCCAAAGAAAATCATTCTTCAGTATTCACGTTAGCTAATTCCGAGGACTTAAGTGTTTGGCTACTAACTGTGGAAAGACAGTGAGAAAGGACAATGAGAACTTAAAATAAAAAAAAACAAAACTTTAAAAATTGGAGTGACTGTCACCCTTTGTCCCTTGGCCTAAACAGAAGAATGAGGCAGAATGTTCCTTAGCTCTTTTCTACTTTATGGTCTGTCCCTCTGCTCCAAGCAACACTATCTACACCCTACTTCCCCTTTCTCCCTTTAGGATCATAGGATCCAAATTAGCCTTGTGCAATTAAATGAACCTCCAAAGCACTTGGTCAAAACACATGTCCCACCCAACTATGAAAAGTCCAAGTTTCCGTGGAGAACCTCTGGTTTTCAGTTTTCAACAACTTGGATCATCAGGCAAACACGGGGCCTCTTTACAGACCCGCCTGGGAGGTCACGGTGGAGGGGGTGGGCACGCCCCTTTGTCCTCAGCCCTCCATCTGGCGGGCTCCATAGTGAGAGACGGTGAAGATACTCGCACAAGACCGTAGAAGTTACTGCTTCTGTCTCAGAGGGGAACTGACCTCGGTTCCCACCCACGATTTCACTCATAGGCTATTGACTATCCTCAAAAGCTCCAGATGAAGTAACTGCACTGGGCAATAGAAACACAATGGCGCATGTGCCACAGGAGAGTGGGGACCCGTAAACCTCCCTAGCATGTATGGGATTTCCTGGTTATTCCTGGTATACAATCAGATCTGAAGGGGGCACAGGATGAACTTGTGTCTCAGCCTTGATTGATTTGTCATAATCGTGTGCAAGAAAAGCCTATATTTTCTTCGCCTCAGTATTAGTGGGTTAAATTTTCTGAACCTTGAAGATTCTGTGACAGCCATTTGAAATCCATAATAGATTGCAACCAAGGCTTAGCACTTAGTTTTTGTGCGCCACACAGGCACGAGTAGACTTTGTGAATCTTCTCCTCCCTCCTGGGAGCTTGAAAAAGCCCCGCCCTCTCAAGAGAGCACCTGCTCCCAAGCCTCCAGCCACATAACATGGCGGTGCCACCACCCTGCATTTGAAACTCATCTTCCTGCAGGAGCAGAGGCATGCTCTTCTAGCTACAGTGGTTGCTACCGTTTGTTTGAACAGAGTTTCACAGCCATTTTCTCAATCTGCCTTAATCGCAGGCATGTTCATTTTGCCTTAATGTAGCAAATACATCCTACTACTTAATTTTGTTCCTTTTTTATAACATAGCACTTCATATTTAAGCATCCCAGGCTGCTCTTGTGTATTTCCAAAGTTGAAATTGATTTGACTAGCCTCCCTGAGTTAATGCTGTGACTTAAAAAAAAAATTAAACTGTACTTTCAAATGACTTACTTCATTCAACTCCAAATCTAATAATGGATTTCCATGTCTCCTGTATTTTAAATTTAGATGGAAATTAAATTCGACATGAAGCACATTGACTATATAATAGTCAAATATCATTTTAGGAGATTATTGTTTGAATGGATCATTTTCTCAGGGGCTACTATTTGTAGCTATGTGAGTCACAGTGGGTTCTGCCTATCCTTGTTCATGGATGGATAGATCTTAATCCTTTTCCTTCTTAAAATACTTTGTTTTATTTATTTGAGACTTTTTTTTATGTGTATGGGTGTCTGGCCTGTATGTATGTCTGTGTATATGTTTGTATACTACATGTGTTCAGTGCCTGTGGAGGACAGAAGATGGTGTCAGATCTCCTGGAACTGGAGTTACAGATGGCTGCTAGGTGCTCTATGGGCACTGGGAATCGAACCCAGGTCATCTGGAAGAGCAGCCAGTGCTTTTAAACACTGAGCTGTTTCTCCTGTTCTGATGTTGTTTTTAATCCCACACAAAAGATTCTTTTTCCAAAGAATAAAACCATCTGTAGTGAGACATTGCAATTTTATCATGCAGTCGATCAATATCCCCATCCATTGCCTTAAAATATCCATGCACAGATTATCCCTGGTGTATGACTCAAGGCAGGATGTTTGTAAGTGTAGTTTGAGGTTATGTGGGTATGAGGCTATATGAAGTTTTTGTAAACTTTTTTTTGGTCTTAAGCTTGGCAGTGCTGTTCGTGAATCATCAAACGAACACAAACCTTGTCCCCAGGGAGGTTTGGCAAGAAACAACATAGGCACGAAGCCTGGCCGAGGTGCGCGGCAGGAATTGCTCAGGTTCTGTCTGCAGTCATCTTTGGATTACGCTCACATGCTTCTCCCTGCAGAATCCCAGCCGCTTAGTCAACAAGTGCTTGGGGAAAGCTGCCTGGCAGCAGAGCCTTTCATATCAACGCCACTCAGTCATTTCATTTCGCGTTAACCTTAAGGTATTCAGCTGTTTCCATTTTAATTAAAATTTATTTGATGCATACAGAGTCTAATTAAGAGAAACACGTAGTGCTGGACACAGATGTCAGCCCAATCCTGACAAAAGGCATCTACTTCCCTAGGAAGGAAGCAAGATCGGCTTCGCTCATTTTTCTGTGCTCACTGTGAATCTGGAAAAGTAGATTTGACGTTCACAGGGCTGTGCTGTCTTTATCTGAACCCCGAGGAAACTGCTACTCACCTCGCCCACATAGACTTGGACTTTTCACCTGTGTGTCAAGCTGGGTCGCTTTTGTTCCCCATTGTGTTTACAAATACAGAATTTCAAGGGTTAAAAAAAGTGTTAGTGTCTTTAAGATGTGTAGGGGATGCACACATGACCTGAAGATGTTTGCTGTCACTTGGGCAACTTTTTCAGGTTAGGAGTTTGGCAGGGATGGAGTAGCATCTGTAACTGCGAGCCTTGAAAGTCAAGCCATAGCTTTCTTTAAAGGGGTGAAACTTGCCCCGTAGAACCCATTAAGATCCGGAAACAAAACAAAACCCAAAAGAACCTCTCCATTTGATTCTCTGCATGCGTCCCCAAAAGACCGTGGAGGTGGCGACACCGCTTCAGTCTCTGCAGTTTGGCCCGTTTTCTGGACTGTGTTTACAAGATGTCACTAAGCAGGTGACACCTCCCTCTCACTGTTTGGATGCAGACTTCCCTGCATTTAGGGTGTAAGACGCCTATTTTCTGTAAAGCAGGGCGTGAGTGCAGGGTATAAATGAAATACTATTGCACCGAGGCTTGCCTTATCCCCCTTTCTCTTCTCCAAGGGTGTTGACGTCTGCGGAGATTTATTTTGGCGGAGCTAAGTTGCTTCTGGTTATCAGGGGGTAAACATGTTTCCTTATTGTTTATTCTCTCAGCAGTTCCGGAAGGGGCATCTGAATGCCCGTGCTTATAATAGGCAGGGATAAGGAATAGCCACTCTTTGCTAGTGATGTCCAGAGCTGTGATTTACCTCCTGGGAAGGTGAAATATTTGTGACTGACACCTAAGGTGGTTTTGAAGATAATGGGCCATGGAACCGTAAAGCGGTGAGACTTTCAGGTTTGGTTTCTGGGAACAGTGGGCCAGCAGTTGGAAGAGAATTTGCAGAAATGCATGCTGTTACCACTTTGGACCATGGCCAAGGAAGCAGTGACTGGGCGTTGAGGTTCTGGCAAATAAGAGGCTGATGTGTGGATCAAAGTCATAGTTGGAGATTGCTCTTCCAAATGTGTTTGTGCTCTAAGTATGGTCTGTGTGCTGTGGTTACATCCATGTACAGATGAAAGTGGCCACAAGGGGTCCTAAATGGGTCTGGGTCTGATACTGGCCACGCGAGTGACCTTGAGAATGCTCTGGTATTTGCCCGGGTCTACATCAGTGACCACTGGCAGAGCAATCCCCTGGTATAGCTATTTTATATAAATATGGAGTGCGGTATTAGGATGTCATTAGAGTCTGAGGGACACAGATTAGGAATATTTAGAGATGGAAGGATGCACCAAAGAGACTTCAAGGGGATATCTTTTGAAATTAATTTTGCATGTTGGCTCCAGGATAAAAACAACCTTGTTTGTAAAGCTCTCTCTGTAAGAATGGCTTATTTTACTATTTCTGTCCCTGCTGGGAATCGAAGATGGGCACATTAGCCACATACCCTTTCTTTTTCCATTAGGTTCTCCCCTCTATACGGGAACATAGAGTAAATGCTTTACTCTGCTGCAAATGCTCTACGCTGACAACGTAGCATACAAGGCCATAATAAACAACTGGACAAAGCTCTGCTCCAACACAGCTCTATTTAGGGGCTGGAGAGATGGCTCAGTGGTTAAGAACCCTCATTTGTCTTGTAGAGGACCCAGGTTCAGCTTCCAGTATTAACAGAGTAACTCACAAACTGCTGGTGTAACTGGAGTGCTAGGCCACCAAGCGCCCTCTTCTGGCTTCTACAGGTACTGCCTGCACCTGGTGCACATCTCACAAAACCACTCACACACATAACTGATTTTTTTAAAAGTCTAAAAACAAAACAAACCCACTTTATTTATTGAGACTAGCCAATGTCAGATACGGCCTGTGGTCTTTAGCTTATTGACAGTATGCACAGAGGAATCTCATCAGCCGTTAAGGTCTTTCTGTGCCCCTCTTCAGTTTTATTCAACATGGCTTCACAGGTTTACGCGAAGTACGTGGGCTGAGGCCTGGGACAGGGCATCACAATGAACTGATCACTTCTCCACACATACGCGTAACTTGCAGGCAAATTGGCCCCGTCCTAAACCAGACTTTCGGCCTACTGTGGGTTCCAGAGCTGGGGAGGACAGTTGTACCAGGAAGTCAGCGCGGGCCACACTCCTCCACTCTCTCACTGTTGTGTTTCTTTTCTTGGGAGCCTAGTTCTATCCACCACAGACAGAGGAGGCAACGGAGGAACGAGCTGTTCTGCCCAAGTCAATCTTGGCGGGTTGATGAGTCTGCTGGGTTCCTTACACAAGTGTAAGTAGCCCACGGCCTAAGCTATAAATCCTGGGAATAATTCCGCCCATCCCCAGCAGTGGTCACCGACGTTCGTGTGCTCAGGGAAGGCATACGGCACGCATCTCCCCCTCTCTGAGAGAATGCTAATAGGCCCAGTCTCGGGAGGGCCTTCTGCTAGTGAACGCGGCTGCTTTGATTCCAGTGGTGCAGAATGAAGTCCACTCCAGAGGAGACAGCCACACAACGTCCAGCCGATGAATGACAGGAGCTGGGGGGGGGTACTTACCTCAGTTATGTCACCCCTGGTGGGGGGGGGATCACTCACTGTTAAGTCCCGTGGGATTGAATACAAAAGCCCGCCACAGTGTGCGGGTCTTTGCTGCAAATCCCCCTCTGCCTCCCGAGTCCCCTTCACCTACACATTTGTGGGTGTCCACCAGGTCGCATGCTTGTTCTTCTCGTCCTTGTATCGACAGTCATGGTGGCGTGGATCTGGGTGACATAAAGCAGGCAGATTGAGTGAGAGCTGGAAGTCCGAATGAGGAGAGTAGAGAACCTACGAGCAGCGGTATCTCTACCGAGCTCACGCTGCAGGAATGTCCGGGTGCTGGGAGCCAGTAAAGGAAACCATTTCTCTTAACTGTCTCCTCTTTGAACAGGTGCTAAGGGCTCCCTACTATGATAACTTCAAGTAGGAAGCCCCGTAGGGTATCCCTCTCTACTTCCTTCTCTCTCCTATCTGCAGATGCTGGGCGAGGTACAGTTTGGAGAGCTGGGTCCACTGTCTTGGGGTTGGAGAGAAATGATCTTGCGAGAGATAAATCTGAGAAATTTGCTTCTCAAATTTATGACTTCTTTATTCTTGTTAGAAACACACACCTACAAACTGAATCCATTTAGTGTTTTATATATTATATATATATGTATGTATGCATGTATGTATGTATGTATGTATGTATGTATGTATGTATGTGTGCTTAGGGCTAGCAACCAGGGACCTTGTGAAAAATTTCCCTTTCCATGTTGGCATGTCAGCTGGTGTCGTCATTATACAGGTCTTATCATGAGATTTTATGGGTATACATTCCCTCTCATGTCTAGATGACACTACCTTGCAGCAGGCATTCTGGTCTTTGCCTCTGAAAATCTTTCTGCTCCCCTCTTCTGTGATTTGTCTTGAGCCTTAGGTGTAGGGGTTGCTGTGCAGAAGTATGAATTAGGTCTGGACACTCCATGGGCATTTGTTTTCTGCATTCTGACCACTTATGGATCTAACAGTCTCCACTTGCTGCATAGAGAAATTTCTCTCACAAGGGATCATAGCTACACTTCTCTGAGGGGATAAGGGTACATCTCTAGAATACACTTGGAGGTTTCATTTGTTTAGGAAAGTGGCTGGAGTAGATTCTCCCCTATTCCCTACAACCTCTCTAGCTATCTGTAGTTGGTACCAGGCATGAATGATCTCCTATTGAACTGGCCTAAAGTTCAGTGAAATGGCTGTTAGTTACTCCCAAGATAAAAGTGCCTCTATTGCATCCCAGGACGGTATTGTGGCTCAAAGTATTTACAGCTGGGTAGGACTATTGGTTGCTTTTGGCAATTGTCATGGGGCCTTCTGATAGTATTAGAACTAGTCTTTAGGGAGAGGCTTGCTTGTATGTCAGTTCCAGCTAGATTCCTCCCCAAGTCTTACGACTGGTGTGTTGTGCCTTCAGCAATAGGGTCTTATCTTCAAGTCCCTTGTTACTTGCTTCTCCAATCACAATAGCTTGGACATTCAAACAACCTAACCTTCAAATGATGAATAGTCAAAGTGTGATATTGATAGATATACAATGGAACTTTATTCAGATGTAAAGAAAAAGGGAATTATGAATTTTGTAGATAAACTGAGGAAGCTGAAAAAGTATTATACTGAATGAGGTAATCAATACTCAGAAAAACACACACCACAAGTTCTGTATTATTCATGGACCCAGCTCTGAATCTTTAGATTTGAATATATAACCCAAAGCAACCTCATAAGCCAGGGAAGTAGGAAGAACCAAGATAGAGTTCTAGGGGATAAGGAGTTCTAGTGAGGGGAAATGGCATTATATATGTATGTATGTATGTATGTATGAATGTATATATGTATAATCATTCATCTATCATCTATCTATGTATCTTAGTTAATTGAAGTTGTACGACATGAGGTGATAATGTTTCTCCCAAGAATCATAAACTAATAAAAACCCCAGTGCCAGACATGGGAAACCTCTCTTGGAGCTGTTGTTCGGGGAAGTCCAGAAACTGCTGAAACAGAGTTTTTGAAGGCGTGGCAAGGGTGTTTTCTAGGATCCAGTCAGTTTCTATTGAGAGCCACAGCACTGTGGACAGGCACAGCAGGGGAGCGCAGAGGGGGCAGGGCATGTCCTGTATCTCCCCCCCCCCGCCCCGCCCGTCAAGACAACCTTTAGGGGCATTCCTCACCCACTATTTTGTGGCCAGTCTGTCTCGCTGGTGTTGTCCTTACCAAGTAGGCTAAGCCACCTGTCCTACAGGCCCAGGAACTGTGTCTGTCTGTACCTTTATCTGTGTTTAAAATACCAGCATGAGTCACTGCAGTCACCTCCCCCCCCCCCGCCCCCATGGATTTTAGGGATATAACTCATGTCCTCACGCTTGCAAGGTACACGCTTTCTTGGCTGGGTTGTTTCACTACAAACTCTTGTCTGATCTCCTAGATGAAGATCACCCCCCCCCCCACTCCACTCTCTACCCATTTCTAGTATAATATTTTCAGAACATGAGGGATTGGGATCGCTCCCCTCTCTACCCAGCCTGTCTGTATTATCGCCAACATCACACTCTGTGCTGTAGCTAATACTACTTAATGGGTTTTCTCCATTTTTCCCTTGCAAGTACATTAGGTCAACAATGCCTTAGAGCCTGGCCTGCGGTTAGAAGAAGCCATAGTCTGCCAGCAAGCATCCCGAGAGAGCTGGTCTTCTTAAACCAAAGGACAATGAACATCTTTGCCTGGGAGTCTGGGGCCTGTTTTAGTCTTGGTAGCTGACCTGTTTCTCCTTTCTTCCATCAGACAGCCATCACTCACTGTTGTGCCTGCTTCAGTGAGTCCCAGCCTTTCATGGCTGAGAAGAAGCCTGGTAAATATTTCATTGTGAGAATTCTCAAAGTGCGCTTGGGAACCCTGTGAGTGAAAACCGTAACCGCGAGTCCTCCCCCAACGGCCACACAATTTAGGTTTCTCCTCTAGTTTATTTGTCCTTCCCCTCAGCTACTTAGAATCTCCACCGTCCTCTCTCCTTTTAATGGTAGGAAATCAGGCTAAAAGGATGTACTTTAGTGGGGAGAATGTTCTGTTCTTACAGTCCTGGGTTTTAGTCTCGGACGGTTTGGCCTGAAGGTTGAAACATCATGGGAAATAATAGAACTGCAGTTGCGAAGCTTCAATCCTTTACCTCTCACATCTTTGGCCTTGTTACCTCAAGCAGTTTGTCGAGGCCCTCCCCCTGGGTGGGTTTCAAGAAAAGAGGATGTGACTGGCCCCAACTGTTGTTCCCACTGTTTAGCATGGCTGGGCCAATTCGCTGCTCATTTCAAGCTTAGCATCCCCGTAAAGTGCGGGATTGATGGCTTCCAGTGCAGGAGTGATTGTTAGGGTGTAACTGAAGTTGCATAGGGCAGGAAGTTAAGACAGTGGCAGAGGAGAGGAATTGCATGCACTTTCTGAAGCTTTCTGTTTTCCACTGCAAACCCTGGCTTTTTTTTTTTTTTTTTTTTTTTTTTTATGAGAAGTTGACTATATGCTTATTTCAAGAGAGACTTCTTTTCAGTCCTGTGTGACAATTTTACAAAAATCAATGGTTTAGAAGCAAGTATCTGAAAGGAAATGTGCACGCTCACTCTCCATTTGTGGGGGGATGCCTGCTGGGCAGGGTTTGAAATCTTCATACATGTTTGGTAAACCTTCAGGGGGTAAGCATAGTATTGACTTTTCCCTTTGAAACATCTACCAAATATAGTTTGGAGTGTGGGAAAAAAATACAAAAACCAAGCAAGTCTCATATTTCGCAATTGATTTTGTGGTATGTACCTGATTTTCTGCGTATTCTTTCCTATTGTCTGGGTACCTTTCATCTTTATTAGGCTTGATTACCTAATTCTGCAGAAGGCATGGTAATGAATGTGGCTTCCTTATTTATCCATGTGTCAAGCTGACATGTGTTCTTTGATTATTAAAGGGAGCGAAGCTGACAGGAGCATTGGGCTTGCTTTAATTTGGATTTTTGAAAATGAAAGAAGCCAGGAAACCTTGTCCCTGCCCCAAGATGTTTAGGAATTTCTCTATCATCCCCAGAGCTCTTAAAGACACGAAAGGATTCACTTCTAGACTTACTGAGGAAAGAGGAAGAAAAAAAAAGAGAGAACAGGGAAAAAA
The DNA here is from genome assembly GCF_943737965.1 of Phodopus roborovskii. NCBI lineage: Eukaryota > Metazoa > Chordata > Mammalia > Rodentia > Cricetidae > Phodopus > Phodopus roborovskii. The sequence continues at coordinate 8,187,738 of NW_026126611.1, forward strand.
AACAAACATGCAAATTTGACAACTTGAGCTTAATTCCATTTCATCACAATAATGAAAAAGGGTGTTGCAGAGTGAGGAGAAAGGCCCTTTGCATGACTTCCAGGGACACACAAGCAGGCGTGCTCACTCTTCAGGGTGTGCAGCTTGCACAGCCGAGAAAAAACACAATTACAAAACTCTTTGAATACGGCTGGTTGTGGGTGATGGTGTTTACATTGGGTCACTTCCCAGGTTCTGTTCCCTTTACCCACATGGCAGCTCACAACCATCTGTAACTCCACTTGCAGAGGTACCTCCCTCTTCTGGCCTCCACAGGCCATGCGGACAGTAGCAAACACTCATGCCAATAAATAGAATCTAAAATCGGGCTGAAGAGATGGCTCTGTTGGTAAAGGGTTTTCATGCTGGCAGGAGAACCCTAGTTTAGATCTCGAGCACATCTGTGTAAAGCTGAGTGGAGCCCTGCCTGCCTATTTTCCAGATCAGCCCATCTAGGTGAATAGGTGAGCTCCAGATTCAGTAAGAGACTGTCTCAAACAACAACAACAACAAAAAAAAAAAAAAAAAAAAAAAAAAAAAAAATAGGGTGGGGAGTGATTGAGGAAAAGACAATGGACATTCATCACTGCCTTGCACTTGATAACATACAGGCATTTGTATACCCACACTCACACACACACTCACACACACTCACACACACTCACACACACACACTCACACACATACACACACACTCACACTCACACACACACACTCACCACAAACAATACACACTCACACACACATACACACACATACACTCACACACACTCTCACACTCACTCACACACACACTCACACACACTCACACACACACACTCACACACACACTCACACACACACACTCACACACTGGGTCCCTTGGTCTTTGTTATTGTGACCAAAGGGGAGTAATCTGGCAAAATGAATACTACCATCCCTCTGAGGATGGGCAGGGATGTGTAGGTGCTGAGAATCTGCCTTCTCTGAGAGCAGGCGGGTCAGGGCTGGTGCAAATTATCTAACCTGGCTTGAGCATGGCAGCATTCAGACCCTCCTCTCCTCCTGACACTACATCACCATCCACAGCCCTGTTGCCATTCTCGTGAGATTTCCTTACAGCCCGTTTCCTCCATCTTGTTCCTACAAGGTCGATATGGGCATCTCTGTGTCACAGATGAGGAATTTGAGGCTCAAAGTAAGACAACCGGCCAACTTCTGACAGTTAATAACTGAAGTAACTGTCACCGCTATTGACCAGGTGCCTGGCCGGGTGCCAAGGACCACACTCAGTGCTCTGTGTGGATTGTTTGATGTGTGATGTTTCTCTTTTCATGCCTGAGGAGGCAGGCAGGAAGGCAGATCCTTTGCCCAAGGTCACACATCTATGAAGAGGGACAATCAGCCCTGGAGATCAGGCCACTGCGTCACAGAGTGTGACCGGAGACCTTTAACTGTGTTTGATGTAAAGCTCACTATCATACCTGCACTACCCTGTGCAGTTGTGTGGCCAAGGCCGCCAGGCTGTGGCCTGGCTGCTTGTATTTATTTCCTCATTGTGACTTCCTTAGGTGCAGCAAAGCTTCCGGTAGACACACTGTGCTTCTGGCCATTGAGTACAGTCGACCCTCAGTGAAAAGGAGCCAGCTGTACACGGGAATGTGTGACTATAGGTGTGTGCATTGCGCATGTGGCATCCAGCTGTGCAGTCTCACACATTCTGGAACTTTCCTTAAGGATCCTCTTAACATACAAAGCTTTTTGCCTCAAGCTAACCAACTGGGAGGGATGTCTGAGAAAGACTCTGATGCCACCTAGGAGCAGGCCCAAGGCCTCTCTTCAGAATGTCACACTCACATGACTTAGGTGACCATGGTTTGGGTATTTTAAACAACCTAAGTGACCACACGTAGAATTTCAGCACGCCCAAAGGTGAGGCGTTGATCTGGGGGAGATGTTGCCCAAGGAAAGGGGGTCAGGAGGCTGAGAGGCTATGCCATTGGTTGGCGTGGCTCACAGACGTGGTATCTGTGTGTGTGTTCGGCTTTGAAGAATCGCCTTCCCTGCTTGGAACCCAGTCCCTAAGCCCAGGGTCTACACACTCCCTCCTTCATCAGCACCCTGCCCTCTTTGCCGTCTCTGTCAGCTTCTATGCTTCCCAGGGCTCTGCTGTGATTTGGGGCAGCTGAGGAATTAATGGTTTTGTTGGTGAGATCTTGTTTGTGCTTCCGCACAGGCACAGGGGGATGCCTCCACTCTGTTTTAAGCCGGCACACCCCCTGTGAGGAACCAACGCACCCCTCTCTTCAAGGAAAATGCTTCTCGGCAGGAACCTTATTTCTAGCCTCCCTGCCAGTGCGGAGTGCTGTGAGGGGAACGAGGTCAACCAATGCCACCGGTACCCAGCCTCTGCATGGGGACCAGCCCTGGACCCCTCACAGCTACTAGTCCCTTCCACCTGAGCAGCCATGCTCTATTGAACCCTGTGCAGCTCACACCTGAGGCTGTGCAAAAAGGCCTAGAGCTTAACTAACTGCTGCACTTGGGGGACGAATTACCTACTAATGGCAGGTGCTGGGTGTGCAGAGACACACAGCAGAATCTGGGGCACTGGAGGTAGGTGGGGGAGGGCGGGTATCTGTGGAGGAGCTCGCCTGGGATGTGGGAAGTGTCCCATTCCCTGCAGCCATTCTGCATCCCTGGGGTAGAATGCATGCCTCCTGCTATTGCATTGTAGCCTGGAGTCAAAGGGACCAAGAGTGTGTAGCCACCATCTCCCCCTTCTAGCTTGGACATCTGAAGGTCATTCAGCTGGAAACTCGGTGTCAAAATTTCTTGTTGGCTTTCCCACACTTGTTTCTGCACCCCTCGCTGATCTTGGGGGGAGGTGTAGGCATCCCCCACTCATCCCAGGATTAAAAATATTGTTCTTGGACTCGCGAGCTTGAAATAGTCCGGGAGAGCCAATGCCATGACTTTTGTTTGGCCAGCTTTTACTTGGAATGCATCAGAAGGTTCTTGTGGTGGTGGAAACATTCTAAGAATGTACCCCAGCACGTTCCCCCACTTCCTAGCTAGGGGATAACACAATTTACCTGTGCAGTTAGAAACAAAACAAAACAAAGCAAGAAAATAGCCACCCACATCCTGTTTTGAGAAAGTACTTGACAAGGAGCAGCATCTTATATTAATAGACCCGTAATTGCTACATTTCATCCCATGTAGGTCTGCCTCGGAAGCCTCAGTCACACTCAGATACTGCTGTGGGGGATCAAGTGCAGCCTGCTTCTCCACTTTGCATTTTTTTTCTTTTCTTTTCTTTTTTTTTTAATTGAACCTGTAAGCGGAGCTCAGGAAGTCCTGTGGGCAGGAGCAGGGTTTTTGGATTGACTTGTCCGGTTTCCTCTGGTTCTCTAGGAAACACCCAAGATCCCTAGCAGCATCTGTTGGTTCCTGTTTCAAAAGAAAGCTTAAAATGCCAGGGACTCACTGAGCTCTGCTGTGCTTTTAATAAGGGCTTCGGAGAGAAAGCTTATGGGATGCCCCCAACCCAAGCGCTTCACAGAAACTGCCGGCTGCAGCTACATAGCATTTTGGCTTTGCCTCGGAAGTTGCAACTCAACCTCATGGGGGGGGGGTGTATGATGTCTAACCAAAAGCCCCCCTGCAGTTTTCAAAATCAGTTCCCCCAGACAGCTGAGGCACCTGGGCTGTTGCTGGCACGGAATCATTAGCTCATGTCCTTCTCGACTGGCCTGTCCCCAGACTAAAGAAGTCTAGTGCCACCTGCAATTAAGTTGAAAAATAATGCTTAGTTGGCCGACACACACACACAAGAAGGAAAGACAAACAGCTCAGATTTTACTTTAGTTCCCAACTCTTACAAAGGTGTCACCAAATATTGCGATATTCATCTAGGGGAGGCCACAGGTTTTTTTTTTTTTTTTTTTTTTTTTTTTTGTTTTTGTTTTTGTTTTAATTTGTGATAGCCTTAGTTGGCACCACAAACTTGATCTATAGATTTGGTCAGCCATGACCAGGCCAGACCGGAGGAAGCCCTGAGAGCAATCAACCAGGGCATCTGCTACTTCCTGTCTCCCCACCCATCCCCCTTCCTCTAGAGAGGACACAGAATCCCCTTTCATAGCAGCTGGTGCAAAACACGTTTGCGTTTTCCTTAAGTGACAAGAAGGAAGTCGGTTGGCAACAGATGTGAATCCGGTTGAGTGTAGAGAGGCAACAGGTGTCCCGAGTCTGTCCCCGTCAAGTCCAGCGGTATCCTCTGACAACGCAGCAATGCCGGTGGTTACATCACTGGAAAGCGTGTGTGACGCTTGAGTGACCACCAGGTTCATGGATGACACGGTCATTCTGGATACCGGTCTTCTGGTTAGGGATGAAGAAGGGAAAGAACAGGGCACAATTGTTTTGAGTACTGTCCTAGGCGGAGCACCCAGAGCGCTGTCCTCATGGCTGACCAGGCAAAGAGCTAGCAAGGGGATAATAAGGCAGAAAGAAACCGGCGCCTTAAACACTTTTACCTAAGACACTCAGAACGGCGTCGTTTCCTGTTACTTCTGTAGAAATTCACGTGCACCAAGCAAGCCTTGCTTTAATTACTTAGAGCACAGGAGTTACTGGCGGAAAGTTACTTGCATCAGAGTCCCAGGTGCTTCTGATCTTGCTCATCGAGGTAAGTAATTGAGTGTCTCTCTGTGTGTGCAGGTGAGGAGTCATCCTTAGAGAAACACATTCCGCAATCCGAGAGCCTTTGTCTGCTTCTTATTAAAGTCATGAGTTGTGAAGAGAGTTCTGAGTTTCGCCACCTCAGTGTCGGTTAAAAATCTTGCAAGTATGACTTTCTTCTGTTACTTTGTCAAATCAAGCTCCCCTTGGAGCTACAATCTCCTGTCCTTCATTTTGATATCGCAGGGCACCTCTAACTCTTTCATTCTGAACCGAAAACACCTTGGTGTGTAAAACCTCCCACACATCTTTTCAGTATGACACCATTGAAATCACATCACTCAGGGCTCACCGCTTTTAATGGCTGTCCACGGGGGTGGGGAGGGGTGGTGGTGGTGGTGGTAATCCAGTCCCCTGCTGGGTTTACAAAGTCTCTGCCTCCAAATGTCTGTCTTTGTCCTGTTTATCACGTCCCACAGAGGAGACCTCACTGCATTGTGAAAGTGATGGGTTGCATCGTTGGCCAATCCATGGTAATATCGTGTTTGCTTTTGTATTGAGACCAAAATCCAATTCCTTAACACGTGTCCAGAATGCTCTCATAGGGACAACAGATAACACTTTTGCTTTGTTAAGCTGGGCCCCTTACCTTGGAAGGGACCTTTCTTATTTGAGCTCCTTTCCCTGTTCTCTTCCCACCGTCCTTAGCCCCCATTGATTTTTGCCCGAATCACAGCTCAGTGACAAGGATTTGTTTGTTTGTTCATATTATTTTGGTGAGCCAATGAGTTTTATTGGGATTACTTGCGGGGGGGGGGGGGGCTATGGGGAAGGGATCGCTCACAGGAGCAGAGATGACTCAAAGCTGGTCACATCACCAGAGCCCACCCCAGTGTGAGTTTCAGCCCATGAAACTTGGACCCTGAAGCCTGGAGCTCTTTGCACAGCCTGCAAGGGCTTGGAGAAGAGGAGGCTCAGTGGTGCGGAAGCTTTCTCAGCTGGACTATTTTGTTTCTTTTAGTCAGCCACAAGGATTTTTAAATTGTCACATTCACCTAATGGTTGGCCTCTGCTGTTGGGCCTCACTATTATATCCAGTGTCACCAGGGGTGGGGGGGTGGGGGATCGTATTCTGGCTGCTGATTCTGCAGGTGAAGAGAACTCTGGACAGTGGCAGGCCACACAAAACCGGCGGAAGTAGCAGAGAGTGTAGGCTGAGAGCCATAAAGTGTTTGGATTTTCAACATCCAATTCTCTGCACGCATTCCATAAGGAAACTTCTTCCATAGCTCTCCAAGGACTTATCATTAGAATATGAATTTTCCTCCTGTTACTTTGGATTGGATTTCTTGGGGGGGGGCATGGCATCAGCTGAAGTGTTTTCTCTGACATGGCGCTGGGATCCCTTGATCACCATGAAGTCAGCTGACTGACATGTGAAATTCAGGCCGTGTGTGCCACCCACTTCTGTGTTTATGGCTTTGTTTGATTGTTAGTTGCCTATAGTTTGCGGTTCCTCAGGAGGCCGAGAGCATCAAAATTCCAGATTTTCACTGATACAGGGAGGGGAAGAGTCTGGTGCTGCCAGGACCCTGGCCCAGCGTGCTGTAATTGCATTGTATTCCTAATTGTTTGGAGCTGGATGGATGATTTGTCCAATTCCATCACACATGATTATTTCCTTCTCTTGCCTTGTAAATTGGATAAAACTCTTATCAGCACCCTGGCAGCTGTAGGGAGAGGCCTGAGTTTCTCGGCACCCTGCACCGTGCTTAGAGAGAATTTGCACGTATCTAAAAATACCAGGCTGGTGCTATTTGTTTAACATTGTTTCTTTTCGACTCCACCAATCCCTCCTGGAGGAAGCACGGGCCGCAATGAACAGAAATCCATAAACCCGCGCATGACAGTTGGCCAGTATAAGGACCCACCCCAGTGCTCACTGCATGGGGTCTTTGGCGGTAATGTCCTTCCTTCCTGTACTTCTCTTGGTGGGTGGCCAGGGAAGCGGTGCTCCTGGAATTTCTCTGGAGGTCTCTCAGGCTTCCTATGCTGTGTGCAGTGTGTGGCTAGGGCTAGTTCTGCTCGTACAAGGAGGGCAGATGAAGGGGGGTGGGGGAGGGGAAGAGTGCAGAGCTCAATGTGTACTTTTTAATTATTAACTACATTTATTGACTTATTTTATATCCTGACCAAAGTTTCTCCTCCTTCCTCTCCTCCTAATACCTCCCTCCCCATTCACTCTTCCTCTGTTTCTGTTCGAAAAGGGCAGGCCTCCCGTGGGTATCAACAAAACATGGCAAGTCAAAGTAGGACTGAGCTCCTCTTACATTAAGATTGGGCAGGGCAACCCAGTATGAAGAATAGGTTCTTTTAAGTCAGCCAAAGCGTTAGGGACAGGCCCTGATCCCACTGCTAGGAGTCCCACAAGTAGATCAAGGCACACAACTGTCACACATATGTAGAAGGCCTAGGTTGCTCCCATGCAGGCTCCGAGACTGTTGATCCAGACCCTGTGAGCTCTATGATCCCAGGTTGTTTCTTTAGGTTCCCATGTGATGTCGTTGACACCCCTCTCCCCTGTGTGTACAATCCTTTCTCTGTTCAGCAGGGTTCCCTGAGCTTGGTTCCATGCTTAGCTGTGTGTGGGTATCTGCATCTGTTTCCATCAGTTACTAGATGAAGGCTCTCTGATGACAATTGGGGGAGTCACCAATCTATGAGTATGGCAGTATATTGTTAGGCATCATTTTGTTGACATTTTTCTCCCCAATCTTGTTGGGTTCTATCCTAGGTCTCTGGATCCTGGCACTCCAGAAGTGTCAGGGGTGGGCTCACTCTTGTGGTGTGAGTCTGAGGCTGGACCGTCCATCCATGTGCACCCATCACCTGCATGCATGGGCCAGCCCAGTGCACCAAGTGTATTTACGAACCTGGATGTGCTTTGTATTCTTGTTGGCAAGGATGCAGAGCTGGCAAGGATCCAGAGAGGAGGAGCAGCTGAGGTTCACAGAGGTCTCATGTCATTCAAGCAAGGGCCTTCACTGTGACCCCAGCTTCTGCTCTGACTCCGTGGCTAATGCTCTTTCCACTAGAATCCCTGGGGCAGGCTTTCTAGCTTGAAATGCAGTCCTCAAGTCAGAGACAAGCTGAGCTGTTTGACTCAGCTTTGAACTTCTTTGGGTACCAGAGAGATCTCACTAGGGGCAGAAGGTGGAGGATGGAGAGAGCTTAGGCCTCTCTGACCAAAGGACTTGACCAGTCCATCTGTGGAAGTGTGGTCCAGAGGGTCTGGGTGGGGGAGATAACCCTGGAAATGCCCACGTACCTGAGACCCACAGCCAGTTGGAGGTCGCAGCCTTTGAACTACTTTCAGCTGCCCCAGCAGAGGCAGAGCTGGATGCTATGATGCCACTAAGGACATAAAAAACATCCCAAAGTGTAAATGCTCACGAGTCAGCCCAGCACATTCTTTTAAGTTGGAACTTCCTGAAGTTAAAAATTGGATATAGTGCCATGAGTACCACGTGCTAACAGATGCCTCTACTAGGGCTCTTAGATATAATTGTAAACAAAACACTATTTCAATTTTCACTGTCAGCCCTAGTGGTCTTTTACAGTCACAGTGTGACTCTTAGTATCTCAGAGTTCAATTGTGTACTTTAATATAGGAATATCAATGTAAGAAAAGTTCCTCTTATTTAAAATATGTTTATGTATTAATATATACATATATATAACAAATATAAACAATGTTAAAAAGTGAGAAAGACAATCACGTGTTTAAAAACCTCTGTTATTACTCAACTAGAAAGAAATTTGTTCTATTTTGCAACCTAATGAAAAGCATTCTGGTGGGAGCGACCCCTGAAGTCACTGGTAACAGGACACGACAGCATTCACGATTTTACAAAGCATTTTAATTCTTTAGGCACTGTGCCCATCTCTGCATCCTGTTTCATTGCATGCGTTTTCAGTTTCCTTTTGGACAGGACCATCATTTTGAATTTTACTCTTTGAGAGAGATGTTGGTTTGCCTATGTCAGCCACTTGGCAGCCATGGCTGATGGAACCTTCTAGGCTGTCCTTTGTGTCTCTTCTCCCTTTCCTGTTTTACCCCAAATGGAAATACTACATTGCCTGCCCCTCATCCCTTGTAAGAGAGGAAGTAGGTAGAAAAGAAAAGCTAGCCACCATGTCCTAGCCCCTCTTTCCAGTCTAATTTGTGGAGGAGTCAGAGAGGACCTGTCAGCCTCAGCTCGTTTCCAAGGAGGCTGCCTTCAGAGTCACTTCACGCTTCTGTGTGGGCATGCTGAGAACAAATCACATGGCTTTTCTGCAGCCCTGACAACTGTGCTTACCTGAAGCTGCTTGGGGACCACAGTACCCTTAGCAGGCAATGCCTGGTTCCTGATCCTGGTTCCTCAACAGTTCGCAGGCCTTCCCTTGTTCCTCCTCCCTCCCCGACCAGCCTTGGGCTCTGAGTGCCCAGAGTGAGGAAGGCCAGGCCTGTCTGCTACATGGTGGAGCAGGCCGGCATCTTCCTACCCCTTCTCCCGTACATCCCTGTGGAAGTAGGAGTGGCCGCGTCTTTTCTTCAGACCTTTTGACCCACAGGCATCAGGGCAGAGCCCAGTGTGTTCGGAGCGGAGCCGGAGGGTTTGAGTTCAGACCCCTACGGTGCTGTACTGCACAGAGGGCCATTGCCGGGGACTTCTGTGGGTGAGAGCAGCGGCAAGGGGCGGGGCCGGGAGTGCACAGATGCCCCCACTCTGTGTCCACTGCTGATTGGCCAAGAGATTACCACATGCCTATTTGATTGTCTTTTTCCGGGGTCTACCTTCTTGCCTGGAAGCAGAAGATGAGGATGGGTAGTGTGTAACCTCTGAAGTTCAAGGCTATGTTGTTTTCAAGTCGACAGATTTTTATGAAAGGCGTTATTGCTCAGGCAGACCAGTCTCATCTGGCAGGGAGATACGGACAGGGATACTAGCATCGTTCCGTGACTCCAGCCACCTACTCTAGCCTCAGTGCACATGGGAACATGGAGACATGCATGTGTACACAGGAACACAGGAAACACAAGGGTGTCACGTGACATGCACATTAAAAAAATGTGATTGTCACATGTCACCCTGCCATCTGTCTCTCCAGGGAACTTACGAGGAACCCAGAGGACTTCTGCATGCTTCAGAGTGTATATCCATCACCTTGGACATAGACCAGATAGCAGCCGGTCTCAAACGAGGTCTTAATGACCACCTCTGGGGATGTCTCTAACTGTGTGAACCTAAGCAAGGGACTTCATCTCTTCAAGTTACCCCTTCCTCCCATGGAAAATAGTCACAATGATAACAACATCCCCTTCACAAGTGTTTTCAGAGTTAAACTGGGTACCACATGCTAAATCTATTCAGTGCAGTGTCTGGCCCCTGAAAGGGTCCAATAAATGCTATCTAGAATTTCTGTGTGTAACTTCATTTCTATTCTCACGTGTCATTTAAACCAATCACTGTACTGCTTATTATTATGCACATTTCTAGGTGAGTGGGATTTTGTGTGTGTACTTAAGACATGTTCCTAAAAACACAACAGTGGAGCTGAAGGACACGTGTGCTTCGGCACAGGAAATACACAGAGCCGAAGTGGCTTATGGGAAGGTGGAAGCTGCCTGAGGATGGCCCTTCACCTCAATCATGCCTAGTAGTTAAAGATGCTAAACATATTCTCACAGCCATGTTCACACACGGATGTGCTGTGGGATATAAATGGGTACCAAGGCTTGAATCAAATTCCAGGTAGCTGAAAGTGTGGCCCACAGATTATCATTAGCATGTATTTGAGCACCCTCAAAGGCCAGAAGCACCTCAGTTCCAGCAGGATTTGAATTACAGGCAGTTGTGTACTGGGAACCGAACCCAGGTCTGCTCCAAGAGCAGCTGCTCCTCTTAACTGCTGACCCCAGCTCTCCAGCACCACCATGGTATCTTTGAGTGAAATTGAAGTAAGGCCAAGATCACACCACTGGACAGTGGGCGATAATGAACGCCCACATCCCAGGGCCGCCTTTATCCAGATTCTGACCTGGGAGTGTGGGGTGAGACCTCGGGCGTTTATTTCGAGTGGTTTCTCAGAAGATTATGACATAGTACATCCTCACTCATTCTGGCCTTGAGAACTGTTGGCCCGGAGACTGCATTTCTGAGCAGCAGTGGGGGCCTGCTTGTCTGCTTGTTGCATCAGGCCTGCCAGGAAGCCAGCTCAGACTGAACTGACCATGGAATCAAGATAACACTGAGAGGGGAGTGATAGGGAATATGTCAGCTCATTAAGCCCCGTGTCTTGTAATAAGCAATGTATCCTCTCAGAAACCAGGCTGTAACATTTTTGGAAGGCGCCTTTCCGCTTTATTGTGAAAATAATAGCAAACGAGAATTTGGGGACCTCGTCACTCATCCAGTGGGCTCTGAAATGGCAAGGGCACACGATTTCATGGATGATCAGATGACTAACTGCACAGGACTTCTCCATATGGCCCTTTTGTGTGTTTCATGTCCATGTCTCTTACTAATCACAAGACTGCATGCCAACTGCATGCTAAAAGTCCCCATGCACCTCGCTGGTGCCTTCAGGCTGTGTGCTTTCTGTCGCACAGAGGTCAGAGCCTTTACCTGAGGAATAGGACTCAATCATCAAGAAATTAATTCTTCCCGTGGCATCATTCTCCCGGGATGGGGTAGGGGATCTCATTGCTCACAAATTACAGACTTATCACCCTGTGAGACATTTATGTAAATTGTAGTATTGCACATAACTTAATCCTAAAATGCTTCATATTTTATTCAAAACTAGTTTAGGGAGCTGGGAATGTGGATCAGCGGATAAAGTGCCTGCTATAAAAATACGATGACCCGAGTTTGCATCTTCAGAACCCACAGAATAAAGCTGGGCATGGTAGCAATGGCCAGGGAGGCAGAGACAGGAGAGAATTGAAGTCTTGCTGTATTGGTGAGTTTCACGTTCAGAAATAGACTCTATCTCAAGAAATAAAGTGGAGAACATTGAGAGCTTGAAACATGTACCTCTGGTTTCCATACACACACACACAGGCATGCATGCTCTTGTACACACAAACATACATGCTCTTGTACACACAAACGTGCACATTTGCATACTACACACATGCACACACATGTTTTGAATGGGACACTGTTGTACTCTTTCAGGCCACCAATGAAATGATTGAAAACAACCTGGTGGGGCTTAAGAGATGCCTTAGTGGGTAAGAGCATTGGCTGCTTTCCCAGCGGACCCGTGTTCAATTCCCAGCGCCCCATGGCGGCTCACAACAATATGAAACTCCTACTACAGGAGATCTGACATCGTCTTATGAACTCCACAGACACCTATATACATAGCGCGTAGATATGCATGCAGACCAAACAGCTATGCACATAAAATAAAATTAAAAAGAAAAATCCCATAATGCTTTTCTCAAGGTCCACATCTGTGTCCTCCTTTGTATTTAGTATGCAAAGAGGAATTGTTTTATAGGTTAATCCACCAATAAATGAATAATGAACTAATCTCTCTCTCTCTCTCTCTCTCTCTCTCTCTCTCTCTCTCTCGTGTATGTGTATGTGAATGTGTATAAAGTCCATCATACATCCTAGGTGATTTATGTTTCTAAAAGTCTGACTCACAACACTATTGTCAAAATATAAGTGAGAAAGAAATTTGTCAGATCAAAATTCTGTATACATGGTATGAAATAATGTGAAATAATGATGCTTCTTGTATGTCATGTGAATTTAGGTGACAATGCAAGAATTCCATAACGTCTATGTTTCTTAGATTGTCCTAGGAATCAGGACGACACGCATCTACTGCCACATGAAAGAAATGATGTTAACATCTCCTTTTGGGATGGCCATGGTACTCTGATACATTGACCCTATGATCTGATGATTGTAAGAAAGCAGCTGTTTCAATAACACACAAACTTAAATTATTACGATTGGCTAGGATTTCTTAAGGGTAAACATTTTTTTCCAGACAATTGGGTACTTCTAAGTGAAGCACAGATTTAAATGAGATGGCAAAGGCGAACATTTCTGCCTAAGGTATGAGCCTTCAATCTTAAACAATGTATTTCTGTGATTCTTCACAGGTGCCCATGGTAACTTCCATCCAGGTTACCTCATTAGAGTTACAAAATAATCAGAAATTCTCCTGAGGTCATATTAGGCTTTTTAAATTATAGGGGCATCCAAGAAGCCAGAGTCAACCTTAAAAAGTTTTTACAGCAAAACAGTTTCTTTCATTTCTGGCTCAGAAATCTGAGAGTTACCACCCCAAAACTGTCCAGGTGCCGGAGCAGCTCGTGGCAGGACCTCGCTCCCACATCAAGGACTGCACATCTTAGCTAGGGTTCTTCTCTCTGCCTTCAGGGCCGTATTCCACCTTTTTGTTTTCTTTCCAAAAGGGCAAGGTGCACAAGAGCAGGCATCCAGTTGCAGGCTAAACATTGGGTATTGTATGGTGGACAAGATAGTTTTTCCTCCTGCCATGCCAAAGAATGATCTGTGCATGACTATCGACAATGTTGAGTTTGAGAACCCACCCTCAATCCAGACTGTCTGGGAAACCCTGTGCATGGTTCCCGTCTGGTACTCCATAAAACGGGAATGAGTCAGGTTTCTCTTTTCCCACAGAAGAGCTTCATTTCTGCATCTGGTATCAAAGCCTTTAAGGTCCCTCCACCCGCCCACACTCGGTGTGTTTGCACACTTTTGCTCATTAAGAAGTTGGAAACCAGAGGCTAGCCTTGGGTGGTCCTTCTGCGGTGCCAGCCTTAGACAGGTTTCCTCAGGTGCCATTCATGTTTCTGCTTGTTTGTTTGGCATGAGGCCCTCACTGGCCTAGAACTCACTGATTAGGAATGGTTGGCTGACCAACAAGCCCCAGAGATCACCCCAACTCCTATCTACTCTGTGCTTCGGTTGCAAACATTTGCTATCATGCCCAGCTTTATTTTACACGGGTTCTGAGGCTTGAACTCTGGTCTTACTAAGATATATTTCCAGCCTGAGAAACGCTTTTTAAATTGACACTGACATCTTAATACTGAGTCTCTCATCAGAAATGTGAAGGTCAACCGGGTTTCCATTTGAATGAAGAGGACAGTCCAGAGGAAATTTGACCATTTGTTCTTCTATTATCTCTAAGTATTTTATTTTAAAAGCATTGAATAGATGCTGGGAAAAAAAAAGCCTGTAACAACTTAGCAAGCATATGTGTATCATAAAGCAGGGCGAGCTAATAAAAGGAAACTAGAATGCTGACGCTGTGTGAGTATGGATACTGGTGATTTATTAGGTACTGTGACAAATTACCTGACACAGACAACTTATGGAAGGAGATGGTTATTGGGTGGTTCAGGAGATACAGTTCACCATGACAAGAGACGCAAGCACAGTGACTTGGTGCATGGTGATAGGAGCTTGTAGCTGGTCACGTGGTGTTCACTAACCAAGAATCATAGACTAGAACTTTCTAGAGGTCCTTTGGAACTTCCTTCCTCAGTCTCCCAAGGTAGACCATTAGTTTCGCTTTCTTCATAAACGGGACTAGAGCCAGCTGGAAACTTCACCTCTTGCTCTCCCACCACTCCTCAGGTGCTGGCCTGGTTTAGAATCCGAACCCAGGGTGCTACTGTGGAGAAAGATGCTCTATAGGCTTCACTGCAAGCCTACGGTATTACAGGAAATAGATGAGACCCAATATACATTGCCTTTCATAAGGGAGTTTTTGCCGTCACATACTCCCTGATGTCCCATCTCACTACGGCCGCCAAACAATGAGCCATCTACACATGGACTTGTGTATCTGAAGCCATGGGCCAAAGCGAACCTTTTCTCTCAATGAGTTGATTGTCTCTCATTGATGTTGTGGCAGCAACATAAAGCTGATGAACACACACAGCACCTTGAAAAGGAAAGATGCCTCCCAGGCCTCACTCTCACCTTTCAGAGAGGCAGCAAGGGTGGCTGGCCATTTCCTAAACCTGTGCTGTTTCCCGGGAAAGTCTGCAGACTGAGGTAGAGGGGCACTGGCCATGGACACACCTCCGTAAAAAGACTTGCCACAGAACTTGGGTTAAAGGAAAGAGGTAGGGTGTGGGCTGAAATAAAAAACAGAGGTGAGATCTCCCCTGACTGTTCACTTTTTACACAAACAGGATGGAAATACGGTCTTCTTGGAATATAGTACCTGGAAAATAAATTAACCTCTTTTCAGTGAAGTTGATTGCTTCCTTTTTTCTCGGAAGCTGGCGTGAGCTAATAGAAAGCTTGCTGGAGCACTCAGTGGCAGTGACTAATTAAACCCAGATGCCTGCTTCTTAATTAGTTTTGATCTGTCTTTTACCTTGGATTTTTCTATATGATTTAATAACGAAAGACAACTCACCTCCTTGAGGATGTGAGCTGGATAGAAATGATAAATAAATGACAGGCCAAAATAAGAGAGGAGAGAGAGAGAGAGAGAGAGAGAGAGAGAGAGAGAGAGAGAGAGAGATTTAAAGTTAATGGTGTTCTAATAGCATTCTATCATAGAGTCCGCTGCCTGTGGCCCAAGTGAGCCGGGCCATTTGCCTTCATTTGCCAGGGCTTCCCATAGACACGAATGGTTTCCCTTGTGATTCTTCATTTCTCCTCTGCCTTCTTTGTCTCTCATGGACTTGACGTCCTGCACCACAGTCCTTCCTGCTAGAATCTTTTCTGCCTCTCCAGTTCTACCTTTATTCACACCCCAGCCTTGGTCACCTTTAAATAATGGTCCTCAAAATTAATTCTTTTGCAAAGAAATCTGCTTCTCGATTGTTCTTGAGCTATTTCAAACCAGACCAGGCAGTGAAGGGCATCCCCTTCTGCTTTCAGGCCTATGATGACTGGTTTTAAACATGCCTATAAGGGTCAGGGTCTCCTCTCTATTTCCTTGGCCCCAGATGTCCTATGTCCTGTGTCCTGCAAGGAACCTCAGGAGCCACAGGCACCCACATCATCTTTCCTTACAGCTGTGACAAAATGCCTCTCAGAAGTCACCTAGGAGAAGGGGGACCTTTGGTTTGCCTTGTAGTTTAGAGGGCACATCCTTGGTGCCCGGGGAAGGTGAGACTGATGACACTTGGGTAGCAGAGTTGCCTGTGGGTGCAGTTTGCTTATTTCGTGGTAGAACAGGAGACAGAGAGCTCAGAGCCCAGTTAGAAGAAGAGATGAGAACCACCTTCAGTGCCGACCTCAGCAGCCCACTCTGCAAGTGAGCTCGTAATGCCAGCGCTCTCACAGCCTCTCAAAACAGTGCCACTAGCAAGAGTACAAATATTCAAGCATGCAAGTCTTGGCGATATCTCTTTATTATGAGATCTGGCTAAGTTTGATCATGGTAGTCAGTCTAAGCAATGACTTCTTAGGAATCAACTGGACCTTCTGTCCTATCAACAGGATTAAAGTACATCTTTTAAAAAGTGGTATTTCAGAAAAATCAATGGATTTTTGTTTTCTGAGAAGTTTCAAAAATGTTCTTTGTATCACAGAGATGTTTGTAATTAAATGCAGGTTATTATTGAATTAAAGGTGACCCTGCCAAGCTGGTATCATGTGTAGTCATGAGCACAGCGTAGCCTTGGAGGCAGCCTGCTAGGTTCAAGGCTCAGTTTCACCCCCTGGCTCTGTGACCTTAGAGATGGATGAGCAGAAACAGCACTCAGGGTGCAGAGCATGGTGAGGGCCTCTGTGTCCAGACTGTGCCAGCCGCCTTGTGTCACCTCACGCAGTACAGCAAACTGACCCAGAACAGCAGAAGGCTTTTCTCACTCACGTCTGGAGACTGCAGCCTGAGGTCAGGGTGTCCGGAGGACTGGACTAGCTCTTCTGGAGACTCTGAGGGAATGGATCCTTCCTGCTCCTCTCTCCTGGATGCCAGTGGCCTTAGCTTATAGGAGACATATTCTGGCTTCTTATCATCTCCCTCCTCAATGTCTCTGTCTGTGTCTAAACTTCTGCTTTCTATGCAGGCACCAGTTACACTGGTCTAGGGCCTGCTCCAAGGGCCTCCTCTTAACTAGATCACCTTTTTTAACTTTTCTGGATATAGTCCAAGATATTGGGGTTTAGATGTCTGTATGTATTTGGGGGTGTGTATTAGACAGGTGTGAATGCAGTAATAATTTGTTAAGTCTGAGCATTATTAGGTTAACACATATAAAATAGCTCATTCTTGACTTTTTAAATGCAGAATGCTAATACAATGCTAATACAATTCAGTGTATTTTTTTTCTTTGTTTATTTACAATGTTCTCTAGAAGTTCTTAGTCTTTCTTTTTTACTTCTCATGTTCTGGGCTGCCCAGGTGAGGCAGGCTGTGGTGGAGGAGAAAGAGGAAAGACTGCATTGATCCACTCCCCCACTTCAAACATCTCTTCTAGCCCTGGGGGCTTGCTCTTGACCTTCACCTTCTAAATGATAAAGGTTTTCCCTGAAGCTACTACCCAACTTCACAGGTCTGTCACTGGTAAGAAACCCTTCAAAGACCCCAGGTATGCATTCAACTGGATGCATGTTTTATAGGACATAGAATTTGAGACTTTTATAAGGTTACAAATAATTTTAGATGTATGCATATATGTATACGCGTGTGTAAATGCTACTTGAATGCAGACACCCAAGAAAGACAGAAGGGCACTGACAGATCCCTTGGGCCTGGGGTTATAGACAATTGTAAGTTGCCTGACATGGGTGTAGACAGCCAAAGTCTGGTTCTGTTGAAGGACAGCAACACTTCCTAAACACTGAGCCATTTTATCCTCAGTCACTTCCCCTCAGTTTCTCAGAGTCCTTCTCATTGTTGGCTATTTTGAGGTCACTTAAGCCCAAGATGAGATGGGAATATGTTGATTTGGGGGTTCAATGGGAGAGGCCTTTGTGATTTCCAGTCTTGAGCACCACTAACTGTCCATATACAGAGACAAGTCCCGGGAATGCTCACAACAAAGGTGGACAGAGTCTTGCTCTATGCAGGAGAGTATTTTCTCTCAACAAACCTTTTCAGGAACCACGGACCTTCCAAAACCATGCATTAAACTTCATTTCTTTGTATGCTACCCATTCTGTCAATCCTGTTTTAGCATTAGAAAAAAAAAGCAAACACACACACACACACACACACACACAAACCTAAGTCAGAGGTGGACTCAAGTCTTTGGAAACTTCATAAGATGAATGCCATTTTAAGAGGAGATTTGGTTCTGATTAAAGTCTGCTTGGATGCAAGTTGTCCTTTGTCAGGAACATATTTTTGTCTCATCTGTTTGCTTATTATTTAAAGATTTTTTTTATATGCATGTGCCCATGTGTGGGTATGTAAACATGTGTGTAACAGGTCAGAAGAGGGTGTGGGACCCCCCTGGAGCTGGAATGAGAGGCAACTGTGAGCTACCCAACTGGGTACTGGGAACCAAACCTGGCTCCTCTGCAAGAGTCCTGTTTGTCTACTTACGAAAGGCAGGGTCTGTCTGTGTAGGTCAAGGTGGTCTTGAACTCATGATCCTCCCGTGCCTCAACTTCTCAAGTGCTGTGGTTACAGACGGGCAGGCTAGAACATTATCTGTTAATGTAACACTAGAGAAGGTGCTGGATATCTTTCCAGTCCCTATGTAAAAATATTTCAAACTTTTGTTTTACAAAGCAGCAACAAAACTCAAAACAAACCAGTGCTGTAAACACAATAACAATATGTGTTTATTTAGTCAATAATGATATGATCTTGTTTGATTTGTATGCTCTGTGCTGAATTTGTTGGCTTAAATCGTGCAAGGGGCTGAGATTTATTTTCTCGGTCATATATAAAGTGTGCTGGAGCAACAATTCTGGTTTTGAACAATTGTAATCTTTTTCTTTAAAGAATGGACTTAAAGATACGAAGTTCGCTGACCACTGAAGCTAGCACCTCCTATGCCCTTAGCTTATTTATCTTGTGACCTGGCGGCTCTTCGTGGCATCTAACCAATTCTTTTTGTCACATTCAGGTCACTTTAATGTATAACAATAAATTGAACATTATCTTAAAAGGCTCTGGCCTCTCAGGGAAATTACTGGCACTGCTGAACAAAGGGAGAAATGACCCTCAGTCTTACACCATCCATGTACACCTGTGGTCATAGGGCCTTTCTTGTCTCCGTGAATATTTTGGTATGAACGGAATGATTTGTTATTTACCAGTGGCTTGAGTTGCTGTTATATTGAGGGAACAATTAAATAGTGCTTTCTTAATTCTGCAAAACCCTGATGTTTTATTCATGTTCAGATAAATTATTGACCTTTTATTCTAATGTGAAGTGCATCCTACTCCTATTATAACCAAGAGGCTTTTGACAATTGCTGACTATAGTTTTATTTATTTAATACCCCCTTTCTATATCTGTTTCTTAACTTATTCATGGGCTGTTGGAGGATGTCATAAATAATGGCACTGTCTGTGGGATACACTGTTAGGGTGGGGCCTGCATCATAGTTCTAGAGAACTCTTACGATTCCCAAGTAGCCCTGTTCCCAAACCCCACTCCACTGTTGTTATTTTTCCATTATTTAAGATTATGTTTAGTTACCTTACTGGATGTAATC
This sequence comes from Phodopus roborovskii, assembly GCF_943737965.1. NCBI lineage: Eukaryota > Metazoa > Chordata > Mammalia > Rodentia > Cricetidae > Phodopus > Phodopus roborovskii. The sequence continues at coordinate 8,207,123 of NW_026126611.1, forward strand.
ACATTCCAACCTCATTCTGTGTAGACAATGCCAGCTTCAGAAGATGATGATTTATGCAGTTTTAAAGAGAACCAGACAAAGGCTCTTAGGTCCTCGAGTGACTAGTTTAAACTGGATATAACCAGTAAAAACGGGGCAGCCTTTAACAGCCTTTGATTCTGTGTGACTTCTGCCCATCACTCACCCCGGCCCTTGTTGATGGTAAAGACATAAGCAGTAGTTCACAGGCACAGGCTCTAGTGGTGAAACATTCACCATCCCAGGGGAGATGGCATGCCTAGCCGGTGTCCCATTCGGCTCTAGTCATCTGGTCCTTCACCGCTTTAGACAAGCCATGCCTTCACCGGGAGACACAACAAAATGACATGAGCTGGTGGTGATTACAAATCAGGAGACTCTTGAAATGACATTTTTCTGACATTGCCTTCAATTGTGCAAATCTTACAGAGCGGTCCGTGAATTATGCAAATTGTGTTTTAAAAAGGAAACAACAGAGCGGGAACCATGTCAGTGTCACATCAAGATGACTACAATGCCACACAGAGAGAAAAACAACTCGGGAATTTTGATTCGTGATTGGCAACATGCTCTTAGGCACAGAAAGCTTTTATAGTTGCAAGAGCCAACTCAAGTTCTGGGACACAGGACCCAGTCTGCCCCAGACATGCTTTGAAAGCCTGAAATAGACCCATGTTTTCAGTCCCCAACTACCCTGAGCTGTGATGTTTCTAGTAGAGGGACAGTACTCCATGGGTTGTCCCTCCCAGAAAGCACTTCCCTCCTCCTCCTCGACCTCCTCCCCTTCCTTCTCCTCTTCCTCCCCCTCCTCCTCTTCCTCCTCCTCTTCCTCCTCCTCTTCCTCCTCCTCCTTCTCCTCTTCCTCCTCCTCCTTCTCCTCTTCCTCCCCCTCCTCCTCCTCTTCCTCCTTCTCTTCCTCCTCCTCCTCTTCCTCCTCCTCCTCTTCTTCCTCCTCCTCCTCCTCCTCCTCTTCCTCCTCCTCCTCTTCTTCCTCCTCCTCCTCTTCCTCCTTCTCCTCTTCCTCCTCCTCCTCCTTCTCCTCCTCCTCCTCCTCTTCCTCCTCCTCCTCTTCCTCCTCCTCTTCCTCCTCCTCTTCCTCCTCCTCCTCTTCCTCCTCCTCCTTCTCTTCCTCTTCCTCCTCCTCCTCTTCCTCCTCTTCCTCCTCCTCCTCCTCCTCTTCCTCCTCCTCTTCCTCCTCTTCCTTCTCCTCCTCCTCTTCCTCCTCCTCCTCTTCCTTCTCCTCTTCCTCCTCCCTCCTCTTCCTCCTCCTCCTCCTCCTCCTCTTCCTCCTCCTCTTCCTCCTCCTCTTCCTCCTCCTCCTCCTCTTCCTCTTCCTCCTCCTCTTCCTCCCTCCTCCTCCTCTTCCTCCTCCTCCTCTTCCTCTTCCTCCTCCTCCTCTTTTCTTGCCTCCTTTCCCTCATATGCCTCCTCTTCTTTCTCCCCCACTCTCATACTCTTCCTGTTCTGGGAACTGAACCCTCTTCCACGCTAGGTGAGCATGCCACCACATTCCTATCCCAGAGACCCAGCTTTAATGACAAAAAGCAAGCACTGAGTGGATGACCATGAAGTAGAAGACAGGGAAAAATTGCTGCAGGGTTACAGGACAGAGAGAGGAGAGAGTATCCTGAGAGGCCTTCTCCAAGGTGGTGGCATTAGAGTAGAAACTTCTGTGAAGAAATGCAGGGGACATGGAATGGGAGAGCAGAGCCCTCTCCAGATGGAAGGGATAGGGAACAATTGTTGTACATGTTTGCTGTGCGAATAAACATGGCTTGTCCAGTGATCACTGAAGGACCAGATGACCCAACTTAATGAGTCATAGGCAGATAGTGTTGGTGTGGAGTAGGGATCCAGGGCATGCTTTGCATTCCATTTAAATAGAATCGACGTGAGTTAAGGGAGTTGTTGTCTATACTGAGAGACCATCCAGAGATGGTTTAACATTTCAGCCATACTTACCTTTGGCTCACCATTTAGACTCCAGCTAACCAGAAGTCTCTGCTATGCTTAGACATTCTGGTTCAGAAGACCTAAGGATTGCAGCAGTCTGGTGTGGCTGGAGTAAGGCTGTACAGGGTTGCTTTTGAGTTGAGGCATCTCTAAAATGTGGCAGGCTTAGGGGAGGTGATGGTGTTCCTGACGTGGGAAAGTACAGGAGGGAGAGGATCCTGACCCGAGTAGTTGCCACTGTTGTAGAGGGTGATATTGGGTGGTTGGGGCACAGCCAACCCCTGGATGGCAAGAGGACCTCAGATCTGAGGCAGAAAACACTGATACAGAGAGCAAGGCAGGAGATGACAGTTAGGTAGCTGGTTTGAGGTTCCATGTGGAGTTGTATGCTGGATGACCTGACTGCATCGGTACCAAGTCCCCCGTGCACCATGGTGTTGAGATGGGCTATACTAAATGATAATAGAGGGTCCAAAAGGCAGGACAGTTGGCTTTAATGTGAGACAAAAAAAATATTTGCACATATGGTGGGTCACTAATAGTCTCTGCATGGCCACTTCCTGTTTGTCCAAACAGCATGAGTACCCCTGGGCAGAACTGGCCATATCATAGGCGATAGAGGCTTAGAACAGGAATTTGCTCAGGCAGTAAAGATGGGAAGGGGAGGGTCCAGAGCTGAGTGGTTGTTTGATAGCAAACGGCCCCCAAAGAGAGTGGCACATCGAGAGGTGTGACCTTGCTGGAGTAGGTGTGGTCTTGTTGGAGGAGGTGTGTCCCTGTGGAGTTGGGCTTTGAGGTCTCCTATACGCTCAAGCCATCCCCAGTAAGAGAGTTCACTTTCTGTTGCCCTTGGATTAAGATGGAGACTTTTCTAGCACCGTATCTGTCTGCGGCCGCCATACTCCTAGCTGCCATGCTCCCTGCCACGAAGCTAACGGGCTGAACCTGTGAAACTGTGAGCCGCCATCTCAATGACATGTTTTCCTTCCTAAGAGTCGCAGTGGTCATGGTGTCCCTTCACAGCAATAGAAACCCTAAGACAATGGCAGTACTAACCGCCCCGCGCTCACCCTCCTCCTGCCTTCCTCCTCTCCATCAATTCTTATCCCTTCAATCTTTTTTCTCCTCGCTTATTCCTCTCCTCTTTCCCCTTTCCCTTGTCGTTCTCTCCTCCAACCTTCAGTCTTTTCTCCTCTCTCTCTCCTTCCTTCCTTCCTTCCTTCCTTCCTTCCATCCCCGCCTTCTGGGTCTCCCTGCCTCCCTCTTAGCTTCCCTCTCCGTTGCGTCATCATTCATCCCCTCCTCTCTCTCTTCTCCCCCCCCCCCCCCTCCTTCTCTTCCAATCCCAGCTGGTGCAGAGAACTTGGTCCCATTTAAATATTCCTTTTAGAAAATTTGGTCAACATTTATAACAGCACTCTGCAATGGTGGCGAGGAATAACACGAAAGGCTGTTTGCAAGTGTTTCAAGCTTCCCAAGGATGCATGAAGTATATGGTGAAATAAGTTACTGGATTGTTGGTAGACTTTCATATATTTGCCTTATACATTTTTCATCATGCACATACATTGCATGCATGTGTTTATGTTTGTACTGAACTGTCAGTATGAAAGGATAATGCTTTAGGTCATTGTACATTGATCTCTTTTGGGGTGTTTGCATGCATACGTGTGTGTGTGCGTGTGTGTACATGTGTGTGTGCGCATGCACATGCATTTTCACCTGTAGGAATTTGTGTTGCTCCTCTGCTTTCCTCCTCAGCCCATCACCTGAGCAGCAATATTAAAACATGACCAGAGGTGAGAGGGGCTGCTGCTTTGAAGCATTTCAAAGAGCTCATTAGGTCAACTCTCTGCTTCCCCTTTCTTCTTAATGCTTTGGTGGAACAAGATGGGAAAAAAGAAATCAAGGAGAACAGACATGAAGAGAAATTAAAACTAAAGCTCATTTGAAGCCAGACACGGGCTCTCTGCAGTGGTCTCCCAAGCCTGCTAGGCTGTTACGGATGACAAGAAATGGATGATAAGAAATGGTCTATAGTTACTCTCTTGCTGCCTCAGCAAACCTGGTTCTTCTGTTCCCTGATTCTACAAGCATTTGCCAGGAGCGTGTCGCATGCTGGAAGATGAAGGTGCAGGGTCTCGACTCTCAAAGCCTCAGGTGCATGTGGGAAATGGATACGTCAACATACAATTACAGAATAGCAGGGGCCTCACATAGCAGACTTTTCAGATATTCGGAGAGGACGCTTAGGCTTCTATATTATATTGGGCTTCTATATCTTCTATGTCATGTGAGAGTCTTTCCCACATGCTTCCTCCGACTTTACATTGCTTATCTGCATATATCTTGTTCCTTTTGCATATCTGTGCTGGGCTTAAACTAGTCAGTTACTTGATTAAATAGTAAAGTAAATGTAAATAGTATTGGTCAATCTTTTAAAAATAAAACCGTGATCTCTTTCGGCAAATTCCTCTCAGGTGTGTTATATCTTTTAGTTGCCCCCATCCCTCGCTGTGATCTGTCCCAGCATGGCCGGCGTGTGTGGGGGTGAGACTGACTTCCTCATGGTCTGTGTAAGTGGGAAAGGAGCATGTTTTCTGGTCTTTTTTTTTATTGTCCTCGATGTCCCCTAGGTCACGTTGCTGTGTCCTCTGCCTGCCTGCTCACTTAGGATGGGATGCACTGATGGACAGGAGGAGGCCTCTGTTCTCGCCATCTGTGCTCGTCTTTCACTTGCTGGACCTCCTCAGAGCTGCTAGGCCCTGCGGACGTCTATGAAGAATAGAGGCCAGCGCTCCCCACCATCCTTGGCTTCTCAGTGTCCACTCTCCTATTCGTTCCAGCAAATGCTGCCTGCAGCTTCCACGTGTCATTGGGATGAGGGGTGGGGCGGCGTTGCTTCTGCCGCTCACAGGAGCAGAGTGCCTGAAGGTGCTTACCCAAGCACGGTCTCCTACTGGTGTCCAGCAGTCTCTTCGGAAGTTGTCTGGATAGACACCGGGGAGCAAATAAATTCCAAGTCTTCCTTTTCGATCACAGCCTCCTACTCTACATCATGAGACAAAAGCCATGACACATTGTCTCGCCCATTGTTTCCTACCTTTACACTTTGTCCCGGGCCACAAGGGACCAGATTTTCACTTCCTCTTCTCCCTGGCAAGGGTATGTCCTTTCACACACAAACTTTCTTGCTTGGAGAGCTAAACTTTATTAGCTTGGCGTTGTGTGAACCTGTTCATGCAGGCGGGTGTGCCTTTTGGGAAGAGGCCAGAGGTCACTGTTGGGCATCTTCCTCCGCCATTCTCCTTACTCTCTCTTTGTACTGGCTTCTTTTTCTCTGCGTTCTGAAACACCAAAGTGTCCTCGTTTTAAAAGAGATCTTATACTCTTCTATTGGGATGCATTTGGATCCATTAGTAAGCCCCCCTCTTCTAACTTGTGAACTTCTTCCATGAATGTGGCCCACACTTCCTGTTTCTCGTCCTACTCACCCTCTACACATTGGCTCCTGCTCCCTGTATTTTGTTGTAACCATTTTCTTAAGGGACATCAGTGACCTCTGATACCAAAGTCCACAAGCGTTTTCTCAGGTCCAATTCCCCTTGACCTTGTTCTACCATTTAATATTGTTAGTCAGCCGCTCTACCTTTAAACCCCTTTGACTTTCTGTTTCCATAGCAACTTGTTTTACAGTATTTTGTCCTTTTGCTTCTGTTTCCTCTAGGTTGCATTTTTCCTTCCTTTATTTAACCCCATTTCTTTCCTCTTTTCCCCAAGAGTGAGTATCCTGCTGTTATGTTTATTGTCGTTAGTGTTCTTATAAGTGCATCTCTCTAAGTGTGATGTATCCCACCCACTATGGATCATTCAGTGCTTTCCAGCAATTAACATGAGGTGAGGCTGCTAAGGAACAGGGAGGCTAAAGGATTCACCGAGTGTACATGGCCCATTGATGGCATTTTGGGGATTCAGACTTGGACTACCTGACTCTAGAGTCCATGTTTGTGCCATCTTCTCATTTACTTACCCTGATCTTTCCCAGGTTCTGGTCACACCCAGAGTGTGACTAGTACCCTTGCTTCCCACATTGCTTTCACAACAGTGCAACTCTAATGTCTGGTAACACATTTAACAGGTCCCGCTAAGGCTGCACGCTACTGTTTTCTCCTTCTTTCAAGCCCTCAGCCTCATCGACCCAACATCTCTCTGCCTTTGCTAATGAGCTCATTTGATACTGAACTTGCATCACTGTTGAGGTTGTGATAGCTAACAACCCTGTAAACACTGTGCTCTTAACCTGGCATGTTCTGCAGCTGTCAGTGCCCGAGCCCACTGCATCTCCTTCTGCATAGCATCTGTTCCAGATTTCTGTTCATAAAAGTATGAAATGTGATGTAATAATAAAATAAAGATTCCTCATGGGGTAGGATTTCTATGGCAAATTCCTTTGGGATTGATATTCTCCTTTAACAACTCCATGGGTCTGTGAGCAAGAGTCTTAAAAGGCCTCAAGAGTGAAGATGTCTATAGCTCTGAAAAATGATTTCCCATCCACCTTCAAGGATGGATGCCTAGCAGCTCCATGGGTAACTTAGTTAGAAACACATTGATTATATTTGGTGAATGGGGGATTAAGTAAAATATTTTTTCCATGAAAAAGGTTGGTGGTTGAATGTGTGCCAGACAGGAAGACCCTAACTGTTTTTGGACGTTCATCCTCTGGCTGGACAGTGGCTGGGCACTGCCATTTCCGTAAGATGGTTTATGCTCCTTCTCATACCTGGCTTCTGCTTAGGATGCTTGATCTTACCTTTAGTCTCAATTGCCATTCCAGCATGTGAGTTCCTTTCTGTGGCCCTAAGGCTGTACCTGCTTTGATGTATATATTTGTAAGCTTAAAACTATTTTTAAGTTCAAAGTATTTTTGGTCCATGATCTGTAAAAGAGATATCTTTAGGTCTTGGCGCCCTGTTGGGTCCTGTCCTGTTCCTGAATCCCCTCGATACTGGGATGGTGGGAAGATGCTGAAGAAGTACTTGGAGGTGAGAAGGGCTACAGGCACACAAGGACCGTTTGCTAGAGGACTGCAGTGGAAAGTCTTGTTCCCTGGGTATAAAACGTAATCTCTGAAAACCTTCGTTTCAGCGTGTCTGGAGCTTAGCCACCAAATAGTGCTTTCCTTGCCAGATGTGGTGGCATTTGCCTGTTACCACAGTACTCATGAGGCTGAGGCAGGAGGGTTGCCATGAGTTTGAGACTTGCCGGGGTTACACAGCATGTATCAGGCAGGCTAGTGATGCAGAGAAAGCCCCTGTTTGAAAAATAGCACCAACAATAACAAAACACATAGCTAGGGAGACAAACAAGAAACCAAACCAACCTACCAACCAAACAAACAAAATCAAAAATTAACCTACCAACGAAACAAACAAAATCAAAAATTAAAAAAAAAAAACCCCTTATTGTATAGCATAAAATGACTCAATGAAAATTCTAAGCCAAATGTTTACAAATATTAATTATTACCTTTAGAGTTAAAGAATTCCCAAACCAAGTGATTACTGGTTGATATATATATATATATATATATATATATATATATATATATATATGTCAAAGCATCGATTTCTGAAATTATTTTTCACTACTCTGAACGTTTTGTCCACTGTGACTTCTTCAGGAAATACTTCCCAAGGTTACTGTATCAAGCAGAAACAGGTTAAACATGAGTGGCAAATCTCCATTCGTTAAGTGGACATATAGGTCCACCCTGCTGTATTCTGTGGATGCTTTGAAAATGTATTGCTGAGTGAAAAAAAATAAAGCATTGCATTAATTCTTATTTTTCACTTTCTGCATCTGAAAATTCTAAGGGAAAAATGCCCCCAGACCAGGGTAATGAAGGCTTGTTTATGAATCCGACCCCTCATCCCCTGCAATGTAATTCAATTGGTGATTGTATTACACAAGATTTTCCCACAGCACGCTGTATTTAATAGCATCTGGCACATCTTGGAGAGGCCCCCATTGCATATCATGGGGTGTTTAACTTGCTGTGAATAGTCCATAAAAGTAATTTCCATGCTGTTGTATTCTTCTGCAGATGGTGATCTGAAATGGTTAATGGTAATAACTCTCACTTTGCTTATTTGTGACTTCTCACCGGTGCAGATGGAAGAGGAGAATTTATAGATTACAGTTTCTATTCCCTGATTGTGAGGCTGACTTCTCCTTAGACAATACCTTGCCTTTCCCATCTAAGTCTCTAGTGCCAGATGGAAGGTAGCATTCATGTGTGTGTACTTGATTTGTGACTATACTAGTCAAATTCAGAGCTCAATTTAATAATGGCCGGCACCTACAGAGACCAACAAACTTGATTTTTAAGGCGATGGAACCAACCTAAATACTGTTTGAGAAGGAGATTTGTTTTGTCCAGTGTCAAATGCCCATGAACGTACATGCATTCAACCAAGATTGAACTCAGTGATTGAATCCATCTGATATACGGTTAGTAAGACTCAGGACAGCCTCTCAGGAACTGGATTAGCTGACTGGGCGTTTATATTTTATTTAGAATATCTCAAGGTAGCTCACAAAACTTTCTAATCTGAATCTGTCTCAAGGACGAGAGAGACAGAAGAATCCAGGTGGCCATCTGGAGGGAACCTTCATTCTGGTCAAGGCTGGCTGGAGTAGCCTAGTTTGTAGAGGGCTTTATAGATACGGATGATGAAGAGGTTGGGCATCAGGAGGCAATTCAGGAAGTGCTGTGGCAACAAAGGATTTAAACCAGAGCAGAAGCATAATCACATCTTCATGCTATAATGACGTCAACCATCAGAATGCCAAGGAAAGATTCAAAAGGGTTAGGCTGGCTGGCAAGAATTCATTCTGGAGCTCCTGATCAAACCATGAGACATGAAGAGCAGACAGATGGATGCTGTAGAAGGATGCTGGATGAATGGGATACAGAAGAGGGCCGCTCTCAGGATGCGTGATGGATTTGGGGCTGTGGTGCCACACTTAACAGGAGAGAGCCGGTGAGGGGGTAGTGGGGTGCACAGAACTGCATTCAGGCTTCCTTTCCGCTGCCCTCGCGGTGCTGATGAACTACCGGGAGTGAGTCAGTCCTGTAAGCAGTTTTTAGCCGTGCATACTTCACAGGAGAGTGAATAAAACACGAGTTCATGTTCCCGAGCAAGAGCCAGCAGCTCACATTCTAGAACATCGTAAGCTGTGGCTTGCCCTGAGCCACAGTGGGAAACATTCCCAATGAGCTCTTCCCCTTCCTTCTGCTCCTTTGTGGTCGGTGTTCTTGGGTGTGTGAACTCAGCTGCCGGTCCTGGCCAGCTTTTATCTTTTTGGACAACACACATCCAATTGCAAGAAGTAGAGGATAGGCAGAAGGGCTGATACATGTCCTGGGCAAGACACAGCCACTGCAGTAGCTACAACGCCTGCACTGCGTTTGTGCAAGAATGGGTCACTCAGCAGCCAGGTATGGACGGGGAGGGGCTCCGGGACATCCCCTCACTGATGCAGTGTTTGCTGATAGATCCAGGGAGGAGGCGGTCATGACTTTCAGTTCTGTATGCACTAGTGACCCCACCTGACTACAGTGGATAGTCTCGACCATGGCACCCTCATAATGATGGCTCTGGTTGAACTAAAGGAGTCATAAAATGAAACTAGAAGTCCTGAATCTCCAAAAGGGACTGTGTGGTGGCTTGACAGAGAATGGCTCCTAGATAGGCTCATGTATTTGAACGCTTAGTTTCCATGGACTGGAATTGTTTGAGGAGGATCAGGGTTAGGAAGTGTGGCCTCTTTAGAGTAAGTGTCGCTTGTTGAAGGAAGTGTGTCACTGGGCGTGGGCTCTGAGGTTTTAAATGGCTATGCCTTGGCAAGTCTCTCTCTCTCTCTCAGGATGTCAATCTCTCAGTCACTACTCCAGCGCCCATGGCCATGTGGAGTAGGAGGATAGTAAGTCGGGCTACTTTGCAGGTTAACATTTGGACATGCCATCTGCCACAGGAGTCCTGTTGGCCCTAGATTGTTGTCAAAAGCATCCCACTTTCCTCCTGATTTGACCAAAACTCTTTGATCCCTGAAATGATTACCCTCCCATCGAACAAACAAATATACAAATCCTGTATATTATTTTTTAAAATGCGTATCCACTCTTTATTTCTACCTCCTGAGCTCTACAGGCTTTTAGCTTTAAACATTCCTTAGCAGCCTTAATAGATAACTCTTAAAAAAAAAATTATTATGTATACAGTAGTCTTTCTGTAGGCCAGAAGAGGGCACCACATCTCATTACAGATGGTTGTAAGACACCATGTGGTTGCTGGGAATTGAACTCGGGACCTAGGGAAGAGCAGCCAGTGCTCTTAACCTCTGAGCCATCATCTCTCCAGCCCAATGGAGACTCTTTCATTGCTATTTACATATCTGGCATTTGGTGATCACTGTGTGTGTTGGGCTGTATGAAAAGCACTGTATTCATACTATTGATTTAGTCTTCAGAACAATGATTGCTAAGAATAATCATGTAAATAGATAGGAAATAGGACACCCACAATTTCCCGAGAGAAAAGTGAAGCATAGGAAACTTTGGTGAGCTGCCCAAGGACACATGTGTACTAAGTGGTAGAACAGTCTTCCACAAGGAACTTTCAGCTTTCAGTTCGGACTCCTGCGCATCTGGCCACGGAGCCCCTTTGTTCTCACGGGCATCGTTTCTTGGTTGCAGTTTTCCTTTCGGAGCTACAACTGCTCCTCAATGAACTATGCAGCCTGTGTTTCTCTTCCCTTCTCTTCCTGTTCTCTCTGCTTAATTCAGCTCCAGCCTATCCTGCTTAAATAGGGCATTTCTCATGACGCTTGCATGTGAGTTACCAGGGTTGACAAGATAATAATTGAGGCTGCCGGGCATGAAATCAGGTGACTAAGTGGCTCTGGCCTCATCTACCTGGGTACAACCACATCCATTTGCTCCATGATGTATGTACATATGATGCACATATGTCTCTCTGTATGTGTGACACACACAATCCTGGGGGCCCTGTGCCAGTCCCCAGACATCTCTCTTCTTGAAACCTAGTAGAGTTCGGATTCCATACTCTCATACCCGTACTTTGTCTCACTTCATCCCTCCCTTCATGCCTTCCCATCTTTCTAGATTCTTAGTTTCGGGTTGGAATAAACCTTCTTACGGGCCGCACAAGGCACATGGGAACTGCTTGCTGATGGACAAGCAGCATTGTAAATAAATAAGCAGCCAGCTTCTGCCCTGTGTGACTGGGCTCATCTTGTGTAAAGGGTGCTAAGTCAAAGGGAAACCGAAGAGGGAAGTGATTATCTGGACAATTTAGCAGGAAAATAGCAGCAGGCTGAATTTTCTAGATAATGTGCATTTGCCATCCTGTAGCACTTAGATTAGAGGATCTGAATTGGATTGCAACACCTGGTTCTGTGTATGGGTTCTCACTCACCCAGTCCAGCCCATCAGCAGGTTGAGAGGACATTGGCTGTTTACCCAGAGAATGATTCTAGGCTCCCCTCTCCACCCTGGCCTCTCACTGCATCAGAGTGTACGCCGCGGCACATGGCTCTACTTGTGTCCTTGCAAAAATTCTCATGGGTGGGGAGTATTGCAGAATGTCATGAATTACAACACTGTGAATCCGTGATTTCTTTACACAGACATTTCTAGTGCTGTAATAGCGAGCCGTTACAGCTAATAGCAGAATCTGTTCTACTGATAGCAGCAGCAGCAGACACTAGACCTCCAGAGCTTTCTTCCTCCCCCAAAGCCATGCTATTTCGTGCTGTATTGTATACTTGGTGGTTGGGGGAGCACAAAGACCACAACACAGCATTAGGATTCTTCCATTAGAGCTGGATGCTGTGCGTACGGGCTGGGGGAGGACAGAAGCCGGAAGAGGGCTTATTTCAATTTTTAAGTACCACAATCCCTACAGGCACTCATATCGGTGCAGGTATGTCCTTGAGTGTTTCCGCCTTGATTTCTCAGATCAGTGTGTGGTGGTTGGTATATGCCAAACAGATGCTTCGAGCACTTGACTCAAGAAGAGGCATATAGGGAGTCCTTATAAATATATAATAGCCACTTCTAGATGACACTTAGCCATCTCAACCGCCTGAAAGCTGTGTTATTTTGAAGGTCTCCAATCATAAGGCCACACAGGAGCCGCACGGGTGATATGGAAGAGGAAGGAAGGTAATGCATTGGATGTGGCTTTTTCAGACCGCTCATACTGTCATCAGCTATTGATTTGATTGCCTTTAGTTAGTGGAGGGGATCCACTGGCAATAATTGAAATTTCAAGAGATACACTCGCATTAGCAATGAGAGGAGTGGGGAAGGAGGTATGTGACGGCGGGGGGGTCCCACGCATGTTAATGACTCTGCTAGAGTTAGATAAAATGTACAGAAATTAAATCTACCGGTATTGAAGGACCTCCTTTATACCGAGAGGAGCCGTTTAGGTGTAACGATTGGGGATTATGGCTCAGTGGGGACGTTTAACTGTTCCCTTGCCCGTTGAACTGACCTCTGGTGGGGTTGCAATCAGCCCCAAAAGCTGTGAAACAACTCCAGGGTTCCCTTGAACTTGGGCTTTTCCGTATACGTTTCTTCCTAGCGTCGTACCATGGCCCAGGGTGGGGCACTGACTCTGACAGTAATGGTTTCTCTTTGTCTACATTTCAGTTCAAACGAGTTCTCCTCGTTGCTTCTGAGGGATGGCAGTGGGCCGCCATGTTGTCATACCTTTCTGACACAGCACTCTGAATTGTGCAAATGGGTACCGTGACCCAGCACGCACGGTGTCTGGGCAGAAGTGGGAAAACAGCCCCGCCCACTCCAGCAACAGAAATATTGTATATGCTAATGCATTTCTGAGACCCTGCTTTCCCTTCGACATTGGTTGCTGCTCTGTTAGCTCAGGTCTCATGGAGAAATCTCTTCCCTGTGAGTAAGGAGTAGAGAGCAAAGAGAGAATGCGATGTGCCTGCTGCCGGTGGGTGATAAGTTCCCAGAAAGAGTTAAGCCGTAGTCTGCAGTCTACTGCCTGAGGAGGGCTTTGCCTTAGGAAGCTGTGCCATATAGATTAACCACCAGGGACCAATTGTTTGATTTCTCTCTCTGCTTCTTGACACAGGAATGAAAGTGTCTGCTCTCTAGAGCTGGAGTTTGGATTGTGTTTTCTTTTGTAGGAATTCAGCCCCATGGGATGATTTGTGCCCAGGCAAGTAAAATTAAACCAAAACACTTAAAGAGAAGGGAATGACAGTCTCAAGGCAGTGGTTTTGGTGTCAAACGGTGCTGTGGTCTGTGCCATTGTGGGGTGCCCCTGGATTTGGCGGGGGGGGGGGTGTGTGCAGAGCATTCTGCTATTGTGGGACTTTGGTACATCATTCTACAGTTCTCGCTGACATAACCCCAGCAAGCTTGGTTTTCATAGAGAATGGATTTTTTTCATAGTACTCAAAGATATGTGAGAACTAGGCATATAATGTATCATTGGGATATGAATTTGTATATATATGACATCCAATGGTCTGCGTCTTCATGGACAGAAACTCTTTAGGGGAGCATGGGGAAAGGCGAGTTTAAATGCTACTACAACTACTTCTCATTGCTAATATTATTGTTATTATTTATAGTATATATGATGATGTAATTGTGTGTGCATGCATTTCACAGACTACGTGGAGGTCAGAGGACAACTTGGTGGAGTTGTTTCTTTCCTTCTACCTTTAGGTGGGTTCTGGGGATCGAACTCAGGTTGCTAGGGTTATACAGCAGATGTTTTACCTGCTGAACTTTCTTGTTGCCCCCCCCCCAAGTATTAATATGTTTAATCAGTGGACCTGCTTTTGTTGCTTCAAAATGTAAACCTCTTACTGAATACAGGATGGCCAAGTGTTAAAACTGGTTCACAAAGGAAAGTGCCGATGTCTATCTAAAGCTGTGGGGAAAACAGACGGATGGATGAATAGAAGTCTCAGTAAAGTGTTCCGGTTCGGCACCCCGACCTGCTCTGCTGATTCGATAACTTGCCCCAAAGCTGCCGGGTGTGAGCGTTGCTCCTGGCCAAAGCCAAGGGGAAGCCTTTCCCAATAGGGGATGAGGGTCCTGGCTTCTAGGTCCTAAGCCTAGCTTTAAGTCATACAACAGGTGTTCAGTTTGCAACTGTGGGTGGAATGCAGGGTTACCACTTCCCAGGGTAAGACTTTTTACAGCAGTTAATGTTACTATCAGTTTAAATGCAGAATCACAAATGAGTTTTTTTCAGTGGTTGAGAGCTATGTGCTAACCAGCTAAGCTTCATGGCAGATGAGAAAGGCCATTGTTTTGTAAAAGATGAGAATGTGGATATATGAATATAACTATATCTATCTATATATATATGTATATATATCCATATATAGCCATATCCATATATCTATAAATATATATCTATGCATATACCCATACACACACACACACACACACACACACACACACACACACACCCCAAGTCGGTTCTGCTATGACATTTTCAAACTGCTAATTGGTTCCAGGGTGATTGATACATCAAGGAACAATTTGAACACATTGTGAATTTTGTGTTGGCTCACATACAGCTTCTTCAATGAGGAACAGGGATGCATAAGGGAAACTGTACCCATCTGAATGAGTCTTGTAGAAATATAGGACTCACAATCAGATAGCTTCTGGCTCCTTCCTCTAGCCTTATGTGTGATAAGATGTCCCAATATACATTCAGGGACTGGAAGGATGGTGTGGCAATCCCGTGTTCAGAAAACCTCCCCCAACCACTACATAATAACCCACAAACAGCCAGGCAGCACTCTTGAGACATCCCTTTCCATAAGCTAACTCCAGGCCAACTTACCTGGTCTATATGAGTTCTCAACCATTAACAGATATTGACTGTTGGGTTCTATTTTTACATTTTTAAAACATGTCACCAAGAAAGTTCTTTTGCAGGTTGCTCTCTACCTCCAGTTTTCTCTGCAAACCCTGTAGTTTCTACTGTGTTAATTTTGCACAGCCATGTCATAGAGCCTTATTATACTGTCACCGTTTACATCCAACTCTGCTATAACCACTGAGAGACATTTCTCTTTCCTCCTTTGTGAGATGTGTTTTCTGTGCTCAGAACCTCCTTTAGTTTTTCACTGGCTTAACAGAAAATAGTATTAACCATCACTTGCATCTTTAGCTTTGTAAAATCACAGATCTCTTCATATTGCATAATCTTGATAAATGCTTGTTGAAACGTCTTGAATTGGTTTATTCACAGGTTAAATAAGAGAACCTGTAATTATGGATGCTGAGATCCCCATCTCAGATATCTATTCAACCTCACGATTCTCCTACCCATGAATTTGCCAGACCTTATTTGCAGAAATGAAATTCTGCACAGACGGCAATGTTTTCAAGGATCTGATTTAATAATGATGCGATGAAAGCAAAATTACAATGAAAACAGTGGCAAGGATGGAGTCACATTCTTCCTCCCTGATTCCTAACTGTTATTAGTCACAGCTTAATCTGAGAATGTAGTCCTTCCCACCACCACTTCATTCTTTCCTTGGAAACAGCTGCATTTGAGACCTGGCCTCAGCCTGAGCCTTACTGATCAGATGTCCACTGTGAACAATTTAAGGAAACATGCATGTGCCATAGTCACAAGGGACTTCTAGTGGGTGGCATTCACTACTAGATTGTGTGTGTGTGTGTGTGTGTGTGTGCGCGCGTGTGCATGTGCACGTGCATGTATGTGTGTTGTGTGCACGCGCATGCATGTGTGTTGTGTGTGCACACAAGCACATGCCTGTGAAGTGTGTGTTCTCATCCAGGCCCGTGCATAGCTCTAAGAACAGGATATTGAGTTTCTTTCTGTTTCAGTGTTCCACCTTACTGCCTCGAGAAAGGTTCTCTCCCTGAACTGAAGTGTGTTGCCTAGGCTAGACTGAATGGCCATTGGGTGTTCTGGGATCTGCCTGTCTTTGCCCCACAGTGGTGGCCAACAACTATGCATAGCCATGTCTAGCTTGTTGTCTGTGAGTGCTAGGATTTGAACTTGGATCCTCACACTTGCAGAAGTAGTACTCCTACTAGCCAAGCCATCTGTCCAGACCCTCAGTTCTCACAACTCCTCATCTCCAGAGAACTAAAAGGAAACTTGGTAGGTAAGAAAGGGTCCAGTGTTTTCTACTATGGAAAGCATAAATTCCCAACCCTGTGCAGGAAGGGAGAAGTGTCCTTTGGTTGTTTTGTTTTCCCCAGGAGGTACTTTCCTAAGTGCATTCTGAAATTTAATTTAGATGGTGTACCTCTTCCTCTGGGTTTGCAGCAGATAGAGCTTAGTGTAGCCCCAGACCAGATCACACTGTGCTATAGTGTAATCATGGGGCAGATCATACTGCGTGATGGAGTTTCTTGGACTAGAGGACCTTAAAACCTCTGACAGTGGCTTTTGTTTTCTTATTTTACATATTGATCCCAGTTCCCTCTCTATCCCTCCCTCCCTCTTTTCTACCCTCCCATGCCCCCCCACCATCCTCCCCTCCCATTCCATGCCCCTTCCCAGTCATTTAAATCTGTCAAATCATTTGGAGTAGGGACTGGGCCCTCCCTCCTGCCTCTAGGTTAAGGGAGCATCCCTCCATGGGGAATGTGCTCCCAAAGTCCTTTCCTGCACCAGGGATACATCCTGGTTCCACCGTCAGAGGTCCCTTAGACTGCTCAGGCCTCCTAACTGAGACCCATGTTCATGGGGTCTGAGTCCATCCCATGCTGGATTCCCAGCTATCAGTCTGGGGGCCGTTAGCTCCTCCTTGTTCAGCTCAGCTGTCTCTGTGGGTTTCTGTAGCCTGGTCTTGTCCTTCCTCTCTGCATCTGGATTCCAGTTCGGCTCAGTGTTTAGCTGTGGGTGTCTGCTTCTGTTTCCGTCAGCTACTAGATGAGTCTATGATGGTGGATAAATTAGTCATCAATCTCATTATCAGGGAAGGGCATTTATGGTAGCCTTTCCACTGTTGCTCAAATTGTTAGTTGGGCTCAAATGGATCGGACTTGAAGAAACCATCTTGAATGAGGTATCCCAGTCACAAAAAGAGGAACATGGCATGTACTCACTCATATATGGATTTTAGACGTAGAACAAAGGATCACCAGCCTACAAATCACACCGCCAGAGAAACTAGGATACAAAGAGGAACCTAAGAGATTCATACAAGGTCCCTCACAGAAGGGCAAAGAAACAAGATCTCCTGAGCATATTGGGAGTGGGGGGGCAGTGACTGGAGAGGGAGTTAGGAGAAAGAGAAGGGGAGGAGAGGAAAACATGTGGGACCAGGAAGACTGAGTCAGGGGAGGAATAGACCGGGGCGGAGTGGGGGGAGATACCGTAAAAGAGGGAGCCATTATAGATTTCAGGAGAAACTCTAGAGAAATGTTCAGAGGCCTACAAGACTGTCAGTGGATTTTGAGACATTGAAAAATATTTATATGGATTTTACATTTTACAAGTTAAATAAACGTACAAGCCAGACTTGGTGCTATGTGCCCGCAATTCCGGAACCTGAAAGACAGGCAGGAGGAGTGGTAGTTTATGGCTAACCTCAACTACATACCGGACTCAAAGACAGCTTCGGCCGCATCAGATTTTTGTCTTAAAAACCAAAGGCCAGTGAGATGGCTTAGCAGGTAAAGGCACTGGTCACCTAGCTTGGGGACCTCAGCTTAGTCCCTAGGACCTGCTTTGGTGGAAGGAGAGGAACAAATCCTTAACATTGTCCTCTGAACATGACATGCGCACTCCAGTAGGTAAATATGATAAAAATTAAAGCAAAAGCTCTTCACAATTACTTTTTCAAAATAAAGATTGAACCGTACTTGTGGTGGCTGAGAGATGCATAGCTCAGCCGTTAAGAGCCCAGTTTGCGCTTGAGTGGGACCCGAATTCTGTTCCCAGCACCCACATGGTAGCTACCAACCACCTGTAACTCCGGTTCCAGGGTGGTGTTCCAATACCCTCTTCTGGCCTCTGTGGGCATAGAACACATATGGTACCCAGACATACATGCAAATCAAACACATGTACATATAAAATAAACCATTCAAACAATGAGGGCAGATTTGTTTTGAGCAATCTCCCCCACATCAATCAATCAGTCAATCTCTCTCTCTCTCTCTCTCTCTCTCTCTCTCTCTCTCTCTCTCTCTCGTAGAACTTCTGTTTAGTTCCTATGTCGAGTCTTCTGTTGTTAGCACAGCTCCTTCCTAGATTTTCTAAAGTGCAAAGGGCAGCACTGTGGCTGTCTGGGTTGTTAATCCACAGGGCCACCCCTCACGAGGGAGAATCCTTTCACTGCCTTCCACCTCAGCAGAACTGCTCACGGGGGCATTGTGCTCAAGGGTGGCAGTCTGACCTCCTGCACTGTGGGTCACTGATAGGATGCTTGGCCAAAATACGGCTTGTATGTGCCATTCTTTGCTCAGAATCGGTTCTTCTATGCCCTGCTGACCAGACCAGACATTGTCTAAGAGGGAGTGAAGACTGGGAGGGGGGTGGTGGTGGTGCCCATACTGTTACCACAACGTGAACTAATTACACTCACGTAAGTGCTGTATGTAATGGTGCAGACTGACAGAATACCCTGTACTTCCGTATCAAAGCCGCATCTTGAAGACTGCTCCCCGGGAAACGGCTGAATCCCTGAACTCATTCCCTTCCTGGGCTCTTTGCCCCCTTAGGAAGAGCTGAGTAATGGAGTAAGGGGAAAGAAGCAGCAAGGACTATGCAGGCGAAGAGAACTCAGATTCCCCAACCCCATCAGGGAAGTCGCTGTTTTAACGCGCACGATGGATGGATGAGGAGGTGGAGAGGTGGAGAGGTGGGAAGCACACTCAGTGGGTACCAGCATGAAGACCTGAGATGGGATCCATCGTTAAAGTCACTTAAGAGAGTATAACCCTGGCCAAGGCAGCAGTCACCATGAACACACGCCAGTTTTCAAATGCGTCCCTGCCCACCTCGGACTTCCTGGTGAGTTTGTTTGACTGGCAGGCTCCTGGCCCCTCTCTCCAGATCCTGACTCTGTGGATCTGCAATGGCATCAATAGTATGTGTCTTCTGCCAGGCATGCCTCGCAGTTCCCATGGCCTTTCCCAGTTGCCTGGGGGTGTGGCAGCTCGTCACTGGTGGGTTGTTGGCCCTTAGATGCAAAGGGGAAATGACCCAAATGAAGAACTACCACTCTTATTTATTTATATTTAGTTTTTGTTTTCTTTCAGAGTTTGACCTTCAAACCTGTTCTACATAATTGTTTATTCATTGCGAATTGTACATGCTTTTAGAAAGCACTAACAAAGGAATTAATTATATTCGATTTTTGACTGCTCTGATTTTCTTCTGATATGAGTAGACATATCTCTGCCTGGTCTCTACTTCTTAACATATATATACTGTTTAAGTGTGGTCGATGCTTTCTTTCTGAAACAAGAATGTATCATTCACTTCTCAACCCTTGACTCATGAGATCCAAGTCTTTTCAGAAAATAGTTTCCTAAATATCATACACACACACACACACACACACACACACACACACATCAAGCAACATCCAGGAGTTGGTGATGCACACCTTTTATGCCAGCATTCAGGAGGCAGAGGCAAGCAAATCTGAGGCCAGCCTGGTCTGCAGAGCCAGTTCCAGGACAGGCTCCAAAGCAATACAGAGAAACCCTGTCTGGAAAAACCAAAATAAAAAAAAAAACAAAACAAAATAAACCAAATCCATTGATGGTAGAAGTTGCTGGTAGTGATCTCAAACATTAGGCAGGGATGAATGGTAGGCAGTGTATACACAGGCCTCGAAAACCCGCATCCAGGCCTGTTAACTTGATCGGTTTTCTGCTTTCTCTTCTCTCTCTTGGACTGGTAGAGTGAAAAGCCAGCAGATAAAATCATTTTGCAATATAGAAGCAATCATGCCAATGTTGGGCCAGATAATAGCCGTGTTTAAGTCTGCAGGTGGGATATTTTATTGACAGTAAACTCCTAGAGTCATTGCACAAATGTCGGCAGGCAGGTAACTAGCTAGCAGTTGGAAAAGGTAGGCAAATAGATGAAGCTTGATCTGAACAAAAAACCCCTTCTTTTCATGGCCTTGTGAGTGGGGAATATTTTCCTTATTCTTTTGCTTTCCCCGCAGGACAACATTTAGCCATTCCATCTTTAGTGATGGCTTCTGGCCACACCTTTGATCAAGACCAGTATGGTCTCCAATCTTGGCTGTACATCAGAGCCACTGGGAGGGTTTGAAAAGGTCTGACAGCGAGTCTGACTCATTTCATCAGGGTGGAGCGCAGGTTTGGTAAAGCTTACAGCTTTTACAGTAGGTAGTCAGCCTTGACAAGTGCTGGCTCTATTTCCTTGAAACTGTGGCAATTAGGCCAAGGTGAGTTATTTTTGACTTGGAAGCATGTCAGAAACCCTTGTGCAGCTTTGACATTTACCAGTGTCTGAGGTGCATTCATGACACATTGAACCTCTGGGGTTTGGATCCCAGAATCATTGAAAAACTCTCTAGGTGAGTTTCCCTGTCAAGGTTAAGAATGATGGGTGGCACACACCTTTATCCCAGCGCTTGAGAGGCAGAGGCAGGCAGCTGTCTTTGAGTTCTAGGCTAGCATAATCTCCATAAGGGATCCTAGTGTGGGCCTCTCTGAGAGAGAAAAAAAAAATGAACAAACTGAGCAATACCGGAACCATTGCTGTAGAATGATGAAGAGACCGGACAGGAGGACCAGCAGCTATGAGTCATGCTATTCATTAGTATCCCAAGAAGTTTGGCGCGGTCATAGAGCCAAGGATTCTAAACTGAACAGTGGAGTCATCAGATGGGTGAGTCAGCCAGTGTGACTCCCACGGAGTGTCAACTTCAGCAGTGGGAACCCTGGCCTGGGCTTTGCTTTCTGTGCATGTTTGCCTCACCTCTTCTTCCAAAGAGAGCCATGTTCCATTTTCTAGATCTCTGACCGTCAAGAGTGACCCTTGTCATAGCTCACCTAAGCCTGCCCTTTCCCAAACACCTAGGAACCTATTAGAGCAGTAATAAGTAGGGCAAGTTTAAAATCCTTTTTATAATGAAAAAATATTTGCGAATTTCATACGCGACTCCTGTATTTGTATCATTTCTACCTCCCCGTCTCTCCCCTCCAACTCCTCCTGTGCCCCAAGTTCATGACCTTTTATTTGTTACTGTTATTATACATAAGTTCATACACACATACATATGTACACATACACACAGATAGCCTACTAAATCAATTTAGTGTTGCTCCTGTATGTATGTTTAGGGCTTTCCACTTGGATGAGGCATTGGAGGGTTCATTTTGGGGAAGACCTACCACCATTACCGAGATAGCAGTCATCGATACCCAACATAGCAGTTTCCAAATGTGGATTTGTTCACATAGGGCTGGCTTCGTATGATTGCTTGATTGGCAGCATTAAGGATGCCACTTCAGATCCTGATTCAATAGAACTTCAGTGACATCAAGAGTGTGTCTTCTGCTAGGCATGCCCACTGTTCACATGGTCTTCGTTCCCAGACTGCAGGGAAGTGGTAATTTTGCACTTATGAGTTAGCTCTTGGAGGCAAATGGAAGGAGACCCGTATGAAGGTCTGGCATTCTGATCTTACACCACTTTGACCTTCAACCGTTTTCTATATGCATCTTTACTCATTGAGAAATACATGCACATATATAATGTTATTTGATCATATGGGCCTTTCTTCCCTCCTCTGACTCCTCCTGGCTTCTCTCCCCTCTGTAACTTTCAGTGTTCAATATCCAGCTCTCTCTGTAGGATCAGGACTTGGCCTCGGGCCTTTTGCTTGTTTCTGTAAGCTTTATCACACTCGTCGTGTGTTTGAGCTGTGTGTCACATGAGTGCATAGTCAGTCCCAGGTTCCTGCCCGATCGCTTTAAGTCACAACCTCTTCTGCAAAGCATGTTTCTTCTTCTGTCATTTGCTGCCTTCTTCTGCCTCCTGATTTTCAGGCTGCCTTTGGTCATGTGACTGCCTACAGGTCTTCAATTTCCGGTTCTCTGACCTGCCTCCTCTCCTAAGAAGCACAGGGTGTAACTGAAGCTCTCCGTCTTGCTGTTAACCTTCTTCTTCCCTGTTATTCTGTGGTTCACTGTGAATTCCTCACTGTCCAGCCCTGCACCATGTCACAAGAAGAGAGGTAGACTCCTCATGGGAGCCCACTGGAGACCTGAGATTATGCAATGCCATGCTTGCTAATAAAACCTTTAAAAGCAGTCTTGATGATAATCCCCAATTTAATAAGAAGACAGAAAAGTGCTTCCTGAGGACACGTGGCTTTCTTCTCCGACCATATTTCTAGGAAGTGCCTGCGTTAAAGTCTGAGACAGGTGTCTGCCTCTAGAGCCTGGACCTCCCTCCCTTCCAGCCAGAATAATCGGGCATGGAAGCGCCACTGAACCCCTTGAATGTCCCTATTGGTGACATCTTTGACGTTCAACTCCAGCTGTGATAAGGAGTGGCAGAGTGATCATGGCAAAAGCTGGCCCGCATAATGCGGACCCTGAGCTCCCACTGGAAAGTGATATGAAGAGGAAGGGAATAAGAATTAGGTTTGGGGGCCAGAGCATAAGAGGTACGGGCAGTAGTTTTCACTTCCTTCAGCCTTCATTTACTGGTGATTTACACGAGTAAAGCCATTATTAAATCATTGTGCAGCGAACAGAACTAATCTGAGCTAGTATCTGTGGGTCGACTGCGTAGTTTTCATGTAGTTTCTATTTCTGAAGCAATGGCAATCGAGGGAGGACACAGCTCAGGAGAAGGCCGGCGCTGGTTTAGAAGGCAGGGTGCACCAAGCCTGTTCTGCGCGTTGCTGTATGATCTGCCAATGTGTAGATAAGCTCCTGATGAGGGCAAGATAATGGGCTTTGGTAAGGACCAATCTTAATTTATCCACCTACTGGTGATGTGGCATTGGTTAAGTCACATGGCAGCCATGGGCCACCGTTTCCTCATTTAAAAATCAAGTATGTAGGATTGACACCTCAAAGGTGTGTGTGTGTGTGGGGGGGTGGTATTAGCTAACAAAGAGCAAGCCCTCAATAAATTGTCATCATTATTTTTATTTTAAGCAGATGTAGTCTCTGCTCTATAGAAACATGTGCTCTGAAGCAGTTAATGTTTACTCTGATTCTTTACCAAGACAAGAAATGGCAGGGGTATGGCCTGGTCAGCTTTGCTGCTCAAAGCCTTGATTGGCTGGCAGCATCAGCACCACCTGGGGGTGGAGGCCTGGAAGGGGTCTAAACTCAGCCCCTACCCATTTCTGTGGACTGAAACCCACATTCACAAGGCCTGCACCAATCTGTATCCACACTAAGGGCATTGGCAGGATCTGTGTAGCTGAGCCCCCCATCTTCAAACTGTAATGCAGATACTGCTAAATTCATAGTTGGGCAAGGAGGCCTATTTTAGGGAACCTTCTTTTGGGGCAGATACATGTACCACACAGTGTGCTGAGGGATGTGTGGCTTCTCCTCCTCCATCAGCTGAAGGAGGCCTGTATGTACCACCCTTACTGTCATACCGTAGAGAGAGGGCCACTGATGCTCCCTATGGTCTCCTGACTAATTACTTCTGGTGGCTTGTTGCCTGGTGGATGGATGGGGCTGCTGAGTCTGAGCATGTAGGGAGGGGAGGAGGGCCGGTCTCGGCTGCTGGTGACATCTGCAGTGGCGACCTATGGCCTCCACAGAGCACAGTGCACTGGTTGCCATGGGAACTGCTGTGCTTGGTCAGGGGTGACTGGAGGAGCTGCAGGAATTGGGCTGTGGGCTCCTTCCTCCCCAGTGTCTTCGAGTAGCCGAGGAAAGAGCACAGCCTGGCCTCATCCACATGGGAATTTCCATCTCTTCTCTGTGACTTGGGGGAAACCAAGCACTCCAAGATGAAATTAATATGAAATTGAAAATATTCCAAGCTACGTAGGACGAATATGAAGCCCCCGAAGCACATAGGAAGCCAGGGATTGTCCCCAGACCTCCTGCTTTACAGCCAGTCCACTTGAAAGCAGAAAACAAAACTCCATTTCCAGATCTGCTTGCGTTCATAACCTGCAGAGGCTCCCAAGAAGACCAGATTCGCGTTCCCATCCCCAGACAATGGTCTCCCTGATGTTATATGCCACTCCTTTGACTGCTTGGTGGCTTTTTGTGTCTTCGCTTCTCTCAGGCAGAAGAGAAAAATGCCAGCGTCCTTTCCTTTCCTCTGCAGCGAGACCCAGCAGAGTGGAGCCCTGTTGCCACGCTGATCTCGGCCCTCGCGCTCACACGTCACTGAAGCTTTGAGTCACGGGGTATGAAAACAGAAATTAAAAAATGGGACGTGCAAATAACACTCCCTGGCAGGGCTCTGAAGATCGCACGTGTAAAGCCAACGGCCTCGTTGTTACTCTGTAGATGCCTGTTTGGGTTCTTGCCCTAAACCTTGGCATGAAAGGGGCTTCCACTGTACGCACCTGACCTAATTACGACCACAGACAGTTTGTAATGTTAGATGAAGCACGCCTTAAGTGCACGCGATTAGCGTTCCATTTCACACAATGGTGGTGACAGGATCAAGTGAGAGACAGAAAGCAAATGGGCTATAACCACTAAACTTCCCGCTGTCTGTGGGCCCTAAGCGACAATAACTAGTACTTGAAACTGCAAGGATAAAGCAATACAAAAAGTACCCACAGCTTTGAGAAGTGTGAATAACATGTATTGAATCAGAGTCAAAGGGAATTATTCTCCCGATATATACAAAAGGACTAGCGGAGTCTCATTTAGACTATCATTTTCAATTCTTAGCACTTTGGTATGAAAAGGATAGTGCAGCAAGGGAGACGTACAGCAAAGCATAAGCTGTGAGCGCTCAGGATTCAGCGAGCTTGGTGATGTGCAAAAGCCCGAGGGGTCCAGGCTCATGCTGACTAAAAGAATGAACGCAAGGTGATGCTATTCAAGTCCAGGCAACCCTTTGGAAGACAACAGGGAGATGCAGGGCTGCAGAGCCACTGTGTTTGTGTGCAGGACAGAAATGACTTTGCAGAGGCGAAATCAAGCGTTATGCAACACAGAAGTGATGCCCCAGAGACTCTGGGGGTTAAATCCACACCGGTGCCTGAACGTTTTCCCAGGGCTTCTACAGGAAAGCCCTGAAAGTGGATAAGGTGACTGTGTTTTCTCCACCCCGAAGGCTACACATCTGAAATGAAGGCGTTAGCAAGGACAGAATGGCTCTGAGGAATGTCAGGCAAAAATCCCATCTTGGCGTGGTCTAGGCCCTAGTGACTAGAGGCAATCTTTGAGGGTTCTTGACTCGCAGCTGGATCACTCAAGTAACTGCCTTCATCCTCACCTGACTTTCATTTCTGCGATGGTCTCTGTATCTCTTTCCTCTTCTATGGCTATCATTTATATTGGTTTAGGAGCCATCCTGGTACTGTGACCTCATCATAACTCATATCCTATTCTGAAGGTGCTGAGGTCAGAGCTTTAATACACATTTTTTTTTTAATGGGGAAGAAAACAACTCATCAATACAACTCAAACAACACAGGGAATTCAGAACACTGCCTATTGAAAATGGCTGCTGTCTGCAAGTGACCGGGAAAGAAACCATGGATATTGCTAGCCACAACGAGTGTGTGTGTGTGTGTGTGTGTGTGTGTGTGTGTGTGTGTGTGTGTGTGTGTTTGTTCATGAGAGAGAGGAAAGAAGAGAGACAGAAAGAGATTTAGCGACAGACTGCTAATGTTTCCACTAAGATCAAGAGCAGGCAGGAGTGCCTCCTCTGGGGATGGGGACATCGATGAGCAAGACACAAAGATTAAATAAAAGGAAAGTTTTTAAAAAGTGCCTTCTCTTACCACCCACTTTAACCTATAATTCCTAGTTTCTGTATTACTATAGTGAGCAGAAATAATTACACCAATTGAGGAAAAAAAAAAAGTAAATCAAACAGTCTTCACGGGTGACATGATTTTCTATGTAAGAACATAAAAGAATCTGCAGAAGCCCCGCCTGGAACCAAGAAGTTGACTTTAAGCAAGGCTGTAGGAGAAAAGGTTACGGTACAAAAGTCAACTGGCACTACAAACGTCAACATATTTAGTTATACTTAACAAAATCTGTTCAAGATCCATGTGAGGAAGTTGCCAGACTGTGAGGGATGAAACTGAAGAGTTAGTGAATTGAGAGACATCTTATGTTCATGGATAGGAAGATTCACTGTTTTAAAGATACCAGATTTCCCATCGTGATTTGCAAATTAAGGACAACCCAGATCAAATGCCTGAAAGCCATTTGTATTGATTTTGACAAGCTAATTCTAAACCTACTATGAAGAGTCAAAAGACCCAGAATGGCTAATTCAGTATTGAAACAGAACAAAACAGGATTGGCGTGATTACTCCTAGTTAACTTCAGTGTATGAGGCAGTTGGGCATTGGTAAAAGAACAGATAGATGGATGGAGCATGGAAATACATTCATGTAGATGTAACTAACTATTGACAAAGAACAAAGACTGCACAGTGTACGCCTTTAGCATCTCCGTTAATTCTGAGATGAATGTAATTACATGTGAGTCTTCTGATTTGTTCCACTGAATTCCGTATCTGCTTTTTGCGACATTGCCAGGCTGCTTTGACTACTGTAGCTCTGAGATGTACGGTGAAGTCTGCTATGGTAACCTCTCCAACGCTCTTCTTTTTGCCCAGGGATGCTTCATCTACTGAGGGCTTTTGTTATTCCATGTGAATTTTGGGTTTTGTTTTTCCAGACAGGGTTTCTCCGCATTGCTTTGGAGCCTGTCCTGGAACTCGCTCTGTAGACCAGGCTGGCCCCAAACTCACAGAGATGTGCCTGCCTCTGCCTCTGGAGTATTAAGATTAAAGGTGTGTGCTACCAATGCCTGGCTCCATAAGAATTTTAAGACATATATTTGTTTGTTTGTTTGTTTCTGTGAAGAATGTTGTGAGAATTTTGATTGAGATGGTATTGAATCAGTAAATTGATTTTGATAGGGTGATCATTTTACAGTATTAATTCTGCCGGTCAGTGGATATGGGGGGGGGAGGGTGTCACTCCATCTTCCAGTGTCTTCCTCATGTCTTTCCTCAGAGAGATTTAAACTTTCATTGTAGCATCTTTCTCTTCCTAGATATTTACATTTTCCTTTGAGGTTATTATGAATGTGTTTTTATGATTTCTTCAGCATGTTGGATGCCATTGGTACACTGAAAGGCTTCCTTCCAGTTTTTGTGAGTTGATTTTATCATGCCATTTTGCTAAGGATGTTGATCATTTTTAGAAGTTTTCCTGGGGGACATTTTTGAGATCTCTTATGGATAATGTAATCTACATAATTGACTCTTTCTCTCTTTGTATCCCCTTAATTTCCTTCTCTCGACTTATTTCTCTAGCTAGTGCCTTGGGAACTATATTCAAAGGGAGCAGGGGCAGTGGGCAGCCCTGTCTCCTTCCTAACTTGAACTGAATTTACTTCAAGATTTTCTCCATGTACAACAAGGTTGGCTGTGAGTTTGATGTAGATAGTCTTTATTATTTTGAGATCTGTTCCATCAAATCCTACTCTTTCTTGGATTTTTTAAAAAGATTTATTTATTATGTATACAGTGTTCTGCCTCTGTGTCTGCCTACAGGCCAGAAGAGGGCACCAGATTTCATTACGGATGGTTGTGAGCCACCATGGGGTTGCTGGGAACTGAACTCAGTGCTCTTAACCACTGAGCCTTCATTCCAGCCTCTCTTCTTGGACTTCCATCACGAGGCCTATTGGAGTTTGTGAAAGGCCTTTTATATATCTACTGAGATGACAATGTGATTTTTAAAGTCCATTTATATGATTGATTTATTGATTTGTATGTTGACACACCCCCATCTCTGGGATACAGCCAGCTTGATCATTGTGGATGATCAGACACTAAAGTCATGGGGAATTTAGCACTGACATGACTGACGCGAACTTGCTGCTTAGTTGGGGAAGGATATTTTGGAAGTTGAAGATTGGATAAAGAAGCATACTCGTTTGATTGGCCGAAATGGAAAATGAAAACTGTCAAAGTCATTGAAATAGGTAGAGCCATTGTGTCTGGCTGTGGTTTCCTGGGACAGCGCAGTAGATGCTGGAGGCAGCGAGGCGCTCTGTGGTTTTGGAAGCGCCTTCCTTTGTGGTTAGGTCCTAGCCCCAGCCAAAACAACCTTGGGAAGAGAATGGGAGAACATGGTCTAGGGAAAGGGGAACCCTGCAGGGAAAGGGGCGCCTCCCCAGCGAGCTGGCCAAAGGGGCAAGGGATGGCAAAGGAGAGGGGCAGAAAGTAGAAATAGCACTTTGTGTCTGTGTGGACCACTTTAAGCTCCTTTCTATTAAGCAACTTAAGCATCTCTTTCCCGGGAGGGAGAATGCATTATCTTGATCTCCACCTTCTTTTCTCAGAGCAGGACCACAATCACTTCATGAAGTAGCACTGGAAACTGTCTGGGGCCTTTGGATGGCTTAATGTCTGAACTTTGGAGTGACACCTCTCAACACTACATCCCCTTGCAGCCATGTACCACACCGTACCACACCCCACCACACTGTACCACACCCTGCTGCAACACAGTACCACACCCTACTGACCACAGTACCACACTGCACAACACCGCATCGGACCCCACCACACTGTACCACACCCTGCTGCAACGCAGTACCACACCTCACAACACCCGACTGCAACACAGTACCACACTGCACATCACCGCACCGCACCACACTACAGCACTCTGCACACTAAGCTGGCAGCATGCCTGCAGTCCTAACTATGAAAGGATGCCAGGGCTGCAAAGGAGTCTGCCCAGCAGTGACTAGGAGCAACCCCCCCCCCAGAAGCAGCCTAAAGCTGAAATAACCTCAGGAAGCCCCAGCCCCAGGTCCCAGAAACGCTTTGGGCGGTGACAGCACTTAGCTTAGTGCTTACTGCCACCAGGGTCCCAAACTCTAGAAGCAGGAGGGCCCTGCTGCCACAGGAGCTGGCAGCAGGGCAGATGACGACGGTGCCGCCTCGTGAGGCAGTTTTGGGTGGGTAATTGATGCAGGGGAACACTGCTGTGACGGTGCCTCCCACGAGAGAATGCTGTCAGTCTCCTTATTCATTTATTCTTTCCTAACCAAATTGATGGGCCAGTCTGCTGCCTCCCTAGATCCACACAAGTGGTGAAATTGCAAACAAGTTTCATTTAAATAATGGGCAAACCTTCCAATTAGTCAGAACCTAATCCTTGTGACTTAAAAATGACAAACCGCTCTTACAACAGCCTGTTTGCTAGAAAGAAAGAAAGAAAGGATATTGAGAGAGAAGGGGGGGAGGATGAACCAATTGAAAACATTGATTGAAAGAAATTTAAATGCAGATTCCGCTGGATATTAATCCACTGGGAACTTTACACAGTCAATAATGTCATAAAGATTCATTGGTCAACATTTAAGGACTAATTAAAAATGTATCCATATATTTTGATGGTTCCATTCGTAGGGCATATGCATTTTCTTTTATTTCATTTTAATTTCTTGGGAATAAAGACTTCTGAAGAAAGGTGCAGCTGTTACTCATATAAATAAACAAATATTTAAAAATAGGCCCGTTAGTGCTGGCGCGATGGCTTGGCCAGTCAAAGTGTTTGCAGCACAGGCCTGGTGAGGGCGAGTTCAATTCCCAGAGCCCACAGAAAGGTGTTAGGAAGGATCTACTCCACAAAGTTGTCTTCTGAACTCCATATATGCGCCACAGCAACCCCCCTCCCAACCAGGCCATGTACACACACAGTAATAATGAATGAATAGAAACATTAAGGATGAAGATGAGGCATCTTAAAATTAATTTATTTGTATGTTTCTGCTGCTGCTGAAGGCAAACAAAAGTCCTGATGGTTGAGTGTTTGGATCTGTGTTCAGAAATTATTCATAGATGATGTAAGGAGTCCCATCCCACATGTTCATCCATGATTTCTTCATCTACCCAGCAAGCAGCTGTTGACCACCTATCATGCAACGTGCTGTCTGGGAGGAACATAGCTAGAAACAAGACAATCCTGTCTTCAAGGGGACTGGGGAGTAAAAATGTAGCTGCCACCAAGAGTCAAGCACTTCTCCAACTACAACATGCCTAGTGATTGCTCCAACATCCTGTTGAAAAGCAGATCTGGAGCAGGTCGGGGGGGGGGGTGGGCAAGCTTTGATGTTTCCTAACATGCTGGGGCCAGCATCAGGACCAAGGTCCCAAGAGGCATGCCTGATGGAGAAGGACAAGAAGGGAACTTCCACATATGGGGCAGGGGTTGGGTTGAGCAGAAGGGCAAAGGCCTATGAAGAGAGAGCTCAGTAAACTAAGAAGTGAATAGCAAGTCTTCCTGGGAGTTCCTTGGAGAAGTACCTGGGCTGGCAGCTTCTAGCCCCAGCCCCAGAGAAAATGGAGATCCTGTGTTTATGTTTAGAAGACCAAACTTCATGTGAATTGGCAGGAGAGGAGTCCTTGGGTTGTCAGTTGCACACACCATCAATTGACCCCTCCTATATTCCCTTGCTGCATCTCAGCCCACACTTACTCTGTTACAAGTTGCTTGGAATTGGTTTCCAGGTTAAGGACTGGTGGAATGCTCGAGCCCCAAGGCTGTGGGTGATAAGGACCTCGATTGGCTGTTGCACCTTGCTAAGAGAAATGAACTTCTCTTGAGCAAGATAGAGCATCTAGCAGAGTCTTAAGCATCCTGAACACAGTGTGTGTATGTGTCTGTATGTCTCTGTGCATATGTGCGCGTTTGTGCGCAAGTGAATGTATGTGTGTGTGCTTAAGCTTCAACCCTAAATGAGGAAACAGTTTCATCTGTGCCTCATGAATTCATCTGGTAGTCGTTGACCCATGCAGCGGGCATTGGTTCACAGAAGTGACAATTTGAAGTGTGAGCTTAGCCACAGGTGGACCATACCACTAGGACCACTACATCTCTGTCACTTAATTTTTCCAGTCTTTGTCTTTTTTGTCCTGCATGGCTTGGCTTCTGAGAGGTGTCCACACCCAGCACAGAGTGTTCATCATGGACTCACGTTCCTCCATCACTGACTCTGAGGATTTCCTCTGACCTCATCCTCTTTACCTGGGTACAGTGAGCTTTGACTATTTCCTCATGCGTAGAAATCACTCAGAGCGCTGTGTCTAACTTGTCAAATAAACAACATATCTATCCAGCATGTTCTCAAGGTTGATACTTCTCTTACACACACACACACACACACACACACACACACACACACACACACACGAAAGGTTAGAGAGAGAAAAGTTTGCTGATACAAATTGATATAGCAAAGCCTATAAATTTCATCTGTGTAAATGCGAACTGAATGAGTTGGCTCTTCCAAGGATGTCATTTAAACAGAGGCAACAATTTGGGTGTAAAAATATCTACAGAAGACACATTACATGTTGCTGGCCCCTTTCAGTGAGTTGGCATTTGTTCTGATGGTCTGAGACAATGATGGGACAAACTTGCAGCAGCCTGAGCCTGCATCAAGGCAGTGGCCTCGAACAAAGCTCCCATGCACGGTGTTCCCTTCTGCCAGCCACACACCGGAAAGATGGGGGAGATCAAGGCTTGTTGGCTAAAGGACGTAACAATGATTAATATCAGGAAGCCTGACCTGGACCAACACACAACTTCTTACTATTACGGGGACCCACAGGACCCACAGGGACAGTGCCATTTGCGGAGTCATAGGGCAGGCTAGCTGCTTTCTTCATGAAACACTGTTCTTTTGAACTTGAAAATGTCTGAGAGACACACTGGTGTTTTCAGACTCGGGTATTTGGCAGGCATCCTATCTTAAAAATGAACTCAGGGGGCCTGTCAGTTCTAGAAACAACTGACAGCGTTGCTGCCAGTGGTAAAGTCTGGGCTTTCAAGCAAAAATTGAACCTCTGGAAAATGTGTACTCACCACGGGGAGTACGACGGCTTCGTAGTGCTTCGAGATTTGCCTGGTGGAGTCAGTGGTCAGATTTACGCACACACACCTTCTTGTTAGTATGCAACATATGCCAGCTATCAGAACATGAATATGAACTAATGAGCCAAAATTTTCTGCGTCCTCAACATATGAATAAGAGGTGCATCTGAGTAAATAACGTTCAGATGGATTTTAACCTAACCAAGTAGGAGAACGCGCCTCTGTGTGGATTGAAATCCCAATAAAAAACGCTGTCCGCTGTAGAGTTCATGGGCGCCCACAATTATCATAGTGTGCAATGTTCTCCCTAACTGGGCACCCATGTCAGGCTGAGTTCTCTTCACTGCTGCAAAGCAAGGCAAACACCTGAGCGGACTAAATGTAGAGCAGACAGGAGAAGTAGGTTTCATCCCATTAAACCGGACCATAAAGAGATTCACAAAGCTATAAATAATGCCATTGCTCTCAATACTTTCTTCCATAGAAAACAGCTGTTTCCATAAGATTGTATTATGTAAGATAGTATGGAATGGACTTAGGGTCATGTTGAAAATGAAATAGATATTTTTTAAATTATCAGTTTAAGCCTTCAGTGTATTGGCATTCAGTCCTATAACTCACATGGACAAATGGATCTTGAGATGTGAAATTGGAAACCACACTATGATGAGAA
The DNA here is from genome assembly GCF_943737965.1 of Phodopus roborovskii. NCBI lineage: Eukaryota > Metazoa > Chordata > Mammalia > Rodentia > Cricetidae > Phodopus > Phodopus roborovskii. The sequence continues at coordinate 8,239,926 of NW_026126611.1, forward strand.
CCCTTGCTGCATACGTTTGTGGACGGGCTTGAACAGGGTGGTGATCTTGGCTCTCCTGTCTTCTGCTAGTAAGAGACTATCATCATCATCTTCGTCTAGTTGCTCAATCCCCCAACCTAGACAGCAGTCACTGCCCCTGTTCTCCACATCAGACTGCCTGGATACATGTTATGTGAAGGACATGTGGAGTAAGACGTGTCTACTCCGGGACTCGATAGCGAGAGAAGGTCCCTGAAACGAATGGCTTTCACTGTGAGGCAGAGCGTAGTCAGCGATGCTGTTACGTTCCATTGTCAGCTAAGTTCAAATGGGACCAAGAGATAGTAAGAGGCGATGCCAAGAAAGAGAGGTCTACAGGACCATCGCGCAACACTCAAGGCCTCTGAAGAGGCTTTCTCTGGGGTTAGGTGGAGACGTTGAGAAGGTTCCAGAAGATCTTCTCGGGGACTTTAAGAGGTAATTGTATCAGACCTGAAAATGACATACACTTATTAAGGATAGAATTTTAATTTTAGTTTTTGAGTTTCTTTTTTTGTTTCTTTTTGAGACTGAGTCTTGCTATATAGCCCAGGCTACACACTCACAATCAGATTATCTGAGTGCCAGGACTACGTAGTGCTCCATCTCACCTGGCCCTTACATTACATTTTAGACACTAAAGGACCCTTCATGTGAAGTCACATAGAACAATGGATTTGACCAGTTTATTTCAAAGCTGCTTCATGGGGGTGGTTAAGAAAAAAGTGAGTGTTGGTAGAACTATGAAGTTTGGCATTATTGGAAAACTCTCTGAGAACTGGTAGATTGGTGTGTGTTTGTGTGTGTGTGTGTGTGTGTGTGTATATACATGTACATGTGTGTTCAAAATGTGCCAATGTATGCATGTTTGCAGGGAGTCAGAAGGCAGCCTCAGTGTTATTCCTAAGGTGCTATCCAGCTTGTCGTTTTGAGGCAGGGTCTCTCACTGAGCTGGAACTCACTGAGTAGGATAGGCTGTTCAGACACTGAACACTAGGGATCTACCTGCCTTCTCTTCCAAGTGCTGGGATGACAAGGGAACACCACGCCTGGTCTTTTAAAAACACATAGGTTTTGGAGATTGAGCACAGGTCTTCTTGCTTACAAACTGAACAATTTACCAATAGGGCCTTCTCCCTGGCCCCCATATGCTTTCTTACTTTAAAAAAAAAGTGTTTGTTTTTTTTTCCCCCTGGAAGATATCTGATAGGCCACAGAAAGACAGTGGAAAGTGTTTGAACAAAATTCTTCAGTGATATTTTTTTTTAAATGAAGTATACTAGAAGCAATAGCTTGAAGTGGGGATCTGGAATCACCAGGAACATTGGAGGTCTGGGTCACAGAATGACCATCATTGTGATGGCATGGCTCTGAGTCAGATAAAAGTTACGATGGGACAATATAACACAACTGTTGTGCCAAGTCAAAAAGGAACTCTATTAACATTTAGAATCATTAAATTCTATGTTTAATATTTTAATCAAAATTATTAACTGCATTTTGCACAGCACCCATGCTGGGGATAAATAATCATCTCACTTTGCTATTATGAAACATCTTATTATGTGCATTATCTTGTTTGATATTAATCCAAGTTTCTTTAAAATCCCTCTTCTTTGCATTTATATTATTTTATTTCCCTTCCATAAAATGTAGTTAGCATATGTTACAGAGGGTTACTTTCCATGCTACTTTTTATAACCTAACGTTCTGTGAAGTATTATGCTTTTGGTGGTGGGCTCTATTTTCATGGACAGCAAAGGGTAAGCTCTTATTTGGAAAGAACTAAGCATTATCTAGCATCCAGAGCTGAATCAACATGTAATCAACAGGGAAACATCAAATAAACATTGGCAGTCATGGAAGATAATGGGGTTATGCTTGACTTCCTTGAAACATCATACACATGTACACATCTCCTAGCCTGGCTTGTCAGAGAAAGTGAAGCCACATGCTGGGTGCACGACACTTGTTGCTGGCATCGGTCCCCAGGAATAAGGCCTGGAGAGCCAGGGCAACTTTGTAGAGTTCTAGAGCTCGTTCTACCTCTAGGAAATGTGTAGGATATGGAGTCTTCAGTTCCAATCTACAAAAGTTCACATTGTTTATCACAAGGGAACACAGTTGGAAGATGCCTTGGATGGTCAGGCTGCGGGACCCTAGCACACCATTGAATATCCGTATCAACTGGAACCTGGGACCCATTAGCTTATCCTTCTTTGAACATACTAAACAATGGATGTACAATGGATGTACATGCTAATGACAGGTGAGTGTATACATGCTAATGACAGATGAAGATGTACATGCTAATGACAGGTGAGGGTGTACATGCAAATGACAGATGAGGGATTAAGCTTTATGATTATAGAATCAAACGCCTGGATGATAAAATATAATCACTTAGTAATGTTATCCCTCAGAAAATATCTTTCTTCTCAAACCCATAGAGATGAACTCCTAAGGTTTATTTTTTTTTATTTAAAAAATTTAAAAAATAGGGGGGAGGGGAGAACAGCTTAAGCTAACTTAAAAAAAAAGATAAAAAGAAGACGGAAAAAGAAAAATGCAGCCTCAGATAGATGGCCCAGTAGAGAATTATTTATATGAAAAACCCAGCCTAAGCATAATTTTTTGAGATGACATGTGCTTTGAAAATACAGTGTGATTTTTATCTTGAATGTAAAAGTAACTGTCATATATATATATATATATGTATATATATATATATATATTTCGCTGACACCGAGAGATACAGAACCTGCTGATGTAATACATGGGAGTTGCTCTATCAATCCCGAAGCCTATAAATCCCCATGATCCACAGCTCGCAGTGCGGTATCGAAGATGGTATCATTGATTTATGTAATTGGAAATTTGAGCAATACAATTTTCCTTAATTGCATTTGTTTTTTTTTTTTTTTTTTTTTTTTTCCTTGCTCAAAAGCCCGTGTCTCCAGTGACTGGTGTGGAGGGGTGCTGCTGGTGGTGGTGGTGGTGGTGGTGCTGGTGCTGGTGCTGGTGGTGGTTCTGAGTTACAGGACCTACAATCTTCCACCTCGCCCCTCCCCCAGCTGACTGGGCACAGGAAGGGCCAATTTGCTAGAGAGTGGGGCTAGAGGAAGCAGTGGGAACTTCTCTGTCAAGGAAAACAGTGTCAGAGAGTAGCCCAGCAGCTGGCCAGTTGCCTGGGATCCGGGAATCACAGGTAGGTTCCAGCTGTAGCTCTTCTCCTGAATGGGCGTGTCTCATGTATTTGGGAAAGAACTGGTCTGTTAGTGTCTCCCATGTAGAGGCGAGGCTCAATACATGTTTGCTGAATGTTTGGATTTCCTCTCAGTGAGGTGCCCCTACCCTGCCTGGAAGCGCTCTCTCTCTCTCTCTCTCTCTCTCTCTCTCTTTCTCTCTCTAGCTACCTTCTGCTGTCTCTTTCCCATTCCAAAACCTTCACACTTATGATCTGGATTCGCTGGGATTTGTTTTCTCTGCTGTTATTTCCAACCTCACCTGCTCTAGCCCCTGACAGAGCCCATCTTCCTGGCTGTGTCAGAGCAGCAGGGGTCTGTCCCAACCCCCTCATCTCCTGAACCTTCCTTCCGTCATTGGAGCTCTTACTGTGGGCTGTGTGCCACCTCAGCAGCTCCATCATACTCTGAGTCCCCAGCAGGGCCTAGAGATGTGCTAGGGCTGGGCGTTATTTGCTGAAGCCCTCATAGGAGGTGCCTGAGGTGTCCCTGGTGTTTGGACATCGGGTTGTTTCAGATGCATAATTATGTAGTGAGGGCCCCTGATCTAGTGTGGTGATTGCCTCCATACAAAGTACAAATCCGAAGACAGAAACACGTACAGCGGGGAGGATGTGGAAGTGAACACTGCAAGGTCAAAGGTCCCCAGCAGCTAGGGACAGACAGGGACCAAATTCTCTCCCCAAACTCTCAAAACTAGCCGACTCCGATTATATCTTAAATCTTGACTTTTTTTTTCTGGCCCCCAGAATCTGATGCATTCATCTTGTATAATCCACCCAGTCCTCCGTACTCAGTTGAGGTAGCCCTGGGGAATAAAGGCAAAATACTGGATGAGGTTTTACTTAACCACCCCAAAGGAGAGAAAGGAGCAAACTGTTCACCATGGAGAAAGAAAGAGAGAGAGAGAGACAGAGACACACAGAGAGAGACAGAGACATACATACATATATACATATACACATATACACGTATACACGTATACACGTATACACATATATACATACATACATATATATATACATATATATATATGTATATATGTATATATATATATATATATATATAGAGAGAGAGAGAGAGAATCACATTATAAACACAAACTTAAGAAAAACTGCCTGGCATGTTCGCAGGTTTCTGTCCCTCCAAACAGACGGCGTCCCTCAGGTCAAACCGTCACACGAGCTCTGTTCCTAGAGTACACTGCAGCCCTTGTCTCCTTGGCCGCACAGCACAGCTGACATCAGGGCTACAGTGTGTGCATCCTGGAATTTTCAGCAAGTGTGTCGTGGTCGCCATTCTAGTATCGTAAAGATCATTTCCCTTGCCCCACGGACTCTGGGCTCACCCCACTTCCTTATTTCAGGGATCACTCACCTTTCCACCATCTCCATATTAGAGCATTCTCTCCGGCACTCTGTCCCTGGGGCCACACAGCTCACAGCCATTTCACACCATGCTCTTTTAAAGTGTTTAGAAAATAAAACTTCCCCCATGTCTCTGCGTAGCTCAATAGCTCAGTTCCTTTGAGTATTGCATAAAGTCCCATGGCCAAGACATTCCACAGGCCCACTGGTTTCTTAAGCACAAATCCTTGCTTTGTGTCCTATGGAAGGAGTCTCCATTGCTTTTAGCTTCTGGAATTTTAAATGAATACACAGATCCCCCCCCCCCCCCCGGCCAGGAACCATGGATTTTCAACCAATTTGAGTAAATCTTAAGAATCACACTTGTTGGATCATTTACTGTGAGGATATTTGATTTGATGACAGATTACCAGCACTCAGGAAGCTGAGGAAGGAGGCTGTTGGATTTGAGGTCAGCCTGGGCTACGGTAGAAGAGAGATTGGAGAGATAGCTCAGTGGGTAAATGCTTGCTATATATATACAAGCATGAGGTTTGAGGCCATTGAGTTCTTGGTAATGATTTTTAATGATCCTTTCAATGTCCATGATATTGATAGCATTTTCTCCTTACATTTTCAGTATTAATAATCTGTGTGTTTTCTCTTTCTCTCATAGTCTGGCTAGAGGCCTTTTTCACTTTATTCCTCTTGACTCATAACAAGTTTGAGTTTAGTTAATCTGTCCATACATATTTTTTATTTCTGCTTTTGTTATTTATTACTTACTTCTCTATTTTAGATTTAGTCTTTTAAAGCTCTTCCACTTCGGTTAACGCATGTTAATTTTATATATCAGTGTGGATCACTGTGGAATTTCCATGTGCTCGGACAGTGAGTACTGATCAAATCTGTTTTCCCTCGATCCACTTCCTGGACTCCGGGGATCACTGTGGTACATACAGGGTTAACTTTCAAGGACTCCTGCAGCTGAGAGGGGACATGGAGGAACTTGACCATTCCTTGTGTGTCCCCTTTCATTTAACTGTGTGCACAGCTCTGTCCATTTTGATCCATACAAAAGGATTGTATCTTCTTTGTGGATAAATGATACAATGTATACATTTACGGTACTATGCTATGACGATGGACGCCTAGACTGTGAACAGTGTCATAATAGGTATAAAGTATCTATTAGGTATGATGGTTTCTGTCCTTTTAGACTTCTGCCTCAAAGTGGGGTAGGCACGATGCACATGCACGGTAGCTCCGTTTTAATGCTTGCTCTTTAAGAAGCTCTGTAATGTTATCTATAATCACAGTCCTACAACTCTCATGCCACTTTATTCCCATAGAGCCGATGACATAGAGCAGCTTTTCCCGTACACGTTAGCTGCTTGCATTTCTTCTTTTGATTACTATATGGCTAATTCATTTGTCCATTTTGCAATTGGTTTGCTTGACTTTTTGCCGTGAAGTCTTTGGGGTTGGCGTCTGTACTCTGTAGGATGAGTAATTGGGACATAACTTGTTTCACAAAATTATAGCTCCAGTTGGAAACCTGGATTGGTTTGAGTCATTCTTTTGCAGCAAATGTGTTCAGTCTACTGTGTTCAGTCTATAATCTCCTCTTGAGCACTGAATTAACCTCATGACAGAAATTTTTAATGCAATGTGTTTGTGTTCCTCATTGGGTTCAAAGTGTTTAAAGCCTTTTGAGAGTTGAGGACAGGGAGTTGGCTAAGAAGGTAAAGGCGTTTGCTTCTAAGCCTGATGACCTGCGTTTGAGTCCTGGGACACGCATGGAAGAAGATAACTGGTTCCCACAAACTGTCTTCTGACCTTTCCTGTGTGTAGTGTGGTGTGCATGTACCCCCCCAAATACATACATGTAATAATAAAAAACAAAAAATGAGGCTTAACACACACACACACACACATATACACACACACATACACACACTGTTGAGGGACATTCATCCAAGCCATAGCTACCCTTCTTGGTATTCTTTAAGGTGCTAGATCTGTGACTTGGTGTCTAATGCTCATTTGGGAAATGCATGAACCATTGTGTCACTAATATGTGACCAGTTCCTTTCTCTTTTCCTTCTGGTACCCACATTACACATAAAGCCTCTTGTGAGTGTCTTGGATACCCATCTTGGATAAACCATAGCACTGTCCCCCCGCCCCTGGCTTTGACTTTCTGCTTTGGAAACTCCTCTTGAAGCAGTCTCTAGGTCTCAACTTCTGTGTCCAGTGTCCTAAGTCTCCCTTGCTTCCACAGTGTTTCTGACCTGTTGCAACAGAGCCTCCACGCCACTTACACTGTTCTTGCAAGCTGCCTACTTCATTTGTTACAGCACTTGACACACGCGTGAGTGTGTGGCTATCACAGAATACCGGAGATCGAATAATTTGTAAAGGATAGACATTTAATTTCTTCACAGTCTGGGAAGCTGGCGCATCTAAGATACAGGCACAAGGTTCTGGTATCGGGCGATGCCGGCTTGTGGTGTAAGAAAGTGATCTTATGTGCAGTCCCAGTGAATGCATCCACTCCTTCATGAGCACAGTGGCCTTGCACTCAGCGCCTCCCGTCAGGCCCTACTTCACTACACCGTTGGATTTGTCATCTAAGCCTCCAACACATGAATTTTGGAATGAACACAAAAGTTCAACAATGGTGGAGTATTAGTCGTAGTTATTCTTAATCTCCTGACATTCCCGACACCTCTGCACCAGATTCCGGTATTTTTCTCAGGTCCTCAAACTGTTTTGTCTCTACACTGTGCCTGACCATTGTTGCTGGCAGACAGACACTATATGGTGGATACAAGGAAATGACGTCAGCAGGCTCTTAGTGATGTGGACCTGGGGCATAGGAGAGGAGAGGGCACCTACAATTCTGTGATTATATTTTCATTTTTTTTCCTGGAGTCTGTTCTGCTGGTCTGTGAAATTTAAAAACGCATCTAAACCTTGCCCTTATCCTAAGTGGAATAAGTACGGGCTGAAGTGTTGGGTCATTCCCTTCTCCTCCACAGGAGCTTGCAGCAAGCTAGAGCTCTGGGCTGTTTCAAAAGGGCACATTTCCCCACTTCTTGGAGCATGCAGAGTTCCCCCCTAATATTTAGTGTGAGAATTGGAGGGGAAATCTCATAAAAGCCTTGAGTCTTCCATAGCTGCCATTACCAGGACCATTTTTTTTTAAAAAAAATATTTTTTATTGCATTTTGCTTATCTATCATCCATCCCTCTGTCTGTCTGTCTACACATGGATGTACTTACGTGCTGTGTGTATAAAGTCGGAGTCATCTTTCGGGAGTTGGTTCTCTCCTTTCACCTTCTGGGTTCTAGGGACCGAACTTGGGTGTCTGCCTACTTCGGGGTAGGCTTCCGCTCCAGTACACGTGGCTCTGTATGTCTGCCTCATCCCTCTCACTAATTTTCCAGGGACCAGTACATTCTGTGACCTCACTTCTCTGACCGATCTAAAAGGAGTTGCGGATGTCTCAAGCCATTCCGCTGTTTATATGTTGTTGGCACAGCAACACCTACCAAGTTTCTCACAGACTAGACCAGAAACCGGCAGTCTCGAGGACATTTTATTTACTTCCTGGCTCACACACATCTGCTTTCTGTGTTTAAGAATGAGAAGATACATTATTTCAAATATAGTGCCATTTATTTATAACCATGTGTGTGTTTGTGTGCACCGGCATGTGGGTGCCCAGGTGCCACAGCATGTATGTGGAGGTCAGAAGGTGATCACGAGAGCTGCTCCTTCCCTGTGTATCCAGGAGTTCGAACTCAGATCTTCACACTTGGCTGCAAGAGCCCTTACCCTCTGAGCCATCTCATCAGTCCAGCCCTCGAATGCAATTTAAGAATTATCATCTAATGCTGGAACTTGACTAGGAGTTCATTAGGTATAATGCTAGCTTGGATTAAAATAGCAAGGAAAAAAAAAAGGCTTCTTGGATAAATTAATTGCTACAGGAAATAATCAACCTTAATTCATCAAAACAGAACAAAAATAAATTGGGTAAATTTAATCACTTATGTTTTACTAAGAGCCAAGTGTATTTAGACTTGGTAAAAAACATCTTTCATTTTTTTTTTTTTTGTGTGTGTGTGTGTGTGCTCTAATATGTGACTTCCAAAAATATCTCCATATATCTGCTTTATTTATTTATTTTTGGATCACAGTTATCTAATTATCAGAAGCCAGGTTGGATGGCTGTAATAGCTGTGGACTCAGCTCTTTGCCTTGCAAGCTCTCTCCCAGGGTTATTTTTAACTCAGAGATCTCTCATTTCATAGAGTGCTTTCTCCAGCCAGTGGAGGGAAGCATCACGATGCATCTGGGGTTTGTTCCTTTTGATTTACATTGCTCCAAACATTATTATCCATCATTTCATCTTGTGCCACCCCCTTCCTGCCTTAGGCTTCAAGGTGGACAACTGTAGTTTTGTCTCCAACGACAACTTATGTTCAGGTAGTTTGAAAACGGGATATGACTTCTCATGTAAAATGTTAATATGATGTAAGACATGTTTGCATTATAGGAATATTTAATTAAAAAGGTCTGTTATGAAAGAACACAGAAACAACCTAAATCTTTACTGAAAGCAGAGGACACTCAGCCTGAGGTAGGTATCTGAAACTCAGACCAGGGGACTTCCTGTGCGTCTGGGGACACAGATCACAATGTAGGCAGAGACCCACATCATTAGAACACAGAGAGAAATATGTTTAGGTTGATAGAAACATAAGCATGTGTATAAATACATATACACATAATGAGCACATATAGATGTTATATATGTAAATACGTTATCACTAGTTTGGACTTTTAAAACCTTTTATCTCCCACCCCTCTGCAAACAGTTCTGTTGGGAAAGACAATGCAGGGATTTAGTCCCCAGAGCTTATTGGCTAGCAGGCCTACCTGAGCCAGTGAGCCCCAGGCCCATTGAAAGACCACTATGTCTCAAAGAATATGATGGAGAGTTATCCAGGAGGACATTAAGTTTTAACCTCTAGCCTACACACATACGAATACAAGCACGCACATGTATAACATAACACACATGCAAACAAATGTACATTTACCACATGCATGATAGGTATGTTATACGCATGTACACCACATCTCTCCCAGGAGTCTCTTCTCCTGCCTAACTTTGCTCCACAAAGAGGACACAAGTTCTTGGTACACACACACTTTCCAAACTCCAGTGACCTAATGACGGTATGCTTTTTCCTATAGGGTAAGTGTGAGAATCGTTGAAGGCCATCACCCTGGGTCTCTCCCTCTCCCTCACCTCACGAACGGCCTTGCAAATTGACCTAGTGTGTGGTTGCTGGCTGTCGCATCCGGAGCACACAGGTTCCATACCTTGCTCTTTTATCTGTTGTGAAGACTCGAGTAATGCTATCAGGCTGCAACTTCCCGCTTAGTTATACAGCAGCTACCTGTGAGCAACTGCATTGCCCAGTCTGGCAAAACACAAAGTGAGGGGTTTACCAATCAGGGATCATCGGGAGAATGTATAGAGTCAAAACAGTGTGTGTCTATGCATGCACGTCTATGCATGCTTCAAAAACTGAGGGTTTGTAAAACGCCCCAATTACATTGTCCTCTTCTCGCTGCCCCTCAATCCTTTTCCTTTGTTCATCAATCTACTTTCTGACTAGAGATGCTGACATGGCAGGAATGTTTGTTCTGATAGAGTGTCCATGTTAGTTCAGTGGATAACTTTCACAATCTGTGATGTGAGTGCTAGGGAGAGGGAGAAAAAAGGAAACGGTCAGGGGAGACCTGTGTGTGTGTGTGTGTGTGTGTGTGTGTGTGTGTGTGCGCGCGCGCGCGAGTGTGCGTACCTGTATGTGATGTTATTATAAGTCAGCTTGTATGTTAACCTTCTCATTCTGAGCTATACCAGTTTCAAACCCTGAGCAGTAAATGTAGTTTATTTCCTTTTGTCTAGGAGCCCCGAACCAGTAAGGTTGCTGGGATTTGAGCCCTGCCCTCCCCTCTTACCCTGCCACTCTCCAGCTGTTCTGCTACTCATTTCTCACCCTCTCTGGGCTTCAGCTTGCACCGGTTCTCCTGTGGGCGGGCTCAGAGTGGGCCAGGTCTCAGAGAAGCCTTTGTGTCTCCTCAGACACGCCCAGCGTCTGGGTACAGGACCTACGACACATGTGAGCCATGTGGGCTATGGCACATAGTCAGCCCCAGCTCACCTCTCCTTCATCATCAAAGATCCTGATGGATGCCGGCTTGTTCCATCAAGAATAAATTCTACCCTCCAATAATGTCTTCCTCCATTGTTGGGGATGCACCGACATTCCTTTTTGTAATAGAATATTTATCTTGCAGTCTGCTGCTCATCTCTCTAGTCAGTGTTGTCTTCAGTTTCTCCCAGGAGGCAGAGAGAGAGAGAGAGAGAGAGAGAGAGAGAGACTGACTTTGCTATAATTTAAGCTGCCTACTTTATAATCAGGATAGAGGATATTCACATGCATATGCATTGCAAATCATTCTACAAATGTCAACCCCAAGCCGTCCATTATGCTCAGGATGATGATAATGCAAGTTCCGTTACATTTGAGACTATAATGTAGCAGGTGTTTTTTTTTTTTAGAACACCAGCCCCCCCCACAAATCATGGCACAAAGACTTATTATTAATTATGAAAGCTCAACCTTAGCTCAGGCTTGTTCCTAACCAGTTCTCATAACTTACATGATGTCATATGGCTCGTGCCCTTCACGGCTCCTCCCACAAGCCCTGCTTTCTCTGCAGCCTGCTGCTGACTCTGCCTCTCTTCTTCCCGGAGACCTTCTTCCCCAGAAGTCCTGCCTAACCTCCTCCTGCCTAGCTATTGGACGTTTGGCTCTTTATTAAACCAATCACAGTGGCATGTCTTCACACTGTGTAAAGGAATATTCTTCAACACTACCTTTTGGGGTGGGGGAGGAAACAGGCTAGTCATAATCTGTGCTCATTTGTGTGGATGAAAATGTACACATATATCAAGCATTGAACATTCCATTTTGGCCTCATTATATGTTTACCAATGCCAGTGATCATCTCATTTATTCAACAAGTGAGTGTTCAGCACCTGCCATGTACTGTGTCCACGTTCTGTGCTAGCTAGGGGCATGGTCCCAGGGAGAATATGACCTTGAACTTAACAGCCTGTGGCCTCAAGGCTTTAGATATCATCAGTGTTCATTTCTTTGTACCTGCCCATAATTTCAGTTTAGGAATATGGCTCTTCTGATTTACAGGCTGAAGAAGATCGCAATTCTGAAAAACAGCCATTCAGAGTGACTTTTTGATACATGTGCGACGTGTTGGTACTTGTTAATTTGCAAGTTGTGAATCGCTATATCACCTTACTAAAGCAAATGGCGACTGTTGATACCTTATGCCCGTTTTGCACACACAAGTGTCTGCAAATGTGGTCATTTTTGAAAGCTGTTTTAATATGTAGCATGCCTGTGCTCTGGAGACCCAGGTAATACCACCATGGACTCTTACATTTTACGGAGGGAAACTGAAGGGCGGTGACTATGCTATATCACCCCTACCCCTGCTTCAGCCAGAGGGGTGGAATTGAGATCAGCTTAGGCCACATGACCTCAGCTCTGGCTTCAACTATAGAAGGGAAATTGCAGAGGAAAACAAAATCTTGGATGAGGCTAGGCTGTCTCTGGAGAATTGGTGGTGTACACAGCCTCGCTCTCGAGGAAGGCACGCGGTGAGATGTCTGTTAAGGAGCTGTTGCTTGGGAGATGGCATGCTGGTGACTTCCAGCAAGGCACACAACTTTGACACCTTCGAAAATGAGAGACCCGTGGGGCAGTTCTAGGGATTGCACTTGGAATGATAGCGAGTTGAATATTGAGAGGGATTTTTCACCACTTGAGAATGAGCTATAAAATATTTTAGAGAGAAAAAAAAACAAACAGAATTAGTTATAATGCATTTATAAAGAGCCAGCTGTCTGTTTTTCAGTTGTAAGCCTGAAGTGATTCTAAATGTCCTGCTATTTTTTATATATATATTTATATATATATATTTATATATATATATATATATATATATATATATATATATATATATATATATATATATATCACCAAGCAAGCCGTCTTTGCCCATTGAACTCTGGTTTAATGCTTTTCGTCACTTAGATGTATCCCCTGCTAGTTTGAAGAGCTCTTTGAACTCGGATACACCCTCTTCTCTTCTGTCATTCCTCTGCCTGCCAAAAAGAAAGAGGAAACAGAAGAGACTAAAGTTGGTCAAGGTGTCCTCACACCTCTGCATCTACAGCCTGTTCTTGCCTCTCTCTCCCTTTTCCTTGGTTGCCGTTGGTGGCCGTGTCTTTGTGCTTATTTGTACCTTTAAAGACACTGGAGAGTGGTGGTTTCTCAAAATCCTCGAGATAACGCAAAGCCTGGGGAAACCAGATCATTCCCTGGCTGGATCTGCAGGATGCACTGCATACACTGCTGGCTGCCTCTGCCTGGCATCTGCTTCCCGCAGCTGTGTGAATCTGAGTTCTCACACACTTGTCTCTAGTTTCCCAGGAGTTTTTTTTTTTCCAAGTTACTGATGCTGCTTTGAAGAGAATCTGCCCTGCTTGCTGCATAGCTGACAAATGTGTCCTCACCATGGATGGCAACACAGAACAGACACACTTCTGGCCCTTACTGTTCTTTGCCCTTTGGTATTATACACCTTTAGTTGCAAACAAACTAAATGAGCTGCTTTGTTGTGTTACTTTAAGTAAGTGAGCTTGGCGTTCTTTAGGGTAGCTGCCTGGTGTTTCTGGGGTTGGTTTTCCCCGATACTGTATCTTTGGGAGGCTGGTAATCTCCCAGCTGTCAGCACTGGCTTGTACAGGAAATTCTGTAATGACACAAGTCTGGAAGATGGTACACAGTGCATTTCTGTCTCGGAGAAGACATACTATTGGATGCCTTTAATCCTCTAAAACTTCCTGCAGTGAAGAGCAGAGCAGGCTGCAGGAGTTTGCTTGCTGATTAACTCGCCTTTTACCCCTGTTTTATGCATGTGCTTCCCCGGCCTGAGTCTTTTCTAGGGTGTTCTGATATTCCGTCCTGGGATCCAAGCCTCTATCACTGATGTTTGCCTAGCCTCCTTGTTGAGCTCTGGACCAATGAGAGGCTCAGTCTCATGATTCAAGGTAGATAACTTCTGAAAAACAACACCAAAGACAGGGTGTGTTATGGCTTCAGTCTGAAATGTCCCCACAGGCTTATATGTTGAAAGTCTGCTGTCCAGTTGGTGGTGTTATTTTGAGAGGGTCTGTGAATGTTGGGAGTCAGGGCCTACCTGGGGTTGGCATTTGGGGCTGTATTAGCCAGACCGCTTCCCGTTGATGTCTCCTGGTCCATAGAGATGTGAACAGCCCCCCTCTACACCTCACCCTACCTCCATGATGATCCCAAGCAACTATGGGCTGCATCCCCCAAACTGTGGAGTAAACCCTTCCACTCTTTAAATTTCTTCCATCACAACTTTTGGTCATCTCGGTGAGAATGACAGTACTGGCCCTTCATGTCGTTGTTATTAATGGTGGTCATCAGGGAAGGGGCATGTGCACAGCGGAGCTAACAAGGCCTGAGAGGGTTCCCTAGTTCTTAGGCAGCAAACGCTAAACACCATCCAAGGCCCTTTCCCTTGCCTGCCCAGTTCTACCTTGATTTAGATCTCCCGGGCTTCCAGCCAGGCTTGGGAATGCTTTTGACTGGGCTCGGTTTCACACACTGCCTAGGTTGTTCCTTCATCATCAAGGTAAGACATTTCACCTCTTAAACGAATCTTCCATTGAAGAATTATTAAACCTAATCTGGTGGGAAACACACACACACACACACACACACACACACACACACAAAAAAAAAAAAAAAAAAAAAGGTTAGAAAAACATGTATATGTTTCGTAGAATATCATGTGACTTTTTAAAAAGTTGTGTTTAGTTTGTTATTTTATTACATTGTGTGTGTGTGTGTGTGTGTGTGTGCAGGTGAGGTCAACCTCTGGTTTGGATCTACAGGAAGCCATCTGCCTTGTGTTTTTGAGACAGGGTCTCTAATTGGCCCAGAGTTTACCAGGTAGGCTAGGCTGACTGCACACTGAACCACAGGCATCCACCTATTTCCAGTTCACAAGAGCTGGGGTTACAAGCTTGTGTCCCCACCTCAAATGATCCAGTCAAGAAAATCCTTGTGGTGCACGCCTCTAATCCCAGCACTCAAGAGGCAGAGGCAGGTGGATCTCTGTGATCTCAAGGTCAATGTGGTCTACAGAGTGAGTTCCAGGACAGTCTCCAAAGCTACAGAGAAACCCTGTCTCAAAAAAACAAACAAAAAACAAGAAGGAAGGAAGGAAGGAAAAAGTAAATCCTTCACAGGCATGAACAGCTGCCTAGACTTTAGTTGATTCTAGACATAGGCAAGTTGACATCCAAGATTAACCTTCACACCCTTCTATGTTTCTTTCTAGAATGGCCTATCCTATTCTTATTGTGTGATATTTTGTTTGTGTTCTGACAAATAAAGCTTGCTTGGAGTCAGAGGGTGGAGCTAGCCACTAATTAACCATAGAGGTTTGGAGGACTATAGATAGAGAGAAGGAAATGATAAAGATCTCAGCCCTTTTGGACTGAGGAAGGAGAGAAGCAGGAAGCAGCTAGCAGCTGCTCCTGGTTCTCTGATCTTCCAGGTTTTTATTCCAATATTTGACTCCCGATTTTTACTGTTTAAGATTTTATTTTTAGAGTAATGCTTCATCTACATTTGGGTCTTGGGGTTTCCTTGGGATGAACACCTTTTAATGTTAAATCTAGGACAGTTGTCAGCAAACTTTAACAGTGTTACCATGTGACATGTGACAGTTCCTCCCTGACAATATAGATGACATATCCAAACTCAGTCCTGCCATTATGGAGAAATTCGCTGTGATATTGCAATGTCCTCATGTTCAGTCATTTTATATAGCTCTCCTTTCTTGAATTCCACATTTTAAATCACCCTGAATACTTATTTCAACATCATAATATTTATGAAATTATTTGTAAGAGCAAGGAAAGCCTTGCGTGATTTATTCCATTCACCATTCCCGAGATACCGATCTGAACACTCACCCAAAGTGAAAAATTCAAGACCTAAGAGTAAGTTCAGAATCAGGGGATTAAATGTGTGTCTGGCTGTCACTCCATTTTTGAAGTTCATAGATGAAGGAATCTAGAAGTTGCACAAAATTTACCAAAGGAACATTGATAGCCCTGGAATATTCTATTAGGAGATGGCAGAGCTGAGTCTGTACTAGCGTGTGAGCATTTCTTACTCCCTCCCCCTCCAGTGAATGTCAGAGAGGCAGAAGAGACTTTTGAATACTGGATGAAGGACTTGGGCTAGATAGTAAGTGAAGTTACTAACTACCGTGGTGATTTCAAGTGAGCCTAAGAAATCTACTCTGAAAGTCTCTAAAAATGACAGTGATTTCCCCATCAAGGAAGGATTGAGTGTGGGTCTGCCTGATGCTGAAAAATAAACAAGCTAAGAGGCAGAGTCTCAGCCAGCCCCCAGGACACACATACACACAGGCTTACACTTGCATCCACACACACTCACATACTTACACTTAAATCCACACATATACACACAACTCACATACACACTCTCATGCGCACATAGACACACACACACACACACTCACGGAAGCCCGCAGAAAATTCATGTAAGATTCATTTTTTTATCTTATGCTTTCATTTGAGGAAGAAAGAAGTAGCTCTAGCGGTAAGATTCAAGTTCCGTTTCCTGGCACATTCTGAGGGGACCGTGTGTCGCTCTGAGGTGAAATGGAGTGGGGCGTAGTAGCATCAGAAGGCAGCCACTGAACTCTGGCCAAGTTGACCTTCCTCATTATTCCAATTGTATTCTTGCTGCTTTTCCCTAAGAGCATAACACAGGTTCACCGAGTTTAGTGGCTATCTTAACTGGGATTTTAAATCCTGTTTGTATTATAAGGAATTTCGTCAAATCTTCATGGCCTGTCATACATACCACAGGCCACTCTTAGCCCTTCCTTCTTCCTGCCTGATTTGTTGATAATTTCTAATTGTTAGAAACATTTGGTTGAAAACCCCTGCTGTTTTCTGCTCCTTTGCACACTCATGTGGATAGTATATTCACCGTGAATTGTCACACATACGAAGGGCGTCTCTTGCTATAGAGGTTGGCAGTTTGGGGAATAAGCCAGTGCTAACAATGTCACTCAAAGTCACACAAATCAATCGGGTAAAATTATTTTCAGCGATTATCTTGTTTTTGCGGTTACGTTTTTAATTTTGACAGTTTAAGTGTGCTCAGGGTTCGTGGTAGTTAAAGGCCAAGTGGAATGTGGGTCGGGTCACCGTTGAGATTCCCACTGCTGGGCTAATGAGGCTTGCTTTGGGCTCTTGGTGTCATTTCCTATCATTAACATCGAAGAGCACTACTTCAGAGCAAAACAAACGGGCAGAACATTTGTTGGGTGCTATGACGTGCAAGGCCTGGATTGGGTAGAGTGAGACCTAAATTTAGCCCTTTCTTTCCCGAGTCCTGCTAATAAAGAGGGAGTAAGCAGCAATAAAGTAAGGATTTAGACCTCGTAGGAAAAGGTTCCACAAAGTGGCACAAGATTAATTGTTAATGAATTATGCACGTGAAAAGTACTTGATTTTGGAGACAAAATTACAGGCTGTGGAAGACCCTTTCATCCCACGAGGTTTTAGTTGCTTTCAAAGGACTTGGTGGAGTGGAAGAAGAGAATTCTGGAAGGCTCGTGGACTAAAGCAAGAGAAAACAAATGATACATTTAGCGATCAATGAGTATAATTTGGTTTGGAAAGATTTGTGTACATCCTTACTATTTTGAGACAGGGTCTTATGTAGCTCAGGCTGGCCCTGCCCTCCCTCTGCAGCTACCTTCCTATCTCCGTTTCCACGGGGCTGGGATTGATTACAAGTGTACACCACCCCATTCAGTCTGTATAGCCACAGAGATGAGACCCAGGGCTCCGTGCATGTTAGGCGAGCGCTCTGTCTGCTCAGTTGCTTCCTCAGCTCTGCAAGAGCTTTGGGCAGAACTTTGAAAATGTCTGGAGACCATTCACCCAAAGTGCATTCACAGTGTATTGCTTGCCATGTCCCCACAACGCTTAGGAGGAAGACTCCTCCTCTGTCATTATCTCATGCTCCTCCAGCTCAAACATCTGAGTCCCTACAACTGGCTTCTCTGCTTACACCGCTACGATGAAGTGGTCAGCTAGCTCTACCTGAAGGTTCTAGAAAACACTTGTTTCCATTTCTCTCAAGTACTTGAAATGTTAAGGAAGACGTTCCTTGCTTTGTTCAATGTTGGCCAAGAGCCCTCTTCCTCCAAGTAGGTACAATGATGCTTTGGCCACAGATGACCCTTGTATCAGACCAAGAGAACTGTTATCAGCTGGCAGACCTCTTTTTCCCCCACAACAACCCTGAAAGCCCCCTGCGTTTAAAGGTGGTATGTGATTAACTGGGACCTCTCACATTGCCTTTGTTTTGATTAATTCAGGGTCAACTGATTAGTGACCTTAATTACATCTGGGGGACCTTTTCTGCCTCCCAGTAAATAGCACGAATCATGGAGGTGACCGGGGATATGACAATAATATGAGTCAGTTAGCACTGTTCCTGCTAGGCCAAACCTACAAAATGGTGCTATGATATCCCTTCTTGTCACCTTCCACCTCAAACCTCAGGAAACATGTGAGGGTAAGGTCACCATTCTACCGAGAAATGTGGTGGAATTTAGCACTTTTGACAACTCTCTTTTATTTTCAATCAAATGTTCTTTTCTAAAGAAAAAAAAAAAATGAACCTTTAAAGAAAGGGCTTGGCTGGTCTTCCATTCATCTTTCAAGGTTATCAGCATGTAAAAGGCTCCTCGTGCCCTTGGAATCTTGACCTAGATGGGGTAAGGGAACAAATTTGAAAGGGAAAGGAAAATTCCACCAAGGGTATGAGTGCTAATCAGAAATCTTTTTCTTCTTTTTGCTGGGCTCAGTATCTCCATGTTTACTATGTTTTATAAAGAGTCGTAGCTTTCCACAAAAAATGCTGGACCCTATTTCAAGACACAGTCAGTTAAGCTGGTGTCAGAATTTAGTTAAGGAAGAAAAACACTAACTCTGTTTATAACTAAAATTGACCATGCTAATGGTATTCGCTAGTTCAACATGGACTCAACATGTTGAATCATTCAGGGAGAGAAATGGTGTTTATTTATGACTCTCTCACTGAGCCGTTACGTTCACGCAGACGCTTGACAGTTTGAGTGGGCAGCAGCGAGCAGGAAGGCTGAGTGTATAGGGCAGAATAATAAGAAAATCTCTTTTTCTTTCTTGGACAGCGTTATTGGAATCATTTGTCCAGGCAGGGAAGCCAGTTTCTTGCCAGCAGAATAAATACTGCCAGTCAACACATTCACAGCACTTTACCAGCATCAGGCGGAGCATCGGGCAAGGAGTTGCGAGTTTCCAAACGGTTCTGCTCTTTAGACTCTGAAAGACAGCCCTTGTCTTACTGAGGCTATTTCACGTTATTCGAGAAGAATGTTAAGACTTTACTCATAATCTTCGAAGTCCTGGGCTCGTGGATAAATGCAAATATTGCCATCACCTTCGGCTGACAGAGGACTCCATTGTTACCATGGAGAACAATGTTAATCCTTTTGTAATTAGTGCCTCCCGTTCAGCCTGCGTAGGGCAAGGATGGAGTTGGATTTTTGGTAAATTAACTTTGAAATCCTTTTCTTAACCCTCACTTTTCTTTCATCTTAAAAAAAAATAGTCAGTGCATATGACTGTGTTCATTTTCTTTTACCAATAATAGAAGACACAGTTTATGTGTTAAGATGGGACCAAGCCAGGCAAAATGTGATTGTGAAGATCACGTGGTCCTTACTATGCCAGTGAACCAGGCAGAAAATCTTCATCAGAGAAAAAGCCATGATCACATGGTATAGAATAACTATTACGGTCATAATGTCTACCGATTTTATTGATGTCCCCAGCGATGACCAGGGAGAGTATTTCTTCTCAATTCTGTGACATCATTAACCCAAGTGAAAACTCAGATGTAATAAGTTTATAACAACCAGTGAATGTACCAACTCATTAACATCTGCCCTGTCAAGGACAGTGTCACAGGAGAGAAAAAAAATCAACAACAAAATATAGCTTCCCCCTCGGTTGCACTATGCATTTGGAATGCTTGCGTCGATGTGTGTTATGTGCAGTGCAGAGGTAAGAGCCAGGTGTCTGGGAGTAGAGGGAGCCTGGACAAAATTCACCAAGGGCAGAGCTCAGCACAAGAGTCTAGCTGGGTGGGTCATGAGGTAGGCTTAACAGGTAGAGGAATGTGGAGAGCAGAGGTATGATAACACCATTGTCATGGTTGGCAGTCTAGTCCACGTAAAGAGAACACAGATGCGTGAGAGGTGGGGGGGGGGATTTACACGTAAGAACAGCTGAATGAGAAACTATCTAGAAAGGACTGAGATGTACAGATTGTTTGATTTAATATGTAATAATAGACATTGAGGGTATGGATGTGTCGTAGTTAGGGTCACCATTGCCGTGAGGAGACACCATGGCCACTGCAACTCTTATAAAGGGAAACAGGGATAGTCCATGTAAATCGCGGACCAAGTGAAGATGGTGTCTTGTTGTTGTTGCTTAGTATTTAAATAGCTTAAAAAAAGAAAAAGGAAAAAAAATTAATCTGATAATCTTCAAAGTCTGACTGGGCTGAAATTGTGGACAGGAAAACCCTTGTCAGTCTAAACACCTAAACACCGAATGAGCAGGCACCTACTCCACACATTTCCCAGCCAAGCCATTCCAAAATCTACACGGACTCCTCACTGAAGACAACATGGTCTGTACTGCATTCCAGTTCCATCACAGCCATGTGTCTAGTGTCGCTCCAGGAACCCAGCGTCTATACCAGGTCTCCAAGGCAACACCTTCATTAACTGGCAGATATGCCTTCTAACAGTTCCTTTGTTACATCTGTCATTTGCTTCAAAACCATTCCTTACAGAACAGGCTAGTAGGCTAGGCACGAGCTCAGGGCCAGAACTTGCCTAGCATGAGCAGGGCTCTAGGTTCCTTCCTTCCCCAGAACTAAAACCGAAATACCAGAAAACACACTGGCATGTGGGGATGCTTGAGTCTTGGTGCCATTTCTCGTAGGTCTGGCACAGTGCTGGTCTGCAGGTCTGTCCTCTGCAACACTTCCCATGCTGGGCTGGCAGCTGACCTAGCTGGGTACATGCCCTTCCAGCCTCCATGGTCTTTTCTATTTCAGTTACCAAAGAAGCAAAACGTTGCAGCATCCATGACAATTAGAAAGATGACTGCGGATGGAGCTGGTTAAGCACAGCTGACGGTTGCTGGGATGCTGAGTTAGGAAGGGTGGGGGAGAGCCATGTGGTCTTGTGATCTCCCTGGAGAGAATGAGTGTTACTTTGTGTATGTGTGTGTGTTTGTTGTTTTGTTGTGGCTGTTGCTGTGTGTTCCCATGCATATAGGAGTTCACCTGCACATGAGTGTACATGCATGAAGCAGCCAGGTCTTCAATATCACATTTATTTATTTATTTATTTATTTATTTATTTATTTATTTATTAAAATATAGTCTCTCTCTTGAGCTGGAGATCACTGATTTGGCTGCTACTGTGACTGACCAGATAGCACCAAGTGATTCTCCTGTTCCAAACTTCTCAGAATTAGGATTATGGGTATGAGCCCACCTATTTTATGTGGCTGTTGGATATCTGAACTCAGAACCTCAAGCTTGTGTGGCATTATGGACTGAGTTATTTCCCAACCTGTTTTTGTTTCCTCCACCTCCCTTCCTCCCTCCCTTCCTCCCTCCCTTCCTCCTTCCCTTCCTCCCTCCCTTCCTTCCTCCCTCTTTCCCTCCCTCTCTCCTTCCCTCTCTCCCTCCCTCCCTCTCTCCTTCCCTCCCTCCCTCCCTCCCTCCCTCCCTCTGTTGCCTTTCATCACTGCCTCAGTAGGCCTTAGCTTGGGCAGTAGCCTCCTCCTGCAGAAGGTCACCCTTAGATCACTTTTGCTGTTTGCTTGCTCTGCTCTTTAGTGATTTGATGTGTGAGTTGCTGTTATCAAACGGTATGCAAGAACGCTTCATTTCTATCTCCCCCCTGTTTAAGAAAACGAGGGCGAAATAAAGGAGACGTTGAATGGAAGACAACCAAAAACCTGATCCCATCGGACCACAAAGACCATCCCCCTCACAGCAGCCAACAGCTGCCCCATTAATGTCATGTGCACTTAAAGCAGACGTGGTCAGTGACAACAGGGTGGGAGGCAGCTCAGGTCACAAATCCAGAGCAGGAAATGTATTTTCATCTCGTTATTTATGACCAAGCCTTAAAGGAAAACAGATGGCGCTGCTCTTGGAGCTGTTTTGCTCTTGTTTCAAATGGCTAATTCAAATCAAACACGGCATTCTATTCTTAGTCAAGGCAGCTGCTGCATTGTCTGAGCTGGGCTGTTTTTACCAATGCTACCCCCCTCCTCCCCTAAAACAGAATGGCCAGAGAAGTCCAAGGCAACTTCACCCCTGCTGTCACCATTGCTCAGGGAGAGCTGCCCACCCCGCCACACACACACACACACACACACACACACACACACACACACACACACACACACCCACCAGCGGGGCCTGTTGCCCGCCCTGGCTGGGTCTGCATTCTGGGGCCTCCTGCCTTCCACTCCTGCACCCATTTGATCCTGTCAAAGACCTAGCATTGCCCTTCTAAAGCTGGGATCTATTCCAACATTGGAGAGACCTCTCAGGAACTCTGGGGTGGGGGCTGTGAAGGGAAGATTATGTAGATGGGAAAAGGCAGTCACAGCCATAGACTGGGTCAAATGTGGATGCTCCTACCAAGCAAAGCAGACAACCTAGCTAGCTGTTTATGTGCCCTCTCCCTGGGTGGCCTTGTCTTCCTGCGGATTTTCTTTAGCCTGGGGGTCTAGCTCTGAGAAACTTACCACCGAGAGGAAACACTTACCCCTTTAGAAAATATCAAAAATTTAAAACAATCATGATGAAGTACATACATCATACATTGAAAATCTTTTCCATTTCTTTATGTCTCTATCCTGTGAGGAACCCTTGGGGCTAGTCCTCTTCCCCATCCCCTCTGACACCCAAGAAGGCACTACTTCCTGATTTTCTGTTTGTGAAAAAGGACAGGTGCTGTCATTTGTTGCTGGGGATCAAATTCAGGACCTTGCCAGTGGTAGGCAAGTACTGTACCACTGAGCTATACCCATCCCTATGTTTCTGAGAATGACTCCTACGATTCTTTTTTAACTCATAGCCCTTACTCTTTTCCACGGATAGTTGAGGAATTAGCTTGTCTACAATGTCCTCTTGGGAACTCATTCTCTGCATTGAATTGTAGCACATTTTTGGTGAGTTATCTGACAGGTTTTACATTATTATGAATAGGTAAGTGTTTTATATTTGTAAACTGCATAGCACAGTATTATTAGATTTTCTGTCTCACATAACTTTTCTCTTTTCCTGGAGTTAATAATTACATGATTTTTCATTTGCTTATGTTTATGTATTTCTTGAAACTTGTCTTTTGTAGACTCCAAAGTTTCCGGCTGCTTGTCTATAAACCCTTTAAACCAAAGACATCTACTAACCCCTCAACACCTTCTTTCTTTTTCATCCTTACTTCCCCCAAAATGTCCTCTTGGCCCCTATCTGTCCCTATTCTGATCTGAGAGATATTTCTTTTGAGCAAGCCTTAATCTAGAATTTTCCATCAATATAATTTTCCTTACATTGGCTCACTCTGCAAGACTCCACATCTTCTGATAGTATCTTTAACATAAATGTATTGGAAACAATCTTTTTTTTTTTTTATTCCTGATGTATTAGTTATTGACTGTTTTCTGTTACTGTGATGGTATAGATGGGTGGGGCTGGGTGTTGTGTTAAACAAAGAAGTTTATTTAGTTCATAGTCTTAGAGACTAAAAACACAAATAGCAACACATTGATTTTATTCCCCCCATCACAATGAAGGGATGGACATGAGTAAGAGGGGGAGATCACGTGACAGGGCAGGATAGGAAGTCAAGGAGCCTTGCAGCAGAGTCAGTAATGACCTGCCATTGGCCTCTTCTTGGCCCAGGTCTCAATATTGCTCGTCAAGCTTGGGAGACCCAACTGCCAATCAATGCGGCCGTAAGTAGCACACTGAAGCCACAGCACCTTGCCCTTCTTAAAATTATTCCAATTCTACTCTCACGCTATGCCTTCGTCACTTGACATTTCAAAGACAACAAGAAACCAGGGTCAGTGACCTTGAAGACATAGCAGGGTACCAAGAGAGCCCCTTCAACATGAAATACAGATGTACACGAGAAGCAAAGCTAGTAACTGGAAAGAAACGAAAAGAGGAAGAAATCTTGGTGATTTTGGTTGGTTCAAGATTTCATAGACATTTTAGTAAAGGCAGGCTTCATGGCTCAACAGACTCATAAGCTCAATTGACCAAAATCACTGATTTTGAGTTTCCAGACCAGTAAGAAATGACACAGAAGGAATTGTTTGCAAAAACACATAGAGAACTGAAGCAACCCACACAGAGGCTCTCAGAAACGCATCATGGAGAAGACAGTCCAATTAAAAAACAGGCCATTGATATTGTTACCAAGGAAAACTTAGATAAACCATCCAGCTTCACTTGTTTACCATTGACTTAAAGACCTCAAATTCTGGAGGTCGTACAGCTGGATAATACATCATTAGTCTTCTCTGCCATTGCTGAAGACGACTCCCCTGATGTGTGAATTATGATGCTAACAGTTGCCTAGGTTACTTTTCAGGAAGAGAGCCGTGCTCACAAATTATCATTCTTTAGCCACTGGAAAAAGTCTCCCCCGCAATACTTTTCTTCAGATTTCGGTCTTTCTGTGGGATGTGCTTCTTGGCTTGGGTTTGGTGGCACTATGGATAAGCGGTTTACCAGAGAAGACACACACAGAAGGCAGATAAGGACTGGAAGCAAATGCCTGTTGCTGCAGTCACCAGCAAAATGCAAGAGAAGCTGCAGGGAGAGGCTGCTTCCTACCAGCTAATGAAAAATAGATTGGCCATATCAAGTGAAAGTAGAGGAACTACAATCTCTGTTCACTGCTGGTGGCACTGTAAGATGTTACAACAACTCGGGAAAGCATTCTGGCTGGTGGTTAAAACGTTAAACCCTCGGAGATTGCTCAGTGGGTAGTACTTACTGCTCAAGCATAAGGACCTACATTCAGACCCAGGGCGCCCATTTAAAAAGCCAGCTGTGGTAGTAGGTGCCTGTAACCCTGGTGCTGCAGGGGGGAACTGGTGCGGGGGGGGGGTGAGGGGAGCAGGAAGATCCCTCCTGGGGACTTGCTGGCAAGCCGGTGTAGTTGTAAGAGACACGAGGGGTTCCTGATTCAGTGAGAGACCCTGTCTCCACAAGTAAGCTGGAAAAGCAATTGAGGAAGAAGAGTGCCAACTTCAGTTGCTGGCTCCCCCCCCCCGCCCCGCCCCACGTGCACCCATGTGCGCCCATTCCTGTGTACACGCATGCTTCCATCATCACACCAGACAGGAGTTTGACCTGTACCTTCCTAGGACACCCTGGGTGACGAGGAGAAATACATCCACGCAGAGGCTGGAACGGAAAGGGTCTGAGCACCCACTCTCCTGTAGTCAAATCCTCTGAACCGCTCCAGTGTCTATGGCAGGAATAACTCAGGGGAACGCTGCTATGAACAAGAAATAAAGGGAGTAAATCTGAAAGTCAGCACAACGAGGGAAAGAAGCCACACTGCATAAGCCCATTTGTAGAAGATTCTAGAGAGTGCAACCAAATTCATGTTGGCAGAAAGCCTGTAATCATGGCAGTGATTACCTGAGGGGGTGGGAATTGTGGAGGATTATCTCCCATGAGGTAGTGATGGTCCTACCAATGTAGACATTCATCAAGGTTTATCATATTGTATGTTACT
This sequence comes from Phodopus roborovskii, assembly GCF_943737965.1. Lineage (NCBI taxonomy): Eukaryota > Metazoa > Chordata > Mammalia > Rodentia > Cricetidae > Phodopus > Phodopus roborovskii. The sequence continues at coordinate 8,265,704 of NW_026126611.1, forward strand.
GAATGGCGATGTTATGGCAACAACCTCTGTTTTTTTTTTTTTTTTTTTTTTTTTTTTTTTTTTTTCCGTCAGTAACTCCACCCAAGCCCACATTGTGTTCCGGTGATCAAAATAGAGCCCCCAACCTCCCTGACAGAGACTTGGACATAGAGAATAATGATAATATGAGCCGCCACTGAACCCATCCTACGTGCTGTAAGGAGTATGGGTTTTTCCGCCCGCTGCCTGGTCTTGTCCCGCCGCTACGCCAGCCCCAAATAATACACTGAGACTCTGTATTTGATATAATGCTGTTGGCTCGGTTACTTGTTTCTTATCCTCTAGCTCTGTCTTAAGTATTAACCTATTTCTGCTGATCTATGTATTTCTCTTACCGGGGAGCCGGCATACTGCTTTCTCCTGACTCTCCATCTTGGCTCTTCCTTCCTACTTCCTCTTCCTCCTTGTCTCCTAGTCCCTCCTATCTCTCTTTCCTATTGGCCAACAGTGCTGTATTCATTAACCAGTATGAGAAACATATACAGAATGACATCTCCCATCAGCGTGCTAGGCCCTTTAAAGTAAAGCGTGTACCCATAATTTGTCACAGAAGGGTGAACCTCAAGTTCCTCAGGAAGATAGGACCGTCTAAGCCAGGCAGGCTGACATGGAGTGTGTGTGTCCATGATCTAACCATCACCACCGTCTGGGACATGAGGCCCCTGCACAGTTGTTTGTGCCAGGATGACTGTGCCAGGAAGAAGGCGCATAACATGGCTGTGGTCTAGGAAGCCTTGCAGGCACTGGAATTACAGCAGTGTGGAGCCGTGCCTGCTGAGCCGTGGACATGTGCGTGGTATTGACCATTCCACTCTGTCTGGCCACTCTCTCTCCATTTCTTCCTCTGCTCTTTTCCATTTTTCTGCATCTTTTCATGATATGGGTAGAGATGGGGAGCTAGCATGTCTGTTATTCTTGAGGACCATAGGGCAGAGTTGAACCCTGGTCCTTGAAGCAAACCCACCTAGTGGTGTCTCTGAAGGGGGCAGGTGCAAGTGGCAAGCTGCGCACGTCGCTAGTGATATCAGCTCACTTGCACAAGCCAGACCTCCCGGTTCTCAAGAAAGTCTTGTTCAGTCTTCAGAGGAGCGCGGCAGCTGCTCAGAGGCAAGGCCCAATCCATGTTTTTCTCTAGGAAGGTACACATGTGATTATGACTCAGTCAGCTGTTGCTCACAGGCTCACAACACGTCTGGTTTTGTGCTAGTTCGAATCAAGAAGGGAGATTAGACCCATAATCGCAGTTGTAAAAGGGGAAAGGCTCCTCCCCAGTTCCCAAGGCTCTCCCCTGAACACACGGCAGAATGACAATCTAGACTAATTGGCAATTAGAGATGGTCATAAGGAGTGCGGGTGTTGTTGTAAAGCCCATGTGAACCTCTGATATTATGATAATTGTTTTCGAGGAAAAACTGGATTAGAGACGAGCCATGGAAACATGAAGGGCATTCAGTGTTTGGTGGCTCAGGGGCCTCACTAATCTTTAAGTCTCTGAAAGGAATATTGTTAATACTACATGACAGATAAATTATATCTTGAACCTCTAGAAATGCCTACAGGGAAATAAAAAAAAAATGCTGTTAGCAGACAGACTTCTTATGATATTCCCAGGGTGCTGCTGGGTTTCCAGAAACCCAGCCATCGGCCTCAGTGAGTCACATACGTCACATTACCAGAAAAAGTCGCTGACAAATTCTTCATTTAAATGCTATTGAGATAAAAGCATGAGGCGGCCAACAGTTAGAGGCAGAAAAGTAACTGATGTGTCCATCTCCACCACTTTTGCCAGGGGACTGGAAGACATATGTCACTTTCCCACCTTAACAGGGCATTTTCTAGTTTGTTTGGATTTATGTCACAAGCTTAATGAGATTTAAATGGAATTTTTGTATGTGAATAATACAGAGCTTTAATGCAAAAACTCTCCTTGGCTGTGAGGCTGGTGTGCATTTGCATAAAGGTATTTAAATATGAAGGAAAGATCTTGACGATCCTATAAATCTCCAGGCACCAGGCACAGGCAGGAGCTATGAGGGAGCAGGTCAGCTCAGGTAAGTAACCTGTTCTCTGAAAAAAAAAGGACCTCATCGTCATCCTTCTGCTAGTGGCTCCCATAGGGACACAGTCAAAGTGGACTGGCCGTGTCAGAAGAGGAACTACTGGTGGACCTCAGCCTTCCCTATGGATGTCGCAGCTCAAGATTATTGTTTCAGGATGTGATGAGTAGACATGTTAGGGGGCAGTATCTGAGGGAGAAACAGGGTGAGTTATTGAATCATGACCCTGCTGTGGCAGAGATGTAGCTATCTTTAAATGGCACACTATGTCTACTTCTGGGACCCGGCCATACGGACAGGCGCGTGGAGGTCACTCTGTTGCTCCTCTATCTGCCACCATCATGGGTCTTGGAGAGACTGTCTCCGGTCGCACTGAGTCAATGCGCAGCAGTTCCTAGCCCGATTCTAAGGACCCTGCTATTTCCTGGCATTGTGTTGGCTTCGCAGTCCCTCTGTGAGATGGCATTCCTTGCTTTCAGCCCCCCCCAGGAATGAAAGGCAAACTGTGACCTAAGAGCACTAAGTCAGGGAATTTTGCCTTCCAAAGTCTCCACCTGGACCAGCAAGATGGCTCAATGGGTAAAGGTGCTTGCTGCCAAGCCTGAGGATCTGAGTTTGATCCCTGGTGCCTCTACATGATAGAAGAAGAGACCAGACTCCCCAAAGTTGTCCCATGACCTCCAAATGCACATCATAGCAAGCTGGGACTTGAACTAACAATCAGTCATGCACACTCCTATAACGAAAGACCTGTTGTTTTGTTTTAAGCCCACCTTTACCTTTTTTCTCTTCTGTGACACCTGTCAACCTTTCCTGAAGTATTGAATTTGGAGTCTGAGCTAGCCTGATGAGGGCAAACCTCAGCTAACCTTTGAAAGTGTCAGTCTGCAATGTAGCTGATTCTGTTCATAGGACAGGGTAGCCCTAGGACAGATGGGTTGAATCTGTGCCCTCCCAAAGTTCTTAGATAAATGAGAGGCCATGGTCTTGTTTTCCATCTTTATGTAGTTCAGTGTGGTTCTCAGGGAACAATGTGCAGTATGCCTTCCTGGGAAAGTGGTTTGGAAAGTTAAAAGGAAGGGGCCTGTTAGCTACACTCAAAATGTGCCAAACAATATCCCGATGGGCTGTGCTGGGGTGCAACTTAGCCTCTGGGATTCTGGGAGGAATGGAGGATTGCCGTGTACCAGGCTGCCAGCTGGGTACCACAAGTCACAGCAAATTAGAGGGAAAGGGGTCTGCACATGCATAGGAAACAAATCCGGTCAAGACCAAGGGGAAACCAGCCATCCAAAGATGGTCTCTGTGCAAGAGCGCAATATTTGGTCCATCTAGTACATGTTTGGATTAATTTTACTTTTTAATTTTTGTCACCTGAGTGACTTTTGAACCTGAAGTAAGTCCCTTACACTGCCTTAGCCCTAACCCTTTATCTTTCACATCTCAGAACTTCAGATGAGGAAACTGAGGAACATACATAAGAAACTGCTCTGTACGTGGGGGGTGAGTAGGAGGAAAAGGAACTGGTTTGTTTTCAGCCTGTCTTCTGGCTGTTTCATGAAACTGTCACTGTCTCTGTCTCCCTCCCCCTCCCCCTCCCCTCCCCCTCCCCTCTCCTTTCCCTCTCCCTCCTTTTCTTCCTCTCCCTCCCTCTCCAGTTCTCCCTCTTCCTCCCCCTCCCTCCCCTTCCCCCCTTCTCCCTCCCTCTCCCCCTCTCCCTCTGCTTTTGATTAAAGCTAACATTTCCAAGAGTCTGGAGAAGCCCAGAGCAGTGAGTGGGTGAGGAGGGAGTCAGGAGAGATGAGAGCTGGGAGGGGAGGGGCAAGGGGAGGAGGGACAGGAGGCTGGGGTGTGGGGGAGAGCCTGCCACCCTGCAGGTTTTACAGAGTGGTCCCAGCAGAGCCCAAGCTCCAGGTTATCTCTTCTGTTCAGAGTTAGGTCAAACAGGGTCTTTAAATGGCTGCTTCTTCAGATTTATAACTGTTTTAATTTAACTCTGAGAGCTCCGAGGAACACTTTCATTTAACTTCAATGGAGTATAGCTTTATTAAAGTCAAATAAGGAGCGCGGAGGGGGGATGGAACCTGGTGAAAAATATGCCAATAGAAAAGCTTTTTTGAGAAATGACCAGATATTACATGTCTTTCCCTTTAATTTATTTCCTAAGCATTGAATGAAATTTTAGGCCCACCTGAGGAGGAAAATAAGATTAGCCTGCTGAACAATAGGCAACCAGGTTAAAAAAAAAAAAAAAGACAGCAAAATTTGCAGAGATAAAAGTTTAATTATGTCCTAGTTGCTCGCTGAGATTTGGAAATCAATGTGGTTATTTCAATATAATTCATGGTGGGCTATCAAATGACACGGGGGATCTTTGTACCCCTTCTGTTAAAATATAGCCACCATAAAATAATTAACAATAATGGAGTTGACATTAGATTAATGTAGCTAACCTCAGGTTGGTAGTGGAATTGCTTTTTGAATGAAATAGAAAAAAAAAAAATTAAGAGCCTACCTCTGTGAGGAGGAAAGGGAAGGAACGTGCCTGGAACACTGAAGGCTTGGAATCCTTTGTCCCCGTGTAGAAGAAAATGCCCTAGAACCTACTTAATACATTCTTTTAGAAAGAACAATATCTCAAATGGAAAAAAAAAAACCACCCTAAGAGATTGATGTCTTTAGAACTTTATATACATGTTACATACTTTAGACTAGACCTAAGTGTTTATCACACTGTATTACAAAAGCTGAGTGATGTATTTCTCTATTTTAAGGGAACATGGAGAAGGTTGTGAGAGATGGAGGCAAGTGTGAATTCCATGAGGGCTGCCAGTAGCTATCTAACCGAGCCTCCGGATTTTCAGGGGCACAGCTGTGGAATAGCAACAGTCATTGTATCTGTTGCCTTTCTTCTTGCTGTTCTGATACAATACCCTGAGCAAAGAACGTAGAAGAGGCACAGGTTTTGTTTTCTTTTCTCACAGGCTCAAAGGGCGTCAGTGGAGGGTGGTAGGGAAGGCAGGGCCATGGCTTGATGCATGGTGGTGGAAGCTACCATGGGGCTTCTTCCCATCTTGGTGGCTCATAAAGCAAGGCCTGTAATGTAATTCTCAAGGCTTTCCTCTTGTAGTCTGATGTCCATCAGTTAAACCTTATGCTTTATAGGGTTCACACCCCTCCACCCCAACCAACTGTGCCAACAGCTGGGGACCCAGTGTTCAAAGGCACAAACTTGTTGGAGAGCACTTATGTTTAAGAGTGTGTTATGGCAAAGGGCAGAGATGCTGCTCTGTTGGGACCTCTCTGTCTGTGCTTGAGGTGGCGTCTCGTAGGGGCGGGATTCAGTGGGTGGCCAGCTGCTCAGCAGTTCTCCGTATTAAATTTTTAACATTCTCTATATTTTTTCACTCTTCCTCCAACTCCTCACTTCTCTGCCTGTTCCCAATTTCAGGTCCTCCTTTAATTTTATTTTTAAATGTATTTTCCCTTCTATTTTGTGTGTGTGTGGGGGGGTGGTGTTAATAGTTCTGAATTAAAATATAATTATATTACTGTCACTTCCCTCCGTCTAGCCCCTCCCAAGTCCCCTCTCTCCAACCCCTTCCATGCTCTAGCCCCACTCTCAATTTGCCATACACACAAACACAGCACGTGTATGTACATATGCATATGTATATATACATATATACATGTATATACGCACAGATATAGAAATACAACCAGCTGAGACTATCTTTGTTGTTTGTGTGTGGATGGTTTCAGGGCTGACAATGTAAGTGATTTTCTGCCTTAGGATTCCACACTTTGTTCTCAGACCCTTATGAAACTGGATTCCTCCATAGCTGCTCTGGGAGCAGCTGCACCTTAGTCTGGTTCCTCAGCTCAGGAGTCCATTGGACTTGAGGTTTTGGTGACCCTTTGGATCTGCTATTTTGTAATGTGGCTTTACTAACTTGGTTAGATGTCATTTGAGCCATAAGAGGGTACCATCTTGATACACGAAATCACAATCGGTGAAGCCAGCGCTGGGAAATGCTTTCAAAAGCCACACCAGATACCTGTGACTTGTTGGTCCTTGATTGACCCTACATTTTACGAATATTTATTGAGATTCACCTGTAGTACCAATCCCTGTGCTATGGAATGGGATACATTTGTGAGAAAAAAAAATTATCAAAGCTGTAATCTCTTCCCTGAAGAGTATTGTGTACAGAACAATAGATGCGTTTGTCCTTCCTTCCTTTTTCCTTATTTATTTATTAAAAGGGGTGTAGATGTGTGTGTAGGAGGGGAGTTCAGGTTTGCACTTGAAAAAGAACCCTATGGTCGACATGTGAACAGTCAGCCTGCTTGGTTGATCTTGGAGCGCCTCAGAATTGCTCTTGTCGTTGTCTGGTATTAGGTTGCAGTGATGGACAGAGGCGCAGGAAGGTGGGGTTTGCAACATTCGGGAACCACGTCGGGTAAGATGCAGCGGGAAGAAAGGGTCCACCAGGGATTTCTTTGGCCAGGTTTAAGGAAGCCCATGTCCCTATGTGCTTACTTTATATCCTTTTCAAATTAGTTTATTTACTAGTGGATTTCTGCATACTTATGAGAGTCAAGCCATGTATGAGGCTCTGAGACATTCCATTACAAGCCAGAAATGTCCTGCCCTCCTGTGTGCGCAGCTGGACAGCAGGGTCCCTTTCCACTGGCCCCTTCTCAGTTCTTTGCCATTTTTTCCTATGCCATTCTCAGAGTGCTTCTGATAACTGCACAGAATAACGGTGTCCTGTCAAGTTTCTTGCATTGTTTGCATTTAGAGGTGCCTGTCTACTTGCATCTGAGTTCTCTTTCCAAGGCACTGGGATTTCCCTATAACGTTTTTCCCTCTGTTCAAGTGATACTGATTTCCTGTGGCATCAGGCACTGGCTGTCCCAGCAACTGGAGGGTTTGTATGCAGGAGAACTTGAGTGTGGCTGAGTGGGGAGTCAGCTGTACACCTCATCCTAATCCCCACTGAACAGTGGTGGGAGTTAGCCTCCTACTGAGTTACTTCTGGAATGCAGAGGGAGAAGAGAGTGATCTTTCCAGCAGCAACTTCTGAACCTCACCCCTTGGACTGCGGGCCATCCTTCATAAAACAGAAGGAAGCCACCAGTGGCAAACTATAACAAAGAAAAACAGGTTGTTTTCTTAAGCTGTTTGCTCTCCACAGTGGGAGCTGTTATCCTGATGTGTCCATCTGGCTATTTTCCATATATTCTTGAAGTTTTTCATTTCCTAGCATAAAAAAAGACAGCTCCAGATTTATCTCTTGGGAACAGAATGACATTCTTATATGACCCCTTCATCTATCCCTGTTTTGTTATATACACATGTGTAGTTACTTGTTTATTGTTCTGCTTTAGGAAACACTCTACTTTTGAAAAAGGAATCTCTTCTACTGAGGCTTGATCTCTCTGTGTTCTCACGTAGATATTTTTCTCTGATACATGATGCGATCTCCCACTGATTGCTTACAAGCTGTCTTTTTATTTAACGTTCCTAGTGGCTATCTCTTAAAGGCATCTTTGCATTATTCTTTGAGACACCCTGTCGTTATTCAAAGGGGGCATACTTTAAATAAGGAAATCTCATATATACACATATAAATACAGATACAGACACACATTTATATGCCCATGTCCACTTTTGCAAAGTCCTAAGACAATGAATGCCTCATTGGAGTAATGTGTTAATTACAGGTATTGGTATCATTTTCAGCATTCCGTTGCCTGTATGATGTTCTAGTTTGAGATGCCACTCTTACAGTTTATCTTTACATATTTTTTTTTTACTTGTGTGTGGAATGCATGCATGTGTTCACACGTCTGTAGACTCACACCTAAGTATATGACTATATACATGGGTATGAATATGTGTGGAGGCTGGGGGTCAGTCTTGGGAGTCTTTCTCTGTCGCTCTCCACCTTATATATGGAGGAAGAATCTCTCAGCTGAACTAGAGCCTGATGTTTTGGCTAGTCTAGCTGGTCACTCCAGGGACCCCTCGTCTCTGCCTCCTGTGCACTGGGATTACGGATGGGCACACCTACTTTGATTTTTTACAAGGGTGCTAAGGGCCCAGACTATAATGACCATGCCACTGGGGCGAGTGCTTTTCATGCCGAGCTGTCCCCACCCCCTGAGATGGCTCTTTATGTGCACGTCCTCCTAGTGTAAGGGCGCCAGCTCTCTGTCTCTGGCTCCCCCATTAGAAGACAAAACCATAAATCCCCATATTTGCTTAACACTGTAAAGATAGGAGAACATTAAACCCTGAATTGAGTTTTTATATTGCTCAGCCCCTGTCTAATTCTTGAGCCATAAGTAACATAAAGTCTCCATCCTCATCTTTTTTATTTGAGAGATCTGTCACAGAGCTGTCACATCTCAGGCTTGCATTTGCCAAACTTTCTTTAAAAATATTTAACCAGATGAATGTCTGTCTGTATATTTTGCCCCTGTAAGTAAGTGTGTGTGTGTGTGTGTGTGTGTGTGTGTGTGTGTGTGTGTGTGTCTGTGTGTGTACGTATTTGAATCTGTGGTATTCTAAGTCAGTGGTCCTTAACCTCCCTAACGCTGTGACCCTTTAATACAGTTCCTCAGGCTGTGCTGACCCCCAACCATAGATTTACTTTCATTGCTACTTCACAACTGTAATTTTGCTACTGTTATGAACCATAATACAAATATCTGACAGGCATGATATCTGAAGTGCGACCCCTGTGAAACGCTGAATCTAAGCCATCATCCAATATGAACTTTTGTCTTCTGACTATGATGCTGTGGTTATCAGTTTTATACAATGATAGACAGCACGAGAAAGCCAAGACAACCACCCTCTGCTTGCCATGAGCTTCACTCTTGGGAGGCACCTGCAAACCTCAGTTAGACAAGTGAAGGAATGTGGTCTGTATTCCAGCTGTGGTTACCTGTGACCGTTAATTGCTTCCAGGTGCATCTTGAAGCAACAGTTATCGCTGCCCGACAGGTGCTGTAGTTGGTTACCAAGAACCACATCTTCCACCCCTGTGTCCTGTGAGCCCATTAGAAGTCCAGGCTCTACCCTCCCGCACACGCTGTGCTTTTGAAGGGCTGTCAAAGGGAGGACCTCCTGCGATGATGTTCTAAGATGGAGCCTCACTGGTCAGGTGCAAAGGGATGGCAGGAATAGACTCGTTGTTCTCTGAAGCATTCCATGTGTGTTGGGTGGGGCTTTCGACCTGCTGCAGCTGAGCTGCTGGGCGGAGAGAACTAGGAGAATCTCAGCTCAGTTGTTGACAAATTTCAACTCTTGAGCCAACTGCAGTTTAGAATATTTAGATAGCATCTGAGCAGGGCAATCCTAAGCGACTCGTGAGCATTTCCCTCTTGCTGGGATTGGAGGAACGCTGTGCATTCCACAACAGAGACTTCCTCTCTCCTCTCAGTCAGGTGTACGTCAGATGGCAACCTTAGAAGTCACTCCCTAAGAGTTTGCTCAGAAAATCCAGGCTGCATCTAATCCAGCGGTCCTCAACCTGTGGGTCTCGGCCCCTTTGGGGGCTTGAGCATCTCTTCCACAGGAGTCACCTATCAGATATCCTGCATATCAGATATTTGAATTATGATTTATAACAATAGCAAAATTACCATCATGAAGTAGTGACAAAAATAATTTTGTGGTTGGGGCCACCATAACATGAATAGTATCAAAGGGTTCCAGCATTAAGAAGGTTGAAAACCAGTTCTAACGTCTTTTGATGCTAATTTGAACACTGGGCCCTTGGGAATACTGGAGGACAGAACTGGTGTCTGCAGTCCATGAGCTGTTTTTTGGCCAGGTCTAGAAGAATTCTGTCGGTGGGAGTCCCATCATGGAGGTCAAAAGTCTCTGCTCAAGAGGTAATAGGAGCTACATCCTTACCCCCATGCTCTGCCAGAGATGGCAAAGTTTGTAGCTTTGATCTGTTTCCAAGGAGAATCAGACAAAATTTTCAGAATAAAGAAAGTTTGAGCCTGCTTCCTGTTTTAACAGAAAACAAAATTTAGTTGTGAGGAAGTTTAGGCTTTGCTTGGGAAAGAAAGCCTTTGGGAATGAGTGCACTTGAGTTCTAATTCTTGTCTTGTCTGTGTATTTACTCCAGTGTAATGTTGGGTAAGCCTAGACATTGAAAAAAAAAAAAAAAAAAACAAACCAAAAACCCAACAGCCAATATTTAATTAACAGAATCAGACAAGGAAGTTAAATGAGAAAATGCCGGGAAACTGCTTGTTTGTTCCCAGTGTACATTAGCAGCTATTGCTGTTATTATTATTATTAAGGATCATTCACTAACTATTTAGCAGAGATTCAAAAAGCATTATCTTCCAACCTAGTTATATAGCCAGGTCATTGGAGGTGACCACGGGGGTACAGTGACAACCACCATGCCTTTCTACATCTGTATACACGCAAGGCCATGCATGCTAAGCTGCTGGTCAGCCAGGGCAGAACCCTGAGAGATCTGTTACAGAGGAGGTGGGTGGCCATGGAGAGCAAGAGCAGGAAGAAAGGGGGGGGGGAGTCTGAGCAAGAGACCCCAGGGTAGGTCTCCATTGAGTCAGAGGGAGAGGATGGAAGAAGGGACTTAGAGACTGTTCTAGGAGAAAAAATGTGTCTAGTGTCCAGTACTCAAATCATACAAAAATATAAGGAAATATCAATGGCTACTATTTGATACCTGGAGGAGCAGACCTGGTCACTCCTGGTGTTGGTTTCTGATGTCCCTATAAAGGGTTCTTCTAGTCCTTTCTTCAGTCCTATCTGGTGATCCAATCTCACTCAACCTGCCAAGGAAGGATGAAGATGGAGAGAATTTACAGATTTCTCGTTCTAAGAAAGAACAACACATTTTCTATTTGTTTCTTCTCGTTTATCTGTTCCTTTTGAACAAGAATGGAAAGATGAATGAACAACCGCAATAACAACAACAAAAAACAACCAAGCAACAACAACAACAACAACGAAAAACCAAGCAAACACTGGCTTTACAACATCCACTTCGGTTTGCATCGTTGGAGGACTATACAAATTTCAGTTTGAGATTATTTTGATTTAAGAAAGTGAGAAGACTGTGGCATTTCTCAGAAATGGAGAGCGAGCTGTCTTTCAGCTTCATTCTGAGAATTATGTCTAAAACTGGGGAGCCTGCAATGTGGGTCAGTGGGGAATTTGCTTAGCATCCAGCTTGCTAGCGAGTTTAATGCTTGAAGTGTGTCCCACTCAGTCCTTGCCTCCACTCTAGCTCACCCTCTGTCACTCTCCTTCTCTCATCCCCATTGCTGTCATTATGTGCCTGGAGCATTGCGTAACCTCCCTTCTGTACATTATGTGTGAGGCTCCTTCAGCTCCATACGGGCTACCTGTTTCACGGCCTCTCCCCCATAAAGCTCAGGGGACCCTGGGGAGGGAAGGCGGGGTGGAGTGAGTGTAGGAGCTAGGGGGTGTGGAAGAGCGTGAGCAGCCGTCTTCCTGGCATGGCGCGCTCATCTCACTCACGAATTCACAGCTGCTATGGTGGCCTACACAAGACCAAGTCAACAAGACCAGTCGGGCTTCCAGCAGGCAGAACTAATTAGAACCAGTGGGTTGCTAGCAAAACCAGGAGATAGCTGAGGTGGGGGCAGAGGGTATTGGGGTGCCTGGCGGGGGTCTGGGCGGGGGGGGTCTGGAGGACAGAATTGAGAGTACATATGATCGAGATATATTCTTTACATAAAGTGGTCACAGAATAAATAGTGGCCCAAAATACTCTATCACGTTTTCAGTCATGGTTCTGCAACACCTACTCAGGCCAGTGGCTCCTCCCCTCTAGTGCTAGGTTTGTTAGGGCCCTTGTTTCCCCAGTGTCCCTGACTGTGGCTGGATCAGCTCCTCCTCTCTGCTTCGGCCCATGCCACACAGTCGGGCCTGAATGGGGGCCCTCACACACTGGCATGGGGAGACTAGTCAACACCAAAGCCAGGGCTTTCTTCTTGCCCACCGGCTTTCATAAGGTTAGAAACGCCTTGCTACCGTAAGAAGGAAATGTCTGCACCAGCCAAATAAAGATGCACAACAAACTGTGTTTTCTTAACCATTGAAAACTTGAAAATTAAAACGAAATAGTCAAGCACCCTGAAATTTACTAGCAGTGTGCATTTCTTGTTTCACAGTGAGCAATGGCGCCGCCTCTTTAATTACCAGCTGGTAGAAGCCAGTGGAAAGGACAGGCTTTGATGTATAGAAGAACTGAGGAGTGGAGTGGGTGTGGAACCTTTTAAAGCACAAAGTTTAATCTCCACCAGCCAGGAGCAAGCCTTGAGACCCTCTTACCGCGGAAAATGAACACACGCACACTTGCCTTTTGAGGCACAAAATAAAAGAAACCTATAAAATTTGTGTGGCGTAGTGTCCCAGAAATCAATTATGTAATTTTGTACAATCATATCAGGTAGAGTATCAGCCCATTAGTGAAACTCAGAGCTTTCAAACCTAATGGAGACTATTTGACATTCTTAGGCGAGCTGCCAAAGGCCCCTTTCCAATTGCCGACATGACAATTATTGACACAGACAACGTGCAGGCAGGGAAGGGTTTTTAAGAAAATAATGTCAATAATTTTCCACTGTGTTTTAAGCTAAAAATCAGTAGAAGGTGAGTGACTAGAATCCTTATGGCATCCATATCTATGGATCCCTTGAGACTTGGGAAAGAAATCGATAGTGTGTGCAGTCAGGAGCAGAATGGGGGCGGGGCAGGGGTCCACGTGAAATCCAATTCGCTTGGAAATGGAGAGTTGGGCTGTGTGTTTGAGAAGTAGCTGGGATTTCACTAACCTACGGATGAAGCCCTCAGGGTTCTCCTTGCTCCATTCGCTCTGCATCTCACCACCAGGCCAAGCTTTGCAACTTGCATCTCATCAACTGGTTCAGCCTTGTAACGCACACTCGCTGCTTTCAATTAGCCCGTCAGCCGCCATCCTGGTGTTTGGGGCTGTTGTTTCCTCTTCCAGTCTCCCTTTGCATTGCTCTCTGAGAGTTCTCAAATGGGCCATGCTTGTCATCCTGTCGTTTCGTTCTGCTAACCTCATTCTGCCTATTCTCGGAAGACTTACTCCAATTCAGTTGTCCAGTATAAGTCATAGCAGTTTTCACTTACTGGGGATCCAATAGGATCAAGGACTGTAACAGGAGTGATCTGTATGTTGTATGTATGTATTTGATGCCTCTGTATTTCTCTGATAGATCCATAGAAAAATAGGTATATGCCATGAGCAAGAAGTTGTTCTCTGTCCACAGATGAAAAATATGTTTTTTTAATTGTACAATTTAATGACTTTTCATTAAAACATGTAAAATTGCATTTCTTTATATTTGTCTGTGTACACATGCCACAGAGTCCCGATGGAGATCAGAGGACAACTTGGGGAGCCAGTTTTTTTTCTTGCCCCATGTGGCTTCCAGGAATTGAACTCAGATTCTTAGGCTTGGCTGCAAGTACCTTTACCCCTGGACCAGTTCACTGGTTCCTTAATTTAGAGAATAACAAAATAAATCTGCATGGAAAATATTCCTATTATACATCACAGGTAACGGATCTGATATCTACAGGGATTGAGATACCCTGGTAAATTTCATTTAGATTATCAAATAGAGATATCAGTTATGCGCCTCTCTGACTCTAGAACTCAAGGAAGGCCATGTTTTCTCTATTTATAGCATCCAGTTCTCTCTCTTTCTGTGAGGTCTCCCGATAACTTAAATCACAAGGGTGTTAGGAATGAAACAATATGCAAGCAGGAGAAATTGGGCTAAACTGCCCACATGCCCGGCCTCTGCTATCCTCTTCATACCCAAGTCTCAACCAGCTCTCCCAAACACACTAAGGTGCACTGCCCAAGTTTCAGTTAAGAAATTGACGTGCAAAGATATTAGCTGCTTTGCTCAAAGCTACTTAGCTGGTAAAATAGACCCAGGTCTTTCTGATTCCAGGTCCCATCTCCTTCATATTCTGTACTTTCTCAAGTGCCCATGCGTGCGTGCGTGCATGCATATGTATGTGTGCTGTTTCTCAGCTGCCATCCCCCGTGTTATTGAGACAGGGTCTCTCATCGACCAGAGACTCGGCAATTGCACTGCGCTGTCTATCTTTGCCTACCAGTGATTGGAACCACAAAAATACCCCACAGTTTTAAAATCAATTCTTGGGCATTGAACTCAAGTCTTCATGCTTGCAAGGCAAATACTTTCCCAGTTGCACCATCAGCTGAGCCCCCCCCCCCCGTGTTCTTTAGCCTTCTGCCATCTTGTTTTCCCATTCTTACCCATCTTCCTACTTCCACAGCAGACTCTTCAAGCTTGGCCCAGGCATCCTCTTCATCAATCTTGACATCACTCGGATCATGCAATTAGAGCCTGCTACAGTACATGGTTCTTCTCCTAACGCTGGTCCAGGCTATCTGGGGTTGGCATCCACTCACCACGGTGCCTCTGCAGTGGTGTGAACTCAGGAATTGCTCAGGTCTCTTCAGTACAGTCATAGGCTACAAATAGCTCCCCCCTCCCCGTGTGTGTGTGTGTGTGTGTGTGTGTGTGTGTGTGTGTGCGCGCGCGCGCGTGCGTGCACGTGTGTATAGGCATGCATGCATGCACATGCAGACCTGCTCTGTTTATAAGGGCATGGACAAAGGAATAGAGAGCAATGGGTTAAAAAGTTTCCTGTCTATGTCATAGAAAGAAAGAATAGGTAAACACCACAGATCATCTAAAGTCACAGGTCTGACAGATTTGATGAGGTGAGTTAATCCATCTGCCCGGTCAACTCAGTGAGGCCCACTAGAGGCAGGACAATCAGTGTTCAGAGTAGTGGGGTCCAAGTTCTTCTCTAAGCAAAAATATCAGATGGGGTTTCTGCTTATGATGTAAAACTTTGCCAGGGGGTATGGTGGTGGGCACTGCCCAGATACAGTCTGGAAAGCCTCATTCTCCTGATGCTGTTCACTATTAGAGATCTGGTAAATTAATGCATTTCCTCATAAGCTGTAGCCTGCTAGATGAAATACTTTGGTTATTTATTAGATGGATAATAGTCAAGAGCTATGTAACTCACCTATTTTGCTTTTATTCTCGGCTTTTTGGAAACCCAGAGATCAGTTTTATACTCAATGATATTTCAAATGCTTAAACAAGGTTATTGGTTCATTGACCTCTCTTACTTAGACACATGGATAAATTGATGCAGTCAATAAATAGTGTTATTTTCTGAGCACAATAGAGTGCCTATTGTTCAATTAAATGACTTCCTCTCCCTTAAAGGAAACCAGTTTGAGTTCTATTTGCAGTGCGATGTATGTACCTCTTTTACCAGTAGCCTCCAGGGAGGGTATGCCAAGAGCACCACGGGCAGGACCATCCCCTAGGCGAGCAGATTAAACTGTATGGGAGGAGAAATGGAGGTAGACACAAGCAAACAATCACGGATCTGTGATGTGAGCGGCCGTCTTGGGCTCTTGCTGCTCTGACGTTTTTGCTGTGACTGATCCTTGGAAAAGTAAGATGAAACAAACCCTTCTCTGTGGAGTTGTATTGCACCATATCAACACGAATCAGACTAGGGCAGCAAGTGAGTCAGTATGATGGCTGCTATTGCTGGCATTGTTATAGGTTACATAATGCCTTTGCCGCGCAAGCATGTGATGAGCTTACTTCCCTTTACACTCTTCCTCTCTCTCCCTCGGTCCCCCCCCCCCATCTTCCCATTAGTTCTTCTTGTGCTCAGGCAGTTTCAATCCCACTTTCCTGTCATCTGTGTGCTTTTATGTATCATGTGACCATATGATTTTATATCTGTAAATTCCAGGACCCCCCAAACAAGAGAAAGCGTGCAATACTTGTCTCTCTGAGATGACTTTATTCGCCTATACGGTCATCTCTAGTTGAATCCATTTTCCTGAAAAGGACAGAACTTTGCTCTTCTTTAGAAGAAAAAAAATGCATTGTATGAAATGTATGAAGACAGTCTTTATGATACATGTAAATGCAAATAGTGCCAGTACCCAGATGCTTGGTGATGAGGCAGCCAGGCTCCTTCAGGACTAGGAAACTCTGAGTCAGACATCATAAGCACAGTCTGAAGTGCAAACCCCAGTGAGGAGGTCAGATTTTGCCTGTAGCAGCATCGCTGCCAGAGACCATTAGAGTGAAGACCCTGTCCGGTGTCGTTCAGGGTTCTGTGTGTAAATGAGGTAGTGAGACTCACAACCTAGGTGATGATTTTGAGCGGCCTGGGGGCTCTTCATTTGATGAGGATAGATACCTGTGTTGTGTACCATTTGGACCTGACTTGTTTTCATGGAAAACGTGGCCTCCCTAACACCCATAAGCTGTAAGAATTGGGGTCACTAGGACAATACCCATCTTGACCGTAGGGCTTGGGAACTTATCTTCCATTTCACCTTGTCTCATGAGTATCCTCTTGAGTGTGGTGGAACAATGGAATCAAATGAGAGAGGGGGCCAGAAATGTTCTTATATACCGCCTAGTCCAGATTTCTCCTTTCAGAGATTAAGGACAGACCCAGGACTTAACTGTTTACATGACTAGAGCTGCATAAACTCACAGATACTTATAAGGTTCTGGAAATAGACTAGGACAAAGCTAAGGAAAAGTGTCAGTCTGTTGGTGCTGCTGTAATTGAATACCATAGCTAAGTAACTTCAACAGAAAACATCCATTCCTCCCTCTCTACTAAAGGCCAACATCAAGGAGTAAATAGATCTGGAATGTGGCAAGGTCTTCCCTCCCAGTCTATAGACATCTTCATGTAAACCCACAAAGCATCTTCATGTAAAGCCCAAAGATCTGTCTTGTTAAGTTTCGTCTCATGAAGACACTGATTCCTCAATGATGGCTCCAAAGGCTTCACTGCAAAAAGCCACCTTGTAGGGAGGGGTGGTGGTGGTTGGATTTCAGCAGGTGGATTCTTCTGAATAAGGGAATAGGAAAGGGAATAAGAAATGGAAATAAGGGGATAAGAAAGGCAAAGCAGAGGCGAGGCTGATGTGACTGGACAGAGAAGACCATTTTCACCATTTAACCTTGGGCACCTTGTGCAATATCCATCCCACCCCATTTTACATTAGAGCCTAAAGTTGAACCCTTGTTTCACACGTGTGTGTGTGTGTGTGTGTGTGTGTGTGTGTGTGTGTGCGCGCGCGCGCGTGAGAGAGAGACAGAGAGAGAGAGAGAGAGAGAGAGAGGGAGAGAGAGAGAATGCATGTGTGCCTCCAATAGTGGTTTGGTCATGCTGCAAGTCCTTGGTGAATGGTGTGAATGGTGTGTGATTTTGATTGACAACCCAACACTAGCCCTCTGGGTCATGTCCTATCTGGCAGAGAAACATAATGGGAAAGGAGCGATCTTTATTGTTGCGAGGATCTGGTACTGACCTTCACCTATGGCGTTTAATCCAAAACAAAACAGTTCGGGGGCCACTATATCTCCCACACAGTAGGTGCTGGCAAATCCTCTATACCCGGAGCACAAGGTGGCCCCAGAATTTTAATCCTCTCACCTTCAGGAGAGTCAGAAAACCTGACCAGAACCAAAGGATTTGAGACTGAATTATCTGAACACGAAGTTGTCTGACTCACGTTGTTCAAAGATTCAGGCCCGTGGCCCAACTGGATAAGACATTCTTTCCAATAAGAAATTGCTGTCTCCAGTGAGCCTGACTTTTGAAGCAACTCAGAGTGTAGACACTGGCAGGGTGATAGGAATGCCCATTAAATGATTGCAGCCAGGTTGGACCACCCAAGCGAAAGCCCAAGAGACAGAAGGGAGATCCATCACCCTGCCGGGATCTAGAGAGGGTGCTAGGCAGATATTCCCCCCAGCCTGTCCACTACGGGATTCAGGAACTCCATTTTCTGTGTGATGGTCTATTAGTGAAGCCCCACCCAGAGACCCTAACAGAGGCCACTTCGGAGAACACACACACACACACACACACACACACACACACACACACACACACACACACAGAGCTGTCAGTCCAACAGGAACCAAAATTCCCTGGCCTCCTGGACTTGTAACAGTGAGAAGTGAGCTGAATATGACTCTGAGACAGCTTGCATTTTTTTTTTCATGCATTTGGGGGGAATGTGCCTATTCAGCTTTGTCTGGATGGCACAGTTGGGACAGATGGGATGTGAGGGGTGGATTCAAGGGAAAATGATGGGGAGAACTCGCCAGCCATTAACCCTCTCAAGATCTTCCAGGACACTGTTCTTTCTGGTTTTCGCCTACAGCACATTGTCAAGGATGTGTATCTCTGTCCATGTCTGCTTTTCTTTCTCTTTTTGCTGGGACTGAGGCAGGCAGTCTTCCTACTGTCCTGCCTCTACCTAGTTACTCACTTTTTTGCCTAGTCCAGGAGCAGGATGTCAGGTCTGTTATGCAGCCTAGGCTTTGCCGGGACCTTTGGAATTCAATAAATTCCCACCCTCTGAAAACCACGGATGCCCTCGAACCATGAGCTCCATGGATTGTGGTTGTTTTTGTTTTTTATTTTTGAGCTCACTGGAGGAAAGCGCACCTTCAAGGTTGTATCCAAGGCAAAGGATTGTCGCTCTTGACTTTTATCCAGTCCCGAAGCACTGCATCTCTTTCAGCCATCATCAAAGGCATGAGCCTTCACTCAGAATCTTTTACCACTTTAAATAGTCCTCCTGCCTTTGTTGAAGTTTTCTGCCTTTAGAGAGATGAGGTCAAACATGTTCTGACAGTGGAAATAAAATGGTGGTGGTGATGGGTGGGTGGGTGGGGGGCTGCCTGCACCCTCCATGCTCAGAAGCCAAGGCATGGCCAACATCTTCCTTTATTTTAGGGAGCTGCTGTTTGGCCACCATGATCGCTTAAGACACATCTAAAAAAAAAAATACGCTTTTATAAAAAATAGAAAATGTTAAGAAAAAGGTCTGTGCTAATATATATATTTCAACAAGTTTTTAGAGAGAAAAATGATCTTTAAATTGTCAGAGGGAGCCAGCCGGGTTCTATTATTCCTGTGTAACAGCAGGGTACAACAGAGCTTAAGATTTAAGGCAATTTTGACACCTGAAAGCGGAACCGCGCAGCTTTTAAACCCAAAGAGGATTCGGCCTGCTCACTTATTACTTTCCTCATCTTCAAAAGGACAATGTCTGCTTTTTAATCTTTGGCTTTGCAGGAAAAGCCATGGGAAGTTATTGACTTTATGAGCACTTCAAGCATACAACCAAGGAGCAAAGGGACATGGCTGCATTCAGGGGCTGCGAGTTCAAATTCCCATCTCTCTGTGGCTTTCCTCTCCCTGCTCAGATGGAGTGGAAACGGGCAGAACAAACGGGAGGGCTGCCTTGCGTTTAGATGGGGGTCTTCGCGTTGAGTTCCAGGCACGTGGAGCGGTAGGGTGGGGGAAGAGCCTTCCTTTCCCGTCCTGTCCTGTTGTTACTTTTGACTCTGACAGCTCCCTGGGTTCTGTTGGATGACATGCTCTGCCTTCCTGTAGCCCCTGCGAGCTAAAATAATGAACACGCAATTAAATCTCATGCTTGAGGGCCTGCGCTGATTGCTTGTAGGAGAGGCCGACCTGCCTTGCTCACTTCCCACCCAGGTTCTGTCTCCCTGGGAGGAAAAGCATCACCTATTGGCCTGGGTTGGTCAGCTGAAGGGAAACTTGATTCTGAGAAAGGGACCCAGTGGACAGAAGTGTCTTTGGAATGGGTGGAAGGAAGCATGTTTGCTGATTCTTTGAGCTCTCTGTCTCTGTTTCTGTTTCTCCGTCTGTCTGTCTGTCTACCTGTCTGTCTCATGGGTGTGTGTGTGTGTGTGTGTGTGTGTGTGTCTGTGTGTGTGCGTGCTTACTTGTGTGCACTATGTGTGTTTATGTGAGTGTGTGTGTATATGTGTGTGTGCGTGCATGCATACATGCATGTGTGTTTATGTGTGTATGTTTATGTTAGTGTGTGTTTATGTATGTGCATGTGCGTGTGTGTGTGTGTGTGTGTGTGTGTGTGTGAAGCCAACCTCAGGTGTTATTCCTCAGCAGCTGTCTACCTTGTTTATTGAGACAAGGTCTCTCCCTGGGATACAGATATCTCCATTACCCCAGTACTGGAATTCCCAGCATGCCTCACCGCACTGGCTTCTGGTGGGTTCTGGAGATGGAATTAAGATCCTCATGCTTACAAGGCAAATGTCTCCTGACAGCGAGCTCTCCACTTTTACTCTGAGATATTTCTTTGGAAATCACAGTAGGCGTTAGCATTCTGCTCTTCACATAATGTCCTCTAATAAATCACCGTTTGCTATGACTGTGATTGGTTTGAGTTGGAGACTGCTCTTCGCTGCTTGGCAGGTGGAGATGAGGCTGTTGTCCTTTTGAGTTTCCTCTTCATGCTACTCAGCTTTGGTGAGGGGTCATTGGGGACAGTGCTAAAACCCCTAAGGCCACACAACCTAGTTAATGGAAGAGCCCGGAATGGACGTGAGCTAGCTGATGGGAGAATGGGTTTGTTTAACCATACTATTCACCCGCCTCGATCTTAGTTTCAAAAGGAGCTCCTAGTTGTTCCCTGCAGACTGAGTAGAAGGGGCTGATATTCTGCTGGGATTTCCCCCTTGGAGCTGGAGATAGCAAATTATACTTCAGTATTGTTTCCAGCCTTCCTGGATCTTTCAAGCTCGTGTGGGGAGCTACCAAAAAGAACCATTTCATCATACAAGAGCTTTTGGTAGGAGCTACCACAGAAAAATCCCCCAGTGATGTCAGAATGTCTAAAAGAAGGGCCTAGGTGACCTCATGGTATTCTCAGGTAGTGAACTGAGGTCCATGGGATGGCCGAGAGAAAGGAAGGGAACACCGTGTAGGGAAGGTAAGGCTGGAGGTGGGTAGGCAGAGCCAGGCTGTTCAGGGTTGTTTGGGCTGGAAGAGCCCTACAGAGCTGATAGAGAATAGGTAGGGAGACAATAATATGATGAGTGAGCCCGCTGTGATGGGTTAAAAAGCGTAACTCAATGGACCGAGGTTGCTAGATGGACTTGTAGCAATCAGGTGTATAAGGTGTTTGCTGGGGAGACAGGAGGGGGTTTGTTATGGCTGGAGCTGTGGGCAGATGTGAGTAGGGGTCAAAGGTTTCTGGCTCCCACACCTGGATGTGTGGGTTAACACTGCCGAGATAAATGCTCTGGAAACAACTTCTCCACTCCAGAGAGTGTTGAACTTTCCTTCACATCAGTGGAGGGTGAGGGACCCATGTGGGGGTTGGTAAAGGTAAAGACCCTGATGGACACAAGGGTCTGAAGTTCAGCTGAGAGATGGGAGGACTCTGAAGACTGAAGCCATCAGGGTGGGTCAGGTGTCCAGTGGAGGAGCCAGGAAGTGGTGATGGGAGGTTGGAGAACCACAGCATTGTAACACCAGCATGCATCAAGGAGAACTTAAGAAGAGGCAGGGCACAAAGAACCCTGGGAGTGTGGGGTGAGGGAGAGGATGCTCCCGAGGCCACCCAGGTCCAACCCTCAGTCACCTTTTCCATGCTTAGAAATATGTGAGGTCATCTCCTGGACCACAGCCCAAAGAACTTAAATTAGTAGCCGTAAATCACAGTAAGTACGTGGCAAAACAGGATTTGAGTCAGGTTCTCTAGGTCTATAGTCACCCCTTTTCCAGACTTTCTGTATCTTTATTTCTTTCAATTTTATTCATTTTCTAGGGAAGGAACAACATAATGGATGGCATTTCGGTTTGTTAAAGAACCGTGATGAGAAAGAAGAATAACAAAGGGCATTTAGTGGAGCCTTATAAAATGATTAAAGGTTTTGAATATATGATAAACGGGCTTTTAAGACCCATGGATCTGACCTCTTATTAGGCTGTTTATTTCATGACTGACAGCTCAGCTAAAACAATTGCCGAGGGACAGCATGCATCTTCTGCTTCAATTACTTTCAGGGCCAATTTGCTAAAGATGATTTTTTCTGAAGTTAGCCAATGTAATTCAAAACCAGAATAGGTAAAACAGAGGCCAGTCATTGAGGATGCAAGCAGAATCTGACAGCGGGGGCTAAGAGAATTAAACTGAGGGGGGAGTTTTATTTCTTCCATCGTTATATAGACCGGAAATTGAAGCAAACAAGTCCACGGAACACTGGCTGCCTGCAAAAGCAATCTTCAAAAGTTGCCTCCCCTAAAAGCATATCTTCTGCAAGAAAATGGAAACATGGAAGTTCTAAGTATTCTGGTGTTCCTGGTAGTGGGGCGTGGGTCATCCAGTTTGTCTCATGTGCTGGCTGGAAAGTTGCACAATGACTTGGGATGGATGCTGAGGTCTTTGGACACGGAGGGGGATGTTGAAACAGGCTAGTGAAACACTGTCTTGAAAATTCCTGAGACTTAAAGGGTTAGGAGAAAGAGAGAGACCCTCAGCTGCATTAGATGGCTGCACTTTAAGGGTCTTATGTGCCCCAAGCTAACTACCATATTCTCCATGGTAACAGGGCCCCCGCCTAAGAGCATGGGTCCTCCTCCCTCCCTCCTGCCCTCCTTGCCTCCCTCCCTCCCCTCTCCCTCCTTTCCTTCCTCCTTTTTCTTTCTCCCTCCCATCCTCTCTCTCTCTCTCTCTCTCTCTCTCTCTCTCTCTCTCTCTCTCTCTCTCTCACATCTCCCCTTCCTTTATTACCAAGGACTGAGTCTTGTTCATTCTTCCGGCCTTGCACTCAGTTTCCTAGGCCACAATAGATGTTAAGTAAAAGCATTAGAAGACTTAAGAAGTAAATGGGCATTAAGAGAATTAAGAAGGCCAGAGAAAGGGGAAAGGAAAATTACTTTGGTCCATGCAACAAGAGAGAGAGATGTGGAGGATGATGGTCTGTCAGAAGTTTTACTGGTAACTTGGCTTGAGTATGAACCTCAGACCTGAAATGGCTTTGGCAGAAATGAATTCTAGTCTTCATGTTTACAGGAAGGGGAAACCCACTTAAGATAGGTTCCAGGGGTAAGAAAAATCATCATGTATCCCACAAGGCAGGGCTTGGGGCCAAGAGCCCAGCTCAGCAACACCAGGGCAAAACTAGCCTACAAGAAGAGACACCTATTCAAAATCTGTTTTTTAACATACTAGGTTATCTGAACTCAGTTTGGGAGATGCTACCACTGAATGGGATTTAGTCTTCAGGTTTCTACAAGTGTCAGCAAACTTGTAGACTGAGGGTATGGTACTTACATCCAAGCACGCAGCAGAGGATGTCTAGCAAATGAAGGGAATGACTGCAGGCTCAAGGTGAGGCTCTTGCAGCTTGACCTCTTCTCATGCTCATTTTGTTGCTGTGGGTCCTGGGAAAGGGATCTCAACCTGCATATGCATTATTCTCAGAAAATAGCCCCCTCCCCGATTGTCCTGAAGTTCAGAGATGCTGTAGGCGTCTCTATATTTTCCTGTCCTCTGTGGGTCAAGAAACACTCTAGTTTAAAAACTTTACCTGCCAGGGGCATTCATTAAATAACTACCTAATTATATTAATTAATTAATTATTTATTTAATTAATTGAAGAAGTATCATTATAATTTACTGAGATTGACATAAATTAGATGGTTGAAAGAGTTGATTTTTTCATGTTTTCAGCTTCACGGTGCACAGCCTAATGGGTTTCCAAATTAGTTGAAGAGGGAAAGATGGAGACCAGAGTGGGGAGAATCATAGAGTTTAAACCTGTGAACATGAAAGCAGTATGTGATCTATCTGAATTTCTTGACATAGGCACCTTTGTCTGGACTGAATTAAGTATCCCAGACCTTAACAAAGTGCCAGGTGCCTTCCATAGGACGCTTAAACTCACCCTTGAGCATCTGTGTAGAGTTAAGTTGATGATCAAGGTTTGGACAATATTTTTAGCATTGACTAGTGTGTAGTCTGAATTTGCTACCATCAGCTTCCCGCGTGGGCTGGTATGAACCTGTTTTTATCTCTCTGCTGCTCCTGTTTTCTTTTCCAACAGTGTTCAAACTAGCTGTTAACATTTCAGAGAAAAAGTGTGGGTAGAACCCAGTGGGCACCAGGTTGGAAAGTTGTGAGCCTCTAGCTTCTTGTGTGTGCCCTGTTTCTTCTCCCCAATGCACACCGTGGCTTTCTAGTGATTCACACTCAGTTTACATGTTGCTACTTACCCACCTGTCAAGCATGGTGTGAGAATGAGTAAGACTATCCGAGCCATATTTTTGCTCCTTGGAAGAAAGGTGTTATATAAATGCAAAGTGTGATTTCATTAAACGTTCTCGTATGATGACAGCATATGTTACATTCAGTTTCCTTGACCAACTTTATAAATAAATTTTGGTGTTACAATATGGTTGTTTTTATGGTGAGTATGTGTGTATCCTACACTCGGGGCTGTATTTTCTGCCTGGGTGATATGACATATCAACATTTAACAAAAGCAAAGGCTCTGCTCTACACAGAGCATGCAACTACGGCTCAAAGTTCGTTGCTTGTTTTGTTCTTAAGAGAAATGTGCGCAAAATTTCTACTGAATACAAAGGATAGAAAATGTATATCCACTTAATATGTTGTAAAAATGTAATTTGGGGCTGGAGATGTGGCTCAGTTGGTAGAGTGTTTGCCTAGTATGCATAAAGCCCCGAGTTTGGTCCCCAGGATTACACAAACCAGGTGTGATACTGCGGAGCTGGGGAATCCCAGCACTTAGAAGGCAGAGGCAGGAGGATCAGGAGTTCAAGGCTAGTCTCAGCTACGTAGTGAGTTAGGGATCAACGTGGGATTCAGGAGAGCCCGTCTAAAGAAAAAAATATAGTCTGGTTTGGGTAAATGACTTGTTTTTCTGATGAATCTGTACAAGTGCTTTACGAGGAGAAGGCACCAATTATGTGGTTGAATATAAACCACTGGGCTTTCGTGGCCAGAGATGGTGCTGGTTGTGTCCCACAGACGAGTACTGGGATCCAGACTGAGTCTGAGTAAAAGGCACTGTTAACTTCCTGCCTCAGACCATCAAGGGGCGGACTCCGCCTTCTCCTGAAGAAGTGGGAGGGAGTGTCTTCCTTCACTGTGGCGTACCCCAGAACACTGGGGTGACAGCCTCATGGAAACATGGCACAGTCACAGGACTCTGCTGTCACTTACGGCTCATCACCCTGTAAGATGCAGAGGACACTTGGGAGCGGCGATAAAGCATCCTCGGTAGCCTCTTGTTCACTTCTCACTTCCTTTGGCCATTGATTTCAGTTCCTCGTTTGGGGATCAAGTACAGGTGTTCACGTAATAAATCCCCCAATATTGTCACCATTGTACAATGTCCTAATCGAAATTAAGAGGCTAACAATGCCTCAACTGATGACCTCATTTGGATCTTTTAGTTTTTCCTTAATGTGACTTTTTTCTGCTCTAGGATCCCACAATACATTTGGCCATGATGCCAACCCAGCTTCATCCAGTCCGTGACAGCTTCTCTTTCTTTGTCTTTCTTGGCTAAAAGCATTTTGAGGAATTCTTTACAGTGTCTCTTAATCTGGAGTTATCTAATTTTTTTTTTTTAATCAGAAATATGCTGTGCTAGCTTTCTGTTGTTATGGTAACATGAGTGAAAAAAATCAGCTTAAAGGAGGAAAGTCATGCTGCTCCGCCCGCGTTTCAGGGTGTTAGCCTTGTTTTGTTGCCTGTGGGCCACGGTGATGCAGTGTGCTGTGACGGGAATATTTGGGGAGCAATGCTTCTCACTCTGTGGCAGCCAAGAGACTCACAAGGAGGAGACGGGAGATAGAGAGACAGAGCGAGACAGAGACACAGGAGAAAAGACGAGAAGGAGGAAGAGGAAGAAAGAAAGGAAGAAAGGAGAAAGGAAGGGAGGAGGAGGTGGAGAAGGAGTCAAGGGAGAGGAGTCTAGTCAAATGGAGTTGGGCTGGGTCTGGGAATCCCCTTCCAGGACACGATTCTAATGACTGAACGCCCTCCCTGTCACCCTATCTACTAAAGGTCCCACCTCCCAATGTACCATAGCCAGTGACCTAGCCTTCAACGATCATCTGGGACCTATTTAATGCCCAGGCTGCTCCACACCCTGAGGTTCTAGGTGCTGGGGGAAGGGTGACACAGAAAGGCTACGCCCCTGTCACCGAGCACCTTCACATGTATCAGATGACACGCCCCCTTGGTCCTTGACTTTAAATAAGTGCCACTGGTAGTTTTCTCCCTGGGAGAGTCAAGGTATTAATTCTTCCTTCTCATCTAGTTGTTAGAAACAGGTCAGTAGGTTCCATCATAGGGGAGGAGTAACAAAGGGTTTTGTGGGCTTGTTCTGAAAAGTAATTAGTGAATTTGCAGAAGAATACAGCTATGAGATACCCATAAGATACCCAGTGCTGCTTATGGTTACATTCATGGCTTTCCATTTGATGCGGAATGCTACAGTGTTGGCAAATGTTCAATAGAAATCATACTTCAAAACTTGAATTTAGGTCTTTTCCTTGGGTGGTGGTTGACACCCTTTTTTGATGCTACATAGTGGTGACGTTCACAAGGAAAGCAACTGAAGCTCTTCAGCAGGCCGTGCTGCCAAGCCGTCCTGTAGAAAGGCGCAGTGAATGCACCCTCAGCTTCCTGTGGGCTGGTCCTGTGTCTCTGCTAAGTGGACGAAGAGGATACCCTACCTCTTCTGAAAGTTGGCCTACTCATGTCGCACTTATTGAGGAGTCTTGGCTTGCAGCAATGGATATTTCCTTCCCAACTTAAGTGGGGTTTCCTAACTCCTGATCCCTTTGGATTTATTTTAGTTTCTAAATTCCCGAAGATAAAAGGGCAAATATACTTACTTATTTAAATTAACAATGTAACTTGTATTGTTGTGCAGAGAATTAAGTTCCATTGTGGGATTTTAAAACAAAACTGCTTTTGTTTTTTGACCACACCCCTTCCTCTTCATTCCCTCTTTTTTTTTTTCCAAATTAATCTCTGAGAATTTCATACAACGTGTTCTGATCATGTATGCTGCCTCTCCCCAACTCCTCCCAGATCACCTACCATTTCCCTACCCATCTAACTTTGTGTCTTATTTTTTTTTTTTTAACTCATCAGTCCAAATTGTGTTGCCCATATATTCTCAGATGTCTGGCCTTCCATGGGAGCATTGTTGACCTATCAGGGGCTATACCACCAATGGAAAACTCACCTTCCCATGTTAGAATTTAATCTGTCTTGAGCTTGGAAAGGCCTTACTTATGCTACCACAAGTACTGTAAGTTCACATGTGCAGCTGCCCTGCCATGTCTGGGAGACACTGTTTGCTTGTCGTCATCCACAACCTCTGCCTCCGCCAGTCCTTCTGCGCCATCTAACACCAAGTTCCATGAGCTTTGGAAGGAGAGGAGCACCATAGATGATGTCCCATTTAGGGCCAAACATTGCAACCTCATTTTCTCTGTATTTTGGTCCATTGTAGTTTTCTGTATTCATCACTGTCTACTGCAAACAGAAACTTCCATGATAAGGGTGTGGAGATGCATTAATCCAAATGGAGGTAGGAGCAAAGGTGGGTGGAAAGGCACTCCCTGGATACACAGTACTCAGACAAGTCTCTGGTGGCTTCTTATATGTTTATCAATTAGACTCGATGTTTCTCAATCAATTCTGCAAGGAAGGTTGTTGCTCCTTTCTCTTTTGTTTATTCATTCACTCAATTGTCTATTTATATCCGTATGTGTCTACAGGCATTGATTTCATTCATTGAGTAGCCATTCAATTTCATTGTGATTTGCTGTTGTGATGGATTGATTGCACCCTCCAGCACCCATATTAAAATTTAATTGCCATTGTGATGATATTAGCAAGTAGGACTGTAAGGAGTTGACTGAGTCCCAGGGAGCTCTGCCCTCATGAATGGATTAACGCCATCCCCGTGGGACCTAGCTGGGTTGGTTACCAAGGGACTGATATCATTGTAAGAGTGAGTTGGCCTGGTTTCCGCTCTCCTTTGTGCTCACTTGTCCTTCTGGCATGTTACAATGTGCCACAAAGGCTCTTGCTGGAAGCTGGCAACATGCCCTTGAACCTCTCAGCCTTCCTGAGCCATTAGCCAAATAAATATCATTTGTTTGTGAATTACCCTACTTGTAGTACTCTATTACTGTAGCACAAAAAGACCTAAGATATTATGTTGCTCAAATCATGTTAGCTCTGGCCATTGAGAGCTTTTCAGATTAGTTCTTGGGTCCTTTTGACATGCCCTCATCAGGAAAGAACAATGTGATCCTAAACTTCTTTGTCACTGAAAGATAGTCTTGAGATATCTTATGTTCTCCTTGCCCTGTTCTTGAAGTCACATCAGACTTGCTTTGAGGTGATTTTCATCCTTATGGGAATGACGAGACTGAGGCAAAGAGAACTACTAAAGTCTCCTGGTTTCCTGACATAATGAAACTGTGAGATTTGGTGGCTGCTTGTTTTAAGCCATGACATTTTGGGATGATTTGTTACACAGCCATAGCTCACTGATGTGTTTTTAATCAAACACTTCAAAAATGGGCATTTGGCATAGGAAGTGAAAAATGGGGCAACCAAGGAGAGAATGATAGTTTGAAGATGCACCCAGGGCTTGAAAGCGGGTGAGAAAGGACCTCACTGTGAACTGCACTAGGCGTGGTAAGTGAGGACAGGTTTGCCGAGGTTCTTACCTCTGTCAGTGTCGAGGCAAACAAACAAACAACATGCGTTGTGAACCAAGTAGTCTACTTGAAGGAGATTTCAAGTAGACATTAATAGACATTGACAGTGCTTTCCCTTGTTTGTGAGGGAAACAAAGGAAAACAATGGAAGAATTAACCAGAAAGGAAGCAGGACTGGATGATGTAGGAAAATTCATTGCTTCCCTGGGTGAAAGATGATGCTGAAATTAAGGAATGATGTCCTGGTAAAGACCTTTCTGGAACATTACTGAGAAAACATGCAGTGGGGAGACCATGACCTGTAGAACAATGACAACAGCTAAGCAAAGGTCTGCCCTCAGATATGGCTTCTGATTTTACAGACGAATCTAATCTCTGGTTCTCATCTTGAATCTAGAATCTCTACTGCAAAGAACTCTGGGTAATAATGGTTCTTGTTGATCAACTGTATGCTTCTAGCATTATGGTAATGGCCTATTACTATGAAGGATGGTATGGGGAAACATTTGCTACAAGACAGTTGCTTTTACCCTCATGAGGAAAAATAAAAGACTTCTTGGTGGATTAGCAAGAGGTTGAATGAAATGGATCCACCTCCAGCAGGCCATCTGGTCTGTGTGGAAGAAGATCCCCAAAAGAGAGCCAGTTGGGATAGCATAGGGATTCATAACCTCAGAGAAAAGAATTTGTCATTTCTCTTTCCTTTCACATGGAGAATTGCCAAGATGATTGGCAAGTTCTTTGATACAGCTTGCCAAGCCTGAAGTTTCTGAAGAGTTGCCTGAGCTATCCAGGCTGAGAGAAGTGAAGAAGATACCACGGTATCTTCCATAGACTCTGAAGTCAGAGAGACATGCAGAGACATGGAGAGTGCCATGTTCCTGACTGAAGGAGACAGAAGTCAGAGGCATATAGAGACCACAGAGCATGATAGTGGAGGATAAGTAGTAGAGAGTGCAGCTTATGCTCAACTATCAGGGTCATCAAGGTTGTATCCTGAGTGTGTCTATAGAAAGGGATTGGGGCCAACCACCTCCTGATCCCCACCCAGTTGGGGTGGCATAGTATACAAGCTTATCCTCAACCTTGGGGTGAAGGAGGCCAACCGGAATCTGGAGCAAGGTTGACCAAGTCACCGTGTCCAGCTTAGAGGTTCTGGTCAGACACACTGGCAGGGCTTCAGTGAGTTCTAGATTGGAAACACCATTGGGAGACGTTCCATGAGCAGGGGAAGACAGCCAACTGGCATGAGGGGGAGAGAGAACCCACAGCTCCAAGAGAAATGAGAAAAGCAAGCACAGAGTATGTTTCTTTCCACCTTTCTTCTCCCCTGCTCAGAAGCAGGTAGGGACAGAAGAGGATGAGATGAGCCAGGAGAGAAAGTGCTAGAACGAATTACACCCTCTCCCGCCTAGAGCTACAATACCAATCTAGACTGAGACATGAGAGATGCTCTGAATTGGTTATGGTAACCCTCCGCTTTACACTAGAGATTAACTGCGTATTTGTTTAATTTTGTTACCGGACAAAGCATTCATGCCACTGAAGCACTTGTCTTTCCCCAAGACAAAAATAATGGACCCCTCAGAATAGTGCTGAATGACTAGAATAAGACTGCCATTGGAAAGAATCCCAAATGTAGCTAGTTTGTCTGAGATTGTGTGTGATGATCAAAGGGAGAGGTCCAGACATACATGCTGGGAAGCTGTGTGGAAGAAAATGATACCCATTTTTTTGTGTGTTCCCATGGACATCATTCCTAGTTCCTAAAGGAGCTACATGGTTTCGGTCCATCTTTGCTTCCTGTATCTTTCTGGCGGTTCTCCATGTGATCTGATCAGGATTGAACTAGAGGGCCCCTTAATGGCATTGTCATCCATGGGGATGTCACATTTTGTTTTCATAGCCCAGAGTGCTCAATGAAATCAATCTCTCTCTCAATCTCTCTCTCTCTCTCTCTCTCTCTCTCTCTCTCTCTGTGTGTGTGTGTGTGTGTGTACGTGTGTGTGTACATCTATGTGTACATTTAAATTTGTGGATACTACTATATTATTAAATTATTCTTAAAAGATAATTAAGATGTATCATGTAAGTTCAGCTCTTGCTTTTAAGCCTTTAAGATTTTCTTAGCCTCCTGACTGGTACTGACCATGGTGGTTCTCGTCTCCACTTAGCACCCTCTCTTAGTCACCTAACCACACTTTATACTTACGACACAGGTTAATGTGCTCAGATGGAGACTAGACATAATCATGAATTAGGCAATATAGGAACTTTTCTTTATTTTATTTTTTATTTTTTTTTATTTTTTATTTTTGCTAAACCTTTGGGTATAAGCTATCTAGGATAGCAAGAAGTCTCCATGGGATCTGAAAGCTAGGTGTCTTTTAACACGATTCCACCTTCCCTAGAAACTGAGTTGCTTACCTGACAAGTACATATCACATATGACAGGCAAACACTCTGCCAATAAGCTCTGTCCCCAGCACAGGCATTATCCTTCAAGGCATCGACCCCAGAGAGAACTTGATCATATGAACACATCAGGATAAAAAGGCTAAAATAAATAGTATGTTGCTTTCTTTATATTTCATGTGTAGTCCTCTATTCAGATGTGTTCACCTGGGTACAAGTATATGTACATATGTATTAGTATGTGTGGTAGACATGTACATGAGGATTGGAAGTTAATATTGGGTGTCTTCCTCTATCATTCTACCTTATTGCTTAAGATGGAGTCTTTTCCTGAACCCTGAGTTTGGTAACTCAGCTGGAATGGCTGGCTAGCAAGCCTCAGGGATCCCCCGTCTCTGCTTCCCTGGGACTGGGGTTATAAGTGCACACCACAGCATCTTAGGTGACACTGAGGAGTTTTTATCATACATGCTGTGTCTGTATGTAGGTCATTAGTGATAGTTTTAACTTGCCTTTTTTATGATTCTTACAGTGTTTTTAACTGTTTTGTTTGTTTGTTTGTTTCAAGACAGGGTTTCTCTATATTTCTTTGGAGCCTGTCCTGGAACTTGCTCTGTAGACCAGGCTGGCCTGAAACTGACAGAGTTCTGCCTGCCTGTGTCTCCCGAGTGCTGGGATTAAAGGTGTGTGCCACCAATGCCAGGCCCTTACAGTGGGTTTCATCTTCATGCTTATACGGTCTCTTTGACTAACACCACGAGTCAACTGGATGCTGAATCACGTTCAGTCCATGTTTTCCCCGCTTTCCCAAAGGATCGTATCACACTGTCCTTCACCAGTTTTTCACCTGGAATTTGGATACAGTACAACTGTGCTCCTTCCTGTTATCAACGCAGGAAGAAGCTAGTCAGCTCCACTTATCCCCCTGCACCGAAAGCTTTTCCTCTGACAGCTCTGGTTCTGTCTTCTAAGGGCTCCCTAACCACCTGCTTAAAAATCCTGTCCAAACTGTTGTCAAGGGGATCCAGCTCAGCTACATCCATCTGTAACTTTTGGATTTCATGCTGTTAGCATTTTTGTAAGTCGGATGGGCTCTTCCAAAACTGCCCATTTCCAGCTCGCATATACCTGGGATGCTTTTATCACTCCTTAAATACTACATACACTACAATGATCACATATGCAAGTTCCTTTACTGCCATGGGGTCTTGATTTGCTTGGATTAACTTAACATGCAGCATACCATTAGTCAGGGTAACTTGTGTCCCAGAACTGTATTTCTTATTGTACTAGAGACTGGACATTCAAGGTCATGGTGTAAGTCGATGTCATTGCTTTGGGGGCGGGGGAGCTTTTCTCTTGGCTTCTTGATAGTTCTCTTCTTGTTGTGTCTTTATGAGGTCTTTCTGCTGTAGGCACACACACCTTTTGTCCCTTCACATGTCCACATCTTCTCTTTTGAAAATGACACCAGTCAGACCCACCTTAACAGCCACATTTTAATTTAATTTAATCAATTCCTCAAGGGTCCCATTATCATTTCCAGTTATATTCTGAGCTACCAGAGATAAATAGGTCCTCAACATGAGAATTTTGCAGAGACAATTCAGCTTGCAACATGTTGTAAATATACTCTGGGATTATAGAGAAAAGGATCAAGGGTTTTCTTCTTTCAGGTAACTGGGGACAGTTTAGAAGGCAATAATATGTCCCAAGGCCTTGCTACATTGAGGTCTGAAAGAAAGACCATCATGGTCTCACTTGCTAGTCTGTATATCAAGCAGGAGGGGGCTATACAGAAACACTCCTGCATCTAAACTTGAGACTGATGCCAGCTGCTCCTACTGCCCCTGAGTGACATTTATTGCTCTTGGTTTCTAGTTTGGAAAGCACTGAAATTTTCAGGGTTGGATTCTACAATGCCCACAAACAACAAAGGTCCTTCTAAAACCAGGTAGCCTTGGAACACTGGGGTGGACCTTGAATTTCCCCCCCCCTTACTTTCCTTCTTTCTTTTTAATTGAATTTTTTCATAGAATATATTGTGATCATGGTCACCCCTTCATCTCCTCCCAGATCTTCCCACCTACCCACAAAGTAGATAGTCCACACTTTTCTTCTACTTCTCCTTCTCCACACCTTTCCCTTGTGCAATTCAGATTTCAGGGTGGGCCCCATTCCCACCTGGGAAAGCTTTCCCTTTATTCTCAAAACTGTATTAGGAGTTCTATTCACTCGGCAACAAGCTTGACTATAGTGCTTATCTGCTCAACCCTACTAGAACTCTGCAATGGTTGACGTTGCCCATCATCAAACTTATTTCATGTGTGTGAGTGTCAAACAATAGAAGAGTCTACTTCTCAGTTTCAGCTATGCACTCAGTACATCGCACAGGAGACATAGTTGCAGCATTGTAATAATATTACATGACAACAAATCCTCCCTAAAAATGTTTCCCAAAATATTTAATTCATAGCTCAAGTATTGAAATGTATTTCTTTTTTCAACCACTGTTGTGAAAAGTTGTCTCCTTCCTTAAGTTTTTTTTTTTTTTTTTTCCTTAGTGGCAAACTACTTGGAGCTGATTTCCATCATAAAAAGGTCAAAAGGGGGAAGATTTGTTGTCATTTAGTAAAAGCAAAGCATAGCTATTCTGACAATTTGACAATCCCTTTAAATAGCTCTCTACAGCTAAGCAACGAATCTTTGAAGAATAATTGATTTTCATAATCTTTCCCCTAATTTATGACGAACCAGTTTGTGCAGTTTCACAATCAACTTTGTTTACATTTTGTGTAAATGCTGTGTTGTATTTTAAAGGTGTTGTTTTAAGAGCATGAATCACAGAGATGACAATATGCAGTCCCCTCAAATCTCTGGCTTTACACCCTTTGCTTTGGAGATCTTGTAAATGATATGGTGGATATATTTAACACAGGGTGCTGTCTCTGTAAATGTAACTGGGAATATTTCTAAGGGTCTCTTTGGTCAAGAAAAACTCATTTGTGTTGTGATATTTTATTTTTAGTGGCTCCTGCCTCCTAACACAGATACAAAGGGTGCCAAGGTCAGTTTGCATGTCAATCGTGTGCTAAGATTAATTTCTCTTTCTTCTTCAACCGACGTTGACAAAGAAGCTTAACAGCATTTGATCTCAAACCCTGAGGGATGCCTCTTCTGCCATATTTGAAGCTCCTAACAAATTTTGAGTGTATTACTTGCTCTTTCCTATGGGTACATTTATCTATGTTTCTATCATAGCATTTATCACACACAGCCTTAATTAACCTAACTTCAAAAGAAGCTAAGAGACTGAAATCATGAGGAAAGAGATTGAAGTAGATACAGGAATTTAACAGGCAAACATTAGATATTTCCTATAACTAAACAAATACTAAAATAAAATAACCATGAACTAGGAAGAGACAATCTAGAGAATAAAAGGCTGGTAGTTCCAAGACAGATTCAAAAGAAAAAATATATATATACATCCAAGTACATCTTGGCAAAATTCACCAATGATAAGGAATAAAAGCCCATGGGCATGGAGTCAGCATGAGCAGGGTATCTCTGGAAAAGATTTGTAGCCTTCTAGTATTATATTAAAATGATGTTTTTTTTAAATTGCAAATAAAATGTTTTATTTTAATTATCCCAAATCCAAAAATTTTGATAAACTTCTTTACTGATGGCAATACTTTTGGATTTTTACCTTTTATATATTAGAATTTTCATCATCCATAATATACATACTTATTTTCATTTATTAATCTTTTGGTAATAATAAACTAGCACCATTTGCAATAAAAACGGAACAGCAGATTCTTTCAAAGAGTTACTTATCAATAATTGTCAGAGTTGCTATACATTTTTGGTAAAAATCCCTATTAAGGTTTTTTGGGTTTTTTTTTTTTTTATAATTGCCTTCTACTTTGGCATATTAAGAGTATTTTTAATTAATGAAGCACTGAATTCAATTGAATTTAAATATTTATTCATTGAGATGGTTATATTGCTTTTCTTCTTTCATGTATTGTGTGTGAATGTTTTTTAATTTTTGCATGTATTTAAATGTTTTTAATTTTTGCATGTATTTAAAAATATCGTTTATTATTCATTATTTGAGACTTTGACACATGTACCCTATGTATTTTTATCATCTCAACCCCTGCTTGCCCTTCAACTCATATAAGACCCCTCTGACCACATCCTTCTCCCAAGTGTATATGCTCCTTTCATAGGGCACTGAGCCCAATCAGCTGTCCTTATATTTATACATGTAGGCCACCCACTGGGGCATGGCACCTTAGAAGAGCTACTTCCCTGAAGAAAACTGACTTCCTAGCACAGCAGTTTCTACCCACTGAAGGTCCGGAGTACACCATGCTGGATCTTGACTAGCTTCATCTTTCAGAGTTCTTACGTATGCAAATATAAATGTTTGTAATTTATGTCCCGTCACATCCACCAGGCATTCCTTCCCAGTTTCTGGCTCCTACAACCTCTTTCTGTTTCTGTTACCTCTGCTGTAATGTTACCTGAGACATGTGGAGGGGGCGTACGACATAGATGTTTCATCTAAGGCTGGGTACTGCACATTAGTCATTCTCTGAACTCTGGGCAGCTGCAGGTTACTGTGGAGTGATCCTTCTGTGCATTGTGAAAATGTGCCGCTCTCATTCTTAATAAGAAGCTGACAGGCGGGCCAATAGCTAGGCAGGATTTTCAGGGCAGAGAGAATCCTGGGAGGAAGGGCGGAGTCAGACATGGAGAGGAAATGCGAGATGAAAGAGAGGTAATGCCACATGGCAGAATGTAAATTAATATAAATGGGCTAACTTGAGTTGTAAGAATTAGCTGGTAACAAGCCTGAGCTATTGGCGGAGCATTTATAATTAATAGTAACTCTCTGCCTACAGCAGGTCTCTGTATTAATCACCGTCTACTTCTGTGATGGGTGCCATAAGTTATCACACAATCGGCCCTGTGCCATGTAGGGGATACTGCCCTTCCTGTTGTTTGTCTAGGAATTCCATTAAATCCCCTGAAACAAAGCAGACTATTTCTTCAATGTTACTGTATGTCTACAATAACTAGATAACAAGACTCTGTTGCTGAAGATGTCACACACATTTGAGTCACAGGACTTGGAAAACTCTAACTAGTACTGACCAGGAAGCTTCCTTTTTGCTGATTACCATTCATAGTTGTAGAAGGTTCCCTCTGTACAGACTGCCGAGGGAAGAAAGTCACCAATAGTCCTGCCCATAATTTAAAAAATGGTTTGACTCACAATTCAGTTACATTAATGGATTATAGCTGCTGATTTTTATATGAGTTTTAGTCTTCCTTTATAATATTAAGCTATGATTTTACTTTCTTTAGCTGTTTATGTGATGCTTGAAATTTAGAAGAAGTCCATTTTACCATTATTTGATATATTATGCAAAATTCTTTATTGAATATTTGTTCCTTAGTTAGTGTTTTCAATCTGTGCTCGGAAGAAGATATGGTTCTATAATGGATTATCATCTTATGAAAACCCAAGAAGTGTTACATTATGGCCTGTCACCACTACCTACAGAGTAAATTTCATGATTTTTATTTTTTTGTAGACAATTCTGCTTTTGATTAAGGCTTTTAATTATTGACTTTATTGACCATATTTTGTTACCCTTAAAATGCACTTATAGTTACACCTCTTTATTTTTACTTAAAATGGTTATTTTTATGTACTGTTTCTCTTCCTTGAATTGTATTTTAGATAATTTGAGTTGCTAAGATAAGATATCCAGTATGGTGATTTGTAAGGAACAGAGATTTATTTCTTAACATTCTGGAGCCTGGGAAGTCTAAGTTGGAGGGGGATCTTACAGAGATTTCTGCTTGGGGAGGGAGGGAAGGAGGGAGGGAGGGAGAGAGAGAGAGAGAGAGAGAGAGAGAGAGAGAGAGAGAGAGATCATTTATTTATATCAGGTGTGTACCATGATACTTTTCTTGTAGCTAAACTCATCAGGAGGCCTTCCCTACATAAACACCATTAAATCCTTTGTGAGTGTGGAAACTGTATCACACGATTTTTTTAAAAAAAAAAAAAACCCACTTATTTTTCAAATTATGTGTGTGAATGTTTGCCTTCATGTATGTCTGCACACAGTACGTGTGTCTGATGCCCGTGAAGCCAGAAGCAGGCAATACATGCCCTGAGGATGGAGTTACAGATGGTTGTGAGCCACCATGCGGGTGCTGGGAACCAAACCCGTGTCCTTTCCAAGAGTGATTAGTGCTCTTAACACCCACCCATCTCTCCAGCTCCTACTTGCACAACTTTTAAAGCCTGTTTGCAAAGCCACCTACACTGCCACAATGTTTCTAGCACTTGAATGCCGAGGGACACATGTAAGCCACAGCATCAGTGTTGCCAGGCTTTGGTTTATATGACTAGTTTATTTAAAAACTCTCAGCTTTCCATCAGCTTTACTATTTTTACCCCATATTTATTAGTTTCTTTCTTCTCACTTTTGAATTTGCTGCTCCCCCTCCCCGCCCCCGGGTTTATGAACTGAATCTTTAGTGCATTTATTTTCAACATTTCATTTAAAAACATATCCAGAACATACCTTGTCTAATTAAGTCACACTTGAGCTCATTTCAGCTCTGACATTAAAGTAATTTTAAGGATGTTTTGTGCCTACTTTGCTATTTTTATTATGGCTGTTGTCCTGGGCTTGTAAATAATTTCATAATTCATGGAGGGGGGGGAGGCCACGGTATTCAGATTCAGGCAATTGTCTTGTCTTTATTGTTTGATTTCCATAAATTCGTACTATCAAGGAATGGAGCCTCCAAGAATATTGGCTCTTCGTTATTTGTCAAAATATCCTTTGTGACTGGTAGTTAGAATTATTAGTATTCAGGTATCTGTACTGGCCCATCCTTGGCGTTCTGACAGGACACACCCTCGGAGCAGTCACTAAGAGCATCACCTGTGCACATTCACTATGTTCCCTTTTAAAAGGGCCCCACCCACCTCCCATCCTTCTCTCCTTCTGCTTCTCTGCCCTCCCTGCCTTTGCCTCTCTCTTCTCTTCTGCCACTCCAGTTCCCCAGAGGCTGGTCCTGGTCTCCCTTCTCCCCTCCCCTTTTCCCATACCACCCCCAAAAAACTCCCTCCACCCAAGCTCTGTTACATGGTGTCTTCTCGTGCATGTTACTTTTTAAAACTGCAACAAGAATACCTTATGCTAAGATTTTATGTTTAGTCTTAGGTCACATTTGTTCATTATGTCATTCAAATATTTGGCCTTAGTGATATTGCCATTATTACATCTTTCTGTTGAAGAGAGGGCATGAATTCTGCCTCATAGTCAATTGGTCTTAACTTTCCATGTTCTGAAGCTGCACGTGTGGGTGCATGCAATTTTGTGATTTTTGCACTTCATTGCTGGGTAATTTCCCTTTGTTTTCAGGCACCGTAGTTCTTTATTTCTCACACTTTGCCTTAAATTCTACTTTGTCTGCTAATAATTTAGTATATTGGCTTTTTATTGCTTTTCATATTTTCCTGCAGTATATTTTTTCTAACATTAAATCTCTCTGTGATGTTTTATTTTAATATCTCTTAAAACAACCATGTAGCTAAATTAAAACCCATCCAGTGATCACTATTTTATTAGACGAGTTTCATGTATTTATTCCACTTTAGGATAATCGGTGCCTTTATTTTCATTTCTAGACTTTCACAGAACCTGTCTGGTCTACTGTTTAGTCTTCCTAGCTTCTCTTTCTTTCATTTGGGATCTACAGAGGCTTCCTTCTTGTCTTTTTTTTTCCTTGTGTGACTCGGAAGTTATAAGTTATATTTATCATATTTTTGTAACCTTAAATTAGAAATAAACGTAAGTAACTGCAAATCTTGAAGTGAATCCAAACCCATACTTACTATTTGTTTCATCCTCCATAAGAAGAAATCCTTTTTATGGATTAATATTGCTATTAATCTCCCAACCTTTAAATGACTGATATATATATATATATATATATATATATATATATATATATAAAATTTAATTCTTTCTTGTTTTCTTGCCAACAAAATACTCCCTTTAATTGTTAGCTCTCCTTATTTTGTGTGTCTGAGAATAGCTTTATTTTCCCTAGGTCAGGAATGATACAGGAACTATGCATAGCTTCTTTTAAAATAATTTATTTTCCCTATGTCTATGAATGTTTTGCCTTCCTGTATATATGTATATGCATCATGTGTGATCCTGGTGCTCATAAAGGTCAGATAAGTGCATGGGATCCCCTAGAATTGAAATTCTAGATGGTAAAGTGGTGGGTGAGTGGTGGTGTCCTCTGCAAATGCTCTTAATGACTGAGCCATCTCTCCTGCCCTGAACAGTCTCTAAAGTGACATTATTTTCTGGGAGCTCTAAAATGATATCACTCCAGTAAAATCTGTGTTTCCTTGTTCATGAAAAGAGGCAGGCAGTCTAACTTATCACTCTTTTGTAGTCTGTGTATCTTTTTTTTTCCTCCCTCCCTCCCTTCCTTCCTTCCTTCTTTTCTTCCCTCCCTCCCTCCATTCCTTCCTCCCTTTCTCTCTCCCTCCTTTCCTCTTTTCTTCTCCCCTTTCTTTCTTTGAATAAATAACAAAGATTGATGTAACCCGTGAACCATAAAACCAATAGAATGAAGGGGTGGGTGGCTCCAACCATATAGAAAAGGCAGGGGTATCTATATGCACTGGAAAAAAAATGGTACTTCGCAGACTAATCTGGTTAATGCTAATCAGACAAGAAGGCCGTAAATGGTTTATTTCAACTGTCAACACAATTGGATCTGGAATCCATCCCTCTGAGGGTTTTTCTTGATCGCTTTAACCCAGATGGGAAGACCCACCCTAAATGTGGGCAGCACTTTTCCTCCTGTGACAGTTCAGGTAAGAGAAAGCACAAGGAAGAAGAGCTTTTGGCTTGGCTTTCTCCTGCTTGCCTTCACATCGCGCTGGCCAGTGTCCGGTGTTGGCGCCCCGTTACTATGGTGATTGCTGACACTAACTAGCACACAGCTCCTTCAGCCTTCTAGCGTGGACTGAAGACCCCTGACTCCCCAGGAGCACTCTAGTCCTTCAGTGCCAGGCTAGGGCTCCTGAGCGCCCCAGCCTCAAGGACTGGGTAATGTTGCTTGAGGTTCGGCTTTTCCAGCGCGAAGGCGGCCATCTTTGGACTACCTAGATCATGTTCTGCAAGCTGCACTACCCAGCCCTCTTTAATGTAAACTCCTTCTCTCAGAGTCATCCCTCTCGGGAACCTTGACTAAAGCAGCAGCTCTCACCTCTGAGATGAAATCTTCTCCACGGGGTGGAAATGATTTGCTTCCCCACAGGGTAACATTTGTTTTCTTTGCAGCAGGGAAGACATCGTCTGTACAGCTGCTACTGCTTGTACTGATTTTTATCCAAGCTCAGGGGTTTGTGAAAGTTCCTAATGGGTGTTGAGGAGTTAGAGCTGCAGGGTCCTAGAGAGTCACGCCAGCCTCGTAGTTCATGCTCTAGATAAGGGTTACAAAGGGCAAGAGCCGGTCATTTCATTCATCCCGGAGCTCTAACCTTTCTTATCGGTTTCTTTTGTATTCCCTTCCCCGCTCCTCTCTTCTCCCTTCTCCATATCCCTCACTCTTTCGTCTTCTTGCCTTTTGTATTTTAAAATTTCATTTTACATTCCAGCCACAGTTCTCTCCCCACACTTCTTCCTGCTCCCCCTGCCCTCTTCTCCCCGCTCTCTCCCCCCAACAACCCACCCCCAGTCTCCTCCTCCTCCCATGGGGAGCCACCATCATCTGGCACAATAGGTTGGGGCGGGCCCAGGCCCCTCTCCCATGCATTAAGGCTGAGTACTGCATCCCAGCGTGAGGAGTGGGCTCCAACAAAGTAGCTCATGGACCAGGTTTGTATCGTGGTCCTTCTGCCAGGGTGCCCTCTGGTAGTCCAGGCTTCACACCTGTCGGCCACATACAGCAGGCCTAGTTCAGTCCCTTGGAATCTCCGCAATTATAGGGAAGCCAAAATCATGATGCCGAAGTCCACAGAGACAGCCGAACCGAGCTTGTGGAAACTCATGAACTCTAGTCCCCCCCCCCTCTTTTTTCAAGGCAAGCTTTAATTACATTACTCCTGCTGGCCTGGAACTCATCTCAATGTTTCTGCTTCCGCCTCCCTAGTGCTGGGATTTCAGGGACTGAGCCACCATGCCACCCACGTAAGAGTTCCTTTTAGTTCACAAACTACTTCTAAGGTAGACCCTTGGCTGTAGCGAATAAAGGCGGGTCTCAGTGTTGTCTGGGGCCCTCATAGCTGCGGTAGTATTAACTGGCGTATGTAAATTACAGTGGGATGGCCTGGAATTCTATGGCACTAGAAATTATTAAGGCCAGAAAAATGCTCTGTCAAAGGACTTGGGACTTTGGATTTTCTACTAATGTGTAACCCTGAGATACTGAATGAAATTCTGATGATATTTGTTCTGTTCTGAGGCAGACTCCAAACAGAAGAGATTTATCCCCATTGACCTTGACCTGTAGCTCCCACCGATTGTTATGAATCCACTCTCCTTCAGGGTTCCCAAATAGCCTACAGCTTTGGGATTTCCAAGAGAGGGGACCTGTCTCTCTACACGAAGGCTGGGACCCTGCTAAATAGTACATAAGTACACCGTTGGGCCTTCATTGGATGAGTCAGAGCTGACTGCATATTCTACAGTTTGGACCTCCGTATATAGCTTTGATTGCATGTTTAAGTTGGTCAACTGTATTTAGATAGAAGATGATACTATTGCATAAGATGATAATGACTATGTTGTTGTTAAAAGAAACAAAGGTATTTGTTTCTTATGTTGTGCTGATGGACTCTACATTCAGAGGTTTGTAAACTTCTCTAATAGTGTGTGTGTCTTTACAACTCCACAAACCTCAAGAACCAGTACTAAGAAAATTCTTTCTTATTTAGACCTCAAAATAGAACTTCAAAAGCCCTGCCAACCTTGTTCCAAAATATATGAACATGATGGGATATTTCTCTTTGGTTCGTTAATGTAGTAATGATTATTTGGATTTGGAGTCATCAGACAACTTTCATGAAATTACCAGGTACTGAACAAGAAACTCAGAACTCCTTAGATGATTTATTACCTACAGAGATGCCAGCTCCTATGTCTACTTGTTAAGTTCTGGAGGAGATAAATATATATATATATATATATATATATATATATATATATATATATATTAGAATGACTTGCAGGCTGCTGTAGTCCAGCTAATCCAACA
This sequence comes from Phodopus roborovskii, assembly GCF_943737965.1. Classification (NCBI taxonomy): domain Eukaryota; kingdom Metazoa; phylum Chordata; class Mammalia; order Rodentia; family Cricetidae; genus Phodopus; species Phodopus roborovskii. Next base: position 8,308,283 of record NW_026126611.1, read on the forward strand.
ATAGAAGGCATGTGCCTTCCCGTCCCGACTCATAGGTCCAGACTAGAAGCAGATTCACTCCCTTCAAACCAAGGAAAAGGTGGGCCCTCCACTTCTGGATTGTAGTTAAGTTCAGATATAGTCAAGTTGACATCCCATAATCGCCATCACAGAATCTTGATGGCCCTGGGCATTGGGGAGAGGAGGCAGTAACTGGTCAGTGGTAAGACCTCTTGAGACTCAGCATGGCGAAACATAGCAGTCCTACAGAGCACCCATAGATGGTTTGAGAAGGACAATCACTTGCTACTTTTCCCTCGCCCATGGGGCTCTGCTTCCCGTTTTGTGGTATAATGGCCTGCCTCTGGCAGGAGTTCGAATGAACTGCTTAGTCGGTGGATCTGGGAGCTGTGCACACACATGAAAAGAACAACAGAGGCAGAGGTAAGGCAAACGATACAAACCAGAAGCATAACAGGATGCCACACAGAGAAGTCTAACTAAAAGGAACTCCATTTGGAGAGTATTGGGAAGTGCCGTCTGCCTTTGGAGGTGTCAACCGGAGTCGGTTGCACGTATTCTAGAAGCATTTGCTGTGCTTCTAGAGATGCGTGAGGCACCCAGAGTTCTTAGGTGCAAACTTTTTGGAATGACTACTGTAGTTCATATGGTTATGTGCTTGTGATGTAAGTTTGGGGGAAAAAAAAGACTGATCTGTCAAGATTTTTGTGAAAACGTTTCACAAGAAAGAATACTTGGCCCTGAGTGGAGGGTCTCTGTCTGTCAGAGGAAAATTGTCTCCTGGGATATGGTACAAACTGAATATCCTTAATGCAAAACTTCAGACTCTGAGCTTCTCCACAGCTTGACATGTTTTGATCTCTGACAGGAAGCCACAAGTGGGAAATTCCATGCCTGACCTCACAGAGTGGGTCATAGCCCAAACCCAGGTGTGCCCAAGACAGTGTATACATTATCTTGAGACAGAGAGAATAAGTGTCTATAAAACATAAATGAAACGTGTGTTTAAACTTGAATTCCATACCGAGACATATCATACTATATAGCAGATATTCTCAAACATGCAAACAATTTTTCAAATCTAAAACACATCTGTTCCCAAGAATTGAGGATGAGAGCTAACTCAACCCATAACCCTCTTAAGGGACTAAGGAGGAACAAAGCCACGTGAGTTTTCATGGGGACCATAGCTGAAGGCCCGTAGAAAGAAAAGCCTTCAAGAATTAGTTCCAGCAGCTTTGCACCTAGGCTCTCTTCTTTGTGGATGTGTATGTTTTGGTACAGTTAGCCAGACTATCTTGACTTTAGCTGTGTTCCCGAAGGCCAAGCCTGCTTCTGCGCTTAGCAAGACAGCTTGGACAGGACTCGTAGACTCGCAATAAAGGACTGCTAGAGTGATACACGGAGAGGCCCTCGCCAGAGTCATGGAAAGAAGAAGTGAGAGAGAGCCAATCACGGGGGTGACTTGGTAGGCATCGTAGTAGTAGTCCTAGTAGGTGTGTCAGGGATGTCAAGGGAGGAGAACTCAGCGGATGACAGCAGACAGTGTGTCGTCACATAGAAGGTGACCTGAGATGATGGCTCACCGAGGAACAGGGGTTACAATTGGGTATATTCAGGGTCAGTAAGCTTTTCATCAGGATACGCGTTAGCATCACTCTTTGGAAAAACTATTAAAGGAAAAACGTGCCTGTCCTAAGAATTTTCCCTGGTGGGCTGGGGAACTAGGAAAAATCATCTGTCTACGTTTCTAATGACAAGCCAAACTTTGATTGCCATCAGAGTTCACCATGGGGAACCAAGGAGTTTGTTAGGCTTACTTATATAGCTGTTCCTGCCATCTTGCATACCTTTGTGTCACCATTACAGACGCCAGCCCTCTGGAACCGTAAGCCCTTATGACTGTCAGTTACAAGTTGCCTCGGTCATGGTGTCTTACCAAAGCAATAGAAAAGTAGCTATATACACCTCCTTACTGTTTTTTTTTTTCTACTAGATGAGCTAGCATACAGACTCATGAGAGGTACATAACACAATATGATTATTTTAGCCATAAAGGAGAATGACATTGAGACTGAAGAAGTATCCCAGCAGTGGAGAGCATGTGCTAATCTTATAGGGGACCTCAGTTCGACTCCTAGCACCCACAGTGAAGCTGCCTAGCTTCAACTCCAAGGGGATCTGCTGCCTTTGGCTTCATAGATAGGCACTCACATGCCTGTTCCTTCCCCCACATACACACCATTAAAAACAATATAAAGCTTAGAAAAATAATGAGGTTACGCAATTTGTGGGAAAATGGCTAGAATTGGAGAATATCATATTTAAGCGAACGAACCCAGTTTCATAGACAAACATATGAATTATTTCATTTGTGGGTCCCAGGTCTTATGCAGATATGTCAAACATGTGTTTTCCTGACAGGAAAATAGAAGGAAAACTGTAATGTAGGGGAGTATAGTATAAAATAGTGTACAGGAGTGTGGAGGCGCCAGGAATGCTTGAGCGTGGGGGAACAGCTGGGGACATGCTCGACACACAGAGTATTCTTGTGCAAAACTAAAAGTCAATCAATAGAAGCAGCAAATGGAAAATCTTTAAAGAAGGCAAAACAAAAACACAGAGAAAAATCTATGCACCATGTATAAATCTATGCACCATATATATATATATATATATATATATATATATATATATATATATATAAAATCTGGACTAATGTAATCTTAATAAGTAGTTTATTCCCTTTCAGATTTTATTAGTTTTTTTTCATATTTAAGTTTCTTTTTGTTTATAAATAAGGAATGGGTACACTGTACTTAGACAGTCTTTTTTTTTTTTTTTTTTTTTTTTTTTTTTGTCTTCAAGAAATGTCAACTTAAAATTCCTGGGCACCAAGCCAGATGGATTATACACAAACCTAAACTGTAAGAAGATAACATCTGGGCCCCTCAGCCTGGCTCCCCATGGGGCACTGTCTGGGCCATGGGAGGGTCAGTGAAGTGAAGTTTCCTTGAAACCTTAACCTCTGACCCTAGGAGAAATTTTGTCTTTTCTTTTCAACTGCTTCCTCTCATTTAAGCTGCTTTCCCGTTTCATTGCAATTCAGGTCCCATTGCACATCCCTCGTCCAGGACCTTCCATTTGCCTGGCGATCTGCTCTCTGCCAAGCTCTGCCTCCCAGGGAACCTGAGGGGTTTGAACCCAGCCAGTGATTGTCTGGAAAGTCTTAGAATAATAATTAGCAGGCTATCTTTCTGTTACCTTAATTCTAGCTTCCCGGGAGATGTTCCTCTCAATGTCAAAGTATGACACATAAAGCGAGAAGGTGAAAATATTCTCTGACTTACCTATCTTTACCTTGGTTCCCATAAGTAACTATTGCAGCATTTGATTATCTCTGTGGAAATCTGCAGCTACATCTGCTCCCCAATTAATGATAATAAATATGCTATTTGTTGTATCATATTGGCATAATTTAATATATAATAAAATATACTTTATCATTCATACAATTTATCATTATATAAACATATAAGTAATGTATCTCAGTATAACAGTGTGTAAAATAAATACTGTAACTATAATACAATACATTTGTATAATTATATAATGGATTATAAGTTAGCATTAACTATGTTGCTAAAAAGTGGGTCATGCATGATATTTTGTTATTTCCCACCCCTTAACCCAGAAAGCTTCTCGCATCAGCGCTGGCATTTCTCATGATAGCAGAGCCATGTTTTGGACGTGACATACACGTATCACTGTTTCAATTGTCCTATTTCTTTCCACTGGAGTTTTTCTTCCAAGAAGTACCTGCTAGCTTGGGCGCTCTGTTTCATTTCTTACTGATCTTTGATCAGATCCCCAGTATATCCGTGCATAGAAAGTCTCTTCACCGTACTTCAAACTATCCCAGTGTCTTCCAGCATTAAAATGAAGATGCATGCCGTGGTTTATTGCAACAGTGGATTTCAGGCGTGGCGTTCACGTCACCAGGCTTGACCTCCTGAGTCCTCTCACTGTTTGTTTTATTATTATTGTACTTTATCCAAATTCACCAAAGAGATGAAATCCCATCATTTTGGTGCTTTTTTTTTTTAAATGTGGTATTTTCCTGTTATCATTTTTAAGCATCTTTATAAGTTTTAACTTTTTGTCTCAAGTCTTTCTTAAATCTGTGGCCCATCTTGGACACATTTCTGTGATACGTGAGAAAGGGATTGGGTTCAACTTCTTTCCTTGAATATGAGACTGTTACAAGCCCAATTGTTGAAATGGCTTCTTTACCCTCATTGAACTGTTTAGATGTCTTCATGAAAAAGCAGTTGGTCTCTTAAGTACGAGATTCTTGACTCAGGTTTTTCTGTTTGCCCGCCTTATGACCATACCATAAAGATTTATTTTGCGTCCTAAGGATCTGCCTGTCTCTACTGACCCAACATTGGGATGACAAGTTTATGCCACACATGCCTGTAATACTTCCTTTCCCAGTGGTTTTAGGTCTCAAAATCTGGTCCATGTGCTAACAAGGCAAGCTCATCCCCACCTGAGCCATCTCCTCAACCCACCATGGAGTTTTTTTTTTTTTTTTTTTTTTTATTACTCTTGGAGTTGGGTATATTTTAAGTTCGCCCACTCTGGTATTTTACTCCACTAATATGGGTTATGTTAATTGAATTTTGAGTATTAAAATGAGCTACATCTTCAAGACAGAGAATATTTGGCCCTACTTTGTGTGAGTTATTTTTGTTCACCTTCCTATCTTGATGAAATTTCTGTGACTGTGTTAATGAAGAAACTTGAGCTCTTTTCCCCTCTAATTTCTCTAACTTAATAATTTCTTCATCCAGTTCTGGCATCAGATTGATAATGCCAGCAGAGAAGTTTTCTCTCCTTCTGCCTTCTTTAATAATTCATATTAGGCTGACACTAGCTAGTGCTGGAATTTCCTTTGTGGTGTTTTGCTATCAACTTTCAATTCTGGGATGAATAAAGTGCATTAGTGTTTTTTTTGTTTGCTTATATGTGCTGTTCTGTCTTAACGTGTTAATCTGAATTGTCCAATTTATTGACATAAAGCAATTTATATATCCTCTTAATAGCTTTTGAGGGTGGTTAGGATATGGATGGAGATTCCCCTTGCTATAACTAACTTTACTAACCTATGTTTTCCAATCTTGCTAAGGTTATCCATTTTATTAATCTTTCCAGCAACCTCTTTGGACTTAATTTTCTCTATTGGCCTCTTTGAGGCTCATGGTTTCTGCTCTTCTGTTTCTGGCTAGGATTTATCAATTTTATTAATCTGTCAAAGAACAAGTTTCTGGGGTTTTAAAATTCCTCTGTAGTTTCTTTTTCATTTCGCTGCGTGGTATTCTTTTTCTTACTTGTCTTCTTCTTTATTCTAGAAAGTGATTTTCAAGTTTTATTTAAAATATTACCACACAAAGCCCCACATTTCCCTTTATATCCTACATGTGTTGACAAGCCTATTTTAACTTACTTTGCACTTTCAATATATTCTAGTTTTCCTCAAAAATATTATTATTCCTGGATTATTTGGAAGCATACTTTTTAACTTTTAAATAACTGGGTTATGTAAACATTTTGTTACTTTTTTCTAAAATTTAACTCTTTTGCTATCAGTTTGGTCTATGCTGTCTTTGAAAAATCATTAGAACTTATCGTATGGTCCCATTGTGTCTTCACAACAATTGGTAGTTCCTAACGATGTCTATCGATCACTGAGAAAAAGTATCAGTAGTTTCCAAATGAAGGACTAGAGAGATGACTCAGTCCTTTAAGAGGGCTTTCTGCTGAGGGTGTTGGTCTGGATCCCATCAATCACATTAGGTACAGAGCCCCCTGGACCTCCAGCTCCAAGGGATCCTCTCTCTGCCCTCTTCTGGCCTTCAGGGACATTGCGTGCGCACACACACACACACACACACACACACACACACACACACACACACACTTGGGGAGGGGGGAGGAGAGGGAGGACATACACATAAATACAAATAGAATAAATCTTTAAAAAGAGTCTTCAACTAATAGTGTTCTTTCCCATTTTCCCTTTAACTCTTGCTTATGTTCCCTTGTGTATCTGAAAGGGTGATTATTGGGTTTTAGGCACATTTATGATTATTTTCTCCTTACAGTTGGTCCTTTTCTCAGCAAGAAATTCCCTTTCAAAGCATCTCTGGCAGTTCCTTTCATCTTGATGCCTATAATGTCTGATATTAGAGTACCTACTCCAGCTTAGGCTTATTATTTTGTAGACCTGTTTTTCCCCATTAAACAAATTTCAACCTATGAATCTGTATTTTATTTAAGGAAAAGTTTAAGCCAATATATTTTTTATTGAAAGAGCATATGTGTGAATGGCTATCTCATTTTCTCTTTTCCGCTCAACAAGCTTAGCCTTTTACTAGCGGTACTTAAGCTGTCAACATACAAAATGATTATGGACATGGATAGATTTAATTTGACTATTTTTGTATCACTTACTATTTGTATCCCTTCTGGTTCCTATTTATCTTCATAATCCCTCTTATGCATTATTAATAATTTGTATTATTATATTACATTCATTCTTCTGTTGGGTCCTTGGGCTTTTCTCCTAAGTAGTTCTTGGATACATTACAGCGAGCAACTGATAGCTCTCTAGTATAGAACTTACTTTAATCATTCCCTGCAATTCAGCTGTGTAAGAGTGACACTCCGCTTATCTGTCATGCCTCGGTGTTCTTGGGAGCGTACACCTCCGCTTCAGTATTGCATCGCACACTTTCTCAATGCTCCCATCTCTTCCCTAAAGAGGTGTGTGATTGAGGACATTTTGGAAGGAGAATAAACTACCTTTACACACACTTCTCCACTTGATAGCTCCACGCTTCCCCATGCCTTGTGGTACGCCATTCTCTTTCCATCTGGTATCATTCTTCCCCCAGCCTCAAGAACATCCCTCAGGATTTTTTGGTTGAAACCTTGCTCAAGAAAAATTCTAGACTCGAATACAATTTTCAATACCCGAAAATGTCTCCATTTCACTTTCATTTTGGTGGGTATTTTATCTGTGTCTAAAATTGCAGGCTAGTGTTTATTTCTCCCTTACTACATTAAAATGTTCTTGTATTTTGCAATGAGGCCTGACGTTCCTGTTGGACATTGGCCATCCGCTGTACCATGCCTTTCATGGACAGAATAGTCAGTTATTCTCAGGCTACCTTTAGGAGACTTCTCAGTATCCTTCACCTGTAAAAGTTTGTGTAGCTCTCTTCATGTTTTTACTGTTTGTTTGAAACCTGGCAAACTCCCTCTCTCTCTCTCTCTCTCTCTCTCTCTCTCTCTCTTTCTGTGTGTGTGTGTGTGTGTGTGTGTGTGTGTGCACGCGTGCACTCATGCATGTGCATGTCTGTGTGTGTGTGTGTGTGTGTGTGTGTGTGTGTGAATTTACTGAATTATCCTTATTTTGTTTTCTGAGAAAGGGTTTCTCTGTGTAACGTTTCTGGCTGTCCTGGAAATCATTGTGTAGACCAGGGTAGCCTTGAACTCACAGCGATCCTCCTGCCTCTGCCTCTGCCTCCCAAGTGCCAGGATTAAAAGAATGTGCAATCACCACTCACCTCCTTCTTGTTTTTGTTTGTTTGTTTTGTTTTTGTTTTTAGAAAGAAAACCTTTCTTATTTTTCCCCCATTGTCTTAATATTCTCTCATGGATTATGAATTCTCAGTTCATTGTATCCCAATCCCTTCCCTCTATATCCTTAATAATGGGCACATTTTCATTATTTCTTTTATGGTAGCTAACTGACTACTTATGCTACAAATTCTCGAGCATGATTATCAACAGTTTTTTTTTTCTCAGTATGACATACTCTATTGGGCAATATTATTTTAAGATGTATGGCTTTTGTTCATGCTGCAGTGGTCTAACTCTGTGAAGCTGCGTTACTGTGCCTGTCTAACACACCTGATGGTCTAATAAAGAGCTGAAGGGCTGATATCGAGGCAGGAGCGAGGACAGGCAGGGGTGGCAGGCAGAGAGGATGGATGGAAGAATAAATGAGGAGTAAGGAGAGCAACTAGAGAACGAGGAGGGAAGGACGTCAGGGGCCAGCCAGACATACAGAACCCAGACACACAGGTACTCAGCAATCCCTGGAGTAAGAGTAAGATTTACAGAAGTAAGAGAATGGGAAAGCTGTCAGTCACCCAGCCAACCTGAGGCGGGCCACTCATAACTAAGAATAGGACTCCCTGTGTGATTTTACTTGGGATGCTGTCTTTCCCACAGGTTTTCAATGTCTGAATACAGTTGACTCATATATTGTGTTCAGCTTCAGAATTATTGAGATACAAAATCTAGTTACTACTTACACCATTAGAGGGCTAAGTAGAATTTATTCACATGATTTGAAAAGTAATCTTGATTATTGTCCCTGGTATTCCAATAACTCTCTACTTTGTATGAAGGTTAGGATTCATGTTTTTTCAGTTGTCTAATAGTTTCTATTTCCATATAATCTCTTTCTTAACACACACACACACACACACACACACACACACTACACACACACTACACACACACAGTATGTTGCAGTTTGCAAGTCAATATTTTACCAATAGATATATATATAGGTGCATATATTTACATATGTATACACACTATGTGTATGTATATTACATGTACACATGATTTCTTAGTGTTAACTTGGAGTTGCATACCAAAAAAAAAAATACCCATTGTAAATTGATCTCCTAAGTTGAAAATACAGTTAGTGCATCTAATGTAATTAGCATCATAACTTAGTTTATAGGAATAAACAGTTACCAATAACATGCATATATACCTTTACTTAGTTTGTATCTGTAACAATATACATGTTTGTATGTGTATGTGTGCATATCCATGTTTATATTTGTGCAGGTGTGTATGTGTGCAGTGTATGTGTCTATGTCTAGAGACTGATGTGTAGGGTATCTTCTCTGATAGTTCTGTCCTTTATTTACTTAGGCAGAGTCTCTCACTGAAGCCAGAGCTAACTGTATCAGCTGTTTCACCAGCTCAGCTTTTTATCTGCTGTCTCTGTCTCCAGAGCACTGGGGTTACATGCAGATGCGTCGCCATGCCTGTCTCTTACGTGGGTTCTTGAGATCTGGACTCAGGTCCTCATGGGGTAGAGCAAGCCCTTTACCACCTGAGCCATCTCCCCAGCCCCCATAACAATAGACTTGTCAATGTCTTTCTTTCCCTAAATACTACATCCCTAAGTCCCAAACATGCTTGGCATACTTAAGCTACATATTGGCCTACTGTTGGATAAAAGCATTTAACACAAATGTATTTTGTAATAAATATTGAATATCTTATGTACATAACAGATGGATATTTTGTTGACATGATGGGATACGAAAACATGAAGCATGATATCCCACAAGAGTTGGTCACACAGCACATAATAAAATGCTATTGTTTCTTAATAGGCTTGTGGGGCTGGCAGGGACTGGAGGCTCACTGCTGCTGCCCAGAAAGACAAAATACTAGCCTATCTTACACTTTCAGCCTAGGAAAGTAGCAGAATTGTAAGGCTGGGTCCTACTGAATGTCTGTTTTGTTTGCACAGTTGTATAGTTAGAAAATCAGAAGTTGAATGTTCTTCATAAGCTAGGGACTTTATAAATGTTTGCTTTTGGAATATGTAGCTATGAAGTATATAGGGATATATTTTCTTACTCTATAACCATAACTGTGTATTTTAAATATCTTTCTTAAGCAATACATTTTTGTAAGTCAATTTAAATAGATCTGAGTCACTGTTTCTGATAGTAAGGCTGTGTCAAAGCTTATTCAACAAATTATTTTTAGAGCAGAGAACTAAGAAATGAAACATGTATTATTTTGATAATAATTTAACAGTATTTTACACATAATTTTTTAAGTTTGTTGTGTTTGTGTCAATTCTTCATGTTCATAGCAGATGAGATTTCACTATTTTTAATTCTCCCCTGTACATATCCAGGAGGGTAGGGCACACAGATGTCTATCATCAACCACCCATATCTACAGGTTCAGACCTGTGGATGCCACCCATTGCATTTAGGAAATAAGGATGCATTTGTTGTGCTGTATATGTACAGAGGCTTTCTTTTGTCATTATTCCCCAGAGCAACTCCCAAAGGGAACTATTTCCATAACGTTGATATTACACATAGTGTTGTAAATACTCTATGTATATATGCAAATGTTATATGTATATACTTGCACAAGGAACTTGATCATCTGTATACTTTGGCACTCTGTGGGGACCGCAGGGACCAATCCCCTGTGGAGACTCAGCAAAAGGTTATTATCTCCTTCCTTAAGGAGTCTAAATACAATATCTTTAATGAATCTTTGCCCGACTTGTTAGAAATTAATAATCAAGTAAGCATAACAAAAATTTTAATGGTTAAAACCATTGTGAACATATTTGCATCTTTTAGCCATTGTCTTTCAGCTTTCTGGTTAGAAATAAGCACATATTCATTGCAGTAAGCATTCAGATTAGCAAAAGATTATACAAAACAGAAGCCATAATCCTATGGCTTGGGGATCATGACTCATTAACTTTTAATCTTTTACTATATACATGTATTATACATATAGATACACATGTGTTCTCTGCATCAATAGTATCTTTTATCTCATTTTCATCATGATGTAGCTCAAGGAATTTGCTTTAATTAATCATTCTACAGGAGTCTTTTAACTGGCTGTATAAAGTTCCATCTCTGATGTGCATTGACTTAAGCAGCTCCTTATCCTGTATACTTAGGCATGCTTCCTTGGAAGCTTAGCAGCAAAGGCCGTCCTTTAGGTATGAAAGCCCACAGTAAGAGCTTCTGCTTAGCCACTGTAACAAGTCTACCAAATGGCCTTGAACCTGGGAACCTAGAATGCCTCATTTGGACCTCAGACCTGCATGTGTTCCAAATGCAAAATGGTCTTGACTTCTAATTTTCAATTTAGTCAGCCAGCCAGAAAAAGAAGCATTTACAGAACACTTAAAAAAAAATTCCATTCCTCTTAAGTCCTCCAGCCCTCCAAGAAGGAGTGTGCCTGTTCCTGACCAGCCCAGCATTTAATCCCAACCTGTCACCAGTTTCTATGAAGTGAGGTTTCTATTACTTCCTGGATTGCTCTAGTCTATCAGAGGTCACCATCTCCAATTTAGCCTAGATGTGGATGGGAAAATACCCTGTACAGCCCCAGCATCCAAAGAACATTGGTGTCAAATTCAATTACTGCAGAAGGAGACCTTTTTTTTTTTTTTTCTTCCTAAGGTCTCTGAATCTATTAAAAAAAAAAAAAGTCTCAGATTCCTAGCACTTCTGCTATGGTGAATGTGTCTCCCACACGGCCCTTCTGACAGCTGCTTTATAATTTCACTTTGTCAAGTATTTTTACGGTCGCAGTTTCATTTGTTGAAAAAATAGCTAAAATGGTAGCAGAGACTGTAATGTCTTTAACATGCATCTCCGCAGACCTGACTCGGGTGAGTACCCTAGGCACAGAATGACCCACGGTGACTTCAGTTCGAGGAGCTTTCCGCTTTCTGTATTTCCAGCATGATCATTTCCCCAATGTAACATGTCAATTCTGGATCGCCCTATCCACAGATTCTGCTTATTATGCCTGTGTACCACAAAGAAATTAAGTTTCTTAAAGTGTTTCTTTTTTTTTTTCCCTTTTATTTTGAAATTCTGTTAGGTTGAAATTCCCTAAATTCTCATTTGCTCAAGTTATAGATATTTTTCTTTTTCCTTGACTAAGGGATAAATTAATTCATTCTGCATTGAAGAAAATGGTGTAATGCTCTCTCTCTCTCTCTCTCTCTCACACTATGTATATGTGTATGTGTATGTGTATGTGTATGTATATGTATATGTATATGTATATGTATATTTGGGAGATTTGTTTCCACATTGACAGTTCCAGGAAACTATCTAACAGGCAGGAAATATTAGCAGGGTTTCCTGTTGGCACACCATGGCTTTCTAACTTGTTTGGGACATTAAAAGACCAAGAAGTATAGTTGTGTAGTCTAGTCTGGAGTTTTAGACAACATTGCTTTAACATACATAGGCACACATACAAGGACTCAGTTCTTTCCTACAGACGTGGATACTAGGGTTCAAACTCAGGTCCTCAGGCTTGGCAGCAAGCTCCTCTACCCACTGAGCCATCTTCCCAGCCTTATGAAATTATTGTCCTTCTTTGATACAGTGTACATTTTATACATAAGTATTTAGTAATTGTAGTTATTCATCAGTAGTAGATTCTGTAAATGTATTTAACTGGCCCCTGACATGCTTTCAGTCCTATTAAATAGTTGTTGCAGGGCAAAGCTTTTGATTTTTGATAAATCTAAAGTGATTGTTTTCTCTTCTTAAGGTGTCTTGCGTGGAAGTCTTAAGCATTTGGTTCCAAATATTTTTTTTTTTCTAATTTTTTTTCAGTTTTATATTTAAGTTTCTGGTCAACTCAAGTTAATTTTATGTAAGTTTTGGGACTTGGGTGCATTACATTGTTAGGAGAACCAGTCACTTCAGGACGACTCATTGAACAGACTGTTGTGTCTCCAGGATGACTATTGTGCCTTTGCTGACTGCCTTGGCTGTTGAATTCTCTTCTGTCGATCTCTGTGGTTAGACATTAGCCAGTTTCTCAGAGGCTTATTGTTACTGTATAATGAATATTCAAATTGGATGCAGTGAATATTCAAATCGGATGCAGTGATTTATCTGACTTGACTCTTTCAAAGTTGTCACCCTCTTTGTATTAAGTTTGGAACATTTTCCTTTCTTCCCCTTTTCTTCCTTCCCTCCCTCCCTCTCTCCTTCCCTCCTTTCTCCCTCCCTTTTGTTTATTTATTGTGCGCGTGTCCCTGAGTGTGCATTCATGTCAAGGCCAGAGTCAGGCATCAGAAGACTTTCCTAATGACTTTCCCACTTTTCTCTTTTCTGTTTTGAGACAGGGTGGTTGATTGAACCCGGAGCTCTCCAGTTTACTAGATGGGCTGACCAGTCCTGAGGATCCTCCTGTCCCTGCTGGCCTGGTGCTGGAATTGCAGGTATGTGTGTGGCACTGCTTTCCATGTGAGCTCTGGGGACCCAGGTCTTTATGCTTTCCTGGCGAGCACATCCCTGACTGAATTCTCTCTCCGTGTACCCTCCGGTCTCTCTCTCTCCCCCTCCTTCTATACCAGTGGTTCTCAACCCTTCTAAAGCTGCTACCCTTTAATACAGCTCCTACTGTGGTGACTCCAACCATAAAATTCCGTTTGTTTCTTCACAACTGGAGTTTGGCTACTGTTATGAATCACAGTGTAAATATCTGATATGCAAGGTATCTGACACACGACCCCTGTGAAACAGTTCTTCAGCCCCTAAAGGGGTCGTGATCCTCAGGTTGAGAACCTGTGGTGTTTATCATTGCTGAGTCCAGAACCAAGAACCTAATGCATATTAGGCAAGTACTCTGACACTGAAAAATAAGATTGCTGAGATTGTTATATGACTCACACTAGCCTGTGAACCTGCTTGTGGGACGCCTGTTTTTCTTGCCGAATCTTCCGATGCATGAACGCGGCATGTCTGTTATTCGTCAGTTGGTTGTATTTGGTCTGTTATCATAGTTTCTAATTTCTGGTGTACAGATGCTGTACTTCTTTTGTTAATGTTGTGAGCTTATACATTCTATTTCCTTGAGGCCAGGAAGGCTTGTGAATTTTCTATTTTACATTTATAACTGCAGTCTTCCGAGTTCAATTATTTGCTGTTAAGAGAGCTGAAATGATTTTAGCGTGGACTCCCTTAAGATCACACAGCTGGGGAAATACTGTGCTCAGCTGTCTTCAAAGTTAATTCTGAACTTTGCATGAAGGGAACAGGAAAAGTAAGTCAGGAAAGGGAGATAGGAAAATAAAGGTCCTTTAGCCATTCTCACTGAACTATTGCAATCGGTATTTTGTCTGTATGTATGTGTATCTGTGCACGCTTGCATGCCTGGTACCCATGGAGGGCAGGAGAGGATGTCAGAGCTGTTGGGACTGGAGTTGCAGATGATTGTAAGTTGCCATGGTACTGAGAATTGAACCTGGGTCTCCCGGAAGACTGGCCAGTGCTTTTTATTTTAATCAAATTCAACTCTCTGCTCGAATGGATGGGTTTTGATGAAATGACTATACAGTTTTGTGCAGTATTTCATTAAGGTTCCCATGTGGGCGAGCTGTACAACAGAGTTTTAGTTTAGTTAGCACACCTTCTCCCTTTCTGAGGCTTACATGCTGTGCACGACGCTGAAAGCACTGGAGGACTCAGGTTTCATGCACACCAGCACGTAGACCTTATCAGAGTCCTTAGGTCCGAGGTGCAGTCCTTAGAAACACGTCCCATCAGTACACACTGCCCTAAAGGAAGAGAATGGCATGGTGTGAAGACTGATAAAAGGTAGCCATAAAGATTGAAACTAAGGCAAAACTACATTTGCAGGTATAGAGGGAAAGACTGGATTTAAACATCACTGTAAAGTTGTGTTTATTTCTGTGTGCTGAGCCATGTTGGTGTAAACTGGCTCATCACCTCTAACCCTCATTTTCTCATGCCTACTCTGTGGAGAAATTCAAGCCCTGGGCTTTTTGTCCTGTACTGTTATTGAAAAATAGTAGCTCATATGTGAACCCTGCATCTATGTCACTATCACCCCTCCTTCCGGGTCTTTTCATCCTTACATACATACATACATAGTACATGCATAGTAAATATATTTATATATACACATTTACAATGTTTATGTATATATACAGCACACACGCACACATAGTGTATATGCACATGTGTGTACAACCTACAACAACAACATATGCATTGCTCATAGGTCCATGTATCTAGATCTGTATCTTTGGTATTGGGTGCACACACACACACACACACACACACACACACACACACACATATTCTTATTTTACATATTAATCCCAGTTCCCTCTCCCTCCCTCCCATTCTCCCTGATTTCTCTCCCATTTCCCCCGCTCCTCAGAGAGGGTGATGCCTTCCAGGAGGGATCATCAAAATCTGTTGGACGCACGTCTATCTGGTTAATAGAAGCAATGTACAGAAAGAAGCAAACGAGCCCACTGGCACACAGGTGCATTTAACTTACAATTAAGAACACCTTGACTGTGTTGTGTGTGTTGATTCCAAACTGTTGGCAGTGAGGTCAGATAAAGCAGTGACAGCCATCTAACTAACACTGGACTAACACTCAGTTCCAGCGGAGAGGCAGCAGGAACTGTGAGAGGTGAATTGCCTCTGCCGCCGTGAATATGCTGGTGCAGGATCTGTGGACTGAATCACTCACTCTTCATTGTTTTCTTTTTGTTGATGCCTGTTGATTCCGCGTATTGGGGGTCAATAGTTTCACCCACACATAGAGCATACACTGGTAAAACCCAACCTTGTCTTTTCAATAGTTCCCACCCCCAGACACCCTTCCCAATCCCCAGGAAGCATATTCTATTTTCCACATAGACTTTCCACGTGTGAGCGAGAACATGTGGTATTATTCTTTCTGCGTCTGGCTTATTTCACTTAACACAGTGTCCTCTGTTTCCATCGATGTTGCTACAAATGACATAATTTCATTCTTCTTTACAGTTGAATAATATCCCCACCTTATACTTACATGTGGTATAACTTTTAACCCATCCATCCCTTGATAGGTACCTAGACTGATTAGATTTCTTAACTACCTTGAACAGGGCTAAAGTAAATATCCATGTGTAGGTATCTCTTAAGTGTGCTGATTCCTTTTCCCTTGAAATGATACCCAGAAGTAGAATTATTAGATAGAATGACATATCTATTTCCAGGGTTTTTTTTTTTTTTTTTTTTTTTTTTTTTTGAGGCATCTCCGTGCTGTTCTCTATAGTGGCGGAACTAATTTATGTTCCCGCCAACAGTATATATGCCTTCCTTTCCTCACCCCCTCACCAGCATTTGTCATTTCTCTTTTTTTGTAATAGCCAGTATAATTAGGGTAAAATACTATTTCGTTGTAGTTTTGCTACGTGTCCCTAGAGCCTAAGGACATTGAACATTTTGTTCCATGGGTTTATTGGACATTTCTATTTCCACTTTTGAGCAATGTCTATTTGGATCATTTGTCTTTTTATTGAATTGGAATAAACTTCGCCTAAATTAGCCAAGGAAGTAAGAGACCCCATAATGAAATTTACAAATCTCCGACAGAAAGAATTGAAGAAGACCCAAGAAAACAGAAAGACGCCCCATGTTTATAGATCCAATGAAGTAATATTTGAAAAAAAAAAAAACACCACACTACCCAAAGTGACATGCAGAATCAGTGTGAGGCCAACCAGAATATTAATGCTGTTCATAAGACACCTAGATAACAATCCTAACATCTCAGAGAAGCACAAGAGACTATGAGTAGCAGAGAAATCCTGGGCAAAAGGGAGAAAGCTGGAGTCCTTACAGTGGGTGATTTCAAGGCGTACTACAGAGCCACGGTAATCAATGTGAGTGTGGTATTGCCATAGAAACAGACATGGAGGCCAACGGAACAGAACAGCGATCCCATAGAGGAGCCCACACGTCTGCAGCCAGTTGAGTTTTGACAAAGGTTCCAAACACAGCTGCTGAAGAACAGATGGCTTCTTTGATAAAATGTGCACGAGGAAGGCAGAAACCTGACCCCTGTCACTCACAATGTACAAGTGAGCCACAAACGGGTCAAAGATAAAAGTGTTAACCCTGAAGTCCTGAAGTGGCTAGAGGACAACACAGGGGACACCAGGGAAGGCCGTGATTTCCTAGACAGGGCTCTAAAGGCGCAAGAGGCCAAAGAAATGATGGCCAAGATTACCTTAAACGAGGACAATTCTTCTCAGCAAAGGAGACAGTCAAGAGACACTCAACGCCGGAAGAAAGTATTTTCTGACTACCCCTCACAACGTTAATATGTAGCATAAATAAGGAGCTCAAACCACTGAATTAAATAATATGAATAATTGAAAACTCGAAGTAGCTTTCTTACCATGAGCAGAGGTCCTTATCCGGCTTCCCTTCCTCTCTTTGCCCTCCTGCTATTTGAAGCTGACTGACTCATTACATTGGTATGGCACCTTTCCGCACCTTTGAAGCTACACGAATAGCTGTCTGTTCATTGTGGACCACGCCAATGTGCGTGTGCTTATGTGGATTAAGGTTTGTTGGGATCCTGTAGCAGAGGTGGAGAAACGTATGGAAGAAGGGAGCCCAGAGAGAAACGGAGGCACCCAGACACTTTGTATCTGGGCAAATCACCCTTATTTATTTTTTGTTTCTTCTTCTTTTTTAAAGTTAAATTTGAAACAAGATTGTTTTGCATGCCAATCCCAGTTCCCTCACCCTTCCATCCTCCCCTATTACCCTCACCAAATCCCAGCCCATCCCTTTTCTGCTCCCCAGGGAGGGTGAGGCCTAGCCCCACCCCATATGTCTAGGCTGAGGGATATCCCTCTATGTGGAATGGGCTCCCAAAGTCCATTCCTATACTAGGGATAAATACTGATCGATTACTAGAGGCCCCATGGACTGCCCAGTCCTCCTAACTAACACCCACATTCAGGGGCTCTGGGTCGGCCCTGTGCTGGTTTCAGACTGGGATCCATGACCTCCTCCTTGTTCAGGTCAGCTGTTTCTATGGGTTTCTCTAATCTGGTATTGACCCCTTTGCTCATCACTTCTCCAGGAGTTCGGCTAGTGTTTAACGTGGATGTCTGCTTTTGTTTCCATCAGCTACTAGATGTAGGCTCTAGGATGGCATATAAGGTAGTCATCAATCTCATTATTGGGAAAGGGCATTTAAAGTAGCCTCTCCACTACTGCTTATATTGTTAGTTGGGTTCATCCTTGTAAAGCTCTGGGCATTTCCCTCGTGCTAGATTTTTCCTTAAATCTATAATGGCTCCCTCTATTATGGTATCTCTTTTCTTGCTCTCCTCTATTCTTTCCCGGACTCAATCTTCCTGCTCCCTCAAGTCCTCCTCTCCTCTCCTCTTCTCCCGTCCTTGTCCCTTTCCCCTTCTCCAGAGGACCATGTATGTCTCTCTTAGAGTCCTCCTTGTTTCCTAGCTTTTCTGGTGGTGTGGATTGCTCTATGTCTAAAATCCATATATGAGTGAGTACATACCATATATGACCTTTTTGTGACTCACTCAGGATGGTTTCTTCTAGTTCCATCCATTTCCCTGTAAATTTCAGGATTCCATTATCACTCTTAATTTATAAGGCCACCCACAAACAATTCCTGACATATTTTGCTCTGGTAAATCTATTAGAATATGAGCTTTGGCCAGCCAAGAGGGCATCAATCCAGGGCTTTAGGGAAAAAAGGACTAGAGGTAAATATTACATGAATTTAACCTTGAAGGTAAAGCTAACTGGAAGTTCTAGGTGGCACGAAAGCACTATGTACACTTTGTATTATCTGAATAGACAGGAATAGTAAAGTATCACCCACAGCGGGAGACGGGATAGGATGAGAGGCAGTATGAGCTCTTACTTTGCTTTGCGTGTTGTAGGTAAGAGCCAAAACTTAATCTCACAAAAGGAGTAGTAAAAGGTTCAGATTAGTTAATAGTTCTCAGATCAGATAAATAAGCAAAGTATTAATTGCCCTGTTTTTACATTAAGTGCTGAAGAAAAAGTGTAGGAACATATTGTTGCCTCTAGTGGGAAACAATATAATGGGTAAAGTGAAGAGGCAATTAAGGATAGTTTATAAAAAATTCAATAAAAAGTAATTGAGAACAACAAATATCTTTTCAAATATTAAAATAGAATAGCAACAATACGAAGCAAAACAGAGCATATTGCAAGAATTATGTATGTGACTCTAACCGTAATGTGAGTTAATATTATAGACTAAAGATTGTAAGTAAATAAACAATAGATTTAGCTTATCTATTAAAAGACATTTCAGCCAGGTGTGGTGAAAAATGACTCTAATACCCAGTACTCCAGAGGCAGAGGCAAACAGATGTCTGTGAGTTCAAGACCAGCCTGGTCTACCTAGTGAGTTCTAGGGCAGCCAGAAATACATAGTTAGACATTGTCTCAAAAACTTAAAAACTTAAGTAAAAAGTTTCAGATTCTGGATTCTCTATTGCATAGGATAGACAATCAAGGAAAGCTCGGGAAAAGGGGGGTGGGTGGGTGCTATGCTAGCACAATACAACAAACAAAAATAGAAGCTACAACATCAGAGTAAACAAGATGGAATCCAAAGATGAACTGATGGTCGTTTAGAGTGCCCAGGCTGAAAGTTATGCCAAGCTCAGTAATTATCTACATAGCAAACTGGAGTGGAAACATTCATGAATGTGAAACCACAGCCTCTCCTCTCAAGAAACTCACCAGCAGCCAAGGCTTTGACTAACCTTGGTAAGTACAAGATATATCAAGACCAAAAAGGAATTCAACCAAGAAAAATAGTAAATATAACTGTCGTGCAATATAAGCAGTATAGCCAGGAAGCTTGTGTGGACACTGGCTACACAGCAAATAACATGCCCCGTAAGTATCTGTAGACCCCCAATACAGATGCCCTGTAAGTATCCATGGATCTTCCATACAAATGGACTGTGACTTAAGTGTGACATAAAGAAAATATCACCAAATGCTGGTGCAATAGAAATGGGCCATCAAAATCATCTGAAAAGAGAGCCACCAAACTACAATGTCATAGAGGACCAACCTTTATCACTTGGGAATAAAAATGATGCTCGAGGAATGGAGGGATGCAATGCAACACTAAAGAGTTTAATGTTGATAAAAGTGCACCTCAGGATTTGGGAGTCTAAATAAATCACTGCTAAGAAAAAGAGCTGTAGCATGAAATTCTTCTATCACCTTTAAAAACATGATGCGATGAAACAAAACCCATTAAACAGACGAGTAAAAGGAACTGCAAGGAGACATAATTAATAAAGACAAAAAAAAAAAAAAACCCATAAACCTAGGGACTAGAATAAAAAAAGAGAACATAGTATTTATCACCTCCCTGTTTATACTGAGAACTAATGAACTCATTGAGGGGATGTCAAAAGGTGGGGAGCAGCACAAGATCAGGGAGTTCACCGGGTAAACAGTGCCCATCACTGAAGGAGATCACACAACTGTGTGGTACTCAGGAGTGGTCTCTGGGTACCGGTGAGGAAGGAGACAGTCAACTGTGCAAGGGCAAGATGCAGGATGCTGGACCGTTAGGGTATCAAACGAGAGACTTCCTGTCAGGGTAACTGCTCGATGAGGTTGGGAAGGCCCTGGTGTTAATCTGGGGTCTGTTTAAATAATGTGGAAAATTACAGTAAATTTTAATAAAACACAGGCAGAGATCATAAGTGCTTTTTTCCTACATCTAGGCCAATAGGTCCACAACACCCTTGCTTGGCCACACTGGCTCACATGGGAGAGGGAGAGATGCTGGCCTGTGTTTCTGTCCTCTTGGAGATGAAGGCCTGAGGTCTCCTCAGCATTGTGTTTATGGCAGCAGGAAGAGTTGTGCTGTGTCATCCATAGGAGAACCTGCCATTCCTGTAGACATCTCCACCTTCAGCAGACACGGACCTGGAGAGGAAATGTTGGTCCCAACCAGCAGGGTTGCTATTTTAGAAATTAGTCAGTTTCCTCACATAGTAGGACCACAACTTACCAAGAGACTCATAGAACACCCGAAGTTTATTTTCACATGCATGGCTTTGAGAAGACTTTCAACAGGATTTGTCCAAATTTAGTGTTATTTTTTATTTTTGTTTATTTAAAAGCTTCCCTAGGGCCTGCAAATGCCCACTTACCATCCAAAGCAAATTTTTATTTTTTTACAGTTAAGCTGGCATGTCTTTCAAGAGGTCTTGTCAAAGGAGAAACCATCAAGATCTATCAAGAGAGGGTAGTACAAGAGGCTGGTCAACAGCAACCACTGTTCTCCGTCCCACATGGCATGACCCCTCTCAATGCGGCCCTGTTCCCCTGGATTTCTGGGAACATGTGCAAGCAAACTCCAAAGTCACTCATGAACTTGCAAAAGAATGGAAAGGCGCCATAGTTACAAACAAAATCAGGAAAACCTTGTTATTAAAAGCAAATCAACTGATAATCGGTCCTCTGGCACAAGCATATTAACACATATACAAACATACACACATATGCTCACACATATGTGCTTACACACATACGTATATGCAATACACATACACATCTTCACACACGCATACATATACACACAAATGCAGAAACACACACATATGCACATACATATGTACACCACACATGGTGTGTATATGTGCATATGTATGGTGTACATGCATATATGTTCTTGCACATGTAAACACATACATGCACACATGAAGTCTTGATTCAACGAGCCACCTGATGGATGTGATTTTGGAAGTCGTGGGTGCTCCGGTTGCAACGGCAGAGTATACCATTGCAGGCGATCATCCTCTTCTCATGGAACTTTCTTCATGGAATTTTCTCAATCTCTACGTTTAAGTGGTGAAATAGCAGCTAATGTAATGGTCTGTGTTGAGTGAGGTAGCATTTGCTAAGAGATGGTTTTCTCATGAAATAAGCATTAGCAGCTTCATCCTCCATGAGCAAATGCTAGCTGAGACTTGGAAACCCAGGGAATAGGGGAAGTTCTCTAGTATCGGTGTTAATTACAGGGCCACACCTTGCCATCTCTGATCTTGCTGTGGGCTCCATAGCTCCTGCTTTCCAGTTCTCCTCTGAATCATCTATAGGAAGAGTTTGTGTATTAGAATGGTCTGTGTGCAATGCATAAAAGTATCTTTTTAATTTTTATTTTGACCGGATCTAAATCTCACTATCTGCAGATCCACTATAGGAATCTTTTCGACTCACAGATCTGTTTACTGCCACTTCTCTGCTGAAACTCTTCCTGTGTTTCTCACCATCTGCAACACAGATGGGAAATAGAGTTTGTCTCACGTACTGGTGGGTTGGGATTAACTTCCTAGAGTGTCCTGCTAAGAGGTAGTCTGAGGCTATGTGTAAGTTCTTTGAAAAGCTGTGATTGATTAGTCATGTCTGCTGTGGACCCAGGAAGGGGCGGGGGCCTGCATATCACACTTAGAGCACGTGATTGGAATGACTGACTTTCAAACCCTTGAGAAATGCTCTCTCTTCAGCAGTTCAGAATGTCCCTTGTCCCAGGGGGCGGGGCATACTCGTCTCCTGGCTTCTGTAGTCACATTCCACTCACCTGTACAATTGATTGAGGATTCACCTTCTTGGAGAAATCCTTTTACTGCCCACCGTGTAATTGTAGGCCAGATATAGTGGCTCCTGCGTGCTCGGCCCTCTGTACCATAATTTCCTGTGTGATGTCTGGTTTCCCCCGTGAGACTCTGGTCTGTCTGAACGCAGAAGTTTATTTACTTTTTTCATTTATTACTGGTGCTAGCACTTCAGCTTCTAGCCAGCATACACTAAATGCTCAGTGGCAGAAAGTGAGCAAGCTGATAAATCCCTATTTATCCTGTGAATAGCCTATTTTCTATATGTGTTAAAAATAATAAAACATATAGGTCTGTGGGCTCCACAACCAGGCACAGAAATGTAAAAAATCATTGAAAGCATATTGTTGGATAATTTAATATTGCTTTATTTGCTGCCATTCATTTAAAGGGAAGAGAAAATAGATATCACCGTGTCTGTGACCAGAGCCCTAGAACACAGCGCCAATTAATAATAGGAAAAAAATGTGCATAGTTAACCTACAGGCACTGGCAAACACAGATACTCTTATGCTTCGGGTAGCTGAAGACTACAGTCTTGGAGAACTACATTTGGGAGGGATGTGGGTGTAATGTAATGGAAACGCACTGAGGACTTAACTGGCTCATCCTTCACAACCTCCTCTCTATCCCTGCCTTCCAGTAACAGAGATGGCAGCCCTCCAGTGGGGGGTCTATAGTCCTTCAAAGGGAGAGAGACCAAGGGAAGGAGGTGACCCTCTGAACCTGCTGTTTCCCTCAGGGCCGAGTGTGGTCCCTGGGGCAGCATATTGCAAACTCTCAAATGCATTCACTTAGGGTGAAGTCCATGGCTGCTTTTCTCAATGCTCTGAGACGGTTTGGATAAGAGTCCGCTTCTTTCCCCTGCTCTGTGTTTCTCTAAACAGCATTCATATGCATGCGTGTATGTGTACACACTAAAATTTTGTCAAATAGAAGTAAACCTTAGTTACATTTTTTTTGCTTATTTACCGTATATACACATATACTCATATGTGTAGTAAATAGAAGAAAATCTGAATTTCCAGACATTTTCTTGTTATACTTATTCAGTTATTAAATATTTGCTGAACATCTACTAAACTTGACTTGCTGGGAATGCTCAGCAGGAAATCAACACAGCGCACAAGCTGCTGAAGGAAGCAGCCCGATGTCCCTAACCCTGAAGTTTCCTCAGGTGAGCCAGGCTGACCTGGGCTCTGCATTGGCTATTTGGGGTTCAATATTTCATGTGAGGTTACATGCCAAAAAACATCCCTTTCCCCTTAAGTGTGTGTCAACAGAGGGGGAGTCTTCCAGGCAGATCTCCTTCTGGCACACCAGCTAAAGGGAATGCCCAAAGTGGGGTGAGGTGGTGAAAGCATGTAATTCCAGGACTTGGGGGACAGAGGCCGTAGAACCAGGATCTGTGGTCATCTATGGCTACATAGTGAGTTTTGAGGCAACCCGGGGGAATTCAACTCCATCTCAAAATACAAACACCTTAAAGGCTAATCAAACAAGCAAATGAAGTAGCTAGCCGAATCAACCCATGCTCTGCTAAGATTGCCTTGCTGGGGCTGAAACATTGCAAAAGCTGAGGCCCCGGTGTCCTTTCCTGAGTGGCTTCCAGGTACCAGGAGACTGGATTTGACCCCTTGATCTGGGAAAAGCAAAAAGCAAGGAAAGGCTAGAAACACACAAATTCAGCTAACCCAAATTCTTTAGGTTGTAAATAAAACCACCAATAATATTAATTCCCAAGAAGTTGAAACACATATGTTAACTCCCCCAAGTAGAAGTTCGCCACCGTGTATTGAGGTGCTGGCTGACCTGGTTTCCCTCACTGGGAAACAATGGGATAGATCGACAGCTGTGCTGTCCACTGGGCATGCTCATAGCAGAGAGGGGTTGTTAGCTCTGCAGTGACTCGTTTCCCACCTCAGTGTTATCTTGATGGAGCATGTGTTCTCCGCGGCCCTAAGTCCCCAAGTACAGCTAACACCAGCTATTTACTCCAATCACTTTAACACTTGTATGCGTAGGATTTAGCTTCAAAACGACTCGTGACAAGGTTCTTACACTCTTTGCGGTAAAGAAACGAAGGGTCAAAGCATGGCGCTATTTGTTCAGAGTCGCCCCTTCTGGGCACTCAGGGTTTCGAGCTTTTGGCATGCTCTAGGATGACATTAATTCTATTCTGCCCTGTGTCGTCTCCCTTCAGGGATTTCCCCAGGAGGGTGGGCAAAGAGAATATTCTAAGAATGAAAGGGCCACACTCGAGAAATTGCCAGCACAGCAAAGCCTGGGGAAGCAGGGGCAGTCCAAATGTGTAAAGTGCCGGAGACATGCAAATAAAATAGTATGATATTCCATGAGTTGGAGACAATAACTTGTCTAGAGGCAAGAGAAGAAAAAAATTAAGAGAGTGAAATAATCTAAGCAAGATACGCTACATCCTAGGAATGCAACACAGTGACAGGAACAGGATCAGGGTTCAGCATTAAATATTTAGCAGCGTATAAATCACATATAAATGTTAGCACTGTATCAAAGGCTAGGAGAATGAATCACCTATACGGTTAAAGTGTGACGGCTCAACCCTTCAGCTGCTATCAAGTTACTGAAGCAGCTAAGGTCTCATGATGGGGAGCCAGCATGAGACAAATACAAGGAAGTCGTGCAGACATTATGTGAGGGCCGGGTGAGATGAGCAGGCGTATGTGCTCGGAAACCGAACTTGGGTTGCCAGGTAACCTCATCTGGGGACTGCAAAAAAGCACAGTCATCAGGTCCTGTAGACAGATTTTGATAGGGAAAGCAAGCACAGGACACTGTTCAGCATGCTCAGGGAGGTGGCAAACAAATAGTCACCAATAAAAGTTCAGGGGGCTGTTTAGGAGAAGATGCCTTCGGTTTGTGGAAGATTCTCATTTAAAACCTCATCAAGTCATCCCAGGGGATGTGCCTAACAGCCAGCGAGGCAGGCGACAGAATGTGATGGAGACTCAGGCTGGCACCATTGATCCAGGCACCAAGGTCTCAGTAGTGACCTTTGCAATAATGACCACCTTTGTGGCTACAGAGGAAACCATTGGTCTTCATTCGTTTGTGTCAAATGGACCGACCCGTCTCCAGATTTTGAGGCAATGGAAATTAAAATCAAACGAATTCCTACAGGCTGAAGAGGATTAAAAGCCTCAAGAATAAAAAAAAAAAAAAATGGAACATTCAATACAGGAATGCTATGATGGGACCCTCCATTGAGAAGCCACACCGAATGTTCTAGAAAGAGAGTCACAGGAAAAAATGAAGTGAGGCCATTCAAACTATAGGAGAATAGGAGTTGGACAGAGTCGGTTAAAATTGGGTGACATTTGAATTCTGTATATTTCAAGGGCTGAACCAAATGTATGGTCAGAAGTGGGAAGGGTTAGTCTACGGACCCATTTGTAGCAGCACTGTAAGACAGTTGTGGTGGGGTGTGTTGTTGCCTGTTGGGTTCTGCTCCCTGACTGGGAGCTATAGCAGCAAGTATCTACTGTGGGGGAACAAACTCAGCGTGCTCCTTCGTGGGAACTGGCCCGCAGGTGAGATACCGCCACGGAGCATGCTCTTTGTTCCTTTCGTCTGAGACTTAATTCACCAACTTAACTGGCACACCCCTTTCACGCTTTCCCTCGGTTTTCATCCAGCTGTGGTGATGACCTGTGCACTGTTTCAAGCACAAGCCTGAACGCCTGGCTTGCTCACAGTTTGCTGAGAGAGCAACATGTGAAGCCCAGGACTCGCTGCTCAAGCACTGCATTAGATGCCATCTAAAGCCTCCGATCTTTGGGTTGCCGGGGAAGGCGTATTCGAGGTGGTGCTTCCACACTGGTTAATAGGGTGAACGGTTGTTTGTAAAGCTGGGCAGTCAGATAAAGGCCCTTAGAAACAGGAAGCGTGGGGTACGGAGAGCATGGAAGGGTGAAATGAGTCAGATCATGGGACATGGTCTTGGGTTCATAATGAGGCTGTTAAGATGTGAAGCTGGAACACTGAACAAGTTGGATCACCAAGGTTTGTAATGTCGTGGAGAATTTTGTTCTTACATAAACTTGAACCTGTTGATGAGAGGCCTCTTCATTCTAGAACCCCATTTCCAGTTGTCCCTAAGCAAAATGAACTACAATAACAACCATGGGTCTTTTAGTAATTATTTTCCCTTTAGAACTTACAAACAATTCCCATGGCATTTGGACACGTAAAAAGACTTAGCTCCTTACAATTTGGATTGCTCTGAGTCCACAGTAGTCTTAGGAAATAACTACTAAGCTGATGGTGCGCGCTCAAAGTCCCTCCTCTTTTTATTTTTTTCATGCATGAGGACTGGGAACATGCCTGTGCAGGTCCAGCGTCAACCTTGAGCCTTATTAATTAGGTGCCATCCACACTGCCTTTTTAGATGAGGTCTCTCATGGACCTAGATCTCACTGATTCAGATAGACTGGCATGCATGCCACTGGACCCCAGGTACCACTGGCCTCCCCTTCCCCAGCGTGGATTAAAAGGATACACCATTACATTCAACATTTTAAGTACAAGTTCTGGGATCAAATTGAGGTCCTTGTATTTGAAGGCAAGCATTTGACTGACTGAGCTCTACCTTCGGTGCCCCCCTCCCCGCAAATCTTTCTTCATAAGAAAAAAGTATCCAATGTTTTCAATGTTACTGAATTTAACACACCTACCAGTATAACCCTGGCCATTAGCCATGACTTCATTTTTTATTTCTGTTTTTTGAGAAGAAAAGTAAGGTATAGAATAATGTAGATGAAAATCTCAAGGGCCATGGGATTTAGTTTGTTTCATTAGTTTTATGAATTGTGACTAACTCTCTTAAGCTCTGTGAAATTTTATGGGTTGCAAATGCTGCGTTTATTTAAAATTAAAATGCCAGTTACGCTCAGCATAAGAGTCCAGTGATTCCGGGACCCATTGAACATTTCCAGTTTGAGCTCCGAGTCTGTGGCTTGTTGTTCAGTTTTTAGATTTTCTACAAACACATTTCTCTAAGGAAAAAAATAATACTCTTAGCTAAG
Organism: Phodopus roborovskii; assembly: GCF_943737965.1. Taxonomy (NCBI): domain Eukaryota; kingdom Metazoa; phylum Chordata; class Mammalia; order Rodentia; family Cricetidae; genus Phodopus; species Phodopus roborovskii. Next base: position 8,335,721 of record NW_026126611.1, read on the forward strand.
GAACATGGAGGAGGGGCCAGGCACTCAGCCATCTCTAAGAATTGGCAGGCTAGGAGAAGCCATTTCCAGCTGATTTTTAGACACAGTGCAGCAATCAACAAATATTTTCCGGGCACTCATTGCACACACACATTAAGCATTTCTTTGAAATAGGATGCTAGGAAAATAGAGACGTGTTCTTAAGGGCAGCACTGGATGCGGGTTCTTCACAGAGAAGTAATGCGCCTGTTTTTCCAGCCTCAGCTTGTGAAAGCACAATGAATCTTTGAGGGAAAATTGTGAGAAATGAAAGGAATACCCCTTTGTGTATGCTTAAAGACAGACTTAAACTTAGGTCCATAGCAAAGACATTGGCAAGTAGCATGGACCTCTCTCTCTCTCTCTCTCTCTCTCTCTCTCTCTCTCTCTCTCTCTCTCGTGTGTGTGTGTGTGTGTGTGTGTGTGTGTGTGTGTGTGTGTATTTGAGGTAGAAATTTGAAGATCAGGAATGAAAGTAGTTAAAAATGCATAAAAGCAATATTTGTGAGCAACATGAAATAAATGATAATTAGGAATAAATTGATCTATAATTCTCAAAGTCTTAAGCATGTGCATAAATTTTAGAACAGTGAAGAAGGAAGTTGAAAAAGACTGGAATAAGTGGAGAGGTGTCCTGTGACCATGGAGTGAAAAAATTAATAATATTGTTTTCATGTCTGTACTAGGTAAAGTAGTTTTCGGATTCAATATAATTCCTACCAAAATTTTAATGTCACTGTTGACAGGAGGAGAAAAAAAATTACTAAATTTGTCATAGATCTCAGAAAGACCTCCACAAATCACGGAGCAGTTTGATCATAGAGAAGACAGATAAAGACATACTTTTTGATTTAATACTGTATTAAAAAACTATAGTTTTCAGACTAGTATGATACTACAAAATAAACACTTGACCAATGGAAAAATAGCTCAAAAATAATACACACATATGTAGTAATAATTGATATTAGACAAAGGTACAAAGAAAGTGGGAAAAAAGATGATTTCTTTCATCAATAGTATTGGAAAAACTGGTTATCTCCAGATACATAAGGGAATTTTACCCCTGCACTATATATAAAAATTAACTGTGCATTCAAGACTTTCACGTGAGATTGAAAATGTAAAACCCATAACAGAAAATATAAGGGACAAGGTTCCTTGCTATGGAGGTGATCAATGGTTACTAGATATGACAAAAACTCAGCTACCCAAAGCAACATTGACCAGTGACACCACCTCAAGCAGACAAAACCTCTGGATAGTAAAGGAGACAACAGGCAAAATGAAGAGGTAACGTGCAGGGAGGACATCTTTACAAACTGGGAGTCTTTGAAGGCTTCATCTACAGCAGTGAAAGATGAAAACCCAATTTTTAACATGTGGGCAAAGAACCCGGATAGACATCTTTCTGGAAGACATACACACCTGGCCAACAAGTGATGACAGGGTCTCAGTGTCATTCATCATTAGGGAATTGCAATGAAAGCCAAGAAACCAGCTCACCCCTGTCAGTGTGGGAGCCACCCAAACCAAGAGGTTACAGGTACTACCCAGGGGTCAGAGACAAAGGGAATCCTCACACGCTGTGCTACAGAGCCTGGATCCCAGGTAACCAGGCCCCAGGCAGAGACAACCATGAGCAGGGGCCACCACACTACCCGTCTTCCTATTGCCTGGAGTGGAAGCCAGCCTGTCTACTGGCACATTACAGGGGCCACACATTAACCAAACCCCACCCACTGCCCAAACAGTGACCACTGTAACATATCCTAAGTCATATATGTCCTACGGCCCAACACAGCGAAAGAGTGGCTTCTGTCACATAGCCCAAGTCTTATATATATGCCCTACTCCCCAACACAGAGAAAGAGTGGCTTCTGCCACATAGGCCCAGTCAGATTTGCCCATTTTTCCAGCCTTCGCCATGTGGCACGAGTCACATATTAACTAAGCCTGTTTCTTCACAATGCAAGACCTCACCCATTCCCTTGGAGACATTTAAAAGATGCCATGCTTTGGCTGGACTGAAACACCTTTCTTCAGACCCTACCTAGTTGCTTCAGAGGGAATAACACTCTTGCCTGAAGTACAACCTGACTCAGCTCCCCCCCCCCAACGTCTCAACCTCTCCCCCAAACATAATGCCCCATTAGTGAGTGAGAATATAAACTGGTTTAACCCTTGTAGACACCACATTGGTGCTTTAAAAATTTAACACTAGAACTGCTAAGTGACCCCTCAAATCTGCATTTCTATCTAAAGGAAGTAAAAATCACTACTCTGAAAGGACATAGGCACCCATGCTTATTGCAGGGTTCTTTATAATAGACAAGATATTGGAGCAACCTGCATGTCCATCATGGATGAATGCCAAACATATATACAATGGAATAGTACCCAGCCATCAAACTGCCATTTGCAACCACAGAGATTAACAAGGGACATTATGACAAGTGAAATGATCCAGGCTCAGAATGGCAGATGCTGTGTGATCCAATTCCATTTGTGAATGGAAACTAACAATGCTTAACTCATAGGTTAGAATGGCCAGTGTAAAACAAAGCACATACACAGTCTCTGATGACTGGATCCGAGCTTTCAGCTTCAAATCTGAGTAAGCTCTGGGATTCTGAGGTACAGTGTGCTAGCTTTAGTCAACAGTGCTACACTTGAAAGCAGCTAAGAGAGATCTAAGACATGCTTATTACTCACCCAATGGTGTATGTGTGTGGTGATAGTTGTGATTAGCCTGATTGTGGTAATCACTCCCAATGTTTACATACATGAAAACCCTGAATTGTACACCCTGAATATACACAATATATATTTGTCAGTTATACTTCAATAAAGTTGAAATACAAATAATGTGAGTGGATGACCTTCCTCTGTGTCTTTGTAATACTAGATTATATCTCCCTTTCCTTGATCTGTTAGTGTTCGAAAAGAATAATAACATCCCACTGGTCTCTTGAGGAGCCACCTAGAAAAACTCTTGAACCCAAGTCCCAGTCACAGTTGAATTAATCTCTTTAAAACTGTTGTTGGGGGGGTGTGGTTAATTCACTAGGGCAAAGGCATTTGAGTCTAGGTATCAAAACGGAGTTAAGAATTCTTAGCCCTTCACTCCAGTGGGGCACCATTAGCTAGGGACAGCTGCACAAGTTTTGCAAGGACAGTTAGTAGCAGGCCTGTTTAGGCCCAGCAGTACTGTTCTGAAGGCATTTTCCACCCTGGCTTTTGTTTTTCTCTCCTTTTTCTTCTTAAGAAGTCACTTAGAGGGTTGATTTGTGCTGCTGGGGAGACAGACCTGCTTGTATTCTTCACACTTTGAGACCGGGTGGACCTAAAAGAAAGAGTCTGGAGTAAAAGCAGAACACAAGTAGACCAGAAGTCTGTTGGAAGTTAGAAAGAAGCAGTGACTGGCTTTTAATTCTTCCTGTTCTCGTGGAAGTGACAGTTTCGTGTGTGTGTGTGTGTGTGTGTGTGTGTGTGTGTGTGTGTGTGTGTGTGTGCATGTGAGTATGTGTGGGGGAGTATTGTTTGTATGGGAGTGTGCGTGTGCATATAAATGTGTGTGTCTGTGATTTCGTGTATGTGTGTGTGTGTGTTTGTGTGTGTGTGAGAAAGAGAGAGAGAGAGAGAGAGGGAGAGGGAGTCCTGTGTCTAAGCTCTGCCAGGAAAATCCTCTCCAGAAAGGCCTTGCCTTTCTTTTGTGCAGATCTTGGTCACACCCAGTGGCCAGTTAGGCTAATGGCAGGTGTGTGCTCCCAGGGCACTGGCACTGAGAAAGATCTACTCTTCGGCACCTTCTCAGAGGCCAATTTCAGTGACCACAGGGCCACCTGGTCATTGCCTTTGTTCCTAGGAAAAGTTTGCTACCAGTCGTACATGAACAAAAAGAGACAGTCAGGGGGTTCCCACCATGTCTGGTATTCTACAAGTTAGGACCCATGAATATAGCGAAAGAATTTTCTCTCAGCCCTGAAGGGCAGGGTGAAACAAAGGGGGTGCTTTTGTCTTGTCTTCTCATTTCCCTGTATTTGGGCATGATTTAGACATCTCCAACATTAACAGTTAATCCTTTCATTTATTTATTTTTTTTTAATCAGGGTAGTGCTATGTTAATGTCGGAAAAAATAAATGAGGTCCAGCTTGTTCTGGAATGCAAGTTTTTGAAGGACTGGGGACACAACCCCCACCCCAAGCATCACATCCCCCAAGCATCACAACGGCATGTTTCTTTCTTGCATGTTTGGTTGTTTTATTAAATTCTAAATTTCTGGGCCCTGTGAAGCCCCATTTCCACACAAGGGCTGGCGCGCACACCACCTGCATTATAGCCCTGAAGTTGTGTTTGTGACTTGTGCCTTCGTGTCAGGCTGATCATAAAGAGAATTTGTGTCCACATGGACATCTCACCACGTGAAAATTTAGCTCATTTCTTTTTAGGAGAGACTTTGTTATGGCCTTGTTTCTCTGGGCTTTGGATATATTTTTCACACTTTATGACGCTGCTTCGATTTTTTCCAGGGCCTCGTATGGGGCTGGGTTGTCAGGCCAGCTCTGCTGTTCATCCCATCTAAAACTTAAATCAAGCCTTGCCTTTCTGTGTGAGTAGTCCCCTGCATACTGAAGGGAGTCCACAGTGCCCCTGTTGCCTGAAGCCCAGACTGACCATTTTCAGAAGAGTAGAGAATTTAATCATCCCAAACAAGCTGAAGCCGAGAGACCAGGACAGTCTCTAGCCCTAACCCTAAGGAGCAATTACTCTTGATGTGGAAATTACTTGACTCCAACCACAAGGGGTCCAGTCTCCTGTGGATGCAGAAACACAGCTCTTATCTCAAATGGAATAGGAGAGCTTTCTCTGCAGCCAAATATGAGTATCCATGGCTGGAAACATAGACTCAGATCATCCATTCCATTTTGTGTTCCAACATGGTGACAGTGTCCTGCTGTTTTTATAGCTAAAATAGTCATAAATCAATGGAGGTTTCTTTTTGTGTTTTAGTTCTTTAATGTGTTGGTAGAAATAACAAGTAGGCAGGTTAGAAGTGTAGGCATTTCTGCTACAGGGCTTACATGTTATCTGAGAGTATTCTTCCCTTCTGGTATGGTAGAAACTAGGTGTCAACATATTCCAAAAGGATTTGCTTAGCAGTCAGAGGATGGATGTTAAGCTAACACAGAGATGAGAAATTAATTACAAAGGGGGCTAAAGACAGTGTAAGATAATTGACCCCTGTTTGATACTTAGCTCATTGACCCCATAACATAGCCCTAAAGAATGAGAACTATGGGAGACATGAACAAGGTATAATTTCACCAAAGTATATCCTATTTATCATCTGTCTGTCTGTCTGTCTGTCTATCTATCCATCTGCTACCTATATCTATCCAGTCTTCTATTTACCTATCACCTGTCTATGTATCTGTCATCTATATTATCTGTTTATTTACCTACCTGTAATCTATTTATTATCTATCTGCTTTTCATGTGTCTCTTTATGTGCTTATTTACCTAATCATTTAAACTTTATTCAGTGTGCTATGTGGATTGCTTTTCCATTCTCTTGATGACCTAATGACATATTTTGAAGAGCCAAATTTAGTATGTCCAGTTTTCTTTAATGAAATAATACTTGGGTTTTAAATTAAACTTTATCATTTCTTTTACATAATGGCCACATTCCTCTCCTCCTGTCCCTCCTCCCATCCACCTGCCTCCCCATCTACTCCTCTTCTGTCTTCAGAAAGGGACAGGCCTCCTGTGGCTGCCGACAAAGCATGGCACATCAAATTGAGAGAGGACACAGGGAAGGAGAAGTAGAGGAGATGTGGATAAACTGAGGTAGATGTGAGGATGGGAACATGAGGGATTGGGGTGGGTGTTGGGAGCCAGAAGGAGGAGGAGAGTATAAAAGAGACATCTTGATGTGATGGGGGCAGATATTTCCTGAGAAACCTGGTGCCAGGGAAACTCCCATGAATCCACAAGGATGACCCCAGCTGAGACTCCTAGCAATAGGGGAGAGGTGCCTGAATTGACTATCTCCTGTAATCAAATTGGTGACTCCCCCAACTGTCCTTAGAAAGCCTTCGTCCAATAACTGCTGTAAATAGCACTTTTTATTTTTGTAAGAAGTCATTGCCTATTTTAAGATTATAAAGATCTTCTTGAATATTTTTCTAGAAGTTTTGTGCTTTTTAACTGCTATGTGGAATTCTTTAATGTACTTCAGATATTTTGTGTATATAGTGCTGGGTAGGAATTGAGTCCATTTATTGTGAGTGTCCAGCTCTTGTACCCATGGGAAGCTTACTCTTTCTGTATCAGGATGGCTATTGCTTGGTTAACTATCAGCTGAACATAAGAGTCTGCATGTTGTTCTAAAATCTACGGTTGTCTCCTTCTGTGTGTCTATCCTTACCCTAGAACTAAGCTCTCAGCTTCTGTAGTTTTCTACAGTCATTCCTGGTATGGTACCTGGTGGTAAAATGCCTTCAATGTTTTGTTCTTCACATATATTTTAAAATAACAAGCTAATTTTCATAGAAACTATGGGATTTTAATTTTACATGCAGGCTTTTGATTTTGCATTCCTTGAAGCTGGTGTTTGTTACAGGCATTCTTCCTGCCAGCCTGGTCCCAGAACCTCATCAGCCAAATGAACACACAAGACTTACATTAACTATAATACTGTTGGCAGTTGGCTTGGGCTTCTTATTGTCTGACTCTGTGTTAATTATTAACTCATTTCTATCAATCTAAGTATTTCCACGTGGTCTTATCTTACCCGACAAAGAGTTCAGACCTGTTACTCCTCTTCTGTCCATCATGGCGTGTGACTCTGCCTACATTTCCCAGAATCCTCTTCATCTCCTAGACTGGCCTATCATTCTGCCCTATTGGCCACTGTGTTTTATTCATCAACCAATAAGATAAACATATACAGAAGACCATTCCCCATCAGGTATTATTTCAGAAAATATTTCCCATGATGTGATGCTGTGCTTACTTATATCTGGTATTTCACTTAGCATTGTTGTATATTTTTCAGTGTATAGACAATTCACATCTTGAACATATCAATTCCAACTAATGAGCCCAGCACTCTGGAGGCTTAGGTAGGAAGATTGCTATGAATTCATGGCCAACATGGGTTGCATAGTGCATTCCTTGTCAGTCTGAGGGTCAGTGTATGACTCTGTCTTCAAAGAGCCAAAGAGATGGAATTATCCTGAATACATTTTTGTTTTGTTTTCCTGATAGTATAAAGTTTATTGTTTTTGAACCTCTAAGTGATTTATTGGTTATGCATGGCAGCTGTATATTGAGCCATATCTTCTGCTTGCTCATGGCAGGGTTCATTGGGGGGGGGTTTCATTGGGGGCAGCTCTCTATCACAAAGGGCAGATCAACAAAAATAGCGTGTGACCAATGTTCTTAACCAGAGCCTTATCTGACACAAGAGTTAATCAGAAAGGAAGACTGAAGCAAAAGTTGGGCTTTGATGAAGAGCCACAGACTGATTGCTGTGTAGTGGGATTCTGCGAAGTGGAAGTATTATCTCCTGGGAATGAGATGATGGCATCTCAGGATCGCCTATTTGTTTAGAGTCTTCTTGACTCCTGAGTGTAGGAAGAATGCTTCTGAAATGAGGGCTTTAGGACCTCACAGGGGAGCTAACCAAGGAGCTCCCTTGTACACATGCTTCAGGAGACAAAGAAAAGCAGAGAGAGATGAGGAGGTCAAAGACCCTTCTCCTCCCTATGATTCTCTGGTTCCCTTAAAACACCCACAGTGCCAGTGTCCATATTTAGAAGGAATATTTCCTATCCTCAAGCAAGCCATTATGTTATGGCCTTGTTAAATTTACTGATCAGTGCTTGTAGCTCTTTGTGTAGAATCCTTAGTTTCTGTGCCTGGATAATGGTGTCTTCAGTAAATACAATTCTTACGTATGTAGCCTTTATTTCCCTTTGTTACCTTATTGCATGGTACTGAAGTTTCAGCATAGTGGTGAGTAACAGTTGGTGGAGGTAAAAGTAGACACCCCTTACTTCAGTCTTCAAGAAGAGCAGGGCATTCTTTACCATTTGATCCACTCCAACTACGCTTTCTCATGGAAGCCTTATGTCTGGACAAAGTGTTTTCTGTTCTTAGTTCATGGAAAACTGTTATTATGAACTGGAGTTGAGCTTTTCCAAGGGCAACACACACTCACATGTGTTCAACACTTATGGGAGTCTTCCTTCTTGTTCATATAACTTACGCCGACTGTTTGTAAGTAGTGGGCTCAACTTGCTGCCTTAAAGAACCCACACCTGTGAGCATCTCTGTTAATAATTTTCATACGGAATTTTTTTTTTACCTATCATGTTTCTCTTGAATTACTTGTTAGGTTTACTGTCTGAAATATGATAGATTCATAAAAAAAATTGAGAAATGTTCATACGTCCTGTTTTCTGACAGATTTTTGTTTAATGGCTGATGTCACTCATGTCTCAATTAAAAAAAAAAACAACAACAACAGAATTTAGCATTGTACCAGTCAGGCCTCAAATTTTCTCTCTCAAAAAAAAATCATTTTAAATTTAGTTTAGAATTTAGTAGGTACAGAAGGTACAGATAAACTTCACATTTCATCTATATCTGTCGGTGTTTTTCCTTTTAAAATTGTGTGTGTGTGTTTCCGTATATGTGTGTATGGTATATGTGCATGCATGTGCACGAATGTGTGTTTGTGTGTAGGTGTACACACCTGTGTTGTGTAGAGGTGAGAGAAAGATGTTGGCCTGCCACCGCCCTCTGCTTGACTCATTTGAGACAGGGTCTTTACTTCGTGTTGAGCTCAGCGAGCCCCAATGGCCCTCTTGTCTCTGGCCTCCTGTGTGGTCACTTGTAGCTCTTTGCAAGGATGTTAATGCTCCCCTGAGCATGCTGCCACCCCGCCCCTCTGTGGGATACAATTCCTTTTGTTTAAACTGTAAGTTTTATTGACAGGGTGGTCACAACAGTTGCTTTTTTTTAACCCTTTCACGTCTGAGAGAGTTTTGCTTGCAGCTCCCTTATAACTCTCCCTCCCCCCCCACCCCCCCACCCCGCTTTTGATCACGTCTGTTCTCTGTCTTTCCCCCCTCCCTTCTTCTCAGCAGCCAAGCACCCCTCTAGCGCTAGGCAGCTGCACTAAATTTTCCAGGTCTGAGCTGCTGGCTGTGAGATGCCTTCACAACCTCCGGGAAAGCCCTCTGCTTAACAATCGCAGAGTTTCGGGGCATGTGTTCTCTGACTAAAGAACAGATGTTTCCTCAGAAACAAAAGCACAGGGCCCCACAGTAGGTCTAAGAGTTTACCACACATAACATTGACTATGGAAACAACAGCCGCCCCCCCCTCCCCCGGGGGAGGGCTTCTCTACAGGGTCACAAGCCTGTGCCAAGGCCTGGGGGTTGAAAATGCAAGCCCTTATTGGCGCTTTGGTGTTTTAACATGCAGGAGCTTAAAGGCTTTTGGCCCCTTCCAGAACCTTCCAGAAGTCCAGCTTCATGGCTGTTCAGTGATGACAACTGTGTAGGTTTCGGGAACCAGAGTCTACCTTCATTCCAGGACTAGATGGCCGTCCCTATTCCTTTCTCCTTTCCTTTCTTTTTGCTTTGCATGTTGTGTGCTCCCGAAAACCTGCCGCCTCCGCCTGCAGTCTGTGTGGAGCTGCCTCAGAGCAATCTCAGCTCTCAGCCAGACTGCAAAGTCCACAGCTAGCTTGCTCTCCACCGCTGGCGCAAGCTTCAAAGCACACAGATCCCCCACAAATGAAAAACAAAGCACCCTGCCCCGAGCCCACCCCCAGATGTTCAGTCTTCCACCCATATATCACCGAGGTTTAGTCACAAGCCTGGAACAGCCCCTCCGTGTTTTGATCTCCTAAGAGCATCCATCTCCTTTTCCGTTGTCCTTGGCCTTATCCCAAAGGAAAGATTTCTTCCTTCGTCCCTTCTTTCCTATCAACTCCTTCACCATTTTTTTTTTAAACAGTACCAAAAATGGGAAAACAGTGTTTTCCTCTTGTTAACTTCGTTTCTATGGACCATTAACCACCCGAGAAGACAGTGTTTGAGTTCTGTACGTCATGATCAGAAAAGAACTTTCAAAGCATTTTCCATTGCTGTCTCCTGTACCCTCGGGGCCAGCGATGTACGCTCATTGCCACGTGTTTTTGAAAATATTTACGTCAAATGTGTCAGGGCTGTCATGATACTTTCTGGTGACGCGTGGAATGTGTTGTCTTAAAATCCGCAGGCTCTGTACCGGGACCGGGCGGCACAACAGAGCCAGCCCTGTTAGCCCAGGTGTGGTTGAGCCAGCCCCCGCATCCTGAGCATGGGATAACTGTGCCTATTACCCATCTGCCTTGTGGTGGCCTGGGCAGAGGAGAGCTACCCCCCCCCCCACACACACACCCATCAATGCCTGGGGCAGGTAAGAGATCTGGCCTTGTGGTCATAAGAGCTGGAGAGTCATCGCTGTCCCCCACAGGGCTGCAACACTTGGGATCCTTGCACCTCACCAGGGCAGCACTGTTAGCCCAGCTGTAGGTGAGCCAGCCCTGAAATTGTGGCCATGGGAGAGCTGTCCCCATTTCCCATACGGCAGACTAACCGCACAGCTGCACAGGCCCAGACCCAGGTTTACGACTTGGCCTGTGCCAACATTTACCCCATCTGTGACCTGCTAGTGCACTAGAAGAAACCTGACCGGCAGATCCACAGCTGCAGGCTCTCGGCAACACAGGTTGGCCGCGTGTTGACTGTGTAGTGACAACTAGGGGCCTTAAACCAGACCAGTGACGCTCCGCAATGGGCACCTGCAAGTAGAGATGTATGGACAAAGGGTACACAGCGCGACTTGGGGAGCACTGCAGCTTCCATGTGGAGATTTTTAATCCCTTCCCCTTTTATAATTTTTCTCCTTTTATTTTTTCCTCTTTTTTCTTGAATTTTGTTTTAGTGGGGGGTGAGGGGCAGGGGCAAGGCAGATTCGAAGGGATGGGGAATGAATGGGATACGTAATAAATAAAATAATACTCAGAAGTGAATATCATATACTCTCTCTCTCTCTCTCTCTCTCTCTCACACACACACACACATACACACACATGCACACGTCTGCAGCACTTTTCTTTAAGCATCACTGAGTACACATAATGGTAAAAGACGCAATGACAAGATTATGTTACCCATAATTATACATCTTATGGTACAGAAACTAAACTTCAATAATAGATTCCTTTGAAATTGGGGTCTTAAGAGTTCCAAGGTGCCAGACAGGTGACAGAGCCCTTGTGGAAGTTCCTCTAAGCATTGGGTAGCACAGCTATCAGAAACATCAGTGACCACTTCTCAGCTTGTCCCATACGGTTCTGCATAAACACCTCTGTCCCCTACCCACTGTCTCCCAATTTGCAATATGAATATCAGCATACCTCATGACACCTTACAGATTCTTGCCCCGGTTAAATGGGGCACTGGAGTGAATGCTTTGTCCATATGTGGTCAAGTATGATACTCAAGCTTTTCACTTAACAACAAGCTGTAAACTCAAACATGAGGCCTGGAAATCCTGGCCACTGTGGCATGTGCTAAGTGCTCCACAATAGAGTCAGAAAGACCGAGGTGCTAAATGCTAAATGACTACCTCTCCCCTCTCCCCTCTCCCCGTCCAGAAAAATCTTTATGTAGTCAGAGAAGTCTTGAACTTCAGATCCTCCTGCTTCCATTACCTGAATCCCGGGATGACAGGAATACCCAAACCCACTCTGTGCAGTGGATCGAACTGGGGGTCCTTGCATGCTGGGCAAGCGTTCCCTCCAACTGAGCTCCATCTCCAGCTCCGTGACCATTCCCACCATAGATGCAGTTAAATTCTACAAGCAATGAACATAAACTTTGAACTATTTGATTAAAAATGTGAGAATAAAGATGCCATCTATCATAATTCCACACTGAACCTACCTGGTGGCAGAGGGCTCGGTGGGGGATAGATGGAGGCTGAGATGGCAGAGAAGAAAACTTACATTTCGAAGTTAATCAAAACAGTTGTCATACAAAATGGGAAACAATGAAAATTGAGCTAATGAAAATGGTCGGACACAACTGACTGAATTTCCACATTTGGAAGCAAACTAGGACTTGGTGATGGTGTTTGGTTCAGCCCTTTGTCAAATGATTGGATGCCACAGCTTCATAGACACAGACGTTGCTGTGCAGGGTTTGTTCAATTGTGCTTGCATTCTAATGAACGGCAATAATGCTCACCTGTTCCTGCTGAATCCATAATGAAAACTCTGGGTAGACACATTTGTCTTCCTGACTAGATAGAAGAAAATGTGTAAAAGCCATGGTTGGATGATACAGTCTCCCCAAGGGACTGGGGAATTTTTCAGCAGGGTGACCCAGCTTGACCCAATCACACCCTGCCCTTACCCACCCCACCTTGTAACTAGAGTCTCCACCAAAGGCGGGAACACGTGCCTGAAGAACAGTGTGTTCTAGGGGATGCTGCAGTCAGAAATCCAGCTCCTTATGTGTCTCCTTTCATCCCTGAAGTCCAACTACAGGTGTCTAATTTCACAGCCACACCTTCCGAGCTGGCTGTTGAGCATACAACCTTGGCGTAGGGATCCCTGTGCCCTCACCAACTGGAAGGCTGGATGCGGGAACCATAAACCGGTTGTCAGATCACCACATGGAAACCCAGGTACCCTGGTGACAAACCTGTTCACCTGCAGTCTTCCTTTTAATACACAGTCACAGACAAATCGACTCACTCTGTTCACTAAAGTCATTATCTGGCAGCACCATTTCCATCTGGAGAGACTCTCGGATTGTCAGATGGTAAAGACTCCAGCCTTCTCTTGGCCAATTTGCCAAAAACATATCTGAGAGCGTTACTGATCTCTTCCCTTGGATTCACTCCGCTCCCTCATTTCTGCTCCCTCTCTTTTCTTCCTCTTAAGCTGACAGCCAATAAGAGACACCCTTTCAGGTGCCAGCAACGTGTCAGCACCGGTATATCTCACAGTTTCCCCTCTTCATACAAAGACCCCTTTCTTGGTAATGTTGGCGATGTAGGAATCTACCCGCCATGCTGATTTCTCTTAGGTATTTGTTTTGTGGTTGTTAGGAGCCTGGATTTGTCCATGAGCCTGGATTCCATTTGAATACAAATATTTGGTCTTCACCACATGTGCACATGCCTTCTTTCTTAAATTGCGGAGTGTACTTGTTATCAGGGAATCTTACTTTATACTTCATTTGTAGTAGAAGAAAGCCAAGAAGATTAGTCAGAGGCATTTAAATAGCTAATTAGTTTCTCAACAGGAACAGGTTTGGGATTTAGCCTTCAGAAATATGAGCCATTCTTTCAAAAATCTTTGACACTGAATAGAACTGCATTCCCTACTGTGAGAGCTGTTCACTTCTTGCCTTTTCCTAGCCAGAGGCCTCATCTTATATTGTTCTATGTATTGAGACAAGATCAAAGAAGAAAACCTAGGAAGGCAAATACATAATCACCAGAAAAATGGGTAAGGTGGTTATGGGAGCAATAAGTACGATGACATTTGAGATGTGTCTAAGAACAGGACCATGACAACTTTCATGCAGCCTGGTGGTTGGACCTGGCGTTTGGTTAGATCTGCAAAGGATCCTTCCGCCTCACCCTGCAGCTCGCTCACTATTCGCCCCAGTGATGCTTTATAGATGTTCTGATGACGCTCAGCTTCCTGGTGCCATGGTGAGTCTCACGCGGAATGCAGAGATGCGGACCACACGTAAGTAGGATGCCTGAGGAGCCCTCAAGTGTTGGTCAGCTGGTATGGAATCAAATCACGTTTCCATTTGCTAACCTGACATGGAGGATGCTGCTTGTCTGAGCAGTCACTTTCAAATCCTCTCTGATCCTCCCAGACACAGCTTCTTCGTAGGATTTAGACTGCACGGCAACTCACATGGGCAATCATACTTTGTTTTTTTTTCTCCTCTGTCTCCTCCCCCTCCCCCACTATTTTGGTTCTAGTACCAGGGCTACTGAGGTTAATTTAAATAAAGCTAATTTGGCCAGGAATTAGTTGCAGTTAGGAAAAGAAAAGCGTTGATATAGTGGAATATAAGCAACTTACAAATTGATATATGAATTCTAAAAATATGCCCATGAAATTTTCATGATTCTAAAATGGGAATGGAACCAAAATGTTTAGTCAGACATGATAATTATAGCTAACATTTATTGAAGCCTTATAATGCGACAGCTACTGTTGTAATTACTTTACATTTATTAGCTATGTAGTTCACACAATAGCCCAATGAGGCAATTCTTATTATCATTTTACAAAGCCAGAAACAAGCATGGCATGGCAGCATAATTCACATGCAGGCACCAGTGGGCAGTAACGTCAGTATCTGACACCAAGTTTTCTTACATTACAGCCAGCAACCACCTGGCCAGCAGGGCTGTGCATGGGTCTAGCTCTTGTCTCTTAACTTGTAAAGTGTTTCTCAGGGGCTATTTGGATAATAAGCTGAGAATACCATTTGGAACTTTTACCTTGAAAGTATCAATCATTATAATCAACACTCATCTATTCATTACTTTTCTCTTTGTTGTGAACAAAAACAGCTGTCAAGAAGCAGCTTAAAGAAGGACGGATTTACAGTTTGAGGGGATGTGGGATACAGACCATCATGGCGGGGAAGGCATGGTTCATGGTGGGGAGCCGTGGAGGAGGCACAGTGCATGTTGGGAAGAGAATGAGACAGCTGATGCCTCTATCTGCAGTCAAGGAACAAGACTGAAGTCGATACGGGTGCTCAGCTCGCATTTTCTCCTTTTGTTCTGGCCCGGCTTCAGCCCGTGGGATGGTGCTGCGCACATTTGGGATGGGTCTTCCAGTATTAGCTGAATTTTTCCATAAGCATCCTCATAAACAAGCCTAGAGGAATGTATCCATGGTGATTTTAAATCCAGTCAGGTCAACAATTAACTGTAACGAATCATTTTGCTTATATTTGTATTTGTTTCTTAGGGCTGCTGTAGTAAAACTACTAGGAAATGGCTTCACATAACACAAGGTAATCTCACATTTGGAGGGCTCTGTTTTCTGAAATCAAGTTATGGCAGGACTGTGCTTTCTCAGAAGGTTCTAGTGGAGTGGCTTCCAGAAATCCTCAATCCTCCTTGGCTCATGGGCATTCTCTCTAATATTCCCATCCAATGTCCCATAGTGTTCTTCCTATGAATTTATTATCTTCTCATTAGGCTAATCTCTACTCCCAATATGACCCAATCATAGCTTGATTACTTATGCAAAGGTTCATCTTCCAAATAAGGCCACACACACAGGTGGAGGAAATTAGGTCTTGAATTTATTGGGGGGGGGGGGCAGATGGGAAGGAACTTAATTCTCAACAGTGTACAATTCTATTTAGTTCATACTTTCTCTTATGCTCTAATTTTGAAAAGGCAATTCCTCTCTTCTTCCTCCAACATGTATCTAATACTTTTATTTCTTCCTTAAAACACTACCAAATTTACTAGCAGATGGTTCCCAACACACGATAGGCAGGTAAATTATACCCCTTGAAGAGGCCTGGGACTCTGAACTCGGTGACGTATTCACCATGATCAGCTCTGTATTTAATAATAGATCCCTTTTTATTTTCTCTTATAGATTGCTTTTCCATTGATTGTCTATAACAGTTAAAACAATAGCATGAGAACAATTGTAAAGTTGACATTTACAGTTCATCTTCTACTGCCAGAATGTCTTAGTTGTTAGGCAATCTTTGCTTATTTTCTAACCTTCCTCATAACAGTTCACTGAATCCAAGATGCATAATTTAGCCATTCTTGGAGCTGGCACTTAGGTCGTTTCCATTTTTTCTTTTGCTTTATTACTGCAATGAATATTTATACATATAACTTTTTCCTCTTTGAGTTGATTTTTTGAGAGGGATTTTGAAAAGAATATACTATTTTGGGATATCTTGATCGCCTATTGTTTGCTACAGTGTGCTGTCTGTCAGCAACAGTTGCAGAATCACCCCAACCTTCTTATCATCAAGCTTACCATTTACTTCTTTGTTTTCTGTGGTTTTTCCATTGTCTTCATTTTAACTTCATAATTATCACTGTGGACTACGTTTCAGATGCATTTCGTCTCCACATTAAAAACCCTTCCAGAGCCAATAGCTTATCTTTCTTTCACAGTTGTTAAAACCCTCCTAAGAAGGAAGTTGGATTTCTTTCGTTGCATAACCCACTACTTAAAGCTTCCTGAGTTGACAGGGTTGCAATAATTTAATTTCTGTTCCCACATGTTCGAATTTCATTCTTAAAAATAGCTAAAATTCAAAGCAAATATAAAAAGTTGATTGTATTAACACAAGAAGTTTGTGAGAACAAAAAGCTCACTATCCGCAAGTCCTTGTTTTAATTGGACAGCAGTGGGGATGTGTTCTTGTTTGGGCCTCTGCTTGCCCCCCCCCCCCCACTTCGCATGGTAATCATGGGTCCTAAATACTCTGGAAACTTGTTGAATGGAAGTTGATTCATCTCATAATGAATTCATAAGTACCTTCTCAAATTAGCTCTAGTAAATAAAATTACCAGCTTTATCACTCACTTTTCTTAAATGACTTATGCTAAATTAATTTGCAAATGTATCGATTTGCATTATGCATTTAAATTGTATAGTCCCACACATTTATTAGGAACTTACCTTCCTCACGGATTTGAAATATCTTGTATCTAAAACTTGACAGGATGAAAAGAGAATGACTGTAGAGAACGTGTGCCCTCAGAGGTAGATAGGTGGCTCATCTCACTGCTTCTTATATCAGTTGCTTGTCACTGCCAACTTCAAGAGTGTTCAGTGGAGGGCTGGCAAGGGAAGACGTTAAACAGTCAGTGGGATTTTGCTTTATTTCACATTAATTATGCTTTTCCAACCTTCCCATTTAAAAGCAAGTATGGAGCTGGGCTTAAACTCAGATCCAACTTGTATCTGTCTAATCCGGCAGCCTTCTTTGTGGCCACCCACAGATTGTTTAGTTTATCAATGGTTACCAACCTACTTCCGGGTCATGACCCCTTTGGAGGGATCAAATGACCCTATCACAGGGGTCACCTAAGACCATCAGAAAACACAGACATTGTTTGGCTGTGGTGGTGCACGCCTTTAATTCCAGCACTTGGGAGGCAGAGGCAGGAGGATTTCTGTGAGTCTGAGGCCAGCCTGGTCTACAGAGTGAATTCCAGGACACGCTCTAAAGCAATACAGAGAAAACCTGTCTCAAAAAATCAGAACAAAAAACAAACAAACAAAAGCTACAGTTATTTACATTACAGTAGCAAAATTACAGTTACAAAGTAGCAACGACCGTAATTTTATGGTTATGGGTCGCCACAACATGAGGAACGGGTAAAGAAAGAGTCACAGCATTAGAACCACTGGGTTAGTGTTTGGACCCTGGCACCAGACAAAATGGGACTCTGATGTGAAGGGTTAGGAGGTTGTCACTCTAGTCTTCGTCTGACATGAGAACCACACCATAGAGCTACGTGATCATGTCCCTGGCTTAGGGGCCAAAGTTGTATTTGGATAACATATACAAGTAAACACACATGCACGTATACTATATGCATGGATTTATGTGTATATAATGTATATATGTAGACACATGTATATATGTAAATACACATTTCATTTTATATCTCTTGCATTATCGTCTTATTTTGTAATTCTAAAGTGGATGGAGAGCCAAACATTTGTGATAGGAAAGGGGAAAGAGTGCTATTAAAAGTTGTTTCAACGCCTTCAGTGACGAGGGAGTGACATGACTCATTCCTAGGCAGGGTATTCTTTTGTTTATATAACGCATGCTGACAGAGAACATTTGCTATGCCATTTGGGTACTCAAAGGGTCGAACTGGAAAGAAACAGTGAACTCAAGAGACAGCTGAAGTCCTCTGTGTGGGGATGGAGAATGGACAGGGAATGATAATTCTGGAATTCTGGTGAGATACGTTAGCCTGTGCGAAATTCTTTTAGTAGCGGTGACCAAAGCATTGATAACAAGCAGGGACATCTAATATTTAATTTCAAGTTGTTGTCACTGGACAGAATATCATCCAGGTCTTTGAGGGAATCAAGAGAAAGGCTGCTCTCTCTGGGTTGAGTGAGGGCACGTGCAAAGAGATCAGGCGAGAAAGGCAATTTGACTTCCCGAGAGGTGTAATTCTTGGGTTTCTTGGTCAAAGCACCTTCTGTGAACTTTTTGTGTTAGAAATCACCACCAAAAAGAACTTCATCCAAACTGCCGTTGTTCCGCAATGGTCTTGCCTGGTTCCAGAGAACAGGGAGGCTTTTGGGGTTTTGCCTCCACACAAGTCCGGGAATGTAACATCTTGGGAACTTGAATTTGTGTCCACAGTGATCCATCTGACCACAAAGCACTGTGTAATCTTCCAGAGGCTACTGTGGCTGCCTACTCTGATGGACGTTGTCCAGTCCAGGATTTGGTTCTCATATATATATATATATGTGTGTGTGTGTGTGTGTGTGTGTGTGTGTGTGTGTGTGTGTGTGTATATCCTGCATTTTTCTTTTCTTTATGTGTCACTAGGTTTCAACTTTAGATTGACCTTCCCTTGTATTTATCTCAGAATAAAAGGGGTCTGTTCACATAGAATGAGTATTTTGTCTCTGCCCGAGCTGCACGCACAAGGTAGATGGGTAAGGGAAATCCCATATTTCCAGCCTTAGTTTTCCTTGGAATTAATTTTGGCTCTTTAGTTTTAATTATCACTTGAAGTGGACTCAAGGCAGATAGCATAACTCCTTAAGCTACAGGCATAACTGGCCCCATTCCATCATTGCCAATACGTCCCCTGGTGCCTTGCAAGTAAAATGCACCATGCATATTTCCGGGTAAACGGATGGCTGTTTCATTGTGATGAAAAAACAGAAAGACGAAGAGGAATAGCAGGGACATTCCCATTGAAAAGGAATGCTATTAAGACTAACTGTATTCATTTGTCTTTTTTTTAAACTATTAAGCAAGAAAAGATTGCCCTGTTTGGAGAGAAACCCAAGGCTGAATGAGATGCCAAAAGGGCTTTTGTACAAACTTTCCAGATATCCTTAAGCCTGTCATAGTCTCCCCTGGAGCAACTATCTTGAAGTTCAAAGACATCCATTAAGGATGTAGAGGGGGAACCCACACAAAGAGGAGCAGGGTGTGATGTCCTGGTGAGATGCATGCTTTTCCCATCAGGAATGTGTTTCTATAAACCCACTGTAAGTAATCAAAGATCAAGGTTATCTATGAGGCAAGGGAGAGAGAGAGAGAGAGAGAGAGAGAGAGAGAGAGAGAGAGAGAGAGAGAGAGAGAGAGAGAGAGAGAGAGAGGGACCTGGGAATCTGAAATAAGCAAGCAGATAAAAGTCAAAAAACCTGGATTTGTTTTTTTGTTTTTTTCCCTACAGCTTTACAGGGTCTTCTTTTTGCTCTCACTTAGATGAGAATTTCACCTTGAAGGTATCGAAATTGGGTGGCCTCATCTGGGTATTGGTGATGGCGATTGTTGGCCTTACATGCGTCTTGAAGTTCGTTAAAGAATTGGATGCAAATAAAGCACTTTGCTAATAATACCTATCCTCCTGCAAGAGGGTTGCTTTTTGGTTGGAACTGAGTAAGTTAAGTCCATTTCCCAAACCCAAGACAAGTAGCTGAGAATGTTAACGGGAGAAAAAGCATCAGAGTGGGAAGGTTGGGCCTAGGGCAGGACCAGGATGAAGGGAACCGTGATCCATCCCATGAAAATTCCTAAATATTCTTGTTTTTCCCTGAGCAGATAAACAGAACATTGATGAAGAACAATCTAAATGCCGTCTTACTCCTTGAGTGGATGGATGAATCTGTGCCCTAGCCCTTTTGAACCTCCTGTCCCTGGCATGTAAAATGAAAACAGAAATCGAAAGAAAAAAATCCATTTATTAGTCCATTTCACAATTCCGTTTGTCTGTTGTTGATGTCAAAGTACTGGTTAAGAAACATAGACGTTGAGAGTAAGGCATTGTTTTTTTAAGTATATGTTTTTATTCTTGGAGACTCTTACACATATATGCAGTATTTCCATCAGACTCAGTCCCTCTGTTTCCCTGTCTCCTCCCAGATGACCCCCCCATCAGACTCAGTCCCTCTGTTTCCCTGTCTCCTCCCAGATGACCCCCCCATCAGACTCAGTCCCTCTGTTTCCCTGTCTCCTCCCAGATGACCCCCCCATCAGACTCAGTCCCTCTGTTTCCCTGTCTCCTCCCAGATGACCCCCCCATCAGACTCAGTCCCTCTGTTTCCCTGTCTCCTCCCAGATGACCCCCCCATCAGACTCAGTCCCTGTTTCCCTGTCTCCTCCCAGATGACCCCCTCTTCCTCACTTCTATCCATTTTGTGTTTGTTCCTTTATTTGTTTTATAACTCATTGAGTCAATTAGTGCTCTCCATACATACTCATGGGTGTGGGACCATTAACTGGAACATGGTCAACGTACCAGAGGCCCCTTAAAGGAAGCCCTCTCCCTTTACCCCAGAAGCCACCAGCTGTCTACAGCTCCTCAGTTAGGTATGGGTGCTCAGTGGACCCTTTGGGCTCTGTGCTGGAGTGCTGACTGCCTCCTTCTTGCGACGAAGGTCTGGTGCAGTCATCCACAGGTGCTGTTGAACTCATGAGTGGAACGGGGCAGCCCTGTCATGTGCAGAGGAGAGGACGCTCCCTGACTTCTGTCTCCTGCAGTCTTCTGGTCCCCTTTTCTGAAATGGTCCCCAAGTCCTGGGTGGGATGGGACTGTGATACAGATGACCCATTTGTGGCAGAGCAATCCACAGTCACGCCTCCTCTGAACCTTGACCAGTTGTGAGATTCTCTGTTAATGGCCATCAGCTGTACAGAGAAGCTTCTCTGATGAAAGTGGAAAGCTGAAAGATGTCATTTCTAGCTGTGGGTGCCAGCTAGGCACTTTTGGGGATTGTCAGAATCATTGTAAGTTATTTTGTTTTCTTGTAATGTGTGCTCGCGCACGCGTGTGTGTGTGTGTATGTGTGTGTGTGTGTGTGTGTGTGTGTGTGTGTGTGTGTGTGTGTGTGTGTGTGTCTGTGATGACATACTTCCTATCCAGTCCTAGAAGGAGCCTTTTGTGTGGTCCTGACATTCTGGAGAACCTCTTCTATTCTTCTATTCCCCATCTCCCTGGCATTTTGCCACCTCTATGTTTCAGTGCAGATGCAGGGTTCTTGAAGGCTTTGGACGTTGTATGGATGGTTTGTTTTGTGGTGTGCTCTCTCCACCTCCCTCTAGCTGCTGAGGCTAAGGTGGAGGCCCCTCCGCTGTGATTTTATTTTCCTTCATCTTTATATTTTCCAGGGTGCGTTTCCCCCTAACCCCCCCTAAGCTCCTAACATGCCCCCAGGCGCACTGAAAGCTGAGAGTGGGAAGTGTCAGCTGCAGCAGACACGCCGACGATGCTGCCATCACCACGCCATGTGGGAATGGACCGGTAGAACCCGGGCTCTGTGAGAAAAGCACAGGGTGATGAGCTTCCCCGTGCTTGGCTTAAGTGGCGGCTAGGAATTACAAATTCCCATGCTGCGAGGAAACAACCCAGGCACGGCCTAGTGGCCTCATCCAAGCTCTGTGCTGCGTTGCAGCTTCAGAGCCCAGGAGACAGAAAAGGAGAGTCACCACCCACTGCTCACCATCCATCCCTTCAGAGCCCCTGGAAATAGTCTTGCTCTCCTCTCCTCTCCTCTTCCCCTCTCTCCCCTCCCTCTCCCCCTCCCCTCTCCTCTCCTTTCTCTGCTTCTCCCCCCCCCCCACCTGTGATGAGACTCGCTCTCCCTACAGCTCTTATCTCTCCACTACTGTAGCTATGACCCTCACACCTTGTCTTTCAGGGTTCCTCTCCACAATGGCAAGCTGACACTGACTCTGCAAAATCACCCGCCAAGAGGCGTGCAGATGTTGATGCCAACATTCAAAGCCAGGGTAGGTCGCCCCCAGACACCCAGAGGACACACGCACCTGGGGTCAACACCTTTTCTGCTTTGTGGTGGTTTCCCTTCCCTCAGCTGTTCCCAGAGTTCACACCTAAAGCGGGACTTGGGGCTTTTGTTTAGTCGCGTAACGTTTTGTGCATCCATCAGATTGTCATATCTTTAAATGACACACACTATAATGTAGTTATAATAATAACCACACGCGCAGTCACATTTGCTCGTGGGAATGACTCCAGCAAACATTTATTTTTCCCCCCTCAGAGAATTTAACTGACAGTGACTTGGCGGAGCGTTACGTTGAGGTCAGTTATTCGCGTTGTAGGATGATTACTTTTTTTTTTTTTGAGGTTTATAAGAAAATACCAAACCGTGGGTCTGTCATGCTCCCTTTGAAGTCAGTCGTGCAGAATGCGATGATCTAATATTAGCTAGCAACGGGTCTTACGTAAGCACCGAAACAGGGGTGAGGCAATCTCATGAAAATGTGTGGAGGCTGGAGATAGGTCTTAAAAATGTTTCTCTGTGTTTTAGGGAGACTCAGACTGACGGGCAGCCTTCAGGCAACACTGGAGACTTATGCAACCGGGGTGGGGGTTTGGGGTGTGAGAAAAATCAAGGCAAGGACTCTACCGCGTTGCTGCTGTCGTTATCAGGGTTTCTTGGGGTTAATGAGAAGGTTGAGCAGGTGGAATGCAGGTCCTTGATGGCTCAGGAAGGCCTGTAGGACAGTCACAACTGTTGCCTAAAAACACTCTTCCTCCCCAAAAGTCAGTTCATCCATTCAGTGGCCTCTCAGGAGACAGCATCATCCGCAGGCTGTGGCTGCCACTGGGCATGAACCCGCCACCTCCTGCATCTGAGCCGCTGCTCTGAGGAAATGACAGAAATGTTGTTTCAAATCGAAGAAAACCAGCAGAGCAAACATTTTCAGGTTATGTCCCAGAAGTACCCAGGAACGGGGAGGGACAGGTGGGGTAGAAGGAATGTGACCAAGTACAGTGTTCTATTTTGGGACCTAAATAAACACGAGAGTAGCCTTAGCTCAGATCTGGACACGCGTGTTTGATTTTGCAATGGTTCCTAGCTTGTCTCCATGCTGGTCTCTCTCCACTGTGTCCCTGCCGCTCTGTGGGAGCTGTCCTTCTGATTTATAAGCACCACTGAGGTGACTCGTGTATGCGTACCCATGTGCGCGCGAGCATGGGTCCATCTTCTTCTCTGCTCTTCCTTATTTCTTGAGACAAGGTTTCTCACTGGACTTGGAGCTGCCTGTGCTCCACTTCTGTCTCCTTGGCGCTGGGGTCATAGGCTGTGTGGTCCCCCTGCCCACACAGCATTTAGCTGATTCTGAGAATCAGACTCAGGTTCTCACACTTGGGTAGCAGCGCTTGAGTGACCGAACCATCTCGCCAGGCATCAGTGGTGCCGACTTTCTGCATAAACAATCTCCCCCAGTTTCTTTCAGACTGTTAACCTCCATGGCCTGGTCCATGCTTGCCTTTCTGCCCCAATACTTTACTGCCATTTTAAGGCTAATTTCTTTTCCTGGGATTTCACAACTACCTCAGTGGACATGTCAAGTTTCTCTGTCTTGGTTACCTGTCCTTGCCATGCCTATAGTGTGTATTCTAGCAGCTGAAATTGTCATTGGTGATGTTACTATTCTCTTTCTATATTCCTTCCTGGGTTTTAGTCCCATGGTCATAGGGACATCTTTCTGAGGGTAGGAGATAAGAGACCTTAGCATCCCTAATGGTCTCTTCGTGATATTTCCTAGACCTCTGGCAATATTGCCAACTGGGAAGCTAACACGTCATCTGTCAGCTCTGTTATCCAGGATGCTGAGCTACAGACTTAAGAATCTTTGGGAGTTTTAGTTGCTTATCTCCTCTTCAGTCACACTTACAGGAATGCCCTCTTTTGTGTGCTAATGGGCACAGCACCTTTATCTTCTCAGGAGTCACCTTTTGTCCATAGTGTCAGTTTGAAGGATCCACAACCATCTTTGGAAAACAAAATATAGCCAGTGTTCATTCTTTCTTTTTCTCATCACCATTTTACCACCTGAAACAGGGATGCAGCCATCTTGGATTCTGAGGAATTGGGTGTGGTGTACATGAGCTTGAAAATCCATGAATGACCCTGGACTGCTTCTCTCTGGCCTTTGTTTCTATTTTTCATGGGAGACACTGCCTATCTTGTAATCAGTACTATTTATCTATGTGGGTGGGGGGGACATAGAGACAGAAAATTTTCAAGTCTCATTGAAAAGCAAAATTATAGACTTGGCAAGACTTTTACTTACTAGGCTGGCATATTCGGTCTCTGTCTCAATGTGTATATAGAGAAAGCCTCATATAAATACATCATGTCTTAGAATGCACTATGGAGCTAATTAGAATTTATGTGTGGAGATACAAAAGTGCTGTATTGCAACCCAGATCCCTGCTTATGTGCTTGGTGGGTCCTCTTTGATTTTCTTTTTGTCTTTGGGATGAGGCATATTGCTTAAAGATTATGCAAAACTTCCTATGAAGAAGAAACCTCAGCACAAGGGAAGGTCTAGAAAGGAGTTCCTTTTACCTCAGGATGTTAAAATGTACAGCCCAACAGGTACCTAGATCCCAGAAGAGTCAGGGAGATATTGTTGCCCAATGCTGTGGTCTGAGTGTCTCTGTTTTCCCCAAACTGCTGAATTCAGGTAGAACCTCCAGGGATGATGGCAGAAAGGGGTGGAGCACAGAAGATCTGACAAGGAGGTAAAGTCTTCAGATATGAAATTTCCCTACCAAGCAGGTCCCATAGTGTTTCAGGACTCAAGTGAGGCCATGACAGAAAAGCACCGTTTATGAGTCAGGGGGAAAGTAAGTTCTCCTAAGAGGTTGGATCTCCTAGTACTTTGATGTTGAGAAATCAAATTCCTGGTGTTCATTGTTCATAGCTATCCCACTCATGATATATATATATATTTTTAAATAGAGGCCATAATAGACCAGGGCACTTGACTGCATTTACTAAAGACAAAATGAAGAACCATCCTGAGAAAATGCTAGCATTTCTTTTAGGATTTGATTCTCTCAGTCCAGTGGCTACACTGTACCATCATACTGGGATGGCTCTGATGGCTAAACTCTGTTTGCCATGGAGGAGAGGTTGGCCACTCAAAACAATTCTGTCCACCCTGACTTCAGGGAATGTCTTTGAAGTTCTTGGGAGTTCAAGGTTGATGGCTGAGAGCACTGGGCTTGCACAGAGCCTTGAGTCAGGCTGTGCCCCTTTTGGCGGCTGACTGTTTATGCCGATGGCTTTTTATTTCCATTTATGTGACAGGCTGGCTGTCTTTTATATGAAATATCTGGGACTAAATGCTTTGAATTTGCCACCCCTTCCTCCCTCCCCCCTCCCTCCCCCGGATTTTGGAAAATTTGCTCTACGTAAGATCTTGGAGGCGGGACTAAAGTCCAAACATGAAGTTGATTTATGTTTCTATATATCTTTTGCACATAGCCTGAGGGTAACTTTATTTTATATTTGTAGTAAGATACACATCCACTGAAACTTCTCAGATGAGGTCAAGTATGGAATTTTCTACTTATGGTACCATGGTGTTATTCAAAGTATTTCAGATTTTGGAGCATTTCAAATGTGGGGTTAGGGATAGTCAGCCTATATTATATATTAGCAGCCTATATTGTCGCTCTTCCAACTCCTTTTTTTACTGTTATTTGCTGATGACTGTACAGGTGTCCTCAATGAAGCATTCAGGTGATTAGTTTGTGACTCTCATGAGACCGAATATTTCATGTTTGTCCATAGGACTGAGCTTCTGAGCTTTGCCACCCCTGTGCGTATACCCCATGTTTCACTGTGAACAGAGCAAATGAACATGTATACCTTAATGCCTTGCTTTGCAAACTCCAAAGCATCACACAGAGGTAGAGTCTAAGAGTCTCCTGCTCTATTGAGGAGAGTGGGACTGGTCCCCAATCATCTGCCATTTGCTTGTTCTCCTCATAAGAGGTCACATTGTATCTGCTTTCTCTATTAGAGATCTGTTGGAAGAAAAGGGCTCTGATGCTGGAGGATAAAATCAATGGAAATGTTCTGGCACAGGGCAAGCTCATCAGTGTTATTAGTGGCCTCCAATGTGTTTTTCACTGAGGATGGATAAATACTACCAGTATGAGGAGCATGAAAAGTTTAAGAGATTATTTTTATTAGTTTCTGTATGTTTTGGGTCAAAGAAAAGGAATCAGCTACTGAGTATTTCTTAGCAACAGAACCTTTATTTCACAGCTTGTCAGTTTGGAATGCCAGGAGGAAGGAGTTTGGATGCAGGACATAGGGACATAGGAAGGACAGACTTAGTATGTAGTAATTAATGTGTGTGGAGAGAGAAATGAACTCATTAAACTCTGTGGCGCCTAGACTTAGAATTATTCATCTTTTTCTTAAGAAAGTAGAGTTTTGAACGTTATCTATATATCTCACTTTTAGCTAGGGAATGAGTTGGGTTCAAGGATTAATTAAAATATAATAAACTTTAAGTTCAAATTCAAGTTAAGACTTTATACACTGAAAGACCTAAAACCTCATGAAATTATGGTTAAGGTGGAATAGATTCTACAGGGACACTTCCATATTGCTTCTTTGGGTGACTACCAAGGGAAATCCTCTGAACTGTACATAGTATGTTAGAATTTATTTAATATTCCAATTTTGTTTCCCCAAGAATTTATATACAATTTTGCTATACCTACAACACATAAGTAGAACATATAAGTAAGAAACCACATTATAGTGAGCTATTTTGAATTCTATTGTTACTGCTGTCATTAGTATTTGTCAGTGAACAGAGGAGGATTGATGACTATCAAAGACACCAGAATTTAGGGCAAGTCAATCGGGTATTACTTTCCTTCATAACACACTTTCCTACATTATCTTCCTGTCTATAAGTTCACTCTGATTGTTATTCAAGTCTTTAAATTTTCGTACAAGAGTTTGCATCCTTTCTACTAATGCTTCCTACTTATTCTTCTCACTTCAGGATAAGCAGACAAAAAAGTAGAAGAGGTTACATAATCTCTTCCAAGCGCTGGACTGTGGCTAGCCCATCCTCTCATCCAGAGATCAAGGCTGAAAAGTTTACATGACTTGTATGGAAGATCTAGACATTGGCAAGTTAATCTGCCGTGTGTGTGTGTGTGTGTGTGTGTGTGTGTGTGTGTGTGTGTGTGAGACAGAGAGAGAGAGAGAGAATAAGAGAGAGAGACAGAGACAGAGACAGAATCTATTGAGTTTGTTTAGTTCTGTTCATTATACATATGTGTTTTTGGGCTGAACACTTGGGATTGGCTAACCTATCAGAAAGTCCATCTATAGAGAAGACTGACTGATTGAGTCTCTCTTTCTCTGGACAACCACTGATTGCCTGTAGCTCTTCACTTTAGGGGTGGAGCCTTGTTAAATCTCCCCAATCCACATTGGCATGTTGAGTGGTGTGGTTACTACACAATTTTTATTTAGAATACTCCTGTTGAGAATACATGGGTGCAGCTCCCACATCACGACTAGAAGACAATCTCTTGCAGCAGACATTTTGGCCCTCTGGCTCTTAGACTTTTCTGCTCCCTCTTTCCTGGTATTTCTTGAGCCTTAGCTGTGTGGTTGTGTTGTAGACATACTGGTTTGAGATGGAGAACCTGTGGGCACTCATTCCTCACAGTTTTTCTCAGTTGTGGGTCTCTACTGCACTGAGAAGCTCTTGCTCCTCATCAAAGCTCATTATCTTAGTCTGGAGCCATGAAGGAAAAGGTAAAGGAAATAACATTTGTGACTAGAGAAGTGCCATCGTGATGCTGATGGAGAAAGCTGAATGGGCATGGGTTTGAGAACACTGCCAGCCTGTTAATGGCAAAAGAAATATTAGAACCCACATCACCTTGGGTGAGTCTAATTCCCAATAGCAATGATAGGCAATTTTATGGTGATAGTTGTTGATAGATCTACTGTAATTGTATATTTCAGGAGAAAGCACTTTCTTCCGATATGTACCTACGTACCATCACTGGAAGCCATATGATTTTCTCCTCACCTGCAAACATTTACAGAACATGGATTTAATAGTGGCTAAGGGGAGACAGGCAGTTAAGATCAGATGTCCAAAGGGTCACAAGCGAGACAGAGTTGTTTGAAAGAATGTGGGTGGAGGAAAACATGGCAACTGTGGGGATTATTTTTGTGGGGGGGTGGGGGTGGGGGTAGGAAGGGAGGAGGGGGAGAGAGCATGGAGAGAGTATCCCAGAGTGGGATAGCATTTCAGCTGGCTTGGAGGAGATGAGCCAGGGATTTCTCTGCAGAAGTTTGCCAGGTAGAAAAAAGAGCAAGCGGCAGGCAGGCAGACCTACTACACGCAGCACCATGTTTATGGAGAAGCACATGGCACCCTTGGAAGCAGCCGTCACCCAGCATGGTAGGAGCCAAAGTAAGCTGAGAGCGGAATGGAGGTGCGGCTTAAGGAAGAACTTGAGGAAAGTGACACATATTTAGTGTCCCCTATCTGGGGTGCTGACTTCTAGAAACTCGAAGTAGAAATGTCACCTGTGCTTTGTACCATTTCTCCACGTCGCTGCTTGTGTGTTCCAGTAGCCGTGCACCGGAGGCATGCCTTCCCTTCGCCCTCCCTTCTCCCAGCGTTTCTGATGAAAGTTCCAGTCCTTCTGATGAGAACTGGCTCTCTGGCTAGAGCGCAGGCTTCCTTTTATTTGCATTTCCGCTCCCTTGCCTGCCAACAACTCAGATGGAACTGCAGGCCTAATGAAGTCTTCAGTCAAGAGAGACTTGGAGAACACTTGGAGGGGTTCCGAAAAGTGAGATCCTTTCCAAGGGGCATGACAAAGCCCGCCCATGCTTTGTGGGGCTAGGCATGGAGATTTATCAGCAAGTGCATCAAAGAAAGACGTAATTTTTGGTCCTAGGGTATACACTCGATTCCCAGAGCCAGAAAAATCTTCTCCTTCTATCCCCCCAAAAGGGGCTGTGGGGAGTGGGGGGGGGAAGAAAAATACAACCATTCCTTCAAATGGGATAACATTTATGGAATACATCGTTCCCAAAATAAGATCCTCCAATTTGGAAAAAAGCTAGCTGAAATAAATGAAAATAACAGATGGAAGAGAAATAACAGAAGCTATCCAGAGAACAGCGAGAGGTACAGAGTGGGGAGTCATCTGTCTAGAAAATGGCACTCAGTTGTACTTTTGAAATTAAAGGTACATCGGCTTCTGAAGAGAGTGCAGTTTTTCTTCCGACACTTCCCCCTTCCATATTATTCCCTTTCTGGGCCAAGGTTAGCACAGAAGAGGCTTCCTTTTCTTTTCTAATCCTGCGTCTCCCATGTGTGCGGTTGCCATCTGTTCAAAGGTGTTAAGATCAAGCGTTCTGGTCTCCTGGATAAAGGTTTGGGCTCCCGACAGAGTGCTGGGTAAATACAGAGTTGCGCTATTAGCATAGGGATGTTTAATAACACGCTGTTTACGTTCTCTTTGGCTTGTTTGAGAGCACCCGCGGCAAGGTGGGCCCCCAGCCCTGGCAGCCGGCACAGCATCCTCCCACAGCAGGCCTGAGCCCACTGCCCCTAGACTGAAGACCAGGGCCCCCACGTACAGTGAACCTCTGCCTCCTTGGAGGGCTCCTCCCTCAGTTCTGATTCCGGAGAGCCCAGTTCTGCTGCTTTATTGACAATGGAATTTATTCAAGTTACATAATCCATCGTGTCGCAGCTGCCTGGGGCCCTGTTTTGTTAGTTGTGTTCTGAGCTGCTCTTCCCAGGGGCGTCCCTCGGGGTCCCTCTGACCCCGTAGTTAGGACTGGCTTTGCTGATTGTGTCCTCACACTGGTCCTCTGGCCTCATGGGAAGGTTAAGATGGGAGCTTCCCCCAGACAATTAGAGCTTCTACTTCGGGCTTTGTCAGGCCTAGGGAACTGAATCTTCCTCACAAGTGACTGTTATCCCTGCCCATTGAGGCCACTCCCCCTCAATCTCCTTTAACTCTCCCTGTCCCTCCTGTGTCAAACCAAAGGAACAACCTACATGGTGACCTCTCCTGGACCTAAACCTGTCTAAACTGTCATTGCTGCAGGAAGGGGGCAGGGTCTCCTCACTAAGCCAGTGCTTGTCCATTTACACCTGGCCTTGCCTGCCCCCCAACGGCTCTGGTTGTTTAGAGTGCCCTGAAAGAGGTGAATTTCCATGCATGAGTCACTCTACTCTCTGAACATTTTTTGAGGAGGCTGAATGGTGCAACTGTAGAAAATTAAGATGCGGGCCTCCACAGCCCATCTTCAAGCCTCTAAGGACTAAGCCATCCCTGAGAGTCAAGAAGACCCAGGAAACTATACACTCAAGACCTTTTAACTTTTCTGCAATTCCCCTTTACGTGCTCTTAGAAAGTCTGAGTACGAAGTGCTGGGTGTGTATCCTGGGTCCCCGCCATCAGATATGACCGACCGACCTCAGTTCTGTGCTTAACCAGGCAATGGTTGAGTTGGGAAGCAATGGCCAATTCTCAGTTTTCTGCAGAATTGTGGCTCTTGCCGCCTCACCGTCTTGAGGAAGCAGGTGTTGGCTGTGAAATGAGAAGGAAGTAAGGGGGCCGATGATGATAAGAAACACTCTGGAGCTGGGGGTAGAGAAGAAAGACAGGCACAGCCAACTGACTTCCCAAGCAGAGACACTGTCGCATCCAAGTCGAGCTTTCAGTTTTGAAATTTAGGCTGTGGTGGCATATCTGCTCATACCCAGAGACTCCCAGACCGTGGGTTTGGTCCTTCCAAGCCTAGTTTTCAGGGAATGAGTGGTCTTCGTTCTCCTGTACCTGCACCTTTGGGGTGTGGTGCCACTCATTTACCTTCTGAGACAACATAACCCAATAAAGCCTGGGGCCGCGGGATCAGCTCGTGTTGTGGTATGGGGTGAGAGAGATCTCTGGAGGAAAGAAAATCCACACTGGTCTGCGAGAAACACGAAGCACTTGACACCATCATTGCTTGTTTCCTACATCGTTTTGGACTCAGTTACCCACAATACCCGGCGCCCTTGGCCTCCCCTCAAATTGTTGACAATTTTCTTCCTGATTGGGTCTACCTGAGTCAGATAGAGCTCCGTGTCTACTTCAGGTGCCAGTGATAGACAGCCATGTTTGCTTGCCTCAGGCTGGTCTGTGGAATGCAAGACTTCACTGCTGGAGATTTTCAAGAGCCCTGCTGCCTGTCTTGCTCAGGCTCAGCCCCTGCTCTTTAACTGAGGCATCCCTGCTTGTGCTACCATTTTTCTCGAGATCGCCTTCACAGGCCTATTGCTTGCATTTTTCACCTGCCCAGCTCCCCACTATCCTGGCACTCCTAAAATTGGCATTTCCCCCTTCATCTCACATGTCATAGAGAACTGGCAGTGCCTCCTGACAGCTAAGCATCTCTCTCTCTCTCTCTCTCTCTCTCTCTCTCTCTCTCTCTCTCCCCCTCTCCTTTTTTTCCAAGAAGGTCAGATATTTCCAGTAGCTTTCTTTTCCTTTTTATCCCATCTCCTTAGAAAATATATACTTAGACTCTCCCAATTTACCTTCTTATTTTCAGAGGTGACACTTCTCTATGCTTTTAATCTTTTCTGTTCGCCCGATTAATATCTCTAATAGGTTGTGCGCATTACGATAACACAAGCTTGACATTTTTAAATTAACTTGTTGACTTTTCTCAAAGTTGAAATTTTATTACGTTCATTTACTCATTTACTCAAGTCTGTATGTGCATGCCTTCGTGTATGTGCACAGGTGCACAGGACAACTTGCTGGAGTTGGTTATCTACTTTAATATGGGGACCCTGGGGATTGAACTCCTGTCTTCAGCTTTGGTGGCAAGCGCCTTTACCAACTGAGCCATCTTGCCTGCACTTACTCACCTTTCTCCTCAGCCCCCACACCCACCTTTCCGTGCTCCATTTTCTAGGTGTTCAGGAACATCATCTCTCTTCCTCTCCTCTATCTTGGTCCCATTTTATTTCAGTTTCCTTACCCTAGACAGTCAGCTGCTGGCTCATGTCAGGATAATTTTATAACCCAAATCCCAGATTCCTCCCAACACTAGCATCAAAGCTCACAGCCTACGGGGGGGGGGGTCCTCTCTTCTAAAATTACAGCCCCAAGAATGCCACTCTTCTTGCTCAACAACTTTGAACTCTGGCTTTTTAATAACTCCAAAGTTATTGTTTTTTTTTTCTTTCCTTCAACTTTTAATGCTTTAGATGACCTGGTTCTAAGCAAATTTTGCAACGTTATCCCTTACTGTGAGCCCATGCGATATTATGTTTCTTTGCTTCACGTATGTCGGTTCCTTCCAAGCTATTCTATTGTCTGCACGTTTATCCCAATCATTACATTCAACAATTCCATCCTTTCATAACCATTTCATTCTCCATTTCCTCGCAGTATAGCCATTGCGGTTTATAGTAACTATTTTCAGCATTATCACTTTTATACTTCCTTTAAAGTAATGCTGTGTAAGTTATTTTTCCAGTGAAACGCCCAAGAAATAGAGAAGTGTGTCGCATACATTTTTAAAACCTCCAGCGTGTAGCCTAGCGGTTATCGCAGAAATGGAATCCATTCTGCCTTCCTACCTTACTTGGTTAACAATCAAAGCTACTGCTTCCATTTCACCCATTCCTATACCCCCCCCCCCCCAGACTCCTGCTCCATTTAGATCTAAAACACAGACTGCCACCATATGGTGTCTTTCTAATCACAGTCTTGCAGGAGAGGGAGAGGCACGCTACTGCAGACTACAGATCCTTCGGATGCGTGAAGCACCTGTCTCACGCACGAACAAATTGTTGCACCGAGGTCTCATGCTTTCCGGGTTATCCAGTAGGGCTTTGCATCCTCCTCTACCAGCCAGCTAAATGATCAGCACAAGCCACACAGACTGTGCTGATGTAGCTTTGCAAAGGTTTTGATAGGAGACATCATTTTTTTTTTTTTTTTTAACAAACTGTAACCTTAAATGTCTATGTCAGACAGATAGGTCTCACTCTGGAAGGAGCAACACTTGGCTCATCACCTTAATATAAGCAGCGTATTCTGATAGAACGTTGTCATTTAGTTGATCAATAAGGGATAGAAACAGGACAGGCGAAGAAGTACACTCTTGAAAACAATGAACCTACAATAGACCTTTGGGGCAGATCAGGTTGAGTATAAGCACACTATTTATTATCCGTTGTTATTATTATTAGTTAAAGCGTAACTAATTTAGATGGAACACCAAAGGTAAAGGGCTCAGAAAAGTGAACAATGGCGGGCCGGTAGAGGTGGGAGGTTAGAGTTTAAAGGACAGTGGGATTCATCTGAGTCAGTTTGGGATGTTAAAACAAAATGGAGTAGACTGGGCAGCTAGGAATACTAAAAATATATTCCTGGAAGCTTTGAAGGTTGGCAAGTCTGAGGGTAAGTTACCACAGGCAGATGTCTGTTATGAGTATAGGTGTTTTCTCTCTTACTGTGTAATCTCACGTGGAGGAGCAGGGAGGGAGAAGGAATGTGAGTTGGTTCTTACAAGAGCACTTTTGCCATAGCTCCCTGAAACCTTACCTCCTAAGATCATCACAGCGGGCATCAGGACTTTAACATGCGAAATCTGGGGGTGCATAAAAAGCCAGTGCTGACACAGCCCCCGTTTTCTCTCTCCTTGATGCCTCAGCTCTTATTCACAGAATGTCTACAGTCTGAGAGGCAGAGCTAGTCAATAGCAGAGAGTAAGATCCAAAAGAGGACCACCCTGTGCCCGGGAATCCACTGCAGTTCTCTGGCAGAGGGAAGACGTGAGTTACAGTCTTCATTGTCTTTATTGCTTCTCCGTTTGCCTTCTTGGCTATACATAAGCCTGATTCCCGTCATGGGGCTGCATCTCCTAGACATGCTGGTGATGGTGCGATGACTAAATTCTGAGAGAGAAGTTGTCTCCACATCCAGGATCAAGAGGTCCATAGTGCCCAGAAGCATGTGTGTGTGTGTGTGTGTGTGTGAGCGGGTGACATTCTGCATCAAGAGGTCTATAGTGCCCAGAAGCATGAGTGTGTGTGTGTGTGTGTGTGTGTTTGTGTGTGTGTGTGTGTGAGCAGGTGACATTCTGCATCAAGAGGTCCATAGTGCCCAGAAGCATGTGTGTGTGTGTGTGTGTGTGTGTGTGTGTGTGTGTGTGTGTGTGTGTGAGCGGGTGGGGTGGGGGGAGGTAGAGGGCTTCATTCCTCTCTTTTACAGTTCCTTCCTTTCATATCAAGCGTAACTTTCATTGAAAAGAGCCCTCTAACACCATGGCCCCTAAAACAGACAGACAGACAGACAGACAGACAGAGAGAGAGAGAGAGAGAGAGAGAGAGAGAGAGAGAGGCTCATCTTTTCAGCCAAAGCACTCATAGAGATTTCTCTGGGCCCTGGAGCATTGGAGACTCATTGAGCAGTGACAGCTAGAGAGGGTATACTCTAACAATAGGCAAAGGACTAATCTCCTAAGGTATCTCTACCGAATATGTAGGGTATACCCAAAGAAGCATGGTAAAGGCTCTGCCATGAGTAATGGAAGATGAGCAGCATTTCCCGTCTCATCCGAATCAAACACGGATGACACACACATGCATATTAGTCAGTTTTCTATCATTTTAGGGAAGAACCTAAGACAGTCAATACATTACTTTGACTCACTGTTCCTGAGGCTCTGGCCATGAGGCAGTACATCATGACAGGCAGATGTGGAGAAGCATCCACCTTGTGGTTAGGAAGCAAGAAAGAATAAGCAAAAGGTATCCCAGTTCCACAGTCTTCTTTAAGAGAGTACGCCCAGTGACCCAAGGACCCATTCTACAAGCCCAGGTCTCCAAGGTGCCAGCACTTCCCAGTAGCACCACTCCATGGATCCCCAAACCTTTTACCACATAAACATTAAAGGAATGTTCAGTATCCATACTGTGGCAAGAAGCAAGAATTAAGGTCCCCCAGGGGAAGATTACAGGACACAGTGATCCAACCCTGCAGTCTGTGTATCCTCAATGCAGTACAAAATCTCCCAGCCTGCATAAGCAGGGACATCTGAATAAAACTCAAGTAGAAATGACAATATCAAGAAGAACCAAACATTAAAATTAACAAAGATTTATGTCCATGCACCTTGAAGTCAAAGCCAACACTCTTGAAATAAGTACAAGATAAAATTCCTCACTAGAAAGAGAAACGACTAAGAGGAAATTAAGGTAAACATTTTATAACACAAACAATGGATACAATTTTAAAAAGCATGACTTGATCCCCGTAGAATGATGGAGATGCCGGGCCAAGAACAAGAGAGCATGTAATGGGAGAAACTGCACTGAAGAATGAAGAGGGGGGGAATGAAAACCAATGGGGCAGAGGCTGAGAATTTGTGCAAACCCTTCAAAATTTGTGTCATTGACTTACCTGGAGGTAAGGAACTCCCCCAATTAAAGCAGGCTATAGAATACAGGATAGTGTCAGACAGACATTCCTCCGAGGTGGCCAATCAATAGCCAATGAGTTTCTGAGAAAATGATTACCATCCATAATTATCAGGGAGATGCAAGTCAAAGCTGCTCTGAGCTGTCCCCCACACTTGCTAGCGTGGCTTTTATAAGCAGAACCACATCAAATGCGAGCAAGAATGTGGGGAAATTGAAACTCTTTTATGCACTTCAAAAAATTTAAAATAGAGCTTCCATATGCTCCAACAATGCAAATTCTAAGTATGTGTATGCATTTAAAGTTTAATGCTATGAAGCTCCCTCTGAGCGCTATTTTAGATGGATTTTGCAAATTCTGATATTTCATATTTTTACTTTGGTTAGACTCAACATATTTCTTAATTTTTTTGAAGATTGGCTTTGTTTTTGTTTACTTTAGAACAGAAGCAAACATGAGATAAATGTCTGTGAATCTACTCTAGAAACCGGGAAAATAAAAACACGTGGAATCAAAGTGAAAGGCAATGATAAAGTTACTAAAGTTGAAAGGGAGCCAAGACATTGAAAATATGATAGTAATAAAACAAACAAAAAAAAAAAAACTGAAGGATCGTTAAAGCAAACCTATAGGCATACTGACTAATAGAAAAGAGAGCACACACGAGTCATCAAAATTGAGAATTAAAGAGGGGGCATTGGAAGGATAAGTTAATGTTATTTATGATGTTACGAATTTTATATCATTTAGGCTGGACTAAGACATATGAAGATAGCTGGTAAAACATTATCTCTGGGTGTGTTTATGAGAGTGTTCCTGAAGAGATTAGCATTTGAATAAGTAGAGAAGATTGACATAAATGGGCCAGAATGGTGGAAGGAAGGCAATGCTTTCTCTCTGGTTAAGCTAGACAGGTATGCATGCTTTTCTGGTCGTCAGTCATTTGACGCCAGTCATTGGGCCAGGACTTGTATTATTGCCACTTTTTAAAAATATATATTTTTTATTGAAATTGTTTTTCATAGACTGTTTCCCCTCCCCCCAGTTCCTCTCAGATCTCCAACAGCTCCTACCCAACTCCACCTCCTTTCTTTGTCTCTCAGCATGGACACACTTTGAATATATAATTCCACCTACTTCACTGTGGTACATCCATCCAATGGGATAGGAGGCAGAAATAAATAGGGGCAAAATGCGCTGTGTACAGGGCCATAGGTAAATCTGAAGTGTGTTATGCCTACGGGAAAGTCAGACTCACATAGGTAAGTCCTGTATGAATCCATTTACATGAACTTCTGGAAAAGCAAAACTGTAAGGACTGAGAGCAGGTTATGACTGTGGGGAGTCAGGGGAGGGGAGGCTTTGATTAAAAAGAGGCAACAGGAGAGATCTCAGGCTGGGAACGCGGCCTGCACACTGCTGTGCATTTGTTAGAAGCTGTATGCTAGACTCTAAAAAGATGAAGGTGACAGTTGAAGGTAGCGGGGCAGCTTTCCAGAGGGTGGACAGCAAAGGGAAACAAAGCAGAAAGGCAGACAGGCAGACAGACAGACAGACATTCGAGGAGAGCTCCAGTGTGGTCAAAACACAGAGGTGGACCTGCCGTACAGGGTAAGGTTGTACGGAAAAGGAATTACTGAGAAAGGTATTTTCCACGTCCAGGGAGCGCTGCTATGTAGTGTGGCTCCTGCCTGCACACCGTAAGTCCCGTTTACATGTGCATGTGCGAACGGAATGAACCAGGCTTTCCTTTTGCTGTGGAAGTGTGTGTGCATGTGCGTGTGTGTGTGGTGTATGTAAGTTATCTTTGGTTATAAAGTAATTAGGGACCTAAATGAATTTTGGTTTTTTGGGGGGGGTATTTTTGGTAACAATGGCTGTTTTCAGCTGAGTCCCACAACTTCAGCACTGGATTGTTGTGTGATACAAGGCAAGTCCAGGTCAGAGTGTCTGAGTGTGTCTACCAGTGAAATATACTTCCAAGTTAGTTGACCACACACAAGAAAGCAAAATTCAAAGTGTAAGGAGTTGGGGTACAACATGAAAATGAGTAATTAACGTTACTGTAATTAAATGAAAAGTTCAGTGATTAAAACATATCTGCAGATGTTTTAAGAACTGACTGTGACTCTTAACTCACTCAAGAGATGCCACATCACCTAAAACTACAATTTGGTTTGTTAATGAAAATGCTTCTAACATATTTGACTCCGTGAGCAGTGAACATGAAAATGTGTTTGTGCCTGAGTGGGCACCTAGGGAGGTGTTGGATTGACAACAGCCGCCGTCTCACACTCAGCTTTCACAGTCCCTCTTGGAAGCTGTAAAGTCTCGGAGACTTTCAGACATTGTATTTTGATTACATTCATCACCTCTGTCATCGCCCCCCCCCCCATTCACGTAGTCCATGACTACCAGGTCTACCTCTATCCCATAGTTATCCCACTTTGCATCCTTATTTAAAAAAAAAAACTATCCAGCATCCAGTTATGCTTCTCATATCCTCCTGTGTGCGTGGCCGTTCAGTTGCTCCTGTTAGATCCAGCAGTGTACCAATAGGTCCTCAGCCAGAGGTGAGACTCCATGCCCATCTCCCTGATGCCAGGGACTTTCACAGACTTAGAAAGGCTCTTACAAAAGTCCTGATCATTTGGCTGATGTGCACTCTCTCATCCTTACTTACAAAAACACAGGTATGCACGAGAGAAAACGTTTTGGGATTAAAATAGAGTATAATAAATGGAGGATAAAACAAACAAACATTTTCTGGACTCCTTGTAACTAGAGGGGGCTCTGGATATTTTTGGTAAGAAGTTGGATGGGGGTGGGGCTGGAAAGATGGCTCAGAGGTTGAACTCGCTGACTGTTCTTCCAGAGATCCTGAGTTCAATTCCCAGCACCTACATGGTGGCTCACAACTGTCTGTAGTGAGATCTGGTGCCCTCTTCTGGCCTGCAGGCATACAGGCAGGCAGACCACTGTATACACTATAAATATATACATATATGCATACATACATACATACATACATAATATTTACTTTAAAAGAGGTTAGGTAGAGCTACCCCAGTTACTTTTATAGACAGCAGAAGCATTTTTCTTGTTTCTTCTTTCCTCCTCCTCCTTCTCATTTTGGAACA
The DNA here is from genome assembly GCF_943737965.1 of Phodopus roborovskii. Classification (NCBI taxonomy): domain Eukaryota; kingdom Metazoa; phylum Chordata; class Mammalia; order Rodentia; family Cricetidae; genus Phodopus; species Phodopus roborovskii. The sequence continues at coordinate 8,374,517 of NW_026126611.1, forward strand.
ATGAGCACATCCTCATCTCGTGGGGTTATCTTTCGAGATTAGGATGACAGAGCAGTGACTGAGAAAGGGCTTGGAGACACAATATGACCTCTGAGACCTGTGACGTCACTTCCTGTGACATGAGAGCACCGAGTCCCAGATCCATATGGGCATTCTGAACAATGCTCCATTGCAGTCCGGTTGCTGACTAACAATGTTTATGAAAGCATAAATCTAATCATTAATTGAACCATGAATAAAAATACATACTGGAGAGACCAAGGAAGACAAACGCAGCAAGGTCCTGACATATCGTAGGTAGCAAGCCCCAAAGATAACAGCAGAAAAATACTGAGGGATGACAAAAAATGACAAAAAGAGCCATATGTGTGAGATATGAGAGAAAGGAAAAGAATGAAAATAAGATAAAATTACAGTATAGTCTCAAAAAATAAAAATAAAAAAAAGACTTATCTGCAAAGGGCCAAGATAGAGCCTACCCTCTCTTCTGGGGGGGGCCCTAATGTAGGCATAGAGGAATCTTTTTGCCAATTCTCCAGGATCTTTGGGGGAATCCTCCCAACCTATGGACCATGAGGATATAAAAGATCCCTTGTATGGCTTTAATCCATATGCCAAAGCTGAAATGACGAATAGCAAAACTGTTAAGGCATGGGCAGCTGTCTGATGTCTTCACCAAGGACCAATAGAGGAAGGTAGTGTTTAATTAATTCCCCCTAAGAAGAATCCCAGTTAGATTGTCAGTAACAGATTTTTGCTATGTAAATTACCAACATCATGAGACTGCCAATGAGAGGTTAAGCAATAAAGACTCACAAACAAACGATTATATGCCAGGCAGAATTCTGAGGGATGCCGATGCAAAGCTATCTAAGAATGAATCAGGTGAGCTCATAGTGATTGATTGATGGTTGGTTTAATCTACAAGCATCTGTGTGTCTCTCAACTCCTTACTGTTGGCTTTTGGGGCTAGATGACTTTGTCATGGGGTGGGTCTTATACATTGCAGTAGGGCTAAGCAGCATCCTGGCCTCTAAGAAGCTGTAACAGTGACCTCTGTCTTCAAGTTGAGGCAGCTAAAGATGTCGTCCAGTGTTGCCAAGTTTCCCTCCTGGGTGTGAGTATAAGTGGTGGAAAAATCACCCAGCACTGAGAGCGACAATTAATAAATGGGACCTCCTCATAATGGGAAGCGTCTGTAAGGCAAAGGACACAGTCGATAAGACCAAATGGCAGCCCACAGACTGGGAAAATTTCTGCACCAACCCCACATCTGACAGAGGGCTGATTTCCAAAATATACAAAGAACTCAAGAAACTAGCCACCAAAATACCAAACAACCCTATCAAAAAGGGGAGTACAGAATTGAATAGAGAATTCTCAATAGAGGAATTGAAAATGGCTGAAAGACACTTAAGAAAGTGCTCAACATCCTTAGCCATCAGGAAAATGCAAATCAAAACAGCTCTGAGATACCATCTTACACCTGTCAGAATGGCTACAATTAGAAACACCAGTGACAGCTTATGCTGGAGAGGATGTGGAGAAAGGGGAACACTCCTCCACTGCTAGTGGAAGCGCAACCTTTTACAGCCACTTTGAAGATCATTATGGTGGTTCCTCAGGAAAATGGGAATCAGCCTACCCCAGGACCTGGCAGTTCTATTCTTAGGCATATACCCAAATGATCCACATCCATGCAACAAAGACATCTGTTCAACTATGTTCATAGTAGCATTATTTATAATAGCAAGAACCTGGAAGCAACCTAGATGCCCCTCAACTAAAGAATGGATAAAGAAGATGTGGTACATTTACACATTTGAATACTAGTCAGAGGAAAAAAAGCAATGGAATCTTGAAATTCGCAGGTAAATGGATGTGACTTGAAGAAACCATCCTGAGTGAGGTAACCCAGTCACAAAAAGCGGAACATGCTATTTACTCACTCGTATATGAATTTTAGACATAGAGCAAAGGATCACCAGGCTATAATTCACACTGCCAGACAAAGCAGGATACAAGGAGAAACCTAAGAGATTCATACAGGGTCCCTCACAGAAGGGGAAAGGAACAAGATCTCCTAAACATATTGGGAGGGGGGCAGTGAGTGGAGAGGGAGTTAGGAGAAAGAGAAAGGGAGGAGAGGAGAACATGTGGGACCAGGAAGATTGAGTTGGGACCCAAATAGACAAGAGCAAAAAACAAAAGCAAACAAAACAAAATAAGAGATATCATAATAGCCATTATAGGTTTGAAGAGAAAACTGACTCTAGAGAAATGTCCAGAGACCTACAAGAATAACCTCAACTAACAATGTGAGCAACAGTTGAAAGGCTACCTTAAATGCTCTTCCCTGAGAATGAGATTGATAACTAACTTATCCACCATCATAGAGCCCACAGGGCTCTAGAAACAGAAGCAGACACCCACAGCTAAACACTGAGCCAAACTCCTGGAATCCAGTTGCAGAGAGGGAAGAGTGATAAGAAAAGAGGTCAAGACCAGGCTTCAGAAACCCACAGAGACAGCTGACCTGAATAAGGGGAAGCTCATGGACCCCATACTGATAGCTGAAACCAGCATTATACTGACTCAGAACCACTGAATGTGGGTCTCGGTTAGAAGGCCTGGGCAGTCTAAGGAACTTCTGACAGTAGAACCAGAATGTATCCCTGGAGCACAAAAGGACTTTGGGAACACATTCCCCAAGGAGGGATACTCCCTTATCCTAGAGACAGGAGGGAGGGCCTAGACGCTACTCCAAATGACTTGACAGATTTTGATGATCCCTTCTAGAAGGCAACACCCTCCCTGTGGAGTGGGGTGGGGTGGGGTGGGAGGGGGGTCGGGGGAATGGGAGGGAGAGGGAACTGGGATCGATATGTAAAATAAGAAAAATAATATAGAATTAATGATCTTTGTAATATAGGACTTCATACTGAAATGAAGTGGGGTACAGAGGATGTGGGGAACTGGCAAAGTGCTAAAGCTATAGTGCCCTCAGGCAGAGTTTGATATTCCCTAAAATTAAAAAGAAGGAGGAGGAGGAAGAGGAGGAGAAGAAGAAGAGGAGGAGGAGGAGGAAGAAGAAGAAGACTAGAAGATTCCTCCTTTTCTGTTAATATGTCTGGGGGTGTCATCTTTGTTGAGATCTTGAGGCAGCCATGTTGATGAGACTTCATGGGCATAGCTTCTCTGACATCTCCAGAAGTTGAAATCTCACAGAAAACGTCCCATACCTTTTTCTGTTACCATCCATCCTCTCGCACCTCTTCCAATAGGATTCCTGTGCCTGAGGCGCAGGAGTTGTGTTGTGGGTTTATCAGCTGGGAGTGGCTCTTGCACGGTCACTGCATTTTCATTGGTTGTGGTCTCCGTCTGTTGACATTTTTTTTTTTTTTTTTTTGATGAGGAGAGTGGGAAAAACAGTCTTCCCCAGGAAAATCCCTTAATTGATTATCCAATAGCAAGTGGGCAGCCCTGAAGTGTCATATATCTATGTAAGAGTAATAGATTAATCATGGTGCGTGTGTGTGTACGTGTGTGCGTGCGTGCGTGCGTGTGTGTGTGTGTGTGTGGTTATACTTAAAGAAATATAGGACATGAAGGGAAGCAAGTGAGGGGTTCCAGGTTCATGGGAAGCGTTGGAGGGAGGAAAGGGAAAAAATGGTATAATCATATTTTAAGTTCAAAAACTGTTTTTAAATGTATAGGAGTAACTCGGGAAAGTTCATACATAGAAGAGGAGAAGAAAGAAGCAGGGGAGGAGGGGGAGGAAGGGTAGAAGAAGGGAGAGGAGGAGGAAGAGTAGGGAGAAAGCTATGTACTCACAGGGATGGAAAAGGAGCCAAGAATGATCAGTGCCATCCGAGGTAGCAGGGAAGCCGGAGAAGGCACCCTGTGAAAACAGGTCCTAACTGGCACGGCATAAAAGGGTTTGAACCACACAGAGCAAATCAGTCTCCAGGCTGTGCCAAGAAGGAATCTGGAAGGGACACAATTATGGAGATGATGACTAGAGAGGTGATTAGGGGCTCTGGGAGTTCCTTGTTCAAGGACTTGCTAAGGAAATGGAGCTGTAATTAGAACAGGGAGGAGGCTTTTCTGTCTTTCTTTCCCTTTTAGGCCATCTAAAAAGCTTCAGTAAATACATAACAGGAACCCATGAAAACATCCAAATCAGGGGGAAATGTTCTAACTTCAAAAAATCACTAATGACTACGTCTTAAAGCGGAGCGAAGGTGCATTTTGAAAACCAGCCTCCCAGTTACCTGTCAAGTCTGGGAGCTTCAGGAGTTTCAGGTATGTCCCGAAGCAGAAGCTGACAAGCCATTGAAATGAAATACTGAATAAAGCGAGGACAGCCCATTAGCCCGAGCACGGGAAGGCACTCAGCAGCAGGCTTGTGAGCAGGGGCATTCCCTCTTTCATTTTGCAGATGATAGTCTTACTTTGAGAGGGTTAAAAAGTGAAATCCCCCCCCCCTCTCTCTCTCTCTCTCTCTCTCGCCTTTTTTGGCAAGAGAATAAAAACCTAAACTGAGATCTGAGGTTTTTATAGTTTGGCAAATTTCAGAGCTACGACAGAAGCATTTTTGGCACTTAGTGATGGGGGAGGCAAGTGACATCATATGGCTTAAGGGAGAGCGCTGAGAGAGTGCACTTGGGCAACTTCAGAAGCTGGCTGACCGTGAAAGAAGTCTTATTTTTTTTCCCCCTGTGAATTTAGTTGTGACAAAGGTGTTAGATTGAAGACTGTCTAGAGAAGATGTCGAGTTCCAGGACACGAGAGGCCAGGTCTGCACTGAGTGAAACTAGATTGGATGACCAGCAGTTGATTCTGGAGTCTCTCTCTCTCTCTCTCTCTCTCTCTCTCTCTCTCTCCCCCTCTCTCTCTCTGTGTGTGTGTGTGTGTGAAATTTCGCATGTGTTCAAGTGTACATATTTGAATGAATGTGTATAAAAAAGCATGGGCGTGCATGTGGAGCCTTTATTGTCCGGTCCTTGCGACAGGGTCTCTCGTTGGCGGAAATCTACGGGACGAAGGCTAGGCTAGCTGTCGGTGAACACCAAGGATCTGCCTGCGTCTCCCTTGTCAATGCTGACATCACCTGTCTCTGTGCCCAGCTCTTCTTAAATGGGGATCAAAGTCATGTTCTTGAGCTGGTGAGACAAGCACTTTACCAGCAAAGCTCTCTCCAAGCCTGCTTGCCTCTTCTTGCCATCAACAAGACTTCATTCTGCTTCTGGCCCACCCTCCAGTCACACCCTTGTCACAGAAATAGCTCCGGGAGGTAACTTGGATGGCTGAGCTGCAATCCCAGTGGCTCATGTGGATACAGGAGCACCCCTCTATCCAGGGTCCCTTTCTTGGGCATCTTGGCATCCCAAGTTATTTTCAGGATGCTTTTTCAGATCGTGTATTTGACAGATTAAAGTAGATATTCTTAATCATCTCTGCTCTTGTGCATCCCCCTGATAAGGCGTCATGGAAATCACACTATGCTAGTAAATTTTGGACCGCTTTAAAGACGGTAGACAAAGAAGCTGAGAAAAGATGAGTGAGAAAATTGTTGATCCTTCAAACAGTTCAGACCACCCCTGATCCTTTGGGAGGGCCACAGGGATACATCTAGAGCAGCAGTTTTCATCCTGTGGGCCATGGTCCCTTTGGGGATTGAACAACCCTTCCATAGGGGTCACCTAAGACCATCAGAAAATGCAGATCTTTACATTACGATTCATAATCGTAGCAAAATTAATTATGAAGTAGCAACGAAAATAATTGTATGGTTGGGGGGTCACCGTAAGGAACCGTTTCTGGTTTGCCATTCTCCACCTGTGTAGCCCTGGCTAGCCTGGCACTGGCTATGTAGATCAGGCTGATTTTAATTTCATAGAGATCTCCCTGCCTCTGCCTCTGGGTGCTGGTAATGAAAGGTGCACCACAGTGACCACCTTATGTGTGTTTGGACGTCAGATATCTGTCAGGTCAGCTTTGGACTGCTTACTAAATTCACCTTCGTATTGAGTCTTGAACCAGGAAAATAACATGTGGACTTGGGCTCTACCCGTTTACATACGATGTCCAGTTCACTTACTGCTTGTTTTCAAGTTTTGATGCAAGACACTCCGCATCTCTTTTATTGGCTGTGTTTGGGGCTGGATGACCACGTGCTTTGCGAATATGGGGTCCTCTTTCCTCCTCCTCTTGACTCTTTCTCTCCCCTTCCCCCTTGCTCCAGCGTGTCCCTCGGCACACGTGAAGTGGAGAGCCTGTTGCTCTGTCCTTTCCCTGGCTCTGTCCTTCCTCTGTCCCACTACTGATGCTATGAAGTGAACATTCTACCCACCTCCTTTGTTCTGGCTTATTTGTGCACACCCCGTCCCTTCTCTTCATCCTTGCAGGCTAACCCTGGCTCGTGTGAGTCCTTGGTCTCATCTCCATTTGTTTTTCCCCACGTCTGTGCCACATCAATTATTCTCTCTCTTTCTTAAATCTTCAGTTGCGTGCTCTTGTGCAGGTTCTATCTCCCTGTGGTGAGAAGCATACTGAAATTTCCTTGTCTTAGGAGAAAAACACATCCTTCAAAAACTCCCGTGTTTCCCTAAACTGTTACCTTTTCCAGCTCCCACTAAAACGGACACCTTTTATTTCTTGACCTACATTTTACCCAACTGGATTTGATTTTGCTCCTGGTCCATCTTCAGCCAGTATCTTTTCACGGGAATTGCTCCGTGAAAGTCGGTGATGAAAAGCATCTACTTATCAAAGATGGAAGGGGTTATTTTCCCCCATGTCTTCCTCTCACCTCTCCTGAATCTTACACTTGGTATTAACTCTTCCTCCTTGGAGCTCTTTGCTCCCATTTTCTTAGATACACATTCTTTCTGTTGTCTTTCTTTTATCGACTTTCTCTTTACCGTCCCTGGAAGCATAAATTCCCCTAGGAGTCATCCTGACTCCACACGTTTTAGGTTCCCCAGAGCCATGGCCTCAGCTCCGTCTTCTCCGCCGATGACTTTGACATAGCCTCACTGTTGAGTTTGCCTCTAGTGTTAGCAGTTGTCTGCTGGTATGTGAAACTTGGGCTGTTCAAAACTGAATTAGCGTTTTACAGGCACGGCAGAGGTGAAGGCCTCGCCTTTGAACAGTACCAGGAAGGTTAGGAGCTAGAATTTCCAGGCAGAGCCATATCTACCATGCCATCCGGTATTCAGAGAGCGCTAAACAAGGTGAATGCAAGCTAGGAACTTCCACTGTGACTCAGCTCCAAATCCTCCAGCAATTCTATAAGCAGAGAAGGCATGACGATGTGACTCTTGTGCAGATGGATGTGTCAGCCAGCTTTGTGGTTGAAGTAGGAGGTATCAGACATCCAGCTTCTCATCCAGAATCACTGGGTCCTGTCTGAGTTAGCTCTCAGCACCTTCAATTATTATTAATTTTCATTGTAAGATTCTCTCTATCATGCACATATGCACTTGTGTGTGTGTTGTGTGTGCAGATATGAGCATAGCGTGACCTATGTATAGAGGTCAGAGGACAACTTCAGATATCTGTTCTCGCTTTGTCCCTTATTTGAGAACGGGTCCCTTGTCTTTTATCTGCTGTGCACACCAGGCTGTCCGGTCCATGAGTTGTTGCAACTTCTCTTGTCTCATCTCATCTGGCTGTGTGAGTTCTGGGAAGGCAAAATGTGTACTGCTGTATCTAGCTTGACATATTTGTGTGGTTGTGAACTCAGGTTCTCATAAGTGCGTGGCAAGTGCTTGGACACTCTAAGTCATTGTCCCGATCCCACTAATTTCTCTGTGTGGGAGATGAAGACATTCTAGAAGTTGAAGCTCTGCAGTCTTGCTATGGAGATTGCAGAGAGTCAGTGGCACGTAGCAAGGCTTATCTCGACCAATTGCATGGTATAATATCTTTTATTTATGTTCTTTTAGTTGAGGTTTATTGTCCCCTGTGATAGAGGCTGACAGTTCAGGGACCTTCTGTCAGAGGGTAGTTCTGTTGTGGTCATCAGAGACGATCCAGAAGACTGAGTGGTAGAAAGCTGTTAGACGGGAGGGAGACTTAAAGCCACCGGGCAACCCCAGTCTCTTGTGGAATGTAGTCATCCTCATTGCACAAGGCGCTGCATCAGCTTTTGTTCACTCATATTAGTATGTTGACAGTGCTCAGCTGATGGCACGTGAAGCCTTTTGCAGTTTCTCCACAGGACAGAATGATGCCAGATATAAAGGGGATGCTAGGCCAGGAAAGACTCACGCGTCATTTAGGGACATGATGTTTTCCTAGGCTCAGAACACTCAGTCCCAGATTTCTGAGTCCTCTTGCTGTAGTGCCGTGGGCAGTGGAGAGAGCATCAGCGGAGGAAAGCTTCGTCCTCACCTCAGGAGAAGGTTGGATTTCCGCTGGGTGAGTGCAGTGCTTACAATAACCAAAGGGCTTTTGCCTCGCCGCCCCTTTGGTAAAAGATGCTTGTGGATGGCATCCTGGGGGGGCGGTGTCGGTCTTTCTCATAGCGTCTTTGGACACCTCACCTGGGTGGCAGTGGATGCTGGAGTCATTCTGGATTGCAGAGACCCCCCTGTGTTCAAAGGGAAGGTAGTTCAGGCAGAGATAAAATGCCTTTGCTTTGCATGTGTATGCCTTGGTCGTGGCCTAAGTGTGGAGACCAGAGGTCCACCTCAGGTGTCCTACCTTGCTGGGAACAGTTTCTTGTTTGTTTACAGGGGGCTCCCACCGGGGCTAGCTGACCTGCCAGGGCCCTCCTGTGTCTTCTCTCACTATCGGGGCACTGAGATTGGAAAGGCCTGCGGCCCTGCTCAAGCTCTAGGGATTCAGATTTGGGTCTGCATGCCTGCCTGGCAAGTGCTTCACCCACCGAGTCATCTTCTAAGAACCTGTCTTTGGTATTTTTATCCACACCTCCATTTGAAGGTGTACTTAAAAGAGACCCGTGGAATCAGAGGAGGGCCGAGCCTCTGTGGATGTGGAGAGGAGACTGGAAGGGATGTGTGCTGTCCTCACAGATTGGAAGACATTCTGTAATAGGGTACAGGGAGTCTTGTCAATCCTGAGGGCTTTCTGCCTGGGTGCTTGCAGGTCCCTTGAACTAAGGCTTTTATCTTACATTGATTGACTTAGTCAATGGAGACGGGAAAAGTCCCATGAGACAACCATGTCACCACAACACTCTGTCCTGAATTCACATAGTTCTAATTGGATCTGGAAGGCCTTGGAATTGACACAGCCCGATCAATACTAGCCACTTTTAAGTGAGGAACCATTCTTGGAGATGCTGTCTTAATGTTTCAGATTTGCAGATATTTTCACATTCAATTAAGAGGATGGAGACCGTTCAACCATTGCTGGTCAGAGGCCTAGAATTCCTGTAACAAACTTCTGCCCAACTGAATCTGGCTGCAGAATTACTCTATAAGAGGCAATTTGGGCCTTATCCCCTGACCTGATGCCCAGTGTTTGAAATATGCTAAGCAACTGCAAGTAGTGGAGAAGTCACTGTCTCTCACTGTCCTTCCTGTGTGCTGGGAAGAGGCTCTGAGCCCAAATTCTTAAATTGTGCTTTCATCAGGGAAATGGCTGGCCAGCTTCTGTCTACCGCTAGGGAGAAATGACCAACAGGGGTGTGTGTCATGCCTGAAGGCAGTCTCGGGATGTCTCAACGGCCTCTGTGACTAGACCAGCTTCTGAGAGCACCTGGACCAGAGGCCAGGGGCCACTAACTAGGGTTTCCAGGGGCTACCCTGGCTTACTTTTTATTGCCGGGATAAAACAGGATGTCTACAAAGAACTGTAGAGGGGAGGATTCTATTTGTTTCACACATGGACATCCTAGTCCATTACCCAGGAAAGCCAGGCAGGAGCTCAAGGAGAAACCTGGAATGAGAGGCTGAAGCAGAGGTCTTGGAGGAGTGTGCTTACTGGCTTGACCCAGGCTGGCATTCTGCTACCTTCATTATAGCTCCCGGGCCTCCTGCCTAGAAGTGGCACCACCCACAGAGCTGGGTCCTCCCACATCGATCATTAATAAAGAAAATGCTCCATTGATTTGCTTACAGGCCAACCTCATAGCTACATCTTCTCAATTAAGGTTCTGTCTTCCCAGATGACCTTTGTGTGTGTCAAGTTGACGAAGAGCTAACCCAACACAGGTACTAAGCCATTGAAATCTGCTTTTATTAATGACCGATGTGTTTAATAGAGCACACAGCTATTGAATGCATATCTTCTTGGGCCTGTCCACACACAAATCAAGTTCTAGGCTGTTGATTGCAGCATCTCAGAAGGTTAACCTCCTGCTAGAAGATGTCCCTTCTCCAAGCTTACCACAGTGTTGCTCCTTTTTCTTCTGGCTCACTACTGTGTTTGTGATGCTGTCCTCAGCATGTTTGTTCATTTTTTTTTAAAACCACTGTTCAGTACAGAGTCCACACCGTGTGACGCCAGCGGGAGGTATTTACCCATCAGACTGTTGACGGGCCGGCTTTTCAATCCCAAAACAAAACAAAACAAACCAACAACAGCAACAAGGAATCCTGTTCCGATCACACCTATGGGTCTTGTTCACAATCTAGATGACTTCTCTTGTTTGTAATAAGCTTCATTTCTGCCAGCAAGAGAGTAGTCTGGTAGCTCCTTCTCCCTGTTGCCTTCCTTTCTCGCTATTTCTTACCAGGTCTCCCTACGGTCACTATTTCCAGCTTTAGCTGTCAGTGTGAGCCCCTGTTCCTCACAGACATGGCCGCTGTGCCTCAAGCTTCTTTTCATGTTCACACTGGCCCCTTGGGTTTGCTCGTTTCTGTCGCAATGGTGTCCACATGCCAGGCTATTTTGTCAAACGGATGTCACAGATATTTTATCCAGACTGTCGGTTGACTCAGAAGTTGTGTGTATGGGTGTGTGTGAACATGTTTACACTTACATAGAGAAGCCAGAGGTCAATGGTGTATGTATTCCTCCATTACCTTCCACCTTAATCTCTTTGAGGCAGGGTTTCTTGTGGAACCTAGGACTAGTCAACTCAGCCAGATGGCTAGCTCTGAGCCCGAGACAGCCTCTTGTTCCTTTTAACGTGGATGTTGGGGACCTGAGCTCAGGCCCTTGTGCTATCATGGCAAACACTTTACCCACTGAGCCATCTCCCCAACCCTGAGCCTTCTTTTTCATTACCATGGAAGGCTGAGTCTCATATCAACCTTCTAGCACTAAAATTTAAGGGAATCAATGGGGACCCAAGGAGCTATAGCACTGACCTCTAAAGCTACCCAGGAGAAAGGCAAGCCATCTGTAACTTCAGAGACACCCTGCTCTTTACATCTTGGGGTGTCTTGTGTTTGCATTCCTTATCCCACAAATCACATTTCTTTTGCAGCTGATGCCACCATGTCCACCTCTGTGACTACATGAGTTTCTTGAAGACAGATATGTCTTTTCTGTGTCTTTAGCAACAACGTCAGGGCTTGTCACAATTCCATTTAGTCCTTGATGTACATACATACATGCATATAATAAATGATTGAATGATATTATGCATAGAAGTGACAAGACCATATTCTTATTTTACGGAGATCATTCTAGCAGTAGTATGGTAGCATGGGGGAGAGAGAGAGAGAGATAGTGTGTGTGTCTGGGAGTCAAATATCAAGTGGCAATTTAGATCACACTTGTTTAGACAGCAAATCTGAGCAAAATATGCTGAACAGTAACAGCAAAAGTTGCCTGTGCTTTTCTTCTGTAGCCAAGGGTGCTCAATCAACCCCAAGGCAATGGTGATGTCAAGTTGTGTTAGTGAATTTACTGAATCTGACTCAGTGATAGATGACAATACAAGAAAACAAAAAAGATATGTCACACAGCCCCAGATGACAAATGCCAATTGAACAGGAAACTCAGGAAGCACTAAGGGTTTAGAGGACCTGGCAATTACCGTGAGTCACAGGGTTCAGACTTACTGAAAAAGTTCCCCTGAACATTAAGATGTTAGAACAACGCAATTTTTTTTATTATGATGATAGAAATGTTATTACAAATGTAGACTTTGAGCAAATTGAATGAGAACACACAAAGGACAAAGCTTGCAATTTCTACTGTCTCTACTGAGGAGAGAGAAGCTAGAAACCCCACACACTAGCACAGCTGAGCTCAGAATGGAGGCAGCTATGTAGAGCACAGCATGTTTCAGGCTAAACCCATACTGAGCTGTCGGTCTGCCTTTAGGTTGGGCCACAGACCTGCCAAGAGGCAGCTGCAAGTCCCCAGCAGAACTGAGCCCCAGGGCAGGGTATACAGCTTTCAAATCTTCTGCTTAAACTTTCAAATTAGAACCTGGAGTATTCAGAAACAGCACAACGTTTACTTTTAAAATTTTAGTGTGTGTGTGTGTGTGTGAATGCATGTGTAAACATAAAGATGTTTGTTACAGCATGTGTTTGATAGAGGACAGAATCAGTTCTTGCCATTTGCCTTAACGAAGCAGGATTTCTCTTGCCAATTGCACTGCTGTAACTGGTGGGCCAGTCACACTGGCCCTGAAGCTTCTGGATGCTTCCTAGGTGTTTATCAACCATCTCCCTAAGATTGCAGATGGACTGTACCATATCTGACTTTTTGTTTGTTTGTTTGTTTTTATGTAGCTTCTGAGGGTCAAACTCATGATGTTAGGCTTGCATGGCTAGTGCCTCTATTTGCTGATCCTCCTCCTCCAGCTCCAAGTATAATTTTTCTAGAGGGTCACTACTTATTACAATAAGAGGTGTACTATGCAAAGGCCACCACTTTAACCTTTGTTGGTGTGCAGTACCAAGGCACTGAGTCCACAGACATTGATGTGCATTCCCCCTCCCCCGGCCCCCACCTGCCTCCGACTCTCCATCCTCCTCAAACTGAAAGTATCCACTCAATAAGCCACTAAAATCCCCTGCACTCATCTCTCCTAGACCTCAAAAAGCCCCATCCTACTGTCAGTCTCCAAAGCTCATGACCCCAGGGCCTGCATCAGTGGCCCCCTGTCCTATGGGCATTGGCCCCTTTGTGTTGAGTTTATCTCACATAGCAAACTGAGGCTTGTGTCAGAGTTTCTTTCCTTCTTGGGGTTGGCAAATTCTCCACTGTACATATATGCTACTTTCTCTTTATCCATTCATAAAGCTTAAATACTGTCCCCGTCTTTCCAAGGCAAAGAGAGGGTGTTTCTTCCTGCTTCCTCCTGTTTCCTTTGTCTCACGGTTTCATGCATTCACACAATACATGTTAGTCATTGCGTCCTCTGTCCTTCCCTGACTTTCCTCCCAGTCCCTCTGAAATGCTGCTTCTCAACAGGCCAGGCCTTCTCTCCAGTCAGCGGCCCATGGAGTTTAATTGGAGTTTCTTGCACAAGCATGGGTAAGAGGCTATTTACTGGAGCAAGGGCTAGTCCTCTATGGTTACCATGCTGAAGAAAGTGGTACCCTTCCCTCCCCAGCAACCTGTAGCTGCTGATAGTCCCCACTGGAAGGGTGAGGCCTTATGGATCCTTACAAATTGAGAGTGTTTTAAATGTTTAAAAATGTACTTTCAGTGGCAGGAATAAAGTAGGAAGGAACTGGAACCAGGCTTCAGTGAGAAATGACTCTTGTACCTGGTCCCACAAATGCCCCTTAGCCACCATAATCATGTGTGTGTAGCATTCTCTGAATAGGCGCTGCCCGGAAGACCCAGGTAAGCAGTCAAGTGACCCTTACCTCAGCTCATGTCCCCCACAGAGGTGATTCACCCTTGCCTCTGTGTGGAGAGCATCCGGGGAAAGTTCCACCGCCTTTTCATACTCTGCCAAGTTCATCTTCGGTTATTCCTTAGCCTTTACTGCCTCCTACTTCTAATCCCCCCACCCCACCCTCTCTCCAGGTTACACGTCATCTAAATCAGCACTTGTCTGGCATAAATAAAGGAAATAGCACTTCCATTTATTGAAGAATGGCATAGCAGAATAAGGAAAAAAAAAACCTGATCATTTCAATAGATACTTGGAAACGCTTTAATTCTTCCCATTCATTATTTCAAAATAACAAAGAGCATAGGCACTTAATCAATGGGATGATGGAAGCCACTCCCTCCCTCACACAGACTCTTCATCTATAAAATGAGCTCTACACCTCGCCACTCTCTGCTAGTCAGCATAATATTTGATATTTGTGAATTGCGTTGTCCCCCCCCCCCCCCCCGCAGTATGCTTTACAATCCTGGAGGTATTTCCAAGGCGTGAACACTCACAGAAGAATTGTGGGTGGACCTGGGAGATTATAGCTTAGATCAACTATATCTGCATTTGAACCTTCATAGGAGGTCTGGGCTCTCGTGAGCAAATCATGGCTGCCCCTGAACTTGATCTTTACTGTACGTGGCCACCCGCTCATTTGTGATTCTCCTGGTTCCTGTGCAAAAGGGGAACTCTGGCCTCTACTCATGACTCACACTTACCGTGAAAACACAGGGAAGGATTCTCTTCACTCCATGAACAAAGTGCCCGGGGGGGGGGGGTTATAATTGCCCTTGGTCAGGTACCACTGGAGACAAAATGCTAAAGACAGGAGATAGGCAGATGAAAGGCCGCTGACTTAGTATGTTTTAAAGCATGCATGCACATGCATGTTCATACAGATGTGTACATGGGAGGCCAGAGTTTGCCTCTGACAAGGGCCGTCTTATTGATTTGGTAAGGCTGTCTAGCAAGCCGCTGGTATCTTCCTCCTGTCCTCCTTCCTTAAAGTTCCTTAGAGGTGACAGGCACCCGATGCTGTGTCTGTTTCTCTATGGGACCTGGGGGGATCTGAGTTCCAATCTTTGTGCTCATATGACAAGTGCTTTACGGATTGACTGAGGCATCCCAACCCCAGGCCATTGTTATAAAAGAGAGGAGCTGTCCCTTGGAGTGTATACAATGAGAACAACTCGGGGAGTTCTAGACTGTAGAGGTGATGGTAGTTGATGGTTACGTAGTGTTAATCAGAGCTAAAAGTCTCCCTTGATGGAAAAAAAGCATGCAGGGACATGGCAGGAAGATGATGCGTATTCCTCACTGCTCGGGTCAGCCCTCATCACATTTGGTCATTGTCATCATGCTTCGACACGGATGGTAACAACTTAGAAACAAGAGCGCACCGGGAACAGTGAGTCTACCCACGAGACACACGAGGTGTCTGTGATGTGAACTGAGGAGGCCCTGTGCCCGCCACAACCTGTGACTTCTCATCAGCAAGGCCTGCTGTGCAGGGTAAGGAACACAGGTGCTTAGTGACAGACAGACTGGCCTATGTATGAACTCTGCCGTGATTGGCACCTTGCATAATGTCTTACACGAGCCCTGGAGTATTTTGCGTGGCTGCATCAATGATCCCACGAGATAAGGACTGGGTGGTTCACTGCAAATACAGCACCCTGCACTTGCACTCTGCCCACACAAGGAAGCCTGGGTATTAGCAGACCCCACATAGCCCTAACAAAGGTATTGCCCGCAGAGAGCGTTATTAGCTGCAGAAACACGCCTTTCTAGGAAGTGTGCATGGCATCCCGAGAGGTGTCCAAATGAAGGCTTAAAAGCCACTTGGCAGAATGGAGTCACATACTCTCCCTGCAGGAGGTGGGCACAGGTCACACCTGAGTCAGGGAGCAGGTGATGCTAGACTCTTGCCCACTTCTAAAGAAATCCTTAAGATATTCCTTCATATCCATATTCATAATTTATCTGTTTTGAAAATTTAACAAGTAGCAGTTCTAGTGATAATTATTGCATTTCTATATTTATAGATAACAGGCACATATGGAGGTGGAGTAGCACAATTTGATATTTTCACATGTGCCAGATTTTTTTTTAATAAATATAGAAGAATCCTATAGTTATGAAAAAAAACTATTTGTTAAAACTAAGTATATATGCAACTGGGCACCTGTTCTGATACACCACATCCCAAGAACCCCTTCCCTTCTGCTCTTAGAGGGAACCCATTATCAGCCCAGAGTATGGGGCTGTGCATCTCAACGTTGCCAAATATAAAAACGGAATAAAAACCTTTACTAATTCCTGTACAGAATGCACTTCTACTTATTCAGGGTAAAATTAAACTTTCTATCTATAAAGATGAAAACGATCTTCTTTTCCCCCCCATCCCGAGAAAGCAGTAGTGGGTTTTTTTTTTCTCTCTCTCTCTCTCAGTGCTAAGAATTTCAAGTAGATTGTATGGTACAGAAAGACTCCATTTTAGAGCCAACTGGATTTGGGGTAGAAGCTCTGGCTCTCTGTCTTTTAACTAGTGTGACAGTGAGCATGTTGTCCTGTCTCTAAGAACTCTCTTATCCACCCATGAAAGGCAGAGGGTAGGGCTACCTTTCAGGTGTTTCGCAGGGTGAAAATCGCCAGCAGTGATGCGTGCATCTGGCCATGCAGGATGCACACTTAGAACTGTCCATGTGCTTGCCTGGTTGACAGGAATTGCCATTAGAATCGTATGTATGCTTCGACTGAGTGATTCCCATCTACTGGGTACCAGACCAACATATTCTCTCTGTCTGTCCCATCTACAGCTACAGGAGATGCAGGCAGCAAGGGAGGAACCCTTATTCAGGGAAAGCAGCTTTCCAAAGAGCTCCCTGCAGCTTGAAAAAGGCACAACTGCATCTCAGAACAGGCTCCTGGAGGAGCCTGTGTGTTTAACTCCTGCTCTTTGCTGTTTAGCTCATTCTGTGGAAGAATCTTGAGCAGAGGCAAAGCTGAATTATTGTGCCCTGCTGTCTCTGTGTAGTCATTGTGTATACAGACTTCGTTAAGCATGACAGTGAAGAGCAGAGCTCTCAGGATTACTATACAATAAGGTCTATTTCTGCTTCTCTATTTCCATCATATGATTTAGAAGCCCCAAATATACATTTATTGTTTTCTGACTATTAATTTGCACATTCAGATATCCCAGAGATTATGATCTCAGCCATGAGTTGCTTGTGTTCATTATCCTAGCAAATTTCCATTTGTGATTCAAAGTGCCTTCTGTCTGCCAAGGTGGCCAACTCCAGCTGCCTCCTCTCCAGCAGAGTCAGAGTTCCCAAAAGCTGAAGCCATCCCGTGGCAAGCAGAGTGCTTGGCACTTAGGCCTCCTGTGATCTCCAAGAATCTCAGAGAAGCCTGCACTGTTCTGCTTAGGACACAGCTCCTGGCTTGTTTCTGAATGTCAGTGTTTAATATCCCATCTCTACAACTCAGGCTTAGTTTTGCCCATTCAAATCTGCCGGGCAAATTAGGTTCAAGCATGATGAAGGAATGGCTTGGCCTTCAACAATCATTTCCTTTCATTTCTCTTCTTAAAAGACAGATGACAAAGGAGTTGAAAGATAAGATTTAACACACTTCTGGAGCAACCAAGAGGAGTCCTGAAGTGTGGCTCTCTGGAGGAAAGAATGCATGCAGAAGTTAGACACCCGTGCTGTTACAACAGGGTAATCCGCACTAGGAGAGTTCTCCACTCCCGTGTCTCCAGATATAAGTTCATTTTCTAATAATCACTGAGTTAGTTGTCTGATATTTAGCAGATTCTGAACAATATCTAGTTGAGAAACACAAAAAGTACGAACAGAAATTCAAAAACATCAAGTTTAACCTTTCACTTAAAATATAATTATGTATCTTCTATTCTTTTTAGTGCAATGAAAGTATTCCATGTTTCTACAAGTACATAGGTGTGTCCCCAGACACACAGAGATCTCTTGTCTCTGGCATCCTGAGAAGGTCCAGAAAGAGCCCCTTAGCATTTTGATCTCAAATTATAAACCAATAGGGAGACACAATTTATAAGGAATGCAAGCTCAGCAGGCTGTATAGGATGGTAGTCCTCCGGTTTAACACTATCCAGTAATACCTATGAGGACTCACCGTGGATTCGTGGGAGCACAGGATCTGGGCCTCCTCTCCTGCTCCACAAACACCAGATGCCTGAGTCCCTTTGATAAAATGGCTCAGATCTGTGTGGAAGCGTCCCCAGGATGTTTCAGATTGGCTCAGTTCATGCCATGTGGATGCTCTCTGAACAGCTACAGAGTGAGAACAAGAGAGCGCCACATGCATGTGGATTGGTGATGAATGTTCATGAATTATAGTGTTTCCGTGGAGTCTCTTCTGGCATTCTGTTGTACAGAATTTGGTATCTTTAATGTACTTTTTCCCTTTTGAATTTTTTCATTGTCTTCCTTTGTGTGCATATGACATGCATATTGAGGTCAGAGGTCAGCTTTCAGGAATCAGTTCTCAACATGTACCACGTGGGTCTAAGGGATCGAACTTGTCACCATGCTTGGCAACATGCACCCTTGCCTGCTGAGGTACCTCACTAGCTTGAAA
The DNA here is from genome assembly GCF_943737965.1 of Phodopus roborovskii. Classification (NCBI taxonomy): domain Eukaryota; kingdom Metazoa; phylum Chordata; class Mammalia; order Rodentia; family Cricetidae; genus Phodopus; species Phodopus roborovskii. The sequence goes on from NW_026126611.1 coordinate 8,392,911, forward strand.
TTAAGATGCCAAAGCATTCAGACTGTTGTTGTTGCTACTCACTCTGTTCTTACTAATTTGAAAAACAAGACTCATAATTATGTTCTAGTGCCTTACCTACAGTGTTCTGTTCTGGCCCACTTTTTATATATTTCAAATGCATTAAAAAAGAAAACAAGTAGGAATTTTAGTCTCACTTACCTGATGTTAATGGTATCAGGCCTACCTAACTCGATAGATTATTTATGTATTTTTGCTTTATAGGCCTCAAGGTTGATCTTAGAATCCTGATGCTAAGACTCTTAAAACACTCTCTTGCAATGTTCTAGTGTCGAATGCCTGGATTGAATGATGTATTCTAGAAAAAGTCTGTTCAAATTCACCAAATTCTTGAATGGGTTAAGTCTTCTCTGGCAACTCTGAGCAACTGGCAGGGAGGTAGAGATTTTGAAAGATACCAGTCTGGGTGTTTGGTCAGCTTATAATAGATTCATCTCAACAACAAAAGATAAGTCCCTGTGTTGAGGAATATTTCTGAAGGAGGATGTGAAGGTCTGGTTTTAATAAGTAGGGCTTTAGTAATAAGAACTGTGACCTAGTCCCTTCCAAGTTACCCGAAAAAAAATGAACTCTGTACCTGATATTCAGGTCCGCTGGGTTTGATTTGGCTAAATTAGGTATCACCTAATGACTATGGGTTCTTACTTGCACTAAGTTGAAGCTTAAAACCTGAGGACATTGTGTCACGTGTCTCCGAGTCAGTAGTCATGTGCAGTACCATACCTTGCATGTGATGCATACTCCTGGATCCTGAAGGAGAAAAAGTTGCTGGTGCCCTTATCTAAAACTAACTGACAGATAGAGGCTGGAGAAAAGTAGTTTGGACCACATCATGCCCTCTGAGGTTTGGGGGTATTCCAGAAGGACAGGTTGGTACATATTGGGTGGTGATGCATAAATGTGGGATATGTATGCCTGGGGATTAGTACATTATTATAGCATGGTCAAGACCCAACTACAGATAAAATGAGGGGCCAACTTGTGTGAGCCAACCCGCAGCATTTTTGAATGGGTATGTTGCCCAACAGTATTGTTTGAATGTGACACAAGGAGAGATGGCTATTTACTTTAGGGATATGAGACCCAGAGACCTCGTTAGAAGGGATCAGGGTAGAGGAGACACGGCTGACTTCCATTTACATTACAGAGACCAGAGTGAGAAGAGTACACAAAATGTGGCTTCATGTCACCTGCAAATGAGGACATGGTAACAATCCCCTGCCTGAATATTTGCTATGTAGTAGAAACCGCTCTTGAGTTCCTAGACAATAACTGATCACCTCCACTAGACCTTCAGCCCTGACAGGGCAGGAGGATGTAAGGAGTATGGTTTTTCCACCCGCCGCCTGGTCTTGTCCCGCCGCCATGCCAGCCCCAATTAACACACTTAGACTCTGTATTAGATACAATTCTGTTGGCCAGGTACTTGTTTCTTATCGGCTAGCTGTGTCTTAAGTATTAACCCATTTCTATATATTTCCACATGGTCTTACCGAGAGCGGAGGAATGGCGGTTCTGTTCTTTCCAGACTCTCCATCCTGACTCTCCTTCTTACTACTTCCTCTTTCCTCCTTGTCTCCTAGTCCCGCCTATCTTGCTTTCCTATTGGCCAACAGTGCTTTATTCATTAACCAGTATGAGAAACATATATACATAATGGCATCTCCCATCAAGCTAGTGTGGCTGGAGGCTGAACGACAGCAGGACTCTGGGATACAAACTGACATTCAGGCACACAGCTCCAAGTTTGGCAAGCCAGATTAGCTACCACTGGAAATCAGATATGTGTTTTTTTAAAGGAAAACTAGAAATTTGGAAGGAATTTGGTAAGATATCTTCAGTTGCACTCAGTTGATATTCTAGAACTTGATTTTTTTTTTTTAATCCAGCAATCAGTGGGTTTCAAGATATACCATTATGACCGGGGACCATGCCCAGGTGTTTCTCCCTCTTATCTTCAGGAAGGGATGTGGTGTATCCACAGTCTGAGAATTGCGCAGAATGTTAGGTGTGCTTGAATGCTACGCATAGCCTTAGAAGGACCCAAAGAACACATCTTCAAAAGGAGGAAACATGCCAGCAAAGAGCACCTCACACGGATCAACATGGGAGCCGTGGCTGATCTAATTACTGCCACGGGAACACGTGTTAAGCATGCTCCCTTCTACTCAGGTGGCCTATTATCCCCCTGAATACTGGTGCTGACAGTGCCTCCCGCCCTCCCTCCTGGTTCAGAAGTGTCAGGCAAAGAGACACAGTGCCAGCAAAAAGCCTCCTCGAGTGAGTTCTTGTTAGCTAACTGCAGTGTTTTGTTCCCGTCCTGCATGTCTGCACAAGCCGACACGGTGCCAGTCATAATTACCACCTGTTCGCATGCTCCCTTCAGGTCCTATCACCTTGGAGACATTAAGCAGCCAGCTCAGGAAGCAGTGTTGATTGCCCAAGAAGCACAACTGTCAGGTCCTGGGTTTCAGAGCATAATTGCTGCCTGTGCACAAATAGCCCAGGTCTCCTCCCTCCCCCACCCCCAACCCCGGAATCAGGCAGGAAAAGACCCCAGCTGCAAGTTGTCACTGACACAAACTCAAATTCTTCAGGCCGAGAAGATCCCATGCATATCAAATGTCATTTTTTTTTTTTTTTATGTCATCGACTGGACTCGAACTCTCATGCGAGAGAAGACAAAGTTTTAAACTTTGAAAACTGCACAGACCGCACAGTCTCCCGATGTTTGTGTATCTGTCTTCAACAGCACCAACTTACAAAGGAAAGAAACAGCGTTTAAGGCTGTCCTTTACATGATGGCTGGGTGATAGAGTTTGAGGTTTCCCCATTCTTGCTGACGCCAGGCAAAAGGCGTGACACACAGCGCTAGCCTCGATGGTGCCATGCTCCGAGTTTCAATGAAAACTTCCCATCTTCACCACTTTCCCATCAGGTAATTCTATTGCTGTCCCTTCATCAAGCTGAGCCCTGTAGTTACTAAAAGGCATTTCAAGTATCATCAGTCGCTTGGGGACATAAGCCTAGATCCTGTGGTCTGACTGAGACACTTGAGTCCTCGGTTCCCATCTGTGGGTCACTTTTACTGTAAATGTTGGTGTAGCTATCATTTCCAGTGGGCCAAGGCTCTCACTCCCATGAAATCAGCTCCTGGGACAGCTGTCGTCTGAGGCAGGACGCTTGGGTAGTTATTTAACTATCCACTTGAAAAAGATAAGAGAAGGGTCATCAAATTTATTTTTTTTTTCCTTTTTTATTTAAATTTCAAACAAAGTTGTTTCACATGTCAATCCCAGTTCCCTCATCTCCCCATCCTCCCCTATCACCTCCACCAAACCCCAGCCCATCCCCTTTCTGCTCCCCAGGGAGGGTAAGGCCTTCCATGGGGAATCTTTAAAGTCTGTCATATCGTTTGGGGTAGGGTCTAGGCCCTCCCCCATATGTCTAGGCTGAGAAAGTATCCCTCTATGTGGGATGGGCTCCCAAAGTCCATTCCTATACAAGGATAAATACTGATCCATTACTAGAGGTCCCACAGACTGCCCAGGCCTAGTGACTAATACCCACGTTCAGGAGGTCTGGGTTGGTCTTATGCTGGTTTCCCAGATATCAGACTGGGGTGCATAATCTCCCCCCTTGTTCAGGTAAGATGATTCTGTGGGTTTCTTCAGCCTAGTCTTGACCCCATTGCTCATCACTCCTCGCTCTCTGTAACTGGATTCCTGGCGTTTGACTAGTGTTTAGCTGTGGGTGTCTGTGTCTGCTTTCATCAGGTAGTGGATGAAGGCTCTAGGATGCCATTTAAGGTAGTCATCTGTCTCATTATTGTGGAAGGGCACAATCCACTATTGCTTGGATTGTTAGTTGGTTTCATCCTTGTAGATCTCTGGGCATTTCCCTAGTGCCAGATTCCTCCTTAAATCTATAATGGCTCCCTCTATTATGGTATTTCTTTTCTTGTTCTCCTCTATTCTTTCCCCGTCTGAATCATCCTGTTCCCTCATGCCCACCTCTCCCCTCCTCTTCTCCCCTTCTCTTTCTCCTAACTCCCTCTCCCCTCCCTCCATGCTCACAATATTCTCAGGAGATCTTATCCCTTTCCCTTTCTCCATGGGACCATGTATGTTTCTCTTAGGGTCCTCCTTATTACATAGCTTTTCTGGCTATATGAATTGTATGCTGGTAATCCTTTGTTCAAAGTCTAAAATCCATATGTGGGTGAGTACATACCATGTTTGTCTTTTGGTGACTGGGTTACCTCATTCAGGATGGTTTATTTTAGTTCCATCCATTTGCCTGCAAACTTCAAGATCCCATTGTAGTTTTTCCTTTGAGTAGTACTCCATTGTGTAAATGTACTACATTTTACCTCATCTTTTCTTCAGTTGAGGGACATCTTGGTAGTTTCCAGGTTCTGGCTATTACAAATAATGAATGCTGCTGTGTACGCAGTTGAACATATGTCCTTGTTGTATGAATGTGCATCTTTTGAGTATATGTCTAAGAGTGGAATTGCTGGATATTACAGTAGACTGATTCCCATTTTCCTGAAGAACCACCAAACTGATTTCTAAAGTGGCTGTACAAGCTTGCACTCCCACCAGCAGTGGAGGAGTGTTCCCCTTTCTCCTCATCCTCTCCAGCATAAGCTGTCTTTGGTGTTTTTGATTTTAGCCATTCTGACAGGAGTAAGATGGTATCTCAGAGTTGTTTTGATTTGCATTTCCCTGATGGCTAAGGATGTTGAACACTTTCTTAAGTGCCTTTCAACCATTTTAGGTTCCTCCATTGTGAATTCTCTATTTATTTCTGTACCCCACTTTTAAAGTGGATTATTTAGTTCTTTCTTGGTAACTAGCTTCCTGAGTTCTTTGTATATTTTGGAAATCAGGCCTCTGTCAGATGTCAGATGTGGGGTTGGTGAATATCTTTTCCCATTCTGTGGGCTGCTGTTTTGTCTTGTTGACTGCCATACAGAAGCTTCTCTGTTCCATAGGGTCCCATTTATTAATTGTTGATCTCAGTATCTTTGCTACTGGTGTTACGTTCAGGAAGCGGTCTCCTGTACCAATTTGTTCAAGGGTACCTCCCACTTTCTCTTCTAAGAGGTTCAGTGTGGCTGGGTTTATGTTGAGGTCTTTGATCAATTTAGAGCTAAGTTTTGTGCATGGTGATAGATATGGATCTAACTGCAGTCTTCTACACAACAGCATCCAGCTATGCCAGCACCATTTCTTGAAGTTGCTATCTTTTTTCCATTGTATAAATTTAGCTTTTTTTGTTAAACAAAAATCAGGTGTTCAATGTTCGATGGTGTATGGGTTAATATCAGGGTTTTAAATTCGATTCCTTTGCTTTACCTGTCTGTTTTTCTGCCAATGTCAGACTGTTTCCAGAATTACAGCTCTATAATAGAGTTTGAAGTCAGGCATGGTGGTGCCCCCAGAAATTCTTTTATTGTACAGGGTTCTTTTGGCTATCCTGGGCCTTTTGTTTTTCCATATGAAGTTGAGGGTTGTTTTTTCAAGGCGAGTGAAGAATTGTGCTGAGATTTTGATGGGGATTGCATTGAATCTGTACATTGCTTTTGGCAAGTTTGCCATTTTTCCTTTGTTGATCCTACCTATCTAAGAGCATGGGAAATCTTTCCGTTTTCTGGTATCTTTTTTAATTTCTTTCTTTAAAGACCCAAAGTTCTTATTATATAGGTCTTTCACTTGTTTAAACGTTACCCCAAGATATTTTATGTTGTTTGTGGCTATTGTAAAGGGTGATGTTTCTCTGATTTCTTTCTCAGCCCCTTTATCATCTGTATGTAGTAGGCCTACTGATTTTTGGAGTTAATCATGTATCCTGTCACTTTGCTGTAGGAGTTCCTATCTCTGGCCCCTGACCATGCTCAGTTACATAACACCTGCTGACCACCCTGGAGGCTCCAGCAACGTGTTTCAAGGTCAAAGGAATGAGTGTCGCAGATGCCTGCAGCTCCTCATTAGTGTTAGGGGCAGCGTGATCTAGAACTCACAGTTTGGTGCTTTGGTTTTCGCAAAGGTGGATTGCAGAAGTGTCAGTCTTCTGTCAGGATGAATGAGTCCTCCCTGATCAGTGATGCTTTCATTAATTAGGTCACATTATCCCCAGGACCACATAAAACTCTCTCCCCCCAACCTTCAAAGAAACAGAAGTCACTGGCACTGGTGTGGGAGCCATACTGAATGTGGCTATGACCATTGACTTATTCTGGACGTTGAGTGTAAGCAGCAGTCTCCAGTGCCATTGTGTGGTTGATCCTCCGTCTACCCTGAGAACAGCACAGCCCTGGAGGCAGTTACCCACTCTGCGTGTCCAGAGGAACCAGTGCAGTACTAATGTGACAGGAGAAAGGGACCAATGCTTTGGGGAAACAAAAGAGGCTTTGGCGTAGTTTATTATACTCAAATGCAATCTACAAACCTAATTTGTCTCCCGATTCAAAGAAACCCCCCAATTAGAGATAATGAGTGGAATTTATATATGGGTATTAAGAATTGGTGTCATATTTGTGGGATGTAATAGAAATGTTTCTCTGGTGTTTACATAAGTAATCCTTTTATTTAATGACCCACGCCGAAATACTTACACATCTGAAGACAGGGACGTGGCTCAGGCTACATAGGAAGCAAGAAAGTCTAGAATTTGATCTTTTTTGTTAAACTGCATAATAGATAATTGAGGGTCTCAGTGTTCTTCTTTTGTATTTATTTTAATGTTTTCTAAAGCAAAGGGAAATAGGAAGAACGACATTCTCATAAACAGTTCTTTATAGGTTGAAATTGGGTTGGATTACCTTACTAGGATTATTCTTATCTTCTAATTGGGTAGCAGCAGCAATGAGTTGCCCCTGACATAAAGAGCCAGTTGTCTCCCACAGGCATTTAGTTCCAGTGTTCATGTCCATGGAACTGCCTACCCATCTATAGGCAGAAGACTCAGAAAGAAGATGCGGAGAGCCCAAAGGATTATTATCCCTTTTGAATATTGACACACATATTGTCCCAGACATATGTAGATTTTGTGTAGGAGAAAGCTATTTGATTATAAAAGATCCAGTTTCTCCAAATTTTGTAGAGGTTAAAATAGAACTTGATTAATTAGCTTCAAGGAAAATGGAGCATCTGTTACTTTTTTGTCAACAGATTTTAATAATATTGAATACCGCTAATTGGAAAGAACTGAAATGTAGCTCTTTGTATGTTAAATGAAGATGTTTTCCTCCATTGCCCCCCCCATGTCCCACTAAATTTTGTCTAAACTATGGCAAATCTTCCAAGTTCTCAGCCACTCAAGCTGATGTGATTCTGAATACTTACAGGCAAAAAGGATTTGTGTGCAACGAGGCCATTATTATTTTTGTGATTGTTATTGTACACCAGAAGAAGAAAGCCGATTGAAGTTGTTGGCCTTGTACCTCAAGGCTCTCTTCAGTGGGGCTTCAGGCCGAAGATGAAACACAAAGCTTTAGCAGACTTGATGAGAAACTGCAGGGAAGCCAAGGCAGCCATCGGAGTGATGGGGATGAGAGGCAGTGGATGTCTGCATCTTCAAACGTTTATGGTTCGTGCCAACAGATGGTGAATTGACCATGAAGAGCTGAAGCCAAACATTGGGCTCAGTTAGCCTAAGCTCTGATTGAGCAATCAAAACAAGAGGCAGGGAATCAGGATCTGTTTACGAGGGAGGACAGGAGCCCAGTGGGCCGGAAGTCGAGAAGAAGAGTCAGCTAGCCAGAGGTGCGAATCAGACGTGGGTGGGTTTAGCTGTGTGCCTTTGAGCAGCTTCTTTCCTTGTGTCATGATGCTGGAAAGACCTCATGGGGTGGGTAGAGGAGACCTCTACAAAGGTGGTTACTATTCTCCTCCTTTGCCTTAGCTCACTGGCGCGTCAGAGGAAGCCTTCCGGGTTTACATGGCTCTCCCCATTAAAACCTCAGCCGCCCTCTTCATACCCCTCCATGCCACATTATCATTAGTCCTCACATCCACATCTTTCGGTGTGTACTATAGAATTTTACTCAAGATTCTGAAAGGGTTATCAATGTTTTGGGAAATTCTGTTTTGTAGTAGATGTTTGTAGACACACAGGGATGTTTTAATACACGCTCGCCCACCTTAACAGCTTTAACTGTAAGTGTGATCTATGGTGATTTGCACACCCCCCCCAACTCCCCATCAGTAAAAGCACAGAATCTGACACTAGCGTCACACCTTTTCACCTAGTACTTCTGTGACCACACAGGCGTGCATCGCCCCCAGCTTCCACCCGGAGGTGGGGCTAAATGAATGGCACAGCTCCCACACAGCCCCGCAGAAGGGGAAAGGGGCGAATTCAACAACCCCAGCAGTGTGGGGTCGGTTGGATGTTAGAGCTTTGAGCCAGGCTTCTCAGGGAGAATGGTCTTGCCTGGTTCAGCCACATGAAACAAGTCAGAATCCAACATGGCGAGTGAGAAAACACTAAGTGGCATGGCAGCCAAAGAAAAGGCTAGAACTGGAGGCAGGCATGTGAGGGTCAGCTCTGACCCTCAGTCACCGACTTCACTGTACGGTCTAGGGAAAATTACACAGGATGGCCGGGGGGTGGGGGGGAGGGCACAAAGCTCACGTCGGGGCAATACGTAGGGGGGGGGCTAGTGAGATCATCATGCTATGCCTTGTCTCAAGTTACTCCGTATTGTGGAAATCATTGATTGGTTTTTTTAGACTATACCAGAGAGACTCTGTGTTGCAGGTAAATATTTGCCGCCGGTTCCAGGATAAAAGGTGTCTCTATACTTGGGTGGACATATGAATGCCACTATTTGCCTAGAACCACCTGCACAAGACAGACTCACGGATGGCGTATTCCTAGGAATAGAAAGGATGAGAGCAGGTAAATGTATCAGGGTGGATTGGGGCATTAGAGGCCTATTAAATCACACCAAGAAAACGAAGCCTGAGAGCTTATTGGCTACTCAAGACATAGTTCCTTAATGCCAGCCCCATGTGTGTGGGGTGGGGTGGGGTAGGGTGGGGTGGGGGTGGGTAGGCACCTAAGTACCAAGCTAGCAACAGTCCCCTCTGACTCATCCAACAGCCAACATACATGTCAAGGACTGACAGTCAGAGAGCTGAGTGTCCCAGGGTCTTCAACTTGGCTTGGTCCTTACTGTTGATATTGCCATCTGCCCATCCTCTTGTTGACCAATTTACAGTAGCCACCCATCCATGCTCCATGCAAGCATTCATTAATTTGGTCTCCATTCTGCCTTTTGCCTCACCACGCTCCTGCAGCTGAACTCTGAACCTGCAGCCTCAGTCTGTGGTCAGCATCCAACAACCCCAGCAGTTCCCTGGATTCTCCATTCTGGGTTGGCTTCCTCATCAATTAAGGATATGTGTCAATTAAAAGAAATGTAGAACTTTTCTTTTAGCTTTCCTGCTTTTCAGACTTGCACTTCCAAACCCTCTTGAACCCTTCTGCAACCTCATAACCTTGCGTCGCCATTCTGTAACCTACATAGGTCTGTTGTGTGACATGTAATGTGTGATCTGAGAGTCAATATTAGTGATTAAGATCGAAAAGGAAACTATTTTCTTGACCAGGGTTAATCAAAGAAAGCAAGAATATCTTGCACATCTCCCATATGGAGATGATCGTAGTTTGTGAATTCATTGTTATTCAATGCATTCTTGCATTGCGGGAAGGCATACACATGTTTGCCTATGTTTGTGGCATAACACACTCATAAGAGGTGCAGTGGAGGACAGAACTTGCTATGTAAGCTGGGGAGGTCACTAGGGATGAGTGGAAGTGGTGGGCACTGGGGCTAAACTGTTGTAAGCCAGACTAAGGGAATCCCTACATCATGTTCAGCAGCATTCCTGTAGGTGTGGCCGTTATCTTAACACTCCATAATGGACTGAGTGAAGGTTGCCTGGAGGCAGAGGACCTCTTGAGAGGCTCCAGAAACCTCCATGGCAGAAATGAGAGAGAGCTGGGAATAGACAGCAAATGTGGAGAAGAGAAGAGGAGAAAGTTCCATTGGAAGCATTTGGTGCCATCTGAAGGTGAGGCATAACAGCTTGGGCATGAATTTTGACATACACAGGTAGATCTTCTCCCGGAGCTTTTCCTACACCAACTTTTTTTTTTGTTTTACTCCACCCATCCTGAATCCCCAAATAATTGTTTTCGAGACCATACAGTTAGTATGTTAAATTCAAATTTGAACCTTGGACTATCTGCTTCTAATCCCAGCCCTTTCTGTTATTCCGTCATTTCCATGCTGTCTGCTTCTTCTTATACACCACGATGGATTCTGGTCAGTTTCACACACCTCTAATTTCTATTTCTGATGCAGAGAAGATGCTGAACTGGGCAAGAGGTATATTCCATAGAAACCTAGTGTATAACCAGGGATGGTCCCACTTAATGATATTTTGACTTTGACGATGTGATGGTATCACACATTTGGACATTTTCGCGTGTTGTTGGTGATATTTAATGTGTTCTTCTTCCATGTTGTTGGACAGAAGTAGAAGCCATTTATCCTCACAATCACAATGGTAAATAGTCATCTCGTGCTGTGTTACCAATTTGTTTTTCACATCCCATCGTCCATAGTATGCCTATCAGTGTTGTGCAAGATACGATGTGAGATTGGTGTCTTTGCCAGTGTTTGGGCTCCCATCAATGTTCTGAGGATAAGCTGTGATTTGCTCAGTATATTAGATTTACTCGATGCATTTTATGAGTCATGATGATATTTTCTACTTAGGTGTTTATAAGGCTATAACCCCAGATGTGGAACATTTTTTTTTTTACATTACTTAATCTTCGAACTAGAATTAGCAACAAAATTAGCCATGAGCAAGGATGCAGATAACCAACATACCACCACTACGTCGGGATAGATGTATGGCTGCTAGGTGTGGGTATATGGCTTTGCAGGACATGGCGTCATTCACTCTCAGCGAGTGGAGCCCAACACCACGTTGGGGAGCTGTCCAGTTCCCCAGGGCAGATGGGGAGAAGATTTCCACTCTGACTTGGTTCTAGTGCTCGATGTTTGCCAAATCATACGATGTGTCTGACGACCATTCCAACGAGGACCTTGAGGGCCATGAAGGATCAGCTGGCCCTAGCTGATCAGGGAGGGAAGAGCCAGAGCTCAAAGCTTGGTCATCTCTGTCACAGTTGTGGTTGCATCATTATACAAATTTTGAAAGATAAAGAGACTTGAGCTCAGAGTATTGAAATTCACCCATCCCAGAAAAAAAAAAAAAAAATCAAGGGTGGTGGGGAAGGAAATTAAACTCAAGTGATCTTTAATTCTATTTTGCTGTCAAAATCCGAGATAGATTCAGTCATTTTGGATGACAAAAATATGAGAGTCCAAAGAAGGACTAGCTAGCCATGTAGGAGCTGAAATCACAAACTGGAAGTTTCAGAATATGATACTGGAACAATTTAAGTGTCATAATCTTTCTTGGAATCATGTTTTGAATGCGGGGGGGAAAAGTGAGAATCATTACCCATTACCCATGAGATAGAATGTGATTTTTTTTGCATTATTACAGGTTATAGAAAACACACTTGGATGTGGTAAACATGGTCATATATTTCTTTAAATAGCCCTTGAGGTGTGGAGATTTCCCATGGCCTGTGCCCCATGAGTGTTGACTCATTTCCAAAGCTCTTGTTATATGCTTCAGGGTGCGTTGCCCATACACGCCCAGAATTCATGCATATTCAGCTTCAGCCGCACAGAACCATGATTGCTCAGTAACAGCCACCAGCCCTTCTAGACAGTGACCGATAGATCCCTTGATAGATCCCTTTGCCACCAGTTCTCTAGGACAAGAAGCTCCCTTCTATTTTTATGATGAGACTGAGGTTTGGGGTAATTGTGAGCCATTTACTACTATGACCATGACCATAGGGGCTAATAATGAAAAAGTCCTGTGGTTCTTAGTGAAAGGAAAATATGCATGCTTCTGTCTCCTCTGATACTGCCCAGGCCCCTGTGTGGTACTAGCAAGAGGGCCTTCCTTCCTATAAGACATAGGTCACTCACTCCTCCACTGTCTGTCCAGGCAATATCAAGTGCATGCCTACCTCCCGACAGGGATGGTCTAAGTAGCCAAGACCAGGACTTGGCACTTCAATGTCTGCTTTGGGGAGCTTGTTCTCCAGTCATTTGTCTTACAAAGCTGCATAAGCTGCTGTAACAAGACTGAGAGATGAAACACTGTGCATTTATATCCCATAGTTATAGAGGCTGGATATTCAAGATCAAGAGTGTCCCAGGGTTGGTTTCTCTTAAGGCCCCTTTTCTCCCAATCTTCTCCAAATGTCCTCTGCAATAACACACCCCTGAGACTTTTTAATGCGCCCAGTTTCCTCTTATTAGGGTCCATGGAGTCATTTTACCTTTCTCATATCTTAAAGGTCCTGTTTTCAAATACAGTCACAGGGTGAGGAGCTGGGATATGAGCCTTCAGCCTCTGAATGTCAGCTGAGCTTGTGACATTTGTTTATGGTGAAGTGGGTGGCTGGTGTGAGGTCATGATTAAGTTCTGCCTTTCTGATCCATCTCCAAAAGAAGCAACATGTCTTCCATGTAGATAATCAGACTAGAAGCAGAGGCAGCATGGCTAGGTCATATGTGTATGTGTGTATGTGTATGTATGAGTGTGTGTGTTTGTATGTGTGTATGTGTATGCATGAGTGTGTATGTGTGTGTATTTTTGTGTTTGTGTGTGTATGTGTATGAATGAGTGTGTATGTGTGTATGAGTGTGTATGCATGAGTGAGTGTGTATGTGTATGTATGAGCATGTGTGTTTGTGTGTATGTATGTGTACACATGCATGCTTGTGTATGTATGTATGTGTGTATGTATGTGTGTGTATGCATGAGGATGTGTGTGTATTCATGTGCTTGTGTATGTATAATGTATGTATGAGTATGTGTGTATGTATGTGTGTGTGTTTGTTGTGTGTGTGTATGTATGTATGAGTGTATGTGTGTGTTTGGTGTGTGTGTATGTGTGTGTGTGTATGTATGTATGAATGTATGAGTGTGTGTGTATATGTATGTATGTATGAGTGTGTGTGTGTGTATGTGTGTGTGTGTGGTGTGTGTGTATGTGTGTGTGTGTATGAGTGTGTGTGTGTGTATGTGTGTGTGTTTGGTATGTGTTACTATGACCTAACTTCTTAGAGAAAGGATGAGTCTGTACTTTGGGGACTTACAGAGCAACTTGGCGATTGTTCACTCTCCATACAGTGCTCACGTCTCACTAAGAGTCCAGTCCCATTTTGCTTCCCTTTTGATTTCCCCTCTGAACTGTTTGGTTTCTTCCTTGTCTCTTCCCCTGACTGATTTCATGATTGCAGAACTGATTCCATTTCGAGGTAGTAGCCTCAGCTCTTCTTTAAAATAGAGCTCTTTTTTTTCTTTTCATTTTCTTTTTTAACATCCTAATTTCACATGGTTTCTCCGTAAAAGGCCAGCGTTTGCTATAAAGAAGACTATTAACGGAATAGTTTTTTTTTTTTTTTTTTTTTTTTTTTGAAAGACAATGTCTTAAGTCTTAGTGCCTTTCCTTCCACAGTTGCTTCTAATCACAGGGGAAATCTGTAAAACTGCAATTTCCTCCTGTGTTCTCAGTCTCGTATCTGCCAGATAAATAAAAGGCGGCCTCTGCATTGGTAACCTTGACGTGCTCAGAGCAGCTTTGCCTCCAAGGCAGGGTAAGTGAACAATTTCAAGAGACTTGAGGGGACCGGAGTGAGGGTGAGCATGCCCAGGGAATGGGCTTGACATGAAAGACCCAGCCTGGGGATATTCACATCCCAGAAGAAGTGAGGAGATGCAAAGAGCCAACAACAGAGGAATGATTTGGCAACCTGAGGCGCACATGATGTAGGATGTCAGTATTGGAGGAAAACTGATTTCCTTACGCACTCATCACTTTTCTTCTGGAAAAAAGAGCAGTTGACTTTGCGTCCGCTGTTCCTACTCCACCGTTCCAGGCAGAACTTCTCTCTCTAGCGTGGGATGGGACCATCATTCAGTAGGAAGTAACTGGGCATCTTCAGTGAGAAACAGAAGGGCGTCAGGAGCCCAGCTAAATAGAATGAAGACCGGCTTTCATGCTAGTTAATTCTGGCCTTGCTGTTGACAAAATTGCTATTTAAAAAAGTCACAGTTTTCATGTCTTTGACTCTGTTTTAATAAAGACAAAAATAGTAACTAGAGCACCCAGGGCCGACTTTTCTCCTTTAAATATGCACTCTCTTCACACACCCAGCCGCTCTGAGGCTTGGATGTTTTTAGGGCACGGATGGTGTGGTGCCGTTTTCCCCTAGGATGGAAAAGTTCATGTTAGCTCCCTCCAGTGACCTTTTTTTGCTGACTAAATATTAAACAGACATTAGTGTAACTTCCTGAACTAGATGAGATGAGAATGTTTGGAAACAAGCTGGGGTCAGCAAACGTTTTCTATAAAAGGCCAGATAGTGGCTATTTCAGGCTCTTCGAGTCACGGTGTCTGTCTTCACTCACCTCTGCAGTCAGAGTGCAAATTCAGTAAAGGGTGTGTGTGGCTGGATTCCAATCGGACTTATTTATGGCTACTGACGTTTGGATTGGAATTGAAATGTGATTGCAGTGTGTCACAGACTATTACTCTTCTCTTGACTCTCTTTTTTACTCAAGCACTTAAAAAAGGTAGAAGATAGTCCTTGCTTAAGGACTGCCACCAAACTGGTGCCTGGTACCCCTTGCTTACCTTCCTCCAGGGTAAAGCTTGCATGGCATGCGTGGTTGAAACATGGTCCTTGTGGGTTTGGCACATTATGGTGTGAACTGGGGAGCGACAGTAATGATCCTCATGAAGTATTAATACTTTCGAACATTCTAGCTAATCAGAGTGACTTCTTAGCAGGACTTGCCACTTGCTTCTCTCATTCTACTACTCTGTATAGATGGTATCATCTTAGCCTGCTCTGTGCCTCTTTAACATAATTCCACAGGTAGAGTGATCTGGAAAGGAAAGCTAGTTATTTGGCTCAGGGTTCTAGGGCTTAAGAAGTTCAAACCCCAGCATTTGGTAAAGGCCTCACTTTGAGTCATAACATGGGGATAAGAAGTGGAAGGGTATAAAAGAGGTCTGGGGGGGGGTGGGGGGTAAGTGGGAGCAATCTAGTCTCAAAACCCCACTCCTGGTTTTTTTTCCTTATTTTACATATCAATCCCAGTTCCCTCTCTCTCTCTCTCTCTCTCTCTCTCTCTCTCTCTCTCTCTCTCTCTCTCTCTCATGCCCCAGACCCTCCTCCTATCCCCCCCCCGCCACTCCACGGGGAGGGTGATGCCTTCCAGGAGGGATCATCAAAGTCTGTCAAGTCATTTGGAGTGGATCTAAACCTCTTAAAGGACCTGCTTCACAAACACTACTGCAATAGTTTATGTTTCCAGCTCATGAACTGGAGGAGAGACATTTCACCCATGGCAATTAAGGATGTAAATTTTTACCACATTCCTAATCTAGTCCCTCCCTAGCCTGATTCCTGAATTATTTATGATATTGAGGTAGGGGAAAGATAAAGTCAAGGAGACCTAGGGAGTGGAAGAAAGAGAAAACCAGAACAGCTTCTTGAGATTAGAGGATTTGAGATACTGTGTGTGTGTGTGTGTGTGTGTGTGTGTGTGTGTGTGTGTTTGCACCAATGTGTAACAGGTGATACTAACATGGCTGGGAACTTGGAGTTGGTTTTAGACATCAGGGTATGAAAACTGTGTAGAAGAGAAATAAGGACAGGAAGAAATGAATTTGAATAATGCTGCTGAGTGTTATTAACTAGTTAATTCATTCCTTTTTTGATGCTGTAGAAACATATTAGAACTCGTCTTTAAAGTTTTACCTTTAACAATTTTATTGCATTTATTTGGTGTGTATGTGTGTGTGTGTACATATGTGCATATGCTACCATGTATATGTGGAGGTCACAGCATAATTTGTAGGAATTGGCTCTTTCTTCATACCACATGGGATTTACCTAGGCTTGTGGAAAGTGCTTTTCCTTGTAGAGCTCTCTTTCTGGCCCTAAACTTACTTTGTAGCTGGTTGACTGTATTTCTTTAAACTTCTATACAGAGAAGACATGATATGAGGCTTGAGCTTTATAACTTACATAACTGTCTGATTTATCATACAGATAATAACAGCACAAGTGACAGGTAACAACATACTGTTTACTTTTTTTTTTTAAACTCGGTATTTGCTGGATTACGTGGCATTTTAATTTTTTGGACTTTAGCAAGGAATGCATTTCGTTCACAGAGGTTAGGAGAGCTGGCATTTAAACTTTTGGCGTTGATGTTAAGGATTACTTACTTTTCACAAGAAGGAGGGCTGAACTTTGGTTTGGGTTCATCCCAGAGCTCAGAGATCCCAGTTGAATTCCCTGTTGCCCCTATATTCTCTGACCCATCTAAGAAGAGCAGTAAAGCGATAATTCACTTTAAATTGCAAGTGTCATCTTACAGATTAAGCATCTGTATGAATAAATGTAGAAGAATTAAGATTCTAAGCCACCAGGGCCTTTCTTGACTAGATGACATGAAAAAGCAGAAGACAGAGTCTTCATAGGATGAGAGTAGCATAGACTTCTGGGTAATAAATGTGAGTATCTGTAGATTATATAAGCAGCATAAATTATTTGAGAGAAGCTGTCAAAATTACAAACTTTATTTGAAATGCTGAAGTCAATAAAATGAATGCATGCATGCCTGAATATAATTGCCTTTCCTTAGCATGTCAGGGATTTGAAGCCAAGGGTCAGCATCCACCCAGAACATATAGTTGCCGTGGATTAGAGTTCCTGTTTCTTTCCTGACACCTTGTGTATGTTCATGAGTTCTGATAGGATCACTACATAGAAATACCTCTTTGGTGTGCAGTTAATTTCCTAAATGTTTAATATCACATGTAATAGGTATGTTCAATTGTTTCTAACTTCAGTAAACACATCATTATGAAGATCATTACCAATCAAAAAGCAAGGAATGACTTTTAATAATCCAACACCTTGCAAGCACATGGGGCTGTGCTTCCCAAATCTCTGGTCATCAAGGGATAGCGAAGGATTTTGATGGAGAAAATTCACGATCATGCTTGTATTCCAGAATTGCTTAGCACACTCAAAATTCTCGAGGGGGGGTAGTTTTATGAGTACAGGTGACAACAGTGGCTGAACATGGCTTAGTCATAAATCAGACAAACAGCCACAGACAATACATTTTCTTTGCATTTTCTCTTTGAGTACATGAAAATCTTAATTATAAACTGTATGAGGCAATTCATCTACTGCTCACATAGGGAAATCTTCATAAATGCCTCAGAAGGCTGGAGATATGCTGACCAAACCCTCATACTCTATTTAAGGTATATCATTTCTTGGACATTTTTTAAAAATTCTGTGTATTTCTTGCCTTCAATTTTCAATACTGATGGGTAGCTTTCAAACACATGGACAGGACTGAGCCAAGGAAGGCAGAAGGAGGCTCGACTCTAGTTTCTAGCAAGTCTGTCATCTGGAGCCAGTCTTGTCCTCCAGTTTTCTGACTCCAGTACTAGGATTGCCTGAGATATCACCTGATCCTTATCTAAATTGCCATGCTGGCCATTTGTGTAGTTCACTTGCTACCATATTTGCTACACTTGCTACAAGATTAGATTTGTTTTCTGGGTTCATATACTGATTCATGGGGCACAGACTGCTGTGGGAAGAGGAGAAAGCAGCTTCCTTCAACGTAAAAAAAATGCCAGCCTGAAATTCTATGTTCAATAATATCTTTCAAGATTTATTTATTTATGTGTGTGTGTGTGTGTGTGTGTGTGTGTGTGTGTGTGTGTGTGTTGCCCATAGAGGCCAGATGAAGATGTAATATTCTTTGGAGCTGGAGTTAAAGGTGGTTATGACCTTCCCAATATGGGTGCTGTTAACTCAAGTCCTTTGAAAGAGACATGTGCTTTTCATCTGAAGTTCTCTCTTCATCCTTGATGATACCTTTCAAAATCAAGAGTTCTCTATGGGTGCAAAACCTAAAGATATCCATCACCACCGGTAATAAATATATGAACTATATCAGAATAATGATATATTAATTCAAAGAAAGAAAAGTTACATCAAAGAGTAACTACATTGATAAATCTAATTTTTTTTAAAAAATGTGGTTATTTAAACCTCTAAAAATGAAATAGAGTGCTTATATGAAAATAACATCAATGTACATGAAAATGAATCCACTTAACTATGACGGGTATGATGGTAGAAACTGGGGAACTTTAATCATTGATAGAATTTTGTAAAATATCATTTTACAAAAACTATTTTACCATTTTACATAAACTATGATGAATTGAGTAGTATAATTATTAGCACTGTTAAAAATGTCAATAGCTAATAAATCAATAAGAGATCAAATAAAATTATAAAATTATTCTGAAGGAAAGACAGAAAATAAGTCAGACAGAAAAAGTATAAAACAGATAGCAAGGAAATAGCATAACCTTTAGAAAAATGATAGTAAACACTAGTAGGCTAGCCACCACATATATATTGTCAAATTTGATACAAAAGTAAGAGCCAATGGGTAGATGGTGCCTGCAAGAAACATTTTACATATAAAGACAAACCACATAAAATGTTAAATAAATAAATGTTAAAAATAATATAATAAGTGAAAACAGGAATGACTAATATCAAATAAAATTTGTCAAAACAAAGATGATTCCTAGGGACAAAGAAAATCACTTCATAATAGTAAAGGGCCAGTTGATAATGAGGGGATGGTATGCTGAATGCTTTTTATGCAATAGTAGAACTTCAGAATACATGCTGCCAAACCTGGCAGCTTCAGGGAAGAATCGACAGATCTCTAAGTGAAGGCAGGAAGTTCAATGCCCTCCTCTCAATAACTCATGGATAAGTAGGCAGAGGAGGGGAGGCAGAAGAACTGGAAATCTCTGTCAGCCAACGTTGTCAGATTAATATTTGCTGAATTCCACCAAATAGCAGCACCGTGTTCTTTATCTCCAAGTATGCATAGGGTATTTACCAAGGGAGACCAAATTCTGGGCTATAAAACCTTAATAATTCTGAAAGGACACAAGTCATATCAAGTGGGTTTGCTTTGCATACTTGAATTACTCTGGAACGAAGTAACAGACAGAGCTCTGGAAAATCCTCAAATATTTGGAAATCAAATAACACATCTCTAAACAAACTGTGGTTTAGAGATGAAAGCAGAAGTGAAATTAGAAAGAATTAGAATATAGTTTGATTTTGAAAATATTTCAAACATAGTATCAATATTGGTGGGGTACAAAATTGTATTTACATTGCAGCTTATCATGTCAAGTACTTCAATTGGCAAAGAAAGCCTCGAATCAATAGCCTCGACTTTCATCTTCAGAGATGAGAGGAAGCGAATGTGATGGTTAATTTTAATTGTCAACATATGCTGTATTAAGAGCTATCCAAAGAAAGGGTCGAGCATTACTTCTGAGCATATATGGGAGGGTGTTCCCAAATGAGGCTGGTTTGTGAGTGAGCAGACTGGGGCTGAGTTCGAGAGCTCTCCTCAGCATGGGTGGACACTGTCTAATTGTCTAGGGGCCCAAATGGAACAAAAAGAAAATGGTAATTTTCCTTACTCTTAGAGATAGAAATGCCCCCCCCACTCCACAATATCATAATTCTGGACTCTTTAGTAATTGGACAGCAAGGCTTACAAGAAGTCCTGTAGATTTTAAGTGTTGAGACGCCTTGACATGAAACTTCTCAGCTTCCATTCTATGAGACCATCCCTTGAGCAAATCATCTTTGGTCTATCAATCTAACCACTGTCTATCTCTGTCTGTCTGTCTGTCTGTCTATTTGTTTATCTGTCATGTAACATCTATCCATTTATAATCTCTTTGTCTTGGCTGATTTTACTGTTGCTTTGATAAAATACTCTAACCAACACAACTTAATGGAGAATGCTCTTAGTTCAAAGAATAGTCTATCATATGGTCACTTTTTGTCCATAGTCAGAAAAAGCAACTAGTGCATGAATGAATCCATGCATGCATGCATGCATGCATGCATGAATAGATGCTGCATCCCCGACCTCTACCCCCTACTCCATGTACAGTAAATTTTACATATTCCAGGATCCCAGTCAGAGTATGGTGCACCCATATTTGTTGGGGCTTCCCAACTCAAATAACATAATCAAGATAATTCCTATAGACATGCCTATCTCCCAGATGACTCTAGGTCCTATCAAGCTGACCACGCTGACTATCTTTCTTTCTGTCTATACAGAATATCTGTCTGTATATTTTTTAATCCATCTTTTTTGTTGCCTCCTTGTCTCTGGAGAACCCTGCTCAATACTGAGACCCTTTGTGCATGTATCACGGTGACTAGTGTTGAAAAGATTTACAGTAATAATTGCTGAGGACATGACTGATTTGAAACTCTGGTGAGCTGCTTCTGAAAGTATAAAATAAGTGAGGATCGTTTCTTAAGACCTTGATCAGATACGTAGACTATGCCTTGGCCATTCTACTACAAGATACTTCTCTAAGAGAAGGCTTGTACACAACAGTCAAGCTTTATTTGTAAACGGGCAATGTAACAACCTGGGGAAGACATAAACATGTATGTGTTTTTTTAATATCATAATGTTACTCAGCCTTGTAAAAAAAATCAGTTAGATACATACAATGATATGATTGAATGTCAAAATAAATATGTAAGATGAAAAATGCCACATACAAAGTACTTAATTTATTATTTAATTTGTAGGAAATTATAGAATCTGTAGTGGTGACATGCAGACCAATAATTTCCCAAGAAACAGGGAGGATAGTAGAAAAAAAAGAGTATGAAATGGATGGATGGGGAGTTAGGTGACAGTTACTATGTGCACATCTCCATAGTAGTGATGGTTTCATAGTGTGATGGTTCGTTTCAACTTGATAGGAGTTAGAATCATCGGGAAGGTGGGCATGCCCGTGAGGATTATCTCTATTGGCTTAATAAGATGGGAAAATCAGCCCTCTTTGAATCATAACGTTTCCAGAGGATGGGGGTGGTTCCAGTTCTGTCAAAGGTTGGAGAAAGCAAGTGGAGTGCTCGCATGCATGTATTCAACACCTCTGCTCCCCAAAGGTGGATGTAACATGGCCACTTTCTCCAGTATGCTGCCATCCTGACCTTCCAGCTGGCATGGACTGAAACTTGGAAACCGAGCTCACCCTTTGTGTTTCTTTTTATCATTTTTTAAATCACAGCAACTAAAAGATAACGAAGATATGCATAATCACATATATAATTTTGCACTTAAATAAATAGCTTAAATTTTATTATTCGAACTTATCATCATTCTTCTCTGCCTGTGTAATCCTTCTGAAACATCCATTGCAATGTAAACTACTTGGTTTATCAATGGATAGGGCAACATATTGGATATGGCCTTTGCTTTCAGTAAGTTTTCTGTTCAGAAAAAGCACATGGAAGTGACTAGTATGTACTACTTGGCAATCTGAAAAATGTTGTGTTTTTTCAATATTGCTTCATCTGAGAGTGAATAAGTTACTAAGAGATAAATCAGGGGCTCCAACTCCAGGACTGGATTTTAAACATGTGCCTTAAGTCAGCACAATATTGAGGAAAACTAAAGAGCAAAAATATGTACATATCTACTATATACTATATATGTGAATATATAGTAAATATCACACACAATACACACACCATACACACACACACACACACACACACACACACACACACAGAGAGAGAGAGAGAGAGAGAGAGAGAGAGAGGAAGAGAAAGTTACCCCAACACATCCAAGTAACCATTTAAAGAATTCTAAGAAAAACAGAATGGTAAACAAACTGAAACTCCTCAGAGATAAATAACTGCTCAGATTGTATTTCTGAAGATCTTAATCTCATCTTTGTAGGACTCTCCTCAATTTGCACTGAATACACATGCTCCTGAAATATATGCCAACAACATGCAAATGTTTACTGACTTCCATGTACAACAACAGCAAAAAGAAATGAGGGCCCGGAATAGCCCTGTGTATCAGACACAGGCTGGTAGATCGGAAGGGGGCAGGGGGAGTGTGACAAAGAGAAGGAAAAGGCAAGAGAGAGATGGAAAGAGACTGAGGGTGAAACAGGAGGCCCGAAGCAGAGGGAGAGATATGCAAATGCACATCGACTCTGTAATGAAAAATCTCCTTATTAGAGTGGGCTTTATCTGAGAACAGCCTTCCCTTTAGGAACGTATCCAAGCCAAGATAAAGGCATCCTACTACCCTCATTAAACTGTGCATGGCTTGATGCAATCAGGCTTGTATAATTTGCATATGGAGCAGTTTAATCTAGCTCATCCTGCCTTGCACCTATTGTTAATCATGCCTGGCTCCCCATCGTACACCCCCCCCCTCCACCAACCCTTTGATTCAGCAGATAAATGCATAGACATCAGGACATCAACATCTTTGTGAGTGATCATGAGCCTTGTTCAAGCAGAATATTCCCTCCCTTGCATGATTATGTCTTCCTTGACATTCCATATGTTTTTTTTTTTTTTTCACCCGTTTACAGATGTAGGACGATGGTGCAGAGGAAGATGGTCTCATGAATGTCCACCTCTGGCCTAAGTCTGTGCTCTCCTTTAGTCACACACGATGAACGGCATGCTTGCTTTACTGGATGAGGTCTGCCCCCCACAAAGTTCCTCAGTCCCTATGCAGAGCTTCATAGTAGAAGGAGGATACTAAGAGTAGATGGAACGTTTATAATCAATCTTGGCTGTTAAGGCGTGTGCAGCTTTGAGGATAGATGCAATTTGGTATTCAGTGTGCTTGTCTCTTAATGAGTGCAGGAAGAGTAATTCAGAGCCTTGGCTTAAGTCCTGCGAAATGAGACATCCTACTCAGGGTAAGGGTCTGCCACTTCCTCTGCATTCTGAACTTGTTTCCCACAAGTTTCCTCAGCTAACCCTCATTCATGTAGTCATGTATTCTCCTAGCATTAGAGATAGGGAAGACATATAGGAACAACTATGATGTGAATCTCTCTCTGGAGTCAGTTATAGCCATCAGAAATGAAAAAGGTCAGTGAAAGTTTGTCCATGACAACGCCATCCCCCAACCCTGTCCGACCAAAGTACTTTCTCCAGCTGCTGCTTCCATGTGAAGATCCCACCATAGGATCATGGGTAGAAATATGTATATATATATGTGTGTGTGTGTGTGTGTGTGTGTGTGTGTATATATATATATATATACACACAGTATATATACATATACACACACAGACACACACACACACACACATACACACACACACATGTCAAAGGGATGGGTTTGTGAATTTCTCAGAAGTTTCAGAGAAAATATTCCCCAATTTTTAAATTAAATGTATACCTGCTCTGTTAGGTTGGATGCTGGTTCAAGACATACTCAAAGGGCTACTTAAAGGGCAAGCATGGGATGCTCACTGGAGTGGAGAGTAGCGATCTTGTGCCTGTCTGAGAAAGGTAAAGCAATTGAGAGAACTTTGTCACTAGCTTGGGGCACCGGGGCACCTCTGACAGCGACCTAAGCTGCAAGCTATTGTGGCTTCCTTGGTTCTACATGCTTTCCAACCACAGTTTTTGTAGTGTTCCTTAATTCCAGGAATCCAAGTTTGTTTGTTATTTATTTATTTATTTTTTGTTTGTTTGTTTTTCTTCACATGGGTTATTTTCCCAATGTAGACGGGACAACTGATTTTTCATTTCTAGGATATCACACTATTCTCCTAGCAAGAGTACCTCAGTTTTGTCCGATTGCATGACACCACTTGCCGTTTGGTTGCTTCCTGGCCACTTGTCAAGTCCTAGTCCACATGCTTTCATAGCAGCACTTCCGAAGATCCTAGTTACATGGACCGTTTCTCTCTGTGCTTCCCTGCATTCAGGCAGTCTCTGCACACTACACTGTCTTCTAGTACTCTGCTCCATCCACACCCTATCACTCCTCACTAATTCGTTTATTTTAAAATATTACTATGCGACAGAACTCTATAGATTGCTCTAGACAAATTGGGCAATGAAAATATATATTTTCAAAGAATGGGGAAAGGCCATAGGAAAATATGAAGAGGGCTTCACCCTCATCTTGGGACATGGAGGTCCCTGAAAGGATGCCAACTTATAAAATGAAGTATGCTTGGATTCTTTGTTATTATCATCAGAGTCTCTAATGGGGATATAACCCCCCAAAACTGATGGACTAGAGACTAAATATGCATTCCCCTCCCCCTTGCTAATTAATGAAACCTCTCAGAGTAAGGAAACTAATTCTTAACAACTCTTATCTGTTGCCAATACCCAATCCCATGAGCATTAAGCATATAGTAGGTAGGTTCTTAACACATTCCTATTAACTACTAGGATCCGGAAAAAATGAAAACAATAATTACTTCAACACATAGGTCAAGTTTCCTTTTACAGCCATATATTTTTTTTTCTAAAATTCAAGTTTAATCATCATGAATGTTGTTCAAAATCTTTTTTTTTTTTCAGAACTGTGTTGCCCAAGATAGATACCTGACAAAGGACAATAAGACCCACTAATCTGCATTTGATCATAAATCTGGTTTAAAAGCCACCTTGAAAATACCTGCTGGCCCACCCTTTAGCTATCAGACCACTGTTGTCCCACACATTTTGTGACCGTCCCAAGATGAGGAGAGGTATAAGAGTTTCAATCCCAACCTAGCCTTAGTATGGAACAAGCCCTGCTCCATCTGTCTGCTAGCCAGCAGAGAAGAATACAAAATGCCTTTTCTCATTCATAATGATTGCTATCAGATCTCTGGGGATCTGATTGAAAACACCAAGTCCTTCTAGCCAAAGCTAGAATCTGGAAATGAGCTTTTTTATAGTTTCCAGAAGTCTTGGGATGAAAGAAGATGTTTAGGGGAACAAGTGGCAACCAGGTCGGAATCAATATTTATTGGCTTATTAAAGGAAGGGGGATGTCAGGAGCCAGCGTCTCTGCATGTGTGTGGGCTGGGGAATATGAGTCTATGAATGCCAACTGCTGGCTGCCTATGACTCCCAACTGGTAGGGTCAAGTAGTCTCATCAATTCTTCTATTTACAGTCTTTGAAATTTCTCATCTAACATGTCACCGGGCATGTATGTTGGCCTTTCGGGTATTAATACCCCAATTATTACACCAGAAAGGATGGCTAGTTTTTGTTTCCTGCCTTTCTCCACAGCCGGCCCTTCCCCTGCACGCTTGTCTTTTCTCCCTTTGAGCATTTATCTCTGCGGGGAGCATCCTGTTCGGGTTTTAATCTTCAAAGACACTCTGGCTCTGTGTTATAGAAGTCGCCGATGGTCTCTTGAGTGAGTCTCTCACTCTATTAAGGCACCTAGACACGTGAGCAAGTGGGGTTCTAATGAGACTGGGTTCCCACAGAGTGTAGCAAGGCCTGCGAGAGGCCCTCCCCGCCCCATTTCTCCCCTTGGCCTTCCCTTCCATTGTCAGAAAAAATATCCTTCATTACTGCTGATGCCAGAAATTTCTTCTGCAAGGCTCTCTCCTCTGGATCAAAGTGTTCTCTTGGGAAGAAAGGGGTTAAGCTCTGAACCTTACATGAGCCTTAGCACTCTTGATTAATTCATGCAATTCAAATACTCAAAGCAACTTGTATCAGGAAGCCGGTCTGTATCTGACACTGAGCTACATACTCTATATAAATCATAAATCAGTGCTTATCATTTTCTCCAAAACCTTGAGTGGTAGCAGGCTCCCTCATTACATCAATTTCATAGTTGGCTATGAAAATTTTCTGAAGACTATTTAGGTGACAAGTGACATGTACAGAATTTGACACCGGTCTTACCTGGCTTCCAATATGAAGCCTTTTCACTGTTCAAAATGAAAATAAATCACAATGACTGTAACAAAAGTACTGAGACAAAGGTAGTGGTCCCTTCTCTGTTTAGTCCCCCAACTAATGTTAGATGAGATTAGACACACTTAGGGTGGTAATGGCTGCAGACATTCCCACGCTTATTAGAGCAGACCATCATATACTACTATAATACTTGGGCATTACTGGAAAACAGAAGAAGAGAAATTCATTCATTGAATAAAATTGGGTGTCCATTATATGCTAGAAAATCTCCTGTTTGCTAGAGATACAGCATTACACAAACAAAACCCAACAGCCAAAACAACAATAACAAAAACCCAATGATTCAAATTCTCTGTTTAGGTTACATTGTAATGAAGCTAAGTAGAGCAAACAGTGTATACATACGTAACGCAAATGCAGCATATAGTGTGTCAGAAGGATGTAGGTCTAAGGAGTTAGGAGTGGACAATGAAGCAAACGTGGATGGGTGAATTGTAATCATAAAGAAGAAATAGAAGGTCGGTAGTGCTCCCTGATAAGGTGATGTGAAAAACTTGTAAAAGGAAGCCACCGACAGAGCTCCAGGCAGAGGGTATAATTGGTTCCACACTGAAAGGCAACAATATATTGAACAAGTTCCAGGAGCAAACAAGCTTGGATGGTGAATGGCCAGAGATGATTGAACAAAGTGCATGAGGTATAATGAGAAATGAGACCAAGGAAGAGTTTATGTAGCTGCTCTCGGCCATAAAGAAAATTCTAATTTCCAAACCGTGTGAGAGGAAATTATTATAGACTTTTATGCAGGGAAATCACCTCATTTGAAGTACCCCCATAATAGACCCACAAGGTTGGGTTATTAACTATAGTCTATGGAGAGTAAAGAGAAAACAGGTAAACCTGTCTGAAGAAAGAGATACGTTAATTAATAAATAGAGTGTGTGGTAGAGGTGATATTATTCAAGCCATATTCTGAAAGTAAAACCAATGTGGTTTGTTAACTGATAAAAAAAGGGAGTAGTCGTTTTTTGGCTCAACATCCGGAAGGATATAAAAGCCCTTACTGAGATGGAACAAATTTAAATAGGGATTTCAAGGGTTCAGTTTTGAATATTTTAAATCAGTAATTCTGCTATGTATTCAGACATTAATAAACAGATAAATATTTGGGTGTGGAATTCAGAATAGATAGCGGGAGGTAAAAATTAGGGGTCACTTCTCTTTGTACCCTGTTTAAAGTAGGGGTATAACAGAAAAAACTTAAGATCAGCCTTGGAGAATGTCCCCCGTAAGAAATCAAAGTGATAGAGAGATGTGGAAGAATGACAAGAAAAAAAATTGGGCATTAGAACCAAGAGTCTTGAGTGGTAGAGGCTTAGTGGAGACATTATTTAAAAGATGAGGAAATGCACGAAGTAAGATGAAAACTGGAAATGGACACTTGGGTTTCTCTCTGTGGGGGGCTTTGCCGTCTTTGGCAAGAATATGACTTCAGTGGAGTACAGTGGTAGATGTCAAACTCTACCTGTGATGAGTGTAAGACTGAAGAAGAGGGCCCGGAACTAGGAAATACAAGCAACACTTTCAAGGAGCTTTGATACAAAGGAGAGCATCCAAATAATAGATAGAAAAATTGCTTGTGTTTTTGTTCTGCACGATAGTAGAAATGATCACATGTTTGTACCTTAATGATGATGAACCACGAATGAGAGAAAACTGCAAGACACAGGTGACAGATGGGCAACATGTTGGAGGAAGGCCTTTGTGTCGCTTAGAAGAATTGGGGCCTGAAGGAGAACATGGAGGGATGGGTCTTTACTCAGAGAACTCTACCGATACAATGAAGAGAGGAAATGACATGTTTGGGCTGTTGACCCAATCTAGAATCACCCGAGAAAGGCGTCTCAGTGAAGAATTGTCTGCACTGGGTAGACAGTGGGCAAGCCCGTGAAGGATGTTCTTAGTTGGGCCAATTGAGGTGGGAAGATCTACACTCAAGTGTGTGAGCATCATCATTGTAACCATTGGGCCCTGGGTTGTATGAGGAGGAGAGAGTGTACCGAGCCCTGGCTTGTATGTGTCAGTCGTTCACTTCTGGCTGTGGGCTCAATGAGACCAGCTCTGTCAGGCTCCTGTCACTTCAGCTTTCCTGCCCCGATGGACTTGAAGCAGTCCACTAAATGAACTCTTCCCTGGGTTAAGCTGACTTTTGCCAAGGTATTTTACCACATAAATAGGGATGAGTCTGAAATAGAGACGGGTGAAAGCTTGCTGTGGCTCCCAGCAAATGGCTTCCGTCTTCCACTCAGGTAGGGGGCAACACTATTAGAGAAAGGTGGAAACAAGTAAAGGAGTGTCAGCAGCCTGAAAAGATAGGAAGTATTTGTCTGGGGGTGAGTCGATGGTCTAGTCATCTACGATGATTTTGGGAGCAGTGTTTATGGCTTACTTGAGATCATGAATTTGAGGTGAAAACACATGGAAATTGAATAAAAACTGAAATGTGGCAAGTCCACTCAACCCAAATGCCTTTCTGCTCTAAAGTTCCTAGGAACCTGAGATGGTGGTCCAGTCCACTTTATGGTTGGGCAGCTATCTCTAGGCTTGGTGAAGAAGTAACATCCTTTACACATCCATCTCCAATAGTCCTCATCTTTCCCTCCCAACTTTCATCTGTGGCCATCGCTCTAATACCATGCCAGCATTCTGATCTCCCAGTCATCTTTGGTTCTATCTATTTGGAAAAGATGGAAACTAAAATCCAATAGGCTCTTGGGCCAGTATCACAGAATGTTAGCAGCACTGTAGTATGTTAAGGCTGGAGGGCGCTTAGCAAATGCCTGGCCTCTTCTTAGCAAAAGCCAAGAGGTAAGAAGTGATTTACATAAAGTCATCTAATTTGGAATAAGAATGGAGCTGGTACCTGCCTCTAAGTCTCCTGCCCACTGCTCCTTCTGGCACATAGCATCATTGGCTTCCTGGACCCAAGACAACTGCAGGCTTCTCTCGATTGTGAGGTAAAAGTGGTTCTTGTAATGAATTTCACAATGCCATTTTGTGCCAGGTTTGAAATTAATTCCATCTGATGGTCAATGCTCTAATAATAAGTCATTTAAATAATGAGAACTTGGAGAACTAGCAGAGATGTCAGATTGTAATTTCATCACTTGCAGTGGGAATCTTCAAAGACTCCTCCTGCTCTCCATATTATGTCCTGCTCTATAGCTACTGTCTAAAATTAAGGGTAGTACTTCTCATATGTCCAGTGTCCACTCACATCTAGTTAGCAGTGTCAATTCTAGACCTTCTATTATACCAGTTGGTTGTTATATATGAAAACAGGAGAGTAGCATACTATTATGAACTATATAATTAGGGAGACAAGCCACAAAAAATACCGTTTGGTCTTCCATAATTATGCAGTCTATTTTTGTCATCCATGCAACAAAATGAGATGAAAAGATGCACATTGTCTATAATGTGTTTTCATTCCACCAGAGGAACTTCCTTGGTTCAAGAGGTTAGAATTGGGGGTTGGGGAGGGGAGGCAAATCATTGAAGAATGGAGGTATGGGTGGCTCCCTGAACATTGTGGCCAATCCCTTGACTGCATGAAGGGGCTCCACTGCACCAGTGATCATCCTGAAGTGAGCCATGCATGAGTCAACTTGGGTGCAACGTTTCCAGAAGAGAATGAATATGGTTGAATCTGACCAGTTGAGGCTTTATTGGGTCTTGTAGATGCAGGGAACACCAGTGATGATTTGTTTTCAAGTTGAACCTTTATCTAAGTGTGGGTTATGAATAGCTATGTTATGAGCTTCTGTTGGCAGATGCGAAGCTTTTCATGACCCTGTAGACAGAGATGTAGGTGCATATATGCAAGCATTGATTGGTGCCGAGAGAGTGGAAAGGGGCATTGCAGTGTCTTATTTGTGCCACTTATGGCGTACAGCAGAAGTTGAACAAAAAATATTTTTACACCCCTAAACATCTCAGATGGTTTTACAAGCTAGATAATAACAGTTCCCTGAAGTTGGAGGTTTATCAATGTTACCCACAGTGCCTTTTCAAAAACCCCTTCCTGCCTGACTTTATATATCTAAAGTCAGAAATAATATGTGCTTGATAAGTGTGTCCTACTTTATCACCATGAACCCAAGTCCTTTCTCCAAACAATGTCATCTTTTCTAACTTTGTGTAAAACTTTCCTCATAGATGTCACTGTTCTTTCTGTACTGTTGAAAACATGTGTATATGGATGACGCCTGTTATGGATGGCTTGTCACACAGTTTTAATTTTCCAAGCACTCTGTGACATGATGACCTAGGTAAGTCAGCACTAGCAAAACGTTTGTAGAGGCGTGGGAATCCTTTAAGAGCAGGGGAGACGGTGCATAGTTAAGAACATACCCTGCTCTTGTAGAGATCCATGGAATGACTCCCTGTACCCACATGACAGCTCACAGCAATGTGTAACTCCAGTTTCAGGGGGTCAGACGCCATCTCTGACCTCCATGGCTACTGGGCATACATGTAATGCACACATACATGTAGGCGAACACTCATAAAAATGAATGGGGAAAATCTCACATGTTTTCACTTCTAGATGAAAAGCGATAGGAAATTAATACCCTGTGAGATGGGGGAGAACTAATCTTCCCCAGGATGAGTTCCCTACTTAGTTATCCAGTACCAAAATGTCAAGTCTGAAAACATGTACATACAAGGAATGCTAAAGAGATCTAGCATATCCTATTTATTTATTTATGTGTATGAATGTAGTAATAGTAATAAAAGAAAAAGACCCATGACTTTGAGAGGCAAGAGAGGGGAAGAGACTATGCAAGGGGTTGGAGAAGGAGATAGGGGAAGGAAAATGATGTAATTATAATTTAATTAAAAGTAAAGTAAATTTAACAGGAGAAATTATCCAAAAATGTTGGGTTTACACAGAGGATCAAATTTAAGACTTCAGTATCTGAAATGGTATATGTGTTTCTCTGTGATGAAGAATGAAATCATGGAATCACAGTAAAAGAATTTACACACACACACACACACACACACACACACACACACAAAAGTAAATATTGAAGCTCTATGTAAATGAAGTATAATGTAAAGGCATCAATTCACTAATCAATTCTAAAAAAAAAAATATCTTTTTGTCAAACCACTATGCTGGATGGCAGGGATAAACAAGGATGACTATGATAGGCTTCTGTGTGCTAAGGACTTACAACCTGGGGAAAAGAGAGGTAGTCACTGCGGTGTTTCTAACATCACACAAGGCGTATGTAAGTGGTGAGCCCTCAGTTTAAATGGAGCTCCTGGAGTCGGTGTAGAGCCAGGCCCTTCTCCCTACAAAATGACAGTCCAAGGGCAGAGACGACAACTCACAAGGTCATGCAGCTCAGCATGAGGATTATTTGCAGCGGACACAAGTGCCCCTCCCGACTGACAAGGCGTCATTGCTGGGGAAAGACCTGAGTCCGCTCCTGAAATTTCTCCCTTGCCCACGAAGATAACGGAATAGGAGAAATGGTGGAGGAATCTGTCTATGCCCTCAACTCAGTGTCTGTGATCACAACGCCTCCCTTGAAATGCAGGAGGGGCTGACGTAGAGACATTCGGAGAGAGGGAAGGCACCTCCCACCCTCGCAGAGTAGGCACTTTCTAAGGTGTTTCTCAGCTCTCTGTTTCTCAGCCAGGTCTTCACAACTCTCAAAGTGTGTGTGTGTGTGTGTGTGTGTGTGTGTGTGTGTGTGTGGTAGATTACACAAGGAAATAACGAGAGCAGAAATTACAGCGATAAAGGTCAGACCAGAGGGAGGCTGCTGGGACAGGCCACAGCTTTGGATGAAGGGCCTGCAGTCCCTCTGTTCCCAGAGGCCAGTCTGAGTCTGTCTGTGGTTCAGTTGTGACGTGATCACTCAAGTGTTTCTGTCTGGAGAGGGACCCGAACACTGTCCCAGCCTTGAGACGGTCTGGGCATTCTCATTTGCTTCATAACATTTGTGTTTGGGGGGTAGGAGCTGCTTCCTAGGCCAAGCATTCTGAGCTAGTTTCCTTGGGTTTTCCAGCATCACCTTTAGGATCATTTGGAGTTGCACAGGGCTTCCAAGATACACACTCGGGTGACCCCAGAGTTTCCTTGCAACCAGCCAGGTTGCACATCTTATCTTACCGCAATGGCGTCGCGTTCCCTTTCTCCCTTCCCAGCCTTGCTTACCATCTCCTCTCCCTGCCTCCATCACTCCCCTTTTATAACAGCACACACACAATCACTCTGAGGCACCCTACTCCGTCTCTAACACAATGAATGCTGCTGTCAGTTCAGATAAGAGCACCCGCTGCATAGGATGGCAATATTTCCAGTCCTGGCAAGCACGATCGTAAGTTCAGTTTATTAATATTGCAACAGTTGCACTAAATGAGATCACTTGGCTAACAAAACATTTATCAACAAAACGCTGCCACCTACTGAAGTTTTGCAAACAGCCCAGATGATTGGATAAGATCACAAATTCACTCTGTCACACGCTTATGGTCTCTTCTGAAATCCTTCGGAAACAAGAATGATAACCAGCCAGAGGGGACAAGACGTCTTCTCCATGCGGTCTGCTCAGGACTAGGCAGGGTAGATCCCAGAGAGAGGCATCTGAATAGAGGTGGGGTGTTTGTCATCGAATTTTCTAGCAGGGTTAGGGGAATGGCCACACACACCTGCAGGAGAGGGTTGTGTCTGCTAGGAGTCATATCTACAGAGTGATTTGCAGCACAAGGGCTCTGTCTGCAGGGAAGGCACATGAAAAACAACGGACTCTTCTTTTCATCTCTGGGAAAATAAATATATTTGGTTTGAAAAGGCAGTCCATGAAACTCACAATGTCAAAAAAAAAATATTCACAGCAATTTTTCTTTGTGACTCTAAAGTGTGAGAATACACTTTTATTTAAAGACCATTTAAACCGGAAAATGCACTTTTAAAGGGGAGAGTTGAGTCATTCGCTTTGCAATTATAAAGTTCGGAAGACTTTAAAAAGTAGTACCATAAGTAGTCTGTAATGCCAAGGGGGAGCTATAACGGGGAGCAGCAGAAGTGGGTCTTGTTGGCTCTGTCTTTTTTCCTAAAGTCAGTAGTCCCTCTTCTTTTAAAGAAAATGTCCGGATGTAATTGTGAATATGGGATGACCGAAGTGGGCTCTAGATACCACCCTCAAGTCCCCCCGCTCAATTCTGAAGCCAGCTGGGCTGGCTAACAAAGCAAATAAAGCAGGTGGCCACCCCCCCCCCCGAAGGAGACTTTGACTTGGGTCATAGGTCTCCCTACAGTAGGATGCAGGTTCCGAAGAGGAGGCTGTGGTTCCTTGGGTCTAGAGTAGTGCCTCGCGTTCGACAGGGACCCATACGGCGGGGAAGCTAAACAGCAAGTGCCTTCAGATTGAGTTTTCGGGCTGATTTTTCAGTTACTAATGTTCTGCTTGCCTCACACAAGCCGTTTTCAAGGACTGTGTTCCTGCTTGTCTGCTTGTTTGTTTTCCTTCTGGAATTGTCTCTATTTGCAGGACAGCCAGGGGTAAGGAATTAGCGGCCAACTAACTCTGAATGTGTGAACACAGCTTTTCACATGTCTGGGGAGGGTGCAGGAAGGAAGGACCCTGGCACCTGTTTACGGTTAGATTGGGAGAGCTCCACTGGGATTCTCACGTGTGTGCCCACACTCAGGCTCCGCCAGCTTTCTACATTCATTCCACAATGAAGGGGGGTGAAAGGGCGAGTGAGAATGGGCTCAGTCTCAGCTGAATATCTACGAACAAGCATCACGGTCTTTCTCACATCAAATACATGGCCAATCTAAGGGGACGTTGTACCTGTGCTAATCCTGTTTTATACAATTCTGCCAGTTGGTGATCACTGCACCCATTTTACAGACAAAGAAACTGAGGCTTGGAAAGGCGCAATGACTTCGCGAAATCCACCCACATTCAACTTACATATCTCTCATGGCCCAGTGGAAGGTTTGGGTTTGGTTTGGTTTGGTTTGCCCTCAATGCTGGGGATTGGACCCGAGGCCTCGCATTAAACTCTGACCTGTATCCCCTGAATCTTTGTTTACTTTAAGACAGGATCTCACTAAAATCTCCAAGGTTGGGCTTGAACTCACTTTTAGCCCAGGCTGGCCTCAAGTCTGGCAGTCCTTCTGTATTGGCCTTCGGGGGTCGCTGTGATTAGCACTTCATGCCACATTGCAGGACAGAATGATCCTTCTGTTCTACAGGAACAGTAGATATGGCCAGCTACTCAGCTTTTTGGCTTGTGTAGAGCAGGTTAAACAGGATGAGGTGGAGTAGAGGGAGTATCTCTCTTCTGCCCAGGGAAGTGCCACGTTCACATGGGAACAGTGTTCCCAGCATGCTAGTAAATGAGCTCAGGGGTAGGAAGCCCTTGGACCTCCTTAGAAGTAAGTGACTATATATATATATATATATATATATATATATATATATATATATATATATATATATATATATATATATATATATATAGAATCCCAGCCATTTGTATTACCCTTGTAGGTGATATGATTTCAAATGGACAGAGAGCACAGTCTGTCTTCTGTTCAAATTGGCATCCCTTCATGCCATTCTGGGAATTAGTTCAGAACCGACTACAGGAAACATAAATCACCTTTCATGCCCGTACTATTTCCTAGCAGGCCCCTATTTTCCCAGGAGGTTCTTTCTCTGTAGTAGATAAAAGTTTGCCTGTATTTCATGTGATCTCACTTCATGCTCCTCCTCCGTAGATACCAGCCCGTGTCCATCATTCTGGACAATGCAGAATCCTGTCCCAGGCACTTAAACTCAAGGCGGTCCTCCCCATCCAGTATCTCCATCACTTCTATTGTTATCAGGGGGCACATTCTCCTTCTCCATGAAAGGAGAGGCGCATCCTGCATATGTAGCAGTAACCTGCACGCAGCTCTCTGATTATAAATATCAAGTGTTATGAAAGCCCCATCAGTGTACTGATCAAAGGCACAAGGGACTCAGTGCTACAGCAGCAGGGTGACCTGGTACAATCGGAATAAAGGGAAATGCTGAGTAGACACGGGCTCCCAGGAAACTCACATTAAAGACTGCCGTCTGCTGCGTTTTCAGCTGTGCTTATGAAAGGGTCGAAGGGAAAGCAGACAAAGCCATTGATGTCACACACTGCTACCTGATAATTAACTATACGTTCAAGGTTTACCGGCTGGGGACATTTCCTGTCTTTAGCCACTAACAGGGACAATAAGTGTTTGTTATAACAGTCGCCTTTGGCCATGGAGGGTGGAAATAAGTTACTCAGAGTTTTCCCGTTGACCTCATCCCTCAGAAGGACATGGCGCTATGTACCTGGGAGAGGTTCAGGTCATAGACGGGAGTACAGCAGGCCATGTAGATTACATACGTAATCACTGAAATCCTTTTCCTGTATGGGTACAGTATTGTTTTTCTTATTACTGTAGCAAAAGGTCCCAACCAGAGACGCAGAGGAGGGAGGGCGAGGGATGGATGGATAGAAGAAGACAGGGAGGGAGGGAGGGAGAGAAGGAAGGAAGGAGGGAAGAGATAGAAGGAAGGAGGGAGAGAAGGAGGGCAGTTTAGAAGGCACAGTCCTTCTTGGTGGAAGATATGGTGGCTACAATTCCGTGGGGTGTTGCAGTTGGAGGTTTTAGCAGCTAGTCACATCACCACATCAGATAGCGGGAGAGAGGAGACAGAAGCAGGGCCCAGCTATTGCCCTCAATGCCTGGCCCTAGTCATTGATTTCTTTGACCCATCCTTCAACTTGTAAAGGTCCCACAGCCCCCTAAAACTGCACCACCAGCTGGGAGCCAAGCACTGAAACACAGGAGCCAGTGAAAGCCTATGGGGGAATGTCAACAGAGTACAAAGTCCTATCCTCAAAGCCACTGGCCACTCACATGGAATACAACCATTGCTGTCTCCCCCAAAGCCAGTGGGCAGACATGGTTAACAGAAGCAACACTTCCTCCACTTTTTAAAGGTCGCTGATTAAGTTTGTAGTTGAAAACAGATTTGTCTCTCACAGAAACACCTCCACCCAAAGCAAACCCCATTAAGAACAATTCTGAATTAGTCCCAAACCGGAGGTTTCTGTGACAAAAAAGGGTCAGCTTCGTGGTGACTTCACGACGTGCACTCTGAGGACAGAGGTAGTGTCAGACTGAAATGATTGGAAAATACAAAGCTGACCGCCGGGGGCATGAGAAGGTTAAACCAGTGGGTGGCGCTGGAGGAAGCTCTGGCGGATGGAGGGAGGCCAAGAAGCTTCTCTCTGCCTCTCTTCATGTGACTGACATCCTCAGCAGTAGCTCTGCTCCCTTCTAGATCTTGTTTCTGCGGGCCGGCCTCTTTGTTTGTGCAGAGCCAAGAGCCCTGGGGCTGGTAGCAATCCCATCTCCAACCTGAGCCTTCTGGTTCCAGGAATCACGTCTGGTCCCTGCTGTGCATGTCGGAGCTGTATCATTGGCCCTCCTTTGAACTTGGAGTTCAGCATCCATGTGTAACGCATGCTCCCGGCTTAACTTCTCCAAGCTCCACATGCTTAAATGTCAGAGCCATGCTGGATTATGGCTGTCACCCCAAGTTCAATGGCATGACTGGTACCTGGCCATCAACAAACCCATGCATGACTGTCTTTCCCACATACAGGTGTCATGGGCCTGTGCCTGGGAACCAGCCAGGTTGGTTATATGGCCCTCTCCAGTGCATCCGTGTGAGCAAACACCAGTTTTTCTACTTCACCCAGCTCCACACTATCCTGTGAAAAAAAAAATAATAACTATGTCATACCATGGGTGAAATATGAGATCGGCCACACATGAAAAAGTTCCGCATTGTTTTTGGCCCAGAACTAGTTTTCTATAACAGATGGGTAAGCAAAACCACCCCTTTTGGCTGCTTTCCATGACCTCTATAGTCCCCTTCCCTTTTGGCTTCTTTAGACCGAAGACACCTGCCATATTTCATATTTGATGCCTGGGTCAGGCCCTGATAATCGCAAACCCTCACTAGGGCTCAGGGACAAATCAAAGGCTCAGAGAAAGCATGCTGCGAACTGCCAGGCAAGGCACATTTTAGAGGCATCACGCTGTCTCTTTTGGAAAGGTCCTGGTATGAAACTCTTGTCTGGAACTCAGTGTTTCTGTCCAATATTCTAAAGCTCGCCCTTTAACTCTAGTGCCAAACTTAGGGAACATGTGCTATTTATTTGACTTATTATCTGGTAGATTGTGTAAAGTTCCTGGCAATGCAGATGGTCCTTGTCCATGCCATGACTGGATGTCGATGCCAGCATGAGGGACTCTGAATTTCCAGAAGATTCCTGATTGAGACTTTGGTCCTGCTGCAGGCCTGCTCACAGTGTGCCTTCTTTGCCTTTGGTAGTAGCTTAGACTTGAGTCTTGTGTGTTGTTTCCAAATTGACTTTTCCTGTGGCTGTGATGAAATACATGGCAAAAAGCAACTTGAGTGTGGGAAGTGATGGGGACTGTCCTTTGCTATGTATGTTTCTCTTACTGGTTGATGGACAAAACACTGATTGGCTGATGGCCAGGCGGGATGTGTAGGCGGGGCTACCAGGCCAGGAGAAGGCTGAGAAGAGAGAGGAGATAGAGGACTCGAGGGGGCGCCATGTAGAGTCCAGGAAGAAAGGACGCGCCAGGCATTCTTTGGTAAGGTGAGGCCATATAGAAATACATAGGTTAGTAGTTTTGGATTAATGATTGAGAGAGAGAGAGACAGCCAATAAGAAGCCTTAGCCATCAGCCAACAGTTTAATAATTAATACAGTGTCTGTGTGTTTGTTTGGGGCAAATCAGCTGCAGGACCAGCCTGGAAAGCAACTCCAGCTACAGGGAAGGCTTATTTTTATCTCCCATTTTGAAAGCATGTTATCCATCTGGGAGGGAAGAAAAAACAAAACCTGGTGGCAAACTGCTTCATGGTGGCAGGAGTATGCAGTTGGCACTTCCTGCCTCTCCTAACTTAGTGGGACAGGAAACAGTGAACTGGAAGTGGTCCCAGGCTGGAACAGCTCAAAACCCACTCCCCATAACCACTTCCTCCAAAACAGCAGTACCAACTGAGGCCCACGAGTTCAAACACAAGGCCTTCCCCTTCACCCCTAGGAGCATCTCAGCACCTTACACTCAAACCACAGAGCAAGAGCCAAGGGTTTATAAGACATTCCATTCCATGGCAGCGGCTGGGGAAAAGGTAAGCCAGTAGATGAACCCGAATGTCCAGTGCTCATGGGGTTTGCATGAGGACAGGGCAAACCCTCCTGAAGCTCCAAACAAGCCACTTAGCCTGCAGGAGCCCAAGGGTGAGACATGAAATGTGCCCAGTCCCTAGGTGTTTGCTCCGTAAATGGGGATGGGGGAGGTTCTGGAAAGACTACCTTTCAGTTTTATTTTCTTTTGCTTTTATTGCCGGGTCCCTTTGAAACAGAGTTGAAATAGAGTACTTTCCCTCTAATAGTGTTTCCTCCTCAATCCGATCACATGCTCTTTCTTCCACCTGCTTTAATGGTTTCATCTTCTAGCTATCGTGGTCTCTTTCTGTCTGTTCAGCTCTCCCTGTACTCTTAATTGGCCTGAACCCTCTCTTCACCTGCAGGCTGAGCAGTGGCTTCGGTCCTCGCTGACCTGGAGACTTGGGGCCCAGCCAAACCAGGTGTCTTTCATTTGACATCACTGAATGCTTATAATCCCACAGAGTATACCCTTAATGCAATCCCATTAGCGAACTCCGTGTCCTTCGTCCCAGCAAGGTGCACTTTGCTCTAAGTCTGGCCATCTTGCAATCCTACTAATAGCCTTTTACTATAGGGAGGCCCATCTGTAGCAGCATCTAAGAGCACCCATCCATCCGGTGCCTCCTAAGCAAGGACAGATGGGGAGCTAAGGGAAGGAGAAAGGCATTGGCCCTCTCACTGTAATTGCAGTTAAGTAATTGTTCATCTGCAGAAGCACTGGTCGGTTCTTCCGCTCTGAACCATGTGTTTCCACCCTGTGTTCTCCTCCCCACTCAGACCCTAGACACAGGTGCAAAGCTACACGCTTTATATGTTCATGACATGTGTGACACTGGATATAGAGCATTTCATCCTCCACACTGATACAGTTAATCATCTGAAGTTTAAGAAAGAGCAGAGCAGAGCAGAGCCACGCAGTGCAGTGTCTGTCTAAAGGTATCTGTTACAATTCTTCTTTAAGCACAGAGGCTGGCGCTATGTGGGAATGAGTTTCCATCTCAAACCAGAGAGTTGTTCCTTTACTCTTCTGCATGCCTCATCTTCTGTAATTAGAGGGAAAGCTGCCTGCAAAAAGACAATGGATTAAGACTCACTAGTGTTTATTTGGTTTCCCTAAGGGTCTGTGCTCACAGTGGGGTATCCTCCTCAGGCGGGTAGGGTCCTGTCTATCCTGCTGAGAACCAAGTCCATACTGGTATTTGCACAGAAGTATTACACGCCCTTTTTTTTTTTTTTTTTTTTTTTTTGGCACTCCCAACACCTTTGAACTTGGCATTGGTCAGCTCTGCTCTGCATAATGGCTATGCCTCCTGTCCCGTGTCTCGATCAGCTCTCACCGTCAGTAGACTTGATCCAGACGAGGCCATGTGCTTCAGCTCTTCTTTCCCCCCTTCTCCCTCCCCCGCCCCCCCGCAAGGTTCTCTGTGCACTTTCCCTGCGACAAACAGTGCAGTTAGGAATGGATGATGCTAGAGACACTGGGAAGAAACACTGTGGCCAGAACCAGGGTTTGAAAGTAGGACCAATTCTGTTGTGCGCATGTCTCTGTGTCTGAGGTGCCAAGGTTCCTTATTTTGTGCCTCAGCTCCAGGGAAACATGAACACTGCAACGTGTAGTAGGTGTCTATTGCCTGAATATCCAGATCCTTTTCATATTCCATTGGAACTGAGGAGACAAAAGGGACCCTATCTCTTGTCCTCCCTATGACAAGATTCTTCTGGGTCACCAGTCTCGTGCCATGAAGAGCATATCATACTTATGTGAGGGTTTTCACGTAGTCACCCTCTGTCACCCGAGGAAATGATGCAGAGGTCCACACTTTGGGATTTGTCTACTGCCCCCACCCTTTACCCTGTAGGTCAAAACTGTAACAGTTTTTAGGACATGTGAGTGAGGAAAGCTTTCTTAGACCCCCCCCAAATCAAGCCCCAAGTGGGGGTGGTCATGGTAGAAGTTGAGACACAAGAAGCATGAACTGCTCTTTACTTCACTTCAACCAAGGCAGAGTTACAGTGGAAGTTCTGTCACATTCCTCTCAGGATTGGAGATAGGACACCCATGGGGCCAATGTCTGAACACTTCCGGAGAAGCTAGAAGGTTTGCAAAAGCTCTCATGGGACTTCAGAGAGTAGTCATGCTGATGTGAAGCTATGCTTGCCCTTGGAGGAAGCAAAGTTTTGCTTTCTTGCTGGAATGAGAATGGGGCTTTCTAAATTTCTTTTTAATTGTGTACATTTGACCTGAAAGCTTTAAAATGACACTGCTCAGGAAGAAGCTCTAAGCAGCAGTACGATGGCCCCCACTCCCAACCAAGAAAGCAAGTGTGGACTCCAAGTTGATGGGCAACTGCAATTCTTTGCTGACAAAGAACTATAGTTGGAAGCTTCCAGTAGGAGCTCAAGCAGGTCCCACCAAATGACACAGGGAACATTCTACAGTGGGAGACCATTGCCAGATTACTTTAGTGTCAATCAAATAAACCTTTCCTGGCTTTTGATGTGGCTGACAGACCCTGTGTCATCTACTTCCAACAGGAGACATTGTCAGAAATTGTGGCTAAGGAGTTAATGTTTAGAGGAGGGCCAGAGGAAATGCCAGGAAAGTATGGTTAATGGTGCCAACGATGAACTTCCCATTATAAACAGATATGGTAGCAGTTATGTCAAATGACAAGATGAAACAAGATAAGCAAATAGGTCAAATCTACTCATCCAAAAACTCTTGGTAGAAAACACGGGAAACAAATCCAGGGAAATATAATTAGCAGAGGGAAAGGCTTAGCATTCTTCCCAGGAAATGGATCCTGATTCAAAAATTCAAGAGCACATAATACATTTGGAGAAGGAAGGAGACAGGGAGAGAGGAGGAGGAAGGGACACAAGGAAGGAGAGTTACTGTAATTGTACAACCAACGTGGTCCACCCAGAAACCCAGAAACCCAGAAACCCAGGGTCAAGTTAGAACCATGGAGTTGGAATTAACTCTTCCCAATGGGGCCAGGATGGGGATGGTCATACCTACTTCCCTGCCTCACTGGCTAGGGGATGGTTTAGGTCAAGTTCCTTCCTTACTAATTCCTCCTCCCTAGATTTTGGCTTCATAAGACCAGAGAAAGCCCTCGGGCATAGAAATACAGTCACTGACAATTGTCTTGGGAATATTTTGAGTTACAAATAAGGAGAGAAATGGGCACAGAGAAAGAAGCCTGCCACGGAGGCATGCCCACGGACTTTTACAATAAATTAATAGCCTCAGAAAGATGTGAAAAGAAATTGCATTCGCTCACTTGTGAAAAAAAATCAAATAGAGGATTTGGAAATAGCAGACAAAAGCACAAATGAACAGTAAATTAGTGCAAAAATTAAATTGAAGAATTCTCCCAGAGAATAATGGAAATGCATGGAGAGTTAGAAGGCATGAAATGAAAGTTGGGGTATAGGGCTGGATCCAAAAGTTCTAATCTCTATCTCTTCCAGAAGAGGCAAAGCAAGACTAGAGATGGTACTGAAGTAAGCCCAAGCTCACAGACCAGTATTGTGTTAACAGTCAACAAGAATAATGCTAGAAACACCTGGCCCAAAGGTTCCCTGCTGGGAGGTTTTAATCAGAGCTCCAGAGAGAAATACCATATTATGAAGAAAATTTTGAAGTTGGCCAAGGAAGATAATCTGTGCTTCAGTTATGATATTGTAACAATCAACTCTACATTTGGAAACCAATAGTGTAGATCTTGAACTATCTCACAGCTTCAAAATAATAGAAGCAACGATAGACTAGACGCGTCCTCCCTAGCATTGGCAAATAGCTAGGGAAAGAAAGTCAGCAATAGTCTTCTCCAGGTTTACACTTTGCATGTTATAACACGAACTGCCAGACAAGAGATGCTTGCTGATACAACAGTATCCACGATTATTGTGGGTAACTAACGGGTTTGTGAGTGGACCTGAGGCCCACTCTATAGGAAGGAGCTTATACCTGGTACAATGAGCCTGGTCAAAGGCCCCATGAGTAGGCAGGCCATTGGCACCAGGGGTGAACCCACTACTTTTGTCTTGCTAATTGTACATGTGATCGAACTGCCTCTTAGATGCTTGTTGTCCTCAGCATTGAGCAAAGGAGTTTCTCTTCGAATCTAGTGGCAGTAAGGCAGAGGCTAATGGTTAATGGAGGTGTTGAGAGCAACTGACTGTAGAACGTTCAGGATTAAGCACAACAACCAAATCACTTTCTCCTGGAATGCCTCACCCTCCCTGGGAAGTGGATGGGGGATGGGATGAGGAGGGACATGGGGGGGATGGGAGGGTGGGAGGGAGAGGGAACTGGGATCAATAAAACAAACAAACAAACAAACAAACAAAAAACAATGTATAAAGAGCTCTTACAAGGCAAAGCAATTTAAAACAAATGGGCAAATGTCTCAAAGAGACTTTGCTCCAAAGATATACCAATGACCACAGGCACATGATTAAACATGTTTTTATATCATTGTGGGGATGCAAGTAGAGACTACAGTGAGATACCACATGATAAATATTGGGATGGCTCCAGTCAAAATGCCACCTCACAGACAGTCAGTCCGTGAGGCCTGGAAAAAAAATCCTAGAACTTTATTCCACTGTTGATGAGAATGCAAAGTTGCACAGGGAAGCTTCCTAGAAGGGCTTCAAAAATCACAGAATCAGCATCTGGCCAGTTAACTCCCAGGATCTAGCTAAGAAAGTTAAAGATATACCACTGTGCAAAAGCATACACACGAGTAGTCACAGTAATGCTATTGATGATAGCAGGAAGGTGGGGACAGCCTAAATGTCCATCAGCGGGTGACTGTCTGAATAAATGTGGTTTATCCATACAGTAGAGCACTAATCTGCCATCAAGAGTGACAAGGGTCAGATACAGGCTGCAGCAAGCACAAGACGCTTGGAGTTTTAAAAAGGCATAAAAGTTCATGAAGCATGATTCTGTTTGTGAGTTACCCCTACTGGTTACCATGGAGACAGATAAACCAGTGTTTATCTAGGGGTAATGGGAACAATGGAGGGAGTGCTAGCTGGAGTGCTTGTTTCTAAGGTGGTAAAAAGTACTAAA
Source organism: Phodopus roborovskii (assembly GCF_943737965.1). Taxonomy (NCBI): domain Eukaryota; kingdom Metazoa; phylum Chordata; class Mammalia; order Rodentia; family Cricetidae; genus Phodopus; species Phodopus roborovskii. The sequence continues at coordinate 8,436,385 of NW_026126611.1, forward strand.
ATGGTGTTAGCAATTGTTAAAACTGCAACACCCAGGCTAAATAACCCCTGTCTCAAATGCTCAGACAGGTTTGTGGTTATTTTGTTTTAAATTTTGGAATAGTTGAATATATAAGGGATATCCTGGGGAGTACTAGGCACATGGCAAAAATGTTGGACATTTTTAGCCATACAGCAACATAAACTCCTCCCTTCCCAAGAATGGCTAGGAGCAAAAAGCAAACCACATATTGCACTGGGCTGATGTGACGAATTCTCGTGGAGTGGATCTCAGATCTGCACACAACATTCTCTTGTGTTCTGTATGCACTAGATCTATATTGCTTGAAGGGAATTCCATGCAATATTTTTAAGTGCCTGCATTTTCAATGCAACCTATCACATGATGTTTATGGAATCTTCCAATAGGGGACCATGTCACGCTGAAGAATGTTTAGGCTTTTGACGCATTTTTGTTATTTTTGCTGTTGTTGTTGTTTTTAAAACATTCACTCTTCTTAAACAAACAAACAAACAAAAAAACCTATAAGGTGGTTCAGTGGGTGAAATGCTAGTTGGATCCACACAAGAACCTGATTTAAGAGTCCCAGATCCCAGAACCCATAAGAAAGTTCAACACAATGGTGCAAATCTGCAGTTTCAGCACTAGGGCTAAGACAGGCAGATGTGAGAGGCAAGTTAGTGTAACTGATATTGCAGGTCCCCATCAGACCCTCAGCCCCAGAGAGACCCTGTCTCAAAAACTAGAGAGAAATGCAGGATATATAAGAAAACATCAACACTGACCTCTGAGACACACACACACACACACACACACACACACACACACACACACACACCCTCACAAGTACTCTGCATCTACACAAACACAGGTACTACACACAGCACGCACACCCATATGATCACTGATTGCCTGAGAGTCGAATGTATGTGAATCGCATACATTCTCAATAATGCTTTTTCAAATATAAAACTAGTAGTCTATTTCTGTACTTCTGAAGTATAGAAAGCTTTGCTAAGTACACACACCACAGAAGTTAAGAACAGCTTGATAAATCAACATTCCAAAATCTATATTTGGTAAAAGATATAAAGTTGAATAAAGTGGAAGTTTAGGACAAAATATTTAAAACACGTATCATATATCTACATCATTTATAGCTGTATAAATCTATGTCTGTATCTGCAGACACACATATATGTCAGACAGTGAATTGATTTCTAGATTATGCAAAGAGTTTCTATGGGTCCTAAGCATAATATTGTATGCAGTTAATGACAAAATGATGCGAGGAGCATAGGATTGGCAAGGGGTAGCTGGCCTCTGAAGGGTGGGGGAGAGGAAGGGAGTATGTTGGAGTAAAGAATAGACTCTGTGCTCCAAGTTGGTACTGAACACCTTCATTCCTGAAGCATGGCTGCTTCTATGATTGCAAGAAGATGGATGGCTCACCTTCGTTACTTGGGGCAAAAAAAAGAGGGCTTTTTGTTTATTTACTTATTTTGAGATTTCATCCAAAAAGTGGGGGCACAGGAGAAAATATGAAAAAGAACTTGAAGTTGGAGAATGGAGAAATTTTTTTCCGTCTAGCAGTTGAACTAGTTATAAGGAGGGGCTGGTATGGGTCGGGCTTCAACCCCAACAGTTATAAGAAAAAATGAATTTAAATGACACATGGGAGCAATGTATGAAACTGGAAACAAAAATCTCAAAGTTCAGTAAAGATATAGACAATTTAATATTTGCATACTAGGTGGCAATATAATTTGAATACTTTTTTGGAAATTTTTTTTTACTGAAATTTAAAATCCTCTCTCCTGGCATAGTGGCATGTGACTATAATCCTAGCACTTGGGAGGCTGAAACAAGTTTGTCATGAGTTCAAGACTAGCCTGTGCTACAAATCAAATTCTAGGCTAGCCTGGGCAACATATGTAGTCTGCTTATGAACAAGAAAAAGTCCTTGTTACCTCTGATCCTGCATCGAAAGTGTACTGCAGGAATGTTACTACGAAGTAAGAAGTGTGGAAAACCTTCAGTCTGTCAAAAGGATGACGTCACATGAATTTGGACGGTGGTAAAGTAACTTCCATGCAACCATAATGGAGCGAGGGGTGTAAGCTGCACCAACAACAAGCCATCGCCTAGACATACCGTTAGGAGAGACTAACTCATTTTCAGGAAAATATGTATGAAGTTCTTAAAGGGCATGTGTGTGATCGCTTCTGCCTTACAGATTGAGGCAACATCTCGCAGTTAACCAGGGCTCATGCACAGACCTGGTTTAGCTAACCAGCTTGCTCAAGGGTCCCCTACCTCTTCCTTCTGAACTCCGTGATTACATGCAGCCTGAATGGCCAACTGGCTTTTACATGGAATCCGGGAGAGTAAATGTCCAGTCATTTGCTTGCCCAATCATTGCCCATCAGGCCATCGCCCATCGAGCGATCGCCCAGGCTCTGTTTTGTTTTCCATTGGGTCTGTATCAAAGAAAATCTCCAAGAAGAGAAGCCAAGCGCTTTTTCCACAAACAGAAAAGTGAACGGGGAGCTTTCATTTTATCCTCTGGTTCAAGACTACTCAGGGGAAAAAAAAATGTAATGAGAGCCACGGATCTAAACCACATATTTAATTTAAATTTTTCTCATGGCCATATTAAAAAAGCAAATAAAGACAGATGGTGATGGCTTTAATAGTATATATTTTAATAGAATCTATACAACGTATTACCATCCACACACAGTCTGTATAAAAATGGTTGTTAGCAGCATATTTTTTTCGATCTTCTGTCCCTGGAGACTTTGAAATCCAGATGTATAGACTCAGCACTGGGCAGCTTTTCCTATGCTGGGAAGCTACATGTTGTGTTTGTGACTATCATATTGGACACCGATAGTCTGTACTTTATGTACTTCTGCCTGGCTTTTGAATTATTTATGAATTAGTTCTGCACTTCTTTTATTATTAAAAAAAAATTTTTTTTTAAAGGCAACTCCCGAAGCACCTGCCTTGGGCCTGTCATTCACCGAGAGCCAGATTCCCCTCTGGGCTCTGGGACATAGCCATTGCTGCTCTGAGTCCTCCTGAAGGCTGAGGGGTAAGGCCAGCAGAAGAGCAAGAATGCCCTTCTTGCCTTAGGGGACTGTGACAGGGGACATGCGACTCCCAAGAGTTTTGGACATGTCTCCCTATGCTCAGCAGGCCAGCCTTTCCTTGCCAGGCAGTGATGCAGTCAACTCTACCGGCGTGCTGACCTCTCCAAGCCCAGGGTGTGGGGATGTGATTGCGTCTGGGAGCAGTGTAACCCTGTCCTCTGCTCCGTCTGACACGGTTGCCTTGCCCTGCCCCCTCTGCCTGGCTCTCTTCTTTATTATGCCCCCCCCACACACACACGTGTGCTTAATGCTGTCTCCTAGCTTTGTACCCACGGCACAAGCCCCACTGGTTCCTGGAGCCCGTGGAATACAGGCGCTGCGTCCTCTGGATACTTTCCAACTTCCCTACCCTTTATTTTCCGTGCCAAACCCTGGCACTGTCGCCCAATTAGTGAAGTGGAGGTTCACTTGAGTGTACCTGGGCTGGAGCATGCAGACAATTTCCAGCTGTGCATTTTTCCCTCCGCCAGCAACTCCCACCCTGTGTTCCGGAAGCGCCAACGCCAGAGCTTTCCCCCCACCCCACCCCCCACCCCCCACCCCCCCCCCCCCACCCCCCACCCCCCGCTCGCAGGCTAATTGACTCCCCTGGCAGAAATAAGATAAATCAGTCTCCCTTGGATTACCCCACAGTCCTTAAACCTCCAAGCTGGTGAAAATGGGAATTAAAATTTGAGAGGGGCCCGGGATGGCTGTTCAGATTAGACTTTTTGACTTGAGTGAGGTAGGAGTTGGCTTTGTGGAGCATTAAGCTAAGCGTCGTTTTCCTTGTGGTAACTTGACCCTTGGGTCTGTTCAGACCCGAGACTCTCCTGGATGCTGAGGGTGGGCCTGGGGCATCCCCCAGTTTGCTGTTCTTCCTCCACCTCAAGCATTGAACGTAAACCATCCTATTCTTATATTTATGGTTGTGAGCCTAGCCTTTAATGGCTGAGCTATCCCTCCAGCCCAAACTATTCCTTTCCTGAGGCCACCCGTGCACGAGGCCACTTTACCTGTGGGTGCATTTTTGTGTGTGTATAAGTATGTATGTATAATGTGACGGTGACATATGTGTGTATGGTGTACACACTGGCAAGTATGACTGTGAGCACACACATGGAGGACAGGGGAGGAAAATGCTTAACTCCTACCACATTTTACATTATCCCCTTGAGATAGGGTCTCACACTGAACCTGGGTACGGGTTCCTTATCGACAAGCAATAGTGATTCCCTCTGTCCACCCCCCCCCCAGCATTGGGCTCACAGGTGTGTGTGGCCATATTTAGCTTTTTACATGGGTGGTGCATGGGATTCAAACCCGGGTCATCAAACTTGGCGACCAGTGCATGCTTACTCACTGAGCCATCTCTCCAGCACCAAGGTTAGATGGAGGTCTAGAGATTGTTAAAGATGAGAGACCCTTTGTGGTAGCCTGTTCCACTGTGCCTCAAGGGGACTAATCCCCTTGTGTTTGAAAGATGATAAACCCTTATCGAAGGACTCCGGAAATATCTTTGCCTACAAAGAAAGAAGCCCAGAAATTCAACCTTGCTTTTACTCATACTGGGCTGAGGTTTGAGCACTATTGATGGTGATAGTTCTACAATAACGTCTACTAATAACTCATTAACCACATGTCAGTATTCCACTCAACCCTTGGTTCCTTGAGGTCAGAGCTTCCTGCAGAAGCTCTGTCCATTCGAGGTTCCCAGCACAGCACCCAGAAGGCAACAATCAGAATAGGATTGTTGAGTAAGTGAGGTCGCTTAAACGAAACAATGATAGGAAAGGAAACCATTGGTTTTGGGTTCCTGTTTCAAGGGGTACTTGACGCCTTTGGTATTTTTACTCATCATTGTCTTAAATGTGCAGAGGACAACATAATGACCAACATGTACCCTTTGTTTTTGTTTGTTTGTTTGCTTGTTTGTTTTTGCTGTAAGGTTAGCATGGTGATTATGCTCATGAACATTTGAGGCCTTGATCACGATCAAGATACATATTCTTGTTTTACAAGGAATTTTCCTTTCCATTTAGTGCATGCTCTAGAGGACTCTAGTTGAACATGTCCCAGTTCCGCTCTATTGCTGTGACAAGCACCATGGCCAAAGCAGCTTGATGGGGACAGGAGCAGTGTTTGGCTTGCATTTCCAGGTCACAATCTGAGGGAAGTCATGCAGGAACTCAGTAGAAAATTAAAACAACCACCATGGAGCAATGCTGGTTGCCAGCTCACTTACAGGCTCATGCTCAGCTACCTTTCAGCTAGCTTTCTTATGTCACCCAGTCCCACCTGTATAGAGAATTGTGCTTCCCGCAGTGGGCTGGGCCAACACGTCTCTATTAAAAAGGCAATCCTACCAGAGACAAGCTAACAGGCCAATCTGATTTGGGCAATTCCTCATTTGAAGCTCCCACCTGGGGTGACCCTAGGCTGTGTCAAATTGATAGTTAACTAGGGGCGGGGATCTCAATCAACTTTGACTCGGTTTATATTTACGCACTTGTGAAGATGGATGAGCTGTGTGGGGCTGACCCAGTTAACCTTATACCAAGAAGTATGTTACATTAGCATCAGTCGTTTACTTGCTCAACACCGTACATCCAGGAGAAAGTAGGAGAGAAATTGTGTATCTAACAGGTTCATTTTTCTGTGATGTCAAATCAAATCAAATACGCTTTGCATACGGACCCCTTTGAAGGTACTTGTCTTTTCAAAAAGTTGCAGTAACTTGGAATATGAACCACTTAAATTAGAAAAACAAAAACAAAGCCTCCACAGTCATTGAGATGCTTGATTTGAACAATGCTAAAGCCTGGAAATGGTTGAGTGTTAGGTGACTAATGGACTCGAGAATATGAAGTATTGAGCTTTCAATGCCAAATGCTTTAGTAATGTAAATTGAATGGTTAAAAGTTATTCATGTTCTCATTTGGAGTTGGAGGGATGGCTCAGTGGTTAAGAGCACATATTGTTCTTCCAAAGGGTACTGATGTAGTTCCCAATATTCGTATCAGGTGACTAACAGCTGCCTATAACTCCAGCTCCAGGAGATCTGATGCCCTCTCCTGGCTCCTTCAGATACTTGCATACATGTAGGAAGCACACACACACACACACACACACACACACACACACACACACACACACAAACCCACCTCATTCTTTTAAGTATATAAGACTCTAACCTCAGTTAGTTTTTCTGTTTTCTAGATCTAAACTTTTACCTTTAGAATATTACTCCTAGGAGGAGAAGAAAAAGTAAATTACTCAGGCGGCACATTTACCCACCAGTGATAAGAATAAAACACTTTTATCGAGGGATTGGTATAGTTATTTACACACCCGCATTGATGTATGGATGCTATAGAGGCTCATAATGCATTTACGAAGGGGTGTGCCATAATGAATTACCTGCTTTATGAATTAGCTTGTAAAAATAATGCGGTTGCTATTGAAGCTATAATGCCTCCTGGAATTTGCTTTGCTTGTTTGTTTTGACAAGTGAGGTTTAGTTTTATGATGATCTTTCAGAGCATGCAAGGAAATGCCCCGTAGTCTATTTTTGCAAAGGTAATGAAGGTGTAGTGATCCGCAATCTCACTACTGCTCCCAAACATTCAATCTTCACTTGAGAGGTGAATAACAGTGCTCCTTCATGAGAATTCTGAGGTCTATATAGTTAGAACAAGACAAGCCCACTGCAGATACCGTTTCAGCAAATCTATTCCAGTCATTATCTCAAGTGGCAAAGTCAACACTGACAGAGTGTTACTCAAGACGCCAATGGCCCCATTGAACAACAACAATGAGTATTTATCAAGTGTGTTCTTCCATTCCGGGCACAATGAGGCCCTGGAAGATCAGTGGGGCAACAAAACCAAACAAGAGGACTTCTGTCCTGGAGCTTACAGTCTGGGGTCACCCAAAGAAGACAAGAGCATGAAGACATACTGTCTACTCTCCTCGGTTTGTTTCTCTCTGGCTTCCCTGAGAGCCATACAGCATCAAAAACATGTTTCCTAAGATAGGAATCACGCCGAATTACTTCTTAGATTACATACCAACCATATGAAAACAAACACTGAAAAGGAACAACGCCCAAAGTCACTGCCAAGACCTGGAAGGCTTTCCCGTGACACGAGTCCCATTCCATCAAATGCTTTGGAGTCTGTGCTCTTCCACATCCATCTCTGGCTCTGCTCATGTAGCTTCTTGTCCCAATGTTTTCCTTTCCCTTTCACCAGACAATTCATCCTTTTCCCTCTTTTGGGGCTCCTTTTAAATACTTGCTTCTCGAAGAAGAAACTTTACCTGGCAACCCTGGTTAAGGTGGTTTCCTCATAGTATGGTTACGAGTCATTTTGAGAGTTAGGATTTTTCTTATTATTCCTTGCACATGCCAGTAATGCTGGGAGGTTCCTGTTTGTTTTGTCATTGCATCTCTAGTGACTTAAAAGGTCATTCCTATTACTTGTGTATAGCGAAACGCATTGACTGGTTGATTCTAACTGACTGACTGAGTATAAAGGGAACTAAGTGAGGACACCCATTCCATATCCACTCCCCTTTCCTGCTCAGAATTCTCCACCTCCTTCCTGATCCGTCGAAGAGAGGAACATCGGTTCCCACTTTCTACCGCCCTCCGCAGCACACAAAGAGGGAACTCTCTCTATCAGACTCCCTTTCTGTTAGCTGTTGAAGTGGCAAACTCTGCAGAGTTTGTGGCTCATGCTCATGTTGAAATTACATTTCTGTCTAGTTAGCTGTGACCTAACTAGAGATAAAAAGCACCATGATGGCCGAAGCCCTGGGTGATGCTCCTACTTTTTCCCTCCAACCTGGCATAAGCTATAAGCTCTCAGGACAGATTGATGGAATGAATGGATGAACAAATGATGAGAACCTATCTAATTCCCTTAACGGTATCCTTGGTGTCCGTGTGTATAAAATAGTCTATGGGTCAATACCAGAGCGAAACCTATTAAACAGGGAACGGTTGTGTTTCTCACGTTTTTGCCCAAACTAGCTAAAGGTTCAGAAGAAACCTGTCTCTGAGTTAGAACTCATTTTCTAAGACAAGTTATTCCTGTTCCTGCCATAATAAGGAATGTATGAGTCACCTAACATCATGCTTACTGGAAAGCCTCTCTGGTAGACTCAGTAGGAAGTGGCTGAGGCCTGTGAAACTAGAGAAGACCGGCCATGTCTAAAGATGGTTAAAATGTGAACAAGCACATGGAACACCCAAGGTGGGATTTACCATCAAGTTACATGCGACCCGAGTGTGATAAAAGGTCCCAAAGACACACAGTGAGACATTGTATAGCCTAAAAAGGAAGAGAAGCCTGACAGTGAGTGTCAAGGTCACTGTGCTTAGCTGAATGAACTGGTGGCAAAATGATAAACAGCATATGGTCTCAATCATGTGTGGGATTGGTCTGATGCCATCTGAAGTCTACACAAGACTTAAAGCCATAGAGAGAGAAAGTTGGGCGGTAGTTGTCTGAGACTGGGAGGAAATAGAGCTTTCTGTCTAATGGGTATAAATGTTTACTCAAAGTCATAGAGATGGAGGGTTGAGTGTGGTTGTCTGGGGCTGGGAGGAATTAGGGCCTCATGTCTGATCAGTTCTGCAAGAGGATGAATGTTGTGGCCATAGATATTAGAGATGGTCACGAGGCAGTGTTACACCAGTTAATGTACCGACCTGCGAATTTTGAAATGTTTGCAACACACACACACACACACACACACACACACACACACACACAGAGTGATAATCAAAACAAACAAAAACACACATATAAAGGGGGCCGCCTAGGGCATAGGGGTAGAGTACTGTTGTTCGCACTGGCCATGATACTCCAAGACCATGTATGTGAAGGGCTGGAGAGAATCCGCTGTAAACGCTCTTCTGCACACCTGAGGGGTGAGCATCTATGAAGAGCCTCGACAATGGGGTGCAGGAGGGAACAGGAACAGCCAGGCCTCAGTTTCTGGAGTTGACAAACAAGCACATTAAACAAGAAGGTATCTGGCAGTGACACAGAGCTTAAAAAAGTTAAATGTATCCTACAAGTCTGGCCCATTTCATTTTATTTTTATCTTGGCTGATAAAAATATCCTGTTTCTCTCTCACACACGTCTATGTGTATACACCCGCCCTTATTCCATTTGGAGGATGCGCCGGTTAACCCACATCTTGCTGTAAGTGGTTTGATTGGTGGCAACGTTGGTATTTTGCAACACTTTTCTCGTTGTCTGAGTTATAGAAAATAAGATGCATGAATAATAAATTAAAGTGTGTAATAATATAACTAAATCACATTTGTGGGATGTTCTTTGTTTTGCAAATTAAAATGCACAAACAGCGAAATCCTTTTGTCTTTATTAAACGGTTTTCTGGACTGCCTCAACTTGAAACATGTACATAAATATTCAAATTGAGTTTTTCACTCTGGGGCAATTTTGACATTTCCATACTGGATTCCTCGGTGTTTTATCTATGAAAAATTAACCACATGTGACCAAAATATGATCGCTTATATTTGTATTTCATTTCTCCCCGTTCCATACCTCACAGGTGGGTGGTTTTCCCAAGTCTTTCTAAATGAAAGTTTCGTATTACTGAATCAATAATAAAATGTTTATAGAAAGATAAAGTGGCCGTCGGCTCAAATAGTGCAATTGGTATCTCCACAGCTCTGTCTGTTCTCTTGTGTGTGAGGCATTTCAGATGTGAGGTGCTTTTACTCCAGACAGACATAGGCTGTCTGCTCAGCTTGAGTTTCATTGCATGCATGGGCTACCTATGAGATGGGAGCTATGGCAGCCTGGTGCTCGTGGGTGTAGAAACAGAACCAGTCCTCCTTGGCATTTACAGAAACTCTTTAGTGACTAGACTAGGCATCCCAATTGCCACGTTGAGTCTCAGCTACTTTGCAGGGCACGGAAGGAGCCGTGTGCAGCCTATCAGTCTTCCCCATGGGCAAAAGAACTGGACCAGAATGACAGGATTTTAGCCTGTAGTAGGGGGATGTCGGAGACCTGGCAGTAGAAAAGTTTCCTTCAGGCTCTATGTCTGGCTCTGTATCCCACTAGGTCAGGACGAACAAGCATGTTGCCTGGCCAAATCTCAGCTTCTTCACCCAGGGGGAGGAGAAGAATGGGAAGATTCCCTCAGAGCCTCCCTCATGGCAGCTGGGAGAAACTTCCCCATTTCCCTGCTTCCCTGTTGTCTGTGCTACCTCGGTCAGACTGTGGCCTCTCCTGACTGTGAGTCTGATGGAGCACAGTCTCCAGGAAGTCCAAAGAGAACATTCTAGTCCATAGAGCATGACCCAGGGACCCTGGCAGAGACAGACTGGCAGGAATTAGGGTTATTAGCATAAGAAAAGTACCTTTGTCCAGGACACATGCGCACACACACACACACACACACACACACACACACACACACACACACACACACGGCCCTTCCAACCTGTCACATATCTGCAACTCCACATATTAGAAAAATATCTGATAAAGGGATTCCCGTATATACCTGGGGCAAATTGTCTGTTGTCCTTATTTCAGCAAGTCCATGGACAAGTTTTTGGCTTGGTGTTGGTCAGTTTCAACTGTCAATTTGACAGTCTGAAGTCACCTAGGAAACGGGCCTCAAAGAGGAGTTGTGTGGGTAAGGCTGGCCAGCAGGCATGTTTGTGGAGGTGTCTTGATCGCCTTAACTGCTGTGGGAAGACAAGCCTAAGGGTGGGCAGTCCCATTCCCTGGCATGGCCCCTGCGTGATGTGAGGAGAGAAAGCTGGCCAAGGTCTAGGTCTGTATGTACTTTTTTCTGCTCCCCGTCACTGTGGACATAACCATCCACTTCCCACCTGGGTTTGCCATGGTGGAGGATTTCAAACTGGATTTGTAAGCCGAATAAATGCCCTTCTTTCTAAAAGTTACTCCTTGTCACAGGGTGTTTTATCACGGCATCAGAAGTGCAAGTGGAATGTTATATTTGCAGGAAGGTTTGTAAATACAATGTTCCATCACTGTCTTCGAGCAGGGCCCCTCTGCCTCTGTCTTACCTGCATCTCTCTGTGTGTCTACAAATAGGCATGGATATGAAACGATAGTATTTATTTTGCCCGCTCTGACTAAATTTTTAGGCTATATAAATTTAGGGTTTTTTTTTTAGGCTTCATGTTGTCTTAATGCATTTTGTTTGCCTGAATGAGTTATACCGAGTCCCTGCTTGAATCTGTTCATTAAGATTTCATGAAGTCAGCTCCTGGTGAATTCACAAGCCAGAGCTGCAACTTTTCCCTGTTTCTTTTTTTCTGTTCTTTTCTTTTTCTTTTTCTTTTTTTTATCACATTAAAAAGCACAGCACCAGCTTCTCATACCAGTGGATGGTGGAAGATAAATCGTCCTGTATCAGCTCGTTACCTGGAAGTGACAGAATTGCCTGCACGTCTACAGGAGTCTTTCCTTAGGAGAGGTGACTTGAGTGAAACAAAGGGATGATTCAGTGTACAGCAGACTAAGGAGGGACTCTTTCAAAATGGTAAACATCACAGTACATCACATCTGGAAAGGTTGTTTTTTTCTTTTTCTTTCCTGTGCCTGTCTTAGATTTCTTTGATTGATGTGAAAGCTGAGTCTAAAGCACAGATTCCTTTGGAGGGGGGGAGTCAGGGCGCATGGGGATGACACCCATCCCTGGGGTCTGTCAGAGGATGTGGTCCAGCACCAGTCTCGTTCCCGTTGAGCAGCTATTTCCAGGCATTTCCTCACTGAGGCTTTTAAACCACAGAAATCCTATCTGGAGCCTTCTGGAGGTATGGTTTTGTCTTTAGCGCACAGCCTTTTGAGCTAAAGGGGAGATGCATGACTTGAGAGTTGGGAAAACACATGGTTCGGTAATGGATTGTGGGGCTAGGAAATAACCCCATGTCATAAGACGAAGGCAGCTGAGAAGAAAGCACATGGCAGCCAATACAAACTCTCCATGCTGACATCAATGGGGTTTGTGCTGAGCAAACCACCCAAGTAGGGAGGAAAGACAATGTGAGCAAAGAAATAAATTGACCCAAAGACCTCACTCACCTCTGTCTTTCCTTCCCTACATGCTTGTGTTCAACCACTTTTGCTAGACACTTGTTTGCATGTGTATGTTTGTGATACGTGTGTGTGTGTTCACATGTGCGTACAGGTGCACATGCATCTATGGGTGCAGGCCAGAAGTTGATGTCAGGTATCGTCCTCCCTTCTGTAACGTCGTGGGCGGGGTCTCCTGCTGTGCAGGACCCCATCAAGCTGGCAAGTACAGCTAACCGGATCGCCGTGGGGATTGGGATCACAGGTGCGCCACCACATCCATCCGTCCGGCTTTTGCAGGGTTATGGAGGTTACAAACTCTATCCCTCCTGCTTGCAGAGCAAGTATTTTATCAACTGGGGCATCTCCTCAGGCCATGGTAGGCATTTTCATGTGCCCAGTACAATCAATAATAATTATTTCACTTGACTGAGTGAAATGAGGGATCACATAGGCATCGTCTAAAGTTTTAAGTGTACCCCTGTTGAGTGTACGATATCATTTCAGGGAAACAGATTTGGGGCCACGGGACTATGGGATGGCAAGTCTGAGCTGTCAAGATGCAGGCAGATTTTGAGGAGCAGCGAAGTCCCAACAAAGTAAGGGAGGCAGGGGTGGGAAATGAGGTCGGAACCAAGGTGGACATTGAGTTTTATTGGGTAAGATAAGAAGTTATTCAAATATTTCAAGCAGGGAGATTTTAAAAGTGACCTATTTTCATACTCTGAGGATCACCCTTTCCTTGACATTTCTCACCTTCCATCTGCCATACCCTGAGAACTAAGTGAGAAGAACCCATACAAAGACCTCAAAAATAAAATAAAATAAAATAAAGCAGGCTTGCTCCTCTCATCTAATTGCCTCCACAGAATTTGTTGAAGAAAATCACCCTTTTACCAGTGAATTATATCATTCACAGAATCATTGTAGTCAAAATTAAACATCCATATATTTGTAGATTCATTACTAGGTTCTTTATTTTACAATATAGATCACTATATCTACAAATTATACCAATGACAATCTGTCCTCAAAGATACTATAAAATAAGGTAGCATCAGGACTATAATTTTGGTCTTATTGTTCAAATCTTGAAGGGTAGTTTAGACCCTTTGTACTTTTGTATACTCTTCAGGATCAACATCTTGACTTCTACAATTCCAAATAATTGAGTTAGAAATTTGGTCAAACTCACTATCTCCGAGGCTTGGGGAACATCAAGATAGATGTGTGTGTGTGTGTGTGTGTGTGTGTGTGTGTGTGTGTGTGTGTGTGTGTGTGTGTGATTGTTTAATGATTATAACAGCTAAGTATGATGGAGTACCCAAACCAAACAAAACAGTGTCTTCTAGACATAACAGGACTGCCTCACTCATAAACTCAAAATAGCTGTGATTGCATACGGACTGGCTGAAATCAACCCACTCAACATTCTAGCATGAGTCTGCGGAGAGACTGAGGGCTCCACCTGCAGCTGAGGGCTACTGGGGAGGAAGAAAATGTTCTTATCATCAGTGTGGCCCCTGGTGGGTCAGCCATACTCCAGTGATGTCCCCACATCTGTGTATATGAGGCTAGGGATAAGTCATTAAAAAGAAATACAAAATAAGACATAGATTTGGGATGGGTAGGATGTGGATCTGGGCGGAGTTAGAGGGTTGTGTGGGAAGTGAATATGGTCAAAACACTTCTCATACATATCTGAAATCCTCAAAGAATTAATGAAATGATTATATTGAAGATTTTCATTTTCTGTTGAGCCTGTATATAAATTGGGAAGAAACCATGTTCGATACATTTGAGGCTTCACATCCTTGTGTAGGGTATAGATGTTCAGGTAATTTGATGGGACTCAAAGCCACGTTTTACAATTCAGAAGTCAAGGCACTTGCTTACACTTTGTTCAGCTCATCCCATTTTCTGCCTCCCATCCTTTGATTGGCTTTTGTTTATTTTAAATTTTTAGTCTGTGCTACTAACATGGAAATGTGATAAAAAAAAATCTTATTGACATTTTAACCTTGTGTTCCTACAAATTTGCTTGTTAGTTACAATCTTTCTTTTTTTGGATTTAATGTCTTTTGTTTATTTTTCTTGCCTAAGCACTGACAATGTCCCCCAACACAATATTCAATATAAATAGTGAGAGCAGAAAATGGCTTTTACCCAGTTTTCAGGGGGCAGACCACACTTCTCCCAGCCAGCACAATGTCAGGTGTAGGAGGTTTACAAAATGCCCCCTTTTAGATTGAGGAAGGGTCGTCTTCACTGGTTTGCTGAGAGTTTTAATATGAGTGGACATTATTACACTAGGGAAATAATACTCATTGTCACCAATATACAGCCCATCGCCTTTTACTGCATCTATAGAAACAAATACTTTTTCTGTAGCTGTTCATTATGACAACTTGGGTTGATTAAAAAAAAAAATCCACCCTTCCTGTTGATGTCTTACATAAATCCCAATTTGTCTTAATCTTTAAATCTTTCATTTATTTCCAAATTTAAATTTTAGACATAAAAACAAAATGAAACAATGTATCATTCTGTAGCCCAGGCTGGTCTTGAACTCAAGATCTTCCCCCCCCCACCCAGTGCTGTGGTTATGGTATGCATAACTAGATCCAGATCCATGTTTTCAACATTTGTTAAGGCTATTTGTCAGTGTGGTTCTTTGGTATTGGAGGAGAGTTTTATTTCCTTATAAGTGCTCCTGTTTCTAATAGGAAGGCTGTGAGCTTCATGAGGTAGAGTGGATATGTTCTTGACTCTTCAGCTTTCCAGAAAGTGTGGGAGGGGGATCTAGTGAGTTCTAACAAAGAAGCAATGGACAGATCCCTGTAGTGAGATATTCACTTTGTCCACACCTGTGGCACAGACCATGCTCATTGGGATGTGACCTGGGGAGCGGAATCATCTAGATTCAGAAGTTCCTTTGAGGAAAAAAAAAAAATCTACCCATAAGTTCAACAGATGAGACTACTCAATTATCTATCTCTTTTGGAAAGGGCTTTGTTAGTTTGTGTGTAAGGAATGTGGGTCTATTTCACCCAGCTTTTCAAAAAGACTGACATTAAATTGTATATAGTATTCTTTCATGATAACTGAGTCATAATATTCTCTTATTATTAATATATAGAAACTATTACAGTATCTTTACTTCTGTTTATATTGATAAGTTTTGTCTGCTTGTTAATCACTCATTTGAGGTTTCTTTATTGATCTCTAAAAGAACTCACTGCTTTCTTATGCTAAAGATTTTCCTTAATTTTTTGTTTTATTGCATTATACTTGGCATCTTCTTATTCTTTTCTTCTACTTTGTGTTCTTTCTTATTTCCTTTATGTCTAAGCTTAAATAATTGACATCAAAGATTTTGAAATTCTTCTAATGGAGGAACTTAATGAAATAAATTTCCCTATAAACAATTTACTAGTTGTTTCCCACAAATTTTGTGGCAGTGTGTGTGTGTATGTGCGTGTGTGTGTGTGTGTGTGTGTGTGTGTGTGTGTGTGTGTGTGAACATTTCCCTGTTTACTTGTTGAATTTTGAAAAAAAAAATCCTTGTATTTTGAGATTTTTTTAAGAAGTCTGTCTTTTATTATTTCTACTTTAGTTTCAATATGAGTGACAAAATTTATATATTTTTAATCATATTGTGTTGTGGTTTATGATCTATTTTGGTAAATGTGTTGCATGCACTTGAAAAGACTATGCTGTCTTTTGTCTGAAGTGATGTCCTACAAATGCCATTCAGAATTGTCTTACTGATACCCTATCAGTCAAGGAATGCCGCAAATACTGTAGAAGAAAAGATGAGAGACCATGTAGGGAGACAAACAGAAACTAATAAAGATAAGTGTAGTAGGGCAGGTTGGTTTGTAAGTGAGAATAGAAGGACTGAAGAAAAATACTTGAAAAAAAATGAGGAAAAAAATTTCCATTGAAAACAAAACAAAACAAAAACCCGTCTTCAGTCTGGGCTCAGCCTTCCAGTTTTAACTGTCTGGTGTATGTCAACTGCTGTCTTCACCTGAAGCATTTAAGGATGCTCCCTGTGCTTTGGCTTGGATCTGGCTGGCTGCATTAGGCCGGGGAGCCCAGTAGACTCTTGCTGATTTGTCTGCTGTCTGAGAACAAGATACAATGTTGTTCATTAGCAGAAAACTCTTCCTTGATTATTGTTTCCCTTTGTTTAATTGTTTGAACCACACACACACACACACACACACACACACACACACACATATATATATATAATTTATTTATTTATTTACAGAAGAATCTCTTTGGGGGGGTGTCCCTCTGAGTTCCTGTCATGCTGGGCCACACTGGCTGCCACCTTCTCATGCTCTCTGTTGCTTGGTGTTTTACCCTCTGTGACTGTACACTGAATTTCATTAATAACTTCAAGGCCCATGACCTCTGGTTTCTGAATACCATATGTGGGGTAACTGATCTACTGGCTCTCCTGTTTCAGCCCGAAGCAAAAAAGTCAAGTCCATAAACCTTTTAAAAGTCGTTCTTCAAGTTCGCTAGCCTTGTGACCTGTTTCCTGGGGTATTTGGAACATGGACAATTGCAAAACTCATAGGTGTGTGGGAATGTAGCAGACATGGGGTATGTACCTTTCTCTTATTGGAGATCATGGCTTATATCATCAGTTGCTAGGATTCTAGCGACTTGAATGCAAATATGGCTTTAAACTTCCTAACAAGACTTCAGATGTCCCCTGTCCGCCCTCACCAGTTCACCCTTGGACTAAAGCTTCACCCAGGAATTATCACGGCCCTTTCTTAGAAACCGCAATGTATTTATTTATTCAGTGAACATTCACATGGCAATTATTATACACTAGTTTCATCCCAAACATTTCAAAATCGTAACCACTTTATCTCTGTTACAACAGATGATTTAAGAGCTTTTATAGTCCCCGTTTCACTGATGAGGGAATTGAAGCACAGAAAGGTTAAACGACAAGTAAGCGGCGTGCAGAGATCCCACCCCTGAGATGTGGCTTCTGAATCCGCATTCTTCACAGTTAACACTATGCCTCCTATGTGGCCTGTGTCAAGGCAATTGTGCCTGCTTATGAGGGAGCAAGTGGCAGTAAGGGACGGGCTGAAACAGATGGGACCTGGAGTTAAAAGACTCTTGGGCCACTAATCATGCAGGGGAATAATACCAATGGCTGTCTTGATGTATTCATTTAAACACACACACACACACACATGCACACACGCACACACGCTGTCCTTTCTGTGTTCCAGGCTTGGTGGCTGGGAAGGACAAACAGACAATGAGCCAAGCAAAGCACAAAACATTGGCCTGCTGCCAGGTGTCATCAGCGACACACAGACAATAATGTTTATGAGAACACAGCCGAATCCAGGACCTGGCAGCCACAGCAGCAGAGTGGATGCCCTTAGCTGGAGGCTTAGGGAAATAAGAATGGCCCAAACCCCAGAAGTACTGCTGGGAGAGGCTGGAGTGGAGGGTGGGTAACCTGCATCATTATCCTCATACATCCACGGATGGTCACAAGAGCCTCTAGCGTGGGGTGATCCCTTGCTCTCCCGAAGCTCTTTTCTAGGGCACAGAGATTGCCCTGGTCCCCTACAGACCAGAGCTGAGCTGCAGTAGGAGACAGAGCAGTTAAAGAGGCCAATATCCCAGGCAGCATTTTATGTCACGCAGAAGAATCAGGAAACACGCTAGTTTGTATGGCAGCCAGCGGGCAAAACGCTCTTCTCTCTACATTTTCTTGTTTGGGTTAAACATGCAGCTGCCCCCCCCCCCCCCGGTGCAATGGAATATAACAATACCAGAAGAACGTTCTCTCCCCACTTAGGGAATATCTGGGGCTCTGTTGCAGGAGAACCAGAGCGCTCGGGTGAGAGGAGTTAAAATTCTTCCTTGTATCACATCTTGAGAACTGGCCACTCAGCCTGGCCTTTGTCCACTCCTCACCGCCTGCCGGGTGCTGCACAGGAACTTAGAGGCTTCGAGGGCATGATTCATTATTAAACACGGTGGTTACCTAGACTGAGGGGGAGGGGCTATCCCAGCTGTCATTCACTGCTCAAGGTCATCTACGCTGAGGTCTAATGTGTGGGCGAGAGTGGCAGTGCTCTCTTTGTGAAATTCTACTTTTTCCTTCAGATGGTTTGTTTTTCAGCAGCCCCAGAGCAAAATAATGTCAGATGACACACTTGTATGGGTTGTCCTAGCTCTCCTCTTTCTTGCTTGACAAGAAACATTGCCTGTGAGTATACATGCAGTCTGGTACCCGGGAGGTTCTGTGGGGTGAGGAGTCTCTGCAGAGAGAACACTGGCATGATCTACTTCCACAGAAAACAAAACCTCAGTGACATCATTAAATGTCAGGTCTGGGGTGGGACACATGGATTTAGATAGCAAGGTGAAATTTAGGCAGTAATACCCACTGTGCATATTGTATAGTCATACGTATGTATTGGTGGGACTTTGGTAATCTGAGTCACAAAATTAGGTTTATATGCTTGTGTGACATGTGCATATATACACATATGCATGACATATATACATATATGTGACAGAATATTCATTCACATCATTAAAACACCAAACAAAGGAATAAAATGAGGTGAATAGATTTCTATAAGCCAAGTTCTATTTACTGTCCTATGTTTTAGAAACAGTTGTTTTTGGATGATTGGTCATTTTTTACACATACAAACTTACAGGCACATTCTAAATTGAACACACACACATACATACTTATATATATATTAACATATATGTGATATATATGTATATATAATTTGCTTACTCTACACACATTGTTATAGCTCTTATTTGGTGAGGGACGGTCCCCAGGATGCTTACATAAGACTACTGGTTAGGAAGTTACTGTCTTTAGATACAGGAGACAAATCAACTGCCTATATATTTTTATGCTGAAGGGGACGATGATTGAGTAGATACCTCCGATGTCGTTTATACCTACTATGCACCGAGTAGCATGCCGAAAATTTTATGGATATAGAACTCAGTACATAACTGGTGCGGCTCCAGGATAAAATTAAAAATGCAGGCCCCCTTGCTCAAACCTACAGCAGCCAGGAGAGACAGCATCATGGCGACTGGGAGGCTTGCTTGTCTGAGTACAGGTTATACGTGCATGAAGCTCCATATGCCCCATGTGTGTCTTGAAGCATAGCTGCTTTTTCTATGTAAATGAGAAGCTGAGAGGCTTTTGCCTCAATCCCAGAGTTTCCTGCCATGACATTTTTCTGTAGGACATCATAGTTTAGAAAGAGCATCATGCCTAAACAGTATCAATTCCCAAAAGAAGAAAAAAACAATTGACCCTGATATTGGTCCTCTGGACAATATGAATTTGATATGTCAGAGCTGTTCCAACTTCCAGCTACCAGATGTCTGTAAAAATTCATAGCAGGCTATTAAATTTAGCAGATCCTGTCTTAATTAGGTTAGCGTTTGCACAGCACGAGGGCAGAGCGTCTCTCTGATGGAGGGTTTCTAAAGATACCTGATGGGATTCTTTATGGAAGATTTTTTTTTTTTTATCCATAGAGACTGATAAATAGGGAGGAAGAGATCTCCTACTGTATAATAATATAGTAATGGGACCATGATGTATCAAAGGAGAAACACGGGTTTGATTTCTTTAATGTGTCCTCTTTATTGGGCTTCAAAACAGAGGGGGTGCTCAAAGACAGGAGAGGGGTGTTCAACATAACCAGCCAAGACAACAGCAGAAGGGAGGTGGGAACCTACAGGCAAATTCTTGTCTTCAAATTCCTAATCTAGAGCCAGAGAATGCTGAGTGTTCAGGAGCCCTTAGTGTCTGGTTTCTCATCCCCCCCCCCCCGCCCCAGAAAGGAAACAACTCCGCACGGTTTATTTTGGGCTGGCCTCTTATGTGTTTAAACTCAGCATCTATTCTCTGTTCTTAAGGTCACCAGAACAACAACTCCAGAGACTGAAGGGACAGCTGGAAGCTTCCTTTATTTCGCCTTCCTTCTCCCGCCATCGGCAGAGGCCTTAACTTACTGTGTTTTGTGGAAACCTCACTGGGTGCATATCCGATAATGGGTCTGAGAGCCAAGCAGCTGGTCAGCTGGTGCACGGAGCACTCTATAAAGAAAACGGATGTGGGTGATTTTTCCTAGCGTCAGATGGGCCATCAGAAAGGTCACCTTCTCAGAGACCTTCTTCCTTAGCCGTGGGGGTCAGGGAAGAGACTGTGAGAACAGACAACAGAAACAACAGGCATTTGCTTCCATCTCACAACCACCCTGCTCACGGGGAGGAGAACGTAGATTTCTCAAGGCCAAAAGCACAGGAAAACAGGCAAGGAATGCTGGTAGAAAGAAAGGCCCTTCATTTATTCCTGAGGCTGCCTGATCAGATTCCCATCATACCCAGGCAGGGTTACTAGGCAACTGATTAAATAAACGTGCTGGTCCTACAAGCGAGCTTGCAATTAATTAACTTAACCATTTTCATTGCAACTGTTTTCTTCCCTCCTCCACCTCAGCCCACGTGGAGGTTCGGGAATGTGAGAGGCATCAGGGATCTTCGTGCAGTCCAGAGGAGTCAGCTGAGACCATTTTGCCTTCCTTCCTGACTCCACTTCTCCAGCACAAGCGGAATAAGAGACCTTGCCCAGCCAGTAATAGGCATTTTAAGTAAATAAGGAAAGTACATGAAAGGCCCAAAAGAGTGTTGGGCATATAACTATCCAGACTCCGAGGTGCATCCTAATCATACCAGTTGCTGGGTAGAACGAGACCGAAAGAATTTGCACTGATCATTTCAACATGGCGTGGCAGATGCCAAGTGCGGTAGTTTGACTGTAATTGGCCTCCCGTAATCTCATAGGGAGTGGCACCTGCTTCAACAAGGCGTGGTCTTGTTGGAGGATGTGTGTCATTGTGGGGGCGGGCTTTGAGGTCTCTTGCTCAGGCTTCGCTCCGAATGACCCGAGACCGTTTCCTGTTGCCTGCGAGATGTCAAGACCCTCAGCTGCTTCTCCTCCGGCATGTCTGCCATGCTCCCTGCCGTGATAATAAGGGACTGAACGTCTGAAACTGTAAGCCGCCGCCCCGATTTAATGTTTTCCTTTATAAGAATCGCTATGGTCATGGTGTCTCTTCACAGCATTAGAAACCCTAAGACACCAAGCGAGACCCAGGCACAGGCTGGGTACGTGTCTCCCTGTGCTATGAAATGGAGAGGCGAATTTCTTCCCAGCCCAGGTAGCCAAGGAAACATTTAAGTCATG
Organism: Phodopus roborovskii; assembly: GCF_943737965.1. Taxonomy (NCBI): domain Eukaryota; kingdom Metazoa; phylum Chordata; class Mammalia; order Rodentia; family Cricetidae; genus Phodopus; species Phodopus roborovskii. The sequence goes on from NW_026126611.1 coordinate 8,457,910, forward strand.
TGCTGAAAACGGAGCCAGTGGACCAGGACGAAGCCACTGCGGATGGGCTTTCCTGGAGAGGGTCTGCTTCAAACAAAGAGCCAGTGACTCTGGTGATTTCGCCACTAGTTTGGTCTTGCGGCCATTGATTTAAAGTTATCATTAACTGGTGTGGGTGGCCCTAGTGGAATGGGCAGGGTCAGGGAACCAAGGCCAACTTTTGTCAATCGGGAATTCTGATAGGGCGACGGAAGGGCGGGGCAGAAATTAGCAAGGGGAGGAAATGGATGTGGCGGCTTCTGCCATGTGGAACGGAGTCACCTGACGTTAGGAGAAAGGAAGATGCTGAGAGGGAGAAGGCCCTGAAAGGGAATGTGTGTGGAAGAGAGACAGGAAGTGAAGCAGGGTAGCAAGAAGTGAGATAATAAAGGCACAAGAGCAGTTAGGGCCATGGCCGTGGTTAGGAATGGGTGTTAGGAGGGGAAGGCTCACAGCCGGCATCTGGGTTGCGTAGATGGAGGGGGGGTTCACGGGAAAGGAGAGAACAGAAGGCCAAAGAGGGAGGCTGTGGAAGGAATTCTACCTTATACTTGCTGAATTTGGCGTTTTCTACTATCCTGCAGGGAGTGCAATTCCTGAGCATCTCCCTTAGAGGCAAGGGTTAGCAGGGGCCCCTTTGACCATCTGTGTTCTAAACCAAACTCCTGTGTTGTGCTGGATTTCGGGGGTGTGTTCTCTCTCTGTCTTTTAGCATGGAGTGAAAGTGTGGGATGATGACTTCCGTTCATGTTTTCACTTACACGTATGTATGCCTTTATCATGTTACCACCCCACCCCTCTTACTCTCCTCCTATTTTTCCCCTTTGGTCCATATCTACTTTCATGTATGACTCCAACCATGAGGGAATACACTTGGCATGTCTTTCTAATGGGTCTCTGCGTCCGGCGTATTTTGCCGTAACGGCTGCCTTTTCTGGCAAAGGTATGGGTGTTGTTCTTCTTAATGTCTTAAAAATAGTGTGTTATCCGCTGATCCCTCAGTGAACACCAAGGCTGGCAAGGCTGACTGGGGTTCAGTGTTCAGGCATCTCTGTTCCGTGCTGAGCCTGATTCCTTTAGGGTACATACCCAGAAGTGACAGTCTGGATCCCATGAGCCTTCTACGCTTAGATTTTGGTGAGCGTCTATCCTTATTTCTGTAGTGTCTGCACTGGCTTACATTCCCACCACAAGTGTATGATTGTTTCTTTGCCCCTCGATCGATTGACGGTACTTCTTCTATGATTTCATGCTGATAGCCTTCCTGCTGGGGGACTGGGGATACAAAGGATCTCCTTGTAGTTTGATTTAACATTCCTCTGTTGGCTAAAGACGTGTGCCATTTCCTTCGAGTATTTAGTGCTCAATTTGTACTCCTTTTGAAAAGTATCTATTGAAATTTTTGCGCATTTATTGATCTCATAATTTGCTAGTCTGAAGTTTATTTTTTTGTGTGTGTGTGTTCTTCAGATATGTATCTTCTCTAAAATAAGTAGTTGCCAAAGATCTCCCCCTTCTATAGGCTGTCCCTTTGTCTTGTCAATCATCTCCTCTACTGTGCAGAAGTGTTTAAGTTTCATGCAATCTGTTTGTGACTATTAGAGGAAGGTGGGACAAAACCTTCCGGCTATGAAATGAAGTTGCTATATTAAAAATGGAACAGTCTGGAATCACCCACAGATAGCAGCAATCACTCTGGATGATGCATTGTGTCCTGAGTGCTGCATCACAAGCAGTCGCCAGCCTCTACCATAGCATCCCTGATGAGGAGAGGCATTTATGGCATCTGGCACTACACGGGATGGTCCTAACCTTTGTGGGCGGTGGGTGTTAATGATTTTGGGAATCCTCCAAGCTTCAGATCCAAGGCTGCTTGCTTTTGTAAAAATAAAATGATTACAGTCTTGCTCAACCTGGCTGCCTTTATGTGTAGGTGCCGCCTCAGGAATCTTTGGGTGAAATATGAAGTATAGTACTGGACACTAGCTAAGTCTACCCAGGATGACTAGGGAAGCTCTGTAATACACAGGGCCCACCAGCTGTAGGAAGATGATGTTGTGGTTACTGTTCATCTGTGATACAAACCTGAGACATATTCCCGCTTCTGCCTCAAACCGGATGCTTTATCCATAACAGAAGCTCAGACCTCAGGACTGGAGATTGCAAATCCAAGATCAAGGTGCCTGGTCACATAAAGACCCAGTGTGTAACGAGCACTTGTGTTCTTGCCCATGGATGGTGCCTTCTAGCTGGGTCCTTGAGTGACAGAAGAGGCAGGGGGTCATCATTCATAAGGGTGGAAGTCACATTCATGAAGACTCCACCATCCTGGTCTCATCGAATCTAATAACTTCCTCACGGTTCCACCAGCCAATGACATCACACCGATGGTGAAGTTTTAGCAGAGGGACTGAGGGGACCATACATTCAGGTCATGGCATCGTACATTTGCCATTGCTTTCTGAGTTTGCTGTCCTTTGACATACATACTTGCGTGTTCATTCTTCATTTCTCTCTCCCTTTCCTCTTCCCTTCCCCCACCTTCTCTGGGCTCTCTCTCCTCTCTATCTCTCTGAGTCTTTCTCCCCTTTCTCCCTGCCCCTTTCTTTCATTCCCTCTCCCTCTCCATTTCTCCCTCTCTCTGCTTAATCGTGTCTCTCCAGAACAAACGCCTGCTAAAATCGCAGAGAGGAAGGGAGCCTCCATGTGTATGGAACGCCATTCATTTACAAAGGCCGTTTTGTTGACGACTGATACTCAAGTCCTCTTCACCCTGGCCACTTCAAACCCCCATCCATTCACTTCCCATTTGTCTGGTGGGCAGATGCTTGCACTCTTCAGACGTTTCTCCCCTTCTGCGGGAAGAAGAAAGTGTCATTGGATCTCCTGCAACTGGAGATACAAACAGTTGTAAGTCACCCTGTGGGTGCTGGGAACCACTTCTGGGTCCTCTGCAAGTGTCCATCATTGCTGAGTTATCTTTCTAATTCATACACTCTCTACTTAAATTACATGTATTTGTTTGTTTATGGATTTCTCTCTTTGTGTATGACAGAGAGAGAGAGAGAGAGAGAGAGAGAGAGCAAGCACACACCTCCGTGTGTATCTATCTGTCTGTCTCTGTGTCTGTCTGTCTGTCTGGAAGTGGGAAGAAGTTGTCAGAGGACAGCTTGTAGAAGTTGATTCTCTCCTTATAGTTTAAGGGTGGCAGTTGTGGAAGTGAGAGCTCCAAACTTGGCAACAAGCACCTTAATTCACGGAACTGTCTCACCAGCCCTATTTGGAATCTCTAAATTCCACCAATTGTAAAATTTATTATTTCATCATTTGTAGACACTCTCGGTCACAATCACATTTTTTTTTTATTTTTTGTTCCCATTACTATTCTCTCTAAATTTGTGAGGCTCCTTGTATTTTCTATTATTTGAAAAGACATTTTCAGATATGTTCATCTTGTTGCTTCTGTTGACTTGTCCATATTTTTAATTAGGAAACTCCTCTCTTGTGTCATGTGTCCTAGAACAATTTTCTTTGCTCGCCTGCCCTTAGTAGCTTGGAAGTGTGATTTTTTTTAGTATCTCCCGTTTGTCTGTCCACTCTTTGTTTGCTGTGGCAAGTGGCATTGTGAACTCATCTATGCAGCTCCCTTGCTGCCTGGGTTGAAGGTGCATCCTTACCAGGGTACTCCCTGCTTCCCCGACTACGGCACTCCAGGGAATGGGCAGTCTACATCTGCTTTGTACTTGACTACTGCAGGACTGTCCGGCCAGTTAAATGGGGTCAAAAGAAATCTGGAAGCCACACAGAAGCAGCTGTTAAAGGAATAATTCCAGGGATTTATTTTTAGGTTTAGGTCTATTCAGTCTGGAAAGACAGACTAAAATTTCACAATGTACACTACATGGATGTGCTTTAAATCCCTCTCCCCCAACCCCCGATAGAAAGTAGGTTTATCAAGATGCCTTTACCGTTTTAGGACCAAGGCATTTCTTTTCTCAGCTGCCGGGAGTTCTGCAGACTAAAAGCAGACTCCTAGAATTGTTCTCAGCTCAAAGGCATGCCAAAGGTCAACCTACATCCAGCAGGATAGGAAATCTGGGTCTCCTATACCCCAATATAGGACACCTTTGAAGACCTTTCCACTGCGAGAGCAGCCTGTGAAATCTGGAGTGTTCCTTATGACGGGCAGTTTTAAATGGAGGCTTGGCACTACCTGGAATCACCTGGTAAGAGAGGCTTCATGAGGAATTATCTACATTATGATGGCCTTTGACCATGTCTGTCAGGGATTGTCCTTCTTTGTGCAAAGGTTGCAGATCTGCCAAAATCTGACCATGGTGCTTTGGGAATAATCACTTTGCCCCAGCCCATTTCCACCTTAGTTTTAAATACATTTTATCGGGCTGGAGAGATGGCTCAGGGGTTAAAAGTGCTGCCTGTTCTTCCAGAGGTCCTGAGTTCGATTCACAGCAACCACATGGTGGTGGCTCACAACCATCTATCATGAAGTCTGGTGCCCTCTTCTGGCCTGCAGGGGTACATGCAGGCAGAACACTGTATAGGTGATACATAAATAAATCTTTAAAAAAAAAAGACAGGCTCTCTCACTGAACTTGGAACTTGGCAAATTATCTACACTGCCTGGCCAGCAAGGCCAGCAAGACCTGCAGATGCCTCTATTTCTGTGCCCTAGTGCTGGGATTACATGCATGTGCTGTGTCCCCTGGCTTGTTTCATGCGTGCCCTGTGTATCCAAGCTCGAGGAATCATGGTCGCACGGCAAACGGTTCACTGACTGAGCCATTTTCCCCAGGCCCAGTTTCTGCTTCTTAACACCTCACGGGAATTTGGCTTCTAAGTTCAGCATTGCAAGAAAGGGGTGTCGCCCATTGTTGGTTCAGCGTTTCTAGGTGCAGTGTAGTGATAGGACTTTGAGGTTGCATCAGTTATATGTACATTTATAAATGTTGTCAATTAGATCATACAGAACATTCATTTACCTGTGAGTATGCTTTTGTCTGCTCTATAGTGTGTTTGGGGGTCCCTCCATGTTGCATCCATTGGTAGCTTTTTCCTCTGCATCACTGAGTCCTGTTTTATGGTACCTATGCATCCTGATCCCTATCCCTCATTTTGTCTTCTCACCGACTGATGGACAAGTTGGCTTTGATGGTTTGTGTTGGATAAAATAGTTCCAAATATTTAAATTTCTTTAAATGAAACTCTTTTCCTATGTTCCAGAGTCTTTTAGGTTTTTTGTTTGTTTGTTTGTTTGGATTTTTTTTATCTATATCCCATCAAGTTTCCCTCATATTTCCTTTGGTGTGTTTTGTTGTTACTGCTTTTGTTTTTGTTCAGAAATGACTTTGTTGTATAGCCCAGATCAGCCTTGAACTCATGATCTTCCTGACTCAGCCTTCTGATTTGAGGTTATGTTATACCACTGAGTTTAAATTTTCTTAAGAAATTTTTTTTCTTAAGAAAAAAAAAACAACAACAAGGAAGCTTTGCTAAGATTTTTCAAATATTACTCTAATTATTTCTTTAAAATCTCCTGTCATTTTCTGCATACTTAATTGCTTCTATATATGTGTGTGTGTAGTGCCAAACAGTTTGGAAACCATTTTCTTAGTTTCTCATTGAATTTATTTCTTCCAACAGAACTATTAGTAAAGTTTTTTTTTTTTTTGTTTTTTGTTTTTTGTTTTTGTTTTTACTCTTGCATTTCCCTCCTCTCTGCTACCCTGTGGCTCTTCTTTCCTGTTGGACTTAGGCGATATCTCCTGGGTCTGTGGGGCTCCTCATCAGGAGACAGGCACAGCTGGGCAAGGGGACTGAGGGAAAGGAGGAGGCACACAGGGCTGTGACTGAGGAGGACAGAGCAGCCCAAACTGGCAGACACAGAGAGAGCCCCCTGACCTAACTGAAGGTGATAGGTGTGGGGAAGACATTATTCAGAGTTTAAAAAGAATCAAGTCAGACCAGCATTTTATTATAAACAGGATTTCTCTGCTCTGTTTCCTTCTCGTCTTCTCTTGTACTTGCACCCTGGAGTGTGGCTCCTGCCTGGAGTGTCTTGCATTCATTCTAGAGGCTGGAGGAGACAAGCCATTTCTTGCCTCTTCTCACTGCTGACGGGCTTCAGCATCCCTTGGCTTATAGCTGTAGCTCTTTGTCCTTCATGGCAGAGCTTCAGATCTTTCTCTGTTGGGTCTTCACATGGTGAGTGCTCCCCCATGGCCAGTCCTCCCCTTCACGTGGCCTGTCCTCTTTAAGGACATTTATAATGGCATTTAGGGTTCAACTGTTTATCTAGGAAAGTATTTCCATATCAAGACAAATAAATCGTACCTACAGATTCATCACACTATTCCTCCTCTAATATCTCTTGCATTATATGGGGTCCTCCTTGGGCCTGACTCTTAATAGTGAGGACGTAATTCTAGAAGAAGCCCCAATTCCTGTCCTAAACCCACACTTTTTGCCTGATGAGGCCATGTCCTCCCCTTATACCTCCCGGTGCCCTGTCCTAAAAATTTTCATGGGAACGGTCTCCACACTGCTGCCCAGTGAGGTCTCCATAAGTTATCAACCTCTTCCTTCATCATGCCAAATTCTAACTTCATCAGACATCACCGTTCAACTAGTGAGGTCACCGAGGCTGCAGAACACACGAGACTCTTCCTTTTCTTCCTGTGTAAAGGATTTCATCATGTCTAGAGTAGGAGCAGAGGGTCCAAATCGGAAAGTAGTAATGCCAGTCTTAGGCGCATTAAGTCTAGTAAAATTCAAAATCTTCAGTTTCCTTGACAAAACAAACTCAGTCCTTGAGAGCGGAAGCAGCTCAGATGTCACGGCAGAGGTAAGGAGTTAGCAACCAGAGAGCAGTCTTAGACCACAGTCTTCCTCCTGTCCCTCACGGTGGACGGGCAAAGCAAGGGAGTATTTTTCCTGGTACTCCATTTGAGTCTCCTGCAGTACCTGGTACCCTTCTAGTCCATGATGATTTGATTCAAGGACTTCTTGAACTGATTTAAAATTGCCAGCATGAGACTTAATTTAATATTAAATGAGCCCGGGCAATTAATAAATGATGAACACACGGCTCCGAACCCCCACACTGACTTGCCAAGAGTTGGGCCTATGTCTGGGTATCCTTGAAGGTTGCAGAAGACAAATGCTTTTTGTTCTGGTCCCAATATGGGCATTAGGGAAGAGACAGTCTGGAGCTGAGAAGGTCTGGACCAAAGAGAGGAGTAGAATTTAGCTCTATCTGTCGCCAGAGTCGCGAGTTGCCCAGTGCCTTTGTCTGTGTGTCCCTGGCAGCTGTACCAAGTTCACTGTGCACCTCGGTGTGATCAGACACTTCATTTATTTTCCACGCCACACAACTAACATTATAATACGTTAATGAAAAGTGAGACGAAAGAAAAACTTGGCCTGTGATTCATCCTTGCAACAACGAGCGCTGTCTTCGTTGCTGTGTTCCGTGCTTGTGTGTGGTGTGGTGATCCCTGGAGTGTTGGCTCAGTCCCACCCCTCTGTTTTTCATTTAATGATCTGTCATAGGTAGATCTTTCTGCGTGCCAGTGACTCCTGGCCCTGCGGCATGGACTGTGTCACCTGATTCCAGTGGTGCCATTTTGTGAGGACAGGCACTGGATGGGTAGAGCTCTATGTTGTTAGGAACCAGCGAGCTCTGCCTGCTGTCTGGAGCCTCTGAGCGCTTGGCAGGGGCTTCTGTGATCACGGAGGCTGAGGGAACGCAGGTCTTGAAATTGCACAGAAAGACAAATTTTTCTTTTCTTCCCAGCATAGGCCTGGTTGGGGCTTGTCAGGATTCCAGGGCCTGGACCTGGTGAAAAGTAGAGAGCAGAGACCTCTGAATGTGGAGTTGGACAAGTTGCTCTAGACACAGGCTGCAGAAGGGCAGCTGTGCCCCCACCGAACCAGTCAGATACCTGTGTGTTGTGTGTGGCCAAGTCCAGGAGCACAGACAGCCCCTGGCTGACTCTGGCATGACGTGTGTCTAGGAGAGAATGCTCGGATGGGAGCTTGGGGATCCCCGATGGATGGTTTTGCTCGTTTATCCCGACTTCAGTGTCTGCTGCATAGACCATGCTATTTGTTTACTGGAGACGCCCCCTTTGCTTGCTTCCATAACGTGTTGGAAGGACCGTACCTACCACACCACAGACCCAGATGCAGCGTGCAGATTGTGTTTGGGTCCCTTTTGTGTGGGCCTGTGTAGTGTGGCACACACAAGAAGACAAGAAGCGGGGGGAGGGAAGACAAACAAAGCTTAGGAGGGTTGTAAAACACGCAGAAGGAAGCAGGGGAGCGTGGCCATTATTTCTGAGCCAGGACACACCAGGAATAAGAAATACACAGTGTACTATTCCTCTGAGGAAATGATGCATGAAGCCAATGTTATTAGAGGCCCTGGGGGATACCTCTCCTTATTTGTTAATGTATCTCAGGCTGAAATATGCCAAGGCCTGCCAGCACTGGGTGGAAGAATTATAATATCCTTTCCCTCCAGGAGCTTCTGCTGTGGAAGGTAGCGTCACGTTTGTCTTACCAAAGGCCCCGCACCATAGTGAACTTCCTGTTTCTCCTGTCTTCCTGGGCAGTGTTCAGCACTGGTCCACATGTCCTGCCTAAGGGAAACATTTCCTCCAACCATCTTGACCACCCTCTCTCTTGCCTAAAAACACGTTTCTTAACCTCAACTTAGGGACACGGCCCTCTGGCTCTCATGGCTGAGGTTACCATGTTGGGGGGAAATGCTAGTGTTGGAGGGATGTACATGGTGGGTGTTGCTTGTATTTCTTATGGCATTTCTGGGGTGTTAGCACAGTGTCTGCGAGTGACGGCAAGGAATCCCACCCAAGCACAGTGGACGATTTTCAGGGTCTCCTCGGGACTAGGGAGCCACGTGGAACACGTTCTGCGTGCTCACTGGCCTGGCAGGTTGGGACTCACTATGCCCCACCCCCCGCTTGACTCCTCCCGGCATTCGATGCGCTCTCTTTTCACCTGCCAGAATCTGTGCCCCAATTAAGAAAGGAAAGGCAGCTTGCCAAGGACTTGTGCCTAAAGGAACCAGAGACCATGCTGTGTACCCCCCCCCCGTGTGTGTGTGTGTGTGTGTGTGTGTGTGTGTGTAAAATAAAGTTACGGTACTGGTGGGGCATGGCATAGTTCTTTTAAATGTTATTTTGGTATTCCTATCAGTAATACATGTGATTGTCTTGGGGCATAGAGTATAGGAAAATAAACCATATGACTATAGATGATCTCACAAATAACCCACTATTTGAGCTAATTTCTGAATTTGGAATCAAGTCACAAAGTATATATGTGTTATATGTCCGCATACATGTACACACATGCATGTGCACACGCACACACACACACACACACACACTTGTATGTAGATATATAGTAGGGAGAGTCTTGGTTTTCTTTTTGATCCTGGTAGCCACCAGAGACAGAGTTCAAGGTCTTGCCAAAATTGCTGGACAAATGAGCTACTTCTGAACAGTATCCCCAGCCCTCTTTTAACTGTTTATTTGTGAAAGAGTCTTACTAAGTGCCTAGCCTGGTTTAGAACTGACCCTACAGTCTGGCGGGCCTTACACTTGCGGTCCTTCTACCCGAGCCTCCCGAGTAGCTAAAATATTGGGTCTATGCTACCAGAAACAACTGCTTCAAGGGTTTTTTCCGATAGCCTTTTACTACAAGTTGCTGAAAGTGACCGGATCTATTTATGTTTGCGAGGTTTCACTTTTTAATCTCTCTTTTATCTAACACTGCCTAGCACACTGTTAGTGGTAAAGCCAGGGAGCTTTAAAAACAAAAACAAAAACCTGATTCTCTAGGAATTAAACAATGCCAGGCTGGTAGAGAAGGAGAGGAGAGGACTTGGATATGGTCTTTCTGTGAAGCATTGTGAAAGATGACACCATGGGACAGTTTGCATTGGAGAGCTTTCGGTCCCCTCTCCTATTGATGACTGAATGTTAACAGGAAGGAGTCATGGAACCGAGCACCCATTTTTGTGGGCACGGCCCAGCATTTTGGAATGACTCTACTCAGAAAGAGCCATTTAAGACACAAGTAGCCTCTACAGCAATTGTGTTCCATTTTTCCCCCCACTTCTTAGAGCCTAGTGTATCATGTGACCTTAGCTTCTGACTGTGTCCCTTCCCGGTACAGCAAGTCTAAGCTGTTTTTCCCCCTTTCTGATATTACTTGGGACATCCTTTTCAGGTTAATTCTGAATTCTGCTGTATCTGGTTTGAATTGATCTGGCTGAAAACTGACCTTGGCCTTTAGAATCAAGATGAGCTGTGCTTTTCCAGCATGTCTAACCTGCCTCTCACCTCTTACTCACGTCAAAGGGTTTGGGGAAGATGACTGGAAATGGGCCTTAGCATGGTACCACTTTCCCTTAGCTAAGCGCTCTCTCTCTCTCTCTCTCTCTCTCTCTCTCTCGGTCCTCTTGGTGACTCATTTGTTTCCTCTTTACAATTTCTCTTGCCCTTGGCAAGCTGTGCAATTATTTTTATCAGCATATTTTATACTTCCAGGTTGTTAATAAATATGTTGAAGGAAACTAGTGCTAGATTATTAGTTAGAATCAAATTCTTAAGGCCCTGCTGTTAACTTCATCAGAGGCTGAGAAATGACCATTGATTTCTGCTCCTGACTTTTTGCTCTTAACCAGTTCTAAAAAAAAAAAAAAAAAAAAAAAAAAAAAAAAAAAAAAAAAAAAAAAACAAAACAACAACAACAAACAAACCCACAGTGAGACTTGATATTGTGCTTTAACATGGTCACCAAATTTTTCCTTTTAACAGTCACCAAATCATTCAGAAGCTTCAATTAAAAAGAAATTAGCACACTTATTTTCCCTTCAGCTCCCCTCCTCCCCCCCCTCAGAGACATACCTAGAATATTCTCTAAGCAAAACAATCACTGTAATGCAGAAATAAGCATGTCTCTTTAACAGAAAACATATTTTGAAGGTGCTTCATCACACAATTATTGGCATCCTGTATTCCTAGATTCCCCCCAGGTTGCACATGTTAAAGCCAGGGAAGGTCTGTTTTGTGGCAGGCTTCCAAGGGGGTAGTTAATGTGTCCCTGAACCCCCAGCTAAGGAAGCAGAAAAACAGATTTACAGACCTCATGCTTTCCCCAAAGATCCTTAGAGATAAACACAGCCCAGGGCATTTAGGATGTTGAATTTACTATACCTTACAAAGGTTTCTGAAACATCGTGTCCACATAATGTGAAATTCTGCAGCAGCCGGCCTGTGTGACTTTAATCTTTGTCACTTTTTATCTAAGAACATCCTAAACCCAGGTGCCTGGATTTAGAAAAGAGAAATGTTTAGGTTGGAAACAATCTTGGCATGGCTTTATGACAAGTGATATCTCTTTCTAGGCATCAACATGAATTTGACTTGGAGCCAAAAGACATTTCCAGTGAGAGATCAACTCGAGCATGGATACCAGTGTGTGATGTGCTCATCCTGGCCAACAGCGGGCCTGAGAAGGTTGGTGTAGATAGAGTAATAAGCCCCTAAGTCTCATCAAGGCCTTCCCTGAATCACCTTCTCCCACTGTTTGAACAACCCCGGGGAATGGTAGCTCGCACAAGCTCCTACTTAAAGCCATACTACAAATCTTGCCTCCTGTTTCAGACTTGGTTTAGTAACCAGTTGAATTCAGTCCACACCAGTTATGGTAAGGGTGATTGTTAGAGTTTCCACTGCTGGAAAGAAAGAACTCGCTTTGGTTCACCATCTTAGAGAATCTAGTGCTTGGATACATGGTCCTGCAATTGGGGACCTGCAGATGGGCACAGCATCGGGATGGAGAAGGCATAGTTCAGTGCGGTATCATTCTCAAAGGTTCTGCTTCTGCATAGCGCTACACCGTGAAGAGCTCTTGGGCATATTTAGTACCCAGACTCCAAACCCGGCTTGCCTAACTTGTGTTCTCTTTATGTGAGGACCACGGCTATAGTATAGAGCATTAAGGAGGGAATCTGGGCCTCTTCTCAGAGCCTACTGATGTGCATATCGATCCGTCTCTAACTAATGGGACCGCAATAATAATCAGTGTTGTGCCCTTACTCACATGTCTGTCCTTATTTCTCCTGCTGGTCTAAAACTTCCTTGTAAAATTGCTATGACTTTCTCTGAGGCATGTCTATGGGGATGTATAGTCTTCTATTGAAAAAAGAAAATCAATTAGGGACATTTAAAGATTTGTTTTTATAAATCACTGCAGAAAGAATGCAAGGCGGCGGCATCACTGGCATCTCTGTAACCCAGTAACCTATCACACAGATCCTCCCAGAGGTCCCTCTGAAAGTAGTATGGCTGTCCCTTCACAGTTCCACGATTACAGCGAACCAAAGTCAGTGGCAACTATGAAGGTGTCAGAGTTGTCCGGAGTAATGGAAGTCTTCATCAGGTCTACCCAAGCCCTAGTTTGGGAAAGTTGGTGGTGAGGTACTGAAACCTTAGTTTGCTTACCTTTTATTTGTGCAACTGCTCCCCCCAAATTCTTTGAAGTATTTAACCTGAGCCTTAATCACTGAGCACCCCTAATGTCTATTCCAGACTTGGAAAGGTTCATGTTTAATAGCCAGATAGTTTGTCAGGAAGTGAGAGACAGGTGTTAAGAATTAATAACTGCTGCTGGTTTGGCTTCCAGATCTCCACTTAGACAGGCTGGCTTCCTCCCTCACTTCTGTTCCTCTTTCCTCTGCTTCATGGATATTGTTCAGTGTGAAACAAAGTTGGTATCAATCCAACACATATGATTAGTAAGTTAATCTCACTAACTCTAATTATGGCTGAGTTGGTGAGGGTGTTTTGTTTGTTTGTTTGTCTGCTTGACACAAGCAATGTGGGAGCATCAAATGGAGGCATAACGAACTTCCTCCGTTAGATTGGCATGCAAGCAAGTGCATGGTTCGTTTTCCTGAGTAATGATGACGGGGGAGGGCCTTCAGTGTAAGAGAGCAGGCTGAGCGAGCCAGGGAGAGCAAGCCAGTAAACAGCATCCCTCTGTGGTCCTGCTTCAGTCCCTGCCTCCCGCATCCTACCCTCAGTGTAAGAAAGCTAAGTAAACCCTTTGCTTCGCAAGTTGGTTTTGGCCATAGCCTTGATCACAGGAATAGAAGGCAAACTAGGACAGTGAGTACTGCTGCACACTTTGAGCGCTGGCATGGCCTCGCTGGACTAGGTTAGAGGGGACAAACAGACGTGATTTTAGGCTTAGCTAATGAGACATGTCGGTGAAATTAAAACGTTCCCTTTCGATTGCTTACCAGGTGATTGATTAAATTGGGTATCTCTTTTTATGTACACTTCAACCTTAAAAACATCTTGAGTGGCCAAGGGAAGGCTGCCCCTCAACTGGAGGCAGTGGGCGGCCATAATAGAAAAGGTGTGTTAAGAACTGTTCCCTGCTTATCGGCTCAACAGTCTGCATCATCATTGACATTTTTAAAGCTGAGGAGCCATGGTTAGAAACTGCTTAAGAAATCAGAGAGAACTCATAGGAAACATTAGTCAAGTTAGAGTCTTCCCTTCTTAATTGGTTGCCTCCTTCCTGCTGGTCTAGTCCTAACATCTCAAGTGTGTGTGTGTGTGTGTGTGTGTGTGTGTGTGTGTGTGTGTGTGCACGTGTGCGTGCCTATGCGTGTGCATGCGTGCAATTTCAGGGACACGTTGATGGTGGTGGAATCAAGGAGGGAGGGAGGAGAGGAAGTGGAGAGGAAAAGGAGGCAGTCCTTTTTGCTGTACTCTGGTTTTCCTCAGGGGGATGTAAGGGCAATCCTTCCAGGACACAAGACACAAGCCTCGTGTTATTATGTATATTAGACTTCCATCCATTGCTACATGAACTTCATGTGGTCCATCACTGGTCTTCATGAGGGAGGACACACCAAAATGCCATATTTTGAATAGCTCTGAGTAGATATGAAGGGGCAACACATATCTGGTTTCAGTCCTTCTGTTTATCAAATGGAGCTTAATGCAATCTTTTGCATGAGTTTTTGTGCGTTTGCATCTAGAAAAAAACATGTTAGCGGTATGTACCTCCCTGTCATTATAGTGCATCTTACCATGTGATTCTGAGCCGACGGTGATTTGTTGTATATGTATTACTTGGAATATTTCTAAAAGTCCTCAGACAGTGTTGCCAGGGTTGCTGTGTTATCTATGCCTCTTGTATGTATGTTTCTTTGTTTGCTTATCTATCTATTCTGTCACTTGTTGTCAAGAAGAATGTGCTGATGCTGAGAACATGGCATGATGAGGGAGGGGAGGTAAACAGTTCATGAGGAAGGAGAGCTGCTTTAATGACTGTGTCCCCTAGGAAATCTAAGATCAAGTAGAGCAAGCTCATCACAGTCAGGATAGTGACTACCTAATTGCAGAGATACCGAGGTTAAAAAAATCATGGAAGTTAAACAATCTCACATTCATAATCAAAATGAACCCCAGTTATGCATGTATTTAGAACCGGTCATTCAGTTCATTTTTTTGGGGGGGGGGCGGGGGACACTTTGTGATTGAACATTGCAACCAAAGAGAATTAATTGCCTTCCTCAAGATATATACAAGCAGGCTTCTTGTCACATTGGTTAGCGGAGCAGATCTGTGATGGTCTAGGCTGTGTCTTTTCCCCGGACATCAGCCCAAGATGCTTTCATCAAAATTCCTTTGTTTGTTCTCCTAGTTTATTCTTTAAAGCAGAGGAGGCCATGAGCTCACAAATTCAGTAAATATTGTTTAGCGTACAAGATTGTCATAAGAAGATGTGGGTTCATTTTAATTTCTAAATGCTTGTGTGCTTTGACATAGTTTATGAAAGGGCTTCATGATATGACTTTGCAGTGTTCATTGGTGGTGAGGCATTTTGTGGCTGTTTAGACATGGATGCATTGGTTAAAAGGATGTAGCTCATGATAGAGTCCTGTGAGGTTTAGAAGCGTGTGATTCTCTTTCATCTCATAGAGTCATGAAGTCGAGGAATGGCAAGTTATAATTTCTTCTTCTGCCTTCACAAACAAAATAAAAGACAAGTTCTATAGGAATGAACAGCAATGCAATTTTATATAATAATTTATAATTCACATATTAAAAGCTAATGCAGATAAACTGAGCCTCTGAACAGGACTTAGCAAATACAGTGAGATTGAAGTCACATCAAACATCCTTTCTGCTCGCAGTGATTGATACACACCTAGAAATCAATGACAGGAAGAGGACTGGATACTTGGAAATATGTCAGGATAGACAACATGCTTCTTTTATAGCAACCAGGTCATAGAATAAATAACAAAGAGGAATAAGCATGTACATTAGCACAAATACAAATGAAAACATGATACTTAAAGGAGGATGCATCCCAAGCAGTCCAAGAGGGAAGTTTATAGTAGAAAGTGCCAATGTGAGCAAATGGCAGAGAGCCCATATGAGCAGCTCACCTTTATGCCGCCAGTAACTAGAAGAAGGGAAGCAAAGGAAGCTGAGATACGGAAAGGAAAAAGGCAATATACAACAAAGCATAGTAAGTGAAACAGAGACTAAAGCCACAAAGAAGAAATCGGAGAATAGAGTCTATTTTAGGTGCTCAGTATAGTTGGCAAACACCTATTAAATTAAGGAAAAGAGAATGAAGACTCAAATCAGTCAGTAATCAATGCAGAAATATTGGACCTGATAACACAAAGGTTCATGGGAGGATGCAGTGAGTGGGTATAAGTCAAAATACTGGCAAAAGAGAAATAAAACCTAGACATAAGCAACTTTTCAGGACTGGACCATGAACCACCACAGCATTGAAAATTCCAAGCCCAAATCAAAGCCAGCTAGTTTCATAAGTAAATGCTACCAAACATTTAAGGAAGAATTAGTACCAATCTTTCTCAAAGTCTGCCAAAAATTTGAAGAGGAAGGAACATTTCCAAATTACATTTTATGAGACCATCTTCAGGCAAATAGAACCAGATCAGAATACAAAGAAATGAAATTATCCTCTCAAATCCTTGTTAAAAATAAATAGGTACAAAAAGCCACAGTCAAATGCTAACAAAGTAAGTTCAGCAGCATATTAGAAAGATCATACATACTATGAACAAATGGGATTTTTTTTTTCAAGCTAAAAATATGGTTCAGCATAAGGAAATCATTAATTTTGGTGGACCACATTAAGATAATGAAGAGTACAATTTATCTGAGCATTCCAATAGTCACAGAAAATCACTTTACAAAATTTAAAACCCTTTAATTGTGGGGAAAAGAAAAACAGACTTACAAGGAATGTATCTCAATAAAAGGAAATGATACATTGTTGCCCCACAGATAATGGTAGATGCCCCAGAGAAAGATTACAAGCTTCCCATTTAAGATGAGGAATATGACAAGGGTATACATTCTTACTATCCCTACCTAATACAGTAATGCAAAGCCTAAAGCAACTAGGGAAATAAAAAGAATGAATTCAAACTATAAACAAGAGTTACATCATCTAAGTTTACACATGGCATGCTCTTATAAAAATAACCTAAATATTTTTATTTCAACTCTCCAAGTAACAAATCAATTCAGTCCAAGATACAAAACAACATACAAAAAATTTTTATGCCTCCAACACTTGCAAAAAAAAAAAAAAAACTGTCCAGAAAGGAGTTAAAAATGCAGCATTATTTGTGATGGTTTAAGAAAGAATAGATTTGACTAATAATGAAATGTTCATGTGCTCAGAACTATAAAACATGAAAAACAATTTTTACATACAAGTCTTTTGTATCCTGTATCCGTGAACCAGAAGAATGACTACTGTTAAAATGTTCATACTGCCTAAAGTGATCCCCAGAACAAGCTAATATTTATTACAATGTCATTAATATTTTCATAGAAATACAAATTCTAAAATTGTATGTAACCATTCAGGGTCATGAAAGACCAGAGCTATCAGAGGAGCAAAGCCAGTATCACTGTATTACAAATAATTTTATAAAACTGGTACTATCGTGAAAAAAAAACGGCTACATAGAACAATGGGATAAACATAGTAAAGAGATAATGTCATAGCCATGTGTTCAAACTTTCTTCAGTGAGGGTGCCAAGAAGCCACAGTGAGGAAATGACAGTATGTTTTAAAGGTATTGGGGAAACTAGATAACCACACTGGGAAGAATGAAATTGGATTTTTATCTCCCTCTATGCACAAAAATCAAACTGAAAATGAGCAGAAGACTTACATGTGGAGGCTGAAATGCCAAAACTTGTAGAAGAAACCATTGGAAGAAAGCTCCTTGGCAGTGGTCTTGTCAGTAACTTTTTAAAAATTATATCCCACCAAACCCACAAGCAACAGAAGCCGAAACAAAGGATTGGAACAAAAAGCTTCTGTACAGCGAAGAAAATGACAAAATGGGACACTGTTGATGGGATTGGAGAGACCATTTTTAACCTGCAGATTGTATGTTTAGGGGTTAGTACCCAAAATATTTAGAAAAGTCAAGCAAACACTCCTTGATGAAAACGAAGAGCTCCAAAGTGGGCAGAGGCTATGAATATTTTTTAAAAGGCTATGTAACTAGCCAACAAGCGAATGAAAAATGTTCGTCACCATTGAGGGAGTACAAACCAAATAGCACCTCACTCATGTTAGGATGGCTGTGTTAAACAATGTCAGAGGCCACAAGCATTGGCCATAGAGTGGCGCAAACGGAGACCCCCTCCTTGCAGTGTAGGAATGTAAAATGATGCAGCATCTATAGGAAGTTCATCACACCCAAACTAGAACTACTATATGAAGTAACAAAACCCATGAAATCAATAGGTTCGAGAGGCACCGGCTCATTGCGTTATCATTCACAGAAGGCAACACACACACACAAGCCAAAAACCTATGGACAGATGAATGAGTAACCAAACAGCAGTATGCAGATACGATGGAAACCGTTCAAACACTTCTCAGAGAAGGGCATCCTGTCACAGTATGTGAAATGAGCCAGGTAAAAGCCTCGTTATCTCATGTATATAGAATGTGGAATCCATACACTGGAACCCACAGATGCAGAGGGTGGAGCATGTGAGTGGTGGCTGCCAGGGGCCAGGAGATGGAGAAAGAAGGTGATGTTTCCCAGGTCAAGTGCTAGGAGCCTTTGAAAAATGCAATGAAAGAACTCGGAGGGTTTAATGTACAGCATGATGACTAGAGCTGAAGATACAGTACTGTCAAATTGAAACTTGCTGAAGAAGACCTTAAAATGTTCCTATCACACAAAACTCTAGTAATTCTGAGAGAGTATTAGAGTGTTGGTTAATTTGATGGTGGTAATGATCTTACTGTGTATTGAGTCACCACATCATGTATTTTAAGTATCTACAAGTGTTGTTTGTCAACTGTTTTCCTATAATTCCAGGAAGAATTACCCTGTAATAAACAAACCCCAATTGCTTAAACAATAGGAAGTTCAGTGTACAATGAATTGTATGTTCTTTATTGAATGCCTCTTTGTTGTTTGTCTGATTAGATCTAGCTACTACTCTTAGCACCCAAATTTTCCCAATGAATGAATAAACAAACAAACAAACAAACAAAAACCCATGATGGTGGCTTCTCCATGGAGCAGAGGACAGAGTGAAGAAGCAAACGTGTCTTGTGTCGGGGTGGCGAGTGGCGGCAAGTGCTTCTGTCATAATCAAGCTAAGAGGCATGAGCAGCTTTGGCCTCAGAATTGCTCAGCATTCCCACAAAACCCTGCTCTGTGACTCACAGACTCACAACTCCTCAGAAAGCTCTGCTGCCTCTATTATTCCATTTGGTGTCTGGAAACATCTCATTGCTTCATTTCTGTACTACAGATGCAACTGTGAGCCGTTTTCAGTGACCTGAGTCAGAAGTCTTCCTGCTCCAAGGAGACCCATGATTTTCTGCATCTCCCACAATGCTGCCCTCCCAAGCCTTCCCCGGATCTCCCTGTGGGAACTTGCCATGTCTCTCCCCAGCATCCGCTGAAACCTACACATGCCTTCCTCTCCCTTTATTTGTGTTTCACTCTACAAAGTACAGCTTCTGCACACTAAGTTCTGACACGTGATACCATCTGAATGTATCTCACTGCATTCCTTGGCATTATGGATTTGGAGGCATGGGAATTCTAGGTTAAAGATCGAGCTTCATTGAAATTTGAGGGGTTATCTCCGCATCGTCCTGCTTCTGGTGATGACTCGGAGATACACAACTCATATCCCTGGACCCTTTGCGTGTAGCTTGTTTTGGCTACCAAGCCCAGACACTTCTAAGATTCTTTTCTCTATTATATATCTATTATATATTTCAGCGCAATCTCAAAACTATATAAATGGGTGAAGATATTTTGTAATTTAGTGTACTTGGCTCCATGATAATTGTTTGATGCTTGATATGCATAATGCTTACATGTGCTTACTCATATATGCTTGTGTGAGTGGTGGATGGTTCTGGTCACTGTGTTATAGAGAGCAAAGGACAGTCTTGGGTGTTCTCCTTGTCTGCCATCTTGTTTGAAATAAGATGTCTCTTTGTTCACCAATGAGTATGCCAGATGAGCTGGTCTACATGCTTCCAGTTGTGGTGAGATATTATTTATGATCCATTAAAGCTTGCCTGAGGATTCAGAAAGCTAAGTCAGCCTCATGCTATAGAGATCAGGCCTCAGTGGTACACACCTTTAATCTCAGGAGACAAAAGCAGATGGATCTCTCTGAGTTCAAGGCCACCCAAGGATACAGAAGATTGGATCAGTCTAAAAGAGTAACAGAGCTCATGCCTTTAATTCCAGCACTAGAGAGAGAGAGAAAAGATAGGAGCAGGGTCTTCAGTAGTCAGTCTTGGGATTCTCTAGCCATGGTAAGGAGAGAATGGCAGTCAGGGATTGCAGTCTGAGGTTTGGTGGAGCCAGGATTTCCTTTCAGGCTGAGGTAGAGGTAAGAGCTAGTGGCCGGCTGCTGTGCTTTTCTGAACTTCAACTTGAGACTTCTGCCTCTGGGTCTTTCATTTATTGTGCTACATTCACTAACTTTCTGTGTCTGCATCCTATCTTGCAGTAGGAAACCAGGGATAATGGTATGTGTTAACAAATGTGACTTTCATATGCATTCTGAGGATTTGAATTCAGGTCCTTATTTTTTTACAAGGCAAGCTTTACCCCCAACTCCCCCTGTAGTACTTCTAAAGGAGAAACAAATACAAGAAGTCTCTGTACATCTCCTTTTTGTTCCCTGTCCTTTCTTTACAGCATTTCTATCACTTAGATTTTGAAACATTCTGCACAGATCTAATTTTATGTCATTCATGTTGGCCACATCTTTGTCCCTTTTCTCCACCTTCTGGGATATTGTCCAAGATTCTTGCCCGTCCTTTCTCTGACTATGTTTTTTAATTTCCTGCCATGTTTTTAAGGTCTAGAGCATTTTCTCCCTTGCATATTTCTTTTACAGCTTACAGATCATATCTGCTGGATTAATGTCTCCTCTTATCTTACAGAGACATTTTTGGAAATGTTCATCGTGTCTTTGTGTCACATCCATCTTGACTTGTTTGGTTTTGCCTCCATCCATCTTTCATGTTGCAGCCTCCATAGGATGTCTGGTGATCCTGTGTGTGTGTTCAGATACAAGGCAAGGCACAGAGATCGGGCCTTCCTGGCTAGCAGACTATACTCTGGGGAACTAGGACAGAGGCCTGCCCTTTTTTAATGAATGGTTCTCAGAAGGTTCATACATTTTCCTTGGGTTCTTCTGTCCCTTGGAGGTAGTTGCTTCCAAAATTTTGCCTGTAAAATGCAAGCTTCTCTATTCTCCCCCTTTCCTGGAAGACAGTGCAAGGTCTTCCACTGTTGGTATGTAGGCCTTCACTCACATCCTGTTTCTGCAATGGCTGCTAGCATGTCCCAAGAGGCGTCTGGTATCTACGAATCCAGAGGCTGTTCTGATTCTAATTCTTCTGAGAGTATCTTTTCAGTCCTTTGTCATGGTAGAGAGGTGTTGCCTGGATAAGGAATCTCCTATTAAGTATAATTCTTTTAGGGCATCAGAGTCTGGGCTCCTTTAGGTTCCTGTCTGTCTATTGAGTTCCTGGTGCAACAACAGATACTGATTTCATCCCTATTTCTGTGATCCAGAAACTACAGACAGGGCCTGCCAATTCTGAAGGTACTCATGAGACCGTGTAAGGAACTGTGGTCACTCTATGGGTGCTTCCAGTGGGTCCTTCCTTCACAAAACTCATGTTTTGCTAGAACTCCAGGAAATACAGCCTGTGTTACTTCTTTAGTATCTCCCATTCTGTTTTCTCTGTTCTTACTCTGAAAAAATTCTCTTTCTATTTTATTACCTCCTGTGGCAAACCAGTTTCTGCCTCAATCATTTATCTCATTTTCATTCCGTCCCTATTTCTTTTTATAAGGACAGATTTACCTTTTAATTATTCCAAAATTCTGTCTTCAAAGTTGTTTTTCCCACCAATTCTTGTTTCCCTATTTTTTTTTATTTTGCCTATATGTATATGTTCATACATGTGCACAAGAGCACATGTGTATAAGGGTACTCATGCTTAAGTGTGCATGTGTATAAAGGCCAGAGGTCAGCCTCAGGTGTCGTTCCTTAGAAGTCACCTAAGTTCATGCCACATTACTCACTGGCCTGGAACTTGCAGATTCGGCTAGGCTGGATGGTGAGGGCATTCGAGGGATCCACCCAACTCTGCTGCCTCATCACTGGGATTACAATTAACATGCCCCCATGGCTGATTTTTTCGCATGTCCTTGGCACTGAACTCAGATCCTCACGTACAAGCATTTTGCCAAATGAGCCATCTCCCAGCTCCCATTTTGTCTGTTGTGTGTTTTAAGTATACCATTTTTACTTTGTAAATTATCACTGTAGTTTATTCGAGGATGCTAATGATGCTCTTATTTCTGTGACACCTTAGGTTTCCTTACCCCTTTGTTGACTCCCTTCCTGCCCTCCTCGTCTGGAACGCAGGAAGAGCTGTGGGCCAGCAGCTTCTTCTCATGGAACAGAGAGATGACATTGAAGCATTGGGGTCACCAAAAGGAGGGGGATGTGCCCTGCAAAATTCAAAATCTGTTTTATTTCATGAAGCTGGGGTGGTATTTAATGCCTGGCAGTTGAGAACTCTGCTGATCAGAACAGCAGTGAGGAGCAAAAGAATTAATTCAGTGTTGTGTGGTGTGAGTTCAGGCCTGACCCCATGGTGAGGCTAGCCGCAGCTTTGAGATGTGGCCCTCTGTGCTCCTACTCCTTAGTCTTCTGTTTCTACGTGTCCTGACAAGTGAGTGGAGTGGTTTATTTTTACCATGCTTTCCTGTTATCTTAACACGAGCTCTCCCTGATTCTGGAGGACGGCTTGCTTCGGATCGTAGGCACACAGTTTTGTTTTTTACTCATGTCTTTATCAACCGGCTGTCAGTCCTCAGATGCCAGTGGAAGCCTGAGTACGGGAAGTAAGGGACTTACCGTCCAATCCCATTAATGCCTCCACTGAACCTTTCCCAGGCACGGCTACCCTAACTTCCGCAGTTACGGGTCTGACCCCATGGCAATTATGAACTTTTTTTCTCTTTCTACATAATTTCACAGAAAAAAATGATTCATTCTTACTGTAAATCTTAAGAGCTTCCGCGTGTTTTTCTTCCCGTCCATTATTAACTCAAGACCTTTCACCTTCCCTTTAAAGGAAGACCATCACCGTTGTCTCTGTTTGTGGTGTGCTTTGCGTGAACATAAGCACTGTGACACTGTGGCTGTCCATCTGCTGTGCGTCTCTGGAGTGGGTGCTGTACCCAGGAGGGGATGGGTTTGAAAGAAAAATGTCACCCGCAGGCACAGGCATTAAAGGCATATTTCCCAGTTTGTGGGGGCTGTTTGGGGTTATGTGAGGAGTAGGCAGACGATGGAGGATGGAGTGAGCTCATCACTGGGTTTGAGTTTAAAGCTTTGTTTCAGGTCCAGTTCACTCTCTGCTTGTCGTCCTCCTCCCCCATGGTTGAAGATGTGATCCCTCAGCTTATCACTCCTGCCAGCCTGTCTGACATTTGTTAGCATGCTTCAACCCGTCATGAGCAACTTGTATTCCTCTGTTACCACAGACGGATTAAACTCTTATCTTCCTTAATTTGCCTTTGAGGCTGGCGTTTTATTACAGTAACAGAATCAGTGGCATGGGTATGATGGGAAAGAGATGGAACACAAGACAGAATGCTGGGTTCCAAATCAGTCATACCTCTCAGGACAGTTAGAAACCTACGAACCTGCTGACTTCCGAAACTTTTCACTGAAGATTGTCTAGACCTCATCTGCTGGCTGAATCTGTATAAAGTACGGGATGGTTTGCCTTAACGTACATAATTGCTTTTCATTAAATTTTCTATGATGAGGCATATGCAGATTTGATTTTTTTTTCCTGTTTAGTTATGTGATTTCCAAAGTAATAATAATTCCTCTAAGCATTGGGTAGATTAGATAGATGGCTCTTACTTTTCCTGGTTGTTGTATCATATTACAGTTCTTTCACTCACAAACCTGACGTTAGCCTGAAAGAATATTTACCAAGCTACCCGTGGTATACTCATCATAAACAGTTTCCTGTGATAGCGTTTTCTTGGGAAAAAATATTACGTACGTATTTTTTTTTTTTTTTTTTTTTTTTTTTTTTGGAGTTGGGGGAAAGCATCTCTAACATATCTCCGAATTTTCCATTGCGTCAAACCGAAGAGAGGATGGTGTGGGGAGTCCTGCTTGGAGGGTTCCGTGGTGTGTGTCAGTAGGAAGATAGGCATCTGCACATGAGAGATGCTGACTTGTTGATTCATCTATGGAATTCAAATTTCCACTGATCTCCTGGGGCTGACAAGCATAACTTAGAAATGAGGGCACCATGTTTGGATCAGCTACAGAATAAATAATGAGCTGAAATCAGTTGTTTGAAGGAAATATGACTACGGGGCTTGCGTTTGATCAGCAATCTTCAAATTTTGAGGTGAAAGCAAGTTATCTGCATAAAACTCCTTGTTTGCTCTTTGCAAACTTTTTCTTAAAGAGCAACAACATTCTTTAGAATGAGATTATGAAACTTTGGCCTATTAGAAGTTTCACCTCTGGTAATCCTGAAAAGGGACTTGTCTCAAGAGATTTGCTATGGTTTCTTTTCTACAGAACCCAACATAATAGGGTGTGTGTGTGTGTGTGTCTGTCTGTGTGTGTGTGTGTGTGTGTGTGTGTCTGTCTGTGTGTATGTGTCTATGTGTGTGTGTGTATGTGCATGTGTGCATGCATGTGTGCATGCATGCGTGAGTGTTTGTGTGTGTATGCATGTGGAGGTCAGCGGATAGTCTAGGATGCCAGTCTTCACCTTTTACCACATTTCTGATGGTGGTCTTCTACTGTTAGCTGCCCTTTATGCTGGGCTAGGTGGCCCACAAGCTTTGGGATATTCTCATGTCTCCACTCCCCACACTGATGTAGGATATTGGGATTACAGGTATGGGCTACCATGGCTGGAGTTACATGGGCTCTGGGGATGCAAACTCTCAGGTCGCATTCTTACATGGCTGTCTCCCCACGGAGCTGCCTTCCTAAACAGACAATGTACCATTTAAAGGGGTAAGCGGTACTGTTGAGCTTCATTACTCATCACCATTCCCCTTTTGAAGATGTCAGAGATAGTGAAATTTACTCAGTAGTAAAAGAAAAAAATAAAGAAGAAGAAGAAGAAGACGAAAAGAAAAAAAGAAAGCCGCAGGGAAATGGAAGGAACTAGAAAGCGTCATATTAAACAAGGAGACTCAGGCTCAGAAGAAGACGCTCCCAGTTTCTAAGTGTTAAGGATGGGTGCCCACCTGTGAGTAAGTGTGACCAGAAGCAGAGGCCCTGGCAAGGGGCCTGTGAGAAGGGAAGAGAGGATGGCTGAAGGGTGACGGGTGAGAAAAGCCACACAAAGCAGGATGGGAGTGAAGGAGGGCGGGCAGCAAGGTGCAGATGAGGAAAGAGGAGGTGTGGGCATAAAAAAAAAAAAAAAGAAAATGAGCGCTGGACTCAGGTAAAACTGCTTTAATCAGATTCCACCAGGCAACTGTGTCTAAATTCTAGAACCTTCAGTCATGGCATTGGTAGACTATGACAAAGGAGAAGCAAACATAACAAACCTCCTTTGTAGATGGGAGCATTAGACCTCCAGTAGACATACACTAAACAGGATACATCCTCCTCTGCAACCCTGAGGACACTCTTAGACGGTGGCTTGCAAGGTTCGGTCCCCATGTAGCTGACTGCGCTAATCTATCTGTGGGCAGTTTCACTACAAGCTGATCAAGACCACGGCCATAGCCATGTGTAGTTCCTGCATGTCACTTTAGATTTTCTAGCATGGAGATGCCCAGGGCAAGAGGTATATTGCTTCCCAAGACTGGCTGGCACACCGGGCTTCCACCAGGCAAAATTCCCTTAGAGGGTCAAGAGAGACAAAGGTGACCCTTTATGGCTACCCCCTTCTCCCAGCCTCTGCTTCCCACTGCCCCGCGCAGAGATCAGAATGCCACGTTCGAACTCTGCCTGGCATTGGATTTGCTGTCCCCTGCCACTCTCCTCAAGAGGTACAAAATGCTGATGCAGTTGGGATCTCGAAATAAGTGATGTATAACTGAAATGGCCCCTCTGCAGTGAAAGGTCTATGAGAGACTGGAGAATTTATTTGCTGAGTTACTATGCAAATTTTACAATTAAATCTTAACTCAGCTCCTGGGGGAGTACCGAGGATTACTGAAGGCAAGGAGATTTGACGGGATTTTTAAGGAGTGGGGGAAAGAGAGAGCCATGAAGCAGCCACATACCCTCCCATCCCTGGGCTCTACATGCCCGCCGCAGTGGGACTCGGGATGGAGAGAGAGTAGAACCGGGAGGATGGAATCGGGGGAAAATGCAAAGAAACCCACTTTCTTACTGGTAAAGCTGCATTAATGAATTTTTTACAAATACGCTTCGCCACAGTGTGCTGTCCAGGGGGAGAAGCGTGTGGAGATACAGCTACTCATGTATTCCTTTATTCCTTCCCTCTGAGCCTTTGTCCCCCCCCCTCCTTCTTTCTGTGGTGGAGGGGTGGGAGATGGGCTCATCCACCTCTTTCTCCCATTCCTCTTGACTCCTCAGCTCCCTCAGCAAGGTAGTTCTAGCAAGAGACTTCTATTTGACAGGCAGTCTCTGGGGTGTCTCCGCCGAAAAGGCCAAAGCTCCTGGTGCAGCTAAAATCCTTCCTCGCCTTTAAAGAGCTACTCCTTCCCCTGAACGGAATGCAAATAGGAGTGTCTCAGGGTTCCATTGCTCAGCCAGGCTCCTGGTGCTTTTATTAGCCCCAGATTACTGCCTTCTGGGGAAGGCTGTTCAAGGACATTCCTCCCTCCTCTGACCCTGGCCCGTGGATGGATGACCAACTGGCTTTGTCAGAACCCATTCCATGTGCTCATTAGTCTGCCTCTGTCTTCTGCCTCCTGGAAGAGAATAGACCCTCCCTTCTTTCCCCGACATCCAAGTGGTGAATGTGCTGAATGCCCTGGCTTGTTCTTGGTGGCTGATAATAAACAGTGCTGTGATGAAGTCATAGCATATTATCACCATCTTATCCTTTGGAGGAAGCTTATCTTCTCTCCTAGCCGAAAGTGACTAGCACCATATGCAGGTTAGCCCTTGTAAGATGCAAAGTAGGGTGTGGTGTGAGGCCTCTAGAAAGTCTGCAGAGTGAAGCTGGAAATTCCCATAATTCCACTGTCTAACCAGTGTCCCATGTCTATAAAAAATGTTTCCAAGATAAATCAACATTTCAATACGAATGGTTTCTTTTGATTCTCGGGGTCAGTCTGTGGTCTTAGCCATGTTGCCTCACACTCACAGCAAAATCTTTCTTTTGGGCACACACTGCTTAGCTCACAGCAGCCTGGAGGCAGGGCAAGAGAGAGGGAGGTGCCAAGGTTCTTCTGATAGTGACTGCAAGGTCCTAAGTCCAATTACCTGTCTTCCTCCTACCGGATCCCACACACTGGTGCACATGCTGGAGGCCAGCCCTTTTAACTAAAATGTGGGTCTTTGGAGGGCACTAGCCCCAATCATAAGCACAGCATCCAAGAACTTATTTGAACTTTCTTTCTGAGTCTTGATAGACCCGCCATCCCGGTTGAGTCAGTGATGGTAGCCGAGGGGGCTGGGTTGCTTGGGATCTCTGCTGTGTGCCTGGATGCCTTGGACGGACCTTGAAAAGCTGAGATAAGACAGAAAACACCCATGAGAACATCAAAGAGGCAATAGAAAGATAAGAGCAAGAGTTTCTTTCTGTTTGTTGTCTATCATCTATCTATCGTGTGTGTGCTCACATGCATGTTTGTGTTTGCATGTACATGCTATGGCATACCTGTGCTTAGAGGACAGTGTATAGGTATATGTTCTCACATTCTACCATCCAGGTTCCAGGAACTGAACTCAGATAAGCAGCCTTCACAGCAAGCACCCTTGCCTGCTGAGCCCTCTCGCTGGCCCGCCATTTTTCTCTTGACCTTACTATCCTACAGCCTGAGTTAGAGTCAGATAAAACTACCTTGGCTCCCTAAGGCCTGGTTTGGTTGTATCTCAGAATAGCTAGTTATGCCTTCCCAAAATTTCTAACTTTGTTTTCCTTTTACTACTTCCTCATTTTCATCTTTTTTTTTTTTTGTATGTGTGAATGTGGGTGTGATGCATGCTCTCCCCCGCCCTGTGTGTGCGTGTGTGTGTGTGTCTGTGTGTGTAAATCACAGCTTGCTGTCAGGTGTCTTCATCACTCTTCTCCTTACATAGCAAGGCCTTTCATTTGAATTCTCTTGCCAGTCCAGCCAGTATACCTAGCCATCTTGTTGTGGGGTTCCCTGTCTTGCCTCTCATGAGATGATCATAAAGTTGGGTCACCATGCCCACCTGCTACTTCTCTGTGTCCTCGGGTTCCAAACTCTGGCCCTTATGCTTGTGTGGCAAGTACCTTATACTTTTAAGCCATCTCCCCAGGCTCCAAAGTTAGTTGCAGTAGGAAAATATAGTTTTCTTCTTTTGAAAGTTGAAGGGAGTTTGCAGGCCTTTGATAGAGTATACCCAAACTGACACTGTCTTTTACTTGGCATCATTACATCATCTGGGGCATGGTTTATGATAACATCCGTGCATCACCATCAGGGAGGAAATACAAGTTTTTCCTTCAAATAAATGAGTCCCCCAGTATAGCATTGATGTTGGGGGGGGGCTGTGATTGTCTCTTAACGCCCTGGAGGTGGAGACTTCATTCTGCTGTACAGAAGCTGCATATTTTAAAAATGAGATATCCAAGTGTGAGCACATTGTACAGGCACCCGTTCTGTTCCTGTCTCTATGCTCCACCCCCACAAAGTGAGTCACTCTCCCTAAGTGCTTTCATAATGTCCTGTTCAGTGCATTTCCATCCCAGCTCCGTCCTCTGAGGCAAATGACAATAAGAGGGTTATTTGCAGTTTGTATGTTTTATAGCATATTTTTTAAATTGTAATGTAACTTCCTACTTCTAACTATCAAATGACTAAAAGAAGATTGTTCCCGGGCTTCTGATAAACAAATGCAAATGGGTGCACATTCACTAGGGAGAGCAGGGACCCTGGACTTCCACTGTAGAAAAAAGACCATAGAGGACAAGTGTCCCTTTCTCAAGAGTTGCTTGACATGCCAGGTTCTCACCTCAGTATCCACTGTGGTGTTGCAAACTCTTCCCCACGAGACCATCCCATACAGAGACCAAAGTCAACAAGCACTCACTGGCCACACATTAAGTGCCAGACATTGTTCTATGATCTAGGGACAGAACAGTGAAATACACACACACACACACACACACACACACACACACACACACACACACTAATATAGGAGTAGGGTGCAACAAATCAAGATGTTGAGAAAAGAAAACAGAATTATAATGCTGTTTAGATAGAGAAGGCAGAGGGAGAAATTGGCCATAAGATAAGGCCAGAGGTGCTTTAAGTTTAAATCATGTGCTGAGAAGGTGATACATAAAAGCTAAGACCCGGGAGAGATGAGCCAGCCATGCAAATTCCCTTTTAGGAAAGAGACATCCAAAGCCAACATTTTGGAAAAGAATATATCTCCTTTATGAGAGGAACCACAAAGGCCCGATAGTGCATGTGATCACAGACAACCCAGATAAAGCAAGAGGGTGAAGACGATAGGATTCTGTGGCAGGGAGGCAATACAGGTCCTGAAGAGAGAGTGTGTAATCTGATATGTTTTCACAGGAGCACTTTGGTACCCCAGTGTGAAATGGACTCGGGTAAGGAATGGGGGTCAGGTACAGGCAGAAGAGGAGGACAGGTTTAGAAGCCATTAGTGTCATCTCAGTGCTTGTAGAAATTTTGGCAGTTGGAGAGATTCTGAGAACAGAGCCACTAGAGTTTGCAGCAAGATGATGGGTGGAGTAGAAGGGAAATGCTGAATTTTTAGGTTCAGAAAATGAAAGAGTAGAGTCATCAATTAACTTAAATGACAAAGACTGCATGCAGTAGATCTGGGGCATGCCTAGCCCATGTCATTTTAAATACATAAAGACAACGCTCATGCCTAGGCAGTAATCAGTCACCTTGACTATAGAGGACATGTGTATCCCGAAACAACCACAATAACACATACTATCACACAAGAACCGTGGACTTAAAGGGAAAATCGATACTCAAGTATTTCCATTAATACATTGAAAATAAAATTTGACATGGTTTCATATGTATACATATATATATACACACATATACATATATATATATACATATATATACACACATATACATATATATATGTATATATATATATATATATAATGCTCATTAAAAACTAGTAAAACAGGCAAGTTCTTTCATGTGCAAGAACTAGAAGTTTGCTTGTAGAAATAGATTCGGAGGGAGCCATGGCTGGCGCTGTTGTGACTGGTGACAGAGTGGGTAGAAAGCTAGCTGAATGAATGGGACATGGCGAGAGATGAGGCACAGGGGTGTGGTTCATTGTTCTTGATTCAGCAGAGGCACAGAACGCCATAGCCCGGCCATCTCTAGCAGCCTCAGATCCTGGAGCATATTTTCCTGTCTTTTAGATGAAAATCTTTCAAGGCAGTATTTGTAACAGATACCTGTGTTACCAAAAACTACACATTTAATGTGGCCTGCGCCCTCCTTCTTTAACTTTGCATCATGGCTGGAAGTTCTTTATGGACCTGAATCTGAGGCCCTGGTTTTAAAAGTAGAAAACCACCACTAGCATCGAAAGGAGACAGCAGATCTAACAATGTCTACTGAAGGTTTTGGAACAGATATGGCTTTCTCCCCTCTATTTTGAATCAGGACACACACACACACAGAGAGAGAGAGAGAGAGAGAGAGAGAGAGAGAGAGAGAGAGAGAGAGAGAGTCTGAGATGATCAGCGTGCCTGATTTTTGTCTTTCATTTTGTTTTGTTTTTCTTTTGTGTTTTGATGATAAAGATCTTAAATGTGAAAGGGTTAGAAAGCACAACCTTACCCTGGGAGCCTCAGTAGATGGTTGAGGTGAGGGCTCTTGGATTCCTGAGTAATACCATTAAGCCAGATGCTATTTCTGCTTCTAGGGGCCCTCACTGCATCGACAAATGCACAACTTATCCTTGAGCTCGAATAGTTCACCAGTACATCAGTTCCATCGGAACAAGTACACTGTTTCAGGACAAGCTTTATGGAAGAATTAACTGGGTAAAATTTATTTTGTGTTTGCGTATGTTTAGCACATACATGCTTGCACACATGTTCACATGTGAGTACACATGTAAAGGCCAGAAAGGAAAGTCGGGTGCCCTGTGTTTTCATTTCCCACCTTATTCCCTTCAGACAGGATCTCACAGTGAACTTGGAGTGAGGCCGGTGTCCAGCAAACTCAAGCATGTCATGTGTCTGTTTCTAACCCAGACCACACTGGGGTTACAGGTCCCCATGCATGGACACCTCTGAGGTTTATTTTTACACAGGTGCTGGGTCCAGACTCTCACACTTGGACAGCGAGTGTTCTTGACCATGGAGCCATCTTTCTAGACTTAGAAAAGTTTAACTACCAGGCACGTAAAATGTAAATACAGCCAACTCAGGAGTCCTTACTTTCTGGCATGCGCCTGCTGTAGAATAGGGACTGCAGTCTAAAGGGGATGAGGAGACTAAGCAGAGTTACCTGTCAGCAAGGAATTTGCAGCAGACAGCACCAGGTAGAATTTCTTACTAACTCCCTGTCTGACTGGAACCGGAACCTGGGCAGTTGAAAAACCGTCCCTCAGTGTGAGATTCCCTGTGGCCTTTCCGCTCAGCAGGGTCCAGGAGAAAGGATGGCTTAGAAATTGCTTGCCCTGTCAAGCTTTACCTTGACCCTAAGCAGCCACATTACCTCGGGCCCAGAGGCCCAGCACCTAAATGAAATGTAGCTCAACTCACCAGGAGACTGGGTCTCAGCAAATTCAGAATCACATATAAAAATGAGAACTTGGTCCCATATGTCTTTAAACCCATGACGGTTACTGCTGATATGATACTGCAGGGGGAAATGACTTAGATTTTTGTTGGGTAGATGGATGGGGGGGGGGTCTCTCTGTGCAATTTTCTTTAACATAGTGTGGTTTTTGTCACTGTAATGAAAACTGCCTTCAGCTGAAAAGAAAAAGGGGGTGGGGGACGGAGGGAGCAAGAGAGAAACAATAGCCTAGAAGTAGAATTTTCCAAATAAATTAAACACTTTCGTGACACAAGACTTTTATTAGAAACACTGATAAAACCTTGTCCTTGAAGGTGTGAAGATTCAAGTTCTAAAAATTAATGTAAATAGCAGCGCTTTCGCCACAGGCATTAATCCAGACCGCCGAGTGTAGGAAAAGGAGAATATGGAGTGAAGAACGTAGAAAAAGCAGGCTCTGCGCAATAAAGGGTCTTTGCAAAATCTTGGGGAACTTAGTGCAGCTTTGAATAATCATACCCTTTGCTCTTACATCTTTATAGCCATGGTGTAAAATGAATCAAAAAGGAGCGAATCAACAGAGAGCTTTTGCAAGTGTTTCATTGACATGAGCAAATATGGATTTTTTTCTTTTTTAGTGTGTGTAAGCCCTCTGAGATCTGTGGTTTAGCCTAAATCCTGGGCCAACAAGCAGGGGGGGAGGCTGGGAATCTATTTTTAGCCCATCAGAGATGTGACCTTCGACAAGTCACTATCTATAAATACAAAACTCACTAAGTGCTCAGTTTATTGGTAAGATTGGGTGAATTGATGCATGTGAAAATATTTTTGAAGTAATAATGTGCTGATCCAAGATTAAATATTATTAGCATAGGGATAAGGGGGGAGGCAGAAGAGTCAAGGAGAATAGAAGATTGCTTTAGTTCATCTGGCTCCCGTGGGAACTGTGTGTATGTAGTTAGTGTGGAAATTGGGACAGTGGGCTATGTGAAAACCAGAGAAAGACAGTGTGCACATGTCGAAATGCAGTGTTTGTAATGCAGGGGGGGGGGGTGGGCAGCCCTTTATTAGGCAGTAGATATGCTGAGTTTCGGGTTTTCACCACCAGGAGACTTGGAAAAGTTGAAACTCAGCCTAACTGGGCCTGCCAATGGCCTCTAATGAAAATTTCCATTCGGAGAGACTAGGTGTTGACTTGGCACGACACCAAACAAGCTGCCTGCTGCAGAATTTTACACCAATTGTATTTCTCCTAATTAAACCCTGTCTGACCTCAGCATTAAGAAACAATTTGTTTCAGGACATAACCAGCACACATAAGCAATTACATTCTGTTTGCCCCATTAGCATCACTTGGCTCCTTTGCTATCCAGGGCTGCTATTGCAGTGAGTGTTACCCAGCAGCCACCAGCAGCCAGGGCTATAAAAAACCTGGAGTGTTTGGAGGCTTTCTCCACCCCTCATGCGAGGAACTAAGAATATCATCATTTTTATTCAGCCAAGCCAGAGATTTTAGGAGCAGTGTGTGCTTCTGTGTTTATTATAAGGGAGTGTCTATATATACACATACATATATGTATATATGTATATATATATATATATATATATATGAGAATATTTCTTATGGGTTAAAAAACTCTACTTGTAAAAAGAACCAAATGAAACTAAAATAATCTTGGCTTATAATAATCTGGGCTTATTTGATATGCATCGTTCATGTTCACATTCAGCTCTAACTCTTGCTTCTTCATAGCTGTCAGGCTTGGTGCATTTAAATTTGGGGGAGGGATTTAAGGGGTGAAAAAAAAAAAAGCTTTGTTGTGTTAAGGATGAAATGCAGGGTCCTGAGAGGGTAGGAAAGCAGTCTCTCACCAAGCTATACCCTTGGCTCATTTTGGCTCTTGAGACTTGAAAATAAAAGTCTGAAAGGCATTGGAAAAGAAGCCCTGTATAACAGAGAGGCCAACAGAGAAGTCCCCTCAAACCTGAATATCTCCACGGGCTGATCAAGAAGGTTCACGTTAGTGGCAGGGGCCTGAGGTGAAGGTTCCGGTCCTCCTGGTTCTGCCCCCAAGACACCTGCTAGATTTAAGCACTCCCACGCCCACTCGGGGGTATTTCTTGGGGAAGGTTATTGTAGAAACCGGTTGGCTCACCAGCAGCTTCCTGTCTGCTTGTTCCTCAAATGGTGCCACCCAACAGCACTCAGGAGAGCCTAGACCTCCCCCCCCCCACTCTTACCAAAGCTTTGGAGAGTAGGGCTTCCTTCTTCCAGCAGTGGAGTGAAAAACTTAGGAAGAGTGTGGTGTGCCATGGAGGATCCATTTCCATGTGGCGTCTTAGAGTAAGAGACAAGAGATGGCATTTGTCCCGTGGTGATTAAGGTCTAGTGGGTTGAATGATATTTGGCTTTTATTTGTTTATTTAATTTAGTCCTGCACCATGGGAGTGAAGGCGTCTCCCTATTCTGCATTTCACAGAGATAGGATGGGGATGATCAAGTCTTGCTGGGGGAACGGAGGGGTCTGATAAGGGTGATGTTGAAGGAGCTGATTCTGTTCACTGAGGTGAAGTATGTCAGAGCAGCGATTGTGGCAGCACTGTGACTCAAGAGCACCTTCTGTTGGCAGCTAGGTCTCACGAGCCGTAAGGAAGGCAAACTTAGCATACTGAATGAAGACTGTTTTTAGACAGCCTTGGTAAGCCACGGTGGTACACACTCATGCCTTCCTCCTGACAGGGTTGAAGCCTATCAAACAATGTTCCGTCGTCCCATGCTTGCTAGAACCTGGGCATCGATGGTACTGAGACGATGCATTCACACACTGCGCATACACGGAGAAAACTCTTCTCTACATATTCATTAGCACTTAACCCACAAACAGGTATTGCAAGGCACAGGATCTGAAGGACAGCTTTTGATTGTAGAAAAGGAGCCATGCTCAAAACAGAAGACTTCCTATGAGACACTTAGTGGCCAAAAAGGCTCAGATGAATCATTCACCTTTACCTGGTATCACTCAGCTCTCATGGAATGTTCTCTGGTCTCTATCAGACTTTTGTTGGGTTTCTTTTATTCCTCGTAAGGTAAACACAGACACCCATTCTGTTATTAAATAGTGGAAGGTATGTTGGTTGTAAACATTGGGGGGACCCCTGAAGCATTAACGGAAACAGATTTTCCGATTCCATTATCAATTCTTGTAACTGTAGGGTTCCAAGGATCTACCGCTCACGATCATTTCCAGCCCCGTCAGCATTGCACAGTGCATATAGTAGGCACGCTGCATGTACGTATTAGATCAGTGCTTAAATGGTATCCCCATCTGTTCATGCCACGCGAGGCTGCTGCCTCCCCAGGAGGGTATTTTAAAGCATTCTCCATGGCGTGATTTTCTGTATTCACAGGGAATGTCAGGGTGCTGAGAATCAAGGCGAGATGTGCTAGAACTTCAAAAGGAAATGTGTAAGACAAGATGTCCTGAAGATGGATGGTGGTGCATTTACTGCACACGCCGTGGCCAACACTTCCTGCTTCTCTCCATGCCTTGACTTGACATTCTCCCATGCAGATCTCTGCTCAATGCTGCTCTCGAGGTTGCCCACCTTATTTGACCTTTTTTGAACTGTTTCCGCAGTCCCTTCCCATTTACCCTTTCTCTAAAGATAATTGTTAGTCATCTGCTTTAAGTGAATAAAGCAGTTCTTTGGATAAGGTTGCTATTAAAATAGAGGCTGTGTGGTTAAATTTGAACCTAAGGAAAACTACAAATATCTTTCCGTGTGTGTGTGTGTGTGTGTGTGTGTGTGTGTGTGTGTGTGTGTGCGTGCGTGCGTGTGTGTGCGCATGTGCGTATGTGCATGTGTGTCTGTGTTCATGGCTCTGTGCTCATAGCAATGCACAGGACTTATTTTATAGTTATAAAAATATAGCTAAAATTCAGGATTGAATGGCACCCTGTATTTTTAATTTCTAGTCTGGCCACTTTCGCTCTGATGATCTTGCTTTCCATCTTTGGTCCTTGTTAATATGAGTCACACTTCTCCCAAGGCCCTAAGCTTCTAAAAGATTGATTTTGTTCTGTACTTTTCAAATCCACAACAAGGAAAGTGTGGATGTCCTAATATGCTCAATCTTACTCATTTCACATCTTCTTGGTTCCTTTTGCCTGTTTCTGTTTGTTTTTTTATTTTTCTTTGTCATTCCTTTCTATCCTGCATTAACTGCTCTAAAACTCACCCCAGATCCTTGGTTCCAATTTTAATAGCATCCCCAGATCCACTAGGGAGCTCTGATAGAGGCTTTTTGTTCAGTCTTCATGATCCCACATGACCTGGAGAAAAGGACTAAGAACCTTCACCTAGTTGCTAATGGGCCTGAAGGAAAATAAATAACATGGCACATAACACTACTTTGGGTCAGTTGTAACTTCTCCTGTATCTTAAATAAAAACAAGGAACCTGGACCCATTGTTTGATCTCCAAGGTCTAAACTCAGACACCAGTGGAAGATTTTCAAGACCTCAGGCATGACTCTTCCCTGCTGTCTTCTGTCCTCTGACCCCTTCTGTTTGTCTTGTTTCCTTCCTCTCATCACAGCCCAACCATCCCCTTAATTTCCTTTATTGATTTTTAACGTGTCGTATGTATGTAAGACACATCACATTTGCCAATTCTCTGCATATTTCCTCAGAGTAGGCAATAATGGCCTTTATAATCATAGTGATGGCAGATAGCATTTCTTCATCTTCAAAGTGTAATTGCCATAAGAAGAACAGGCAATCTTGTAACCCTCTTACATAGAGCCATGATGAGGTAAAACAAGAGCTGATGCGCATGAGCTACATTGTTTGGGGAACTATGGTTTGGGGAAGCCATAGCTTGAACTGAGTCATTTTTTTTTTTTTAACGTAATTCTGTACTCGCCATGTGGGGCATATGCTAGAGCCTAGTCATGAAATGTAAATAAACCGTTTTATAATCTTATAATCCTTTGTGTTTATGCATATAAAAATGCAGATGTAGTCTAGATTTAGAAATCAAGGTTAGAGTGGTCCATAGAGGAATCTTTGTCACCTGGAGGTGGCAGTTGGCAAATAAAATAGAAAGTAATGTGGACTTATATATATAAGTTCTAGGAAAGGGGGTCAGGGAAAAGATGTTGCAGATCATGCTGTTATTATTTTATAACTTTTGTGTGCATGTGCTCTGTATATGTGTGGACATGCGTGCTTAAGGATGTCAGAGGACAACTTGCTGGAGTCATTTCTAACCCTCCACCCAGTGTGTCCTGGAGAGTGAACTCAGGTAGTCAGGCTTGGCAGTGGGCACCCGTTCCCTGAACCATCTTACCCTTGTGCTACTTTCTTTCAGTGGAAGCGTTCTAGAAGGTCACTCTAAAGCAACAACAGAACAAACCCCGACTAGAACTGGAGGCGTAGTGCTGTGAGGGGCAGACCCAGATGGAGGGTGAGGACGAGGAAACTCTAGACAGTTCTTTCCCTTCTGCCATGCCTTCTCGCGCTACTTCTCCCCTGAAATTATGTCCGAGACTGCTCAGGAGGAAAATGGCGTGCTTCAAGCCTGTGTGAAGCCTCTCACCCACGCTGCTGTGAGCCTGACTCAGACCTTCCCAGTAGTGTTGGAGGAACGGGGCTGCTTTTATTCGTTAGGGTAGCCCTCTCCTGACCCTGGCTTGTCCCTTCCAACTCTGGTATTTCTAAGCAGATGGACTATGTTTCTTTAACACAAACAACTTCTTGGATAAGACGTGTGTCCCATGAATGCTGGCTGAGCTGCGGTGACAAGTGAAACATGGCGGGGTAAAATGTGACCGTCTGTGTGTCTCAGTAGTACATGTCACTGGCCTCATGACGAGAGAAGGTTGTAGAGTGGAAAGGTAAGTGCTTTATTTAGAAAGAATGAAGTTTTGTGGAACACTTCCTATTAGAGGAAAGTAAATTAAGGGAGACAGAGAAATTAGTGCAGCTACAATTTCTCCTCTCTGGAGAAAACATTGCTCTGAGGACTGTGCCTGGGAACACCGATAGACCCGGCATCGTAGTCCCGCAGCCAGCCCAGATCTGTTGTAATATCACTGTTCCATGAGCATCTTTGGAATGACTGAGAGGTGAACACCGTCTTAAGTAAAAGAGCTACTCTTGGTGACAATGGAAGCAGATCCTATTGTCCTAAAAGACACCATGGAGTAGTCATCACCCTAGGGTCAGGGCTAAGTGTTAGAGATGGGCATTCATGATGGACATGTCACACGAAGGTAAACTTTCAGGCAGGGAAACCGTCCAATGGAGGATGAGCATGTTCAGTTGTGTAATGAGTA
The DNA here is from genome assembly GCF_943737965.1 of Phodopus roborovskii. Taxonomy (NCBI): domain Eukaryota; kingdom Metazoa; phylum Chordata; class Mammalia; order Rodentia; family Cricetidae; genus Phodopus; species Phodopus roborovskii. The sequence continues at coordinate 8,495,892 of NW_026126611.1, forward strand.
GGGAGTTTGCGAGGGGGCATTCAGGGTGCCTTTAATGTATTGAATGTAGCCAGGATCCATGCTGAGAGGTAGGCTAGCGCCCAAGTAGAAACTAGGGATGTCAATTCTGCAAATGCTAGATGATATCCTAAATAAATGAAGGCACAATATGTGTCCACCAGGACTCTCCCTCTATACCCCCCAGGAGGCTGAGGACTCATGATTTCCTCCCTGAATCCCCTGATAGTGTTCTCTTGACGTGATTTCTGTTCTTGAGGGCCTACACTAAAATCAGAATATACAAGACTGTATGTAGTATTTAGCCTAGGTTGGAATCTAATCTATCATCCATCCAAATCCTGACAAGAGTCTCACTGTCATTCTTGCAGCTTGGGGCCCACGAATGACGAACTAATGAAGTGAGTTTGGGGGGGTCACATAAATAATGTTTGGGTCACAGAAGTTTCATCCTGTCTCCTAGACCACTTGCCTCTAACTCTCGCTTGTGCAACTGCTCCGGAAAGTTAATGGCTCTAAACTCTTCAGGGGAAGGTTTGTGAGACTCATGTCCAAGAAAATAAATATAATAAATGAACAATCTCTGGAGAAAGCTTTGACATTTAAAGAAATGCAAATTAGTCTCACAAGGGTATGCTGTGAAATAGGCAAAGCGCATTAGTCCAAATGAGATATTTTTATGCTGATTGCAAGAGCCATCTCCCGGGGATCACACCTAAACTCGTAAAAGCTGAACCCCAAACCAGTTGTGTACCCAGGAACCTAGCGCGACAGATTTGAACGTGTTCTACTAATAACTCTCCTCACCCCATGCCTGCATGTCAGCACGCGGCTCCCCTGTTACTCAAATGAGCTTTGAAGCAAGGATGCTGGAGCGTGGCTTTGAACCCCTCTGAACCCAATTATATGCAGCCATTTGGAAGTACCATGGCGGGACAGCAGTGGAAAGCACTCTCCACGCTCACACACACAGAGTTCAAGGAGGAGTTGACTGCAGCGGGTCTGGCAGCCAATTCAGACATGGAAGTGAGCTGCCAGTGGCCCGGCTGTCTGCCAGCCCCAGCTGAGGATGGAGGGTACAAAAGGGAAATGCAATTAGTGAACCAAAAAAAAAAAAAAAAAAGGGGGGGGTATGGTGTAGAGCAAATGGAGCACCACGGTAAGAACTTTGATTTGGGAAAAAAATAGCTCGTTCCATCTTGGGTTCCTTGTACTGGGCATGTGGGCTAAAAGAGACCTCTTTGCCCGCAGTGGGGCGAGCCATTTTAGCTTCCTATAGCATGCCCCAGCCGTTCAGTTGTGTGAGCATCATCTCTCTAGGTCAGGGTCTCATCCCCTTCCTCTCCAATCAGCTTGCCACCAATTAACAGGACCCCAATAGAAAAGAGCAGAGCCCACAAGCAGGCAATTCCCCTTCTCCCTTAGGATACGGGGCCCACGTGTCCTCCTTCGAGACAAAGGGCATGCCCCTAGCCCATATAATACCAAGTATAAATAAAGACGGCTTTGTGGAGCAGACTCCGAGGGAAGGAGCTGCTTTTACTTATCTCATAAATCTGTTTTGTTTTATGGTGTGGCCATAAAACCTTAAAATGACATTTTAAATCTGGACCCTCTAAGACGGATCTGTTTTCCTTGATGGAAACAGACATGACCCATGTTGGATGGCTGTTCACACTTGTCATCTTTAAAGCTGGGCTGGGTGACAAGGTAAGGCTAATTTCTCCATGAGGTTGGTGGCCGAACACTGGCGGCTTGGGTGTCTTCCCTCCCAGTGTGTTGGGACTTCTTGACTCTCCAGGCAATTGGGAAGACAGGCAGGCTTTCCCAAAGCACTCAAAATCTATCTCTGGGAAGGTTTCTCGTTCTTCAGGTACCGTAAGGGGAGAATATGTCTCCCTAAAGTAAACCCTCCCAGTTCTATCCTGGATGCTGAGAGATACTGCGGCGGATCACAGGGATGAGATGTGCCCCTCATCTACCCTTCAGTCTCACAGGAGCCATGGTTAGACCGCCGTTCCTGTCACCTTGAGGATCCCCTCACCTCTTCCTCCCACAAAGACCAAATGTGATGTCTGGCTTCTGTTATCCGCCTCCCCCACAGCGGCTTTGGCAGCCTCGATCTCCTGCTGTGTGTGCTGTTTCCCCAGCAGCATAGCCTTTGGCCCAAGGGGCTCTGGGAAGAGAAAAGTAGCACCTATACCTCCTGAACTCCAGCAACTTGCTCCTCTTCTCTTTCCTCTCTTCCTGTGTGAGCGCTTCCGCCCACACTTTCCTCCGCAGATCTAACCTTCCGATAAACCCGGAGTGCAAGATCATCTCGTGTCTTAAATTCTGCTTTTGGCCCCACAAAAGGTGATTCTTTTCTACCTCCGCAGTTCAGAACCGGCAGCTTCAGAACACAAAGAGTTCTTGGTGTGCCCGGGGGATGCACCTTTTATGCATTTCTGCCTCAGTTAGAACAAAACACAGATTAATGTATTCATAAAGTTTTCTGCCACCTGACATCAGCATTTCTGGAACAGATCAGAACAAACACTGTTGACCCTGCCTTCTCCAAGGCAGTGTGTGGGAAACAGCCGCATTCTGCGCCTGCCTGGTGGCTCTTACACGTTGCTGTTAGGATGAATGAAAACCCTGCTTTCATCCAGCTCGCTCCTGGCTGCTTTTCCTTTCTATGCTTTGCAAAAGCCTCTTAATTGGGCTCCTACCTGTGGTCTTTCTCCCGTTTAGTGCATCGCATAATAATGGCGTTCCTGCCTCTGTGCCAGGGACTGGGCTAAGCACTTTGGGAGAATTATCTCAGTGTGTCTTTGCTAGTGCCCTGAGGTTACAGATTGGTATTGTGTGCCACGCTATTGATTTCCCTTTAATGCTTTTGAATTTTCAGGAGTGTTCCTTTGCCTATTGCATGAAGTCGCAGAGGCCTTTAACACCTTCAGTGTCCCATTTCAATCACATTTCTAGAGTTACCTAATTGTTACTTCCCCTTAGCATGGAGACTGGGATGATGGGCAGACTTCCTGTGACTGCCTCTCCTTTATACTGTCCGGATGAGTCCCGTTTGTTTGTTTGTTTGTTGTTTACTTTCCCTTAAGTGGTCATTTCATCTTCCACACCTCTTACCTGTTGAAATATTACTTTCTGTACTTGACATAGCTAATGGCTAACAGGTATGAGGATTGTCTTTATACCAATAAAGCCAGAACTGGACTTGTGTCAGAATTGACCATAAGTAGAGGCATGCCCATCTCCAAAATTTGCTGGTCCCTGATTTAGACATCTCATGCAGTTCAGGGCAATATATCAGGTATGGAAATTCCCAGTATGCTTTTGAGAAATTTTACTAAAAAAAAAAATGCAGTAAGTACTATTAAGTACTATTTTCATCTTCATGACTTTTTTTTTTTTTTTTTTTTTTTTTTTTTCTCATTTCTATCAGGAACTTAGACACCATGCCTGGATGTGGAGCCTCCATCTTAAGATGGAGCTGTCATCCTGAGGCAGGGTTGCTGTCCTTAGGTAGAGCAGCCACTCTGAATTAGAGCTGCCACTCTGAGGTGCAACTGCTACCCTGAGATCAGGCTGACTTCCTGACACAGAGCTGCCATCCCTGCAGCCAGGAGATTGTAAAGCACATGCTAAGAATAACAAGCCTGGAAGCAGAGGAAGCCTGTGGTTTGGATGGATTCCTTGAACAGCCCCTCCTATTCTGGACCAAATATTTCCAAGGGGTTTTTTCTGTTTTGTTTTGTTGTTTGCTTTGTTGCTGGGGATCAAACCCAGGGCCCTAGGCATGCTCAGCACACACTATCACAAAGTTAAACCTTTAACACTACTAGGAACTTTTTATTTTAACTTTGTGCATTAAACCTAGGGCTTTGCCCATGGCACAGAAGTACTCTACAGTTAAGTCACACCTCCAGACATCCTTCTATTTTTCATTTAATACAGAGTCTACTAAGTTATCTGGGCTGGGCTTGAACTAGCCATACAGTCCAGGCTGCTCTTGAACTTGTCATCCTCTACTTTAGCTCTGTGGGTAACCAAAATTAAGTTAGCTAAGTTAACCTTATGTGGTTAAGTTATTATAATCTCATTTCTACAGTGTAGTCCTGATAAACTATCCTCCATGACTTAATTCAAACACTGTGAAATTTGCAAAACACGACCACCCGGTAACACTTTAAAAATGTGTATGGAATGTTGACCTCTTCTGATTAGCAATCCAGCTCTTTATTGCCAACGTACAGACCTGACTAAAATGAATCCTAATGTCAGTTTTCGGTAGGAAAAACCCCTCTATTGACAGAATCTTGCTTCGATCATCCACACTGTTGTTCTCACTCTATTGTCCTTGACATTGTACAGTTTCTTAATTTATCCCAGTGTGATCTAGCATCATCATCTTTCCAGTCACTCTCCTTCTAAATACTGCTTTCTTCACTCCATCAAGTCCAGAGGTGTCTCCTTCCATATCAATGCATATCTTTTCTGAATATCTTTTCTGAAGTATCACCCAGACTTACACACTTTCGCTGTTTATATGATATTATTTTATCATGAATATCACCATCTATTTATATTGTATACTCAGTTATATTTATCATATCTTCCTAACTTGAATGTAAATACAATGAGTTGTATTTATCAGCTTTATCCACTACATTCTTTCTAGAGCTTAGACATTTCACTATTCAGATATATAGTAGATGGTCATTTAATAGGTTAGAATAATAGTGGAAGAGAAACAGAAATGGACAAAGACAGTAGTAGATCTGAGACAGAGGGACAGGAACAGAAATAGTATTCTTTAAGTAAGAGAAAATGAAGGACTGATTTAGGAACTGTAACTCCTCTGAGAATGTTTTCCCAAGAATAAGTGACAATTACGTGAGATAACATCTCCCCGGACTCCTCCTTACACCAGAAGATGGGGAAAAAAATCACTAAAGCATGCTATGTCGACACCTTGCTCTTGCTGTTGCTAGAAGGAGTGGTGTTGATGTTGCCATGGTAACAGCACATCTTATGTAAAAGTCTCCAACTTGCTGCAGATGTGGTAGCCAGTTTGAAAGTGCTCTCGGAGAATCAAAAATACACGGTACTCTCCAATGTTGCTTCACCGAGTTGCTAATTGTTCATCGACTACACAGAGAATGGCAAAGGTGCTTTTGAATGCTACTGCTTTGGGGACAGAGCACAGATTTCATTGTCATACTGTGTCCAGGTGAATGTTGCTGTCATGAAGTCTACAGCCAAGGTACTAAGGGGAGGACAATATTCCCAGCACACGAATGAGGTGATGGCTTCTGCCTGTTGATCTGCCACCCTACTTCTAGCCAAGGCTTACTTGTCCCTGTAGAGCCTGGCCGTGCTCCCCATGCTTGCACTGCTCCCTGTGGTCCTCATGCACAAGATCTTCTCTCGGTATTGTTTCCGTCTTCCGGGTCTTCCTGTTTCCTCTGCCTGGAAGCACACAGATGACTTCTTGGCTTCTTCCTTCTCTTTCTTCATATTTCCACCCCTCTCTTGCATATCTTCCCTCCATGCCCACCATACACTCCTTATTTGTCCTGGCTTTCGGTGCCATCCTCATCCTCATGAGACTTCTCGGGGCTATTCGGAGATGCTTCTTTGCTTGATTTGTGCTTCCCCTAAGAATGGACACATGGAGAAGGGGGATCAAGAGAGAGCTCCTTTCCTTAAATATTTATCAGCAGTAGACACTTAACTCTTGATTTACACATGCGATATTTCATAGCCATCGTTGTCGTCTGGTTTAGTTTAAATTGTAGTCACTAAGAATGTGTGCGTACAAGGCTTAGCGGGGATACACATTTTCATTTCTCTTACTTAGGAATGGGGTTTCTTGGACAAATTTTAATAAGGAAGGGTATTCAAATGTATAAGGAACTGTTTTCCAAAAGTCTACCATTTTGAATTACTACAAGCAGTGCATGAGAGTTCAATTTCTTCTACATTCTTGCTACTGTTTAGGTGTTTATCTTATCTTCTGGAATGGGTTTAAGGCATTATTTTATTGAAGCTTAACTTCTGGAATGGGTTTAAGGCATTATTTTATTGAAGCTTAAACTTAAATTTCCTTGACACATGAGTCATTAAGAGTCTTTTCATAAGCTATTGACTACTTGTAACAAGATTTTTGAGGAAATGTCTGCTTACTAGTTTTACACATGTTTATTGAATTATTTGTTCAATTTCAAAAGCTCATCAAGATTTAATTGAAGGAAAAAATATATGAAAAAAAACCTCTCCTGCACACTTTATATGACTGATGAAGCCGTGTTACTTGTGTTTTCAGAGTTTCTTGTAGAAGGGCAACTTATCACTCCTAAATAACTATATAAATAATGAATCTTGAAGTATCAATTATACTCTTACCATGTTTCAAACTTTCCTTTGTACACAGAAAATTTGCTGTGTGGTTCAATTTTTTTCCAAATATTTCTCAGGTCAAAATCTTATATTATTATTACGTTCTTTATTTCATATATCGATCCCAGTTCCCTCTCCCATCCTCCCTTCCATTCCCCACCAACTCTACAGACAGAGGGAGGGTGATGCCTTCCAGGAGGGTTCACCAAAATCTGTCAAGTCATTTGGAGTAGGGCCTGTCTCTAGGCTATGGAAGTATCCCTCCATGGGGAATGTGCTCCCAAAGTTTTTTTGTGCACCAGGGATACATCTTGGTTCCACTGTCAGAGGTCCCTTAGACTGCCCAAGCCTTCTAACTGAGACCCACGTTCAGGGAGTCTGATTTGATCCAATGCTGGTTTCCCAGCTATCAGACTGGGGATCCATGAACTCCCCCTTATTCAGGTCAGCTGTCTTTGTGGGTTTCTGTAGCATGGTCTTGGCCCCTTTTCTTACCATTCCTCCTTCTCTGCAACTGAATTCCAGGAGTTCGGCTCAGTATTTAGCTGTGGGTATTTGTTTCTGTTTCCAACAGCTACTACATGAAAGTTCCAGGATGGCATAAAAGTTAGTTATCAATCTCATTATCAGGGAAGGGCATGGCATTTAAGGTAGCCTCTCCACTGTTGCTCAGATTGTTGGTTGGGGTCATCCTTGTAGGTCTCTGGACATTTCTCTAGAGTCAGGTTTCTCTTCAAACCTATAATGGCTCCCTCTCTTATGGTATCTCCTTTTTGCTGTCATCTATTTATCCCCAGATTCAATCTTCCTCCTCTCCTCCCCTTCTCTTTCTCCTAGCCCTCTCCACTCACTGCCCTTCCAAACCCCCGATACGCTCAGGAGATCTTGGCCCTTTCCCCTTCTGTGAGGGACCTTGTATGAATCTCTTAGGTTCCTCTTTGTATCCTAGTTTCTCTGGCAATATGAATTGTAGGCTGATGATCTTTGCTCTATGTCTGAAATTCATATATGAGTGAGTACATACCATGTTTGTCTTTTTGTGACTGTGTTACTTCACTCGGGATAGTTTGTTGGAGTTCCATCAATTTGCCTGCGAATTTCAAGATTCCATTTTTTTTTTGTTTTTTTTTTTCCTGCAGAGTAGTATTCTGTTGTGTAATGTACCACATCTTCTATATCCATACTTCAGGTGAAGGGCATCTAGGTTGCTTCCAGGTTCTGGCTATTACAAATAATGCTGCCATGAACATAGTTGAACAGATGTCTTTGTTGCATGGATGTGGATCATTTGGGTATATGCCTAAGAGTGGAATTGCAAGGTCCTGTGGTAGACTGATTCCCATTTTCCTAAGGAACCACCATACTGGTTTTCAAAATGGCTGTACAAGTGTGCACTCCCACCAGCAGTGGAGGAGTGTTCCCCTTTCTCCACATCCTCTCCAGCATAAGCTGTCATTGATGTTTCTGATTTTAGCTATTCTGACAGGAGTTAAGATGGTATCTCAGAGTTGTTTTGATTTGCATTTCCCTGATGGCTAAGGATGTTGAACACTTTCTTAAGTGTCTTTCAGCCATTTTGAATTCCTCTATTGAGAATTCTCTATTCAGTTCTATAACCCACTTTTTAATAGGGTTATTTGGTGTTTTGGTGACTAGTTTCTTGAGTTCTTTGTGTATTTTGGTGATCAGTCCTCTGTCAGGTATGAGTTTGGTGCAGATGTTTTCCCAATCTGTCAGCTGCCGTCTGGTCTTGTTGACTGTGTCCCTTGCCTTATAGAAGCTTCTCAGTTTCAGGAGGTCCCACTTATTAATTGTTGATCTCATTATCTGTGCTACTGATGTTTTATGTTCAGGAATTGGTCTCCTATACCAATTTGTTCAAGGGTACCTCCCATTTTCTCTTCTAAAAGTTTCAGTGTGGCTGGATTTATGTTGAGGTCTTTGATCATTTGTGTGTGGCGATAGACATGGGTCTATCTGCAGTCTTCTACACACCATCATCCAGTTGTGCCAGCACCGTTTGTTGAAGATGCTTTTCTCCTTCCATTGTATAATTTTAGTAGTTTTGTCAAAAATCGGGTGTTTGTAGGCTTGTGGGTTAATATCAGGATCTTTTAATTGATTCCATTGGTCTACCTCTCTATTTTTGTGCCAATACCAAGCTGTTTTCAGGACTATAGCTCTATAATAGAGCTTAAAGTCTGGGATGGTGATGCCTCCCGAAGTTCCTTTATTGTACAGGGTTTATATGCTATCCTTCTGTGGTCTTTGGGGGAGTTGAAGACAGATAATTATGGTTATAGTTTTCCTTAGTGAGGATTAAAGATAAGTTACATGTAAGTCTTTAGACTCACAAAGAAAGGATAAATGATGGAGTATTTTCTTTAAATCTTGCTAAATGTTAATGGACTAAATATTGTTAACTATAGTTCTTATTTGATAACTGTTTTGTTATATAGTTTACTATATTAAAGTTAAAACTCTTCTTCTTATTTAGACAGAAAAGAGGAGATGAAGGGAGGTTTCATTCTGTAAATATGTTTCTCCGATTGGTTAATAAATAAAGCACTGTTGGCAAATAGGAAGGCAAGACAGGCGTTATTAGGAGACGTAGAGGATTCTTGGAGATGTAGTACAAAGGAGAGTCAAGATATAGGGGCTTAAGGGAAGAAGTCCAGACCCTCTCTCTGATGAGACCATGTGGAAACACTTAGATTGATGGAAATGGGTTAATATTTAGACAGAGCTAGCCAATAAGACACACTAGTAACAGGCCCACAGCTTTATATCTAATACAGCATCTGTGTGTTCTTTGGGGCTGCCAGGGCTATGTGACCAGGATGGTGGGAAACCTGCTTGTAAAAGGTTGTTTTGGCTATCCTGAGTCTTTTTTGATTTAATTTTTAAATGTGTTTTCTTTTTTTTTGTTTGTTTTTTTGTTTTTGTTTTTTGGTTTTAGGTTTTTGCCTTTTTAGCCCAGGCTGGCCTAGAACTAACTCTGTAGCCAAGATCACTTCAAACTCAAGGTGGTTCTCCTGCCTCAGCCTTCAAAGTGCTGATACAATGGCATGAGCCATTGTACTTGGCTTCTTGAATTTTTTTTTAAATCATGGCATTGTTTTTCTAGATATTTTGGATTGCTTGACATAGGGTCTCATGTACTCCATGATGACCTTAAGATTGTCTTAACCTCAATCCCAAGATCTGGGACTATAGACTAGTACTAATAACCAGGATCTAGGTTTTTCTATGTAAGTTCATCTTATCACATGCATAATATGTTTTCAATTGAGCATTCGTTTTTTCATTTTATAGTATTTTCAAGTGAAGTTGCTTCCAGTTTCCTCTGAGAGGTCGGTACACATGGCTCAGTCTTTTCATATTTCAGTGTGGTTAAAGCTGCTTCTGACTCAGATGCTAGGCATCCATCAGGGTATGGCATTGATGGAGGACTTTGGACTTCCTGGAATGATTTAACTCCAAAATGGCTTTTCTATATATGTCATGGGCAGCAAGGTAGTAATTTTCCCATGTCTCTAAATGATTACATCTTAGCTTGAATATACACATGCATTTAAGGTTCAAGTATGTAGTTTTACATTCTATGAAAACATGGCATCACTTTCTAAAGTAGAACTTGTAGACTGTGATGGAGGTTTGAGCAACAAACAGGTGTTGTACCTTTGAACACACCCTCTGTACTTTGATAATTTTGTACATGTTCCATTTCTCATAACCCTCTCATGGTCCTGTGCAGACTGTATTATCAATACTAGTTACATGTGTTTTGGAGAACAGAAAGAATTTCCGGACTTTGTACATAATTTATTCAGAAACTCGTTTGTCTACAACAGGTGGACTTATGGGAAAGGGCTTCAGGAACTCTAGCAGGATTCGGAGCTGGAAGGTGGAAACCTTGTGTTCTCCACAAGTGTTCCTATTTACAGAAATACCATGTCCACCTAGCGATCACCTAGAAAGAAAATTAACAAGAGTGATGATGAGGAGGAGAGGAGGCATATGGGCTCTAGGAGGAAACACACAAAGCTTGGCTGCCTCTGTGCAGAGGAGTCCTGAAGCCTACAGTGGCCCTGAGCCCTCTTAGGGTTGAAGACCAAGGGTTAATTTGCCATCAGCATGAATGCTGCTAAGGATGCCTGAGCAGACCCTCAAGTAAGCAATTAATTCTGCCTTCTTTCCACTCTCCAGATTTCATCATCCTTAATGTTATCTAATTGTAAAATTATCCACCAGACCTTCCCACTATAGAGGAAGAAAATGCCCTGACCCAGCCTGCTTCTGTTAAGAGTACATGTAGCCCCTGCATCTCGGTTGAGTTCCCACGAGACTCCTAATTAAGGATGTGTGAATACTTGAACACTTTGGATCAGTTTTTGTAAGGCATCGTCCAAGAGCCTTACAAGTAGTGTTTGTCTATGAGCCCAGAGTCGCTATTCCAAGGCAGCCATGGGGTTGCCTCCATAGCTTTGGCTTTCAGCTCTTCAAGATGAATGGGAGAGTTGCCGAAATGCAGGTGCTTATAAAACAGACACATGTAAGCTTGTGGCCTGCCTCTAGTGACTGCTGCTGTCAGGAACCTCCTTGGGAACCGTCTCCCAAGTGCTTCTAATGCAGAAGGTTCTGCATTAAGGCAGAGTAACTCAAACCAGATGAATCAAGTCTTTACCTTCCAAGGACACCCTTTGACCCCATGTGTCTTCCTCTTTCCAACACGAAGGTCCTTCTGCAGACGAAGTCAACTGTGCCCATGGTCTTAGCAGGGGCAACCAAGCTGTCTTTTCCACCATGATTACCTACCGAGGCCTGAGGGCCTTGCAGTCCTAGGAAACCTTTGTGACTCAAGGTCAATGCCCTATTAAAATAATGACCATTTTCTCCAGTCTAGTTAAAAAATAGAGGGTGCAAGCTTCGATGGCACCCTGGTCATGGGGGAAATATCTCATGTGTCTCTTGGGTGAGATAGAAAACCAAGGGCTTGACCTCTTTGGGCCATTACAGACCTGCAGTTCCTTTCCTGATTTTCTGTTTTCTACAAGAATAGCACTAGTATTAATTCTGTGGCTGGCTAAATTCTAACTTGGGTAATTATACTGTCACCCTATGTCCCCCTGGAGATTCAGTCAGGCAAGTAACTCTTTGATCATGCTCTGAAATACTACTGTGTTGGGTTTGTGACATGGCAGGTGTGGAATGGTTACTGGATTCTGCATGACCCGCTCCGCTGGGTGAGTGACCCTTATTCTGTACATTCTGCTGAGGGCTTGGGGATCCTTCTGAATGAAGCCACTGAGCTAGGGGGAGCTGTTGTTAGATGAATCTTAAACTAAAAAACAGTGTATTGTTCTAAGCTGGAAGCCTTGATGAATTTTAATTTAAGCTCCCAACTATACTTGTCCAAGTAACCAGGAAATGGATAGATAGAGGTTTGGACTTCATGACTTCGCTACATGTGTGTATGTATATATGTATGTACACACATACACACATATATATGCACATACATATATTCAGACATGTGGTAAAAAGAGATAAAGTTAAGTACCTATGTGTATATAGTCTTGTCACCATAAACATTTCAATTTTACCACTGTTTTCAGTGAAGAGTGACATGCCTCGGATATGTGAACATTCACAGTAGTATTTTAGTACCACTTTTCAGGGGACCATGTTTTAGAGTAAAAAAAAAAATGTAAATGAAGACATTTTAAAATTGGGAGAAGTATGAATATTAGCATTATGGTGTAAGAATTAATTATATTCCTTCTTTTATAGTCTATTGAGTCTAATTGGTGATGTCTATATATACTTGGTTGGAGAGCTAACATGTTTAACCCATAACGGCCATACTCTTAATGGGTTCATGTGTGATGATCATCAAAATACATTGTATACATGTATAAAATTCTTAAAAAAAAACTACGATTTTATAAAATAATGCTAAGCTTCTGCACAAAATTTTAAAATACTTATGACCTGTGCATTTGATCATTTTATGAACTTTACTTTTTCTGAATGCTAAATTTACATTTCCTAATTAATATAAAGTACCATGTAACTCATTAAAATCTCAGAAAATTATAATCCCAAGCCTAAGATACACTATTACAATAGCCTGGAAAAGAAAAATAGGATACTGTCAACCCCCTTTTGTAAAAATTAGTGCTAAGAATCGGCTCATCCTAAATACAGTATTTTATTAGTTGTGAATAAAAAAGATCCTGAGGTTATATGTGATTTGAATTCTGAGGCTCCAACCTGAAATGTCAGCAAAATTCTCTGACCCAGTGTAGTCTTTGATGAACACAGGACTAATGTCCCTTGCAGAGAGGAGACATGGGTATTACCATAGCTGCAGACGACTCATGCTACTGGGGTCTGGGAGCATGTGAAGTGCCCTTAGAGAGGGCTGGGGTGCGCCGGCAGAAGCCACTCAGAGCCCAAGGCATTTGGTGTTCCCTCAGTTCTCTGTGGTGCTGGTGGTAAGCAATAAATGAAATATCAAAGCACTGATGAAATGTTCATCAAATAGCTATCACTACATGGCTCTTATCTGAACTACTGTGAGAAGACCAAAAAGATGCATTCAGATGTTACCTTTTGAAATCCCCTCTTCGTTGCAGCCTGGAAATAGCTGCAGCAGGCGGAATTCACTGAGCACCAGCTTCATGCCAAGGCTTCTTCAGGAGCATCACACATTTCTATTCACTTACAACTCATAAGAAGCAGCGGAGGTAGACGTGCTTACTCTCCAGATATCAACACTGGGATGCAGGGGAGTTAACCCATATATCCAGGTAGATCTCTAATTCATACACTGGAGGCAGAATCGAAGCCTCTCCTTGAGGACACTCCACATGTCAATACCATTGGAGAAATGGCTGTGAAAACATTATGACCCAACCTCAGGGTCCCCAGGATGGCACTTATGACCTCTGTATAAAATGAAACCTGGCATTCCACTTGGGAGCAGAACACAGCTCAGTTGGAATGCCATTTTAGCCTCCTGGATTTTGCTTTATAGAAGACAGAGGTGCTTAGTGTTGTGCCTTCCTATGACACAGCCCTGATACTGGCTGGGTTTCTAAAGGAGTCACAACGCTGGAATAGTCAATACGGATTTTATCTGTAAGTGGTAATGACAATATAGGCAGGCTGGAGTAGAAATAGCATAACTGATTTATAGTTGTTTCATTCTTCACTCTGTCCTTGCTTTTTTCTTTTTGTTCCTTTCTCTCCCATCCTCTGTTAAACTCTGTCAGCGTGGATTAGTAAATAGCACCTTCTCTTATGTGCTTACACTAGAGTGAAAGCTTAATAATGTCCTCCTACTTGGCCGACTAGGCGTGTGATCTTGGAGAACACACCCCAACCTGTTTGACGTCTGGTGGCAGGCAGATGGCTCCATCACCCTGTTAGAGATGCTCCTGAATGGGACCAGTTTGAACCCAGAGATGACAGAGGCTGAGGATCCTACTGCTTCTACCCTCTCTATCCCATCCATTTTGGTTCACTACATTTCACTGCCATCTTCAAAGGCTCAGCAATGAATCTCAAAGCAAGCCATCAACCTCCTAATTACTAATCACAATGGCACCCTTCCACCTTTGTTTCTGACCTCAAGATTGACAGTGCTTACGTTTCTTGATCAAGCTCAGGGTTCGGGAGTGAGATTTCAGCTTTGAGGTTTTTTATGTACTCACCACAGTCCCTTTTGATGGTTTCCTTGCCCTTTTTCCCACGATCAAATATATTACCTTGGCTTTATGTATCATTCATAAAATACCACCTTGCTTTAAAAGATGGTCAGTCAATCTGCTAGCTATAGTTCTCTGTCGGGTATCTCTTAGGGGGCTATTTATTCTTACCCTCTATGTTCTGTGATTCTCAGCAAGTGTCATTTATTTGACTCTCTCAATGGTTATTGCCAATTTTATTCTCAGTTTAAATATAGTTCCTCTTCAGTTTTTACTAAAATGTAGCAATAACTTCACTTACACTTAATTTTATAATTAAATATGTGTGTATAATGCACTGTTATCACATTCGACCCTTTGGTCTCTCTTCTCCCTCTCTTCCTCTATGTCTTCGTGTGTGCGTGCGTGCGTGCGTGTGCGTGTGGGGAAGCAAGGCTGCTGTGTGCTTCTAATTTCAGGAGCCATGCCATGTCAGAGGACAGTATTCCATGGTGCTTCTCTCCATCCTTCTGTTTTTACAATCTTTTTTGTTCTTAGTTCTTTTCTTGATGCTGCCTGGGCATGGCATTGTGGGAGTGATATATGCCTCATTTAGGGTTGAGTACTTGATAGCCACTTAAGGGCTTTCATAGACTGCCCTTCTTTTGCCTTTCATGCCATCCTCTATAGCACGGGAAGCTCTTCTTGTCATGCTTGTGGCAGTCTGTGACATTGGTTCACCCTTGATACACTTTGTCTCTTAGCACTCATGTCCCAGAGTAGTCCCGATCAGCACAGGATCTGGGGTGCATCAGTGGACCTGCATTGGCTAACGTGTTCACTGTTATGACAGCCTTTGGCAATGTAAGATCATGAGGGCTCTGATCTCCTTTTGCAATCCTGCAGCACACTACAAGGAAGATAGAGGGTTATAACCGAGTTCTGGCAGAGGGGCGCTATGCAGAGGAACATGGCTCTCTGGTTGTGTCAGTCCCGAATAAGAGGGAGACATCTTGAATGAGTCCTCAGCCAGACGCAGCTGTGTAGACTCCAGCCAACCCTCCAGGCTCTGAAGAGTACTCGCTGCCTTGCTGACCCTAGAATCAAGGCAGCTTAAACACTGCTGCTATTTTTAGCCTCTGAAATGTGAGATGTTTTGTAAGGCTGGAGGAGAAAAGTGAGACATCCGGGCTCTGGTGAAAAATCTTTCATGGGTTCCTCCTCAGGATGAGGTGAGAATCCTGCAGCTTGTCTGACTTGCAGCATCAGGACCCGGCAGCCCTTCTATCCCCACCTCCTTTCCTTCCTCCCTGTCCATTGCGCACCCCACCCCAGCCAGCTGTTTACAGTGACTGCACAGACTGCAGGGTCTGTGTTGCGAACTCCTCACCTTGAACAACGTGACCATCCCCGGAAGAGTCTCATACTGACACTGTGTGCTCCCACAACCCTTCCTCCCGAGGCCTGACGGCTGTGCTAGTTTGCGGCAATTCTAGCTTTGCCTTTGCATTCATTTCTCTGTTAGATTTAAGGATCAAGCAATGCCTAAATTCTAAGACATTAGACTCACTGGGACACTCTAACCTCCATTTTCTCTATGCTTCTAGCCCAGTGGGGCTCAACCCTCCTTAATGCCGAGACCCTTTAACACAGTTTCTCATATTGTCATGACCCCCAAGCATAAAATTATTTTGTTGCTGCTTTGTAATTGTAATTTTGCTACTTTTATGAATCACAATGTAAATATCTGATAAACAGAATAATATGAGACTCCCAAGGGGGGGTCATGACCCACAGGTTGAGAACCACTACTCTAGACAGCCATCAGGTTTCCTACGTTTTCAGGGCTGTTTACCTGTACAGTAAGCAGATCTATTTCTTAGACAAAAGTTGACTCATATAAAGTATGTTATAGCATATTAAGAGTACTCGTGTAAACAGTAAGCCTTTTGTTTGTGACAAGCTCATTTTTAAACCATAAGCAGTGACTACAAATCTTGAGATAGTTTACAGCATAATTTTCCTTCATTCCTTCCTTCCTTCCCTTCCTTCCTTCCTTCCTTCCTTCCTTCCTTCCTTCCCTCCTTCCTTTAAGAGTAGAAATCAGAAAAACCTTTAGAGGGGTAGAGCAGAGAAAGTTTAGATATAGGAGAGACTTGAACATCATTTGTGTGTTGGCAGAAGTTACCATTTGAAAGTTGAATGTGTGGCCCATTTTAGTCATTGATTGAGCCGTACCGAGGCCAACCTGTCTGCAGCAAGACAGCAAGACTGTAATAAAATATCTTGAGATCCAGGAGAAAGAGAGGAAGGGACAAAAAGTTAACTCCACCAGTGGGAGGGTGTAAGGAAGCTGGAGATCTGGGGGGTGGGCATAAGAGACAGAGAAGGCGGCTCCAAGGGGAGGCCAGGGAAAGGGTTTCAGTAAAGAAGCTGTGGGCTTCTAGGAGGGAGCCCAGAAGGAACAGGGTTGTAAAGTATAGGAGCTCAGCGCAAAGGAGGATCCCGGATTGGTAGAAGGCCAAGGAGAACTTAGGGAAGAGACCGCAGATGGAAGGAGACAAGAGGAAAGAATGGGAACTGAGCATGTCTGAGGGGAAGGGGCAGGGAGGAAAAGGTTGCAGGCCCGAGAGAGGGTAGGGATAGTGGAGAACTTAGTAGGCAGTTCCTAGTGGGACACAAGCAAGCTACTGGAAGGGGCAGAGAACACAAGGGGAGCAGAGTGGGCAAGGGTCCTGGTAGACTGAGAACCTTGTCAGAGAGAAATGTCCCAAGTGTCTTGGAGGAGAGGTGTTCTTTTCTACGTGATTAGGGCCAACGGGGCAGGAGGCGCTCCTGGTGTACCAGGAGGGCTTTTGAAGTAATAGCAGACAGGGCAGTCAGCTCCGGGGTGACACTTACCCAGAACTGGAGGAGGGGAGCAAGCAGCTGAAGAGCTGGGCTGGGAGGGGCTTTGGGAAAAGCAGGGAGCTGAGTGTTTTTAGAAGATGCTTATGTGGAGGGTGTCTTAGGCTCCAGGAGCCAGAGTACATGGCAAGAGACAGCTGGTTAGAGCCAATAGAGCAAAGTAGCAGGCGAGGAGGCCGGCTCTAGAATCTGGTGCCAAACATGGCATGTGGCAGAAGCCAACAGAAATGAATGGTCTGTACATAACGTTATGAGAGTCGGGTCAGCATCTTGGTTCCCAGAGGCCATGCCTCTTAGAAGGGAGTTAATTTATCCACTCCTGGGTTTCTTTGAGCTCTAACTCCTACCCTAAAGCTAATTGTCACCTTACTTCTGCCCAGACTGCACAGGACAAACAAAATGCTTACTGCCTTTTTAATCTAGAGCAATGGCAGTTCTGAGTGTGCACTGCAGAGATGTTCACACCCACAGGAGAGCAACGGACGGGTTGAATTAATGGGTGACTCTTCATATATACGAGTCCCGGATTCTTAAGGACAGCTGTTTTTCAAATGGTCCATGCCAGCGCATGCACAACTCCACTTGCCAAGAGTTAGTTTGGAAGAAATAAGATCAGATCCATGTACCCATAAGAGTAAAGGAGGGTGGAACATTACCTTTGCCTTATTGGGACTATTCACTCACTGTGGCCTAAACTTGTATTAACTTTTATTAGCAGCCATATCACACTGTTAACTCATAATGAAATTGTGGTCAAATAAAACCCCAGGTCTCTTTCACATGAACAATTGTCAAAATGTATAAACAAACTGGTTGAATTAATAGCTGGGAACAGCTAATGGGGAAACCCTATTGCTTAAAATGCAATTCTTTCCAGGCCAAATGTTCACCCATCTTAACAGTAATTGCACAATGTATTTGCAGCTAAGGCCTCATTAAAGCTTCATGCTCACCTGCACTCCAGCAGCTCCGAGAGGCTGCATATGGGTTAGGGCAATGGCCAGGTGATTGCCTCCTGGGCTTTGCCCAATTTTGAATTTCAGTTAGAGCCACAAAAGTCTGTGCCTTTGTGCCTTGAGTTATTATAGGGAGTTTGTATCCCTGGGGAGTTCAAGCAATTCAGAAACATCAGGAAGAGGCAGGGAGGCAGGTGAGCAAAGAATAGAGCTCTGCGAGAGGCACTGTGACACCTTGTTAATTATTAACTTTGGCAGCAGGTACTCAAGTTAACCGGAAAGGGAGGGTGGACCTCATTAGGTATCCAAACAGCATTTCTAAAGGGCGGATGTAGTCCAGAAGCTGGCTGTTACCATGGGGCTGACCACAAAGAAGGCACATACCTTGATGCTAGACAACCTGGATGCAATCCAGAAGGCCTGGCCATGTAACTGTGCAGTCCACATGATACATACTACTCTCACTGCAGGCTGGAAATGTGGCATAGGTATCCAGCAGCTTCTGGGAAAGGAAGCAGAATAAGTTTGAGGACCAGATTTTAACCCGAGGTAAGATGAATTGTATTCAGGAGGATGGGATAATTATTCCAACTACATTAATGCACTTGTTTAAACTTTGTTTTGGTTCAGTCAGAATGAAGACATTGACGCGCGTGCGTGAGTGCGTGCATGTGTGTGTGTGTGTGTGTGCGTGCGTGCATATGTATATATATTGAACACAGTGTATCAGCAGCTAGAGACTGTCCTGCAGGATGTGGACAGTCTTATGTATATGAGGAAGGGGGGCTTGAATGGATAGGCGGATGTGAGAGCTAGCAGACAAGAGAGGCAGGGCACCCATGTACAATGTACAGCAAAGAACCTCAGGTGAGCTTAGCATTTCCCCCATGTGTAGGTAGTTCTTCTGCCTTAGATCACCTTACCTGGGATCCGCAGTGCGGGATGAAGGAAGATATTGTTTCACAGGCTTAGCTTGAAGATCAAATGAAGCTACAGAAATGAATTCCACCACAGCAGAACCTCAGTCTGTGCTGGCCTCTGAGATCAGGCAGGGAGTAGCAAATTGAAGGGGTTTCCTGGAAGGTCGCCTGAATGTCCTGAGTCTACTTTGTGCTGCCATCAGGGTATATATCAGATTGGTTAATGGTCTTGAATGTATTTGGGGCCGCCCTATGTTGCCACCCTGCACCATCTCAGAGCTGTGCAGGCCTTGGGGTGGGCTGTGAATAATGATGATGGGCTCAAAAGATAGACATCCCAAGGAGGGTGTTTCCTGGAGGTGTGGTTCAAAGAGGTGACTGTCACACTTAAAGTCCACAGACATCTGAAGTAAGTGTGTGTGTGTGTTTGTATGTGTGTTTGTGTGTGTGAGAGAGAGTGAGAGTGAGAGAGAGAGAGAGAGAGAGAGAGAGAGAGAGAGAGAGAGAGAGAGAGAGAGAGATATGTTCCAAACACAGAAAACTGAAGAAGTACTAGAAAACCCAATGACAGAACAATGCAGTTGTGGAGAAATGGCCTCTGAAATTAGTGTTTGGTAGCATTTCTTCCCACCTGTTACATCTCTACATCCTTATCTCTGTCAGTTCCATACTGGTTTCCTCTGTAACCTCACATGTAGCCACAGATGAAGCAGACCCCACAAACATTCCTGTTGTTAGTCAAAGAAAATATTTGGTATAAAAGAAAATCTAGCATATTTTAAAGATTTTTTTTTCAGGTCCTTCCTCTCCACCTGTTGCTTTGAAGACAACCTGAGGCGCTCGAGGTACTGAGGGATAGAACTTTGTAATATACACTTTTTTTGATAATTTAATTTTATGATACGTAAATATCAAAATAATATACTGCCACAGGCAACCTCTTCCTAGTCTTAGAACCCACATATAGAGATTACTCATAGATGTAACAGAAGAGACCCCTAAAAGTGTTTCCACAAGAAATGGAGGCAGTCCTGGAAGCTCCTGAGCTTGGTCTAAAGGATGTAGGGAGTGATGTTGCTGTTGAAAGCAAGGATCTTGGAAGTACATCTAAGCAACCAAGAATCTCTGGGATCAGCATGTGTTTATAAACCATAATCTCCCTAATTGAGAGAGGGAGCTCCAGTTCAGCCTCCCTGTTCTGTTAATTGATTCCCAGATCTATTCCCCATTGATCCAGTCGGTGGGTATAGCTCACCTTGAGAAGCAGGAAGCTGCAAATGAGGTCTCCGCCGTGCTTTGCCAGGGTGCATTTTGATCTTCTGATTTTACAGGTGAGGGAAGTTGCCAGCAATGTGGGTTTTTAAGTGGAAGGTAAAGTTTAACCTATAATGGGAAGTATTTACTGAAACGAAAGACTTTGTCAGATTAGGAAATGGTTGCTGCTGAGAATAGCTACATTTGAAAGCACGAAACTCTCACAAAATAGCCTGCTCTCAAATTGATTTGGGATCCAAAATAGTAAGCCTTTCAAATAAACCACCGCACATATTTTATTATTGCCTGCATAAACAGTGACTGACACTGATCTTGATTTATAGGGAAATAAAAATATTTATCACATTTATTTATATCACTTGTCATTAAATATAAATGATGTCAGCCAGTTGCCAACTTATACACTTTTCCCTCCTGTGAGATGCAAGGAAACTTTTAGGGATAACGTATAGATGTGAGAATTCCTTTCATAGCTTGATTTCTCCATAGATGATGAGTGATGTGAGCCTTTATTATGTCCTTTCTCTGTGGGAGGCAATGAGCTAGGAACCCCTTGTAAGTTACTCCACATGTAAGCTACCTTCTGTAAAGCAGAGTGTGAAAAGCAAGTACTTCTCGCTATAAATGACAATACTGAGCTTCCGATGAGACAAACCCTTGGTATCTTGCTGTTAGAACCTGGCAGAGGTGGCATCTGAAGCAAATATTACCTTATTTTACACTGGCCTTCACTCCTTTCTGAGCATGTACATGTGTGAATACTTGTTCACATGTGTAGAACACGTGTGTGTGTGGCTTCATGCTCATGCTTGTGTGTAAACTAGAGGACAACCTTGGGTGTCGTTGCTCTCAGATACTGTCTCCTTGTGTGTGGGCAGAGGAGGCTGGCTGTCATTAGCCTGGCACTCATCATGTAAGCGAGGCTGGTTGGCCAGAGAGTCTAGGGACCCTCCTTTCTCTATCTCCCCAGATCTAGAATTATAATCACATACTACCATGTCTGGTTTATTTAGCATGGGTTCTGGGAACCAAAGTTAGAGATTTGGGCTTGTAAGATGCGTGCTAATCAATTGAGCCTTCTCCAAGACTCACTGCCTTCTTATCATCACTGTGTTCTCTACAAATTTTGTTAAACTTCGGCAAGTAAGCTAAGTACTCCTTCCTCAACTCGCCATGACCCTTCTGAAGTGTGTATCCCTCGGCCTATTAACATGATGTTAGGACCCCTTTGGCCTGTCCCCCCAGCCCCCACAGTGGGGGTTTGAAATCAGGGGCATATTACATGCACTCGATGTAAGTGCCCATTTACATAGTGGCTGATTGCATTAACATCTGCTCACCCATCACACCAGCTACCACCCGATCAGATCCTGTAGGAAATACTCAAGAATGTGCAAAAGGATCCACTACACAATGTGCATATTTTGGGACCAGGGAAATGGATCACGTGGGATGCATATTCACACAGCATTGCGATTCGTGTAGGGTGTGGTCATTTTCCAGCATCCATAGGCAAGATGAGGTTCAGTGGACACAAGTGGCTCTCTGTCTCTGAAGGAGCAATGCTAACATTCTACAGAAGCCTATAAGCTTATAAATGGGTGCGGTTTAGGCAATAGAGTTGGGGAAACGCTGGTCCCATATTTACCAAGTCCTCCCCTGTAGAAGGCAAGCTGTGAAGGTAGGTAGCTTTTATGTCCTTGATCTAACTCTGCCCTCATTTTCTGATGACTGGGACCAGGGCTCTTCAGTATTTTCTCCTTGTTAATTGAATGACTAGTTCTGGATAATGGATAATTCTCCATTTTCTATTTTTAGAAAGTATATAAATATCTAAATTAGATTTAGGCAAAGTGAGCTACAGCCTTTGATATGCAGAGAGCATAATTAGGTTGCTACATTTACCCACCCAGTCGCAAGCAAACTTTAACTCATTAAGCCGTGAAGGACTTTGATGAACCTTTGAACTAGATAAAAATATGCCAGTCACGGCCAAGTTCTCTCCTCTCTTCTTTGAGAACTTTCAAAGGAGAGAAAGTGACTAATGTGTTTGGTTTTGTAACATCACCCGCCAGCTCTGATCTGCTCCGAAGGCTTCAAAGGATACTTAACCACCTCCAAGCCAGATGGAGGCATTTAGGGCAAGCTAAAAGCATCCTCCTTGGCATTAGGAGCCCTGTGGCCTGGCTTCAGCTCTGCTCCTGACCTTCAGTCGTCGAACCTTTTAGGCCTCCATTTCTCATCCGTGAAATGAGGATAACAAGCTGTGGTACTAAGAGAGGCTCAGAGTGGGGCTTTTTCGGGTGGAGATTGGATGTTGATCCCAGACAGACACAATGTGAAATTCTTGTTTCCAGCCCAGAGTGTCTCTCACCCAACTATCTCTAGCTTAGCAGGTTCCCAGGTGTCTAAACCTTCTCTGCACCACCGAAGACCTCATTACCTTTTCTGATATTCTTTACTGGATCCAGAATTCCCCGGCCCCATCGAAACTCAGGGATTAAGCACAAACACTGTATCCAAGCATCTATGCCCCACTATGCTCAACCAGGAATAGCCCCTGCCTCCTGGGCTCTGGACCACTACAGCATTTTATATCCTGTAAACTAGACTTGTCACATTAAATCTTGCTTGTTATTTTTATATACCAACATGCGTTAGATTCCTGCATCAGAAGCATTCTCTGGTTTCTCATCCCTTGTCTCTTTTGCCCTTGGTTAAGCTCTATGTTGCTTCTCATCTCTTCTGAGACCTGATGCTAACACACAGGACCTTGTTTCTGTTACGTACATCTCAGAGCTCTTAGCCATACTCTGCCTAGTCTCATACAAGTCCCCTGTGCTCCTAACACCTATCCGCTCTCCCATTCATTCTTCAAGGAGGTGTGAAAAGGCTGCATGTTGGTTGGTGCTTTGGGCCAAGCCCTGGGACTGACGGACTGTAAGGGCTGGTTCTTGGCCCAGCTAGACACCGCTACAACAGTGCTGTATGGAGACTGCCCTCTGTAGCTTTCCATCCGCCAAATCCTTTGTCATTGGATTCATTCTAATATGAGGCTAGATGCATCCTTAGGCGTGGTTCTATGTACCCCACTTCATTTTGTCACAAAAACATAGTGGCACTTAGTTCCCAATAGAGCAACTCAAAAGATGGACAGTAGCATCTGAAAATCCTATCAATGTCACCAGGAAAGCAAAGACATGTGACCCACAGAATGAGTTTTCTTATCTTAGTTTCATCTTCTTTCTTTTCTTCTTTTTTTTTTTTTTTTTTGCCTAAGCTTAAAAAATGCCTAACATAATTGAGATTGACTTTAAACAAACACATTTGGTGAACAATAGTTTAAGTGTGAAGTGCTGTAATCTTTCAAAATTCTCCTTAAATCACATGTGCATAATTTCAAACAAGTAAGGCTCAGTAATCTGCACTAATTTCTTAATTACAGCATTATTCACTATAACTACAGCTCAGTAACAATTCTTCAAAACAAAATTAAGGTCTGAGGGTGTAGCTTAGTGGTAAAGGACATGCTACGTGGTAATTGAGGCTGGACTCAGTTACCAATATACACTCCCAAACTTATGTACATATACAAACACATATAAACACATGTACATACACAAACACACACGCACAACACACACATTCATATAATGAAATGCCATCCACCTAATGAAAAGGATGGTGTACAAACAATTGAGTAACATAAAAAATATTTTATAATACATATTTAAGTGAAAAAATGAGGGCCTAATATATTAGGGTATTAACTCATGTGTAGAAGATTTGAATGTATACATAGCTCCAGAAGAATACAAACTAAATATTAATATTAGGAAAGGCTTTCTGGTACTTATGGGTCTGTATTGCTTCTCATACTTCTTTAAAGGTAACACTTCATCGGCCGCCTGTTTTGTCATAACTTGCAGTCCTCTTGTCTTGGCCTTTCTGATTGCTAGGCTTACAGGTATCTGCCACTTTCTCCACCCTTCTGTAGTCATTTAGTAAGCTAAAATGTACTCAGAATTAGCCCGGGAGCCCTTCAGGTTTCTGCGCTACGTTCTAAATCTTTAGCCATCATTCTCTCCACACACGTGAAGTGTGGTATGTGTGGTTTTGTTTCAAAGTTCAACCACTTGGATTTCTTTGTACTGCAGACCTATCATGAGATGTTCCTGTTTCATCTTCTTGTGACTAAAACCCACATAAGCTCCTTTGCCAGGGACAAACAGGAATCGACCGTTACCTGCTCCTTCATTTCTCAACACACCTGGTCCTTCATTTCCACCACAGTCACAGCATCTATACCTTTCTTTTTCCTACAACCAGACCATTTCTGTGGTAAGCCAAGTCCAGACCTGCCATTTCTGTATTCTCCTCCCATGGCGGCACCATCTGCAGTCACCTGATTTCATAGAACACAGAATGATTCATAGATTGATAGATGAATGCATTCCTCTCTAAGTGATAAATTCCTTGTGTGCACAGAGCCTTCTTCCTCTACATCAACACTCACAGAAGGACACTGTTTGGTCCATGAAGATGGATATGGGAAATTTAGCAGGAAGCAGTGTCCAGGTCAGTCCTTGGCTTGCATGAGTACTCATTTTCCAGACAGAAAGAGAGTGTTGGGTAGATGTGTTGTGGGAACATTCTCACCTACCTCTCCCTTCCTCATCTTCACACATTCCACCTATTGTAGTTATGCGGATGTGAGATATCCTGCACAGGAGTATGAGTTTGAATCATTGGCTCCCAGTGTATGGAACTGATTGAGAATGTGTGGAATCTTTCACAAGTGGGACCAGTCTGGTAGAAAGAAGTCACAGTGGCAGGTTTGAGGTTTGTACTCCAGCCTGTGTCCTCAGATATTTGGCCAGTCACAGTGTGAGGAGAAAATCTACCCAACGTGGCCACCACAGAGCCTGTCACTCAGCCTCCATACATCTTATTATGAACTAAGATCCCTGGAATACATGACTCAAAACCAATCTCTTCTCATCCATCTTAAATCTGTTCTATTGCCTCGAGATGTAAAAAGATCTTGGGTACCCAAGAAAAAGACTGTGCTTGTTCGTGCATGTACATTACCTTTGCCAACTCACTACAATTGTCATAACACATGGGAGCATGGGCTTCAAATTCTATTACATAACTGTTTCATGACCACACTTTGTTTACCTCTGTCATTTTCTTCATTTTATAATTAGGATGCCAGTGGGTGACGGTTGGTTTGGAATACATATCAATGCATTACACTGAACAGACTAGTACAATCATACCTTTGTAGTTAGGAATCTGACTTGGCTGGTAGCTTTGACAAAGAGAACCCATTTGTCTTGTACTTTACATGGTAGACAGTTCTCATAAATTAAATGAACTGAATATGAATCTCTAAACACTGACCAAATATACTCAAGAAAATTCTTCATTATGTCAGCAAGAGGTTTGAAATGAAGCATTTTAAACAAATATTTTTAGTAGACTATGTATAAATATTTATTACAAAATGCCCCCAAGCAAAAGAATAACTGATATAATTAACTGTCATTTGATAAATCTTGATAAAGTCTTTATGATTTTTTTCTCAAGACATGTGCTATATATATCTGGGTAGTTTTGCAAATTTATTTTAAAAAATTTTTGCAAGTCTTGTTTTTTATTGCTTTTATTTCCACAAAATGGAAGAAGATACTAAACAAGTTTCCTGGTAGTCATAAAAGTATCTTACCATTGATCAGTCTGCTGTATTTGCTACATATTTTAGAGGAACAAGAAGGACAGCACCGTAGACTTCCATTCCCATCTACTATTGATGGTAACAAAAATTTCTAGCACTTATGTTATTAAAAAAAAAAAACAGGGAAAGGGGATTTAATGCTAGGTCAGAGGTGATTCCAGCAAAAAGAAAAAAGCGTTTATAAAACGTAAGCTTTATTTTTAACAATTATCAATATTTATAATAAGTCAATGCAGAAAAAATGATTCAGCATTTGAGTCCTGTTGCCCAAGTGAAATGATAAACACACACATTTTCATGTAATACGGCTTTTGTGTACAGCGATGAATGCAAGTATAATGAAAAGAGCAGTTCAGGGAGAAAAATGAACACTGTAAAATTACTGACTCTGGAACAGCTTGTTAATATTTTTCAACTGATAATGGTGGAGAGCAAATTGCTCTGGTATTTATATTCCATTTGATACATCTCAGAGTGATAGAATGGATTTCTTTTAAAAATGTCAAGAGTTATAATCTACAAGAAATTAAATCATTTCAATAATTTGAACTAGTGATTAAAAATTTAGAAGTCGACCTAAAATATGTATGAGAATGTTCTTGAGTTTTTAAAAATATTTTAGGGTTTATAAACAGAGATGGCTGGGAAGCAACTGCCCAAGAGGACAGAGCGCCTGGTGCCCAGGTGGTACCAAGCCGCGTCTGTGAGGGCAATCTCCAAAGTCCCAGGCAGACGGAGCAAAGCTCTTGGCTAGGATTCTCCAGTAAAAAATCTGGCCCAGTGGTTACAGTTAAGGGACCAAAGCACACGCGGTTGTCTTCACCTTCTGTACAGCTCACATGGGTGTCTGTATTTCTGTTGTTTATAACGGAATTCCCTTGAAATTTTACCTCCTTCTGACTATTAGTAAAAGGTTTGGTGAATTAATCTCGGAGTAGGACTCAGAAACCTGCAGTCATCTTCTGAGCTCATTTACACAAAGTAGCACACATGTACCTGGTATTCACATGCCAACCACCGTATCATATGCAACACACACACACACACACACACACACTGAAACAAACACACACTTAAAGAACATTGATAAGGATGTTGGATGAAGGGGAATTTGCTTCTCCTGGTCAGCACCTGCACTGACTCTCCACAGAGGGATGAACTCCCACTGCTGAATGGTCTTCTGATTATGAAATGTGCATGGAATCCATAGTCTCTGGCCTCAATTCCTACAGAGCAGGGCAGACTGTGCATGGCCCTGCCCTGTCCAGGCCATAAAGGTCAAGTCTACAGGACTCAGATTTGCTTTCACCTTTCCAGAAAATTCCAGGGGACATTTGAGTAGGGCTTTCTCTCCTGCTCACCTCCTCTGATCCCATGTCTTTTCACACTCCCCTTTGTTCCCTCCACACCAGCCACACTGGCTTTTGTCCCGGCTGCCAGGTGCCCCTAGACAATGAGATATTTGCCCTATTGCAGCAGCCCAGAGGATCATGGGGCTCATTGCATTGCGTTGCTCTCTCAGCTCCAGTCACCTTCTCTGAGAGAGGGCTCCCTGGCTGCCCTGCCTAAAATGATACCCTCTTCACCAACCTCATGCAGTGCTCAGCAGTTAGCATTACTCAGGGATAAGAGCTGTATAAGTAGGATCTTCCAGGTCAAGCAGGCATATTGACTTACTATTCCTGTCATATGTCAGTGTCACTGAATTTTCTACAGTTTCTTCAAGACAAGCATTCTGACGTGTGTGTCTGTGTGCACACACATACACACACAACATACATATACATATAACACGCATACACAGATACACACAATAGTACCTAGTAAGGTTAAACCTTTGATAAACATTCACTGAATAATGTAAGGGTAGCATTACATTCCCAGGATTGTTCTATGCTGTCAAATATTTATTTCTTGACAACATAAATTCTAAAGGTATTTAAAACATATTGCCAATTTGCTTCTCAGGAAGCTCAGAAATGTTCTATCAGAAATTATCTCTCAGAAATGTTCTATGAGAGCTCTGAAGTAATATTAATCAAATACCAAAATTACTCCCAATTTGGTAGACTCAGTGTGCATTTCTATGGTGACTGGGAAGAGGGAATATTTTAGAATATTTATTGATGTGCATATTTTTCCTGTCATTATCATTATATGATTTTTTAGCCATTTTCTAGTCCATATTTATTACAAGATTATTACATACTTTGCAATATAGGGGACATTTGGAGAATGTACACTATCTGCTCTACACTTTGCTTGGTCCATGAAAGGATAGATTATCATGAGAATGTTTAGAAATTGATTTTACTGGAAAATAATTAAGAAAAAATACCAAAAGTCTTATAAGAACAGGAGTGGGGAAGCTTCTGAAACAGCAATGTTTATTTGCTGAGACTCATGGCATTAAACATTACCTGGTTTCCTAACCAGCTCTGCAAGCTTGGTGACGTGGACCAGGAGGAAGCAGAGACTCTAAGAGAGGAACCCTTCCACCTCAGTTGGCCAGAGAAAGGGATCAGTGCAGACAGGAGTAGAGTATTGCCTGTCTAGTAAGTAAATAGTGGAGTGGCTTTACATCAACTGCAGGTTGCAACTAAGAAGATCCAGTTGCAATTAAAGATACCTGTGGTGTTATTGGCAGAACTCAGAAATTATCACACAGTGCCTTGTCATAGGTATGGACTGACTGCAAGTGAGATTCCAAGGGCTGAGTAAGTTCCAAGAGAAACAGGCACAGACCCAGCCACAGACCAGTTGGTTGGGACATAGGATTTGCCCTCCATATTAGAAACAGATGATGAGCCAGCACTCAGAGTCATCAGTGAATTGCTGGTCTTGAAGTTCTCCCGGAGCCTTGTAGCTAGTCATTAAACCTGCATATGGGTCTCTAATGGGACCAGGCAGGCATACTCAAAGATTGGGTAAGACGGGCCTCCCATGATGGGAGGAGGAATGTCAAGCCAAGAGAGTGAGGGAGAGAGAAGGGTGTGGAAGCCCATAATGGTTAACGCTAATCATCCTATGGCAGGCTTCCTCAAGGGTGCTTTTGGGGCAAGAGACATAATCGTAGTAAGAGACAGGGAACCTCTCAGACAAAGTGAGGTAGCTGGAATTCCCACAAGACGAATGGCTCTGGCCCACTGTGATAGACTATCCTCCAGGACCTGACCCTGCATTGCCTGGGAAGTCTCACCAGGGTCTGAACATTCCGGATCACAGCTCTTTCTCCTTTTGGGAAAGGTGTCTTGATCTTGCCTCACCCTTGCGTAGATGAGATAAGAATGTGGAGAAGGGACAGCGATCCGGTGAGCTTGTCCTGCAGGCCAGCCCCTGTGGTCTGGATCAAAGGTGAGCGTGTTGAGGAGAGGATTAGTCCAGGCAAGGGAAGCTTGCCTCTGCTTAAATGGGGTGAGAACACTCAGAAAAATTAGGTCTGCAGCTTGGAGAGATGTTTCTTGAGGCAGAGGATAGTGCTTAAAAAGAGACCCCTCCTGGGGTTGATTAGCCTCAAATTGTCTGGAACTTCAAAGGGAGCTGGAAGTTAACTGGGAAAGCATCGGTCCTCTGAGGAGTTAAGAAATTTTGAGAAATAAGAGCTATACATCAGAGAGAAGTACTGTTTTACACCCAGATTTTTATGCATTTGTTTTCCTTGATCTCACAGGAAAAAAAAAAAAAAAAGATATTTAACCTCAAACTTAAATAGAAATTCTAGAACCAAAAATTTGAAAGTAGAAGGCACACTGAACGTCTCTCCCAGCATTCCCATGTCACAGATACGAAGATGCAGAAGATGCGGGGTTGCTAAGCTAGACTACAGTCACGCTTCCCAGGCTTACAAGACATCTCCATCCAGCGTTCAGCCAATGAACCACATATTCACATAGTGCAAGAGCGCTAGATATTTAAGACCGGTGTTACAAAATTTCAGTAAAGTGTCTGGTTTTCTACATAAGGACCTGGGTTTCATTCCCAAAACATACATTGAAAAAAACGGTATGTGTGACACCGAATTATCCCAGAACCTCGGGAGGCAGAGACGGGTGGCTTACTGGCAAGCCAACATGTCCTACTTAATGAATTTAGGACTGTAAGAGACCTGTATCAAAAATATATATAAATGGGTAAATGATGATGGCTTGGAAGAATGACCTCCTAGGTTGTGCTCTGTCATGCAACTCCATACCCCCCCCCCACACACACACACAGATGGGTGCATGCGTGAATAGAAACTGATAAAATCTTGCTGCACATGAGTTTTTAAAACATTTCCTATAACTATGCATATCATCAAAGTAACTGAAACAGTGTCCAGTAAGAACTTAGTAGGATGTTTTCTAGTCGCATGCAAAGATTTATGGTTCTGTGCTCAATAGGAAAACATAACGAAAAAGGCAATCTGACACATGAGTGTCTCAGAAAGGCAGTATAAATTTAATCAGAAACATGCATCATGACTATAAGGGGCAATAGAACACCCTGAAATGGCAGCTCTGGATGCTGACCACTGTTTTGCATGGTTGTCCTTTTATCCTGTGACAACTCAGTGAGCTAAGGGTTGGGACTTACTCCATTTCATAGATAATGTAACTAGAAGGGGGGCAGAGATCTTAGGTTACTCTCCAAAGTCACTGTCTGTGAATGGTTTGACCAAGAGAAGGCACATGAAGACTGCGATCAATAACTACATAGGTAAATAAATAAATGCCAGTCAATAAAGTGCCTGCCTCATTAGGTCCTGAATTTGATCCCTGGCAACCATGTGAAAAGCTGGTTATGGCACCCTAGGCTTGGAATCCTAGTGCCAGAGAGGTAGAGACACGGAGCTTCTGGGAGTCCCTGCTGAGCCAATTTAGCTGAATCAATGAGCCCCAAGTTCAGTTGCAGATTCTGGCTAATAATAATAGTAATAATAATAAGTGTGATAGAGGAATGTTTCTGTTACAGATTCTGTCATATACACACAAACACATGCATACATGAACACATACACCCAAATGCTAGTAAAAATATATACCCAAATGCTAGTAAAAAAAAAAAAAAAAAAAGCAACTATTCTTTCCTGGGGTACCGTGACAACCTCATCAGAGTATAGACACATAAGATGGTTGACTTATCTAGGTGTTCTCCAGACTTTCTTCCTAAGCAGTTGTCATCAGAAGGTTATGTAGTGGAGGATATCTGGGCCCCATGTTGGGGACTGTCCTTACTTGGGGAATGGTGGTCTTGTGTGCTATGAAGTACTTGCAGTCTTGTTCATCCTACGCCCATGCTGTCTCTAGGAACTGCCTTTGCACCCACATCTGGTGCACCATTTGGTATTTGGTATGTGGAGAGGAAATCTTCACTTAAGAAGTTCGTGCTGGGAAGCCGAGCGTTCCCTATGATAATTTCTGCATCTGAGACTGTTGCTCTTTTCAGAGTCAATGCAGGGAGCTGGGAATCGCACCGAGAAGGGCCTAAGCACCCAGGTGGCGCCATGTGCTTTTGATGTTGCTTTGATTTGCTCTTCTCATGGATGCAGTCCGCCTACCATCCCACCCTGTCTCTTTCTTCTGCCCCCTCATACTGTCTGCGGGACATTCTCGTCGTGCGAGCCACTTTC
Organism: Phodopus roborovskii; assembly: GCF_943737965.1. NCBI lineage: Eukaryota > Metazoa > Chordata > Mammalia > Rodentia > Cricetidae > Phodopus > Phodopus roborovskii. Next base: position 8,527,391 of record NW_026126611.1, read on the forward strand.
AGTTCTGTTAATAGAGTCACAGTGCATGAAAATAAATTACAGCCCAAGTGTATGCTCGGTGCAAAGACAAAAAATTAGCATTTAAGGACACTTTCAAACCAAGCTTCTGGGATCATTGTTGTTCAACCATAGAAACTACCAAAACTTTTATTAAATGCCTAATTACACAGCATAATGTGGGCAGAACCAGCAAAGTATGATGAAGATGAGCACGGCAAGGGCCTTAGAGATCAGTCCACCAAGTGTAACGCTCGTGTTACAAAGGACAAATGATTTCCCCGAGGTTATTCAGCTAATTAACGGCAACGGAAACAAGAGAATAAATGCCCATGTGCTCAGTTTGATGTTTTATATATCACCTAAGACATCCAGAAGCAAGGCTCTTTAAATATAGAAAGTATCTGAGCAGCTAAAACTCCAGGAGAGGAAAAAATAAGATCACTAGCCAATAAGAAAGCCACACGCATGGTTCAAATATGCAGCATGGGGTGGCTGAGACGGCAACGGAAGTATGTGTTGGGACTGAGGGGGCACAGCGGGCAGACACCTGCCACACCTGGGGAAGGCTGGAAGGCTTTTCCTGAGGATGGCAGCTGAGCAGAGCCTTGAAGCAAAACTGGGAATGATTAGACAGGGGTCTTGGAGAGAATGAAGGATGGTAGAGACACAGGCAAAGAAGCAGCAGAAGAAAGTGATGGTACCTTTTCCTAGCTCTTCAGAGGTCTGGAGAGGCTCCAGGAAGGAGGGCTGCATGTTCATGCTTTGAGATCATGCCAACATAAGGAGGTAGGTAAAACTCAATGGTGGATCCAGACGATGTCTAGCTGGTGTCCCTGCCTTCTGCATTTTCCATGGCTATGATGCAACACTTGAAAGTGGGTGCTTTCCTTTAGAGATGTGTTTCCCTCGCGGTTTAGAGCAATGGTCCTCAACCTGTGGGTTGTGACCTCTCTGAGAGGTCAAAGGACCATTTCACCAGAGTCAGATCAGATATTTACATTGTGAGCCATAATAGTAAACTTACAGTTATGAAATAGCCATGAAATAACTTTATGGTTAAGGGGTCACAGCACTGGGAAGGTTTAGAGCTGCTGGGTTAGAGGCAGAGAGTGGCAGCATGTCTGGAGCTGGTGTGGACAATGAAGTCCAGAGGAGGAAAGAGGAAGGAAGGGAGGGAACCCACTCCTGCACCCTGACAAACAGTGCACTCTCCGAGAGTGTGCGCCATTCCACTAGAACGATTTGATCCTTTTCAAGGGCCGTTAAAGGTAGGACCAACATTGACCTACCGCCAGATTCCACCTTTGAACAATCCCACCGCCGAACACCGTCACACTGGGAACTAACTCCATCACACACACAAGCCCTTGGGACAAACCACTTCCAAACCTTAGCTTCAAGCTATGGCCACACCTCAGGCAAGGAGTAAGAAAGATTTGCACAACACAGATCTGGGAGAGAGAGAGAGAGAGAGGGAGAGAGAGAGAGAGAGAGAGAGAGAGAGAGAGAGAGAGAGAGAGAGAGAGAGAGAGAGAGAGAGAGAGAGAGAGAGATCATGTTTACATGATCGTGTGGGTATGTGTACATATGCATGTGTATGTGCTTGTGTATAGAAACAGAGGTCAATGTTGGGTGATTTCCTTGATCACTCTCTACCTGGGTTTTGAGATCAAGTTTCTCATTGAACCTGGAGCTCGACAATTTGACTAAACCGACTGTCACCTGAGCCCCAGCGTCCCTTTACCTCTGCCTCCTACCCTCCAACACTGGGGTTACAGACACATGCCATCACACCCATCTTTTATGTGGATACTGGGATCCACACTCAAGTCCTCATGCCTGCCACACACTTTACTCACTGAGCTACCTTGCCAGTCTAGGTGGAATGTCATAAACTAAACAAACGAAACACTGAAATTTGTGTGGCTTGGTGACCAAAACGAGGTGGTGTCCATGGTGAGCAATGAAGGTGGGGGGGGGGTTAAAATTCAAGAGCAGCTTGGGAGCTTGGCACTAGGTAAAAGAAGTTATCATCCAACAAGAGAAGAAGAGATACAAAATAGCTGTCCAGAAAAGGAATACACCATGTGAACAGCAATGGTTAATTGACCAAGTGGAGGCCAGCTGGCTTTAGAAATAAGGCTATGGATAGCCAAAGAGCCAGCCAGGAGCCTAACAGACAAGTGGGTACTTTCTGCGAGTTGTTTTTCTCAGTTGTATTTTATACAGTCACGTATCTCATTTCCCAGGGGGCCTAATTCATGAGAATCATGATACATAACTGACTTTCTTACATATGTATATAAGGTGGCATGGGTGGGCTCAGTGACCCACATGAGATTGCATAGATACTGGCCGCCGATATTTATATATTTTCACACTTTATTTTGTATGTGTGTGTGCCTCCTTTTTGCACGTGCACTACATGGCACACTGCCCATAAAGGTCAGAGGAGGGTATCAGAGCCTCTGGTTCTGGGGTTACAGAGACACATGATCACTCCCGAGTGCCTGGAAGAACAGCAAGTTCTCTTAACCACAAAGCCCCCTCGCTAGCCTGTCGTCTATTATTAAATGTTGTGTGGGAAGGACTGTGATGCTTCTGGAAGCAAGCAAGACCCATTCGGAGGAGCACGACACAAGCCTGGTAGGCTTTAACATCAGAGGGACCAAAATAAATAAGCAAATAGCCATCAAGCCCATACTGTAAGACATGACCAAAGTGCACTGTTTGAATAAAGTGTAAGCTGCTTGACGGTGTGTGCATTTTGTGGAGGCAAGAGGGAACTGGGCATGTCATTGCTTCTCAGGCAACGCCTACTTTGTTGTTTTTTGAGACAAACTTTCTCTGGGACCTGAGGTGCTTGCCACTTAGTCTAGTTCCCTGGAATTGCAGGCCAGTGCCACCATTCCTAAACGTCTTAGCTGAGTGCCAGAGACTGAACTCAGGTCCCCTTGTTTGTTCTGCAAGCATTTTACTTAGTCATCTCTCCCACCCCCAAACTAATTTTTAAATCATATAAAGCCATTACTTTGCCTGTTTTATTGAGATGAGATTTTCACGTTATACCAGACTAGATGGTTGATAGATCTTCAACAACTACTTACTGAACCAACTTACTGAACCAATGTCAGAATTTTCACTTAAGACCGGACAAAATAATTTTGCTGGTTTTCTATGAACTCTGAGTATAAAAAAGCCTTTATTTCTTCTTTGATCCACATTCTCCTACAAAACCAAGTTCGAGCTGTATGTAAATCAAAATCATTAAAGCCTGAAAATGTGCTAACTCTTACAAAGTTGGGTTTAATGATTTTTTTCCTGTTTAGTTAGTTTACATGGAATCAGTAAATGATATAAAGATTCTAACTGGAGAAGAAAGAGAAGCTATTTAGAGGGGTATGTGAGAAACCATATGTTGAATGCCTTGCTGTAAGTCTGGGTGTGTAGGACATAGTCAACCCGGGAGTCCTGCATCTCTGTTTGTGGTACCTAGGCTAGAATCGGAGCCTTGCGCACACTCTGCAAATACTCTACCCGGGAGCTACGTTCCCAGCCCAATCTCACCATATACCCCAGATCAAAACATTTTCAGTTCAAAGGCAAGCTGAATGGTTCTTGCAAGGCATGCCTACATAGAATTATTTGGGAATTAATCTCAAAGAATTAATTTTTCTCTGTCAAAAATATGTTCAAAGAAACACTGGTGTGAAAGGCAATAGAGTTGAATTATTGCCACGGTAGTGTTCTATTTCCTTGAAACCCTGCTATTCTGGAGAGATTGTCAAAATTATCCTCTTAGGCATTCCATCTTGTGATAAATAGCACATACCCCAACCTCGGTCATACATACATAACTACCGCTGGAAGGGGGAGGATAAAATGAAGACAGAGGAAGAGGGAATTGGAGATGGCTGGTTCCCCTTATGTCAGCAAGCCTTACAGGGGATGCCTCTGCAGCCTGTTTTGGTCTACGGCCTGCTACAGCAATGTGAACAGAAATGTAATTATATTCCGTGAATAACTGATACAAACATACAAAGGGTGAGAGCCACAATCACTTTTTTTTTTTTGTTTTTTTTTTTTTTTTTTTTTTCATCTCTCTCTTGCAAGGCTCTCTGTTACAGTAGCCGCATGTTGGTTCTAGGCTGAGTACCACTTGTATCAATTAAACAGTAACTAATTCAAGTACATTTGCAATCTGTGTTTGAAATGCCAGCCCATACAGTAGTTACCAATTAAGCATGAGGCAGATTAATGGACGTATTGTTCTCCTGGGCAAACTCCAGCACATTACCATTAAGCGTGTAAGCCCCAGTGAGTGAGAGGGTTCCATTTTAAAGGGAAAGGAAAACACATGCTTACCAAAAGGAAAGAAAAAAGAAGAAAGTTGGGTGCTTTATATTCATAGGGAATTATTTAACAGAGAAGGTGCCGGGTAGCCCTTTGAAAGGAGAGGGAATTATGGCTGTCTGGTGTTTTTCTCCATCTCTTTATTTTGTGTGAATTCCATCAATGGAGAAATACAGAGGTATAGGATATGGGGAGAATAACAGGGACAAACCAGCTAGACAAATGGCTCTTGTAAGTTCACAGCTCCTAAAACAGATGCTGTTTTGAGCTGGCTACAGTATATCATCATCCCCAGAAATCCCAAAGATCAAAGATTCACCATGGCGAGTGAAAACACAGTATATTCACCCTGCAGAGACTCTAACCCTCCACTGGCCACTGGCCATTGAAGGGACCATTCCAGGCAAAAGATGCAGTGTACGTGGAAGTCGGAATTGCCAGTGTGACAAAATCCCTGAAGGCAATCAACTGAAGGGACAGAGGCTTATTTTGGTTCTTAGCCCACGGTTAGCTGGTCTCGTTGCTTGTAGGCTTGCAGTAAGGCAGATGTGGGAACATAGAACCTGCTATGTGACCTGCTAACATTGCAACAACCAACCAAGAAGCAGGAATCCATATTCCTGACCTATTTCCTCCAACTGGGCACCAGCCCCTTTAGGCTCTACCATCTCACAGAGTACCATGGCCTGGCTACCAAAAATTCAGAACAAGGCCTTAGAGGTCATGTCTCTCTAAGCTGTAACAGTCCATTTTAAACTACAGGCTTATGATTTTTTAAAACCGAGTGTAATCGTTGCACATAAAAATGTTTTCATCACTCACTAGGCACTTAATGACTGTTGTAGCTTGTATCGGAACAAGCGAAAAGGGGTTGAGGATTGAAAAAGAGGCAATTCATTTTAGCTCTGCAGCACACCTAGATTTCTATAGACATTTCTATCTCTCCTCTCCATCCGTACCTCTGCCTTCTTACGCCATCTCATCACACCTACAATCAACCCGACGCCTAAGGAGATAGTTAACTTTTTCTTAGCAAAGAAAGAAATCATCAGTTCCTTTATTTTATGTGCCATTCTCCGCAGTGCCCATCGTGTGGTTTAAACACATGGTACCCAAGTTCCCAGAGGGTGTGAAATCTGTAAGGCTCACACAGTGAGTTGTATGAGTTCAGTACACAACCCTGAAATATGACCTACAGGGCCAACTCTTTTCTAAACATATTCACGGGCCAAGCTCTTATTTATTGCAGTTCTTCCTCTCTAGCATCCTCAGACACGGTGCTGCTAGCCAGAGTCTGAGCCTATCTACAGGTCCCACAAGGCTGCTTAAAATAGTGGTTCATGAGTATGTTCACCGCCTTCCATCGAGTTGTCCTTCGCCTTTACCCGCCACCCCCCCAAACCCCCCAGAAATTTGTTGCCTGCCTGTTCCCTGTCCAGAGTGCTGGAGGACTCTACTCCCTCCCCTGAGAGGACCAGGAAGTATGGATGGAAACAGGTACCTGCAAAGCCTTGAGGGAGGTTCTCCGTGCACGTGCCGCCACCTCCAACACAGGGTGGCATCTCTAATTTCACAAAGGGTGTGTCTGCCTGTCTTTACTCTGGAAAGCAAGACTTGCCTCTGGTACAGTTGCCTTCAGTGCTAATCCACTGTAGATACTTCCCTGTCTGTCTGTTCTGCTCGCTGTGCATTTAAAATGGAGCTAGTTCGCCAAGATGTTCAGAGTCTATGGTGCCCGTAACTCACGCAGGCACCAGAATAGCCTCCGTATTAGCCTCTCATCTCCTTTCTAGGTCTTGTCTCTCTAGCTTCCTCCCTTCCCCTGTTACTGGCCCATTGGTAGAGGAAAAGAACGTGTTGAAATCGATATGAGAATAAATTGCCACATGGTCTTTGTTGCGGAGCCAAGGTTTCCACGGAAAACCCTTGTAATCAGAGAAGAGGGGAGATGAGATTAAACTGATTAAACTGAGAAAGTCAAAAAGAGGACAACTTGAAAGATTAGCCAGCCGATGCCAGCCAAGCGCAACTCGGTGTGCATGCTAAGTGGAATCGTCCTCCCCACTATCAGCCCCTGCATCGGGTGACCTTCGGCGGTATTAGCACAGGACTGCCTGATCCGAGGAGACACTGGAGACTGAGAAGCCAGAATGCGGGTGATTACAGCAGGTATCAATACTACTGTCATGATGCTTCGTTATCATTAGGGAACTTAATTACTTAGGGAAAACGAGAAGGCCCAAAGAGTCACAGCCGCGGTCAGCTTCCGGATGAGGGCAGACATTTGAGAGTGGCCTCACATCCAGGGTCAAAGGGAATCAGAGCGTGGGAGGAAGAAGGGCGTTCAGTAAGAGACTGCCGTGGGCGTGGCAGGACTGCCACGGCAAATGGCCGTGAGGGATGGGTGCTTGCCTGTGGGATGCCTTCTGCCTTACCTTCTGTGTAAGATCGTCTCTGTAAATGCTGAGTAAGTCAAAGAATAGTATGCTAAGATGACTCAGTTCCCTTAAAAATACTGATTAAGCTACATTAATATTTGGACACTGATTTTAACTCCCCCCCTCCCTGTCCTCTGCGTGTGTGTGTGTGTGTTGTGTGGATGTGTTTGGTTTGTATGTATGGATGTGTGTTATGTGTTATGAGTATGTTTGTGTGGGTGTGTTTTGTTTTGTTATGCGTGTGTTATGTGTTATGATTATGTTTGTGTGTGTTTTGTTATGTGTGTGTTGTCTGTTATGATTATGTGGGTGTGAGTGTGCTTTGTTTGGTGTGTGTGTGTGAGAGAGAGAGAGAGAGAGAGAGGGAGAGAGAGAGAGAGATGCTAGTAATCGAACCAGATCTCTGGTGCTAGGCAAGCTCTTTTCCATCGAGGCACACCTTCAGCCCTCAGCGATTTTTTTTTTTTAATGGAAAACTAACCTTGTATTCATCCCCTTCCTTGCCTTCCACACTCAGTCTCTCTCCCTTTCTCTCCCTCCTCTCTCTTTTTTTCCATAGACGTTTGCAATTTTAGCCTGGCTGCTGTAACTCTGGAATTCAGAGTTCAAGCGGGGGGTGGGGGGGGTGGCGCAACATGTTTTCTTTTTACTCTGACCCCTAAATAGAAACTGAACATTTCAGAACACTCCAAAGCTGTGGTTGTGCTGAGTCAAACCAGAATTAGCCCCACTTACTGACCTACAAATAGACCGACCCAGCCCTTCCTGCCTCTGTCCAAGTGCTGGGTGAAAATCCATCCTTCCAAATTTAATGAATCTAATTTCTTCTTCTTCTTTTTTTTTTGGAAGGAAGTAGGCACAAAGTTCGAAGGAACTGCATTTGAATGAAGGGGTCCACTCACTTACCATCCACATCTGCAGACTTTCCCAACAGATCATACCATGGTCCCAGCTGTTTCATTATGTTTCATTAGCTCATTTGAAGATGAGAGGAGAAAAAAAAAAAAAAAAAAAGAAGAAGAATTCAAAAACTGTGCGATAGGAAAAGGCCTTTGGAGGACAGAATGTGAAAAAGTTAAGGTTACAATGGGGTGTGGTGAAGTTTCTGTAAACACTTGCAGATGGATTTAGACGCCAGCCCAGTTGCAGCAGGGCCAGGCTATTCGGACTCCTTGGGATTTCAGTTCACCCTCGGAAGCATCCGTGTCTTGGCATAGGCAAGTGCACAGCTATAAAGGGCTGGGGCAGTTAACCATGATGCCCTCCTGAGGAACGCATGCAGCTACAGAATTTTGTATGGACAATCTTAAGTCTGGCATGGTGGCACACACTCACGATCTGGTAGATCCGGTATTTTAGGAGGCTGGGGTAGGCATTGGAGTCCCTCACAGCCAGTCCACCACAGAGAGATCCTGGCTCGACACAGACAAATATTCCCTGACGGGGAGGTGGGAAGCTAAAGTTGAGCACTGTTCTATGTTGGGCCAAGAGAATACTTTGGGAATTCACAGTTCAAATCTGACAATAGACACTCTACGGGAATCGTTCTCTGCCAGCTTTCTGCCTATGCAAGGGACACTCCTGTATCTCTATGCCTGGCAGCAGAGGGTGACTTTATAATGGGCCTCAGAAGCATAAGAAAGAGGCCCTAAGGATGCTTCTCTCCTTGAGCTGAGATTAAAATATTCCTTGTGAACCAAACACATATGCACAGTGGTAACTCTCATCTCTGGGATGTCTAGTATAAAACCCCATTTACACATGTGTTTCTGCTATGCATGAGTAACTATAAGAAACGTAAGTTATAGATAATTTATCACTTGTTTACTTCTAGAATTGTCCATGTGGTTTCTCACCGCTGTGGACAATGGGGTGACAAAACCACAGGAAGCAAAACTGTAGGTAAGAGAAACTCTTCCAAAGTGGTCATCTTGGAGACACACAATAATTCACTACCTTAGCCCCCTTTTCTCTTTGCTGCTTAAGCTGGGTGCTACCATTTTAAGCAAATCAGCCGTGATTTCCCGTGTAAGGCCTCAGGAAAATGTACCTGTTGATGTTCTCTCACAGACAGAGTAGGGGAGGGTCTTTAGATCATCACCTGAGATTCCATGTACTCTTCCTTCCTTCCATCCGTCCACAGTCCGTCCTCAGCTGAATGGTCTCAGGAGGCCGTGCGGGACATATGGACGGGAAGATTAACTGAAGGGACCCTTCCACATGGCTTTCAGGATCTGCCACTTGTGCTCAGGTGGAATCTTTCAGACATGGACCTGTTTTGTCATCACTTACTTCATGCATTCTCTTACAAGAAAGCTCAATGAACCCAACTGCTTTTCCAGGTTGGCCTTGAGAGGAATCACTCCTCTGGTTTGCTTTCAGCACCCTACCTGGAGTAAATAGATGTTTATTGCCCTTTCTGCAGGAGAACTCAACAGTAACTTATTGGCTGGAGTCTAGTTTTCATCCCTGACACCAATCCTTCAGCTTAACCCTGTGTTTTCTACCCAGGCTTCTGGATTTCTTCTTCTCCTCATATTCTGATTTGTTTGATTCTGAACAAGTCCAAGTTTTAATGTTCTGGATTATAGTAAGTCCTAGGTAGGTGAGATCCATTGGCCTATGCTTCATGATCCTTCTACTGTGCTAACTGAGTTCGGGCCTCTGTTTTTGATGATAGTATGACTAGAAAGTTCATTTCCTCACATTTTCTACCCAGATCAGGTTTTAATACACTCAGCCCCAACCCACATCATTAACTGGTTTTGAACGAAGCTTAACAATCATTGGTCTCTTCCTCGTAAGTGGAACCGTCAAGATCCCTAGGCACAATTCATTGAGCTTGGAAGTGACAGGTGACCTGAACATTTTGATAATGTGATCCCGTTCTTTGGGCCTGGAGCAAGGCAGTGCACTGTGGTGGGAGCACAAGGCAGAAATGCAAAGCTGAACAAAACCCTGCATCTCCTGTTTAGGACGCCAAGAGGAGAAAGAAGAAAGCCAAAACACTGATGTCCCTTTTGTGAGGGAACTTCCCAGTCCCAAGGCCCCACCCCTCAACCGTCCCCCCTTCCAGCTGTGCTTTCTGGGGTGCAAACCTCAGCTATGTGGGCTTCCAGGTGTGTGTATCTGTACTGCAGCAGGAACTTCAGCAGCTGCAGCAGAAGTCAGGACAGCTGATGGTTGGGATTCCACAAGACATGACATAAAACTGCAAGTTTCACAGTGAGCTTGTTTTTAAATTTAATTATTAATATTTTCATTACTATTGTGTATATCTGAGATTTTCAGGATGTTATGAGACACACATAACTTAGAACATTACGATCTACAGTCACGGGGCACAGTATGATGCTTTAATGTATGTATCCCACGCGGAGTGAATAAGCTAGCAATGAACATATTTATCACTCACTTGTCTGAAAGACATTTAGAATGGCTGCAGAAATCACAAAGGCCTCTGCAGCTGTGTTTACTAGCAGAAAAGAGATGAAATTTGGGAAAGGCCACACTCGGTATGAAATAGCAAACCAGAGAAGAAGCCACAGGTGCCCAAGAAAACCTGGCTGTTCCCACCTACTTAGCACTGAAAATGACTGCCACCCTCTTTCCCTGTCCCAACCGTATCACAAGATGGGCTGGGAAATGTCCTTTTCCTCTTGCCTGGACGAATTTGTGAATGACTACAGTCATCAGTCCAGCATTAAGGGTCTCTGAATGGCTGGAGTCATTTGTCACACATTTGTCCAACATTAAAAAAAGGGGGGGGTATTATTTCTACACTGAGAGCTTAATTCATCCATTCTATTTAACCCTTGAGACTGCATCTATTATTTATGGAGACATTTCTGATGCATGATTTTATTATCTTATTTTGTCTTACAATCAGGAAATGACTTACTAATCACACACCCCCACAAGCTTTTCCTGGCTTTAGAGATTCATGATACTTCTACCCCAGTCTGAGAAAGGAAATCCTGTTTCGTTACCCCTGAAGACTATATCCAGATTCTGGAACTCTTATAGATATTACAGAGAGCCCAAATGTTGTAACTATGTTGGCCAACAGAAATGTCCATGACACTGAGCATGTGGCCTTCTGTTCCCGAAATGCTAATTTATATCTTAAGACCTTCAAGTGGACATCACACCTCAGGCCCTAGCTCCAGCAGAGGAAACACAGCTTCTATCCTTATAGGCATTTGACTGAACTAGTAAGGGATTCAAAAGTTAATGGCAATACAATGTTATAAACACCTAAGACATTAATCCTGCACAATGCGTTCACAATATTTTTGAAAAGGATAGAGTTTTATGAGAAGATATTGAAAATACCTAAACAAATGGAGCAATGTGCTATGTTTATTCATGGCTAGTGTTCATACCCTTAATACATCAGTTTCCTTCGTGATCATTTAAACTTTCCTGGAAAACTATCAGCAGAAGAATTTTTCAAGGAGCTTGAAAAGGCTAATGGAAAGTTTAGATGCATAATCAAAGACTCGAATACCCCTAAGATTGTGACGATGCTGGCCCTAGCAGATATCAGAATGTGTTGTAACAGTGAGCGGTAATGTCCCGACACAAGAAAGAGAAACATCTCTAAGCCAGGAGTACCAGTGCTCCTCTGTAATTCTAGTACTTGGAAGGAAGCAGGAGGATCAGAGTTCTTAAACCTGCCTAAAAAAAGAGGAGGAGAAGGAGTGAAAGAAAAGGAATAATCGCGAATGCAATAAACAGCTATATAGAGAGAGGAACTTCTTTTGTGGCAGAATGTACTGGAAAGCATGAACAATAAAGCAAGGCAAACTGGGCTAACTGGTTATTGCTGTGTATGAAAGAAACTAATAATTTGCATCGCATCTTACCCAGGAACTGAAGTCAATTTCAAGTTGCTTTAAGACTTGAGTTTGAAAAAGAAAATTCTGAAAATATTTCAAAGGAAATATAGGTCACTTATCTTCTTTACTCTAGAATGTGAGAACGGTAAGTCCAATGTAGAGAGAAACAAATTGGTAAATCTGACAGTGGGGGAAATCAGGAGCTTTTTTTTTTTTTCATCCAATGATTCACAAATGACTCTTGCATCAAATGTCACTGAGAACATTTTACTGCAGAAAATATTTTAGTAAATCCTACAAATGACCAGAGAGACCAAAAAAACTAACCCAGAAGGTAACAAGCCATACAAGGAGGTAGTTATATGGCCAATGGAAGGAGGAATGTGTGCTGTAAGAATTTAAGCACTGTGATTAGGGCAGAGCATAATGAGAAAGAGGGATGGTGTTTCTTACTCACCCGAGTATCAGGGTTATAAAAAACACATGTCACTACGAGTTAGCAAAGATGCAGAGAAGCAGGACCAATGATGGAGAGAAGCAAGACGACCAAGCATCATCCAAAGAGGCAGGACCAAAGACTATGCAGAGAAGCAGGTGATTTAAAACCAGTATCTACGGTTTAGGTGCAAATAAATGTAATTACTTTGGGGATAAGTAGTTGGGTATTCCTTAAAAAGTAGATCTATCCCATCCAGTACTGTGCCAGATAAATACCTTAAATGTGAGTAAAATAAGAGACACACCAAAGTGCTCCTGGCAGGATCGTTTATAATCACAAAAGCCCAACAAAGAACATGAAGAGCTACTAACAGAAGAACAAATGAATTGCAATGTGCTTGTGATATAATAGAACTTCCAAATATTTTTCACAAAGTGACACAGATTCAAAAAAGAAATTCTCAGACATGGGGAGTTGGCTCAAACAGTTGCTGCTCTTAACACAGACTCAAGTTCAATTCCCAACGCCCTATAGGACAGCGTACCTGCCTGTAACTCCAGTTCAAAGAGATCTGACACCCTCTTCTGGCCTCCAAGGGTAGCAGACATGCATATGGTGTCCAGATATGTACATGCAGTCAAACACTCTGTGACATGCAATGGAAATAAATAACCCTTAAGGAAAACCTTATCAGCTCTTAAGAATATGTATCATGCTTGCAAAATGCAGAAGGGATTGACTGTAACTTGAATGTAAGATGTCTGTAGCATGAAAAATAAAAACCCGCAGACGGATGTTGGGCTAAGATCCCCATGGAACTGACTTTGCCCAAGAAAATGCTCATCTGTCCAGAATTCCCCTAGTCCCCATCCATGTACCAGTGTGTGTACTAACTGCTTTTGTGCTTTTCCAAGCTATTATAGTTTTAACAACAGTCAAATAAATCTATGGTCATCTTTTAGCTTATGGAGTTCTGTGAAGCGTAATGTGTTACATTTCATTTTTAACGTGTGAACACGGTAAAGGATCAAATGTAAATATTCTTGGAGCTGAGAAAACTAGAAAGTCAGCAAACTAGCTTAAACCTCTATGAAGAACTAGAAGTTGTTCCCACTGTTAAAGTATTCCTTAAGAAGTGAAACTGACTTCTCTACAACTGTAAAATGAAAGCACAGCAAAGGGTTTTTCCTTACTTAATCCGCTTGCTAGTGAGGACGCTAGTAAGATGTTAAGTGCGAACACGATCAACAGAGTAGACTCCAGCATAGGAGGTGAGAATTGATGGAAGAAAAACTCACCCAGAGTGAAAGGGTAGTGAAATGCAGCATTCGGATTCATTCTCTCATATGAGAAACAGCCATTGTATCCCCAAGGGGGGGGGTCTTGCCTGCATCTCTATGAACAGAACCACTTACGTTACCATCATCAGCCCAAACCAACGGCAGAGCCACCTAAAGTGACTTCCATTCCCGCAGAGCTGCATAGAAGCTCAAGGACGGTGCACACTACACACAGATATTGACCCTGCAGACTGATGGTCAATACCAATCATGCATCGAAGGCCGCTGGAAAATGTCCTCCCTCTTTGACCTAAACAGAATCAAATACAAAGCTTCTCCCACTCTATCCACTTGTGTTGCAGAATAGCTTTGTACCCTGTGAAGATGTCTTTGCCCAAGGACCTTCTAATCGGTTCAATAAAGAGCTGAATGGCCTGCAGTCAGGCATAAGTAAGACTAGGCAGGGCTTCCAGGGAAAGAGAGGAACTGGAGATGAGTCTGGGCTAGTGAGAGATGGCAATGAGACACTTACAGAATGGGGAGAGGCTCAAAGCCACATGGTAGGACCTAGATCGATATAAACAGGCTAATTTAAGTTACAAGAGCTAGTTGAGAACAAGCCTAAGCTAAAGGCGGAGCTTTCGTAATTAAAAATTAAGTCTCCACGTCATTATTTGGGGGCTGGCTGTCCCAAAAGGAAAAGTCTCACAAAGATCAAATACACACTTGCAACCTCACTTTGCCAAATATTTGACATAGCTGTAGATACACAAATGTATAAAAATAGGTAAAGAAGTCAAGCATTTATTGCTAATAAATTGAAACTTTTATCTCAGTCATTTGGTATATGTATAATTTAATCATTTATCAAGGACAGAAGCAAGTATGGTTACTAATGACAGAAATATGTCTGTGTTTACAAAAAGGATCAATTTTCACTGACCTTTTGATGTTAGAGCATCGTTGGTGTTTTTCACAGTATATTCACAGTTGGGTTCTGTAGTCTTCAATGCTGAGAACACCACTCTGTTAGAAATATATAATTTAAAATGCCATTTCAGAAATTGAAGTAAGTTATGCCTTAATTCCAAGTCAAGTCTATCAAATGTATTTTTAAGTAAAATATTTGAAGGCAATATTCTATAGAGTTCAAAGTGTGTTACTTTGATATATTACTGAGGAATAATGGTAGAAAAATAGACTTTGTTTACTATGTCCGTATAAAATCAGAACACTGTATGCAATGTGAGCCCAGATGTTTCAACATGTGCATGTTGTAGATTTGACAGCTAGGGCGCAGTGACGTCACACCGTGCAACAAAGGTAAGTGCTGACGGACATGCCCATGAATAGTGATGCATTTGATTTTGAATTCATTTTTGCTCATTGCATGCTGAGAAACCATTTGCTATGGCTAGGATCTGCATTCTTGCATCCAGTTACAGGATGCTGCAATGGTGACAATGGGTGACCCACAGTTTAAAAAGCTGGACTTTGTAGTAGTATAATACTTCAGTTTATTGTGATCTCCGTTTTGATGTCACTAGGCTTCACAATAGGAATTCCCAGAGAATAAAACATTGGTGCTAAGGGTTTTCCAATGTATTTGAAACAGGTTTCTCATCGTTTCCATCTCTCTGTGTGCACAGATGTTGGCCCAACGCCTCCTGTCAAAGTGCTTACTACTATCGTTTTCATTGTGTCTCACTTAGGACAATACATTCCTCTCGCCACTGTCTCCAGTGCTCTTAGTGGAACCCTCTTCACAATGGCCCCAGATTCGCCTGTCTGCAGTAAAGCAGTTTTGCCTGCACACTTCCCCAGATCCCTGGTGTCCTGAGATGGTACAGCACGTGGGTAATGAACTGCATTTCTGTTTCTTATACTTCCATGATCCAGAAACATAGTATTGATAGTTTCCAGCTAGTCTAGTAAAGCCAGTGCGTCTAGTTCTGCAGCGACATCCCGTGAGCATGGGCTGCTAACTGAACACCGCCACAACCTCACCGTGCATTCCTCACAGCAACACAACAAGCTGCTGTTTTGAAAGCCATGAGGACTTGCCAGGGGAAGTTTTCTAGGGAAATGCTGCTGGAGCCTGTGTTGCCATTACCTCTTCAATGCATGATTTTCCCATGGTAATAAAACATTTAGGCTGAGAACTAAAAGGATTAATGGGGTAGAGGTCTCCAAATTTGAGAATTCGACTTTACTCATTTATTTATTTTTTTCCATAAACTAGCTTGTCTTGTGTGAATCTAAGACATTATACCTTCTGTAAGTATGTCATCCATCATGATAGAAAGAAATCCACTTAAACACACATTGCTTAAAGGAAACATGTGCTTTAAAAATTCATGAAATTGAACTTTCCAAGCACATATCTTATGCCACCTACATGCTTTAAAACATTTCCAAGCAAAAATTTCCAACATGGTTTTAAAATAAAGAGGAGGTAAATAGAAAAAGTAAATCTGTGCATATAATTAAAATCTCATTAAAATTTTGGGTTTATATATGCCACTTTTATTCGATGAAGACAAATGCATGCACCCATTTAATGTTTTAAAAAGAAACACTTTTTCTAAAAGCAATGTTCAAAATTAGCATTAAAAATGTATTATCTAGCATTATCTTGCTTAGGTATCTTATACACACTGTAAAGAAAAATTGTACTGAATTAAAAGATTCTGCTTGGTTAGTTTTGAGAAATGTGTGTATCCATGTCACTTTCACCCAAAACAAAATGAGTCCTGTGCCAAAATTTGTAATTCAGGGGACTGGCAAGATGACACTCCAGTGAAGAATATTTGTTGTTCTTGAAGAGGACCAGAGTTTGATTCCCAGCATCCACTTAGTAGCCCACGTCTATACGTAAATCTGGTTCCAGGGGATCGGGCATCTCTTCTGGCCTCTGTGGTACTAGACACACATGCAGTCAAAAGTGTGTGTGTATGATAAAAACAAATCTGTCTTTTAAAAGTCACAAATAGGAGACTGATGAGGAGATGTTTCAATCTGTAAGATGCTCATCTTGAAGTGTGAGGTCCTGAGTTAGGTCCCCAGAATACATTTATTTATTTACTTCTATATTTATATAAGGCTGTACATGATGGTCCACTTGTAATCCCAGTGCTGTGGAGGGAGAGATGGGAGGATCCCCTGATCAGCTAACCTAGCCTCATCCAACTGAGAGTCTGAATGTCCTTCAGACATTCAGAAAGAAAATGTGGATCACACCTAAGGAACCACAACTACAGACAAGCTCATACATATGCATTTATACATATGAACACACACACACAATATGCACAGATATATTCACATCTTAAATAGGGATTTTTTTTTAATACTTTCTTTTGCCTTTTTGTCACCTCTAGAACAGTGACGAGACTTGCTCTTGTTAACCCCTTAAACTTATGATTTATCCCTTTTTCATATTTTAAATTTAAATTATATTTTTCATTCTTAGAAATTTGCCTTTAAAGGTATCTAGTTGACCATTTCTCACTGATGTCATTTCAGTTTTATGCATAAAACACAATTATGCATTGGAGCCTCCTGAGGATTGCGGACTGCATGCAGGGTGGCCATCCCCCATAGTAGGAGATAGTCTTGGGCCCGTTTCCAGCCTGCCTTCCAGAGCCCTGATCAGCCTCCTGAGGACTGGGGACTGACTGTGCAAGGGTAAGCCATCCCAGCACCCTAGTCCCACCTTCATCCATTGAACAAGGATAGCCATCAGAGTATTAGACCTGCTTGCACCCACCAGAAGAGAACCTTAGTCCCATACCCACCATGAGAGGGAGAGAATCCACCCATACACACTGAAAGAAGAGATGGGTAGACAACAGTCTAAGAACATAGTCAACAGCAGAAAGATCAATACAACACCACCAGTGTCTAGGAACTCAACACCAGCAAGACCTAAACATCCCAACAAAGACAAGCAGAAGAGAACAACCCTAAAAAACAACTTCGTGAAGATTATAGAGTCCCTAAAAGAGGAAAAGAAAAAAATCCTTTAAAGAAACAGAAGAAAAAACAAGGGAAAAAATGCAAGAAAACAACAAATCTCTCAAGGAAAGCCAAGAAGAAACCACCACAATCAAGCAGATAAAGAAAACAACTTCATGACCTGAAAACTGAAATAGAGACAATAAAGAAAACACAATCTGAGGGACACAAAGCCGGAAGTAGGAAAGCTAGGTAAACAATCAGGAACTACAGGTGCTACAGGTGCAAGCATAACCAACCGAATACAAGAGATGGAAGAGAGACTCTCAGGCATTGAAGGTACACTAGGAGAAATAGACTCATCGAGCAAAGAGAAACTTAAGTCCAACCAATCCTCGACACAAAATATCCAGGAAATATGGGACACCAAGTAACATGTAAAGGCAAACCTATGAGAATTACACCTGATTTCTCCATGGAAACTCTGAAAGCCAAAAGAGACGAAGGAACTAACTAAACCAATTGGGTTTAACAGACATTTATAGAACATTTCATCCAAATACAAAAGAGTATACCTTCTTCTCACCTCCACATGGAACCTTCTCTAAAATCGACCACATACTCGGCCATATAGTAAACCTCAATAGGTACAAAAGAATTGGAATAACCCCTATATCTTATCAGACCACCATGCTTTGTGGTTTGAATTCAGCAACAAGAGACATTGATTGCAGAAAACCTACAAACTCATGGAGACTGGACAATGGGAAACTGCATCATTCCTGAGTCAAGAAAGAAATAAAGAAATTAATTAATGAAAATAAAGACACAACATACCCAAACTTATGGGATTAAGAGGAAAGTTCATAGCACTAAGTGCCCTCATGAAGAAACTGGAGAATAGTCACTAGAGAATTAACAGCACATCTGAAAGCTGTAGAACAAAAAGAAACAAACTCACCATGGAGGAGTAGATGCCAGGAAATAATCAAATTAAAGGCTGAAATCAATAAATCAGGAACTAGGAAAACACTACAAAGAATCAATGTAACAAAGAGTTGGTTCTTCGAGAAAATAAACAAGATAGATAAACCTTTACCCAAACTAGCCAAAAAGCAGAGAGAGAGAGAGAGAGAGAGAGAGAGAGAGAGAGAGAGAGAGAGAGAGAGAGAGAGAGATCATGCAAAATGGAAGATCGGAAATGAAAAGGAGGACAAAACAACAGACACTGAGGAAATCCAGAGAATCTTCAAGTCATACTTTGAAAACCTGTACTCCACAAATTTCGAAAATTCAACAGAAATGGACAATTTTCTAGATAGATGTCACTTACAAAAATTAAATCAAGAACAGATAAGCAATATAAATAGACCTATAAAACCTATTAAAATAGAAGCAGCCATCAAAAATTCTCCCAACCAAGAAAGAAGCCCAGAACAGATGGTTTCAGTGCAGAATTCTACACAGAAATTCAAAGAAAAGATCATAACAATACTCCTCAAAGTGTTCCACACAATAGAAGCAGAGGGGTCATTGCCAAACCCTTTTTTATTAGGTTACAGTTACCTTAGTACCCAAGCCACACAATGACACAATTAAGAAAGAGAACTACAGACCAATATCCCTCATGAACTATGATGCAAAAATACTCAATAAACTACTGGCAAATCGAATCCAAGAACACATCAGAGAAATTATCCACCATGACCAAGTAGGCTTCATCCCGAGGATGCAATGATGGTTCAACATACAAATATCCACAATAAAATGTAATGTATAAACATATAAACAAACTGAAAAGAAAAACCACATGATCATTTCACTAGATGCTGAAGAAGACTTTGACAAAATCCAACTCCCCTTCATGATTAATTATTGGAGAGATCCGTGATAACAGGAACTTACTAAACATAATAAAAGCAATAAACAGCAAACTAACAGCCAACATGAAACTAAATGGACGGAAACTCAATGTGATTCCTTTAAAACCAGGAACAAGACAAGGCTGTCCACTGTCTCCATATCTCTTCAGTATTGTACATGAAGTTCTAGCTGGAGTAATAAGGCAACAAAAGGAGATCAAGGAAGATACAAATTGGAAAGGAGCAAGTCAAACTGTCTCTATTTGCAGATATGATAGTTTACTAAGTGACCTGAAGAACTCTAACAAAGAACTCCTACACCTGACAAACACCTTCAGCACAGTGACAGGATACAAGACTAACTCAAAAGGTCTGTAGCCCTACCAAATACAGACAATAAAGGGGCTGAGAAAGAAATCAAGGAACCATTACCCTCTACAATATCCACAAACAACATAAAATATCTTGGGGGTAATGCAAGCCAAACAAGTGAAAGACCTATATAATAAGAACTTTGAGTCTTTATAGACAGTAAAGAAGATACCAGAAACTGGAAAGATCTCCCATGCTCTTGGATAGGTAGGATCAACATAGGAAAATGGCAGTCTTGCCAAAAATCAATCTACAGATTCAATGCAATCCCCATCAAAATCCCAGCACAATTCTTCACAGACCTTGAAAGAACAACCCCCAGCTTCATATAAAAAACAAAAAAGCAACCCTGTACAATAAAGGAAATTCCAGAGGCATCATCATCCCTGACTTCAAACTATTATAGAGCTACAGTCCTGAAAACAGCCTGGCATCAGGGGAAAAATAGACAGGACGACCAATGGAATCTAATTGAAAATCATGATATTAACCCACACATCTACTAACACCTGATTTTTGACAAAGAAGCTAAAATTATACAATGGAAAACAAGAAAGCATCTTCAGCAAATGGAGCTGGCATAACTGGATGATGGTATGTAGAAGACTGCAAATAGATCCATATCTATCACTATGCACAAAACTTAAGTCCATATGAATTAAAGACCTCGACATAAATCCACCCACACTGAATCTCTTAGAAGAGAAAGTGGGAGGTACCCTTGAATGAACTGGTACAGGAGGCCCCACTTCCTGAAAATAACACCATTAGCACAGAACCTGAGATTGACAATTAACAAATGGAACCTCCTCAAACTGAGAAGCTTCTGTAAAGGCAGAGGACACAGTCAACAAGACAAAACTGCAGTCCACAGACTGGGAAAAGATTTTCACCAACCCCACATCTGACAAATGGCTGATTTCCAAAATTTACAATGAACTCAAGAAGCTATTTACCAAAATACCAAGTAATCCAATTAAAAAGCGGGGTTCAGAACTAAATAGAGAAATCTCATTGGAGGAATCTAAAATGGCTGAAAGACACTCAAGAAAGTGATCAACATCCTTAGGCATCAGGGAAATGCAAATGCAAATCAAAGCAACTCTGAGATACCATCTTACTCCTGTCAGATAGCTAAAATCAAAATATCAAAGACGGTTTATGCTGGAGAGGATGTGGGGAAAGGGGAACACTCCTCCACTGCTGGTGGGAGTGCAAACTCGTACAGCCACTTTAGAAATCAGTATCGTGGTTCTTCAGGAAAATGGGAAATCAGTCTACCTCAGGATCCAGTAATTCCACTCTTAGGCATATACTCAAAAGATGCATATTCATACAACGTGGACATTTATCTATTGGACTATGTTCATAGCAGCATTATTTGTAATAGCCAGAAACTGGAAGCAACCTAAATGCCCCTCAGCTGAAGATTGGATGGAGAAAATGTGGTATATTTAAACAATGGAGTATACTCAGCAGAAAAAAAAAATCCAATGGAATCTTGAAATTCGAAGGCAAATGGATGGAACTAGAAGAAATCATCCTGAGTGAGGTAACTCAGTCACAAAAAGACAAACATGGTATCTATCCATTCATATGTGATTTTTAGACATAGAGCAATGGATCACCAGCCTACAATCCACATCGCCAGAGAAGTAGGAAACAAGGAGGACCTTAAGATAGACATACATGGTCCCCTGGAGAACAGGAAAGGGACAGGATCTCCCAAGCAAATTGAGAGCATAGGGGAAGGGGAAAGGGAGTTAGGAGGAAGAGGAGGGGAGAGCAGGGCATGAGGGAGCAGGAAGATTGAGTCAGGGAAATAGAAGAGAGCCAGAGAAGAGATACCACAATAGAGGGAGCCATTATAGAAAAATGACACTCGGGAAATGTCCAGATATACAAGGATGATCCCAACTAACAGTCTAAGTAATCGTGGAGATGCTACCTTAAATGCCCTTCCCCAGTGAGATTGATGGCTACCTTATATGCCATCCTAGAACCTTCATCTAGTAGCTGATGGAAGCAGAAGCAGACTCCCATAGCAGAACACTGAGCCGAACTCTAGGGATCCAGTTGCAGACAGGGAGGAGTGATGAGCAAATGGGGTCAAGACCAGGATGGAGAAACACAAAATCAGCTGACCTGAACATGGGTGAGTTCATGCACCCCAGTCTGATAGCTGGGAACAAGCATAGGCCGGACCCAGACCCCCTGAATGTGGGTGTTAGTTGGGAGGACTGGGCAGTCTATGGGGCCTCTGGTAATGGATCAGTATTTATCCCTAGTATAGGAATGGACTTTGGGAGCCCATTCCACATAGAGGGATACTCCCTCAGCCTACACACATTGGGGGATGGTTCTTATATTGAGTTCCAGCCCTGACTTTCCTTCATGATGAACTGTAATTGTGAGCTCAAAATAAACCCGTACTTCTCCAAGTTGCATTTGGTCATGGTGTTTTTAAATCACAGCAACAGAAAAGCAAAGTAAGACACAAGAATAAGGTAGCATAACAATCAACCATTTTCTCTGCAGAGATTTAAATAACACTTTGCTAAGAGCTTATAGATCCCAGCAGTGTATGTACATGGATTTAAGCAACTCAGAACCTATTTAACTGTTAAATCATAATGACATTTTTTTCTTTATTGCTGTGAAATGCTGACTAATATTAGTCAGAACGGGGTGGATCATAATCAGCTACTGGAATAGAGGATCTCCCCACCCCTTTTCAAATGATAGAGCCAGGTTAGAGAGCAGAGGGAATTAGCTGAATGGAGTGCTTGCAACAAAGACGATGCCATTCCCAGCCTCTGTTTATAGTTGTTTAAAATCCTGTTTATTGTTTTCCCCTTCATTTCTCCCAAAGAAAAGAAATATGCTTTTAAAGGAATACACCCATTAATACTGTGTGGATTTTAGAGTATTTGCATGCATGGGTTATTAACTAGTAAGGGATAGGAACTTCGACATTAACGGAGCTATTCTGGAGAGGAGCAAATGAGTACAGCTCAGCTCAGCTAGCCACCGTGGGCATCTGACTTAACCGCCACACCCCTTTGTATTGACTTTGAAGAGGCAAGGAAAGTCACCATTATTGTCATATTGTATGCACCCTGATGCCATCTAGCAAACAGTCATCAT
This sequence comes from Phodopus roborovskii, assembly GCF_943737965.1. Lineage (NCBI taxonomy): Eukaryota > Metazoa > Chordata > Mammalia > Rodentia > Cricetidae > Phodopus > Phodopus roborovskii. The sequence goes on from NW_026126611.1 coordinate 8,550,080, forward strand.
CCTTACATACCTCACCATGGGCAATTTGAGGCATATCCAAAGTGGCTCATTGTCTGTAGAGGTTAGCTTTCATTGTCAACATGGCATGGTCTACAGTTGTCTGAGAAGGGAATCTCAAATGAGGGACTGCCCAGATCAGAGTGTCCTCTGTGTGTGTGTGTTTGTGTGTGTGTGTATACGCTCGCGCATGTGCGTATGCATGGGTGGATGTTAATGGCTTAGAATGGCCGAGCCCACTGTGGGCAGCACCAACCCTTGACAGGTAGCCCTGGGCAGTATAAGAAAGCAAGCTGAGTCTGTGAGGGAGTCATGGGTTTTGCTTCAACCTCCTTTAACATCTCAGTAATGGACGGTGACCCGGAAGTATAATCCCAGTAAGACCTTTCCTTCCCTGAGATGCTTTTGGTCTGAATATTTTATCACAGTAACATAAAGGAAACCCACACTGTCTCTTCCTGCCTGCCAGGAGAGTGCATAAGCCTTCCTTTACTAGAGGAATATGGAACAACTCTAGGCCAATCTCAGAAAGTCTCCACAGTCATCAAGGAGAGCAAGGACAAAGCAATTAAACTTAAAAGTCACAGGAAATTAATAGTGATTGAAGCATTAAAACGGATCTCAGTATAGCAAAAAAAAAAAAAAAAAAAAAAAAAAAAAAAAAGTAGCAATTTGCTGTCTGTATCCTTTGTCAGTATTTCAGATGTTTTCTCCATTGAGATATATATATATATCTGTGATGATGATGGATGCAGAAATTGAGGAGTGACGTAACTGGTGATGTACGGGGAACATTTGCAACACGAATGCTTTGGTCCACTTCTACTCACAACTCCAAGTCAGACATTGAGAGTGACCTGTAAAAGTGTGGGCCTGTTTTTCCTGTCCTAAAGGAGCACAGAAAATAGTATATGGGCAAATGAAAACCACAGAAGAATCAAATGATTCTTTGGATTGTTAGACGCCAAATTTCCCCCAAGATTATACTCTAACCCTTCATCTCACAAATGTTAAAATTCTGTCTTGATCATTTGGGTTAGCTTACAAATCAGTGAATTTCTCTCTAATTCTTTATATGACAAAGATGTTTAATAGAAATAAGTTGCAATGGAATTAGCTATGTATTGTAAGTTCCATGGTACTGTTTTCAAAAAGAAAAAGAAAAAAAAAAAAACACATGCATTTTAAATAGACATCCTACCTGGGCCAGCCTCAGTAGCTAATCAATTCCCTTTGAATCTCTGTTGTATGATATTTTGATTACATTCTGAATGCTCTCAAGACTGCCAATAAAATTCGCTTTAAATCAGATGGCGGAGCTAGCTATTAGCTGATCAAAATTAACCATAGAGGTTTTGGAGGACTGAGGATAGATAGACAAAAAATAGTAGGGTGGGGCTTAGAGAGGGTCTCAGCCCTTTTTGAATTGAAGAACCAGAGAGAGATGGAGAGAGAGAGAGAGAGAGAGAGAGAGAGAGAGAGAGAGAGAGAGAGAGAGGGGAGGGAGGGAGGGAGGGAGGGAGAGGGAGGGAGGGAGGGAGGGAGGGAGGAGGTCACTGGCCATTTCTCCAAAGTTTCTCAGGTCATTCAGGTACCTACCCTGATATCTGACTCCAGACTTTTTATTGATAGGGTAATTAGATAAACGCTTCAAACATCCTGCATCCAGCTTCTACCCTCGAAGATCTAAGAAAAGATCCACCCAGTTTTTAGTAATATTAACCAAATTGTTCATAACATTCAAACTTGTGTGTCAGAGGGGTATGTGTTCATGTGTCTGCAGGCACACACATGTCGATATTAGCCAGAGATAAACCTTAGATGTTATTTTTCACGAGCCATTCACTAGAGGAGACGGAGAGAAAACGCGAGTGTGTAGGAGGCAGATGTCAACCTCAGGGATTGTTGCTCTTAGCCAGATGCCCTATTTTTGAGACAAGTTCTCTCACTTTGAAATGGGGCTCGTAAACTCACAGACTGGACTGGAGAACTGGAGTGGGTAGCTAGCAGGTTCCATGGGGTCACCTGCCTCTGCCTCCTCAGTGCTGGGATTAAAAGCAACTGCCACCACCACATCTGCTTTAGCCTGGGTGCCAGGAATCTAAGGCAGGTGCTCAAGTTTGTTTTGTCAAGCATTCCATGACTGATCTCTCTCCCCAGCCCTCCATCATGTGTTTTAGGATAATGTCTCCTTCTGGGACCTGAGACTCACCAGTTAGGCTCAGCAGACTGGCCAGCAAGTCCCAGAGGGTAGCGCCTCTGCCTCCTACCCCCAACCCCGGCACTGGAATCACAAGCTTCTACTATCACACTGATGGGAGAGGTCATTCTGTATGTTTCTCATACTGGTTAATAATAAAGCACTGTTGGCCAATAGAAAAGGAAGATAGGAGGGACAGGAGACAAGGAGGAAAAGGAAGAGTAAGGAGGAGCCAAGATGGAGATTCTAAAGAAAGCAGTAGCGCCGGCCCCCCGAAAGAAATACAAGACACAGAAATGGGTTAATAAAAGGCAGAGCAGCCGAAAAAACAAGAACAGGGCCAACAGCAGACAAAACAGACCGTGCATAGGGGCCCCAACCCCACCCCCTACACCCATTCCCCTCCCTATCCCATCTCCTTCCTATGGCCAACAGTGCTAACCAGTATGAGAAACATATACAGAATGACATCTCCCATCATCACACCTGACATTTTTGTTGACGAGAGTTCTTGAATTGCATTTAGATGCTGAGGCTTATATACAGCAAGCACTTCCCTGACGGGTTCACTTCTATAGCCCTTTAAAATACCTTTTTAACATTGATTTTTCATTTTACATACCAACCCCAGTTCTGCCTCCCTCCCCTCCCTCCCCCCCTTCACACTTCCTACCCTCCCATGCACTCCTCAGAGGGGGTAAGGTCTTCCTTGGGGAGTCAATGAAGTCTGGCATACCAAGTAGAGGCAGGAGCAAGCCTCCCTCTCCCCCGTATCGAGGCTGAGCAAGGTATCCCACTATAGGGAGTGGGCTCCCAAAAGGCAGTCAGTACACCCATGACAGGTCCTGGTGCCATGGCTAGGGAGAAAATATGCTATAAAGTACTTGCAAACGCATCAAAAAAAGCATCCATGATGATCAAGGAGGCTTCATCCCAGAGACGCAGAGACGGAGGGTTCAACATTCAAAAGTCTATCAAGGTAACCTACCTTTGAAACATTTTTATCTAATTAAAAAGCTGTAATAGAACTACTTGCTTCTAATGAAATCTATTCTACATTTGACTGAAGCCTGCTTAATGCCATGTGTTAGCACTTTGTCACTATGGCAAGACACTGGCACAAACCACTTACAACAGAGGAGGACTTAACTCTTGACTCAGAGTGTCGCTTGTTCCATTCCATAGTGAGCTGGCTCCATGGCTAGGGGTGGGGGTTATAACAAACCATGGGTGAGGCAAAAGCATGTGCCTGAGGAGGCTGTTTACGTCATAACGTCCAGGAAGCAGAAAGTGACGGGGACATGGACTGTATGTACGTATGTACATACATATGTATGCATGTATGTATGTATGTATGTATCCTCCCTCAAAGTGCTGTTCCCACTGATCTTTCCTCAACTGGAGCCTACAGCCTCGATTTTACCACCTCCAGTGGTGCCGTCAAGTTATGGATCCACCAAGAAACTAATCCACTGATAAACTCAGAGCTCTCCTGAGGTAATCAGTGCCTCACCTTTGAACACCCTCATTCAGGGAGCTGAGTCTTCTACACTCTGGGGATCAACATCTCATATTCAAACCATACTGTGCCGGTGAAATAATCATGTACATTGTGGCCTCCTCTAAGGAAAGCGAGGTATTATCATGGAACCAGTGTGCAGGCAGGAGCCACTGTCCATTCCTTTGAGAAGTGGGTCAGTGTGGGCAACAAATGGAGACGGAATTTATACCCCGTTTTGCTTTGACTAAGAGAAAAGGATGGAACTTAAAAGAGAAGGTGTAAATTTTAAACTAGACAAGACTACAATGAACTAGGAGTAGATTCTAGACGCATCTCAGAATCAAGAGAGTTCTCAAATGTCACTACCATCTATACAAGGTAACAATTCACTCCCAGCCAGTCCTGTTCCAATGAGTGACTTAAAGTCTGTCTGTGACCCACCCAGTGGCTCTCCTAGGCACTCCTACCTCCCTAGGCTCCTTGGCTGTGTTTGGGAAGTGTCAGGGAGGTTGAGCTCATCTTTACCAGCAGTCAGTTAGGTATATGATCCTGGAGAAATGTCAGGCAGAGTCAAACAAGACTCGGAAACAGAAAAGAAAATTCATTAGACACTCCTCACAGCAGAGCTGTCTATGGAAATAAAGTCCTGTCTGTGTGGACAGGGTTAGCTCTTGACCATGGTTGTAAGGTTTCCTTTGACACAACAGAGCAGGCTTATCATTGGTTCTCTCTCTCTCTCTCTCTCTCTCTCTCTCTCTCTCTCTCTCTCTCTCTCTCTCATCCTTAGAATCCTAATATTAATCATAGAGACTTTTCATTTGCATTTTGGGAGCTCTTATTTTTAAATACTTTGGGACTCATTGTTTGATATTAAATACAGGAAATTTTGTGAATGAGTAACCTTAATACGTATAAACACGGTCTTTCCAATGCACAGAGCAGCACTTATGGAATATATTACTAAGATATATCTGCTACAGTGAATCTGGCATCATGCGTCCATGTCTCAATAAGAAGCCTATGACAAGCATACTATAACGTTGCAAAATAATGGCCCATTTTTTTTTTTTTTTTTTTTTTTTTTTACGATCTAACCATGATCCTTAGGAAATATAAAAGCACCTCACATTTGGATTGGTCTGAAAGGAAACTGCAGGATACACAAACTCTTGTGCCGAGCTTCAGAGCAGAAAGGAAGGTCCATTTGAACAGATCTGCCCTATGAGGGATGCTATCAGCTCTGTGCCTTCTACTCAACCATTTCTTCTTGTAGCAGCTCTCCTCCTGCATGCAAAGATGCTAGCAAAGTATGTATTTTCTCTTGGTAGGCAGATGGCTGCCATCTTTCAAGGTGCTCACATGATACCTTTGTGCCATCTGTGGTCTCTTTCCATAAGGACACCAATCCCATCACACTGAGGTTCACGCCCATGACCAATTCCAGGTTCAATTTCTTCTCCAGATGCCCACTTCAGAATACCCATTAGAAGTCAACTTTTCAACATGGGAACCCAGGGACACAAACATTTAGTTCACTTCAAATCCTAATAAAACAGGCACTGAAAATCTTTCTTTAAATGACCCAAGGCAACTGTTATCTACAAGTTGGAGGCGGTATCATTCGCCCCAGTGTATATGAATGATCAGTACAATGTTCTTTGTTTCTTTGTAGCAATGCAAATTATGTGGTTAATACTACAGTTTCACAATCTATAAAGACACAGGGTATCCAAAGTTGGATTAGAATTAAACTGCAAATGATAAGCAGACCCGCTAAACGAGTTTAGCAAAGGAAAAGAAAAAAGAGTGTGTGTATTTGTGCTCTAAAATCAGAGCGTAGGCTATACCATGATCGTGTGGCCCTTCTGGGCATCAGGGAGTTGGGACTAGGTAGTCTTCCGTCTACTTTACCACAAAACTCTTCAGGGCATGATGAAGATGCCACAGTGTGCTAACACTTTTCTTAGAACGTATCATCAGAGTTTCCATGTGAAAAACTTCAAAATGAATGTGTTACTCTAAGTTGTTATCTAAGTAACTGGGGCGATTAGAGGAGTGTTTGGAAATATAAGTAGCAAAAGCCAACCAACCAAAGACATGGCACTCCCTCTTACTACCATTCAAGATCTAGTTCCCTTCCCCTTACCTCTCTTCTCCTCCCCTCTCCTCCCCCTCCCCCTAAATATGTACATGTATATATATATATATATATATATATATACACACACACACACACATATATATATATATGAGTATTTGTGTCAACCATCAACATATACAATTAATACATCGCTGGCACTTCATATGGAACACTAAAGCCTATTTTGGCTTGTTAATGTATCGTGAGTAATTTTCTACATTCCCATCATGACTTTATATTGACGACTGTAGGACCTTTCGATCTGACACTCAGCTCTAACTTAAGCAGACTGCATAATGAACAGAATTCATGAACATTTGCTCATCTGAGCCATCCTGTCCTTACAGGTCAATAAGTAGAAACAAAGTACAGCCTGTTCAACAAATATGAAGTCCCCTCTGAAAAAAATGCAAGTTTGTATTTCTCTAGTGATAATTTCAAGTTGGCCTTTTCCCAAGTGCACACTGAACCATTATTATGTGAAATTCACTTTTTGTTTGTCAGTCAGGAGAAGGTCATTTACATGGATTTCCTTTAGCATCCAGGGTTAATACTTCTTTAGGGTCACTGACAATGTATAGTCTTTGTTTTCTAGAATATCATTTCATTCTTTTAGTGCTATTGTTGTTGGAGCAAACATATAAAATCATAACAGATAGTGAGAATGAGATATTGTGAGTATATTTCAATTAGTATTTATTTGTGGAGTTCTTTTTAAGTTGAATTTTTTTGTATTTGTATGTGTCATAAGAGCCCCAAATTTGATTACTTTTATTTTCCTTCCTTTGTGAGTTGGAATATGCCATCAGCTGTGGAGAATATCAGAAAAGATACTGTTTTCAAAAGGAAACTTCTAAATGATTTATATGGTGCCATGCCATGGAAAGTCCATTGGCAAATCCAACTTCTCTGTCTCACGGTATTATTTGCCAACTTTATAGAAATTTCTGTTATTCTTTTCTAACTGCCTTTTGGAAAATAACTATTTTCCCAAATATCAGCATCTAGTCTCTGTATTTGTGCCTGATATATTTTAAGGGCTTAGAACTTAGGACATCCTAGACTGTACTCAGATCAGAGTGTTTTGTTATCTGAAGCCATAAAACAGTATCAAAGCCATGGGAGGCTTCCCCCAAATTACTCAGCGGACAATTAAAGAAAATGATTGCTACACAGATAGATATGCCATAAACTGCATGTTTAAAAAACCCGGAAATCCTAACTCATGCCTTGTGCTACTCTCCCATCATATTCGTCTAAAGTCCAGCATTCCATAAGCTGAAAACTACAGAAACAGATGTGTTTGCCCACATGTTTGAGGGTGTGGTTCTTACAGCTGTGGCACGGAACTTGCTTCTTCGTGCAGCAACTGCTTTTCTTCCTAAACGTTTGGATAACTAGATATTTTTAAAGCAAGACTTGTTTCCTTTCCAAAAAACGCCATTTCTGATTTACACTGATGCTATGAAAGCTTGATTACAAAACTAGCTTTTTGTTAAAGGTTTGATCAGCACACAGATTCAATTTTGCAAAGTTACTTGCCCTTTGTAATATGTACTCATTTGTCTATTTATTTATTCATTACTATAGAGAGAGGTAGCAGCATCATGATAAAGAGTAAAAGAATAAATAGTTTTCAAGGAAATTTAAAGGCTACCCCAAAATAGACTTATAAATATGTTGTTTCCAGAATGTTTTACTTCTTCATATTCTACCCTAAAGTAAAAAATAAATAAATAAAAGCAGATGAAATGGCATTAACGGCTTAGCTCATATCTTCTCTGTGGCTTTCCCACCTAGCTAAACAGTAGATAGACAGAGAGCTGGCAGAAGCTGCTGTAGCAGGAATGCAGAGAGCTTGGAGTTATGGCCTGGAATGCTGAAGCAGGGAGAAGGGCGCAGAGGTATCACTCCTGGGTGGTAGCCTTCATTATTCTTTCTAATTTCACTCGGCAGAGGCTGCCATGTTCTCAGGTTTTAAATGCCCCCCTTTTAGAGACATGAGTGGGTCAGCCTTTCAGAGGACAGGACCCAGTCAAGTTGAGCGGCCGAAGCTTTTCCATGAGAAGTAAGACAAGATGGTTTGGAAGCGAGCACCATTTCAGTCCTGTATCACAATGACATCTGTTACAACACATTATTAGCCATAAAACCCCACATGCTGCTCGAAATGATACACGGAAAGAAAAATGCTACAAAATGCAAATCTTGCAGCTTTTGTCTCAAAGGCTGTATCAACCAGCTGATGTTGTGTTTGTGGGTAAAGAAAATAAATATATTGAAATGTGACAATCTGCCTCACAGCATAATTGGATAGTCTTCTTCAATGGCCATTTGGAGTCATAATTGTCAGATATGTTGATCTGTTTTCAGCATGAAAATGGCCCTAGCTTGGGCAGCCTCCTGTAGAAAGGGATGTAATACCAAGAGATCCATCAACTCAAATGCACTCAGCAGGGAAGCTCAGTGTTATTGCCAGTTGAAGTTCTAATCACCACAGGACCTGCTTCCTAGAGCCTGGCCTTTCTCCTCCTCTGAGCTGCCTTCATCAGTTCCCTAACTCAGAAGATGCGGACATCTGAAACCAAGTCAAAGTTATTGGAAACTGCCAATGGGTTATTAGATTCCACTTCACCTTTCAGTGCTCCTCATACTTGATTTATGTGGACTTTTTTTTGCATGGAAACCGAACTCTAATGCAGAATTAGATCTGGGTCAAAGGATGGATCTGGCAGAGAGCTAAGAGGGAAGTCCATCTATAGGAGACTTGGAGTTTTAACAAGGCAAGGACATTCATGTAGAATAAATCTTCCAAGGATTAGTCATTGGAAGCAGATGGTTGTGTTGTGACTTCATCACTGACTGGATCTATTTCAACCATCTATTTCATTACATTTAAGGAAATATGGAGTAGGTCAGGTTAGATTTAAAGACTACAATAACAATAATAATAGTAATAACATATTATTATTATTTTAGATTTAAGTGCATATATGTTTATTTGTGTGTGTGTGTGTGTGTGTGTGTGTGTGTGTGTGTGTGTGTGTGTGTGTGGTGTTTGCATACATCATGTGTATACCTAGTGTCAGTAAAGGTTAGAAAATGGAGTTAGATCCCTTGGAACTGGAGTACTGGAGTTACCTTTGGTTGTGAGCCACATTGTGAGTTGGGAATCAAACCTGGGCCCTCTGAAAGAGCCACCAAGCGCTCTGAACTACTAACCCATCTCTCTACCCAACACATAATTTTTTCATGAGCACTCTATATGCCTGGAGATCCAAGAAAACCATCATGAATAGTTTATTCTTTTCCCTTTCTGTATACAGTACTCAGCCTTTCTTCTAAATAACTGCTGGAAAAATATTTAAATAATATCACATAAGGAGCACTAAATTAATTGCTGGCCAGCAACTCCCAATGGTTCTTAATGGCCCTGGATAGTCATACTTAGTTGTTTATTTATTTATCCACTGCTGTGTAAAGTGTCAAGGAAACAATACTAGGAAATGTAAGTGAATTATCAATGTAGGAAGCACAGAACAGTCCCTAGCTGCAAGCTTTAGCTATGTGTGTGTGTGTGTGTGTGTGTGTGTGTGTACAATTGTATTAATATACATGTGAGTTAGTATTTTTCTATAATATGCATAAAAACTTTATTCTTCTTAAATCTGCAATTCAATATATTTTAGTAAATTTTCAGCTATGTTATCATCTTAATTTTATTTTACATTTTTCATTGTCCCCCAAAGACCTATCACTCCAATTTATAGATGCTGTCTGTTCCCACCCCAAGCCTTACAAGAAGCTACTTCACTTTCTTTCTAGCAATGACACCTTTTCTAGGTATTTCTCTAGGGGCTTTTTCTTCCTTCCCCTGCTCTCATGCAAAATCCCCAGAGCTGGGTAATGACTTCTGGGACTTTACTGGATGTTTTGGTTAAGGAAAGCTTTATCCACACAGGGAATACTGCGTGGGAAAGATCAGTGTTCAACAAAGATCGCACCAAATAGTTATCTGTCTATCTACCTATGTATGTATGTATACATCTATCTATCTATCTATCTATCTATCTATCTATCTATCTATCATCTATCATCCAACTATATCTCCCCCTACCAATTTATTTTCTTTTTTTGTCATAAAATGTTTCATTTTTATTAATGTGTATGTGTGTATCTGTTTGATTATCTGTTCTACCTGTCCACCTGTGTGTGTGTGTGTGTGTGTGTGTGTGTGTGTGTGTGTGTGTTGATCACAGCAACCAGAAGAGAGTGGAAGGTGAGAAGTAGGTGACAGGAACTGAACTCCCATGCACTCTAACCCATTAAGCCATCTTGCCAGTCTGTTTTTCTTTTTTGGTTTTCTGAGAGAGTCTGTAGCACAAATGACCTTCCAATTCAGTTTTTTTTTTTTCTGTCTCTGTCTTGGGGATATTTGTATCCCAGGAACTTGCCAACATGCCAAGATCTCAGACCCTTCTAGAGAAATGGTGCCATTCAAATTAGAGCAATGAGCTGAGGAATGCTGCTATTGTTATTTACTCTACAACTTTGTAGAATAATATCACTTAAATAATTTAGCCTTAGTTTTCCTCCTTTATATAAATATGGTTATAATTTGGTGAGAGACGATGGCGGTGCATGACATTACGATATTCAACAGAAATTTTTCTCATGATCCTAAAACTTCCTCTTTCTCATCAAGGGAAATGCACCCTACATTTTAATGCTTCATTAAAGTTTAAACAATGATTTTTAAAAAAAAATCCTACTGTATTCTCATATAGTTCATTTGTAGTTAACTCAATCCTCTTGCTCTGTTATCTAAAGGATACCTGTGTGCAATCATCTTTACAATGTCAGATGTTGAGAGCAGGTCTGTCTTCACTTTCAACACTCATATATTGAGTTCCTGTGATGATTTGTGGGAGACACAGCTAAGTAGAGGACCCAGGAAGTTTCCTGGAGACAAAGATGGACTCAGTATGTTTATAGAAACCCAACTAGCAATGCCTATATCTGACTGGATATTTTCCTATCAATTGGAAGGAAAGAATCTCAAATGCAGAAAAGGGTATTTTTGGACAGAGATTTAGCCAAACATCAATTATAGCTGGAAAGAACTGGATGACTATTGAGCTGGACCTTACAGGATGAATGGAATTTTAATAGTCAGAAAATTGCCAAGATGGAGTATTTCAGGAGTCAATTTTAATTCCATCCATTCATTCATATTTCCATTCATCGAATATCTGAGTATGTGCTCATATAAATCTATGACGACTAGGTTTATTCTGATGAAACAGAGCATAATACACTTTAGTGGCTAGTAAGAGGAATGTAACTGATTATTAACATTCTATGCACTTCTCTTGTTTTTAGCACTACCATTTTTCCTTCCTTCCTTCCTTCCCTCCTTCCTTCCTTCCTTCCTTCATCTCAGTTTTGTTTCCTGTTATTCATGCAGGACCATCTTAACAGAACAGACTTTGTCTGGGAAGGTGACGGTGGACCCAGGACCCACACAATGTCAGCTATTTTGATTCATCAACATTTCTTCTTGAATGCAATTGTCCAGAGCAAGTTTTATGGTCAAATATTAATGCCAAGATTTAATTGGTGGAAATGGTCGGTGGAGATGGTGAGCAAATAGTATCACACACTCTGGCCTTATATCTTACATGCTGATCTTGAGAAAAAAAAAATATCTACCTTCAGGGAATATATATTTCAGAGGGAGTAAGTCTGGATCAATGAAAATAAAAGTATATTTTTAGGTCTTGAAAATTGGTAAGGGCTGGGCACTGGTGGGGCATGCCTTTAATCCCAGCACTTTGGAGGCAGTAAAAGGCAGATCTCTGTGAGTTCAAGACAAGTCTGGTCTATAAGAGCTAGTTCCAGGACAATCTCCAAATCACAGAGAAACCCTGTCTCAGAAAACCAAAAAAGTAAAAAGAAAAAAAAATGGTAAGGAATTTAGTCATGGCCATAGATTTTTACCACAACAGAAAAATCAAACGTGAACACACACACTCACACTCACACAAAAAATAAGTTAGTTTTTCAAATAATTGATTTTTAGAATAGATAATAGTTTAGTTGTCTCAGGTAAACAGGTCATGTAAGATGAAAAAGAGTTTTTGTGCCAAACCAGCTTATGCCAATCATTTAGTCAATTTCTATTACGAATGTTATTACAGTGTGTTTTGTAGATATGGTTGATATCTCCAATCAGTATTATTTCAGGTTTATTGTTACAGTTGTGACCCTTCCAATCAATAAAAGTCCTTAAGGGTTAAAGCTAAGATTCGGCACTGGGGTGATTGCTCAAGGGCCAAGAGCACATACTGCTTTTATAGAGGACACACTTCAGGTCCAGCACTCCTGTTATCTGGCTCACATCCATCTGGGACTCTGGTTGCAGGAGATCCAACAGTGTCTTCTTGTTGTGCAGGGACCATTCACACATGTGGTACACAGACAAAACAAGCAGGCAAGGCATGAGCACACATGGAGTAAAAACAAATAAGTCTTTTTATAAGACCTGATGGAGGAAAGGAAATGTACCTTACTAGAGCCGTTTGTTATGTTCCAGACTTGCCCAAACCATTTGATGTCAGTTCTTAGGATAAGTCTGCAAATTCATCTAAAAACAAATGCATGTAGACCAGTAAATGTGGATACTGTTCCCCTGAAAAACCCAGATTCACAACAGGATGTCCCTAGTCAACTCTGTTTCTAGACAGAAGAGATAATGAAATTTAGATTAGAAAGAATTTGCTGACCAGGATGGGAAAAAGGAGATAAGGAAGAACCGGGTATCTTTTATTTTGCAAAGCAAAATAATTCTACTAATTTTATTATTCATTAAAGTTCCTCTATGTCTTGTTCTTACCATTACAAGATGATAACACATAGCTAATGACTCCAATTTGTTTGCTACTCATTATGATATCCACATGTGAAAAATATATTATAAGCTACAAATATTATCTTTTCATGAATATATTGTTGCTTGGAAGTAGCTGGTTCAGTAAAATACTGAGTAAGAATGAAGACTGAAAACAATTAAAATTTAACAAAAAGTAAACAGCAAAGAATGAAGACTGAGTTAAAGAAGAGCCAGCATAGTGGCACAGTGATACTCACCTGTAAGCCTGGCACTGGGAAGACAGAATGAGGAGGGTGCCTAGACCTCATGGGCCAGCTAGTCTTGCTGAATCTGTGAGGTCAATGATCAGTGAGACACACACACACACACACACACACACACACACACACGAGCTACTGTCCAGAACCAGGATTCAAAGACACATACACACACACATATATAAAGTAGTCATCCAATAGTGTATTGCTATGTTTTGATATCTTTAGAGTGCACTAGAATTTCTCATATGAGTGGGGAAATATTAACATTCTTTAAGGCTCTGGCTCACTATCCCAAGGGTCAGATCATAGCCAGCACATTTGGACTTCAGAGTTAGGAAGGGCTGTCTGTGCACCCCGTATCCCAATCAGCTTCATTTTCTTACTCGCTATTTCACTGTCCACCTCTCTAACCCCCACCCCCCAGCTGTCTGTAACTAGGTCAGGTACTTCAGTGCCATTATCATCGTTTAGTAGCTAAGAATGCATTTGCAACGTTAGAGGAAGTCACAAAATTGAGAAATCTAATTCTTTCCATATCCCTCTGAGATAATTTATAACATCCTGTGAAGGAAGAATTGAAAAGAATCCTGTAGTCTGACCAGGCCAAAATTAATGTATGTCTAAGGAGAGGAAAATGCTAATTGGCCTGAATATATATATATATATATATATATATTTATATATATATTTCATATGTGAATTGACTTATCACATAGTATCCCATAAACATGCACAGCTGAAAGAGTATAAGTCTTGCTTTCTCCTATAAATTGTTATGTATATCAATCACAACAGGAAAAGTCTTTTCTAAAGGATTATAAAACATCAAAACTAAGTACCAATAACAATAATGGGAGTATAGGTCACTACAAAGCTAAGCATTGGGTCTCAGAGAAAAATCTACTGTAAAGTAATCTCCAAGGCACATTGTTCTGCCTTCTACATGCCCCATACCCTTAGGTTTGCACATGGAGTCAGAGCTGAATTCCCCGGTGTGATATGTAGGTCCTCTCCCCCTCATCACGCAGAGAGCACTTCTTCACCCTTCCGTGCTCTTCTTCTGTAAAACCGTACTCTTTCAAATTTAAAACAGAGAAAGCCTTTAACTTGCCATGCCCATAACTAAAACCCAGATCTCCATCCCCCAGCCTTCCCCAGCCCCGCCCACAGTAACACCATCCTTCCAGATGCTCTCACTAACGTGGCTGCTGTCTCCTTCCACATTGTGCATCCACTCTGCCTACAAACTTGACTGAGCTGTCTTCCACATAAACACAATATCTATCTACCTCTCATCGTCTGTGCTACTCCAGAAACATCGTGAGGGCAAAACAAAGAAATCAATGAACACCCATTGACCTCGTCAACTCAAGAGCCAGCTAAATTCAAAAGGATTTTGTCATGATATGATCAAGACTCTGAGAGCCTCAGTTTCTTCTCAGTAATCCATAATGTTTACAGTTACCCCTACATTTAGGCAACCATCTTTAAAGGGGCCCTGATGGGTATCCTTACAATTTTATACCGTCTGGGTTTACTGGACATAGAGGTGTCTGTCTGTCGTGTCCGTATCATCATTAAACAGTAACCTGGGCCTTGAATTGCAATTATAAATTTCTGAAGTTTAGTGCTTTGGCCCTTGGTACTCTGTCACAGCCCCTACTTACCTTAAACAGTGGCTCTGCACTTAGTGTTTAGTCCTCATCTCTAATTCCTTTAAGGCCCCACTTGATGATCGCTTATTGTTATTAATGGATAACACAGTCACTGCCACTGTTACTGTTATTATTGAGGAACACACTGAGACTCAGGGAGCTCTGTCTCAGCCCTACATGACCCGATGCCCACCAAATGCAGCCAGGGACCCACACATCAGTTGGTCTTACCTTTAGACTAAGCCATTCCCAGCACTAAAGGGGGAGTTTAACTGGACGACTTTAATATTATCGGCTCATTTAAAATCCAGGAAGTTCTCCACACTCTTGTTTACATGATTCACGTTCATTTTGGGAAGATGTGATTTTCTTCCCACGGTGAGCATCAGCTTGCAGGGACTTGAGCTACTGCTGAGCATTGATGCCCTTGCTAGAGAAGGAGAGTAGAGGACGTGCCTTGCCAGGTTTCTGCGGGGGCCACTGGTCATTCACCTACATTTAAGAATGTCTGAACCTTGGTGACAAGATCTACTTGGTGGATCTTAGTGGCAGGTGGCTTGATAAGAGGCGTTTCCAAATATATTAAAAGCCATGCAGGGCTAATAGCCCCAAGCTTCAGACCCAGGGCACACACACACTGGGAAGCTAAAGCAATAGATTTTCCTCTCAGGTCTGGGAGCCAGAAGTCCTAGGTCAAGGGCAGAGCTGATTTCTCCTGAGGCTGCTCTTCTGTCCTGCCAATCTCCCTTTTTCTATAAATTCTTGTGTGATATTTCCTCTGCCAGTGCAGAGGGCCAGGCTGTCTTCCTCTTCTTAGGGGTACCTATCCTAGCAAATTAAAGTCTGTCTGCTGTAACTCTACTTAGCTTTAATTGATGTCTTTAAAGGTCCTGTTTCCAAATATAGTAATACTGGGGTTAGTTCTGTAATACATGCATGGGGGCAGGTCCAAATTTATCCTCTCTCACCCACTATAGTCTTTCATTTGACTTTTATAAGTGAAAAATTACTTATTTCAGTTTTAAATGTCTAAATAACAGATAATGTGTATTCAAAATTACACTCTGAATATCACTGAATGTAACAGCTACAAACCTAAACTGTGCATGAATTTATTATTCATTAAGACAAATTACTTAGCTACTCACTGCTTGGTGAGTTTTGCATATTTGCTGGCTAATGTGCCAACTTAACATTTCTAGGACATAGATGGAAATATACCTCATAATGTATAAACCTCAAGTATTTGATTTTAATTGATGACACACCTTTTAAGTGAATTTATACTTTGTGTTGTTGCTATGTATCAACAACAGCAAAAAAAAAAAAAAAATCCACTACAAATCATTGGTTAAATGCTGTATCCTCAGTTTAAATCTAACTGGGTAACTAAACATTAAAGTAAAGGGGAAAATCTATATTGGTCTAATTTGAATTATATGTTCTTCTTGGCGAGTAGAATTGCTATCGACTGCCTTAAGCACCATTGTCTCCATCACAAATAATCATAAAACATTACAGTCGGCACAAGAAGAATGGAAAGAAGCTCATCAAAAAGCTACAAAGAGGAGGGAAGCCAAACACAAAATATGAACACCCCACCTCCTGTGCCTAAAAGACTAGAGCCATGCAGAGAGAGCATAGTGGCTTCATTGCCAGAGGAAATGCACTACGTAATAATCGCAAGAAGTTTCATTTATCATTGGCAGCTTTTAACCTCTTTTATTGCAAAGATGTTTGCCTGTTTGCTAAATGTATGTTGTTGGAGGAGGAGGAGTAAGAGAGGGAGGAGTAGGAGGGGAAGGAGGAGGAAAGAAGGAGGAGGAAAGAAGGAGGAAGAGCAACAGGAACAGGAGACCCACCCGCCCCCCTTGGTACCAAGCCTTCCCCACTCATTAACTGAGTTCTTAATTCACAATTAAGAATTCTGATTTGCTTTAGCTGATTCCACCCCCCCCCCCGGAGGTCTAGAAGTTGAGGGTCACAAAAGTTACAAACTGACTTTTGTAGAGATGAGTCATGCTTGAAAGTCAAGTTCCTGCCTGGGCAGGGGGGGGGGGCTCTACAACTGCTATGCGGAGTGTGTTCACTTAATTACTCAGAATGTTGTCCTCAGTATCCGGGGCATTTAGAGTCTCCCCAGGAGATGATGGTAGAACAGGGGAACGCACACCTTGGGGATGTGCTGGTAGACCCATAGAGTTCCTCAAAGTTTGTGTCAGATTTGAAAATACATGACTGCATAGGCACACATACTAACGTGCACATGAGTATTGTACTGTCCCAGAGTTGTATGTAAACCCAAGGCAAGGTGGCTTAGCCTCTGGGCTGTGAGCATTTGGGATGGACACTTCTTACAAGGCCATTCTGTGCACTCATGAGAAAATACTTAAAGGACATCTCTGACCTTTATCCACTAGATGACAGCAGCAGCCCCTGGGTGTGAGAGCTTTAAGCAATCCCTAGGCACTGTCAATCGTCCCATTGAGGTAAGAATCAAGTACCTTTCCCTCCAAACCCCCATTATCTAATTTCCCTCAGGTTGAGAAACACAGCATTTTGAAGGGACAGTAAAAAGGCAGACTGAAGTAAAGTCTCCCAGGCTGCAGGACAACACACTCTCCCCACACGGCAGCCTGGAAGGCATGGATGGGAGAGGCCGCTTGGTGTGGAGGGAAGCAGCCTACAGCTCTTCCAAAGTCTCTCTTCTCTGACAGTCTCTGGGAGGCAACCTGAAAATGTCCATGATCAATGTTAATTAGGACTCCCATTGACCAAACTAACAGCAGTCAAATAAACCATTTAAAAACAAAGAAATTGTGGACAGGGCTGGCACAGCATGTAGAAGTTACCTTGTGATTCTAAGGCTTGCTCTAATTATGGAGGAACGGTTAATTCCCAGGCAGACTATGCATTTCCCATCTCTGTGGGTCACAACTACTTTTGAATCCCACAGTACTTTGTTCATTTTACATTTTAATGATTTGCTGGGATATGCCTCCCTTGCCATGCTAAATGCTCTGATGAGTGGTATCTTAAAACTATTTTCATGTCATCTACATCCAGCCTACAGAGAAGACGAACCATCAGGTAAATGTTTCTTAGATAAACGAATACCATATTTTACAGTTAATACGCATGTTAGTTTCTGTGTATCAGCTATTGCTCTAGATCCTAGGAATATAGAGAAATATTAATGCTGGTTTTCTTCATTAAGAAGATAATGGCTATGTGGTTTGAGGGCATGCCCTAAAGGCACTAGTGGGAGGGATCAGAGTTCAGATCCCCAGTGCATGCTGGGTAGGCAGCAGTCCCCATAATCCCAACCCAGGAAAGGGGATTCCCAGAGCAAGATGGCTAGTGAGCTCTTGGTTTGCTTTAAGAGACCCTGTCTTACTGAGTAAGGTGGGAAAGCTACAGAAGACAATTCTTGACATCAGTCTCAGGTTTCACGTGAATGTACACCCATGTGTGGATGCATCCGCTCGCATGTAAACACAGCACATCACACACACACACACATCACATAAGTACACAATAAACATACCGAGCATACACACACACACACACACGTATACAGTACTTCATACACAACATAGCACACATACAACACAGCACACACATGCATACAACACACACTGTACCACACACACACACACACACACACACATACACACACACACACTTCCTTAACATCTGAGTTTAGTAGAGTATCAGTGAAGATAAGCATAAATAACAGAATTGTTTCTCTGGTCTGAGATGTATAACGTTAAACATAAAGATATGATCGTAACTTCTGTGGGATGAAATCCAGGAAGAAATCCTATGTAACAGACAGACACACGGACTGTTTTCCAGGTTGAGGAAGCTGTCAGGCAGCAGTGCTCTTGTTTTTGTTTTTTGAGGGGAGGGGCATTTCTCAATTTTCTTTTTTTCTTTTCTTCTGTGTGTGTGTCTTGAAAATGTTGATGCCAACATTTCCCTGGCTTGTGGGATGCTGGAGATACGCACCATCCACAAAACACCCCTTAGATTCGAGCCACTTCTTCTAGGTTGAGGCAAAAGAAAGGAAGATGGGAGCCGAGTGATGCCTTATTCTTTCTATTTATGAAATGCCCTGAAAACAGAAAAGTCTCCCTTCTAGAAACAAAGCCGACGGGGTTCTCCAGAGTTACCATTCTGTGGCCGGAAAGCTCTGGAACAAGGGTTAACATTGTCCTCTTTTCTATTTTGACAGTTTTGCAGTGATGACTACAATTTCAAGAGCACTGTTTGGATTTTCCTTCCAGAGATGCTATTTAATGGAAAGTACAGTAGAGGAAAGCCATTGAAGCAGTTAGAGAATTCTCAAGTGCTGGAGTTTGAGTTTAAGGGCGTCCTGGAGGAGATTTTTATCTCCTGTCTCAAGTGAGGCTCTTCTGAGTAGAATACAAGGTTGTCCCATGCTGGGCCCTTCCATTCAGAAGCGCCCCCCCCCCCGCACGGGGTGGGGGTGGGGGAGCACTCTCCCTAAGCAGGGCCTGTGTGAGCCTAGTCCTTCAGAGCTGGGAAGAGAACAAGAGAGCCGCGTCCTTTGTTCTAATCACTGTAGAGGACCGGCCTCCCGTTTGCTTGGAAATGATGTAACAGTGCCAGCAGGCGGCAAGAAGATGTGTCCTGCCCATCCCTGCCACCACGTTGCATGTAAGATACAATTCCTACTGTTCTCCTCCCTGGGACTGAATGCTAGAGTAAGCAACTTAAAGGACGGGTGACTTTAGCTCTTGGGCTCAGGGTTCTCAGTCTTCACAGCAGGGAGAGCATGATAAAACAGAACAGCTCACAGTGTGGTCTCCAGCAAGCAGAGGAAAGGGGAACAGGGAGGGGCCAAGGTAGGAGAGGAGGGACAAAGTCTTAGTAACTTCCTTCCTCCAGGCAGGCCCAGCCTCCTCCCAACCCCCCCCCCCCCCAGTTCTAAAGAAGTCTGAATGTGCGTATGAGATCAGAGCCCACAGAATCCCATCATGTCCCACCATCTGTGAACCAAGTCTAGCACAGGCAGTTTGTGGGACAGCTTGTATTTAAGGCACAGTAGACAGAGAGCCTGGCCTGTTTTCCACCTTGCTTGTAAAAATCCCTTTAATCTGATTGGATTTACTCTACTCGTGAAGACGTGAAGACCGACCGTGACTATGTTATTGTTTCCATATCCCTCCAATGACATGCTGTGTACCCACTGGAAAGAGCAGCTCCTTCAAGGCTGGGATTCTTCAGGTGCTGGAGGTAGCCTCAGCCAGGATGGCTGCTAGGTGTAAATTAATTTAACTGCCATCCATGATCTACTCGTGCCTGGAATAATCTGGGACAATGTTCTGCTGGCTTGGTTGAAATCTAGAAATACACAGTATAGCTTGTGTGGGTGAACCCCTATTTATTTTTTTACTACCTGTTATCAGAATGCAAGAGTTTAAAATGTAGGCATGTGGATAAAATGCCCCTGTCTATTAAAAAACAACAGAACTAAGATGTCACCTAGCATGGGAATGGGGCTCCCTATTCTATGGCGGCCTCTGGGCTGATATTCCCTTGGGATTTCAGCTTAGAATATAGTCTCTGCTGTGGGTGTCATGACTCTTCACACACTTCCTTTCATTTGGAGCTATCCCTTAATTAGAAGAAAGCTTTCGACCGAGCTATGCGGAAACTTAACATGTTGATGTGATTTCACACCGAGGAAGGAACAACTGATACAGGATTTGTTCCTCCCCCCCCCCAAGATTTGATTGGGGAGAGGAGAGTGAGGATGGGAGAAGATTGTTCTCAAGTTGCGTCTGAAAATAGTTTGTGACAATTCATTTAGCTGTGCAGCCGAATTGAGTGATTTGGGACTAAAATTGGAACCAAGGTGGCATGTGCCTCACGCTTCCTGAGGCTGCTTCTCACTCCTTCCAAAGTACACTAAGCAAGAACACGGGAAGACAGTATGGACTTTGCATTGGCAGCGAGAAGTTTGAAGAAAATTCTAATAACCACAAAAGCTAGAGGGAGGAACGGAAGAATCAGTCTGACTCTGGAAGTTTGCTGCTAAGAGTGGCGAATGAACCTTCTGCCTTTGGCCCAGGAAGTCCAGCTCTTGGACAAGGTATTTGGAATCCGAAGTTTCTGTCTACCTAGGCTGTCCCTCTGAGTCACACAGGTGCCACCTGTGATGCATGTGCCATGGTCTTCTTTCACTAGCAAGTCTTTATTAAGCCATTTGGGGATCTTAGGCAGAAATGGCCTTTCACTATCAAGACCCAGGGAAGCTTAGAATTAATGACTCAGAAGATGGAGAGATACCTTAAAAGCCGTTTAGATTTTCATGTTCTTAGCTTTTCTACATGCTATATATAGTCCATTCCATCCTATATGTATTCTGAGTCTGTTCCCATCTATCTTCACCAATTATCCAATCTTTGTATAATTAAATCATAAGCATATTAAATATGCCTTTCCAATAAATAGGCCCCTTCTATACCTCTCTCTCTCTCTCTCTCTCTCACACACACACACACACACACACACACACACACACACACACACACACACAAAACTTCTGTCTTTATAGCTATGATGAAGCACGGGCCACAAAGTTACTGAAGCCTGAGTTGAGCACCAACCTTGTCAATATTTCCTTAAAGGCTGAATGAAAACTGAAACCCATAGGATTTTATTCACTCCCAACTTGACAATGAGGAGGGACAGCAAAGATGGGCTGCATGCCTTGTCCTCTAGCCAACTCCAAAATGGAAGCACAGCCCATCATTTTAGAAGCAGGAAAGGTGAAGATACAATACAGAACAACTGTAACATTATTCTGGGAGGAAAAAGCTTCTGGAAATCGCTTGCCAAAATTCGGAAAACGTGGTCAATTTCTTTGCATCCTAACTATGAAAGAAAAAAATTACGAGTGCCACAATTTCACTAGGATGTGGATAAGTAAGAACAGACCATGTTGGCAGGTAATGGAGATTGGTGAAGGGTGGGGACCAGTGACCAGTCACTAACTCAGACTAGTGTCAGGGACTGTAAAGGGCAGAATTGATGTTGTGGAAAATTGACACATTAATACGGACTATAATTTTGAGGTTTTCCAGAATGCAGAATAGAGTGATAAATATTAAAAAATAGTGGGGGAAGAAGGTAAATGCGAAGTTTAGAGAAAAAGCTGAAATGAATCTGAGACAAGCCAGAACAGAAGCAAACCAATCATTAAACTTAAGCAAGAACTTTCTTCGGTTAAAGACCTATGTCTTTCAGGCTCAGTGAATGAATAAAAATAGGTTTCTGTGAAGACGTGTGAGGGCAGTGTGCAGATAGGAAGACAAATGTCCCCAAGGCAAAGCCACATGGTGGAATGCAAAGGCTACATATAAGGCGGCGGCGCACATGTCTGCAATTAACAATTCTGTATCTGAGAAACAGTGGCTATTTGGAGGAGAAAAAAAGGACACATGGTTTTCATGCTAAACCAAGTCCTGCTTTCTAAAGGAAGACATCCAAAGGACCTTTGTTTGTGCCACTTTTAAAGGCCCTGCACAGTGCTGAGGTCTTGGGACATTTGGAGTCTCCATTTCCTTTTCCCCAGGATCTTCCTCCACACTGAGTCTACTGTATGTGCTGTCATTGAGAATTCTGAGGATCTATCTATAAGCAACGCATTATATTAATAGGGTCAAAGGCTTTGTTTGTATAAATCTGTGCTAAGTTTTATTCAACACACACAAAATTTCCTTTGGATAGACGAGTAGTGCATTTCAAATAAATAGCCTTTGAGTTTTGCAGTACTGGTAGACATCGCAAGGAAATGGGAAGATTTAAAAATGCAGATGGCAAAACTCTATTAAGCAAATGGGTTCAGGGTGTATATATAATACTTTAATAGCTACATTTAAGATCGGGAAAAGGTTTGAAGTGCCAAACCCACAGTACCGGAGCATTCTGGGTAGGCAGGAACAGTTTTGGCTGCAATGGGGTTAAGGAGGGAGCAAGTTAAGGTTTGTTAATGGGATCTTTGCATGGACTGTGTAGGAATGGAAAACGCATTAATAATAAAAGCCATGCTTTAAGAACTGACCTTGTAGCTGAAAGGTATGCACTTGTATCATTACCAATTAATGTGTTAGGTAACACAGCTTATACTTGGAAAGCAGCAAGGAGGAGTATCTAAGTGATGTTCACACATCTTAATTACTGCCATTAATAGTTCTTTTTACCATCTCTCCTGAAAGCAACAGCACTGTACTATAAGCATCTTGTTGGGAGTCAAACTGGCAAGTGAGATCTAAAGCAAAGCCCTTAAAAGTAGCTTTAAGTTATGTGGCCTGCATGACTGGAATGTTCTCAGGGGAAGCAATCATCCTCAGAGACAGACATGAGTCAGTGAGCCCAGGTAGCATGGTAAGGTTTCCTGTGATATCAGATTTAAAAAGCAAGGACGATACACACACCACATTCTTCCCTTAGAGACTTTCATATGGTTGGCCACTGATTTGGTAACCTTAGCACAATAAAACATTTATTCTATGAATTCAGTGTCTGTTATTAGATGAAGGAATGGAAATTGAAGCAGTTAATTGTGAGGATAAAAGAGACCCGCACTGAAAAGTATATAACTAAAAAATATTATTGGTGTACCTGCTTATGGGGTTATGTGCCCAGCTGGTCTAATTTAGAATCCAACCTGTAATGAGTACACTTTTAACTCCTTAGCATTCAGAAATTATAATCAACATATAAAATATCTACACTTAAAATAAGTTTTACTGTTGTATTTTCAAATGACTCTGTAAGTATAATGTTCCTGAAGTAGTGTTGGGAGAGGTAATTTGCAAATTAAAATACAGAATGAATTGAAGAAAAAGAAAAGGTTGATATATGTCTGTCTAGTCTGTTTCTATATAAACTGTATAATTATGGATATATATTCACAAGTGAAATATTTAACTTATATGTACAATTTGTTTTGACATTTTCTTCTACCATTAAAGCTTTAATTTATAAAGTATTATTTTTGTTTCATTTCATTTTACTTTTAGATTTGTTTATTCATTTTATTTGTGTGTGTGTGTGCATGTGCATGTGAATGTATGCATGCTTGCATGCATGCATTTGTACCCATGCATATGCCAACATGCATACATGGAGTTAAGAGAACGAATTGAAGGGATTGGTTCTTTCCATATGTGTCCTAGAGATCAAAATCAGCTCATAAGGCTTGACCACAAGTGCCTTTACTATCTGAACCATTTCACTGGCCCTTTATAAATTTCAAAAGCATAATCAATAAGCTGGCTTATTCTATAGATGGGTAAGTTCTGCATCCACTCCCGCTGTTGTAAGATACCATAGACTGTGGTGGCTTAGGAGCAATTATAATTCTATAGGTTCAAAATTCTAAGACCACCTAGCCAACAGACTGGGTATCTGCTGAAGGCTGGGTTCTTGGGCTTATCTTACTGTGTCTCCTTATGGCAGAAATGCCCACGGCCTTCCTGGGGTCTTTTTTTAGGAGGATACCTTGATCCTAATAATGGGGACTCTGTTTCATGACCTGACCACCTCCCCAAATCCCAACTCCCTAACACTAGCACCTTATTGATTAGGTTTCATTGTATGAATTTTGGAAAGGATGAAAACATTCTAACCATTGCATACCATTATTTATTTACCCCCTAACTACATGTTGGGCTTCAGACCTGAATTTAAAAATGTTTATAAATTAGAATTATTCTTGGAATCATCTTGACTAAACAGAAGTGTACATCTACTTTTGAAAGATGTTAAGTCCGTGAACACTGTTCCCAGTCAACTTTGCAAATGCCTCTGCTGCTACCTTTTTAACCAGATTCATCGTTACTATCAAAGATGAAGATACCACACTCATTAGTCTTTTGTGCTCTCTCTGATAATAATTACCTGTTCATGCCACTTTAGATACAGGTGTTTCAACATTAACTGTTTCTAGGTGTCTATTAGGCCCAACTTCATTGACATGTATTTAAATTTAGGGGATTTTAAATGATAATGGGAAAAGACCTAGATTTCATTTTACACTGGAGAATACAATGCCATCAAATAGAGTTCATAGATAACTAACCACATACAGCATGTGAGGAGATCCAGGAGATTCTGAACTATGTTATGCTATGTTTCATTGTTTGATCATTACCAGCTCATTTAAATGTAAACTGTTTTGGGGGGCTGGGGGCTGGAGAGATGGTTCTACAGATAAAAGCGAGCACTTGCTGCTTATGGGCGGACTTGGATTTTGTTCCCAGCACTCACCCAGGCCGCATACTGTAGCTTCAGATCTAGGAATCTTTCCCTTCTTCTGGCCACACTGGGCATCAGGCACCAGGCAGCTGTTAGCCCCCAATGTGGGTGCTGGGAACGGAACCCAGGTCCTCTGATTAATCACCAAGCTGTCTCTCCGGCTTCACTGGAAATACTTTAAGGGTTCAAAGTATGCTCCCAAAATTCTATGAATTTTACTCTTTCTACAACAAGAGAGTAATTTTACTGCTGAGACTGACAGCAATAGTGTAAAACTCTCTTGATGATTCTGGTCCCATGACTAGCCCAGTTAGTCTGTTCACAACACAGAGAGAAATAATCTGCATGAGTTACTGTCGCACATCTTAGATTTTCACATACATGTTGAGTTCTAGCAATGGCAAATGTCTAGTCCACCTTGTAAAAAATTTTAGAAAATGTAGCATGACATTGTTTTCAGAAATCAAGTCCTTAGAACAAAATATGGAAAATAGCTTTAACATGTTTCTAAGGGTCGTCTAATATTGTGTCCATAGTTGCAGAGTTGGCTGTTGTTTGTTTTTATAAATCCTTTGGATTTAACAGCAGAGACACTAGCAAGGCCTCTTTTACATTCTCTGTAATTCGTCTGTATCTCCATGCTTCCCTTCCTTAAGAATGGCCTTGTCACCCACCAGCCCCCTCTCGGCCACAAGCTGCCTCCTGCTTGAATTCTGGTCTTGGGGTTACACAGCTTAGCAGATGGTTTTGTTTCTCTTTCTTATTCTTCCATGTATAGTATTAAAGAACAAAACAAAAACAAAAACAACACAAAAAAAAAAAAAAAAAAAAAAAAAAAGGAAGAAATCTACCTACCAGGAATTGCCTAGAAAAAAACAAAAACAAAAACATACACTTTTTTTTTTTCATTTTGTGGCAGAGATCAGTCAGTTGGGAATGCTATTCTGTTTAATCGCTGACCAAAAGAAACGCACATATTTTTGTTTTATTCCAGTTCAAATAACTGATCTGCAAAGAAAATTCTAATTTGGCTAAGTCTCTCAGATCTGCTAAACAGAGCAAGAAATTTTCAGGAGATGTGCCACGCGTGTGACCATGAACAGAAAGCCGTCTGCCTGAGTCCCCCACAGAAATGCTTTCAGACAACTGGGCTATATACAAACATCTAGAAATGTGGACAGAACCGATAAAGTCTGCTCAACTTGTCCATTTAATCACATTTACACATCACGTCGGAAATTGTGAATCGAGGGAATGTGTGCAACGTGTATATACACAAGGCCCTCTCCGCTTCTACTCTAGAATGAAACAATTCAACCAAGCCATGGAAAGTGCCAGACTCCATACTGCAAGCTGCACGTGTTAAGGCGAACCCTAGGGGTCTAGGAGAGCTTCCGGGCATCTGTCTGCACGTCTACATGGGTTAAAACAGAGCACTGTCTTAAATAGATGCTGATGTTATCAGTCCTATTTCAGGTCATCAGCACCTTCATTTTAACTAAAGTACCTCCTACCTGCCCTAGAACACATTCAGAGCCAGGTCTGGTGACCTAGACACTGAACCCCAGCTACTTAGAAGACTTAGACAGGCACATCAGCTTTTCAAGGTCAGTGCCAGCCTTTGGCAACTCAGGGTGAGCCTGCCTAAAAGTTTTCTTTAAAAAAACAAAAAAAGGGGGCTGGAGATGTAGATCACTTGCCTAGCATATGCAAATCCCTAACTTTTATCCCCAGTACTGTAATACAACAGCTGAGTGTGTTGCTTTTACAACATGACCCTCCAAGCTACATGTTGGTGTCTCCAAGGGGTGGTGGGTTGAGGGGAGGGCCACTAAATCTGCATTAATACTCTCTTCATGATTAAATCTATTCTTCCAGGCGAGCTCCTTGATACACAAACTGGAATTATTTGAACGGGTTTCATTCATGGTAACAGGTTCTAGGGGCTGAAGAGATGGCTCAGTGGTTAAAATTACCAGCCAGATCCAGATTCCATTCCCAGCACTCACATGGTCGCTTACAACCATCTGTAACTCCAGTTCCAGTAGATTCAATGCTCTCTACTGGTTCCATGGGTACCAGACGTGCAATGTAGTACACATATAGGCAAAATATCTGTACATATAAAAATAAAATTCTAAACAGATAGCATGTGCCTTCTAAAAGGTATCCAGTTGTCACAAAGAGTAAACCACTGAGAGACTGTTCACTGGTACATATATATATATATATATATATATATATATATATATATATATATATTATATATACACAAATTATATATATACACAAATTATATATATATATATATATGTATATATATATATTTAAGACAAGGGAGGGGCCAGCCTTGGGATGCAGACAAACCTGCCTTATAACTGAGAACCTGTGGCTGTCGCTGGATGTGTTTGTACATAAATGCTGGCAGGGCACTTCATCTCTTGCTCTATTTGGGGGATATAATAAGTCCTAATGGGCATTTTAAAATCTACTTTTCAGTATCATGGCTGTAAACACGCGGCATTTGCATATGCAAGCCTGTGCAAAAATATTGGTCTAATCATCTATGACATGCCCGTATGTGCATGTGCGCACATGTGTGAGAATACACAGCCCGAGCACAGCATGAAAGGAAGCAGTACGAAGTCCAGATGCCTGCAGAATCCAGGCTGGCATTAATTTCAACAAGACAGCAAAGGTTCAGGCAACTCCCGCTCTCCTTGAATTTGGATGCCCCCCCTACCCTCCCTACAATTCCTATGGGCTTATCAGGTATCACAGTGCAACTCCAGCTTAGCTCTTTGTTTCCACTGGTTTTCCTCAATCTTGCTGGCTAAATAATGTGGCAGGTCTAATAAATTCAAATAAAACTTCCGATTGGTTTGGCAGCAGTTTAACAATCGAGGATAATTCACTGATGTCTGAGACTTCGCATGAGTCCATAATGTTTAGACTAGAAATAATAAAATGCACTCAATTGATTAAGCTGTTTGTAGATGTTGGAGAATTAACATATTGTATAATTGCAAATATTTTATAATTGCCAAGCGGGGCTGATAAAAGGGTTCAGTGCTAGTGACTGCTGGCTGGATAACCTTGATGAAGGGAGAGTCTTAGGGAAAAGTCAACTCTCTGTGGGCTGCATACAGAGTGAGCAGGGACCCACAACAGCCAGGCTGGCTTCTGTTGCTTGCTGCTGTTAAATATTGCCATGATCCCCAAACAGTCAGCTCTGGGAAGAGTGGGTTCAGGGAGGATATGATCTTGGCCCGGCTTTGTCTGATTATAGTAGCAAACTATTGCAGGCCTCCTAGGATGAATTGAGGACTTCCATTCTTTCTATGTTTAGAGGAACCCAGATAAAAAAGTTAGTCTTGGTTTTTAATGTTTGGAAGGATTCACCAGGCTTGTGGAACGTTTTAAATGGCAAGGATATTTTTCTCCATGTTACTTGTTATTAACTGTTCTGGATTAAAGCAAAATTAAAGATTGTATAACCTCAACCAAAACTGCTTCCTCTTCACTCTGCACCTCCCAAGAGTCACTGTCCCCATAATTCCTAGTGATGTTTGTTCCTTTCTTAGCTTGGCAGCTGGTTCCTTACTGGGAGGGACCCTTTCCATTCCTAGGCAGCCTTGAGCATCTCTTATTTTCCTCTAACTTCTCAGTCTCGTCTTTGTTTTTAAATTGCTGTTGTCACAAGTTGTGGTTCCAGGATAGAAGAATGAGATGCTTCAGGTGATGAATTACCCATTCCTTGAAGAGCTTCAGTGAATGGGGTTCAGGAAAAGAAAACCCCTAGACTTACACCCTAATTTAGACGTTCACCAACTCTGTCTGCATAAGCTCAGGAACAGTCTATTGTGGAATCTAATCCAGATTAAAACATAACTCTATTAATGGAAAATTTTAGCAGGAAAACAGATGCTACAAGGAGATAAATGCTAAGGACATTGGCAGAAGGGGACGCCTCCTGAGTTTTAAATGTCTGAATATTTAGACAGATTCTGCATATTAAAATCTTCACTTCCCATGCATCGGAGTCATGACAAACTTATTGTAGTAAAATATGCAAGCCGGAATTGGGGATTGAGCGACCTGCATTTATTTCTGAATACACGTTTGCTAGGCAAAAGAGATGGAACACATGTGTTCATCCATTCTGAACTCATTAACAAAGCAGAAACATTAGCAAAAATATGTCTTTTGCTGGTTTCTGGAATGGAAGAGGGAACAATTAAGCTGTAAGGCACTCCAGGGTGGGTATTATGACCTAATAATGACATGCCCTGGTAGTTTTGACTGAGTGCCATTAACTGCCAAGGCATATCATTGCTTGTCTGTAATACGCACCCTGGAGTGTCTTGTGGGGAGGATATAAATGTTAATTCCTAGAGAAACTCATTCAGCAAAGGAAGACACCATTGCTCTGAGAAGGAGAATGTGTCAAAATCTCCATGATGAGTTCAGCTTGGTGAGGTAGACCGCTTCAGCATTTCCCTAAGAATAAAAGGCAGTTCAGTAAAATCGGAAAGGAATGGGGGATGCGGATGTGCGGTCAGGCTTTGCTGATTCCCAGGCTCTTTTGTTGCTCAAAAACCTGGGCTCTCACCTTCACTCTATCCAAGGAGGGCTGATGCTTCTGCCAGCTTATACTACAGTGCATTTAGGAGCCAAAATGATATTAAAATGCTTTTAAAGATCTTTATAATCAACTCTGAGATGCTTAACAGACACATAGCAGAATTCAGTAAGAGCTACATGACCTTTATATAAATGGTTGCCATAAATAGTTTGGTTCTGTTTTTCCATGTGTGGTGTATGTATGTGCATGCTTGTGGGACATACATCTGGTGGGTTCTCATGTACATATGTGTTTGTTCATGTGGAGAGTAGAGGTGTATGTCAGGTGTCATCCTCAGTAGACACATACACACACACTTAATTCCTTGAGGCAGGATTTCTTAGTGGAGCTCAGAGCTCACCGGTGTGGCTAGTCTCTCTAACCAGCTTGCTCAGGGGATCCTCTCTGACTCTGTCCAAGGATGGAATTACAGGTGCACATCCTCTCACCCAGAGTTATGGGGATTCTGAGATCTGAAGAGTGATGCTTCCTTTGTGTAGTAAGCACTGTAGCCACTGAGCAATCTCCACAGCACCCTTAAGAGATTTTGAAAACACAAATGATAAGAAGACGAAGGCTTTCTCTTTTTAAGGGAAAGTTTGGTTCACATAAAAATTGGGGATGTGAGTTCTTCATTCTGGGTAGCCTTCTGTAGTTGGTACTCTATACCTGGGCTCTGGTTTCTTTTGCTCTTCTACCAACAGACTTTAAACCTCCCGGCTTGATATTCCATAGTAAACGGTTCAATACCACGCAACCATTTCATGAGGAGGGATGTGGACCGGATTGCTGCTTCCCTTGGATGCAGCATGCCATTTGAGAACAAAGGTGAGTATGCCTAGTTCAACTCTGTGACCCAGTTTTGTTTTAGCTAATATGCTAGTTTGAATGAGAACGACCCTCCCACAATCCCCCTGCCCAAGCTCTGATATCTGAATACTTGGTCCCTAGTTGGTGACCCCCTTTGGAGATGTTCAGGAGGTAGAGCCTTGCTGGAGGAAGCATGCCGCTGTGGGCGGGCTTTGAGAGTTGCAAGCCTTGCCTACTTCTGGTCTGCTCTTCCTGCTCCACACGTGCACTTGAGGATGCAAGCTGCTAGCTTCCTATTCCTACCACCATGCCGGCCACTTGGTGCCTTGCTTCCCTGCTATGATGGATTCTTATCTCTCTGTAACCATCCGCCAAAACAGAACCTTTCATAAGTCACTTCTATTCACGGTGTTTTATCATAGCAACAGGAAAGTCACTAAAAGGTATTTATGTAAGTTTCTTTATTTCATTGTGAAGGTGCATTGTCACATTTTGATGAGCTGAATGAAGTACATCAGGCTCTCAAGTTTAGAAGATGTTAATGAGCTCGTACACCATGGAGAGGTTGCAGAGCAATTTTCCTATGCTTTGAAGACCTTCCCATTTCCTTGCCTGAGTGGACTGTTCACACAGCACGAGGGGAAAATGACTATGTATCTGTATATCAGTAGGCAGATACATACATCCATAGGTGCATACATACATAGATACTTGGGGATTGGTTCTCACTATGCAGCCCAGGCTAGTCTAAAACTCGTTACACAGCTGAGCACTGAACTTGCCTATGCAGTTGAGTGCTGGGATTACAGTCAGGCACCAGCATGCCCAGGTTATTGTGATCTATACTTTATTAGTCATGCTACCAGTCACAGCCTGACTTTTATGAAGAAGCACAATACACATGGAAATATTGGATATTCAAATTCATGAGCTGCTCCCTATTTGCAGTTAGAGCTCCTGGTAACTTAAGAGACTAATGGGTGAGACTCTTCACTGCTTAACAAAGAACTGGTTTGCCAATTTTGGAAATGCCTCACAACAATCTTTGCCCTGCCCCTTGCGCCCCAGGGTCGACATCCTTTCCCTATCCACGAGCTCTAAACCCCCCTCCTTTACAGATGTTCTTCAGATTCTTGGCCTGCGAAGATAGTGTGGAGCCATGGGAATGAGTCCATGCAAACTACTGTAAACAAAAGGAAGTAAACACCAAGAACACGCAACACTTCCGTGAAGGGTTTCCCTCGTGTTTACCTCTGCCAACTTTACTCAGAGAGCAAGAAGATAGTATCAGGCGATACACTGAGCTTAAGAGGGAGTACCAGACAGAGAATGTCTTCCCAGACAGTGTCTGAGTCTGGGAGGCTGGCAGGAGAGATGATGTGCATGTTGCCCTTGAGAAGTGTCTGGACACAGAATTGGAAAAGAGGCTGCTGTCTGGGTACTTATCTCTCCTTGGGACAAACAATGCAAACTAAGACGCAGCAGAAGGACTTAGTCATTCCATTTGACTAAGGCAGGGGAGCACCCAAGATGAAAAAAAGGAGCAACAGGGCAGCATGATGTGATAAAAGTAATGTATCACTTACTGAAACTGTTTTTCTCTGTGAAAACATTTGTGCTTCGATGTGGCTTGGGAGACCATGATTGTAAAGACGGCCCGGCTCTGGTTTTCTAGAGCGCTTTGTGGTAAATTGGAGATAAAAAAAAAAAAAAAAATCAGTGTCGTAAAAAATGACTTCAAGTAACATTTGTTTAGGGAGCAGGTGGAGGAAGAGGTGAATTGGCAACAGAGACACACACTAGGAAAATCATAGCTGAAGAAATGACCAGACATTTTCCTAGGAAAGCCAGTTGAGTAGAGGTATGCGAGAGTTTTATGAGTGATGGACAGACACACTGGGAGTCTCTCTAGCTCTGGTGGGGGCCTTGCCTGGTACACAGTGGCGACCAGAACCGTGACCTCTGCCTTTGCTGCTAATAGTAATTGATGGTCAGGAAGCACGACATGGAGAGAGGAAGAAGCAGTAAAGGGAAGTGCCTGTGGAGAACCTGAAAACGTCAGCTAGAAACCCACAAGGCACCGTGCCGGAGCGCCTGGCTATGGCTCATGTGGCAGCAACGCAGGAGGTCATGATGCAGAAGCGTGGAGGTGTTCACGGATAGCTGATGTCCCGAGTGGACTAAGCCAGTGGCGCTGACGGAACAGGGTGCCAGGGGGTGTCTGGGGGAGGGGCCTCAAGAAGAAGCAGGCTGAGCCAATCAAATCCCTGCTTATCAATCTGGCCAGGGATCATCCAACCTGTGGAAGACCACCTGGAAGTACGAGAAGGCCTCACAGAAGTGATGCTTATAAAAAAGAAAAAAAAAAAAAAAAACCCAAAAACCAAAACCGAAAACACCCTGCTTATACTTTTCTAACCCTAATCCTGGTTTTGAGGTCACCAGACTTCAGAGTTTCCGCATCACCCCAAGTTCTTAGGGCTTCCTCTGTGGAAAGGGAATTATACCATCTGCTGCCCTGGTTCCCTAGCTTTAAAACCCAGGTGGAAATGAATGACTCCACAGACCCTCTGGTTCTCCGTGTTACATGCAGCCTGTGCGGAGAAGCCTCCTGGCTTCCATAATTGCAAGGACCGACTCCCATGATGCACTTCCTAAAATTTATCTACCTTTCATCTGTCCACGGATCAATTTGTCTCTATTTTCTATAGCTTTTGCTTCTCTGGAGGACCCTAACCAACACTGGTGAGTTGTGACACTAAACTAATTCCATAATGGAAAACAAAACATTCAATTGCTAAGTCTATGACGAATCTTACAAAGATGTTTTTGAAAACCTAATCTTTATTTTTATTTTGCTCTGCTCCCAGATATGCTCATGCATGATCAATGAGGTGGCAGGCAGGTCGAGCGAAGCTCAGGAGACGGGATGAAGCGTCAGTCCAATACCTTCTCTTAATGAGGGAAATGCACCTAAAATCCAATGACTTGTTTTTCTAGGCCATATAAAAATGTCTATGTCAAAGCATCCCTTTATTCAAATAATCACATTAAAGTATCAGGCTCCCAGCATCCAGCCCACGCAGGAGCTCTGTCATTAAAGCTGATGGGGAGGCTTATGGATGGTGACTTAATCCTGAATCTCAGAGTGTTGACTGTGTTAATTTAAATCCCTCCTGCCTAGGAGGAAACACATATAGGCCCCATGGCCAGAAGGGAAGCTGATGCTCTGGGGGGGATCCAAATCAAAGTCTCTGCTTCTGAGCCTCCAGCAGCTGTGGATTCAACAGCCATACAATGAAGCAGGACCTGGGAGGACAGGCCTCGGTACAAGATAATAAAACTCTGTTCCCAAAGAAAGCTCAGAGAGTAACAAGATGGTACAACAGGTGAAGACTTGGAAAGACATGTTAGCATGCCTGTGAATGCAGCATTTAGTGTTTCAGGTAGTTTAGAAAATACATTAAAAAAATAAATAGTTTTTGTGACTTTTTTTTCTTTTCTAAACTAATAAATAATAAGAATTTAAAATTAAAAGGTAATGTTTACTGCAATGATGACAGAACTAATACTATCGGTTATAAAAGCTCATATAGATCGAGTAAGAATATTAAACCCTTGAATGGTAAATAAATGCTAACACAGATGCGTACTGAATACTATGTATTCACCACCAACTATGCTGAGGTACCGTAGAGGGAAGAACAAGATTGGCATGGCCGATGGGCCTTTGAAATTTATGCATGAATCCAGTAAAAATGCAGTTTGCATAAAATATAGTGCTGGAAGTATAACAAAATTAGTAAGTTACATTTACTAAAATGTGAAAATTAATATGACACTGAGGCATATTTTTGTTTTGAGCCAGTGAGCCTGAGGTTAAGAAAAAGAATATACAACATAAATTGTAACAATATATTTTTAAAATGTTTGTCAGTGTACTTCCAGAAACTATAAAGCGTTTGTACCTTTATCCCAGTAATTTCACTTCTGGAAAGTTAACCATAGATAATAAATGCAAAAACTAGTATCCCTGGGATTATTAATTGCAAGAGTGTTTGCAACGGCTAAAAAATTAGAAAGAGTGGGAACAGCCATTCATACGAAAGATGCTTACATCTGTGGAATGTAAAGTTACACAACTATTAAAAATGAAAAACTATTTCATCTCAGTAGCATTCATACAGGCCCGTAGCTGTGCAAACATGGCCTATCCTGCCAAACGTTTTCAGTACCCTACACAGAAACTCCATACCTACTGAGGGACCAGCCCTACTCCCCCACCCCCAGAAACCACTAATGTCATTTTTGTCCTTAGAATTTTACCTACTTTGGATATTCCATGTGAATGGAATCATATAGAATATGCCTTTGTATCTACAGCTTTCCACACTCATCATATTTTGGAGATTATTCATGTTCTAGCATGTGTTGGTTTCCATTCATTCCTTCTAATGGCCAAATAATATTTATTCTGTAGATATACAACACTGATTTTTTTTTGTATTAAAAATATGGTGTTTTTTAAATGAAAACTGTTAGGATTATATAGCAAATGGCCTGATAATGAAAATACAGAAGTATACAAGATGGATTATTTTTTAATGAAAAAGCATATGAGTGGAGTACAGAAAAATTAAAGTGTTGTGTTAGGAAAATATGATTATATGGTTTGACCTTTTAATCTAAGAGTCAGTGAAGATGAAGAGAAATTCAATAGCGAAAAGTATGGAACAAGCCCGAGAGACGAACTATGGATATGGGACATTTATTGTTTGGGCCACTCATAGGATATGAGGAGAAAATAGAATAAAATACTTTGCACTGCTAAATAGATTCAAATTTTTGGAAATCCTCTCTACTCTGGGAAGGGATTTTTACATCCTTGAGGAAGCACCAGCAAGATAACAAGGTAAAAGCTATGAGCCAGGAATGTGTTTTTGAACCACACTGAAGGATGCACTGAAACAGCAGACTGGGCTAGAGAGATGGCTCTGAGTTAAGAACACATGGAGCATTTACAGAGGCTCAGGTTCAATTCCCAGCACCCACATGACAGCTCAAATGTTCTGTGGCTCCAGTTCTAGGGAATCTGCTGCCCTCTCCTGGCCTCCTCTAGCTCTATGCATGAATATGTCTCACAGTTATGCATGCAAACACACACACATACTCTCAGACACACACACACACACACACA
This sequence comes from Phodopus roborovskii, assembly GCF_943737965.1. NCBI lineage: Eukaryota > Metazoa > Chordata > Mammalia > Rodentia > Cricetidae > Phodopus > Phodopus roborovskii. Next base: position 8,585,649 of record NW_026126611.1, read on the forward strand.
CTCACACTCTCACACACATACACACACGTATAAAACACATATACAAAATATAATAAATTAAGTTTGTAAAAGGCAAAGCAAACGGGAGCCTGGGAGATTAGATAAAGGTGCACAACCCTGGTTCAGACTGTTGTGATGAGGAGGTAGCATTGGCAGGTGGGACCAGAGTGATCCTGAGATAGATTTTCACAAGCCTTGACTAGATATGCGCTTTGGAATCTGAACAGTAAGTGCACCGGGGAACTCAGAAACTGGAGCAAACACAACCCTGTGCATTAAGATAGTTTCAAAGATTCTTCATGATAGATGGTTTGGTCTGCTGGTGTTATTGGGAGGAATGAAAACACTGAGGAGTGAGTCTCTTGCAGGGATTGTTTTAAAAATAAAATGTGACACCTTCTCTCTTCCTCTTTCTGCCCCCTTTCTATTTGTACTCATAGGTGATGAGGGATGTCCTTCTGTATATATGTTTCTCTTATTGGTTGATGAATAAAACACTGATTGGTCAATAGCCAGACAGGAAGCAAAGACAGGGTGCCCAGACAAGGAGAAGCCTGGAGAGAGGAAGGCTGAGAGGAGACGCCATGTAGAGGAAGAAGGAGTTAACAGGTCCATACCCTGTTAAGATAGGATCAAGTGGAAATACTAATAGAAATGGGTTAATAATTAAAAGAGAGCAGCCAATAAGAAGCCTAAGTCATGGGCCAACAGTTCCTAATTAATAAAAGTCTTTGTGTGTTTATTTGGGGCTAATTGGTGGGACCAGACTGGAAACTCCAGTCACACTTAGGCTCCTGACTTCTGCTCCTACCATTATGTACATTAACGAAGTTAGGCATGTAGCCGAGGGATGGCACTGCTTCTGAGTTCTGCAGTTTAGACTTTCAGCATCTACAGCAAGTAAATGTTTCCTTCACATAAAGTTGGCTTCTTCAAACATTTCTTGTATGCACACAAAGCTGTCTCATACGGATCCACATGTTTTTAGAATATATAATTTGAATGTGTTTTAGGCCCTAATTAGAATGTCAAACTCTATGAGCAAAGATGTCCTGGGGGAAAAATGGAAGCCAGAGAACAAACTGATCTGCTATGATGTCACTGGAGGATTTCAGACCCTTCCAAATGATGGGGCATCTCTCATCAGAAATGCAAGGTGAATTAGGCTCCGCTATGTCTCCTGTTGTCTCTTAGATAGGATTTCCAGAAACTTACCCTCTCAGACCTACTGACCCCTACACTGTTTGAAAATGAAGCTGGGCATACAATCACACACGTGCAGAAGACATTAAATCTGGTCCTTGGCCTCAGGTTAACAAGGAGGAAAGAAATGAAGACCACGAGATTATGAATCACAGTAAGGTTTCCTGGCTCCAAGCCCTTTCTCCACCATGCACCAAACACCAAAACTTCTGTCTCTGGAACATGAAATAAACAAAGTGAACTTGGGAAGCATTTCCTTTTATTTTTCCTTTCTGTGTTAACAAACACAACCTCACAGTTCCTCATAAAATGTTAATTGCTCTTCCATCCTGATATCCTGCTTTTCAGTTTAAATGATTAGCTTGAAACATAAGACATTTCAACAATAAAAATTCCTTTCTTCAATATACCTTCAATTTTTTATTTCTTATAAATATTCAATGGAATATTTCCATTTGTGGTGTGTGTTTGCTAATTTACTGGAAGTTGATTCTATTCCCTGGAAATGTCACTTGGGTGGCCCTGCTGGGCTAAAAGGAAGTCTTATTGCTGATTTTTGAACCCTTAGTTCTGCATAGATTTGACAGCTGTTTACTTTCTCGCCAATATTTGAGAGTAACAACTGTTTCAGATAAACCCAGAGCTGTCTCCTCCTTTGAAAATTGATTCTTTCCTTAAGGTATGTTTCATATGTACAAAAGGTAGAGAGTTTAATTCTGGTGAAATAGTAACCTACACTTTGCATTTCATTGGTAGCTTCATGGAGCCATTTTTGATAAGATACAACTATGCAGACATAAGCATTTACTACCTGAGTTGCCCACATAAGAACTTAACCAGGGGAGTTTTGGTGAAAACTTCAGATCAGCAATATCTTATTCACTTCAGCTGTGGTGACTCTCTAATAGGAACTAGGAAAACCTTAGCATTGAAGGAAAAAAAAAAAAAAGCCTTGTCTTGACAGGAAAAAGATCCAAGTTGAGAAAGCTATATTAGAAACATGAAAGATGCTATGTTCCCTTCAATAGAGAGCTGGAAAAGGCTAGTGTAATGTGAGAACCTTAGAATGAACAGGATCTCATGATGAATATGAAAGACCACACCTTTTCTGCCCTCAGAGCATCTTAGATTCCTTTTCGACTCTACATAAAAGCAAGCTCACTTTGCAAATCACAAGGCTATACATTAATCCACTTTGGAAAGTGTTAGCACATTGTATAATGCAGATCAACATTGCCCTGGAGCTCTGAGAATGTACATGGAAGCTGGATTCGAACTGATTTCTCTTTCCTTGGGGAAGCTCAGGGACTTTTGGTCCTGGCCTTGACAAAGGTCCAAGAGGAACAGCCATTACCATGAAGCTACCAGGTATGAGATAGGTGGAGTCAGACGGAAGATGGGTTGGTATACCAGTTGTCTCCAGGGTGATAGATCCATGTGGTCTCTTTCATTTTACACATGAGCATCACAATCATAGGAAGATCTGGGGAGCTAGAATAGAAGATCTGGGAGGAATGGGAGTGTGAGGTACAGCATGTACTGGGTTTTCTAAAAGCCCTGACTTGGCTATGGGAGTAGGGAGAACAATGTCACACACACGTGCTCTGCAGAGTTTCTAATATGGCCACCCTAATGCTTTCTCAACTTCTATATCCTCGTTTATCCATGTTAGAACTCCCTGGGGAAATGTGCACTTTAAAACACTTCATCATGATGAGCGAGGAGACGGCTGTTTTCTCTCTTTGTTTAAGTCAAAAATTAATAAGGAAATCTCTTATCAACCCATAAAATATGTGTTGTCTCATGAGTCCATTGTTACTATTAGTTTATCGTGAAAGGACTGTGGACAATCCTTCTTAATCCTTATTTTGTCTTCGAATTACAATTGGAAGGGTCAGAAATTCTTGGGGTATACCCCAAGCATAGGTTAATTGTCAAATATTCTAGCTATTCCTCTTGTTAAGCTGGGATCGAGAGCCTCGGCCACATAGATTTCACTTTTTTACTTTTTTCAGTGTTTTCATTTAGGATAGAGAGATTTATTAGGCTACTGTGTTGTGTTTAATATTTTCGTTCACTCCCCACTTTATACATTCCCGGAAACTAGAATGTGGAGGGTAGTAGATGAGGACGCTATGTCCTTACTCTGCTTAGGTGATTCATGGCTGTTATTTACTCTGTGCAATCTGTGGTCGCAATCGAATATGTCTGCCTTCACAGTGTAGCCATGCCCTATTCGCTCTTCTAGTTGCTGTAGCAACGGTTAATCACTGCATCTTTCACAGGACCACCACTGTGACATGAGAGATGGGGGTTCTGCTGTAGGTATGCAAATACCCCGAGTCTGGGACCATGAGAATGTCCACAGCTTCTCCCATGTTTCCCAAACTCTATGTGCTGTGCTGTTTCTCTCTGCCTGGCTCTTTTTATTAAGGAAGTAAGACTGCTTTCTGTGAGATAAACACAGGCTGGATGGAATCTGAGATATTCATCTCAGAGAGTAGGATAAACCACTAAGCTGAAACTCAATTCAAATACCATCAAATTTCCACTGCCTGGCGTGTTCCTACTGTGGGAACAGATGCACAGAGGATTTTATGTGATCATTGTTAATGATGATAGCCCCTTTATCATTTTGAAAACTACCATTCGGTATTTGCTTCAAAACATTCTTTCTGGGTGACCGTTTTGCCAGCCTCCACTCTAGGTGTCCTGTTCCCTGCATTTAGAAATGGTAGGGAGGCAGCATGAACCACGTTCAAATATAAAATGAAATGGCTCATAGCAGACAGAGGAGATGGACTCCATGGGTCAGGGAGGCCTTCTCTGGAGAAGTGTCTGTTGGGGACTGGGTTACTGCCTCTGAGTTAAGCTGAGAGTATCATGGCTGGCCATCCTCACCACCATCACAGGCCTATGGACTAGATACTATCTTTAGGGGGCAGAGAGGGTGGACTTCTGCTGTCTGTGCAGGGTCAAATATCCTACTTGCCTAATCTAATTTGTTTCCACCAAACCACCTGTCTAAATATGAGTTATTAACCAGACTTAATGGATGAGGACATTGAGACCCAGAGAGGGAGGCTTGGCGAGTTCCGGAGCCTCCATTTAAGCCCCAGGCAATAGGAAGAGCTACCAAGCATTTCATCACTGGCTTGGACATGCCAGTGCACTTATCTTGCATCCTCTGGAATCTTATTGCAGATGTCTTTTTGGGATAAACACACGATGAATTACAGTATTTGAGACCTGCCGAAGCATTCATTACCAGCTTTAAAAGAGGCTCTCAGAAAGTGTATTCCATCTCATTTTGTAGCAGGCTCCCAGACACTGAGTTCAAAGGGCTCTGACTCATTACCAACAACTCTCCATCATGATTGGACACTCAGGTTTCCTGTGGCCAGCACGCACAGACAAAGTTATAATGGACTGTCTAAAGAATGCTGGAAATCTGCCCTCTGTAGCTCTCATGTGTCACCAAAGTCAGCATCCTTACTTGAAATCAAAGCACTGGGTAGAGGACCAATGAGTAGCATTTATGATGGCTGGCCTGTTTGCCATCTCATGGAGGTATATTAGAAAGCACAGGTCAGCTTCTGCTGTGGTCGTCTTCATTCATATTGGTATATTTCTTTCAGAGGTGGCCTGTAAACATCCTCTACAACTGGCTCTCTGTATGTCTCTACATGTTGCCTCTCTACATGACCATCTTTCCATCTGTGTGTCTTTCTCTAGACGGCTTTCTAATTGCTAAGCCCTTCCCATCCTATTCTGTTGTACTCTTCTAATATTTATGTGTGTTGGGGGATTGCATATATGACTACGAGCAATTTCATGTAGAGGACAGAAGATAATCTACATAGGTTAGAACTTTGCCCAGTTAGTTAGGCTAATTTGTCAGCAGTCTTCAGGGATCTGCGTATCTCTATCTCCCATCCAATACTAGCTGGGATTGCAAGCATGCACCATCATCCCTGACATTTTTATATGGGTCCTAGTAGTTCAACTCAGATCTTCAATGCTTTCAAGGTAAAACCTTCACCAGCTGAGGCATCTCCCTAGCCTTGCTCTTATTAATCTATCCATTCCTTGACAATTCTTCCTCTATGAATGAGACTTTTTGGTCTGTGTTATGTTTTACACGTTAAGACATTTTTTCTTTCTCCCAGAGACTAAAATCTCCCAGTCCATAAGTTATCAGTTGCCTTTTTACATTGCATTTTAAATTCACAACCATGGGGGATTATTTTGAAAATCCTGGACAGTAAGCTCTCCAGGGCAAGGAGCAGGTCATAATGACCAGTGAGTATTAGGTCCTGGGCAGATCCTAACCACAGTACATAGTCAAGAATCACCAAAGAAAGAACAGGGGCTCACAGCACGATAAGCAAGACTGGGATGTAAAACAGAATCATGTTTCTGTATTAGCTACTTTTTCTTGTTGAAGTGACAAAACACCTCATGAAAAGCAATTTAAGGCAAGAAGAGTTCATTGTCTGATCATCACAGGGGACACAGTCCAACATGGTGAGCAAGGCAAGGGAGCAGGAGCAGCAGAAGTCAGGGAGCAAAGCAGTGTAGTAGCAGGAACAGAAGTCCAGATGGCCTCCTTGCACCCTCAATCATGAATCAGAGAGTGATGAATGCTGTTTCTCAGCTCACTTTCTCCTCACTCTGTCCAGGATCTCAGCCCATAGAAGGGAGCCTCAACAGACAATGGCATTTCTTCTCACCTCAACGAACCTAATGTGGATAATCCCTCATACACACACCCAGCATCTTGTCTCCTGAGTAGATCTTGTCAAACTCAAGACCAATAGGAACCAAGACATCCAGGGCAGCAGAATACTTCAGGAGAGTACCAAAAAAGGGATGAAAGTGTTTTGAAGAAAAATGGATTATCACTGAGGGAGACACATTGTCTATAGCCAAATTACTTTTAAAAGGATGTCATTTGCTATAGAGTTGTACGTGTTGGCTAAGTAGACTTTGAGTAGTAAACTATTTAATGCAGCCTGTTTAAAAACATTTATCTAACTTATGCAAATTAGTCAAGAATGGGACTCTCTTTTAAATGTTATTTTTAAGTCTGATGTGTTCAAAATATACAACAAAGTGCAAGAAACAGGCTATCGGACCATCATGTGTCTTACGCAACAGATTTAACAGAAACCTTCTTTGCTTCAAATTAGTTTCGTTGAAAAGAAATTAGTGTTTTATTTTGAAAATACAGACTTTATTGTTTTTAATTGTGGATGTCTGGGTGAGTGTATGTCCGTGAGTTCAGGGTCCGCAGACGCCAGAAGAGGGCATTGGGTCCCCTGAAGCTGAAGCTGGAGGCAGTTGTGGGCTGTCCTGGCAGCTAAAGTCAGGTCCTCTGCAAAAGTAGGTACATTCTTTCAATTACTGAGTCTTCTCTCTCAGCCTCAAAGAAAAAACTTTGTGTAGCTAAAGCTCCTTCAAGGTCATTGGCACTGTTCTCAGAAGTTGCTAGTGTTTTGGAGATGCAAATTACATTTTTAAAAAATATAATTTTGGTACTTTGCTTTTTGGCAGCCTACAAACCCACCATTCTACAAGGAAGGTGTCACAGTTCGGCTTTCCTTTCCAGCTCACTTTGTAGACCATGTATTTATTTCTGGATAGTGAGTTTGCCCATCTAATCTAGCAATTTTACAACCATAAAAACTGCTGTGGTAGAGGCTTCCACTGTTTGCTCATGGCTGCATCTGTGTTTTCTAGGGCAGAGTTGCATGATCCAAAACACATGTATAGCTGACTTTATGAGACTCATCTTTGATTGTATATATCTACATCTATATCTATCTATTCTTTCTCCCTGTGGAATTTTTTAAATGTTGCTTTCCATTTAATATACTCTAGATACAGTGGTGAATTTTTAATTGAACAACTTGATTTAACAACCATCATTCTGAGTGATTGGAAGACTTGAAAATGTTGTTATCCCAAGTACCTTTCCTCCTTTAAATGCCAAGAAGTGACTTCAATCTACAATGCATTTCAGTCCTCCAAAATAATAACTATTACTACTGCTATGGTTTTACTCACTAGATATTTGTTTGTATTTGATAATATGAGAACATCTACTTTCTAAGATTAATGTTTTATTTCAGTTATTTGCCTTTACTCCATATCTTTACTTTGGGGGAACATGAAGTATTCAAATTTCTTTTTGTCTTAAAAAATGTCACCATTATTGAACATTAACATTTAGGGGCTGGAGAGATGGCTCAGTGAGTAAGAACTCAAGCAGCTTTGCAGAGGAACCCTTTGGACCTAGATCACACATAAGACAGCTCACAGCTTCTATTTCTGTCCTGGAGGATATGACTAGTGCCCTCTGCTGGCCTCCACAGGCAGTGCATTCATGTACACATTTCCACTCAGCTGGACAGACAGTAAACTTTCCCAGGACAGGGGCTATGTCAGACTGAGCAGTGAGTATTAAACCCTGACCACAGTGCATACCACGAGAAGGAATAGGTGCTCATAGCATCACAGGGCTAACCCTAGCTAAGACTCCTTCCAATACTTGCAACAGTGGAGAGGGTGTACCTGAGTTGGCCATCTCCTGTAATCAAATTGGGGGTCACCCTAATTTTTGCCAGAGATCTCTATCCAATAAGTGATGGAAGCAGATGCAGAGATCTACAACCAAGCACTGGGCTGAGCTCAGGGAGTCTTGCTAAAGAAAGGGAGAAGGGATTGTAGGAGCCCAGGGAGGGGAGGGGCATTGGGGGTGGAATTTGGAGGAGAGGAGGGAAAAAAACTGTGGTAAGAGTGTAAAATAAATGATAAGTGGAAAATGTTACTTAAATAAAAAAGAATAGATCCAAACAGTTTTATTTGATTATGACTACACTACAAATCACCAGGATGTGTGTGGGTCCCTCATGTTGATAAGATTACTTGTGAGTTATTAATCTACATACTTTGCATTTAAATCACACTGCCATATTTCCTAAATAATTAAAAAAAAACAAAAATCTCTTTGAAAAGAATAATTTTCATAATTTTACATAATTATTCAAATTTTCATGAACCCTAAAATTCTCTTGTTATAACAGATCAAATATGTATTTATAATATTCATATTTCATTAAGGTTCTGTGTTGTTTTAACCAAGAAAAAAATCATTATTAAAATTAAAGATTTTAATGCAGTGATAAAGATATTAATTGGTACAATTCCTATACGATTTGGGTTTTTTAGGGTTTCTCTTGCCAAGTTAATTAGTAATGTTTCTTTCTTTAAATTTTATATTTTGATATTTTAAATATATTCCTTTCATAGAGTTTTGCAAAGTGAAAACTAGGCATTGGCATTTTAAAACTATTACTGTTCTGAAGATTTTTGTTTGTTGGTTGGTTGGTTGTATATGGGTGCTTTTCCTGCATGTATGTCTGGGCAACATGTTCAGACTTGGTGTCTATGGAGACCAGAAAGGAAGAGTCAGCTCTCTTGAGACTGGGATTGTAGAAGTTATAGGCATCCAAAATTCAAATAATCACTTATTAAAATAACAGATTTTTTTTTAAAAAAAATAAATAGTTGTAGGTCTTTGAAAGTCCAGTAGAATCCTGGTTTGAATTCATCTGGGTCTGGATATTTTGGGGGAGCAGGTTTTTTAAACTGATGAAATGAAGGTGAATTAGGAAGGCAAACAGTCTGTGATTGGCTATATGTAAAAAGACAAACCAAAAGATTCCTGTTTGGAAAACAGTGACAATATCAGACACATAGAATTTGTGCAGACTGCCTACACCTTGGCTCTAACAGGCTACCAACCTATAACTGGCTCCCTCGTCTGATTACCACATCATGGGGGCTAAAAAGGAAACCAAAACCAAACATGAACTCAACCTATTAGTTCATTAATTCAGCAAAAAGGTATTCATTCTATGATACCATTCTGGAACCTAGGTATGAAATCTATGAAGAAACATCCCAGCATTACTGTTGTGGGAGATTTTCATCATATTCTGACATTCTCAAGAGTAACAGTAAAGTTTACCCTGGATCAGAGGGCAGAGCTAGCTAACAGCTGACCAGAATCAGCCATAGAGATTTTGGAGGACCCCGGCCATATATAGAGATACAAGAAATAGTAGTGAAGGGTTCCAAAGATTCATGGCTTTGGGACAATGAAAGACCCAGAGAAGAGATCACTGATAACTTCTCCTCTGCTTTTCTGATCCTGTATCTGACTCTCGAGTTTTTATTTAATAATAGTATTAATTTGGATAATCATTACACATTACTAATAATCTATCCACACAACAGTTACATGTAATTATAATCTACCCATGAAGAGTTCAAAATTTTCCCTCTGTCATCTCCTTCTCCTCCCTTCAGTTTTCTTCTTCCTAAAATGTTTTCGAAGCAAACTTTTTAGTGAGCCTTCCTCTAGCACCCATGTAGGGTTTTATTTCTAACAACTGTAATTACTTGGTTGTAGAGGCTTGACATGTTATGTGATGGCATTACTTGGCTCAATGGGAAATAATCCCATTCTTGATTAGTGATGCCTGGGAAAGCCTCCAGAGGGAGAAGTGTCAAGAAATGCACTAACCACGCTGGATGGCATCCCATCCCCTCCAGCCAGCTAGTCCGCTGCAGGCCCCGATTGCTTTTATTAATACGTTACACTTTAAAAGCATGGCCTAGAAATTGTCTTGTACTCACAGAGTCCCCAAGTGAAAGGCAACACAGGCACAATACGAAAACAGCTGGGAAGGACCGTGTTACCACTTCATTTCCTAATGGAATCTAAGGACCCAGAGCTCTTAAAAGACAGTGCTTTATGTGTTGGCTCTTTCTCTGGGAAGGTAAGAAGGGATCGCGACAAAAAATGAAAAGTACAAACAAAAAACAAAATACATAAGCATTGCATCGTACACTGTCCAATCTGTTAGGTCATTTTCTTTGGTCATTGACAGTGAAAGCTTTGATACAAGGGTCTTAACTGTGACCCCCCCCCCCAAATTAGTCTTCCATTTGTGCCAAGCCTCCCGGGCTTGACCTGATTCAAGGGGAAACGCTGTCACTAATAAAGGCAGCCCAGCTTCCTTCCGCAGCCAGGCAGGCTGGTATTGATCGCAGACAACTCCAGGCGGGGACCCTCAGATGAACGTGCTGTTGTGGCGGGGGGAGGGGGCATGGGGGGTCACAAGGATATGGGCGTGTGTGCATGTGTGAAATGAAAGGCCATCTGAGATTTCTCTAGAAAGCTACCGCAGAGAGACTAAAATTGGTTTGCTATTGTCTACATACACCAGATACAGCCGAAGAAAAAAAAAAAACAACAACAACAAAAAAAAAAAAAAAAAAAAAAAAAAAAAAACAAAGAGCTGGGAACTGGACCTCCTTCCTTCTCTTAGCTTTTCCAATTCTGATGAATTCCATAGTGGTTTCTAAATAAAAAGTTATTCACTACTTTCAAAACACGCTCACATCCAATGTCCTTCATCCCTTTAAAGGGTTTAAACTTATGTATCCAAATATGGTAGGAGAAAGTAAGGGCCCTCAAAGCAGAGGACCAGTTTGCAATGGCTTTTCCACAGCAAGACTCTTCTGTCACAGGCTGGAGAAGCCCACCTCTGCACTCAGCCTATGCTACCGAAAGAAAACCTACCGAAACGCAAGGTGGCCATCACAACCACAGTTCTTACTCCAGTGTGCAGGCCACTGTCATATCTAAATCCAAATATAACCTCCCATGTAAACTCTTCTGCCCGTTCTTATAAAAGCAAGCAAACAAACCTTATGCCCTGATCTCAAAGCAACATCCTGAGGACACTGCATTTTTCCTGTTTACAATTTAAAGAATTAAGCGAGGTCTCCTCCAGCCAGGCTACCTAGAAAAGCATGTCCTCTTTTCTATACTTCAGTGTGTCTTACAAAAGTTCCGGGAGGAGGGCTGTAACTCCAACTCCAGGAGGCTCTGACGCCCAGGCCTCCGTTCACCGGCACCCACGTACACACACCCCTTCACAGTGATGCACATGTGTACACAGAACTTCCTTTTTCAATTTAAAAATCCTGTGAGTGTTGAGGAGATAGTGCCCTATTTATTTCCAAATTTATTCTTTTATTGGTTATTTCCACAAACTTAAGAATATTAAATTCTGATTAGGATCAAAAAAAAAAAAAAAAAAAAAAAAAGTCATAGCCCACAGCCTCTTTTATGAAGGCACAAAAATTGGAAGTTCTCACAAGAAATCTTCCTTTGTTTTCTCTCCCTGCCAACAGCGTGCGTTTCTATGCTGGTAACACATTGCCAGGAGTTGCAAAATTAAATCATGTATACAAAATAATAATTTAGGGATAAAACATGTAAAACTAAATTAGGGATGCTCAACACAATGCACACAGGTTGGACATTCTTGACTCAAAACTTTGCAATGCTCCCATATCTGGAAGAGTTTGTGTTTTAGTACATGACCTAAGTAGAAAGCTTCACACCTGGCCTTGTGTGAAAGGTTACTGTCTGTCAGAAGAGAGATACACCAAGACTGTGTGAAATTACCTTCAGGCTATGTGAAAAACTGTGCACTGGAAGTATTTTAAACATAGCGAATTACATATTTAGATTTGTGTTTCATTTCCCACCCTGTCTCCGTGGGGGCAGAAAAATATTCCAAAATCTGAAAACTGAAATTCACAATAATTTTTTTTTTGTTGTTCTAAGCATTTTAAATAAGGGACGCTCGTTCATTATATTTCTTTATAAACACACGTACTAAGAGCACAACTGAAGTAGTTGTGCATGTATAAACACAAATATAAAATTATAAAAAAAAAAGAACTGTATTTGGACGTTTTCAGCCCACCAGCAACAACTTGAATCTTAATAGTGGCGATACTGAGCTATCCATCCCTGACACCACTAGATAGGCTCGCTTCACTGTATGGGTGGCCCTGTAATTATTATCACCACTGTTCCCGCATTCTACCTGGGGTGTTGGGAGAGCCACCAGTTTACTCAGACCACTGCCATGAGTGGTGGTATTCTTCCACGTGAGCACCTATGCTATTTTCTTTCCTTAGCTGGCTGCATCAAAGTTAGTATGGGGTTTGAAATGGATCACGTTGTTATTGGAGTCAGGGACTCACAAGAGTGGCCTTATGGGAGATCGCAGCAGTTTTAACAGTATGACCATCTAACAGTATTTCACAGCTCATCTGAGGGCTTCCTCATGGTCATGTTCAATGGGAACCGACCTGCTGTGGGGCTAGACATACACGGTGGAATTCAACACTAGCCAATAAGAGTAACATGGTGTGTGCACACACAGACATTCCTCACTGCTGTTAGGTTGGGGGAGGTGTGGAAAATCAGATCTATCCAAGGTTAAGACACGTCACTCTGTTAAAAATATTTGGAACACATTAATTGTTCTCAATATTTACATATGGGCTTCTCAAAGTCAAAGATTAACCTGCTTGCCACAAACCTTGTGGTCACAGCAGGGCTCAACACAGTACTAATTATCTAAGGTCTGGGGAATATCGCCCTTCAGGAATGTTCTAGCCCTTGAGGTAGATCTCACAATTTTCTCCCTTCCTCTGCCTTTATCTTCCTTCCAAGGCCAGTCCATCATGTCACTACCTTTCTCCCCCATGCATCTGCTTCTCTGTCTGTTCTTTTGATTTTCTGACCAGTCTAGGAAACCACCAGATCCAGAAAGTTCCACTAACCTTTTGCCCTGTATATTCTCAAAACTTGCAGAGCTTCTACACACACACACACACACACACACACACACGCACGCACGCACGCTCGCACACACACGAGAAATAGAGAAGCCTGGAATGCCTGCAATAACAACACTTTAGAGGCTGAAATAAGAGGATTGCCACATGTTCAAGGTCTGCCTGGTTGACATAGCAGACATTGTTTCAAAAATAGCAACAAGGGAAAGGATAAAAAAGGGGGAGAGAGGGAATGGGAGGGAGGGGAGGAAGGGAAGGGAAGGGGACGGGAGGGGAGGGAAGGGAAGGGGAGGGGAGGGGAGGGGAGGGAGGTCTGACAGCAGAAATCAAATCTGAGGATCCCTTGATGTCAGACTTGCCGGCCTCCAGAGCCCACCTCAATGTTCCCAATAAATGGAGGTGTTCTATGGGGTCGAGGGGAAGTTTGGCTTAGCCAAAGACAGGGCAGGGGAATGGGATACACGCAGTCATTGCCATTCTCCATTTGTTTTTAACCAGCAGAGACAAGACTTACCAAGACTGCTGAATTCACCCAAGGTATCACCATCTCACACCCACAGAAGTGCGGCTTGCTCCATGTTTATTAAAGCCATACTTCTTGTCCCCAAAAGAATGAAAACAGAACAAAACGGGAACTTTAAAAATAGGCACACCTGAGCCATTTTACTTAGTGAAAACTGTTTTTGATTGTAAGTGGGACAAAACAGATTTTTTTTTTTTTTTTGGAGGACATATTTCCCTGGGGGACATATTGTCTGTACTTCTGGTGGCATCTCTAGCCTTGCTACAATGACAGACTTTACCTCAGAACAAATTAAGTTCTAAAAATTTCTTCCATTTTGCTATTGAAGTAATATTATAGGGGAGTTTAATTGTCAACATGAATGCACCAACTCAAGTCATTTAGTAACAGAGTTTGAAAACTGCTAGCTCACCCACAGCTCTTTGGAACACAGTATCAAAGCTGAGATCTCTGATTACAACCCTCCATTTTCATCCATTAGTTCATGCTTCTAGAGCTAATTCAATGAAACGGATAGCTCTTCAGGGAGTGCGTTGTATACATAGAGGTTTGAAACAGGGTGTGGGAAAGGAACTTCCTAACACAGAAGCTGAGTAAGTTACTCAGGGCACAGTGCTAGTTATGTAGCGTCAGGATTCAGATCCAATGAGGCAGGGTCCACAGTCCATATTCTTAGTCACTCTGAACCTGAGCTGCCTTGTTACATTTTTTTCCATCTCTTATCCATTTCCTTACATACCAGCAAGAGCATTTCAGAATCTTCCTGTGAAGTCACATTTCATAGAATTCATCCACCCATAGAATTCAGTTGGTAAGTAAATCCAACACATTAGTGATCTCCCTTCAGATGCTACAACTTTCAAGCATGATGGTCAAGAGCCTACATGCTGTCCTTGAAGACAGAGGTAGAAATAGACCTATAGAAATTAAAGGGACAGGGAAAGACTCACAACGAAACTTAGTGACTTCTGCGGCTTGACAGTATTGTCCCTGTCCAAGGAACTGAAGTGGGGCTGGACCTCAAGCCCCGCCCCCGTAGAGCATGCAACCTGGCCAAGTGTGGAAGAGTCTTATGACTTTTTATCTGGGTCCATGAACTTGGGAAAGAACCACTCAGAAGAGCTACCAGAACCATAAGACACTTGTTTGCAATGCAGCAAAGAGCAGATACCATGGCGGGATTATTAATGAGGATGCCATGTGAACTAGGACCTATTCCTCAGTGAGCTCAAGATAGATGGTCTCCACTTTTTCTCTTCAATCCAGTAGCCCTGTCATTCTGTCCTAGAAGATTAGATCAGTCTAGATCTATTTGGAACAATGTCAGTGACCCGTTCTTTTGTAGATGTCTTTAAATTGATTTGGGGATGATTTATTATGCAGTCTTTCAAGTCTAGAAATTAGTAGTCAATAATGATTTGGGGTCTCTTTCCTTGCTTTAAGAAGGAAAAAGGTACAGGGTAGTAACATTTTCTTAGCATTAAGACATTTAATTTGGAATTATTAAAAATGTTAGTTCATTGGATTATGATGGTTTCTACTGAGTTTCAGAATCCTTTGATGACCAGCCACCAATCCAGTACCTGCTCTTGTCTCCACATGAATAGATTCCTATGCATCCACCTGTGAGTTCTCACTTCTGTTCCATACTGCCATATTCGAAACTAACAAGGCTGTTTAAGTGTGGTCACCAACATGAGCAATGAACGTAAGCAATGCCCACAATGTTAGCAAACCTTGCATTATTTCAGTGACTTCCATGGTCCAACCGCAAATCACCCAAGCCTGAAAACTTCATTCCTTTGTACACTATGATGAAAATAACAGGGGTTGGGGGAGGCACACAGCAAATGAAATGGGAAATGCAGCATTGAAGCTGGCTTGACCTCTTTCTCAGCCATCTTCAAAAACAAGGGACTTCGACCCACTGGCGAATGAAGCAAAAGGAAGTCTCCCATACCCCAGTTGACTGAGCAAGGATCTGGCAATGACCAGTAACTCTTTGTCCTGCTCACTTTTGATGTCTGTACTGAAAAGTGTGTTACATTAACACAGATGAGACTGGGCATGAGCAAAATCATCTCCCAGGCCCACTTTTGTCTTCAGTGGGAAAGTATCACCTTTTTCAGCCCACATACTCTATTTACCATTCTCCCTGCACATTCCTGCTCCGAGGGGCTTCTGCTTGCTTAGATACTCAGTCTCATTGGATACTGGAATCCACACTCTGTGAATTAACAACCGATCCTATTCCCAGCTGCAGCTGCAACCACGAGGCTTACCTAAAGCCCAAGTCGAAGGAAGACTCCAAGTTACCATATTTAAAAGTTATAATCAGGGAGAGTAGCTGGAGAGAAGGCTCAGAGGTTAAGAGAGCTTGCTTCTCTTACAGAGAACTAGAGCTGAGTTACCAGTACCTATGCTGGGCGGGTCACAACCACCTGTAACTCAAGCACAGAGGATCTGAGACCTTATTCGGGTCTCAGTGAACACCTGGTCTCTCTCTCTCTCTCTCTCTCTCTCACACACACACACACACACACCACACACTCACACACACAACACATAACACATACACACACACACACCACACACTCACACACACAACACATAACACATACACACACACACTAAATAATGAAAATCTCTTAAAAATTGTATTATGGGGCTGTCATTTTAATTATTTATATGCACTGTCTTACATGAATAATGCTATTGGTTGGCCCTTGAGGTTGTTTGGAAGAAAGTGGCCCCCAAAGCGAGTGGCACCATTCAGAGGTGTGGTCTTGTGGAGGAAGTGTGTCTCACATATTATGATCAAGCCACATCCAGGGAAACAGACTGCTTCCTGTTGCCTACAAATCAAGAAGCAGGACACTCAGGTACTTCTTCCGGCCCATGCCTGCCAGCAGGTCACCTTACCACACCATGAAGACAATGAACTAAGCATCTGAAAGTGTAAACCACCCCAATTAAATGTTTTACTGTTGGAAGAGTTGCTGTGGTCACGATGTCTCTTCACAGCAATAGAAACCCTAGCTCTATATTATAGATGAGAAAACCAATGTCCAGGAAAGTTTAAGAAACTTTCCCAGATGAGTCTCCCAGCCAGTCTTCAGCTAGCCTCCCAGCAGTCTGTGCTGGAAACAGTGTAATTGTCTGATCTCAAGAGTGACTCTAGGAAAAAGAAAAATGTGTTTGTTTTGTTCTTTCTAGTACTTTAAAAATGTTTACCTTATTATATTACTTGTTTTCCATGCCTGGCTCTTGGTTCATAAAGAACTTTGTGATTACAATTTCTCACAGTGTGTTTGAGTTACATGCAAAACCGTTTCTATCATTTTCTTCCCTGCATCCCCTTTTGCATATCAGCCCCGGCTTAGGCCACCATACCTCGGAGACTATACTGGGCTGTTCAGACCCTCTAAACAACTTCTCTTTGCTACGAATGTGCTTCTCAGGCAGAGATAGGTTTTTATATGTAGCCATCAGTCCTTATCAGCACAGCGAGAAAGCAAAATCTTAGACCTAAAATAGCCTCGCCCACTTGTCACGGTTACATAATTTTTTTTTCTCTTCACAAACTGAACCTCAAGTGGGGCCGTGTGGCATGTGTATAAGAACGAGCATGTGAAAGCATGTGTCTACCTGCAGCCTGTAAACATTTACCACTTTCCTTCAAGGAGACACATGTGTAATTGTCTTGTAGAGTCAGTAGCAGCATATACCTTCAGTCCAGGAGCCAAGAAGGCCATCTGTTTGAAGCCATGCTGGGCTACATATAAGTCCCTTTCTCAAAATGTTAAAAGTTGGGGGATTAAGAGAACATACTGATTTCTTAGAAGAAAAATCTTAACCTTACCTTGACTTTGCTCTCAAGAATAGAGTTTGTGTATCATTTCTTAAATGCTCAATTCTAACCACTTTATCGATAGTTTTTTTTTTTTGGGGGGGGAAATGTTCATAATTCTCATTGAGGTACACTTATCTTTGGTTTATTCCTTTTAATTAGTTAATCAATATATCTATTGCCTTCCCTTCCTCCTTCATTATGAATATATAGGCTTTGGGTAGGTACTATATACCTCAGACAAACATATTCATTGTTCTTTTTCATGCTCAAATTATCTCATTATGGGCCAGTGGGAGGCTCAAGGTGTTTTCATCATAAGGCTCATCATTAGCTAACAAAGCCTTCTCGGAAAACTGTATGCAGTATTATTGTTGTTTACCTGGTCAGACCCCAGGGAGTCAGCCTTTCCTCCAAGGGTTTCTGAATCCAAAATATGAGCCGTTGGAACATTAAACACTCTTGGGTTGTCATTTGCTCTAGGACCCATCAGTGGCCAAAGCTAGGAGGAATGTAAGTTTGAAGGAAGACAATTTGAAATTTTTATTAATATTTACATTTCTGATCAAAATATGACTAAAATTTAACTTCTTTTGCTGTTCGATTTATATGCTGGAAACTTTGATCTCTAATTATATTACCATAAATTCGAATGTATGTTATGTTAGAACATATGGGTAGAATAAAATGACATTAATATTGGCCATTCACAGTTCTAGTTCTGTAATGTTTTGAGGTTCCTGTGCATCTATATGGAACCTAAAGGGCACAACTATGCATTTCTGGAACTTACTGCAATTATTCTATTCTGCTATGACCTTCACTTGGCATGAAAATATGCTAATTTATTTCAGTCTTTTATCAGTTTTCAGAAACTATCTTTTTTTCTTTTGAATTAATTTTTTTAATTAACTAAGTAAAATAATAACTTCAGGCCAAGCGAGAGGAAGAGAAAATGGATTTACATTTCCAAGACCTTTTAAAAATGAGCAAAATATACAAAGTAATGCTGTCAGCATACTGGGTATTCTAGTGATGATCTTAGAGAGACAGATAATAAGGGTATCTGGAACATGATTGGCCAAATTTGCTGCCCAAGGAGGAAAACGCTGGCAGTGTTTTATAGAGTCTATGAGTGGATGAATAAGAGCTATGAACTTAGGAAGACACCCATGGCTTGAGGCTTCAGGGGGAAGTGTGTAAGTAGAGAGGAATGCACAAACAGTTCTGGACACTCATAGATCATCTTCCAAGTGTCATCAGAGAGCTGATCCATATGTAAGTCTGAAGCAATATGCAACATCTAGGGACTTCTTGGGAGTTAGAAGTGATTGCATCCAGTGTACAGAGACATGTTTCCCAGCCAGCCTACAGAGCTCCACAGCTCACAGAACTGTCTAGTTCACAGAAAGATCTCTCCTCAATTTTTTAGCTGGGCAAATTAGTTGTAAACTAAATACTTAAAGCCATGTCGTGATCTTAAAAAAAAAAAAAAAAAAAAGACCCAAGGATGTAAGATTTTGCCAAGACACTTAACTATATCCCAGAGTAAAACTCAAGACTATTGGTGAAGATGAAAACTATGAAATGTCCAGAAGAACAGAAAGTCACTACCTCTGGTATCTTATAAAAAGTTACAAGGCATTCAAAGGAAAGGGAAAGTAAAAATCTTTCAGAGGAAAAAAAATGCAATTAGAACTGATGTAGAAATGACAAGCATGTTAAAATTAGCAGCCAAGGACTTTTAAGAAGGTATTTTAATTGTGTTCTATTGCAGGTTGAAGAAGTTAATGGAAGACATGAAAGATATATTTAAAAAAGAACCAGACTGGGTGTCTAGGGCTAACAATGACAGGGGTTTGATATTTAAGTCATAGGAGTGGGATAAATGCCAAGTTTGAATTTGTAAGAAGAGGAGATTTGAGATCATGTAGAAACAGCATCAGAATAGATGCCAAATGAAACAGAGAAAACCATAATAGACATATAAATGGGCAAAGATCATCAGTAAATTCTGGAATAGCTTCCAGAAGACAAAAATACATACAATCTAAAGTTCTTCAAGTTGGACCTGGGGGTGGGGGTGAGGGGTGGTTCAGGAATAGTAATTGAGGAAATAGGAGATATTTTCTTTCTGATAAAAAGTAAGTATCTGTAGATCCTGGAAGCAGAATAAACTGCAAATGCAGGGATCACAACAAAAAGTTCATCAAAATACATTATAACCAAATGGCACAAAACCCAAGGCTGAAGGAAACAGAAAGGGAAAAGACGCACAACCCATAGGGAACCCAGGAACAGAATGAGAGCCCATTGCTCATCTGGAACATGGCTTCAGGACAGTAGGGTAGAGGTGAGTCTGCCAACCCAGAATTTTATATCCAGCTGAAGTGGTCTTCAGAATCTGAAGAGCAATAAAGTTATTTTTTAAGCAATCGAATTCTAACTTCATTTTCAGTCAAACCACGAGAAAAGTTCAAAGAAAGGTACCAGGCATATCAGCAGGTAGCCTGCCTGTAGGCTGCATTTAACCACGGAAAGCCATGAGTGAAGCACAACATGATAATCAAACACTCGTGTTAACCATTATCAAGATTTTTCAAATATTTGGTCGCAATTCCATTGTGTACTTCTCAAGCTTGAGCTCCGCAGATGTCCCTGTCTTGTTGCAAAGTCAAGAGGTTGGGTGTGAATACATCAAGCAGAAGGGAAATGAGGTTGGGTGGAGACATGTATCCACAGGAGAAAAACAAAGGATACTGGGAATGGTAACTACGTGCTTTAAAAATGGTATGTACATATATAGTTTTATTTATATAATAAATTAAAAAATTTATGCCTATCTGATCTTTTTAACAGTAAGTACTTTACTGTTTAACAGAAATGATAATACCCCCACTATATGATTCATAATAGGTATGAAAGTGAAGTGTATGGTGAAGACTGTGAACTATAATTCCAGCAAACGTGTGGCATTAAGAATATGGGGGCTGGGAGATGTTTCAGTGATTAAGAGCACTGGTTAATGTTCCAGAGGTCCTGAGTTCAATTCCCAGTAACTGCATGGTGGATGGTAACAATCTATAATAGGATGTGATGCTCCCTTCTGTCACGTGGGAATACATGTAATAGAGCATTCATCTGTATGGATAAATAAATTTTAATAATAAAGAAAAGAATATATAAATAGTTCCTTTTTAAGAAAAGTTTTATTTTTATTTTATGTGTATGAGTGTTTACACACACACATACACACGTGTGTGTGTGTGCATACGCACTTGCGAGTGTCCACACACAGGCCTGTGCACCATATGCATGTAGACCTGTAGAGGCCAGAAGAGGGAATATGATCGATTGGAACTGGAGTTAAGATGGCAGTGAGCCACCATGTCAGTGTCAGGACCAGAATCTAAGTCTTCTGAGAGCGCTCTTAACTGCTGAACCATCTCTGCAGCCTCTATTTAAAGTTACCAAACCCCAATTAAAGGTTAGACAAAGAAGTGAAATAGGTACTTCACCGAAGAGAAAATCAAAGTGTATGAAAACATCAACATCATTAGTCATTTGGGAAATGCTAAGTAGGGCCAAAATAAAATCTTCTATTATTGGCTATGTCAATGATGAAGCTAAGCCAACTAGCCTTCTTAGCATTAGCAGGATGGAATGGAAGCTATCATACAGGTGAAACAACAAATTAATTGCAAAACATTTCTCACTTTTTAAAAATGTTGAACACAGGCCTATCAATGACCTAGAGAGTCTACTCCCTCATATTTATAACAAAGAAATGAAGGATGTGTATGAACAGTGCTTGGCTGCTTTGTTTTCTAACTGTCAATACCTTAGGGGAAGAGACCATTGGAAATGCTAAGTAACAAGTCAATGAATACATGAAAAGTATGCTATAGCTAGACAGTAAAATACTACTCAGCAATACGCAATGAGAAGATACAAACTATTACTGCATGCAAAGATATCCATCAATCTCAAAACCGTTATGCAGCCCAACGCAAATACACACAACAGGATTACAGTGGCATGCAGAGAAAATGTCAAGTAATGAATGGCAGAAAGCAAACTAGGAGACTGGGAACCTGGAGGGGGAAAGGTTAAAGGCAAGGGGTGGGACCTGAAGGGAGGAGGAGGAAGGAAAGGTTATGCAGATGGATATAGGGTTGGCTTCCTTATTTATAGAAACGGTGGCATGGGTGTGTCTATTTCTTAGTCACGACTTGTCTCCTCATGCCTTTAAATACACATGCTTTTGCTCATGCTCATTACAGTTTGGCAAGCAACTATAGTATTGCATTATGTATCCAAGAGAATTATATGATCTTTTTTTTTTTTTTTTTTTTTTTTTTTTTTTTTTTTTTGTGACTCTCAGTCCTATTCAAGCTTCGTACATTTCATGCGGTAATTCTGTCTTACTTAGCTACTCAGGTTGGCCTTGAACTTGTAGTCCAGGATGGCATGAACTGTGGTTGCCCTATCTCATCCCTCTCAGAGAATAGGGATCGCAGTCCTACGCCAGCAAGCCTAGCAATCACCCTTTTGTAGAGCTGCATTTTATGCCCTACTCCAATACCGCTTGGCACAATTTTAAGGAGATGATATCTTTTATGTTTGCATCCACTTTTCTTCCCTTTCCTTTTTTTCCCCATAGCAGACCATCCCTAAAGGTCATGCCATCGGCATCTAGAAATTTTACTCATCAATTCTACGTTTGTCTAGAATTACTTTGTGTCAGTCCCTGCTGAGGGGTGTTTGAGTTATTTTCTCTCATCCACACTTATAAACAGTGTATTCTTGAGATTGACTCTAAGTACTTCTGGTGGTAGGGCAGGATGGCTTTTCCTAAACACTGAGGTTCCCCCGAAGGTGATATTCAGTGGTGTGTGTGTGTGTGTGTGTGTGTGTGTGTGTGTGTGTGTGTGCGCGCGTGCGCTTGTATGATGTATGTGCACCATGTATATACATCTGTTTGACAATTTCTATTTCTAACAGTAAAGTTTGAAGATGATAGATGGATGGATAGATGTGTAGGTAGGTAAGGAGAGAGAGAGAGAGAGATAAGATGATAGATACAGACAACAGAGGATACATCTCCTTTTATTCCATGCTAAATTTTTACTTAGAATGGTTATATTATTTTTACTTAAGCATTCTGCTCAGGTGGAGCCAGGGAAAACTCCTTGTAAGATGGAAATTTAATGCGTGTGTGGTGCATTTTAATCAGTTCGCTTTTAAATACCCGTGAAGTGGCTGGGTAGAAGAGTTAAATGCATCTAGACTGCAAATACTAATGAGATGCTCTTTCTACTATACGTTAAGAATTTTACTTAAGGGAAGAAAACATTTTAAATCCATTACTTGTCTTGAAAGAAACCTGCCCCCCCCCCTATTTAATAGGGGACATCAATAGCAAAGCGATCTGTTACCAGGAAGAGGGTACACAGTGACACTCAATGGCTGTAATCTATTGTTTCCACAACGACCATCATCTTGGGACAACTACTCTTTGCACAAGCCTAATGTGAATAAAAACATTTCTCAGTGGATTTTGCAATTGGGGGATTATCTTCTTATCAAGACTTACATAGTGTGCGTGTGGTATGCAGCTAATGACAGACAGCCTATAACACAAAATGTATGAGACCATGCATCAGCAAACCCACGCTCCAGCTACACTCCCACGCCTTACTCTCTGAGATCCATTAGCAGGGCATTTTATTTTAAAATTATGAAATTAAATAAAAAACAATGTCGCTGTAGCTACTGGAATGGGAAAGTATGTTTGTTATTATTTGCTTCCTCTTTTAGCCTGTTTTTCCTTACGAGCCATCTCTACTGGATTCTTTGTGATGCTCTGATGTCATTAGCTCCTCCCTCTGTACCTCCTTTCCAATGAGCTACTGTCCTGAACATTAGTCCCTGTGCTCTGAGCACTGATAGTAGCTCTCTTACCAATAGTCAAGAAGAGCTAATCGACATTCATGAAGACTAAGGGATGAGTCTAGTCTAGCTCCTCTGTATAATCTTCAGCCTGAAATGAGCTTCTCCTCACCTCAAACAATCCTCCTGCCCAGAAGCTAGTGAGAATCCAGTGCCTTCCCTGCACGCAAACCCAACCTCAAGGAATCATTAGGTTCTGTGGGTTCCCCAGAAGTCCGAGGCCTAATAAGGGCACTTACTATGTACCATACAAACCATGCAGAATTTGAGGAAACAGAAGATAACCAGCTCAGAACTTTTCTAACCCTTCTTTTTCTACTCTGATGGCTCAGTGTAGACAA
Organism: Phodopus roborovskii; assembly: GCF_943737965.1. Taxonomy (NCBI): domain Eukaryota; kingdom Metazoa; phylum Chordata; class Mammalia; order Rodentia; family Cricetidae; genus Phodopus; species Phodopus roborovskii. The sequence goes on from NW_026126611.1 coordinate 8,609,254, forward strand.
GCAAACACAATTCCCTGTCAATATGCATTTGTCCTGGTCCTTCAGCCATAGGCTTACCCTAAGGTGCTGAGAGCCGCATGGCTTTAGGAATTTATGACTGTAGTGTGACAAGGGAATGAAGAAACTACAGCCATGGGTAGAGAAAAGTTGGGATTGGGTGGTTATGCTCTTTGATGGAGATGGCAACAATAGCCAAGGAATGCGGTGCGTGTATTTTATACATTGGAATGGATTTATTTTATACAGCTGAAAGAGGGGTTTAAGATAATCATAGGAGGAGCTCTCTGTGAGCAAATAGTTGGAGGTTGCTGTTATCCAAGAGGAGAAAGCTATGGCTGATAGTATCGGTGCACAGCACATTGCTCATAGCATCCACACTTGGAACAGAGGAAGTCACTGCCATTCCTCTGAGTCTGTCCCAGAGAAGGTTGTGCAGTCTTGTGGGTCTGAGGCACTGAGGTCCTTCATGTGCCAGTGGTCATATCAATAACTCCTAGTCACTCAGGATTCCATCTGCTCCCCACATCAAGTCCCCTGCAGACAGGGAATAGGAGGTATAGAGACAGAAATAACAAAGAACAGTGCAGTTATTGGAGAGGGTTTTTTTTTTGTTTATTTGTTTTTTGTTTTTGTTTTTTTGTTTTTTTTGGGGGGGAGGCGGGACAGGAATGGTGGTTTGGGCTCTGCTATAGCCTAGGAGAGTTGTGCATGACACTGCTTTGTCAAGGATGTCGTGGTCACTGAAGTGATTCTTGGGTCATCTGTTGTCATTAAAACTCCCAGTGTGCATCTGGGAATCAGGACTTCTGGTTTCCTCAATGGTTGGTCCGATTCCTCCATTGAGATGCAGGTGATTTAATCTGGTGAATTATGGCTTTAACCAGAATTTCTTGGTAGACTTGGGTTTAAGTTTCTCTGGAGGTTCAGCAAGCTTTCCCTTTGAACCTACAAAAGCTGAGGTGTAGCCTCAATTCAGCAAGGCCATTGCATCTGGAAGATAACTAGACAGTTGGGTCACCCTGGCAATACTTGTATCTGAACATAACCCCCAAATACAGGAGGTCAGGCCTGCGGGTACAGAGCTTTTGTTCATAGCTGCTGCCTTGAGTACTTTTCAACACTCTCCTTCCTAAGCATTGTGTGTTCAGTATTGATATGGAAACTTCTGTATTGTTGAGAGGGCCAAGGCATTGTTACTATTAAAGTAATAAGACAATGCTCGTTACTAACTCGCTGACAATGCCCTTTATCCTAAGCAAACATGCATTATTCTATCTCAGCCTAATTAATATCATATTTAATAGGTATCTCACTTCATGCTAGATTCCAGAACTCTTTTCAAAAGCAGCAAGCTTAAGAAATTTTGCTAATTTAATTGAGAGCAGTCTTAAATTAATTGTATAATTAATCTTGTCAAATTAAGTAACATTTCATATACTACCTTATTAAAGAAACTTGAATATTTTAAATTGCCATGCTATTAGGCATTAATAAAGAAGTTTTTCGTTGGCATTGTTCTGCTTTATAACACAAAGAAGGTAATTGCAATATAAATTGCAATATAAAAGCTAATTTCTATAGTACATTAATAATTAGATACACGTTATTTCCCATTATTTCTTTTTTTAATTCAATGGATGATCTTTTTTTTTTTAAAGAAAAATTATTCCCAAATAATAGAGTCTATTGTGTGCGATGATTGATTTCTAGACTGGACTCTGGAGCATTTTAGGAGTAGTCTAATTAAAAATAAAATGCATGACTCTACATGACAACGGTATCACCTACAGAAAAGCTCCTGGGAAATTGGTTACTCTGATGAATAGGAAGCTCACCCATCGTGTGTGTGTGTGTGTGTGTGTGTGTGTGTGTGTGTGTGCAAACATGCACACACATGCATGTGTGTTATGCCTATATATGATTTCTGTGTGCGTGTACATGCATATGCTGGTACACACAGACATGTATGCTGAAGCATGGAGATATTGGTGCTGGACGTTTTTCCTCAAGCCTGAAGGAATCTCCTGTCCTCCCTACAGAGAAAATTACACATGCATGCTTCCATGCTTGGCTTTTTATATAGGTGTTGGGTATTTAACCTCAGGCCCTCATACTTGTTTGGCTAGCACATTATTGACTGAGCCTTCTCCTCAACCTCAGCCCCAGCCCCTTGTGTCTTCCCTAAATGAAGACATCTAATTTCGATAAGTCCTTCAGGGTTATAAAACAGTGCTCTCACACATCTGAAATGGGTGGCTTTTCCCCACAGAAAGCTGGGGTGACTCTAGCAGGGCTTGTAAGTTGGTGAGTGCTCTATAGGAAAGGTAGGCAGAGAAGGGATGTATAACACCTTATCAATATTTTATAGGAAGATTAACTCTCAAATCAAGTCATAATTTCTTGATGTCCTTGAGCACACACACTTTCATAAATATTTGTTCAGAATTTTAAGCTTCTGGCTCAATCCCTGTGATAAAATTCAGAGAGCTCCACTCAAGCCACAAGCCCCAGGCTAAGGCAATCCAGGAACCAACTTCTGCTCATTTCTAGAGAAACTACGGTTAGTGTTTACTTCTGATGCTTAAGTTAAGTTAGCATTTGTGACAAACAGCCAAATGGTCCATCTCCCATTCCTCTGTTCCAGCTCACAGCTCTTGGGAGGCATCAAAATGCAGTTGGGTAAAACAAATAAGCAGATAGATAGATCAATAAATGGAATCAATACAAATATTCAAAAAGTTGTGCTAATGACAGTACTTCTGATTAGCTAGTAAAATAATATTTTCCTAGATTTACTTAGGATTGCTGTTGTCTAAAAATGGTCAATTGACTTAATGACTTTTCTGCCGTAGAACAATGACATGTTACCTGTCAAATTCATTTTTGAAAAACAGTTCGAATTTTGAGAAAATAATTGCAGTAGATAAAGTGTAGAAGTTTGCAATGAAATGAAACCAACCTGTGATCCGCAAAATACATCTAAGGGCTAACCTCCTTGGAATAGTCTTAGGGTCACAATGGTTTGTTGCACAATTTTTAAAAAGACATACTCATTTTTATGTTGTATGTATGAGTATGACTGATTTTCCTGCATGTATGTATTTGCACCATGTGTGTGCAATGCCCACAGAGGCCCGGTCCCCTGGAATTAGAGATGATTGTGAGCTCCCATGTGGGTGCTGGAAACCAAACTTAAGTCTTCTGCAAGAGCAGCAGCCGGTGCTTTCAAGAACTGAGCCATCTCTCCAGCCCCTTGCCCTATGATTTTGACCAGGTCAGATCTGTTTACAAAGATGGTTTGTGTTTCTCCTTCTGAAGACATGGTAGAATTTCACTTTCAAACTTCTGCTCGTGACCTAGATACATGAGGAAGAGAACTCCCGTGACTCCTGACAGTAACTTTTAAAGCCCAGCACCGTGACCGATCCTGTGCCCTCTTCACTCAGCAAATATAGAAAGGAAACTTCCCCTCAGCCTGGCTTCCTGAAGAAAAAAAAGTACATTGGGGCAGAGTGCCAGGGAAGGCCTGACGGGCAAAAGCTCAGCTCCGTATGTAGTAAGAGCACAGAGCAGACATGTGGTCCCTTAAGATACTGAGCAGGTGGGCAGGTGAGATGGCTCCACGGGAGAGGGGTTTGCCTCCAAGCCTGACACCTGCGGGGTGGATAAGGAGGACTCACTCCAGCAAGCTGCCCTCTGACTTCCTCTCATGTGCTCCTCCCCTCTATATGGTAAATCAATGTTAAAATCTAAATACTGAGGCATATGGTCAGTACGCAGCCTGACATGGCAGCTCTCTGTGAGGTGATCCAATTATTGGAATGTATGAGCATGAGCCAGGAATAAGCCACAGAACTGGGAAGAAAGATGGTTCCTACCTTACAGAGTAATGAGGATGTATGGAGTAGAGTGACTTTGGAAGACTGGAGAACAGTTTCTATCTGACTCATAATTTCTAATCTAGTCTCAAACATTTCTATAAATTCTTTTGGTGTTTTAGGAGACAAAAGTTCACCTACTTTTAAATTGAAAAGTTTAGGAGGAGAGCACGTTGGGGGGGGGGGTTTGTGGAACCAGGAAAGCTCATGCTGTCCTTAATTACAGTGGAGGTGTTCTTGGGAAGGGTGATGCAGCATAGGGAAGTTTTGTTCTATTGGAAGGTAATTTAAACAATGTTTCACTGTTCTAAAACGTTATACTTATTTACTACAGAAATGTTGGCAATGCAGAAAATCACAGAAGATAAAAGAAGATAAAGTTTCCGGCTCATTTCACCAGACTAAGAGAGTCAATGGTATCATCTGATGGGTATCCATTTGTCTTTTCTCTCATTTCAAAGAAATTATAAGTGTGCTATTCAAGTTTAGGATGAGAGTAATTTCTTAAATTATAAGGCATAAAAGATCTTCTTTCCACCATTTATTTTCTCCTCTAAGCAAGCCCACCTCTGAGATCATCTACTTAACACCCCCTGCTTTTCTCTTACACACACACACACACACACACACACACACACACACACACACACACACACATTCTACATTACTATAGAGAATAGTGCATGCATCTATGTACAGACTCACTTGAAATTGTTTTTAAAAAGAATGCATTTTCCGATCTATTCTCCAGGCAGCATAAATCTCTCTGGCACTACACAAAAGGCTGTCTCATTTGCTTTAATGGCTGTACAGTATATACTTTTATTTATAAAGTGTGGCTACAAGTTATGTATTTTGTATAAAGATACATCTCTTTTGTTAAACTATCTGGATATAGCTATGTGCACCGCTCTTATGTTTTAGAGTCATTTTGCTAGGCTTCCTGTCAATTGTGAGCTATTTAAAAAATGCATGCATTCTAGAAAAGAAGCTTTGGGCATGTTCTTAGCCTCCTTTATCACAGATCCTGATCCACAGATAGCCAGGAAGACAGGGTTGGCTATAGGTTATTTCATAAGTTTAAAGCCAGCAGGCCAAGGTTTTTACTGATCTCCTTGTTTGCCTGTGGTCAGCAGTGTCCTGCAGAGGAACCTTGCCGGAGAACAGCCTGCTCCTGGATGTCCACTGACTGCCTGTCTGAGGTATTCAGGTCGTTGCTTCAGATTTGAATTGCACCCTATCAGACTGACAATTGGCTGGCACTGTCCTCCAGTCAGCAAGAAAATGCCAGGAGTGCCCTCAATCCCAGGTGAGTATATGAAATAAGGACCGCAATTCAATGGCTTTTGTTCACCAGTTCTTTGAGTCCTGGGGTCTGCCTGGAAATGAAGGAACAAACTTGTCCAATGGATGAACACATACACTACAGCACATCGCCACCAACCCCACCGCCACCAACAATGCAAGGACTGGTTAAAGTGTAGCTTCAACCTTAATTTTAATTTCATTTAAAAAAAAATTAAGTAACAGTAAAAAAAGAAATTTGGATGTGTAAGCCTAAGGATTTTTAATGCTGGTACAGGTTCAAGTAACCACCTCAATATAGAAACAAATTTGGTTCATGACCTTCAAATTCCCCACTGTCTCCCTTTGTGATGGTCTTGGCTCATCATACCTCCTAAGTTCCCTAACCATGGCAAGCGATGTCCTCTCTGTCCTTGGGAGTTTATCTTCCTCAATAATATGAATTTAAGATGTTTCCTGGGTCGGGGGTCTCTTTCGATCATCCTGGTGTGCGTGCGTGCATGCTGCATGCATGTGTGTGTGTGTACACTTGTATATGCGTGCATGTATGTGTGCATGTGTGTGTGTGTGTGTGTGTGTGTGTGTGTATACACAGGTGCACATGCATGTGTGTCTGTGTGCGTGTGGAGGTCAGGAATTGATACCAGATTCCTTCAGTCACATCTGCATGCTGTTACTGTGGTCGATGCACACTATTTGAGATAAGGTCTACTATCACTGAACTCAAAGTTCACAGATTTGACAAGCCTCCTGCCTCCGCTCCCCAAGCTCTAGGGCTATCGACATCCACCATTACACCTGGATTTCTATGTGGACTCGAAGGAACGGAACTCAAATCCTCATGTGTGCTGAGCAAACACGTCACCTGCTGAGTCATACCCCCACCCCACCCCCCACCCATCCCCGTTGGTGGCAGTGTGCTATAGTGTATATGTTCATCCACTGAACAAGTCTGTCCCTTCATTTCCAGGCAGTTATGAATAGGGCCGCCGTAAACACTCACTATTTTCTCTGTTTAGTGTAAACAACCCAGAATGGATTGCCGAGTAAGCATAAATTTAATTTTATGAGAAACTCCCCAATTGTTCTCCTTGTGTGGGTATGCTATTTTATACCCGACACTAGCAATGTCCCAGATTTCCATTTTTATGTTAAGCCCTTGTCATAGGAGTGTACTTGAATTTTATGATGTTTGCTGTATCACATTCAAATATTTTGACCATTTTTCATTTGGGTTGTTTTTTATTCAGTTTGCCTCTTTGTTCACTTGTCTGTTTGCAGTACCAAGGACAGAATCCAATGTCTCCCCCAGCTAGGTAAGTTCTGATCAAAATCTCTGACTCGCTTTTTTACTAATGTTTCTCTTTTTTAAAAATATGTATTTTATGGTGTGTGTGTATGTGTGTGTGATTTATGTGTGTGTGTGATTTATGTGTGTGTGTGTGTGTGCATGATTTGTTTGTGTGGTGTGTGTGTGTGTGTGTGTGTGTGTGTGAGAGAGAGAGAGAGAGAGAGAGAGAGAGAGAGAGAGAGAGAGAGAGAGAGACTTCAGGTGCCTGAGGAGGATAGATCTATGCATCGGGTCCCTAGAGCTGGATTACAGTTAGTTGTGAGTTGTGCCTCATGTGGATGCTGGGAACTGAACTTGGGCCCCCATAAGAGCAGTATTCACTCTTAACCACTGAGCCATCTCTCCAACCCCTATGTGTTGTTTTCTTATTTGGAGACCGGGATCTCACTAAGTTGCTTGATATGGTCTTGAACATAAGCCTCCCACATTAGCCTTCCAAGTATGTATGATTTCCAGCTTGAACCATTAGGGCCACCTTTTTATTATGTTTTGAAGATTTTTAAATATATTTTCTTTTTGGTTTTGTCTTTTGGGTTTTTTTGGAGACAGAGCTTCTCTGTAGTTTTGGAGCCTGTCCTGGAACTCATTCAGTAGAACAGGCTGGCCTTGAACTCACAGAGATCTGCCTGACTCTACCTCTGGAATGCTAGGATTAAAGGCGTGCACCACTACCACCTGGCAAAAGCAGAGCTTTTATATTTTCAGTGCAAGGACCTTTTTGGACATTTAATTTGGAAATATCTTCTCTGGCATACAGGTTATCTGAAATTTTCTTTGTTTCTCTGAGCACAGTAAAAGCATTCAATTCCAACTAAACCCGATGTGTCAATTTATTATGGTTTGTAAGCTTTATGTTTTAGTTTACAAACCCCTTTTTCTGTCACTAGATCACAACTAATTTGTTTTATTCTACATATAGTATTAGACTCTATATTTGACTAGTACACATTAGCTCTCCTTTCTTGTGGTATGGATATAAATGAAGATTTACTGTTTTGCATACAAGTTTTGGTATCTAGTTTTCCAATTAATAACCTTTGTACACACTTTTCAAAACTTAATTTGCCGTACTGAGTGAATCTCCATTCAGACCATCCATTTGTTCCATTGTTTGAAGTGTGCATCTCTACTTCTCCAGTGCCCTAGTCTGCTACACAAAGCTGTTTCTTAAGTTGTAAAGGGTGCTTTCATCCTTCTAAGTTCATCTGTTTTCAATATCATTTTAGCCATTGTAGTCATCATTTACTTCCAAGTTTCAAAATCAACTTTTATACACACACACACTCTCTCTCTCTCTCTCTCTCTCTCTCTCTCTCTCTCTCTCTCTCTCTCTCTCTCTCTCTCTCTCTCTTAGTAAAGGAGAATGAGTAATGACCCAGTCAATAAAACAGTTGACATACAAACAAGAGGATTTGAGTTCAAATCCCCACACCAACTTAAAATGTGGGTTCATGCAGCTCATGCCCATAATCCTAGTGTGTGAGGGCACATGTTGTCAGAGAAAAGAAAGATTCCAAAATCCCAAGATCTTACTACTGGCTAGAGCTGATCTAGCTGAATTGTCAGCTGTAGGTTCAAAAAGAAACACTGTATCAAGCATAAGCATGCTGGATAAAGGTACCATAAATTGGCCTCTGGCCTCTAATTCTTTTCTTTGGTAGTGCATTTGGCTAGCCTGTTATCAAAGTAATACTATTTTCATTCAATGAATTATTTAAAATCTCCTCTTTTTCACTAAATGATATGCATTTTATGTGTTTGTTAAATGTTTGATAGACTTAGCCACATTTATCTTGGAATTTGTTGCCTAATATTTTTAAGTTTAAATTAAGTTTACTTAGTGGGCATAAGATGGTGAGAGTATTTCCCTAACTTATGTAAGTTTTAGAAGCCAGTGGCTTTCAAAGTGATTGATCTATTTAACCTAAACCTGTTGTGTTCAATGACTTGATGTGTTCAGATTTGCTGTCTTTCTCATTATTGCTTTAGTGACCACAGAGTATAGAAGCATCCTTTTTTATATTCCTGATCTAAGCAATTTTTGTCTCATCTCCTTCATAATTCATCAGTGGTGCTGGGATTTTCCTATCTTGCAGATAGATCTTCCTAAAGATTCAATCTTCACCGATTCCCTTGTTGGGTTTGTGTTTTTATTCCATTAACATTTCTTTAGTGCTAGCATACAAGATTTGATGCAACTGCTCCAGCTCAATTCATTTTCTAGTCTCACTACTTCTTGACCTTTGAATTAGTTTGCAAAGGTTTTGTCAGTTTGCATAGGCTTGGAGAATTTCCTTGTTACCCTGCTATTGATTCCCTTTTCCTTCATAGAGTAGGCAGTCTACTTTTACAATTTAATTTCACCTGTTAAGATGTCTCCTCAACTCCTGCCCTCTCTCTTCACCCCCCTCTCTCCCTCCCCTCTTCCTCTCCTCTCCTCTCTCTCTCCTCTCTCTCTCTCCTCTCTCTTTGTGATCTTTCTCTGTCTTTCTCTCTTTGAGAGGACCATTGAGGCTCTTTATGTCCATTTGGAGTTACACATTGAATCTAGGCCCCACTACTGTTTCTGGACTGACTTGACCATTCCCAGTCCAGATCACATGAGCTCATTCAGACTAGATTATAGCTTGTGGGTATGGCTGTGGAACTAATGCTGCTGGGAACAAGCACATAGCTTTAAATGCCTGCATTTATCGATCGAAGGCCTCTTAGTAGGTGCTGTAATTTCAGCATATTTCCCTGGAGTTACAAACCAATGCAAAAAAATAAAATGAAGAGATTCCTCCAAATTGTGGTCTATTTTAACTATCTCACTTAAATATTCTCAAAGCTTGATACTCAGGACAAATGGCCTCCTAAATTGGCTCTTCTTATTTATTTATTTATTTATTTATTTATTTATTTATTTATTTTTCTTATTTTACATATTGATCCCAGCTCCCTCTCCCTCCCTCACACACTCCCTCCCATGACCCCAACCACCCTCCCATCCCACCCCCCACTCCACAGGGAGGGTGATGCCTTCTAGGAGGGGTCAACAAAATCTGTCAAGTCATTTGGAGTCTAGGCCCTCCCTCCTGCCTATAGGCTAAGGGAGTATCCCTCCATGGGGAATGTGCATGCAAAGTCCTTTTGTGCACCAGCGATACATCCTGGTTCCACTGTCAGAGGTGCCTTAGACTGCTCAGGCCTTCTAACTGAGACCCATGTTCAGGGGGTCTGAGTCAGTTCAATGCTGGTTTCCCAGCTATCAGTCTGGGGGTCCATGAGCTCCCCCTTGTTCATGTCAGCTGTCTCTGTGGGTTTCTGTAGTCTGGTCTTGACCCCATTTTCTCATCACTCCTCCCTCTCTGCATCTAGATTCCAGGAGTTTGGCTCTGTGTTTAGCTGTGGATGTCTGCTTCTGTTTCCATCAGCTACTAGATGAGGGCTCTATGATGATAGATAAGTTAGTTATCAATCTCATTATCAGGGAAGGGGATTTAAGGTAGCCTTTCAACTGTTGCTCACATTGTTGGTTTGGGTCAGTCTTTTATGTCTCTGGAAATTTCTCTAGAGTCAGTTTTCTCTTCAAACCTATAATGGCTCCCTCTTTTATGGTATCTCTCTCTCTCTCACTCATCCCCCCCCCCCCATCAGAAGTCTGTTTAAAGCAAATCCAAACATCCGAGTTACCAGTTTCCCACCAGGGATGCATACCCAGTTCCATACCCCACAGCTGACCCGAACAAGGGGGAGCTAATGGGCCCCCAGACTGATAGCTGGGAAACCAGCATTGGACTGACTCAGGCCCCCTGAACATGGGACTCAGTTAGAAGGCCTGGGCAGTCTAAGGGACCTCCAACAGTGGAGCCAGGATGTATCCCTGGTACACAAAAGGACTTTGGGAACACATTCCCCATGGAGGGACACTCCCTTAACCTAGAGGCAGGAGGGAGGGCCTAGACCCTACTCCAAATGACTTGACAGATTTTGTTGACCCCTCCTAGAAGGCATCACCCTCCCTGTGGAGTGGGGGGGATGGGATGGGAGAGGGGAAGGGGGTTGGAGGGCATTGGAGAGAGGGAGAGAGAGAGGAAGGGAGGGGGAACTGGGATCGATATGTAAAATAATAAAAACAAATAAATAAAAAAGTAAAAGAACTTAAAAAGACAGCCTTCTAGAAGGGAAGGGAAGATTTCTTTTACAGGCGTTTCTTCCTCCCGCATATCACCTCTGAATTCTCCTGGGACAGGAAGGAGAAACCACCGTACCACTTTTCTTTGCAGAAAATCCACAAAGAAACACATGAAATAAGGTTCTAAGTTCAGAATCTCTGGCAGGTTCATTAAAAGGCATAAAACCATATCAAATGAGCACTTCTGATTCCCATACCCTTGACGGAGGGGTTCTAAAGGTTCAGAGAAGAGCTGAAAAACTGGCCTGGGGTGCAACTGGAGGGTTCTGTAAACATTTGGAGCAAACTTATATGACTGTCCTGAGCGCGCGCACACGCACACACACACACACACACACACACACACACACACACACACCCCTACAGTGCAGACAGCAGGAAAGAGATCATGGAGAGAAGAAAGAGCAGAGGACTTCCCACCTCTGGGGTGGGATTTCTTCATCAGCTTTTGGAGAAGGATGACTTCCGGAGAAGTCTAAGAACTGAATAATTACAGCCCATGAGTTTCTCCTAGGGAGATGTAGTCTGTGGCCGCAAACCAGGGAGAAATCTTAAAGACTGGTTAAGACTCGAAGATGAAGGAAGACACGCAGATGCCATGAAACAAATAAATGTTAACAGAGCAGACAGTAACGAGATGTATGGTAACTCTTTGGACTTTTCCCTTTTATTTTTTTCTTTTTCTATCTCCCCAGATTTGATTAGTAATAACAAATCATATATCAAGAGAAATTTATGGTTCCTCACAGCACCTAATTTTTTGACGCTCATAATTCTCTGCGCTCAGGTATTATTATAGCAATTTTACAGATGAGGTGAGACAGAGCAATGTAAGAGTTACAATGATAAAATTGCAGAGTGGAAAGGAGCTTGAAGATCATCAGTTAGTTTGTTAAAGTTTTGGTCCCCCCCCTCTCTTCCTCTCCCTCCCTTCCTCCTTTCTTCCCCCTCCCCTTCCTCCCCAGTCTCTCTCTCTCTCACTGACCAAGGAAAATATCTTTCTGGTCAGAATTTTCATAAAACAGATCAAAGAGTCAGTCTTATATTTACTTTCAATTTACATGAATAAGCTTTTTCTCTTGAAATGGTGGATTATAACAGGGAGGCTAACTCGACAAATCTAATATTTGAAATTGACAAGGAAAGTCATTAAGCATATATATATATATATATATATATATATATATATATAAAATATACCAATCATGCTTTACTTCATTTATAAATGAACAGAATATTCTGTTTCCTGTTATTTGTGTCATTTTTAATTTTACAGAGAAACAGATGATTGTCATTTGCATTAATTAATTAGAACTTGTAAGTGGTAACCTATTTTCTTCCTTAAATAGACTGTCTTGTGATTCCAGATTATCCGCAAATGAAAATATCCCAAATATATATGTGTGTGCATGCGTGCGCGTGTGCGCGAACAATTTCCTCTCACTAAGGTCTTTGAATCTTACCGTAGCCCCTAAAAGCTCCAATGAATACAAGTTTAAGGTACCATTTAATGACGTACATAATTGGACACCATGCTGCAGGCAGCTGTCCCACCACGGGCTACACCACCAGTCAGTGCAATGCTGTGGTAAGAACACACCATCAGTGACTAAGATGTTTCAGGAATTACCTACCCACACTGAGGTGGTCAGGCAGGGCCTCCGTGTGCGTAACTCCATGCTCCATGTACAGTGTACAAACACAAGTAGAGAGTTTCTATTCCTTTCCCCCCCCCCCTTCCTCATAAGCCCAAGGGAACAGAGAGGATGGGCAAGGAGGCAAGCACCTTTTGAGAATATCAAATTTTGAGGGGGAAAATACGGTTCTGTGTGGATTAGCGATTTACCTGCAGATTCAAAGCAACCCACTCTCCCAAGCCATAGAGAAAGCCAAATGTTGGGAGAATCATGTGACTTTAGGACCCAAGGGAACACACAGAGGGATCGCCTGATGCCCACATGCGGAACCCTCTGATTCTCAGAGACCCGCCACACAGCAGACTGTAAGCCTGCTATGGACCTTGCCCATCAATGTATGCTCTAAAAGGACTTTTGGTCTTTCTAGAGCCGGCAATGAGAAATGACACTCCTATGGGAGTTTTGTAGTGGGAGAAACTGAATTGACCCGAAATAGGCCCACAGAATTGACATTTCATACCCACATGAAAAACAAAAACAAAAACAAAAAACAAAACTCGGCTTATGTTTTCTCGCTCTAGAGCACAGCTTTATCCACGCGAGCAGGCTTCTTCAGCTACCTCCTCAGTACTTATTTCCCAATCTGAATGCCAGTGAAGATCATCGTGGATTGGGTTAGGCTCCAGAATGGCAAGAGTGTAAACTGAACAAATCCTGTGAAGAGTCAAGGGAATACTCCATTCAGGGAGAAGGGAGATACAAACACATGCTAATGCTAGGGTAGAAAGAATGAACATGTTGGTCCATTTTATGAGAAACAAGCTATTCATTGTTTCAATGAATACTTGGAGAAAAATAGTACCAGATATACTCATCACGTACCAGACAGATGCAATAAAGAGTCCACTGTGTGACATGATATAAAAATGACAAGCAACTATAAATAACAGTCAGAGGACTTCACAGGAAGAAGGAAAACGGAGCGGGGAGAAATGGAGTTAGGAGGACCAGAGGGAAAGGGGGGGAGGAAGACGAGCCAGGCAGAATGTGGAATAAAAAGCGGTAATGAGCATTGTTTCAAAGATAAAATCAACCAAATCTTGAAAACATTTCAAACAAAAAATGGTAATGACAACTGTTAGAGGAAAAGGCAGGTATTGGAAGGAAGATGGTTTCCCGTCATCCTCTAAAATAAGAAGTCAGTAATCAAGATTTAAAATGAGTTTGTGAACCAGTATCAAGAACGTAGAGTTCAAGATCAGAAAAGGTGGAACAAAGACCTCTCTCTCTCTTCTCTTTCTCTCTCTCTCTTCCCTCTTTTTCTCTCTCTCTCTCCCTCCCTCTCTCTCTCCCTTCCTCCCTCCCTCTCTCCCTCTCTCTCTCTCTCTCTCTCTCTCTCTCTCTCACACACACACACACACACACACACACACACCAGATTTGATACTACTTATTTTCCTCCTCTTAAACACAGGCAGGCAGTGTGACCATTATGGCATTTTAGTATATATGTAAGTAAGTGAGTAAAAAACAGATACAAGGGCTGCTACTCCATAACCCATTCACTTAAGTTTTAGGGACTGTGAAATAAAATACACCAGATGAAAAATTTTAGAGTAAGGAAAATACATGAAATTTAGCAGAGGTTCAAATCTCTGCAATCTATGTTATTTAACTTGCCAGTGTTGGGGTCCTTTCATTTCTTGTATGGGGTCTAGAAGATTCCAGCACATTCTCACTGTAACATGAAGACTGCATTGCAAAGACAATGCCTGATTCTAAACTATTACCTCCTAGGAAGCAGTTTGAGTTTGACCATGATTTATAGACCTCTGCTGCTTCACACCAAGAATGTGCCAACTAAATATATTCTAGTGATACTGTCATTATTGGGTTTAAGGCCAGGGGTGTGAATAAGTCTTAGGCTGTTATCACTGATTACTTGCAGGTACTCGGTAGGAAATCAGGACTTTGAGAGAGGCAGAAAAAAAAAAGATCCCTAACTCTTGAAGATCTTGTTTAATTTGGCAGGAACCTGGAGTGACCATAGATGAGGCATTGGGCATTCGATAGGTGTGGGGTATTAAAAAAAACAAAGAAGAAACTCAAAACACACAGAGCCAAGAGGTCTGCAAAGGTTTCTCATGTGCATTGATTACTTTTAGCACAGGAATTCAAGTTTGCTTTTCTGTAAACCCATGTTTTAACGTTAAATAATCAAGCCCAACATTTCAAAGCCAAAAGTATACCCAGCCCAGCCTGTGTGTCATTATGTCAGATACATCCTTCTCCAGGGGCAAAATACGGATCCCCAATTGTCCTCTGAAGCATTACCCATCATTATGGGTTTCCTGAACTTGCAGTAAATTGTGTCCTTCTCAATCACAAATTGAACCTTTCTAGGAGACAGAGGATAGCTGACATTAATGAGTTATAATGTTCCAAGAAAATGCATTTCAACCTTCTGTTGCAAGGACAGCTCATTGGTAAGGGAGATAAAATAATAGGGGTAGCACGAGGGATGTAAAGCAAAGCCAGAATGATAGCTCATTAAAATCTGCTCTTAGTTCGCCAAGAAGGCCCACAAGTTCCTCCCTCAATCTATGCCTCTGAACGTGGACAAATATGAGGGGGCATGTGATGCATGAGAAGACTCAGTGAAGAGATGGTTGGGTGTGAACACTAGCCCAGAATTAAATGGCCTGGTGTGGCCACATACATGTCTATAACCCCAGCACTGTTGGAGGTATTGATAGGAGGGTGGCTGGGAACTGACAGCTGCTGGTCTAGCTCCCAGGTCAACCAGAGACCCTGGCTTAAAAACTTAAGAAGGAGAATGATGTAGTCAAAAACCCAGCATCCTATTTGGGCCTCCAGGTGTTCACACAGCTGATAAATCCACACAGAACTTCTTTCTCTCTCTCTCATACACACTCCTGCCATACACACATATTAACAAATATGGGTTATGTTCTTTCAAAGCACTGAAGTGGATTTTCCAAATTGCTATCCTTACCAAAACTCCTGGAACTAGGCCAGGCCCGCATCTCCTGCCCTCCCTGTTCTCCTGTGCCTAGTAGCTAAGCATAAGCATACCCCTGAGTTCAGCAAAACTGCCTCTCACTTGCAAATATGGTCATTTTCAAGAAGCAGAGGAAGAAACAGTTTGATTGGGCTGTGGAAGATAATCAACAATCGGGAGCTTTGAGAAAGACTCAATAAATATGATTTTATGACATGCTTTGACCTTCAGATGTGTTTTAAATCCAAGATTAATATTTTATTATAGTAGATACAGCTGGTAATTTTGACCTTTCCAAGGCTCCCCATTTTTGACAAATTAATGAACCATTCATTTCCTATTGTTCCTGTTCCTGCAGCCAGCAGCAGGCCATGAGACCCGGGCCTCAACTCTTGCACAAGAATGAATGTATTTTCTCTCTGAGAATGTTGTTCCAGAAGTAGTGCTGCTTGGGTGAGTGTCTCCCTGGGTCACAGGACTCAACCTTGACACATTGTTTCCTAAAGGTACCTCTGTAGATGCTTTGCAATTCTGTATTTCTAGGGCTTTGGGTATACAGAGGTAGCAGGGGGGATATTAACATTGTCCAAGTACGCAAACACTTGTTGACAAACACAATCAGCAATATGCATATACATATACATATATAAATATATATATGTAAAATTCAGAGGCCAGATAAGTGATAGAAAACAGTTCTGATATTACTGGATTGTATTGAGAATCGATAAACTGAAGAAAGTCTAAACTGATAAATGGCACCAACTGGGCGCTTTGTGAAGAAGTGGTCTTCGACGCCTGGTGATTTGATATTCCAAAGTGAACACTGGCCCCATTGTCTACCCTAGTTCACTGTGCCATCGGACTCTAAAGCTGTCTGGAGGCAGATGGCTGTCAGCTAGCAAAAAACCTGGCGGTTCATGCCAAATGCAAAGACACAGCAGCATCCATTGTGTAAACATTACCTTCATGGCTAACTAGTACCTTATACTTCTAACTGCACAGCAGAAGACACTTAAGAACAGACAGGTATCTGTCATTAGGACCCCATTTCATAACGTCTAGGCAATAGCCAAGCCTAAAAGATGGCAAGTTGTGAAGAAAGGAACCTGTTCTTGCCTTGCCAAGATATCGTATTTGTAAACATCTCCGACACTAACACCTCCCTCTGTTGTCAGTTGTCTTTTTCAGAAGTGAAAACTAACATAAGTGTGTGTCATTGGGTGGCGAGTTCCTAGGGATTAAGGACTCCCAACGAAACCCTTTAGTGATGATAGCTCAAGCCGATCGCATTAGATTTCTCTGCTGTGACAAGCCCCATTTCAGATTCAAAATGCCTAGTGATTTCATGCTACTATTTGCATGGTGCCCCTTTTAGCTTTTAGGTCACTCCTATTTTGTCAATCAGCCCTAGAGTGTTATTTATTTATCTACAAGTTAATAACCGTGCAGCAGAGAATAATTTCCTGGGCCTAGCATGGTAATTTGTACCATAATTTCACCCCTGCTGCTGTAAACTTGAATTCAACCACAGCTATGATGGCTAATATTAAGATTTCTAGGCCACTCTTCAGCCTCTAGGGTCCCTGTAGCTCTCATTTCATAGCATTCTATCTTCTACCATTGAAGACTGGCTCATCAGACAGGTAAGCAAAGCAGCATGCCAACACTTCCTTTCAAGATGCCGTGCACACTTGGTAAGGCAGGGAACCAGCCTTCAGGAACTCTGCACAACAGTCGTGTATATCCTAGGGTTAAATTCAGGCAAATGTTGAAGAGAATGCTTTAGAATCAAAGCCAAGAGACTTTCTAGAATACTCTTTGCTAAGTAAATCCAAGTGATAAAAGAAAAGGCTCGCTAATTGGGAAGACCAAATACATCACCAAATATATAGAGAGTGAAGCAGGCTTTCTCAAAATATCTTATTTTCCTGGAAGCGTCTTTCGAGAAGAGATGCTTCTCCTTGCATGTTTTAGTTACTGTACTTATGGCTAGGACCAAATGCCCTACAGTAAGCAATGTAAGGGACTTGGGATTTATTCCGTCTTTTAGTTCCAGAGCAATATTCCACCAAGGCCAGAAAGATCTGGCACCAGAGAGCCAGAAAGTAACCAGAAAATTGGAAGTAGAGCTAAAATATCTCAAGACTTGCTATCTGTGGCCCATGTCCTTCGGTGAAGCCCCTCTTAAAGATTACAGAACCTACTTGAGCAGAGCCACTCACTAGGGAGCAAGTGCTTAAACACGGGAGTTGATGAGGGGCACTACACAGTCAAGTCACACCTTCTCCCATTTTTGTATAGGAAGGTGAGCTTTGAGTTGTATTAACTTAAAAAGAGCAGGGATAGTGTTTGAGCAGTACCTGAGGTCTTCAGTTCAATGTAATTAATACTTGGAGCTGAACACTGTGGTATACATTAGTAAATTCACTGCTGTCAAGATTAGAATAAGTATCAATGCTTGATATTTTACATTTAGAAGTCAGTTTTCAAATATTATTTACATTGGAACACTGTATTCCATTGCTCGAAAATTCTTCGGTATTCTCGGTAACAGGTTTTGCCCATTTATTTCTGTACTATGGGCTTTTTCCTCCCTTGGGCTTAATTTGTGAGTTCTCTGTTTCCACTATTGTGTGTTTTTAACTGGTTAGAATGAGTTTATTAGGAGCCATTGATCTTGCCCAAATACTAGGGTCTTATCTGCAAAACTGAAAATAAGGGATATTTCCTTTTCAGGACTCATAATTGAGGCTTTTATTAATGCATTTACTGCAGGCATTCACAGAACAGAGTGAATCAATTTTCTTGGCTCTTTGGGAAGCCAAGCACAGAGCCCCAGACAACAGGCCCCTGTAGTGTAGCCTCTTTGTAAGTTGCAGATATTAAGTAGCTTAACAGCAACCTAGTAGCTTTAGTGGCAGTCTATAAGAACTCAAATTTGAAACCTACTTTCCACATTTCCTAGGCGGGACTTCCAATGAACCACCTGCATTCCGTGATATCTCTGTTTGCTCACCTGAAATAGGAAATAACAGCACTGTGTTAAATGCATCATGCATATACTGTTAATGCTCAAAACCTTCATAATCCTGACTCTCACATGCAGTCAGTTTGCATCCAATAAATGGTAGTATTCTTCCCCATAGCTAACAGCTTTCTCATAAATTACAAAGCTCTATACAAATGCAAGACATCCTTATTAACGGCATGCCGCTTTGTGATTCGTGTTTCTACAGTGCTGTATTAGAAATGCGGAAGAAATTCAGGCATCGTCTTATAACACCTACCATGATCTGAGCACACAATTGAAGCTATTTCTCTCCCCATGTTCCAAAGTTGTCACAGTACCAATATGGCATGTCAAAGAGCACTGCTACCTCAAAAGAACCCTTCCGATTAATTTTTCTTTTCTAACATGAAAAATAATCATTTGGAAAGCTCGTAAACACAGTAGAAATCAGGAGGTTTCCCCAGGTCCCCCTTTCCTGAACAGACATAAGGGACATCTACCCATATCTGGAGTTCAAAGGGAGAAACTGTGAAGTTAGTTAGTCATCTGCCTCATAAAGTGTTCACCCCTGGATGTGCATTAGCAAAGCAGATGTGCATCTTTCTCCTTAGAAGTGATGGCCCTACTTACATATTCTTATCCACCCAGAAATTAGAGGAAGAGCTGCACTTTCAAGGTCTCCTTGACCACTGTCCTTCCTGACCACTCGTGGCTCGATCGACACTCTTAGAAAGTCACAAATGCCAAGATTTGCGGTCTGTCTTAGCTCTTTGCTGATTCATTCTGAATCAATTATGTATACATAAACAACAGAGTTATCTAAGTAGATGTTCACACTCCATTTCTTTACTTTGTGTACTTTCTAGCTTATCACTGTAAGATGCATGCTTTAAGCTAGGTGATTAATGTTCTTACCAATTGGCTCAATGGCTTTTTTTGGAATTGGCAACAGTAATTTTGGCAGCAGGTAATACATGAAGCCCAATTTACCCCTTTCCACATGACTTCTGTGTACCTTTAGCTACACAGTTTTGAATAGTGGCTTTGTTTCAGCATATAAATGTTTCATCACATACAAACATATCTGCAGGTTTAAGCATTGATTTATAATTAGAAATTAGCCAATCTTTTCATAAAATATGACTAAGTAATCTATAACCATTATAAAAGAACATATATGCATAAAAGCACTTACTCCAACACTACATACTTTCGAGTAGATCAAAAAGAAAACCAATGTCAAGATGTACATTTCACAAGGTTGTTGTTTTCAGTTTGCCTGGGAATCTAATGTATAATATCTTAGTGCTTACCACTAAGATGCTCTCGCTTACTTCCCAAGGTAAATCAAGACTGCATTAAGGGAAGTAATTCTAAAAATCACTTATTTGGAGATACAGGACATATTATCACTTGCAGAATGTTTATTAAGTACGACCCTTGATCTCGAGGGTCTATGACATTTTGTTGAATGCTATTCAAAGATACTTATTAAACCAGTGGAAATGTTTACTGAAGAGTTTCCCATGCAGGGCATCTTCATAAATCTTGCAGATTTTCAATATGAAGCCAGGAACCAGAAAAATCTTATGAAAATATGTGAAGCTGTTGGGTATGATAATCAACTAATTAATGCACTGTAGCATATGATATCAAGCAAATTTCACAGCATAAAACATGATTTAGTAAATATTTGTATTGTCTTTGACAAGTCAGTTATTTTTTCTCACTTTTCATTAATAAACATATCAGCCATGAAGCAGGAGGGTTACCCCAAGTGTCCATGGACCTACCACCTCACCAAGAAATAACACAACCAAACCTCCTTTGCCTCCTTCTCAGAAGTAACTACAGCTGTGTTGCCATCCCCTTGCTTAAAAGATTTAATATACATATGTAATATTAATTTAACATATTTCTCGATCCATGCTAATAAACGTTTTATGTGTTTTAAAATTTAATAAAGATACTTTATGGCTTCTCGAACTCTTTCTCTGGTCAACATTATGTTTTGAAAAACTTGAAGCCAATGTCTGTAGATCACTAATTTTGTACTCACGCACAGTACTAACTAAAACCATTGTTACCACAACCACGGTCTTCGTTACTTTCCTACTGCCAAGATAAAACACCACAACCAAGGCAACTTATAAAAGAAAGCATTTGATTTGAGGCTCATGTCTCCAGAAGATTCGTGCATGACCATCATGGTGGGGAGAACGGGAGCAGGTGGATAGAAAGGTGCTAGAGACGTAGCTGAGAACTTACAAGTTCTGACAAGCACAAGGCAGAAGGACAGACCTAACTGGGGAAAGCTTGAGCTTTTCTAGACTCAACCCCATCCAACTGACTCACCTCCCAGAATAGCTGAGAACTTACAAGTTCTGACAAGCACAAGGCAGAAGGACAGACCTAACTGGGGAAAGCTTGAGCTTTTCTAGACTCAACCCCATCCGACTGACTCACCTCCTCCAACAAGGTCACACCCTCCCCATTCCTTCCCAAACAGTCTATCAACTACAGACTAAGCATACAAAGACATTAGCAACGGGGAAGATTCTCACTCAAACAACTACAGATACACTGAAAGTTGTTCATGGACATTTTTTTTTTTTTTTTTAAACCACATTCTCCTATAAACCAAATCAGATTCCCCCACCCCAACCTTTGGAATGGGTGAAGAAAATTCTCTCTATTCCTTTGTTTTCTGCTTGTTGGTTGGTTGGTTTCTGTTGTGTTCTGTTTTTGTGTTTTGGAGGCGTGCTTTCTGAGCTGGGCTCTCCTCTAACCCAGGCTGACCTTGAATTCATTAAGTTGCCAAGGCTGCCTTAAACTCCTGATCCTCCTGCCTCCCCAGTACAGTTCACATAAGCTTTACAAAGGCGTTTATCAATGGGCGGATCTGCTAAATCATAGCGTATTTTAGGTTATGTTTTGCAAAATCCAGATTTTGGGAGGAAGACTTGTGGGCTTGAGCTTATTTGGGGACTAATTCTAGGAAGCAGAGTGAGACAGCATGCGAGTGAAGTTGGGGAAAGGAGGAATGAATGCTCATGCATGGTGTCTCAATCAGTTACTACAGGAACTCAGGGGCAAGAACGCTGGATCTACTACTACTCCCCAAAACTCAATATTCAGGGGTACTCTGAGAGAAGTTAGCAAAGTAATTGACTCCTCCAATGTAAAAAATAGAGACTGACCAGTCCTGGCAGATACTGGCAACATCCACATGTATGGTGAGCTGGTGCCCACCTGCAGCCTAGGGCAAGGACAATAGTAAAACACTGACGGTCTCTCTTACAGAGCTGTGCGTGGTTAATGGACCACCCGAAACATCACAGGTTAATGCTAAGCGTATTGGTTATCATTTACAACCTGATTCTATTGCTGAAGTTACCACAGACATATGACATCAAACATCAAACGTGCAGATATAGAGTTGGTACTCAACTAGAAGCTTCACCCTTAGTGACTTGGACTTATAGTGTTGAAAAGGTTCTATACACACTTCGGAAGGGAAGAGGTAATCGTCAGTCTCACCCAGCTGCAAACCCACTGAGCAATAACAGGGACCTGGCTGTAATATCACTGGCCCAGTAGTGGCACAAATGTTGTACGAATAACCAACCACATTTCACTGGGCTATAAGATGAAACCGTGGATGAAATGAAAGCATTATATGGGACCCATATTATCTGACATTGTAAATGAGACCAAGAACCCAAGACTATATAGGTCAGAGGCCCTATGGGAAAACCCACTATTATTTTGTTAAATAAGCATAGCAATAATAATTTCTAATGACATATAACTATACCCATAGATCAGATCATCACTCACTTCTCATTAAAGAAGATCCGTTCAGTGGATGGGAATTAAGGCAGAGGCCCACAACTGAACCATGTTCCAAGAATGAGAGACTTTGGAGCACTTGGCCTCCAATGGGATGCCTTTATCAAACCCCCTCCTCAAGCTCAGGTATTTATATAGAAGAGGAAGTGGAAAGAGCTAGAGGTGTTACACAACCCCAAGGGAAGGGCATTTTACAGATGTGAAAGGCTCGATGCGCATATAAACTCACAGAGACTGTGACACCACACTTGAGATCTGCAACAGCTCAAGCCAGACACACACTCAACAATGCCATTGCCAGTCCTCTTCTAAGTTACCAGGCATGACACGGCATTTTTAAGCACACTACAGGGTTTCCAATGTGAATGGACGCTATTGCTATTCTCTTATGGGAAACATGGCTTGCTAATGATATTCTGCTCTTCTGGAAAGTAAGTTTACAACCTCCAATTAAATAGCCAATGTCCCTGCACTCACAAAACAAGTTCTAAGAAGGCTAAGGGAGACAGAGCACTTTTACATAAACCCCTCAGGCATTTGCATTTCCGCTCATATCTACCATCTATTTCTAAAATCACTATTTTATGTATTTTCATAATTTTATAAATAATGTCATTTGAATACTAGATATGACCGTAAAAGTGCTAAGAAGTTCTTAATTTTAACAAAATCTAATTTTTCAAACATTTATGGGTACTAATTTTGTATTTTATATAAGACATCTCTACCTCAAGATTATAAAATGTTTCTATATTAAACTTTTCTATTTAAAACATTTTTTTCTTTTTCAAATAAAGATATTAAATTTTTCTGGCATTTCATTGTGTATAATATGAAGAAGCCAGCTTTAGTTATTTTCTTATAAATAATCAGGCTTCCCAGAACCATTCATGGTCTGACTAACTTTTTCCCATTCACATGTAAGGCCTGTCTTGTGCTGCATTGACTTTCCTGAATAGTTTAGTCTCTCTATATACACACCTCCTTGTTTTAATTACATGGCCTTAGATCACTTTATTCCTTGTTCTTCTCTATAAATATTACAATCTGCTTTGGAAGCACAGAAACTTTACTGCAAATCAAGATGCAAGTAAACTGAGTCTAGGTATCTATGCATTGTTTGAGGGCGTTAAGAATAACAAGTCCTGTTACATTTGGACAAAGACTATTGTTTTAGTTAGGGTTTCTATTGCTGCTAGGAAACATCAGGACCAAAAAGCAAGTCGGGAAGTAAAGGGTTTGTTTGGCTTACACTTCCATATCTATATTCATCACCGAAGGAAGTCAGGACGGGTATTGAAACAGGGCAGGATCCTCGAGGCAGGAGCTGATGCAGAGGCAATGCAGAGTTGCTACTTACTGACTTGTTTCCCCATGGCTTGCTCAGCCTGTTTTCTCCTAGAACCCAGAACTACCAGCTCAGGGATGGCACCACCTACCATCCTCAATTAGGATCACTAATTGAGAAAGGCCTCACAGCTGCATCTTATGCAGGCAATTCCTCAGCTGAGGCACCTTCCTCTCTGATGATCTAGCTTGTATCAAGTTGACACACAAAGCCGGCCAGGACAACTGATCCCTTGTCAACTTGACACAAACCTATCACCATTAAGCCACAGCTCTTCCTTTCTTATTTATTCCCAAAGATCTCACATCAACATCGTAATTTTAAAAGTTTTCAAATCCAAACACATTAAAATTTCAGTCTCTTTAAAACAACCAATCACTTTTAAAAGTTCCAGTCTTTCAGCTGTGGGCTCTTTTGAAAATCAAAATTAATACTGTCTTCAAGAGCAAAGAAGCAGTTCTCCATCAGGATCTGAACCAAACAAAATCAAATTCCAATATGTAAACATGTAAATTTCCCAATGTATATAATTCAAATCAAATCCCGACATGTAAATAACTCAATGTATATAAACTCCAACAGCATAAATAACTCAACGACCATAAATAACATAAATACCTGGGATTCACTCACCATCTTCTGGATTCCTACACTTGGGCTTGGTTGGCTTTCCCAGCTGTTTACTGCAGCACACACAGCTGTCTTCTAGGCTCCAGCTGTCTCCACTCCATAGCTGCTGCTCATGGTGGTCACCTCATGGTCATGGCATCTCCAAAACACTGGGGTCTCTGCTGCCACGGGGCTGCTCTTTCACCAATAGCCTCTCTTCATGGTACCAAGCTTAAACTTCTCTGCATGAGCCCTTTAGTTCTGGGCCTTCGGCTGCCACTGAGGCTTCACCTTCACCAGTGGCCTATCCTGCCTCTCACAAGCCTCAGCTGCTCTCCAGGACCCCTTCGTGCCTTCAAAACCAGTACCACCTGGGTGACTCTTACACGTTACCAAGTCCTGCCGCCAGCACGAGGTACAACCATGGCTGCCTCTGGAACACAGCCTCTCTAGTACTCCCGGAAACACGTACCAGAAGATTTTACCTCGGTGATGCTCGTCTCTTCTTAATCGCCGCTAATTTCTGAGCTCTAGATGGCCAGAATCGCGTATCCCAGCAAAGCACAGTTTTGCTTTAGTGGTTCTGGTATCTTGTTAATCACAGCTGGTTCTTCAGCCCCAGCTAACCAGAACCACAGAATCTTCATTCAGTGTAACAAATGGCCAATCGAGTCTTCAAACTTCACAAGCCAGGCTTCCGTCCTCTGCACTGCTCTCAATTAGTCTTATTTTCCAAGTTCCCACAGAACATCCCACAGAGCTCTTAGCACTCACTGGCTCTTCCCCAAAACATGGCCAGATCTGTCACATCAACACCCCACTGTGCTGGTACCTATTTGCCAGAGTTCCAGTTTCTCTTCATGCTATGAAACAGCAGGACCAATAGGCAAGTTGGGGAGGAAAGGGTTTATTTGGCTCACACCTTCCACACTCCTGTTTATCACCGAAGGAAGTCAGGACAAGAAGCAATTCAAACAAGGCAGGATCCTAGAGGCAGGAGCTGGCACAGAGACCACGGCTTGTTTCCCTTAGCTTGTCCAGCCTACCTTCTTATAAAACCCAGGACCACGAGCTCAGGGATGGCACCACCCACCATGGGCTAAGCCCTCCCACATTGATCACTGATTGACAAAATGCCTTCCAGCTGGATCCCAGGGAGGCCTTTCCTCAACTGAGGCTCCTTTCTCTAACTTGTATCAAGTTGATGTACAAAACCAGCCAGTACAACTATGGTGATGTATATGTTTACTAATTGCCTCTAAGTTAGTGTTTCTCAACCTTCCTAATGCCGAGACCCTTTAATATGGTTCCTTATGTTGTGGTGACCCCCCCCAACATAAAATCATCTCATTGCTACTTCATAATTAATGTCGCTACTGTTATCAATTGTAATATAAAGTTATGATACACAAGGTACTGACATGTTACCCCTGTAAAGGCATCATCTGACCCCTGAAGAGGTCACCACTCACAGGTTGAGAACAGCTCCTGAAGGGACCAGACCCTCACCCAGACTCCTACTTTAGCAGCCATGACAGGCTGCAGAAAAGATCCAGCAAGAAAAAGACCTCTGACTCAGCAACATGTGCTGAGCTCCCAACCTCCCTAATTACTGGGAATAAACCTGCAGAAACCCTCCATGTGGCAAGGAACCTATTAGAAGTTAGCTAGCCGGGCTCTGGATGTGCTTTATGGTAACAGTGAAGTGCAGGGCACAGCAACCTCCTGGGAGGGCCTCCTGGCATAGCAAAATCCCCAGAACTGCAGCTGACCAATCAACACAGGACAGGCCGCCCAAGCCCAGAGCTGCACTAATCCTGAGACTTGTTGCTATGCAACTGGCAGACATCCCCAGACACTCCCCTTGCTCTGCCCCAATATATTCCCTGGCCCACTGAGGCTCAGGGTCCCCCACCCGGTCCCCAGCTGCTTCACCTGCAGTGTGAGATGGACAGGGGTTAACTCATAAAATTAAAGACTCTTTGCTTTTGCATCAGATCAGGTCTCTTGGTGATCTGGGGGTTCAGAGTTTGGTCACAACACTACTCCAGATTGCCTATGCCAGGGCCTAACATGTATTTTATCCCCTAACTTCCAGGAAGTCTCCTATGAGTGAGTGTTATATGTTAATGATGTGTCTGCACCTAATCTGGCAATCACATGACCGCCTTTTATTCATTCATAGGATGAGTTAGTAAGTCTTTCAATGTACCATTATTGTCTTCCAGAGACAATACTTCTTCATGATGTTCTGCTTTTCTAGACAATCAGATTACAGCCAGGAATCAAACAGCCAATACCTTCACACCGACAAAGTTAAACGCCAGTGTGGGTGGACAGAGAAACGGGTACAGACAAACAGCTGGAGGTATTATGCAATGTTAGGTACTAGTATTCAGGAAAAGATATAAATATAAAACCACTTGTAGTTTCTGGGAGATAACTGCCAATTCACTGAGATTACAAAACCACCTTGCAAATGTATTTGAGTATGACAACATCGCATCTAAAATGACTGATCCCAAAGGCTAATAGGATTTAGATTCTCCCTCTCTTCACCTCTCTCCCTCTCCTCCCTCTCTTGGTACTTCCTGCCTCCCTCCCATCCTTCTCTAAATGGGTCTGAAACTCACTGGGAAGAAGAACAAGGAGTTTCTCTGCCTCAGTCTCCCAAGGGCACACACGACAGGCTCACAACTGCACCTGCCCCGCACTAGGACAAGACTCAAGACGGAAGAGCAACAGGGCTGTGAGGCCACGTCACGGTAAAGGACACAAGAGTAGGAAGCAAGCCTGTGACATGATGCCCTATGATGGAGGAGACACTGAATTAGAATTCTTTGAGCTTTTCCTCTGGCTTCTTAAGGTCTTCTTTGGACATTTTCTTTATACTTTGCAGTGTCTGTGTAAGTAGTACTGAAGGGAATTTGTTGCATTAATTTCATGAAATCACTACAAAATAAAAATCCTAGAGGGTGTTGTGGCGCTCTTTTTTTGTTAAGTACCCAGGAACAGGGCGTCAAGATCCATCAATATTTGTAAACAAGTTTATCCCCCCGGCACTACCTATGAAATAAGTATCCCCTGGGCTGCTCTGGCTGTGCCAGATAAACCTGGTATACCTTACTGCGCTGTAGCCCAATATTTTGGGACTGCATACAGAGTTAAAGGGGGGGCATGAGTTCGCAGCCGAATGGGGGACGCACAGATGTGTAGCACTCGGGGTAGTAGAAATGGAAGCATTTCCAGCCAGAGATGTGACGCGCTCCGCCTAAGGGAAAGCTGGACAGGTGAGAGATGGATGTGATACAGTGTGTTTCACTGGGAAAGGGCTGCAAGAACTATGTGGACCAAAAACGGATCCCAGCCATAGCTTCCTGTTTCCTTAAAAGAAAGTGAATTACAGAGTGCCTCTTGGGGAGGTCCCATGCCTTGGGGAGCTAAGATGCCACCGAGGATACATGAGGACATCTGTACAGAGATATGCCACTTATTCTGTAAGATGTCAGTTTATGCTGAAGTGTGCCAAAAATTCTAAGAGTCTGCTCTGGGAGGAAGGACAAAGACAAAGACAGACTGACAGGATGTGTTGAGAACCCAGAAAAAGATTCGTTGTGGAAACAGGCTCAAATGGCTATGGAGGACAAGTGTCCCACAACATGTTCTCTGCTATGGTATATCCATGAACAGTTAGATTCAATCTGTGTCCAAAGATCTAGAAGCCAGGAGAGCCGATGGTATAACTCCCAATCAAGGCTAAAGACCCGAGACCAGCAGAGTTCTGACATCTGTGGGCAAAAATGAAATGACAGACCTTATAGTTGGGTATTATGGAGTGATCCCCAAGTGTCCCTCCAAAACTTCCCAGTGAGACAATGGCCCTGTTTTATCAATCAGTTAATCCATTAATAGAGCAATAGCTTAGCCGATTATTCGGAAGTGATTAAATCTATGAGGTGAGCCGACTGGGAGGAAGTAGGTCAATGGGTCCCTTGAAGAGGACAACGTGGAATTGCTTCTCTTACATTCCTCATACTCTCGCTCCCTTTCTGTGACTCTGCATTCTGGCCACCATGGGGTGAGCAATTTTCTTCAACAGGTTTCTGTCCACCATCATGTTCTACCTCACCATGCAGACCCAGGAAAATGAAGCCAGCCACATGACTGTGAACTGAATCCCCTGACATTAACCTAGAGATCATTCCAATTATTTTGTTTGCTTTTTTTTTTTTTTCTCGAGACAGGCTTTGCCTGTGTAACAGCCCTAGCTATCCTGGTACCCACTTTGTAGACCAGGCTGGCCTCGAACTCACAGAGTTCCACTTGCCCCCGCTCCCTAAGTGCTGTGATTAAAACCATATGCAAGCTCCACACACACTTAGAAATGATAATGCCAGATGTCTGGGCATCTCTTACTTAACACAATCAAGCTGATACACAATAACCATAACACGAACCTCTATATATAGCCCTGAGTGTCAAGGGCCTCTCAGAGAGACACTGTCATGTAGATAATCACAGTTACTTTCTGCAGCTTGGCATTGGAAGACACACTATGGTCAGAGCTTTGCAACAGGCAGGACAAGGTCAATGCATGCCAAGCTAAGGGAGGAAAGGAAAGGCGGGGGATGGAACAGACAAGCAGACCTAGACATGATCTGTGGGGCAGTTCCCAAAAGCTCTGCCTGAGGTCTGTGCAAACCCTGACATCACTTACTGACCACTGAACTGCATCAGTATATCAATAGATTCCAATAGATGCTACCTGAGGTTGAATACATTACTGAGCCTTTACTCTCTTTACTCTGTATTCTGACTTACATGATCCAAACTCACAGAGGTGTGTGAGCAATTTGCATCCCTAGCTCAGCAGGGTGCTTAGCTAAGAAATAATAATTTAAAGGCTTAATCTGCAAATGACAGCTCATGTTGGTCATAGCTGCTGGAAGAAGGAAGACAAGTACTCTTGACAGGCATACAGGGGAGGGGGGTATGCAGCCTATGAAAAACAAGCAAGATGAGGTGGGACTTTAGAAAAGACTTCTAGAATCCAAAGGTCAGTTTTGTGTAACAAGACAATCACTTTGCACTTGGCCTTCCCCTGGGCCTGGATTTCCTAGAAGCGTATGAAGCTTAAGAGAAATACAGCACAGCAACTTCTGGGTAGAATCAGCACCATTTGCAATGTACTCTGTTCTACCTTCAGGTCCCCCTGAGTGAACAGAAGCTTATGACCCATGACAAGGCCACTGCCTTCAGATGCCTGTCTTAATAGTTAGAAGTTCTGAGTTGGGCTGGATAGCGCGACTTCTCCATCATTTCATTCGACCACCTTGTGGCAACACAAAACAAATATTTCCCAGCTCCCAAGCCTCAGCTCCCCTGCTGTTGGGGGCAGTGAAGAGCTACCTTAGAATAAAGAGACAGAGAGGAAAGCTCAGGGCAACTGCTATTACCAGGACTGCTTAAATTGATTTATAGGGGACACTTAATGAGAGCAGAAATTGAAATTGCACTGGTCTGAATTCAGAGTGGTGGATTTTTATTAAGCAGCCAGAAGGACTACAAGATACTTTCAAGAATAAAGGATATAAACCCTGCCCTTAAGGAGCTTAAAATCTGATTAATTCATCCATGCTAATGGCATGGTAAGAAAGCCTGGGTATGTAAAGAACCCCGCCCAGGTATTCCTCAGTTTGAAAGGATAGCCTGCAAGTCTACATTAATAAAAGGAGAAATTTTAGGTTGAAGTAATTTATTATGTCATTATCTCATCATTATCAGAGTCACTTATGGCCATTGTAGAAACTGAGAGGGGGGAGGGAGGAGAGAGAGAGAGAAGAGGGAGAAGGAAGATAAACATCACCTAGACACAGCCTTGGTGGTAAGCATGCAATGTAGATTTTCTAGTGCTCTGGGCATGTCTGTGTACAATTGCCCTGCCAGTGCCATATCACTCACTGCCTTATCACTGCACACATTAGATTTTTTTTTTTTTCTTAGAAGATGGGCAATGTGGTGGCTTGAAAGAAAATGGCCTCCAGAAAGAATGGTACTATTGGGAGGTGTGGGCTTTGCTGGAGTAGGTGTGGCCTTGTTAGAGAAAGGGAGTCACAGTGTGGACAGGCTTTGAAGTCTCATATGTGCTCATGCCAGCCATGGAGTGTCTCGGATTACTTCCTGTTTCCTATGAGTCAAGATGTAGAGCTCTCAGCTCCTTCTGCCTGTGTGCTACCTTGCTTCCTGCCAGGATGGGATGGGTAAGATCGAATCAGACAATTGAAATAGAATGACTTCTCTTGCCTGGAATTTCTGTTTAACTTTTATTTCTATATTATTCAAACATTAGCCAACATTTGCCAGATATCTCTGCCCACCAAGCATAGTATGCCTATATTACTTCAGCTCCTTAGCAGACACTCCCCAAGTATCCTATCTTAAATGGACAGGCAAACCAGGGGTTATAGGACTTGAACATAATGACATTTTCAAAGACCTTTCACATTTAGAAATCAAGAAGTACTTTGCTTTGGTGGAGTGGGTTATCACATCTGTCAAAGTAATGCAGGACTATGTTGAAAAGTAAACATGGCGCATACACATTTGAAACCAGATGTTTTTAACATCCCTGAGCACCCATTTCTCAGAGCATAATATAATGACAGAGCACAATCTATCACAACTACAAAAGTTATGTTTTAATTAACCTCATGAATTAGCCCTCTGGCGGACAATTGTGGGCATGCAGACCTCTCTATACATATCTGATTCGTACCAAGCAGAGGTAGGGAATGGATCTATGGGTTTTGTCTATGGAGACTTGCATGCCAGGTCGGCTAGGCCTAACTATAGTTTGTGAGTTGCCTGGGGTATATAATTAGATACATACTAGAGCCATTTCAAAAAAGCCACAGAACAGAATGGAGAAATCCTTCCAAGTGCCATGGAGTTACTAAGTGTGAATCTCGGTTCCTGCTCAGGGAAAGAGGTGCCCCCCCATCCAACATGGAAATGAGTAGTGTAGAAATACAGATGCTCAAGGAAAGAGCCTTCACATATCAGCTAGTGAGAAACCCACAAAAGTCTCAGACAAGGAAACCTAAAACGAGAAGAAACAGTCACATTGCTGCCCTGGAAAAAGAAATCTATTGTTGTGATTCCACAGAGAATAAGATAATCTTGGAATCCTACAAACTGGACTCCCTAATTGCAGTGTGAATAACTGCACAGTTAGCATGGGTCTCAACCTGTGCTGGGAAGGAAGCTCCTAAGAGGCCAAGGATGAAGAGGAAGAAGTCGCAGCCTCACTCTGAGTTGTAAACGGGAATTGGTATTGTTCTAAATAATAAAAACCCAGAGTCAGATATAGAAGAAAACGTTGAGAGGTCATACAGAAGGAGCAAGCCACAGACACACCTTACCTCCTTAGCGTCTCAGCGGACAAGAAAGACTTACTGTTTTTTCTCTGCTTATATCCCCTCTTGGCCCAGCCACCCCACTTCCTGTCTGTCTGTACAGACTTCCAAACCTCTATGGAAATCTAAGGGCAAGCTCCATTCTCTGACCTTCAGATAGTCTTTATTTGTCCAAGGTGGGTTTAAAGGAGTCCACAAAACCCAGATAAATGACTTACAGATATTTATTACACAATGACGGTAAACACACCCATGGCCTTCCTGTTCCTGAAGATGCAGTCTCTGCCCTTCACGATGCTCCAAACACAACCCAAGAGTGAGTCAGCCCTCCCCCCCCCCCAACAACACTGTCCCCAGTCCTTGCTGAGGCAATGACACTTTCCCGCTAGGCATCTTTGACAACGAGACAACAAATTTCCATTTAGACTGTCTTTCATTCACTCAGTAGTTCCCCTCAAAGGCATACTCCTAGATTTTACCTTCTGATGGTAACCGTGTTCTAGATTGACAAGTTCTTTCACCCCAGTATTTTATTCTCTGACTTTTAGACAAAAAAAAAAAAAAAAAAAAAAAAAAAAAAAAAAAACTTCCTTTAAGAAAATCTTCTGGGTGATCAGTAAAGTAAGAAAGTTGTCAGAAATGTTATGTGTAGTTTAGTACATACAATTATGTGTACAGGTAATCATATTAGTCTTAAAACTGGAAATAGGCATTATTAGGATAATCTGCCACCTCAGGAAACTTAGATGCTACTCATTCCTAACATACCTACTTTGAAATGCTTCTTCTTTTCCATAATTGATAGGTTTGCTCTTTAGTGTGGATTTGAGCCTGAGTACAAAGGTCAGAGCCACAAGAGTGTGAAATGTATAAATCTTAAGGCAGAGACCCTTTCCCCCATTACTTATTTATCAAACGGGCTAATATAGGACGGCAGCCTTGTGTGCTGTCTGTCTTTTCCCGCAGCGCAGATAATCACCTCTATGCCCTACCTTGTTAACCTTTTCTGTTTATTTACACTTCCCCGTGACTCTTTATTATACTCGCCAGTTAATCACAAATATATGGAGAGATTTCTTTTTAATCTGCCAGTCTTCATTGCGTTGTGGCTCCATCAGGAGATTGTCCAATGACCCCTGGCCAGGGCAGACCCAGACACCAGCAGTTGGCTGTGCTTCCAAGATAGGGACTATGAAAGCAAATTAGCTGTCTAAAAATAAACACTCAAATTAAGACTAATGTAATAGAGCCTGGACTTTTCTCGTCACGAGATCATTTATACTTAATGATAGAGACTGACCATGGTGTGGGTGAGTCTCATAATCTCTCGCAAAGTGTGTTTTTAAAGGGGCTGATCCTGCCTTCCTTTGCAGATGAGTAAATGGAAGTTAATACAACAGAGCAATAACCCTTTCTGTGCAGTTTTGTGTTAACTTGTTTCCAGTAATGGTCAGAGAAAGGTGAAATAATCAGCATTCAACATGTCACTGCTGTGATTCAGCCCTGCCCTTTTTAAC
Source organism: Phodopus roborovskii (assembly GCF_943737965.1). Classification (NCBI taxonomy): domain Eukaryota; kingdom Metazoa; phylum Chordata; class Mammalia; order Rodentia; family Cricetidae; genus Phodopus; species Phodopus roborovskii. Next base: position 8,642,378 of record NW_026126611.1, read on the forward strand.
TCACAGAATTCTAGAAGCCAGAGTAAAGCTATAGAGCACCAGAAAAAAAAAAAAAAATGACAGCAAAGTCGTCTTTCCCTAAACTTTACTTGCAAGGCACTGTCTTTCAACAACACAATTTATAGAACCACATTTCTCCTTAGATGCTTTGCCTGGTTCCTCTTGGTGCTCACAGAAAGCCTCTCCAGTTCTAGCCACACTCTTGTGTTACTATCTCACACAGATACTTTGTTATTAGTCCTTGTTCCTTAAAGTAACAGTGCGGATGGAGAGATGGGATTTGCTAATATATTAGGTTGGCTCAAGGATGTGGTCTGGGAGTTGTCCAGTCCATGAGGCTGGCTGTCCTAATCTAGCACTGGAGACCTAAACTACTTCTGGAGAGATGCTGGTCTTCATCCTACATTGGTACCCTGAAGAATCCATTGCTAATATCAATGATGGATGCTGTGGCAACAGGGTAGGGTAGATGGACTTGCCATCTAGAATGAGGACGAGTGGGCAAAGCTGTGCATGTAATGTCAGTCTGTAAAACAAATGAAACAGAAAAGTCCATGAAGAGAATACAGAATTCTAAAAAGCAGGATAGCTAACATTAACATTAGTCCTGTCTTTTGCGTAGGCACACGTAAACTTATAATTGCAGGGAGTGAGTGAAGTTATGGGCACCACCATGTCAAGGACTCCAATGTCCCAAACCTATGGCAGTGGCAAAACCTTCCCTGGGAAAGGCTCAGAGGGATGGCAAAGCCTTCCTTGGGTCTGAGAATGAATGTTGACAGTGTGTGCAGAAAATGCCTACCACAGCTTCCTCCTCGGATGTTTACATCAGAAGACTGCTCTCCTACAGAGACTGCTCCTGCTGAGATGAGCTAAACCTGCCTCCTTGTCCAGCTGTAGAGAATAACGCAGCCTCCTCGCTGAGCCATCCATATGTGTAGCCCTGTCTTGTGCTCAGCTGTATGCAATAATCTCACCTCCCCGTACAACTCTATGTAATAAACATGGCGAGCTGCCTGGAGCTGCAGCATCTCCGTCTGAGAGCCCAGACCACCAATTCTCAGCATTTTATGTCCATTTGTCCTTTCTCAAGTTCTTTGCCAACCAGTCAAGTCAGTACTTGAAGGTGTATAGAACATGGTACATGATTAAAAGCTGGACTCCAGTGATTTTACACAATACCTGCTGTTTTTATGCACTGAATTCCTGTGATACCATATGACACTGACTTCTCCTATAAATTGGATTCATGCGACTATAATAGCCTCTGCTTAATAAGCTCTGTCTCCTCTAACTTTATTATAAACACCTTTCCAGATTTTGGAATAATTTCTTACCACCAAGAATTAAGTATAATTTTAAGGTTACTAAATCTTTCTTTAAATGTGAACATTTCCCATGGAAATAGAAATGATTTCATATCTGATTAAACCCTAAACTTTTTATTCATACTTTAGAAAATACTTCCAATGAGTTAATTTGCTACAGACACAGAGACATACATATAGACATGCACACACACAGACTACACACACAGAGAGACAGACAGACACACACAGATGAGACAGACACACACGGAGATCCAGATAGACATAGAGAGAGACATGCACACACACACACACACACACACACACACACACACACACACACATTTTTATTTTCCCTCACTTCATAATTATTATTTCATTAAAAATCACAATTTTTCTAATCATGTTTAGAAAACTAAGAAAACACTGTATCTGAGTCCTCCCTGCTGCCAGATTGGTGAAGCTGAAGAGGTTTATGGCACATGGTCTAATCTATGGGACAGCCTGGCTGGGTTCGGTGCGGAAGTTATCTTCTAAAATCATTTTTATTTAAGCCCACAATATAATTGAAGCCTTAAAGAGAGGTAGCTGTTCAATTCAGAAGTAATAAAAGGTCAATCTGTTTCACGTCTGTCTGCTAAGAAAAAAAAAAAGAAAAGAAAAAGAAAAATGAAACCCTGAAAAGTATCATTTCTCTCCAGGTCTTTTCCTTTCCTTCTGCCATGTCCATACTCCCGCACAGGCTTAGTTGCTGAAATCACAGCAAATAGGTTTTTCCCTAAGTCCACACTTTTTCATCACTGATAGGAAAGTGTAAATGAAAGCCTGTTGATGCTTGGTGATGCACAAGCCACCTCTGAACTTGATCTCCATCAGGACCACAGCTGCCGTTCACCCACCTTTGAATTGGCTCAATATACCCTGTCTCTTTGGGAGGATGCGATGGACTTGCCTCATTTGTGGTAACAAGGTTTTTCTTTCTGTTTGTGTTTCTTTTCTTATTTTTTTTTTTTTAAAGAAAGAGAGGGAGTGCAGATGATGGGAAAGAGGCATAGGGGGAAAAAAAAGTAATTTGAAATCCTTGCAGGATCCAGCCAGCCATACTCAGCATTGTTTCTGGCTGGACTGGGTTGCTTTGGAGCTGTGAATGCCTGCGAATCTCCTGCCTCCTTAGTGGTATAGTTCCTGAGAGAAGAATTTGCTTTTAAGCATGTGGACAAACCCGGTGTCCATCTCCCTCCACCTCAGTGAGGCAACCTGACTTAATCAAGAGTATTCTGCTCGCTCAGATTTTCTTAGATTATTTCACTAAAGGAGAACATGTCATCATTTAAATCTGTTTTGCATGAAGAAGACATGAGCCCTAATAACAAAAATGAAAATGCACTAGCCCATAGAAGAAGCAGAGATTAAATTGTCAAAAATTACAAAGTCTATCGTAAGTCAAACTCTGGCAAGAACAAATCTATCAGATACGTGATAAAGCTCATCCTCACTTCAAGCTATGACCTAAAGCCACCACAACACATCCTGTGCACTCTAATTCTCAAAGCAGAATTAAGGAGCTGTGAGTTACTTTATTCACCATGTTGCTCAGTGTCCATAGCAACATTTTCTCTTTAATGTGTGTTTGTTAGAATGACAAATCTAATAGTTAGCAGGTGATTTTTTTCCTATTTGTGACACCCAGAGCTTAGCCAGGGTGCCCTGCCCTTGGGGTGCACAGCAGACAGGTGGAACGTTTGCACTCACACTTTGCAAAAAGTCTGTGTTTCCTAAAAACTATGCAAATGTCCAGAGAAATTCACCCACGATCTCCATGTTAGAGAATTAGTTCTACTTGAGTTTTTCAGACTACGCCGATGGTACTGCATATGAGGTAATCATTTCTCCATTTAGGTCATTTTTTCTCTTCCTATTTGTAAGTGCTGGAGACTCCGCAGCTTACCTTCCAAAAATCCTCTTTTCCATCCTTCCTATTTCTCCTTATGTCTTAATGGTCTTATCCAGTATGTGTCCTTAAACACTAGACATATGTGAGAGCTGGGGGGAAGCACAGTGGCTAGGGTATGCACGCCCAGATGATCAGAGTTAAATTCTCAGCATCCATTCTAGGCAGCTCACAATTGCTTATAACTCTACCCACTGAGGATCTGGTGTTTTGGGCCCACATGGACACCTGCATGCACACACACACACACACACACACACACACACACCAGAAATATTCACATTTAGTGAAAAATAATACAAATTCGTCTTTTCAAATGCAGTCTTCAACTTAATATATCAGTTTTGTGTGATTCTCTAACAAATTCCCACAAATTCGTTGACCTAAAACCATGGAAAATTATTTTATCACATCTCAAAGTCCATATCCCTGGGCTTAATAACAGGATGTGGGTATTTATTAAGACTAGTGTACATGCATGCCATAAGAAAAGTTGCTCAACTATTTTCAGAGCAGCACTATTTGTAACAACCAGAACCTGAAAACAACCTACATGACCCTCAACTGAAGAATGGATACGGAAAATGTGGTATGTTTAAACAATGGAGTACTCAGCAGAAAAACAAAAACAAAAACAAAAACAAAAAACAATGACATCTTGAAATTTGCAGGCAAATGGTCGGACTAGAGAACACCATCCTGAGTCAGGTAACCCAAAAAAAGACAAATATAATATGTACTCACTCATAAGCGGATATTAAACCTAAGGCAACCAACATCCAGCCTACAGGTCACAATCCCAGAGAACCTAGGTAACAAAGAGGCCCCTAAGAGAGACACACATGGATCCACCGAAGAAGGGTAAAGAGACCAGATCTCCTCAGTAAATTGGGAGCGTGGGGTCAGGGGTGAAGGTGGAAGCAGAGAGGGAAGGAGAAACATAAAATTAAAAAAGGCCAGTCTACAATTCTTTAGTCTCTTCTAGAACAGTAACACTGTGGAAGAACTGCCATTGCACGCACTTGACCTGCAGAAACCAATGTGCCTTTGAGTAGCTCGAGTCAAACTCAACTGTCCTGAGTTCTTCCTTTACGCAGTTCTCAAGCCAAAACTCTTTCTGTGGAAATCTTCCAACCAAACCTTCATTTCTTAGAATGCAAGAAACTCATCTGAAGGCAGCAGAGGCAATTATATAATTTGTGAGGACATGCGCAAAGTTAATAGGCAGGGCCCATGTTAAAATGACTAAGAATGTTGTCATAGCGTTTCTCAATCTAACACAAACCTAGACATACCTTGGAAGAAAGACTCTTAATTGAGGAATTACCTTCATTACATCAGTCCATGGGAGTGGTCGTGGGTCACATTCTTGGTTGTTGACGGAGGAGGGGTCCAAACCATTGTGTGCCATGCTGCTCCTGAGCAGGTGGTCCTGGGTTGTACAAGAAAAGCTGTTTGAGCAAACCAGGGGATGCATACAGTAGGTAGCATTCCTCTACAGTCGGGGCTTCCGTTCCTGTCTGCAGATTTTTGCCTTGGCTGCCTTTGAATATTGACAGTAATCTGTAAGGTAAGAACAAGCCCTTCCTCCTCCAGCTGTTCCTGGCCAGTGTTCTATTGCAGCAAGGGAAAAGAAACTGAACATTGGTTGGTACCAGAAGTGGGGTGTGGACCTGTGTGGATCTGGAGAAAATTTACTAGAATACAGATACAGTGGGAGGAGAACATTAAAATGATTTCTAAATATTCTGAGCAGGGCCCTTGCTTACATGGCTGCAGGACATGAGAGCCACACCTGCATAGCACGATGTTGCAAGAACACTCCTTCAGTATTGACTCTCTGGTGACAGTTCTTAAAACTTATTTTAAAATAATTATACACTCATAAGACCTTGAAAAATATAACCGAGAGGTCTCCCTGTACACTTTACCTCCTGTTTATTTTTTAATAGGATTCTAACAAAATAATCACAAGTTAGGAGAAGATAATTTTCTTGTTGTTGGCTTCTGGCAGATGACAACAGGTGAGCCCATTCTAGTTCCCATATCACGTAAGACTTGAGAGGTTGCCCTTGATTGATGTGTTGTGATGTCCTTTTTTTTTTTTGTATTTCTAGAAGATTCTGTTCTTTCATGATTAAAGCGTGTCTGAAAACATCACCCTTTCATGCTTGCTTCTCTCTGTCTGCATCTCTCTGCTCACCCCAATACATTAACTGAGAGAGGCAAGGGAATGTATGGTTTGTTTTGAAACGGTCTCCCGACCCTGGCAAGTATCAGGAATTGGGAGGCATTCCATAAATATGTACTTACAGAAGCTGGAGAGAGGTACAACTTGTGTTGTTGCCACAACAAAATACTTGACAGAACCAATTTAGGGCAGGGAAGATTTATTGGAGCTCACAGTTAGGGGGTATGGTCTGTCCCATCCCTGGGGATGGAGGTAGGGTCACGTCATGGCAGCCAAACTTTGAAGCAGCTGGGTTCACTCCATCCTCAGAGAGCAGAGAATGATGGCTCTGTGTGCTCAGCTCACTGTTATGTGTTTATTGAGCTCTGAACTCCAGGCCAGCAAATGATGCTGCCTACGTTTATGGCATGTCTTCCTACTTCAGTTCACCTAATCTAGACAACATCCTACCATCATGCCCAGAGGTTTGTTTCCATGGTGATTTTAAATCTCATCAAGTTAGCAATCAAGATTGACCCCGACATAACCGAGTAAACACAGTGAGATGATTGAGCAGCTAAGGGGTGATAAAATTATCCCCCATTTATTAATAATTTGGCCTAACCAAAGCCCAGATTTGGGGGCATTTTTTCACGCTGAAGGTTAAATCAAATTTATGTAGGCAGTTTTTATTTCACGAATGAAAAGTAGAGCATAACTGGAATCTGGGTGGACATTATTTTCCAAGTATGGGGTTGTATGACCTCTTTTTTTAAAAAGAAGTCTTCAGGTGGTGGTGAGATGGGGTAGTCTGGTAAAGGTGCTAACCACCAAGCCTGACCAGGACCAAGGGGTCAAAAAAGAAAATTAATTCCTCTGATCGCTACATGTGTGCTCCCCTCACACACACAATAAATAAATGAATGTAGTAGAAAAGAAATCTGAAGTAAGGATTCTTGGTACAGATTGGAGGAAATGGTTAATAAAGGATCTACAAGTCTTATAATGGCTTAAAAAATATTAAAATCCAATAAAAAAGAAGCCTGTTTTGAGGCTTGTAGACTAATGTAATAGCTGGGAAGAAGAGAAGATTGCTTACCATGAAGTAGGCTAACTTCTCTTTCTTGTTAAAAACAAATGCCAGACAGCTATTTTTATTTATTCTCAAGGTGAATTTATAATCCTTATCTACTTATCATCCCAAGCAGACCCGTCATCTCACTTTGAACAAGGCCTGGGAGATCAATATCAGACTGAGCCCCGACCCTGCCGAAGGATGGAGAGCCACTCAAAGCAAAGAGAAATCACAGTTGTGGTTGCTAGAGGGCGTTGCCAGGGCCTTTTGTCTCCAGGTCGGAGCAGTTTTGGATAATCATGTAACTATCCTCATATGACTCCAAGCACAGCAAATCTGGGTCTTAAAAAATTGATTGTTGCTTTGACTTTTCTAGAACTGTTCATTTAGAAAACCCGGAACAAGACCCTGTAGTTAGAAACTTAAGTGAATCAGACAATTGGATAAATACACACACAAAGAACAGGACCCACTGGGAACTAAAACGGCTGCATTTTGGAACACTATAATTTATAACTTGCATAGCTACAAAAGGGACATGAGATTCTAAATTATCCCCTTCTTTTCTTTTCTTTTTTTTTTTTTAACCACAGTACATAAGTCATGTCTTCACAGAGAAGCCAGCAAAATACTAATGTTATTTTTCCTTTCTAAGGAAGGTCTGTGCAAGATTGCCTGTGACCCGCTGCCCCTCACACTGATTCGGATATTGTGAGCTGCCTGGTTAAGGGCTCTTGCTACTCCCAACCACTCATGGTCCTTCATTTCAGGCTGTGTGATCAGCGTGATGTTTTTGTGGGAACCAAGCCACCCAATGGCTGATTGCTGAGTCCATGAACCACCCTCGGCTCTTGCAGCCTCCTCCTAGTTAATGACAGCTATGCTGAGCTTCCTAGCCTGCCCCAAAGTGTCCTTGAAGGAGTCTGTTGGCTGCTGTTTTCCAGCCTCCGTGCTGGTGTGGGTGGACTTGCCAATTGCCGGTCTTCTCATTTGCTGATTGCTAGGCATGGGTTTGCCTCATACCATCCTTCCCTCCATGGAGCTTTGGATTGGCGAGAACAAAGTATTCGGGGTTCACACTGGGCTGGGTTTCAGTGGGTGATTTGGAAATCTGTTGCGACACAAAAGTTTTCTTCAGAACACAAGGATAATCAACGCTAGGTAACTCTTCAGGACAGTCTTTCAAAGGCCAAGCTGTAACCATGTGGCAGGCATGAGGACATCTTGGAGAGACCCCCATGCCCTTCTGGCTAGCAGACCAGTAGAGCAATGGTTCCCTCACAAAAGTGGGATTTTGCTGAGAATCTCTTGTGGGAAACGAGAAACTGGGAGCCTGCTGCCAGCCGGAAAGAGCGCTTGACTCTGGGAAAGAGATTTCTCGCCGTTCTAACAGTTTGCCAGATTATCTTGTTGAGAGACTGCGGCAGAGACAATGAAGGGCCAGTGATGGCTGCCACTCCCCGCATCTGGGACCGCACAACTATGCTCCCCTTTGGCTCTATTCAAAAGGAGCCGCACCCCAACATGGACTGGGGGAGGCAGGGGCCTCTGCTCTTCTCCACAATCTGACCACACTGTATAAAGCTCTCCTTTTCCTCCTCCTCTTCCTCTTCCTCCTCCTCTTTCCTCTTCCTCTTTTTGCTATTAGTCATGTCTTTAATTGGCTAATTAGGAATGAGCATCCAATCCTAGGTTACTAGAGTTTCGAGAGCCATGTTCTGACCCTAACAACCCTGATAATGTAGTGCTAAAACTGAAATATTACAGATTGTGAAATGAAGAAGAAAACATAGGATGGACACGGATACAAATGAATCTCAAGCTAGCTAAGTATGATAGATTTGGGGTCATAGTGTATCCACTGATGACAGCCAGGTGAAAAAGCCTAAGCAGGTCTGGCACTAAACTTTCAAGCCGCAGTTCCAAATCCCCATGTAGACATGACATGAAAGTCTGGTGCTTTGGGGGCAATACAGCAGATGCCTGCAGCTGAAGGAAACAAGTGCTCATGACACCAATGGGAATCAGTGACTGCCAGAGGCTGCCCTGGGACAGAGGACCAATTCTGCACGTTACACGTGCTGGTAGATGGTTCTGGGTCCTGTAAGTGTGGCAGTAGTTGGGGGAGAGGCTTGCTCCTGCCTGGCACTTTCTAAAAAGAAAGTGCATTCCACTCTAGCAGAAGTACATTCCAGTCTAGTATATTCCCTCACCAGAGCCTGTTGTGTGCACAAGATTCTCTGTATTTTCTTTCCTGATCCTTAACACTGATACCAATCAGCCCTGCAGTGGCGGCACACACCTTTAATCCCAGCACCCAGGAGGCAGAGACAAGTAGATCTCTGTGAGTTGGAGACTGCCTGGTGTCTCAAAAGTCTCAAAAGATAAAAAAAAGAAATGAAAAGAAAGAAAAGGAAGGAAGGAAGACTAAAGGAAATGTTTCCAATCAATTGTTATACTGTAGATTGCAAGTCTTCTCGTGGGACTACCAAATCACAACCCTCTAACCAAGAGAATAACCAGATGTTGACAGACATGGTGATAGATAATGGCCTATATCAAATGAAGACGGGCCCGGCCAATCATCTGGATAGTATACATCACGTCAGAAATAGACACAGAGCACCACAGAATATCACAAGCAGAAAGAGTAGAGTTTGGACACGGGCTGGGGTGAGTAGGAGGGGGAGATACAAGAAAGTTCTAGTCCTCCCCCCACCCACACAGACAAGGGGGGAGGGGTTGACTTCTTCAGTTCTCTGTTCAGTGAACATGTGTACTCTTGGGGCATGGGGGGGGCAGCTCCCAAGTACATGCACAGACTTAGTCTTTCTTGAATGCCTGGCCTTGGGTTGCCTTATTTATAGCCAGCTTTTGTTAACTTAAATTATCCCATCTGCCTTTCTCCTCTGGGCTTTGATCGACTTACTTCTTCCACCATGGCTGGCTGTGTAGCTGAGTGCTGGGCCCTGCGGTCTTCCTCTCCTTCTCCTTCTCTCCTCCTCCCTTTCTACTCTTCTTCTCCTTCTTATTCCTCTCTGAATGCCAGCCCCACATATCCTTTCTCCTGCCTGGCTACTGGACATTCAACTCTTTATTGCACCAATCAGGTATTTCAGAACAGGCCAAGTAACACAGCGTCACAGAGTTGAACAAACGCAACAGGAAATAATGGAAACACATCCCTGCGTCATTACACGGGTACACCACAGCATGAAGAAATGTAACACATCTTTCACTAATATTCAACAACAGGCATGTTACAAGTTTTGTGTGGAACATATTCAATGGGATGCTTCCTTATGAGTTAACGTGGGCATTGAGGGATCAAACACCTTGAGGGGTTCTTTTCGGGTTTTTTTAGGGACCAACAAGGAGTAGTGGCTTAGATGCAGAAAGGAGTTTCAGAGCAGGGAAGATGAAGCAAAGGTGGAGGCTTTATTAGTACTGGCTGTAAGATTCGGGGCTCAGGAGAAATGCAGGTGATCAGACAGAAAGGCCAGGAAGTGTGGGTGCGGCTTTTTCCAAGCCAGAGTTGCTGGGAGTAGAACATACCCAGTGTAAATATGGACTCCACAAAGAACAGTTAGATGCCTTAGCATTAGCATTTTGGTGACGGTCATGTCACATAAAGGGTGCTCAGAACTCCCCTCCCCTCCCCCCATTTCCTTTCTTTTGATAAATGAGAATATAAGGGAGAGTTATATTCTCTGGAGAGTTCTTGGGTCTTATAGATGCCATCTGTTTAAATTTAAATTCTAATTTTTTTTTCTTTTTCCGCAGAGTCTCCTATGTCGGTGGTGGTTCTCGACCTTCCTAATGCTGTGACCCTTTAATATAGTTCCTTGTGTTGTGGTGGACCCCAAACTTAAAATCATTTTGTTGCTACCTCATGACTGCAATTTTGCTATTTTTTATGAATTGTAATATAAATATCTGATAAGCGAGATGTATAATCTGCAACCCCCATGGGGGTCACAACCCACAGGTTGAAAACCACTGCACTATATAGTTCTGCCTGACCTGGAACTCACTACATACATAGGCGGGCCTCAAACTCATAGAGGTTGCCTGCTTCTTTTAACTGTAGCTATAACGGCCAGACGGCCGTGTCAACAGGATGTATTTAAATCTACAGAGGTCCAAGTGGGATCTGTTTTATTCCAGAAAATAATCTTTTGAGTTCTGGCGCAGAAGGCCTGATTGTTACCCATTTCTTGGATGTCCCTGACTTGGCGCTAGGTTAAGGAAGGGAAGGTGGTGGGCTAGTTTTTTGGAGTATTATCACGAGTCAGAGCTGTTGTCCCTAAAGACCTTGGCATATCTAAGCTTGCTTTAGATCGTTGCCGTGCCTCTTCAGATTGTGTTTAATCTAAGCTGTTGAAAACCAGGCATTGTTGTAAAGGACATGAGGTAAGGGCTCTTAGGTGTCAGGTTCTATGCTAGTTTTTGGTGTAGCTGTCATATGTTAAATATTTTCAGTGTGAACACATGTGTGAAGGTTTCAGATTAGTGCGTATTTTTCTTCCCTGGTTTCAGTGCCTCATCATAGGTTCTCCTAGAGATAGTGTAGAATGTAAATCTGAAATGTAAGTATTTAAAAAAAAAAATTAAAACACAGTTACATGATCCCTCTCGCCCCTTTCTTCCCTCCTACTCTCCCCATGTCCACCGCTCCCTCTGTTTCAAATCCACATCTACCTCTTCAATAGCACACAAGCAAACAGATGCAGCCTACTGAGTCCATTCCCCGGTGCCTGGGTGTGCACGCTTCTAGGGCTGGCCACCCAGTAGTGGAGCCTCTATTCATGGTGTGTACTCTACTCTCTGAAAGGGGTTTTGGTGGCACATTTATGAAAATGGCTCATGTTGGGATAAAGCCAGGACAAATTTGGAACATATTCACAGTAAAATTAGTCAGTAAAATACAGGACAGAGATGTACTCTTAGAAGTAATGTATATCTAGACAATGTATGTTGTTTAGCAGAGGTGACAGGCAAAGTCTTAGCTAGCTGCTCTTCAACCAGGAAACTCCAGTTATCAATGCGTATTTCCCATTAACCAACTTAGAACCCAGCCTTCTGCGTGTTTTTTTCTTATTTTATCCTGTTCAAATACTCTGAATTTGATTAACTTCTTATATGTAACGCAACCCACATTAACCAAAAACTTTAATTCAATCAGCAGTTTCCCCCGGTATGGTAGCAATAAATCATTTTGAATGACTTTCCTAAATGTTTAAACTGTGAGGCTGTGTTGCAAATGGGAGATGTTATGAGTTAATAAATAATTCTGCTTTTAACTAAATGTTTAGAAAGCCATAAAGTTAGTTAAAGTTTTGATATTAGCACATGGCAACATAGCATTGGCTGATTATATAGCAGAATCGTCTTTCCCATCTTTTAATGGCAGTGTGATTGAGAAGCTATGTTGTTATTATAGCATCCCTGACAGAATTTAAAACTCAAGACTAGGATTTCAACAACTATCTTCAATGTGGAAATTGATTTTATTAAATATCCTCGCAGAAAGCTACCTTGAAATGCAATACATTGTCAAAACTGAAATCCCCTCACGGATGACAATTTCCACTTCTCCATCCTGCAGCAAGTCATGGTAAAGCAGACACCCGATCAGATGTCAGCATGTCTATGTGTTTGGATCATGAGAAGGATACAGTTCTAACTGATTGCAGAAGTGCTCTCTATGCTAATGCACTAATAATAGTACAAATACAATCACTTCTTGCTTTTAGTTTAGGGAATCCTGAAGGGCTTTCTCACATCCAAAGCATCCTTGGAGCTTCAAGGAGAGCTAAGTGACAATCTTCTCCCATGACTTCATCATCCAAAGGAGTCCTCTCTGCATAATGTAAAAATATATGGCTCCATCATGACCTGATACAATGGAGTGATTTGCAATATGGTGATTATCACTGTGATTTGATTCATTAATTTTCAGTAACAGTGAGTTAATCAGCTCATTAAGCAAGAATTGTGCAGAAGAGCTCAACCAAGGGAACCTGTTAAGGACCACTAAATTCCATGTGTGGAGGGAGAGGGAAAGAGAAATAGGTTAAATGTATGAAGAGTCTATGAATATGGCGGTTTTTCAAGTAGGACCAAAGTTTTTGTTATTGAATACCACAAGCTATATAAATTCTGGAAATCTGTGCTCTTACTATTAAAAGATGAGCAGCCACTGAAAGGATAAAAATGATAGCTATGTTCATCTTGCTTTTCTGGACTATAACTGTCTTGCCATTAAGGTGTAGGAAGACATTCTGGTCTCAAGTCTCATACTTCAGCCATACTGACTAATTTGTGTTGTTCCTATAACATAGAACTCAATTATGTGTTCAGATATTCAAAATTTCAAGAACTAAGTTTAAGTATGGTTTGAGTTTTCTTTCCAAGGAAATTGTTCTATCTTGAAATAGGCAAAGTAAATGTCGATGAGTGGTGAGCAAATTAAAATACTTTTACCAATAACAAAAGCTTAGGACCTCTGAGCTTACAAAGGAAGTTTGTATGTACTTCATATGTATGACTTACTTTAATCCCCACAGAACATAGAAGGCTGCTACTGTTACCTAAATTTACCCACAAGAAGCTGCAGCTCAAATTAAGTGACTTGACAGATTGCAAAGTGTGTGTTGAGTTCTGATGGCAAAGCCCAGGCTCATTCTACTAAGGCATCTGGGTCCTCCTAGTAGCTGGCAGCATTTCTGTGGGACTAACTTCTTATTCTTTAAGAAAAAAGTGTCAATGCCACTTGATAAGCACAACAACAGAGACTCATCAGAGCAGTTTCTCATAGAACTGGACTGGACTCCAAACACAATAAGAAGTTGGGATTTATAGCCAAGGAGGGGTATGAGGCCAGCGAAGGGAAAGGAAATAAGAAGCATGGAAATTGCCATCCTGATCTAGTGGGATTTTTGCAGACACTTAGCTATGGTGAACTATCCCAAGGGTAGTAAAGGATGCCTGCTTAACTGACTCTGCAGAATTCTTGATAAACCTGGAGTGAGTGAGCCAAATACACAGTTCAGATTGAAGCCTGGTCAGGGAGAGGACTCTGAGGAACCTGGCTGGAGTCAAAGAGAAAGAGCCCTGTGACCCTTCCATTGTAAAGCAGGCTGATCAGAAGCTAGCTGTGTCCCCATGGAATGTACTGGCCCTCCAGGAGAATAAGACTCTCAGCATGAAGATGAGAGAGATCTTGTTAGTGCTTAAAAGGAAGTGACAGAAAGTCAAAATGCAAGAAAGGCTTTTGTGAAGGCTGCTTACTTTTGAAAAACAACTCTGTCCCAAGCCTTCCAATTCACTATTGGTCATCTTCCCAGGTCAAGCAAAATAAATAACAGAGCAGGTTCATGTAGAGCCAGCCAAAGAGGCCGAAATTAGTTCAGTAGAATTCTGAGGCTAGGTTCTTCCACCATCCAGGGCAATGTATTGAAAAACATGATGAGCAGAGACGTACTCTCCTTCTAGAATGAGGAGAAATTTCCTCTAATTGCTCTCCCTTGGGTCTACATCCCTCATCCACCTTTGACAAAATCCAACACCCTTTCATGGTAAAGGTCTTGGAGAGATCAGGGGTAACAAGAACATACCTAGACAAATAAAAGCAATATACAATAAACCAACAGCCAGCATCAAACTGAATGGAGAGAAACTCAATGTGATTCCTCTAAAATCAGGAATAAGGCAAGGCTGCCCACTCCATATCTCTTCAATATTGTACTTGAAGTTCTAGCTAGAGCAATAAGACAACAAAAGGAGATCAAGTGGATACAATTGGAAAAGAAGAAGTCAAACTATCACTATTTGCAGATGGTATGGGTAGTTTAAATAAGTGATCCAAAAAACTCTGCCAGGGAACACCTACAGCTGGTAAACATCTTCAGCAAATAAGCACAATACAAGATTAACTAAAAAAAAAAAGTCAGTAGCCCTACTGTATACAGACGATAAAGGGGCTGAGAAGGAAATCAGAGAAATAGCCACAAACAGCATAAAGTATCTTGGGGTAAAGCTAACCAAACAGCTGAAAGACCTATATTGCAAGAACTGTGAGTCTTTAAAGAAAGAAATTAAAGAAGATACCAGAAAACAGAAAGATCTCTCATGCTCTTGGATAGGTAGGATAAATATAATAAAAATGGCAATCTTGCCAAAAGCAATTGACAGATTCAATTCAATCCCCATCAAAATCCCAGCACAATTCTTTACTGACCTTGAAAGAGTAATACTCAAATTTATATGGAAAAACAAAAGACCCAGGATAGCCAAAACAACCCTGCACAATAAAAGAACTTCAGGAGGCATCGCCATCCTTGACTTCAAGCTCTACTATAGAGCTATAGTCCTGAAAACATCTTGGTATTGACACAAAAATAGACAGGTATACCTATGGAATCAAATTGAAAACCCTGATATTAACCAACACTCCTATGAACATCTGAGTTTTGACAAAACATCTAAAATTATACAATGGAAGGAGGAAAGCATCTTAAACAAACGGTGCTCACACAACTGGATGATGGTGTGTAGAAGACTGCAGATAGACCCATGTCTATCACCATGCACAAAACTTGTCTAAATGGATCAATGACTTCAACATAAATCCAGCCACACTGAACCTCTTAGAAGAGATAGTCAGAGGTACCCATGAATTAATTGGTACAGGAGACCACTTCCTGAACATAACTCCAGTAGCACAGACACTGAGATCGACAATTAATAAATGGAACCTCCTCAAACTGAGAAGCTTCTGTAAAGCAAAGGACACAGTCCAAAAGACCAAAAGGCAGCCCATAGACTGGGAAAAGATCTTCACAAACCCCACTCTGACAATGGGATGATCTCCAAAATATACAAAGAAACTAGTCAACAAAATACCAAATAACCCTATTAAAAAGTGGGGTGCAGAACTGAATAGAGAATTCTCAATAGAGGAATCCAAAGTGGACAAAAGACACTTAAAAAAGTGCTAAACATCCTTAGCCATCAGGGGAATGCAAATCAAAACAACTCTGAGATATTATCTTACACCTGTCACAATGACTAAAATTAGAAACACCAATGACAGCTTATGCTGGAGAGGATGTGGAGAAAGGGGAACACTCCTCCACTGCTGGTGGGAGTTAAAACTTGTACAGCCATTTTGGAGATCAGTATGGTGGTTCCTCAGGAAAATGGGAATCAGTCTACCACAGGACCTGGCAATCCCACTCTTAGGCATATACCCAAACGATCCACATCCATGCAACAAGGATATCTGTTCAACTATGTTCATAGCAGCATTATTTGTAATAGCAAGAACCTGAAGTAACTTAGATGCCCTTCAACTGAAGAATGGATAAAGAAGATGTGGTACATTTACGCAATGGAATACTACTTAGTGTAAAGTTTCCAGCAGCTAAACTCAACCAAAACAAAATCTTGGAATTCATCATAGTTCATTGTGCTTCCCCATCTAGGAAAAAAAATTAGGTAATAAGAAAAATAGCTGTGATCAAAGAGTTTTTAAAATCCCAGCTCTTAGGCATCACATTACACTTTCCCAAATCCTTAAAAGAGAATTTCATTTTACACCTAGTTGTGTTCATCTGCAGTCAACAAAGTTTCCCAATGCACTTTGAATAATTTTCAATGAAAAAATATTAGTGGGGACATTGCTAAATACAAGTCACAAAAAATGCAACTGGAGTTAGTTCATGCAGTGGAACTCCACATTGCTGTTGGCACAATGTAACCTGTCCTGCATCTTTTATTCATCTATCAGCTATTTAACTTGCTCTTCAGGATTTTGGTTTTTATAAATGGCTTCTCTGTGATCCAAAGACAGAGGCAGGATGAGTTAGCTTTTCAGGACTGGAGAGATGGCGCAGTGGTTAAGAGCACTACTGTTCTTCCAGAGGTCCTGAGTAAAATTCCCAGATACCACATGGCGGCTCACATCTATCTCTAATGAGAGCTGGCTCCCTGTTCTTGCCTGTAGGCATACATGCAGACAGAACACTGTATACATAATAAATAACATAAACCTTAAAAATAAAGAAAAGGATTGAAGCATATCTTCTGTGTCTTTAGAATTGTCAAGCTGAGACATGCCCAATAGTCCCAGCCACCATAAGACTTAACAGGTCCCCAGAGAATCTGGTGAATAGTCACCAGAAGGCTATTAGCTACTGTAGTTAACAATTGTGTGGTTCCACCAATAGCAAAAGGATTAGTGAAGAGGATGATGTTTGGTCCAGATTTAAAAAAAAGTAGCTGTTTCCAGGCAAGGCACACCAACAGTTACAAGTGATTGGCTTTGCTTAATTTTTTTGTGGCCAAGGTACTATGATTCTTTGACGGGACAAGCAAAACTTCAAATGTCATTAAAGTTATAAATTCATCTATTAATTTATAACTACAAACTCCTTGATCATATGGACTTGGCTCTCTTGTGTGCTCTACCACTTTAGGTAACTCGTGGCTGTAATGGCCACACAATAGTTTCTTAATGACAAATCTGCAGGGAAGAAATTTGAACTTGGCTTGGCAGCAAGCTATCTATGGAGAAATGGATTTAAGACAAGGGGTCACATGGAGTTAGAACTAGGTGTCTTCGATGATTTTCCATGGAACACAAAGTCCTTCACAAACTCTGAGAGGAAATATTGTTGGGAAATAATAGTTGCTGCTCCCATCCTGGTGTTCAGGAATCCCAAGAGTAATTAACACAGCTTAATTTTGTGGTGCATGTTTCCCAAATTTGCATGTGAGAGAATTTGTCACAGGATTCATTTGGGGAGGCCATGAACTAAAATTTTACACGATAGGAACTGCTTGGTGGGAATAGAAGGGTTTGTAGACAGATGAGGGCATTGAAGGAAGTATAGATACACTTCCGCAGGGAATTGCTAAAATTCAGTATTGAAGAAAGGACTAAAACAGAAATAAAGTTATAAATATGTACATTAAATTGTATGCAACCGCTTATGGATGTGATGTATGTATTATTGGTGCTAATGCATATCAATTTTCTGATTTGAGTTTTTATTAAAAATAAATAAGTAGATGTTTGCATATGAGAAAAAAATCTTTGAAGTTATTCCACAAGAGTAACCAATTTGAGGGGGTTTATGACTAAGTTTTCATTTTTTTTTAAACCCATATGTATGTACGTGCATGTACGTACATACACACACATTCCTACTTCCCTGTTACCAGAAGGTATCGGTTTTATAAAATAATTGCATGTAGACATTTTAATTTCCTTCAAATGTATTAAGTGCCACTTTCTGGGCTTTTTCCCCCTCCTAATTTGAACGTAAGCAGGTGCACTTTCAACACCACAGACAATTTCAAACTCATACGCCTTTATTCTTTTTCTCAAAAAATAAAACTACTCCTAGGTTCAACAGAAGTCAGAAAGAAAGGCTTGTCGTAGGCAGAGCACTTCAAACGATCTTCAACCGATTCATATTTCAGCTGCTTCAGTCCCAGATTTCAATGAATCGGGGCAACCTGACATCAACATCAGTCCAATAGAGATGTCAAAAGTATGGGGTGCAATTAGGAGGCAGAAAAAAACCACAGAGTGAGGGGTACTATCAAATCGCAACAGAGATTGTAAGAGCACTTGACACTAGCCACCTAATGAAGCTGACTGAACAATTCAATGACGTTTTATTTTAGACATGAAGAGTAGGATTGCGAAAGCTCATCTAAGGGCACTAGCAAGGGGATCCTGGATAGAACGCCTTCAAAGGGAGCACTCCTCGGTAAAACTGTCACATTTGGGGGCCCATGGTAGACTCTGCTGTACATTAACAAGCCAAGGATGCATCGGGCAGAAAGACAGGGTGTTTACATCTAGAGATGTGAAGTAGGGTTGTTTTCTTCAATGCCAGCTTCCAGACACAAAGAAAACACCTCTTCCCCCCAGTCTCATTTTTTTTCTCTCTCTCTCTGCATTCAGTGTTGTATAGGACATATAAAAAAAAATGCTTCTCCGGTTGGAGAGATCTAAGCAGACACTAGATTGAAAATTAACTCACATTATTTTCAAAGAAAAAGACAATGGCCAAAGCTCTGGGAGCGGGCGGTACTGCAAAGGCCCGTTCTTACCCAGAGGTCATGCAGCTGCTACTAAATGTTGAATGGAATTTTTATCCTTTGAGGCATCCTTGTGAAAAACTTTAAGCATACAAAAAAAAAAAATTGGAAGATTGATACAATGAATGCTTTTATATCCACTTCCCAGAGTCAATAATTTGGCTCATGTTTTATCACACATGGTTTATTTATATACATATCTAATGTTATGGTTTTGAAACCACTTGGAGGTGGGTTACATGAACCATAATACTGCATTTCTAAAAGTCTTTCCTGCACATCCCTTTTGAAAAGAAAATAGGGTCCTCCTATGTGAGCAAGTGAACATGGTCAGATCATTCTTGATAGGAGAACCCCGCACAACTGTAACCCAGCCCATAGAAGACTGGCTGATCAATCTTCCATTGTCGGGCCCTAGAAAATACCTTCTAACACTGATCTTTTAAAATGAGGGTCTACTCCAAGCTGGTAGTCTATATTGTTGTTGTTTACTTTAATTGATAATTGAACTCTGTAGCTTTAACATCTGGTTATGTGTTACTGAGAAATGTTACAAATGACATCCTAGAAAAGAAGTGAAAATAAAGAAAACATTTATCTTATTACACAAATACACACACACACACACACACACACACACACACACACACACACACGCACGCACACATGACTAAGGCCTTAAAGAATTCCAGAACATGGATATTAAACATATGTTACCTATCAAGAGCAATGCAACATCTTCAGAATCATCGCATTTTGAAATGAAATTGCATATTCTGAGATAGCCAGTCACATACTATTAAAACTTCCATGAGTCTTTACACTATTGTTTAATATCAATTCTCTAAACATAGTCTTCTCTTCCCTTTCAGTAATTCAAACTGAAGTGTCACTTTTCACCTAAAAACTCTCTGACATATCCAGGTCTTGACTCTTATATTCAAATCATGAATCCTTTCACTTGCTCACCGAGAGAATTTTATCTCTCTTATAGCCCACTCTGTCTTATTCTTTAGTCTTGTATTAGGGTTCTCTAAAGGGATAAAACTGACAGAATACATAACATATGCGATTTGTTCATTTATTAGCTTGGCTTACACAATGTAGTGTGGGTATTCCCGTGAAAGCTATCTCACACTGCAGAGTTTGACTACAGTAGTTATTAAGCCCTCATGGCTGGATATCACAGCAATCCCAATCTTGTGAGGCCTGGTTCTGTGAGGAGAGGTTCTGTGGTTCTAACATCATAGACAGAACACAGACAGCAGCAACCGGAGAGATGGGTTTGCCAGCAAAAGTGAAAGCAAGCAGGCAAAAAGCAAAGCTTCCTTTTACCCGAGCTGCCACCAGGAGGTACCACCCACACGGGGAGTAGGTTGCTCCACTTTAAATATGTTCATCAAAAAATCTTCTCGCAGGGATGCCCAGGGTCTTGTGTTTCAAATGACTTCAAGGTTGACAACAAAGACTAACCATCACAAGTATATTTTCCTATCACACTTG